>NC_064619.1:381653149-382903149 GCF_023898315.1 Schistocerca nitens | reverse complement strand
ACAGACAGCTTGTTGGCTGTCATGCCCACACAGAATGCAGCACAGTGGTGGCAGCTTAGCTTGTAGACCACATGACTTGTTTCGCAGGTAGCCCTTCCTTTGATGGTATAGGTGATGTTTGTGGCCAGACTGGAGTAGATGGTGGGACAAGGATTTATGGAACAGGTCTTGCATCTTGGTCTATTACTTGAGTATGAGCCATGAAGTAAGGAGTAGGGAGCAGCGTTTGTTTAGGGATTGACGAGTATACTGTAGGTTCGGTGGCGGCGGAATACCACTGTTGGAGGGGTGGGAAGGATAGTGGGCAGGTCGTTTATTTTAGGGTACGACGAGAGGTAGTCGAAATACTGTGGCTGTACAGTGGGACTTTGTGAAGTGGTGAGAGAGTAGAATGATAAGGCACGGGATATTTGTTTTTGTACAATGTTGGGAGGAAAACTATGGTCAGTGAAGGCTTCAGTGTGACCCTCGATATATTTCGAGAGGGACTGCTCGTCACTGCAGCTGTGACGACCACAGGTGGCTAGGCTGTATGGAGGGGACTTCCTGGTGCGTAACGGGTGTCTGCTGTCGAAGTGGAGGTATTGCTGGTGGTTAGTAGGTTTGATATGGACCGAGGTACTGATGTAGCCATCTTTGATGTGGAGGTCAATGTCTAGAAATGTGGCTTGTTGGGTTGAGTAGGACCAGGTAAACCAAATGGGGGATAATTTGTTGAGGTTCTGGAGGAATATGTATAGGGTGTCTTCACCCTCGACCCAGATCGCAAAGATGTCATCAGTGAAACTGAATCTCGTGAGGGGTTTACGGTTCTGGGTGTATAGGAAGGATTCCTCTAGATGGCCCACGAATAGGTTGGCATAGGATGATGCCATGCAGATGCCTATAGCCGTACCTTGGATTCGTTTGTAGGTAATGCCTTCAAAGGAGAACTACTTGTAGGTTAGGATATAGTTGGTCATGGCGACTAGGAAGGAGGTTGTTCATTTGGAATCTTTCAGGCATTGGGGAAGCTAGTTTTCAATAGTGGCAAGGCCATGGGCATTAGGAATGTTAGGGTAAAGTGAGGTGGTATCAATAGTGACGAGCAGGGCACCATTCGGTAAAGGGACAGGAACTGTGGAGAATCAGTGCAGGAAATGGTTGATATCTTTTATATAGGAGGATAGGTTCTGGGTAATAGGTGGAAGGTGTTAGTCTACGAGGGCAGAGAGATTAGAGCGCGCACGGAGGCTTTCAGACAGTCGTTCTTCCCGCGAACCATACGCGATTGGAACAGGAAAGGGAGGTAATGACAGTGGCACGTAAAGTGCCCTCCGCCACACACCGTTGGGTGGCTTGCGGAGTATGAATGTAGATGTAGATGTAGATGTAGAGATTCTGTCAGTGGGGGGGGGGGGGGGGGCACAGTAGCCGGCCACAATTGGGCGTCCTGGGTGGATGGGTTTATGGACTTAAGGAAGCATATAGAAGGTAGGAATGCGGGAGTGGTAGGGGGTGCTTTTAAGTTTTGAGTGGCTGCATTTTCAACAACGGAGATTATGCCTTCGGGAATACTACATGAACTTCGCCCTGCTTTATAATCTTTATACAAAAAAGTGCAAACTGACTAAATGTTGAAATTTACTATTAAACTTTTTAATTAAACAAAGTCGTCCCTGTGCGTTAATGACCTGACTAATAACGGTGTTCATGAAATGATGACTATGCGTTGATAACTCTCGTAGCAAACTGATCCTGAAATGAAAATATTTTACCTCATAATGAAATTGTTTATAAACGCCGTGCTTGCTGCTACTATAGCTGAGAGCCTAATGCAATGCTCCAGACAGCAAGTAGACTATTTTACACATCATTGAGTGAGATACTCCTTTAAAAGAAAATGGCTTGGATCAAAGATGTGAACAGTGCTCTTTGGTGAAATATTCCTTTGACAAACTGTTTTTTTAAAGTAGCTGATATATTTTTACTTGAATGAACTTCATGTTACAACACTCATTAACATTAACAAGGGGCTATATTGATAATAAATTCTTACTCTCACTAACGTTGTACAAGTCATTAATAAACATGAAAAATATATTAGATTGAAAATTAATCAGTCTTTAATGAATGTCACATTCAACAATGAATCCTATCAAACAGCAGCGCCAATAAGTAAACATCTTACCTTCATTCCTCTTCACATTCTTTTCACTCCAAATCACTAATCAAATCCTTCTCGTTTGTTTCACAATATTTAAATGAAAATCATTTTACCTAAGCACAAATGCACTTAACTTTACTTCTACATTGCCACGAGTCCCCTGCTCGGCGTCTGTCTCACTGCTCCTCTGACGATAGAACTCCCGCGCTCCTCGCTGCCCAGTAGCGATGACAAAAACAAGCACATCTCCCACCGTCACAGCTACTCTGACCGAAGACTGTGCGCGAATAATAAGCGATTCACAATTGTCGCTTAGCGTCTGAGATATTCATAGTGCGTACAAATTTTAGAAATGCAAATAACAAACTCCCAGTAGACCAGTTTCAAATGAAAATGAAATGGGAAACAACGGAGAAAAATTTCGAGGTATCCGATGGGGTGATTGGTAACCCAGCAGTAAAATATGGGTCATGTTCATAATAGTTTAATATCAATGAAAATATTGGTTGAATTATAAAAGAACACATCAGAGGAAAATCCCAAGGAAAACACTGAGAGTTTATGTGTGCGTGTGAAATATTATGGGATGTAACTGCTAAGGTCATCAGTCCCTAAACTTACACAAAACTTAACCTAAATTATCCTAAGGACAGACACACACCCATGCCCGAGGGAGAACTCGAACCTCCGCCAGGACCAGCCGCGGAGTCCATGACTACAGCGCCCTAGACCGCTCGGTTAATACAGCGTGGCACTCAGACTTTAAAAAGTAACTGCAAATTCAGGAACAGGACCAATGAAGATCTGAAAACCGAAAACTGAACATCTAAGTGTGGCGATGAGGAAACGTGGAATAATGTTTTACAGTCATATGGTTCATCTACATCTACATCTACATTTATACTCCGCAAGCCACCCAACGGTGTGTGGAGGAGGGCACTTTAAGTGCCACTGTCATTACCTCCCTTTTCTGTTCGAGTCGCGTATGGTTCGCGGGAAGAACGACTGTCTGAAAGCCTCTGTGCGCGCTCGAATCTCTCTAATTTTTCATTCGTGATCTCCTCCAGAGGTATAAGTAGGGGGAAGCAATATATTCGATACCTCATCCAGAAACGCACCCTCTCGAAACCTGGCGAGCAAGCTACACCGCGATGCAGAGCGCCTCTCTTGCAGAGCCTGCCACTTGAGTTTGCTAAACATCTCCGTACCGTTATCACGCTTACCTAATAACCCTGTGACGAAACGCGCCTCTCTTCTTTGGATCTTCTCTATCTCCTCCGTCAACCCGATCTAGTACGGATCCCACACTGATGAGCAATACTCAAGTATAGGTCGAACGAGTGTTTTGTAAGCCACCTCCTTTGTTGATGGACTATATTTTCTAAGGACTCTCCCAATGAATCTCAACCTGGTACCCGCCTTACCAACAATTAATTCTATATGATCATTCCACTTCAAATCGGTCCGCACGCATACTCCCAGATATTTTACAGAAGTAACTGCTACCAGTGTTTGTTCTGCTATAATGTAATCATACAATAAAGGATCCTTCTTTCTATGTATTCGCAATACATTACATTTGTCTATGTTAAGGGACAGTTGCCACTCAGAAATAGAAGTCTTCAACACGTCAGCAATGATCTGAAAGAGATGACGATTGAAGAAGATGGATTTCTGAACAAGGATACTTTTGGAAGGAGCTTTCAGATTCTCACTGCTAGAGAAAATCAAATGATGAGACGAGCAAATTGGTCAGAAGTTCAGAAGTAACAGTACTTTGATTTTATAAAAAAGTTATTGATAAAGCAAGCAATTAAACGAAAATTAGTTATTTACATTGTCATGACAGGCCAAATGCCAATTTAAAAAATAATATTGCAGGCCTCATTTCTATTTTAAGAATTCACCGAACTTATCTTGATTACTATGCAAACCGGTTCTAGTGAGTGGTGTTACATTGAGGAACACAGGGAAAATCAAGATCACGAAGTACGTAAACGCCGGCCCTTTGTTTACCGGTTGGTCGCTGTATTTGCAGCGGTCTCGGTCGCTCAGTTTTCCAGATGGAGTTCGTGACGTGCGGCGGCTGGACGTGGCCTGTGCGATGCGAGGCGGATAAGCCGCTAATGCGCCTGTTTATCGCGGTCAGCCTTAGCGAGGCGGCGCCGCAAGCAGACCCTCCCCCCCATCCCTACCGCAGCCCGGCCCCCCGCGGAGATCTCGTGCGTGAGCCGTAACCGCCGCCATCCCAGGCCAGCGCTTGCGGGGGCGTGTTTGTTATGCCGCGAGCAGCCGCCACCCGCGCCCACCCCACAAATCCTCGCCGGCCAGTTCATTGTATCGCCGGCTGCCGGCGGGTCATTAAACCACAATGTGGCGTGCTCGGCTTTTCAAGTTCTCCTTGGCCTCAGTCGCCCAAATGGACTGCGACACCGCAAAGTCAAAGGGCCAGGCTCTCGTTATAATGCTTCTGAGTGGCCGTGTACTGCTAACGCTAAATGTGAGTTCCCGCATCTGCGTGACTTTCATAAGTTACAATTCATGCTGGGCTAAATGATCTGGAGGGTAACTATCCGCTGCAACTGATTAAGGAAATAGTAACACACATTCTTGAAATCCAGCAACAGTACCTATCACTATCACTATCATAACCTTTATTACAATTTATAGCTGGTGACAGAATCAGTCACATGGGCTGGATGGCCCTCTTGATTCCCGTTTCACATCTTCCACCTTAATTATCTGAAAAATACACTGCTGGGAAAGAATGACAAACGTTTTGCGACATAAACAAAAGTGGGTACGCGTGTTCCTTCCTCTGAAAGGTGATGTTTATCCAAATATCACGCCACCCGCATAAGACTGGCCCTTGTAGCGCCACATGAGGATGCAAATGCAGTTTGCTTTAAGTACACGCTTTTATGGTCGTGACCGATAGTTACCTTTGAGATCGAAAGTCGTGAGTTGATGTTAGTAAAGAATGCCTATTAAGGTGACAAAGATGCCGTTATCAACAAATGGTTCAAATTATGAAACGTCCCCTTAGAAAAATTACAAATGACTGTGCTTAAACTGACACACAATATTTTTAGCGCAACGCAACCTGACTTTCAAAAATCCCTACAAAAGAATGGCCCTGACTAACAATAACGTATACCTTTCATGAATCACTTACCTCACAAAAATCTTCGTTACTCAAACTACTTCAATACAGCGTGCGCCAATACTGCCAGCTGAATAATGGATTCGAACTACTGAAGGCACTGATAGGCATAGTTAGCAAATGAAAGGTTTTGATAGAGAACAAACAATGTATTTACCTTAATAGTGTTCAAATGTCATAATATATATAGCAGTTCATGGCATCCAGTCTTACAACTTTACTGTCTATCATCGACACACGTCCAGATCATCCGCTCTCAAAACTCCGCCACTTCTCTCCCCACATTCACCACTGTTGGGGGCGCACCTCCAACTGCGCAACGCTACGTGCTGTTAACAGCCAACTGCCCAACACTACAATAGCAAATTCCAACAATCCAAACCAGCCACAGACTGCACACAACACAGACAGTGATTTTCATACAGAGCGCTAGGTGACGTTACCAACATAAAAACCTAAACAGCCTACTTGCATAGCCCCCATGCTCGCCACAAAAAAATTACTAATTGTTTTGGGCAGTGGCCAACACAGATTAAAAAAATCATAATTAAAATGACAGAGATATCAAATGCACACTTATTGATACAATGTTGGTCAAAAGCTAAAATTTTCTCACAGTCCATAAAGACACTCCTCATCATTCATCACAGTGAAATTGCAGTGGTTTTTTTTTCCTTCAAAGTCTGAGCAGCAAAAGAAAATGCACACGGAAGTAATGCATTTCCATGCAGTCTTGAAGAAGTAGTGTTGTCCTTCCAACGGAAAGACAGTGCTGACTCTTGACATTCATACAGGTAATGGGTCACAACAGAGCAAACCCACAGTAGAGTTGGGTTGGGTTGTTGTGGGGAAGAAGACCAGAAAGCGAGGTCATCGGTCTCATCGGATTAGGGAAGGACGGGGAAGGAAGTCGGCCGTGCCCTTTTGAAAGGAACCATCCCGGCATTTGCCTGGAGCGATTTAGGGAAATCACGGAAAACCTAAATCAGGATGGCCGGACGCGGGATTGAACCGTCGAGCTCCCGAATGCGAGTCCAGTGTCTAACCACTGCGCCACCTCGCTCGGTCCACAGTAGAGTCAGTCGAATATTGGTAGGTAGGTCATCACAGAGCAGACCCACTGTAGTCCTGGTAGAGAGTATAGTATTGGTGGGTCATCAAAGGTGCAGACCCACTGCAGTCCTTGTAGAGACGGCCATCAGCCATACTACAATAGCAAATTCCAACAATGCAAACCAGCCACAGACTGCACGCAGCACAGCCAGTGATTTTCATACAGAGAGCTAGGTGACGTTACCATCATGAGAAACTAAACAGCCTACTTACAAAATGGCTCTGAGTACTATGGGACTTAACTTCTGAGGTCATCAGTCCCCTAGAACTTAGAACTACTTAAACCTAACTAACCTAAGGACAGCACACACATCCATGCCCGAGGCGGCATTCGAACCTGCGACCGGAGCGGTCGCGCGGTTCCAAACTGAAGCGCCTAGAACCGCTCCGCCACACCGGCCGGCCCGTTATCAACACCTCACTGCGTTTGAGCTCGTGTAATAGGGTTTCAGTAAGCTGGATGTTACTTCTGCGATATTGCAAGAAGACTTGACAGAAACGTAGCCACTGCACATGATAGTTGGCAGCGGTACTCACGAAAATGTACCGTCCAAGAAGACTGGACTCCGGACAGTCACGTGGCACTACCGAGAGGGAAGACCATCGTGTTCAGCGTATGGTTCTGGTGGATTGGCCTGCATCTTCATCAGCGATTTCAGCAGCTGTTGGAACCACAGTGACCACGAACTGTTACAAATCAGTTACTTTAAGGACAGCTTGGAGCCAGACGCCATGTAGCGTACATTCCACTGACGCCAAGTCACCGCCAATTGCGACATCAGCGGTGACAAGAGTGAACTCTTTTCGGTGGGCGGGGTGGAGGGCTTTTGTGGTTCTGGAGAATGCTGTTTCTGCCTCGGTGCTAGTAATGACCGTGTGTTGGTTACGAGGAGCCAACCTGAGGGCCTGAAACCAACCTGTCTGTATACTAGACATACATCACCTGCACCTCAGTTATAGTGTGGGGTGCGATTTCGTATGACGACAAGAGAACTCTCGTGATTATCCCAGGCACCCTGATTCCAAATTTGTACATCAGTCTGGTGATTCGAGCTATTGGCTGCCATTCATACATAGCATTCCCGGGGGTGTTTCCCAACAGGATAACGCTCACCCACACACCACTGTTGTAACCTAGCATGAGTGTCGACAAATTGCCTGGGACTGCTCGATCACCAGATCTGTCTCAATGCAAACACGTTTGGGATATCGTCAGTCGACAACTTCAGCATCATCACGAAAATCATTAATCATTTTTGTATTGATCGACCAAGCGCAAAGGGCATGGAACTCCATCCAAAAACTAACATCCGGCTCCTGTACAACACAATGCATGCATGTTTGCATGCCTGAATTTAACACACTGTACCAGTGTGTCACACTTGCTATGGCTTATCTCGCACTCGCATTAACCTGTGGTCTTGCAGTGATGATCACTTATATGTGTTACCTGTACAAATATATCCCATAAATTTTATTAATTTACATAAATTACTTTTGTTGTTGCGTTTTTTTCCCCTCAGTGTAGCAATGGATTGTCGCTACTGCTGCGGCCACATGCAGTAAGCGTTGCTTCACGCAGTGGAGAATGGCAAAACAGAGGCAGCCGGCGATCGAGGCGTTGCGAAGTAAGCGCGGCACTGGATAGCGTTGCTGACAGTTGCAGTCTACCAACAAGCTGACGCAAGGACGCACACAGACCGAGCGCCGAGCGAAGCCCGGAGAGTGCTGAGTAAGGAGAAGCGAGGCCAGCACGCTAAGTTACGCTGCAATATACTGCGGGAGTAATAACAAGAAGCTACCACCTAGGGTAAAAAACGTCCTCCTGCCGGATATAAACAGTGGAGCGCAGGCAGCAAAGGACAGAAACCATTAGGAAGCAGTTCGGATCTGAGGACGGACGTGGTCCGTGTCCGAATGTTCAATCTTCATAGGTAACGATTCCGGAAGTCTGTTCCAGCTCGCAGGAGTCATCTGTTCGCCGCCAGATGTCAACTTCAGATCTGGGGGTCGGCCCGAGTTCGGTGGGCACCATGGCTGACTAACTACAGCGAGAACTTCCAGCAGGACCGGTCGCAGCGCGGTCTTGGTCACAGGCGCCACCGGGGACTGACGCCCGGACTTCACGGCACCCGGCCATACTGACTTCAGCAGAGCACTGGTGGCCTGAGGCTCCGAGTGCAATCGGCGGCGTGCGTTGCGCGCATTTTTGCGCATTGTCGGAGAATCTTCACAGCAGCAGCCAGGCGGAGGGATCCGCAGGGCTGGGCAGCGAAGATGAGGGAGAAATTGTAAAGAAAGTTCAATAAATAATTGTAAAACTCCACGCCGTCTCAGTCTTTGGCGCAGCCACTGTCTGCTGCTAACAAGTAGCAAACGGCCGTAAAAAGAGGTGCAGATGTCGTAACAAGTGGCCATCTGTCATAACTACAGTTTTGAAGATACTCTTTTGAATTCAAAACTCTTAAGGAGAATAAGAGCAGGAGCTAGAATTTCGGGTGGGAAGATTTGGGATAGGGTCACCCTAACGGAAGACTTGGGTCCCCGCATAAGTGCTTCAGCCTTCATAAAGTTTAATAAATAACCTGTCTTTATTAAAGTTAAATATGTTTTAAAAATAATCAACAAAACATTGACTGATCAGACTTTAGAAAAATGACTTCTCAACAACTACCACTTACTACAGAATTTGAAAAACATTTAACTACACTTAGAAAAATTCACTGAGCAGTTTTTTCTTAACTAAATGACAAGTAGGTGCCATTAATTATGAAGCCACTGTCACTCAGTAGACAGAAAATGGATAGAAGTTTAAGAACAATTACCAGTCACTGAATAGATAGCTACAGCTGACCAAAGTTTACTGGTCAGATTTAAAGCAAATGGTTTTGAAACATCTGCTATTAATTATAAGGGCTATGTTATTCAGTAGACAGCAAAATACAGTTTTTTAAAAACTATTAACAGTTTCTGAACACGCTGCTACAGTTAACCGAAGTTCACTGATCAGTTTCAAGCAAATGATTTCTAATGACTGCTGTTAATTAAGATCCCACTGTTATTCAGTAGACACCAACATACAGAAGTTTAAAAACACTTAATTGCCACTGAATATGCAGGATACAGTAAGATAAAATTCACTGATCAGATTCCAAGCAAATGATTTTTAAACAATTGTTGTGGATTATGAATCGTCATTCACTATACAGCAAAATACATAATTTTCAGAACAATTAAAAGTCAATGTACAGGCAGCAACAGTTTACCGCGGTTCAATGATCAATTTTTAACCGAATGACTTTTAAACAGCTGCTATTAATGATGAGCGGTCGTTGCGTAAACAACACCGAGTGGTGGTGGTGGTGGTGGTGGGGGGGGGGGGGTTCAAAAAGGTTCAAATGACTCTGCGACCATAGCGGTCTCGCGGTTCCAGACTGTAGTGCCTAGAACCGCACGGCCACTCCGGCCGGCTTCGCGGGGAGGGGGTGGGGGGGGGGCTGATGAAGGGGAAGGGCGAGAGGTAAGGACATGGGACATAAAGAGAAGTTGCTTGACTTGGACAGAATTTCCACCATCCTTCCAGCCCTTAAGCCTGCAACAGACCGGACTGCCTTTTCTATTGTCGAATCATCCAAATAACCTCCAAGTCGCTGGTTTGTTTTCCAAAATATTATGCCCACTCAGGAAAACTGCTTCGCAGTGTAGGCGATAACTGAAGGGGAAAACCAGGCTTGGCACCTTCAGAGGAACCAATTTGTTCTCTTACGTACCATCCCGATTTCCAAACCCCTCGTGCCACCGGCCGACTTTACTCCGCACCTCACGCTCACTGCCCAGAACTTCCCTGCTTTGAGGCTTTTGTCGCCACCGATGACACCTCTAGCGTTCCTATAAATTCATTCAGACAAAGATCGTCCATGAAGGGCGATAGAGGGATGAGCCCTCATGGTTCAGCCTGCCCTACTGAAACTCAAAAGACGACTCGCCAAAGTTCAGCAGCAGGGACAGAAAGTAAAGATGGGGATAGCTATCTTGTGTAACCTGATTGACATGTACTGTATAGATGATACCGTTTTATTTATTACGGGCCGAGATATTCACTGGGCTCATAAATCTTAAAATTTTACAGGGGCTCATAGAACGGTGAGTCAGTTTATTGGAAGAGGTTACTCCAGCCTCCCTCCGGCATTAAACCTACAGACAAAGACGTGGTCTCCGATCTTCCAATTAAACTCGCACCTCCTACAGTTGTATCTACGTACCTAACGCCTATGCGCAAGCTCTGCATTGTGTTTCGCTCTCTCCCAGTTATTATCGCTGGTTTTGGCGATGACTCACTCCCAGAGCAGCTCGTCAGTGCTCCAAAGATTACTCAAGGGATAGGCCAGGATTAATGAGGCACGAGTGACCTCGATGGCCTCATGCTGAGCAGTATTAAAAACAAGATTTAACCGTGGGAAAGAAAGGTCTGAGCGGTTTTGGGACATAGCACAAAGTATTATCAATGTGGCCAACAGATTCTTATTCGTGCGCTCAGGATAGAATGGCTGGGTGAAGTAACGAATAGTAGTAACACGCCTAACGCAATGATCGAAACAAAACCTACGAAATTCCCCAAATGTAAATGAGGGAACATTGTCACTTACTAGAGTACTCCATGGTCCAAAGACGATAAGGAGTTCGGTAAGATGAGTACAGACTGGCTGGGAATGAACCAGCTAAAACGGGAAATACGTCCACCACCACCAAGATGTAACGGTTGCCCTCCTTCTGTAAACGTGGAAGGGGTCCTACTTACGCCACAAAGAGAGAGTGTCCATGAGTCTGCTCTCTCGAGTAGACTCGAGAAGAGATGTCAATTAGAAATGGGTTTCCCCTGTTTGCGCAACTGACACCCCCACCACAAACCGAAGTATATCCTTACTCATAGATAGCTAAACGACATGTTGTCTAGTTTGGCCAAGATCTTACGTAAACCTAGATGACAGCTATGAAAACACCAAAAAACAGTGGGAACCGTTACCTGAAGCAAACAAATTTAGAATGTGCGGTCACCCCCTTTCGTCACACGATACCTTTATTTTTTAAAAAGAAACTGTCTCCGTGCTCACGTTTGAAAGTATTTTTTTTATTTGGAAATTACGGGAATCTTCTCCATGTCTCCCCATCAAATTACAAAGAGTTCAGGAACTTCAGTCAACACGGCACCGCCCAAGGAAAATTGGCTACCGTCTTCCACAACTTGCGGTTAGTTGCAATCTTAACACATTCGACTAAAATCGTAAACCATACTGTGGTCTGAACTCCTGATATGATGAACTTTAAAACGAGATGCGGAGATACGGACTGCCCAACAAGCAACCCTACCAGTTTTTCTGGAACCAGGCAATACCCGACTCAAAGCCTGATTACAAGTTTCGAGCATAAATTCATTATGCTTCTCCAAGGCGAAGATAACTGCTAAAGCTTCCCATTCATACAATGAATAGTTTAATTCACGGGACAGAAGCAGCGCGACGTGTAGAAGGTGGGACACCGCTCCCCTGATTACCTTGGAGGAGTGCCGCTGTTACCCCAGCACTAGACGCGTTTCTGAAAAAGAAAGAGCTTACCGAAATCCGGGGTAACTTACTCATGAGGGTTGTTTAGGGCGGCTTTGCTTGTCTCAAAGGAAGCTTGATGACTCTCCCTCAAAAGGATGGGCTCACTTTTCTTGGGCAAGCTATTCAAGGGGACCGCCATTTGGGTGAAATTAGGATAACACTTCCAATAGATATTCGCCATTGTAATAAATCTGTCCACTCCCCCCTTGCACTTAGGAGTGGGGGTCAGTCATGCAAGGAACGTGTCCGCTCTTCATTGATGCTGACTCCTTGAGCCGAAACCAAGGACCAAAAAAGGATATACAAGGATGAGCCAAAGGAATCTTAGAAGGCTTGACAGTAAGCCTGGCTTCCCAAAGACGTAACAAACCTCCTCGAGGTGGGCCAAATGCTCTGTGAAAGTGCTACTGTAAATCACCATATCATCAAGATAGTTATAGACAGATCTGAACGTAAAATATCCCAAAACATAGTCCAAACTACGAGAAAATAAGGCCGCGCCAATAAACAGTCTGAAAGGAATCCGATTAAACTCGTGAATGTTACAATCAGCACAAAAGGGTATAACTGGTTTGGCATCTTCAATCAGAGCCATCTCACAGTAGTCCTGATTGAAGTCCAGCATTGAGAACCACTGGGCACCTGCAAACCAGGTGAGGCAATTGTGAAGTTCGGAGAACGGACCTGATTCAAAGATCTTGTGGTGAGTGCCCTATAAGTGACGGCTGACGGATAGTTTCCTCTTTGTCCTTTAGGATCAAGCAAAATAAGTGAAGCGTAGGGAGAAGCTGAATGTCTTATGACACAATCCTGGAGCATGTTTGTCATTAGCGTATGCAAAACCTTCGTCTTGGGTGGGGACAGTCCATAAGGCGCCTGACGAATAGGAATATCGTGAACCAAGCGAATCTTATATTGGGTCTTACTAGGAAAGACTGATTTACTAGTGAGGGCATCATGAAATCGGGATAACTTTCTCAAAAGTTGCCTAGCATCTGAAGGTTCCTAATGATCAATGGCTAACTTAGACGAAACGCCGGCCGGTGTGGCCGAACGGTTCTAGCTGCTTCAGTGTGGAACCGCGCGACCGCTACGGACGCAGGTTCTAATCCTGCCTCGGGCATGGATGTGTGTGATGTCCTTAGGTTAGTTAGGTTTAAGCAGATCTAAGTTCTAGGGGACTGATGACTTCAGATGTTAAGTCCCATAGTGCTCAGAGCCAGTCATAATGTTTTGTCCCATCAGAGTGAATGCAATGCCGTGTACCTAATACTTATAAATTTAATTTAAGTAAATCTATCCTTTCCGTTATTTTCTTCCAAGTGTAGAAACGATAACATTCATTACCTACAATACGAGGTGAGTCAAAAAGGACTTTACGAACTTGCAACGATATAGATATTTATTGAGGTCACAAGTTTTTTCAAACCTAGTGCTGGACTGGGGCAGGTTACAGAGGATTTAGGTTCACTATGTAGATGCTTTACTAAGGAAGATACCGTAGTTATTGTGGGTGGGCCGGGCAACAGTATTGACAGCGAGCCAGGGTACAGCATAGAGTGTGACCTGGCAAAGAGTGCATCAACATCGAGTCATACCAGTGTTGGGTTTATGTCGGTTCTGGAGCGCCACGACCGACCTCATTTGAGCTCTTCAGTCAGGAGAGTTAATTTGGAGTTGGAACGGCTACTTGGATCTGGTGCAATGTCACACGTTGGTGTGGTTCCTGTTGATTCACTCTGTAGGTGGGACTATACTAGACATGGCGTACACCTCAACAAGAAAGGGAAGGGTAAACTGGCTGGGCTGATAGCAGGAAATTTAAAGTTGGGGAGGAACTACATCTCGTGGTGGAAACTCGTTTTTAGTGTAAGATCAGTGTCCAGTGGGAAACTCAGCCAGGCAAGTACTAAAGATGTTAAAATATTTCAAGATACTCACAAAAGTAAAGTGAAAAATAATGTTAGTATATTTCATCAAAATATTGGGGGATTGAAGAATAAAATTGATGAGCTTGTGCTTTGTTTAGAAGATATAGAAACTGAGAATGTAATAGATGTACTATGCCTGTCTGAGCATCACATTGTCACTGATATGCAAAAGGTTAGCATCAATGGGTACAAATTAGCTGCAGATGTAAGTAGAGATAATATGATGAGAGGAGGAGTTGCCATTTATGTGAAAAGCTTCCACAGTGTAAAAAATTTATAAACTAAAAAATTTTGTGTAGAGCAACATATGGAAGCATGTGCCACTGAACTAAAACTAAATGATGGCACTTTCATAATTGTAACAGTGTATAGGTCCCCCTCAGGGAATTTCCAGCTATTTCTAGAAAACTTGGATGTTTTGTTGTGCTATCTGTCAGACAGGAGGAAGCAAATAATCATTTGTGGGGATTTCAATGTTGATTCCCTGAAAGAGTGCAATAGGAAGAGTGACCTAGTAGTATTACTCAGTTCTTTCAATTTGAGCTCTGTCATTGATTTTCCTACTCGGATAACAAAGAACAGCAGTACATTAATAGATAACTTTTTGTAGATCAAGATAAGTTTAAGGACATAAATGCTTATCTTGTTGAGAATGGTCTTTCAGATCATGGTGCACAGCTAGTTACAGTACATGACATAGCTCCATGCAGTATATCAAATCAGAATTTCAAAGCAGTGCGTTCAATTAACAATAGATATATTGCAAACTTTAGGGAAAGCCTACAGCAGCTAGACTGGGATGAAGTGTATAAGTAACCTGATGCAAACTTGTAATATAACTTATTTCACGATACATTTTTAAGGGTATTTGAAAATTGTTTTCCCAAGAAAATAGTTAAACATAATTCCAAGAAAACATATAAAAAACCTTGGCTAACTAAAGGAATAAGAATATCTTGCAACCGTAAAAGAGAACTGTATCTAACTGCATGAGGGAGTATTGACCCCAAAATTGTTCAATATTATAAAAACTATTGTGCGGTACTAAGAAAAGTTATTAAAAAGTCCAGAAGCATGTGTATCATGTCTGAGATCAGTAACTCTGATAATAAAATTAAAGCAATTTGGAATATTATTGAAAGGGAAACAGGGCAACCAAGAGCACAGGAACTTTAGTGCCATAAAACTGAATGACAAGTGTACTAACAAACAATCAGAAATTGAAAATATTTTCAATAATCATTTTTTAAATGTTGTGGAGAAAATAGGATCTAGATCTTCACTAGAAGAGGCAAGGCTACTAATAGAAGAGACCATACCTGTGCAGTTTGAAACAACTGTATTTCCGCCAACCTCTCCCTCTGAAATCAGTAAAATAATAAACTCACTGAAAAGTAAAAGCTCTTACGGAATTGATGGCATCTCCAGCAAGGTACTTAAAGCTTGTTCCCCACAGATAAGTAGGATTCTCAGCCACGTATGTAATAGCTCTTTGGAGCAGGGTGTTTTCCCAAATAGACTGAAATATGCCATTGTAAAACTATTGCATAAAAAGGGGGATACATCGGATGTCAACAACTATCGCCCAATCTCTCTTCTGACAGCTCTATCAAAAATTTTTGAGAAAGTAATGTATTCAAGAGTAGCCTCCCATATTTGTAAAGTACTAACAAAATGTCAGTTTGGTTTTCAGAAAGGCTTTTTAACAGAAAATGCTATATACGCTTTCACTGATCAAATATTAGATGCTCTGAATAATCGGGCATCACCCATTGGTATTTTTTGTGATCTCTCAAAGGCCTTTGATTGTGTAAATCATGGAATTCTTTTAGACAAGCTAAATCATTACGGTTTGAGGGGGGCAGTGCACAAATGGTTTAATTCATACTTAACTGGAAGAATGCAGAAAGTTGAAATAAGTGGTTCATGTAATGTTAAAACAACAGCTGATTCCTCAAACTGGGGGGCTATCAAGTACGGGGTGCCACAGTGTTCGGTCTTAGGTCCTTTACTGTTCTTGATATACATTAATGACTTACCATTCCACATTGATGAAGATGCAAAGTTATTTCTTTTTGCTGATGATACAAGTATAGTAATAACATCCAAAAACCAAGAACTAAGTGATGTAATTGTAAATGATGTTTTTCGCAAAATTGTTAAGTGGTTCTCAGCAAACGGACTCTCTTTAAATTTTGATAAAACACAGTATATACAGTTCCGTGCAGTAAATGGCAAAACTCCAGTAATAAATATAGACTTTGAACAGAAGTCTGTAGCTAAGGTAGAATTTTCAAAATTTTTAGGTGTATCCATTGATGAGAGGTTAAACTGGAAGCAACACATTTATGGTCTGCTGAAACGTCTGACTTCAGCTACCTATGCTGTTAGGGTTATTGCAAATTTTGGTGATAAGAATCTCAGTAAATTAGCTTACTATGCCTACTTTCATTCACTGCTTTCGTATGGTATCATATTCTGGGGTAATTCATCGTTGAGTAGAAAAGTATTCATTGCTCAAAAACGTGTAATCAGAATAATTGCTGGAGCCCACCCACAGTCATCCTTCAGACATCTATTTAAGGATCTAGGGATCCTCACAGTAACCTCACAGTATATATATTCACTTATGAAATTTGTTGTTAATAATCCAACCCAGTTCAAAAGTAATAGCAGTGTGCATAGCTATAACACCAGGAGAAAGGATGATCTTTACTATGCAGTGTCAAATCTGACTTTGGCACAGAAAGGGGTAAATTATGCTGCCACAAACGTCTTTGGTCACCTACCAAACAGCATCAAAAGCCTGACAGATAGCCAACTAACATTTAAAAATAAATTAAAAGAATTTCTAGATGACAACTCCTTCTACTCATTGGCTGAATTTTTAGATATAAATTAAGGGAGGGAAAAAAACCAACTTAAACATTAATGTCATGCAATATTTTGTGTAATGTAATATCTTGTACATACATCTTTTATTAACCTGACACGATCCATATCATTACGAAGTGTCGTATTCATGATCTATAGAACAAGTATTAATCTAATCTAATCTAATCTAACTTACAGATTTGATAGATGTATAATTTTGTAGCAAACAACCTCAAGTTTGATTTACTCAGCGCATCAGTACCCCATTGCGCCACCAGTAGCGCCAGCGTAGTGCAGAGTTAAATGGCTACTTTCAGTGGTGCGGAGCGAACTCGCTGTGTGTTTTGGTTTCATGAAACGAACTCTGCTGTTGCTTGAAAACTTTTTAATTCCACAGATCGATGAAGACTACTGAGATTGGAGGGTGTAATACCGGCAAGATGGTGCAGCACCTCATTTCGTCGATTATCACTTCCTAGATCGGTGGATTTGCCGTGAAGGGCCAATCGTGTGGGCGACCTCGCTCTGCAGACTTAATACCATTGGATTTCTTTCTCTGGGGTTTCATTAAAGACCGCGAATTTTCCTTCCCTAACAAACATTTTATCCGAATATAGAAAGCGAATCTACGCTGCCGCTGCACAAGTTGCGCCTAATTTGCTGCAACGAGTGTTAGGAGAAATTGATTACCAGTGGGATTTTTGCCGCATTACATCGAACCAAAATGACTGTTGACACTTTTATGGAAATGATGTTGCTTGCTACAAAATGACACGATTGACGGTGCTGTAAGTTATCTCAATAAATTTCTATAACATTGCAAATTTGTAAAGTCCTTTTTCATGCACCCTGTACATTAACGTCCTTAAACTGCAGATTTGTGAGAAGAATATGTGATAACAGAAAAGTTAGTGGCCAGTCTTACAACAGCTCACGCGTTGAGTTGGCTGCAGCTAACCTTTTACGAGTGATCAGATAAAGCCATGAAGGTGTGGTTGCTTAGACACGGCGGCCCGCAGGTTGCTGGCGGACTGCCGGCGGGATCACGCCACGAGCGGCGAGCCAGCGTCACGTCAGCACTGGCAGCCTGCCACGAGCCACCAGCCGCGGACCACCTGCTCCGACAACAGCGCCGCCACACGGCGACCGTCCCTAAACGCCCTGCTAGCTGTACCACCTGCCCGAGCAGAAACGTGTGGAAACAACGGTGTGGTTGTGCCAAACCGCTCGAGCAGGTACCATGAAAGTTGAGAGAATATGAATTAGCCGGCCGAAGTGGCCGAGCGGTTCTAAGCGCTACAGTTTGGAACCGCGCGACCGCTACGGTCGCAGGTTCGAATCCTGCCTCGGGCATGGATGTGTGTGATGTGCTTAGGTTAGTTAGGTTTAAGTAGTTCTAAGTTCTAGGGGACTGATGACCTCAGCAGTTAAGTCCCATAGTGCTCAGAGCCTTTTGAACCAAGAATATAAATTATGAACATGTCATGAAAGGGCTCCGAACCGCATGATGGAGGATTGACAACTAGTGTCTCCCTCCCATTCAGCTATCTACATCTACATGATTACAATTCACACATAAGTGCCTGGCAAAGTGTTCATCAAAGCACGCTCACCTTGTTTCTCTACGGTTCCACTCACGAACAGCACGCGGGAGGAACGAGCACTTGCACTGATCAGCCAGAACATTATGACCACCGACCTACTATCGATATAACCCATCTGGGGTGCCTATTCTGTATCTTTCCGCCATTGTGCCGATAGTTTCAAGAGCACCGAACGGTCTAGTACTCGAATTAGAGCCTTTGCGTTATTCAGTATGTATTTCGGAAGCGATACCGTTCGGTTCTAGAGAACTGAAGCGCTGTTGTCGGTTCGCGTCGTGCAGACCAATCAAAAGGGAGCGACTGCAGACCGGCGCATGCGCACTGCAGCGCGCACAGCGCCACGAACACAAAGCGGCCAGCAGACGACGAAGGCGCGCTATTCTTCGAAGTACCGAAAATTGCGTTTACGTTGCCATAACGCATGACGCCGAATTCCATCAAGCTGATGTGCCCGCCTTCATCGCTCTTACCTCCTCCGTAACTGTGTCAGGCTCAGTATATCCACTTCCATGATTCTCAGCTGAAATGCACAGAAATTTTTACAGTTTCCCTGACCACATGTTTCCATGCATGAGTAATAACGATAGCGTATTTGACTGTATTCTGCAGGCTGTCGTATATGCCGCATTATGTCGTCTTATTCTCATTCACACTGACATTGTGTTTTGGATTTTATGTTTTGGAAAATGAGTTAGGAATAGTGCGTAGTACCAAATTGTACAAATACGCCTATAAAACAGCCGAAAAATTGATTATGAGAGTTTCAAAGAATAGGAAGATACACAGAATGTGGTTATAACTCGCTCGAAGAGATCCAAATAATTAAGTAGCCCACTTCCCTACATGATAGGTCAACGATTTGGGTCTTAAAAACAAAATTGAAAAAACACATTTTCGAGAGCTCCAGCAGTTCGTCGAAGTTTACAACATGCATCTCATGAATAAAAATGTTTCGTCTATGGTGCTACAATCTAAAAATATTACAGCGGAGATCTCTCATCTCTGTCTACTGTTGTTGAGGATTCGATCGCAGGTAAATACTTGTGATAAGCAAGATTATGAAGATGACTGCTGAAGATGACATTACCAGTAATTTATGTTGTGCTCTTAGATTCCTGTCTAACCGCATACCTGGAAATCGCTAGATATTCGGAAAAAATCGTGAATTATTCCTGACAAGAAAAAATATAATGGCTACTGTCGGTTGTTTCACTCATAGCAATTTCATCTCCAGCAATTTCATATTTCGTTTCTTAAATACACAGAAATCATGAAATCATTACTGAGGAAGTGCGCTCTTACATGTAATAACGAATATTGCAGAAAATTCTGAACTTAGAATAGCTATGTCTCAGAATGTGTTGCATATGTGAAGAGGAAAAAATTTTTTTTCACCCAACCGTCCGCGAACCTGTGACCTCACATTTCGCATTCCCGCGCGCTAACAACTTTTTTTTATTCCACAAAAACAGTACAAAATGGCTACTTTGGCCACATCAAACTACACGAACGAGTTACTGAATTCTCTTACTATACCATACAGGAACGTAGGCTGACTTCGTTGCCAAACGCTGCTGCCTAAGTCATAAATGTGTCATAGTTTGCAAGGTTTCCAATATCAGGCTTCACATGATTGCTTTCCTTTGTTACTTGAAAGTTATAAACACGTTTCGATAATTACTAATTAACCCATTTGTGGGAAAAAGTACACGAAGTCACTAGTAACGTCAGTTCACATTCATGTAATATATGTAAGCACAACCGTTGTCTTGATATTTAATGATCTTTAAACTCTTATTTGCATAAAATTAACACGTATTTTGAGAGAATATTGACCGAAAATGTTTTTTTCTTTTTTTGGATGTAATCATTCGTAGCAAAAACCTAACCTAACCACATTTCTAACAAAGTAACGTAGTCTGTTATGAACTCCGAGCCCCCGAAAAGCGTAATGGACAATGTTTCATGTAGAATGCGAAGCGCAATTGATTAGGTAAAGGCTTGTCAAGCAGCGGACCCAGGTTCGATTCCCACTGTTCGCAATTTCTTACTGATTTTATTTCATTCCCCGCAATGTTAAACTATTGATTATAAAATTTAGATATACTTAAACAGGTCATATAGTATAACGTAACTGTCAATCTCTATATATAAAAATCAATGTATGTATGTCTGCCCTATGTGCGTTCCCAAACCATTCATCCGATTGCGATGAAATTTTGGTGATTTGTTCTCCGTACGCCCACGAAGGTTCTCTTATGGAGATATGACGTCATAAACAATGAGATGCCACCGCAGGAAAATGCCCAGATTTATGCATCCACTATTTGAGAATGAAAGCACTTATCGACTAGCAACAAACGTTACATACAATTTCCTACATTTACGAAAATTTTTCTCGCTGACACCCCCCACAAAATATGAAATGAAACAAGGTTGTCGCTTACTACATTTTCTCAGTACATACCGTAAATCTGCCGCAGTAGGCATGACGTTTTAATGTATTATTTCGTTAGTATTAACTCTAATCGCAACATATTTCGCATACAGTATCCACATATATCAGTAAATGCGCCGGCAAATTTATGTCTCTTTACGACATATAATTCAAGAGGTATGACGTGGTAAACATCGAGATGCGTGAAAAAGTGCCGCGTAAGGCATGACGTTTTGTTCTATTATTTCTTCACTACTCGCAACACGTTTCGCAAACGTGTTAAAAAAGTATATAAAACCACGGGTGTATTCCTAAAAAAACTCCCGAGATGGGCCAGCAACTGCCTCTTCACTCATTTTGATAATGTTTAGCACAACTGCACAATAAAAACACGCAGAACAGTACAGCGCAAAGCAATAACGAAGCTGACGACAATGGCTACCTTGTACAACACAGTCAGCTATGTAATGTTGGCAGCAGTCGAAACTGCGTGCCTACCGAAGCCTCCCGACGATTACCGACTTCTACCGATTCAGGACTAGGGAGAGATCTGCCATCTAAAAGTTTACACACTGTAGTTACATGTTGTCGCCCAGACTCCCGTCTTTTTGCGAGCGAACTTTATCGGACCACCGCTGCCAACCATCATGTACAGTGGCTACATTCCTGCCAATTCTTACTGCAATATTTCAGAATGAACATGCAGCTTTATTACACGATCTCTTTCAAACGAACAAGTAAGTGAGGCGTTGATAATGGCTCAAATGGCTCTAAGCACTATGAGACTTAACATCTAAGGTCATCAGTCCCCTAGACGTAGAACTACCTAATCCTAACTAACCTAAGGACATCACACACATCCATGCCCGAGGCATGATTCGATGCCTGCGACCATAGCGGTCTCGCGGTTCCAGACTGCAACGCCTAGAAGCGCACGCCCACCTCGGCCGGCGATTCAAACTAGTGTTCGGACCGAAGATTGTGACCACAACAACAAAAACCAGAGACAGTATGCAGCTTAACAAGAGCTATATAAATTAGCTGTTAAGTAATTTGAAAATGTTTTCGGTACTGCGTATTCAGATCAGAAGCTCTCTTCCTGACATTAGCTTCCACTGTTGCTAAAGAGAGACATCAGTATAAAAATTAGTAAAACTGAATAAAGTTTCGTGAGAATTACTTAGGGTGTTATCAGTCCAGAGGGCTCTCATAATGAGTTATAAAAATCAGATAGGCATCTAATATTCCTGGCGGGCGTCCCGAAACCGCTTAACCCTCACGAAGGTTCCGTTCCGTCGAACGCTGCACGCGAGAGCCGAGGCACCGCAAAAAAGGGAAACGGTGTTTACGCTGGAAAATGAATGGAGGCAGTACCTGCAGAGTGTCGACGGCCTCTGGAATGCAGCAGATATTCATACACATTCTGAGCTAAAAGCAAATATAAATTTAAAAGATCGATATCGTTTCGAGAGTCACGAAACGTTAATCCTGTGCTCTAAATTACTTGTATTCGCAGAACGCGCAGCACGAGCTTTCAGAAAATGCCAAAATGCCACAACCGCTGTTTTCATTTTCTTTCTTTCTTCCTACGTTTTTTCTTTCTTTCTTGTCGGCTTGTTTTCTTTTAAGAGACACACCTACTCCCATGAGAAATACAAAAGCCATTCCTGTTCTAAATATTATTTTTGTGTTACTGAGGAACCATTTCTTAAATCAGTAAGTCACGTAATGGAGTACATTCGACTCATGTTTAGTTCTGAGAAATTTCGTCAATATTTAGTGTAAAGGGGAAACACGGTGCAAAGGTGGCTTGACATCCTTTGAATCTTTTTAATTACTTTCAATCACTTGAATGTTTGGCTGGCCTTTTCACGAGAAATAGAGAGTCATGCTTATATTTCACTTGATGATTTATTTATCCTGGCAAGCTCAGGACCATCCGGACATCTCTTACATATAATCAGTCATACCACGTATCACTTACGTTCACTATAATATATACGTTATTAATTACGTGTAATTTACAAGATTATACACCATTTAAAAATAACTCTGGCGCAGGAAGAAAAGAAAAATACATTTTATGTTTACTCATCAAAAGTAGAACAATAAAGACAAATTACAGGAAATTATCGGGGTCAGTCAAATGGGAACGAGGCAGATAGAAAATATATAACGCATCTGTCTGTTATTTCAAAAATTATCGTCGTAATTGTTCATACATTTATCGCACTGTGAGACAAGACGGTCAGTGCCTTGATGGAAAAGTGTTTTCGGTTACCTACTGTAATGGATCTTGCCTCCTCGAAATACTCGTACTTCAGTTGAAATGTTCGATTCCGTACAAATTTTGGTGTAATTTGAGCTAATTTTTATACTTGCGTTATATAGTCCACATCTGAAAACAATTTTGCATGTATCCGATAACGAAAACACTGTTTTTCTGATAATATAATTTTATTTTCAGTATCGACCAATTTATCAACATCGATCTTGAACCATGAAAACTGGTAATCACAGTTATTATCTCAAATAAGTGAAGAAACCCTTTACAGTGGAACAATTATTATTAAGCATTTGTTCCCATGTAAACAAAATATCTGTTATTATTTTCAGTTTTTCTAATTTGAGTGTCGATAATTCAGTCGACAATTATACAAAGACAGGCAGCTAATACTTTATATATAGCCAAAATTTTTAACCTTCATAATTAATTATTAGCGGCATGAATCTTAATACAAATAAATATGTCCTCAAAGCATACTGTAAATTATACCTAAAAGATAATTTCAGTTAAGATAGTTATTATAAAATTCATTTAAACAACGTCCTGTGCTAGAAGGATGTGAAAGCTGTGTACTTAAAACTTATAGATATTTTAGGCGCCAAGCAAGCCATAATCGTTTCAGCTGTAGTTGAGACTGGTCAATGTAACTATCAAGATCTTTGTGTTGTGCTGAAATTTTACACAAAGCGTTCACATAGTAAGAGGTGTCAAGAATTTATGGATAAATACTGATGAAATCAAAAAGTAACAATGTTCTAGCGACTTTTACTGAAGCGAAAAACCTTGGACCTATTAATTGGAAAGCATGAACAGTAACCGACACTCTAGACAACGAGACATCCGTGGCAAGGTAAGTAACATTTATTTGGTAATATAATGTTTCTGCCTTTCGAAATTTCGTAAACGTTGCTAACGCTATAATTGTTAGTTCAGCCTGGGATATTTACTTTCTGTGCATCTACGAACGTTTACATACTGAGGGATACGTCACATTACACTACTGTACGCAGGCCGTGCACCTCTTCGTCAG
Organism: Schistocerca nitens; assembly: GCF_023898315.1. Lineage (NCBI taxonomy): Eukaryota > Metazoa > Arthropoda > Insecta > Orthoptera > Acrididae > Schistocerca > Schistocerca nitens. Next base: position 382,878,961 of record NC_064619.1, on the reverse strand, counting down.
AAGAGAATAAACGGCAACGAATGTCTTTCTTCAGAGCTCCAAAAGTAGGGGAATCAAATGAAGAGAGATCGGGACTGAACGGACGATATGTAAGGGACTCCCAGAGAAACGTCAGCACTCTGATCCAAAAAACGATGGCAGCACGTGGGTGGGCATTATCCTGCAGCAGAATATACCGTCCATCAACATTCCTGTATATTTGGACTTGCTGGCGCGCTGCAGTTTTTGTGAAGTGTCCACATACCACTATGCAGTAATTGTGGGACCGTGTTCCAGAAGGTCAATGAGCAGCTGCCCCTTCAGTCAAACAGAAAGGTCATAATTACTTTCCCGGAGTTAACGGGCCTGTTGTTTCGATTACGCTGCAGAAATTTCGCTGGGAAACCAACACACAACCTCCAGACAGTCTTGATCTCTCCCGATAAGATTTCCATATTTTTTGAACCCTGAAAGGAGACATTCAAGGCTGTCGATTAACTTCGGACAATGAGATGCACGCCTGGGTACAATCAGGGTTTCGCAGGCAACCACAAACGTTTTTTCATCAAGGCACAGACCGACTTGCTTCGCAGTGGGATAAATGTATTAACAGTTATGTCGGTTGCGTTTGAAATAATAAACACTTACTTTTTCCTTGTGTTTCGTTATCATTTGACTGCCCCTTAAGGATTTAGAGTATATAAGCCACCAGAAATGGACATGAGACAGCGATAGACGAGAGAAAGGAAGAAAAAGTGTTTGAACGCAATTAATGAATAGATGGGAAAAGAAAGTGACGTGACTGATTGGGAAACGAAAAGAGAAAGAACCGTAAACGGGACAAAGTGGAAGCAGTTATCTTTACATTTTGACAGGGATGGGGGATGGGGCATTGGGGAGGGGGGGGGATGGAGGAAGTGACTAGATACGTTAAAATTTTGGGTAATGTTATAGGGTGACATACGGACGTGCTTCAGCTTATTAAGGGCAATAGAATATTTAATTGCGCTTAGACCGCAGGATAACGTGTTCAGAGGCGGAAGGGAGCAACACAGAAACAATTTACGATTGTTTTTTTAATTTATGAATGGGCGCATGTAAAGCACTAGGTAACTGAGGCCATGTGCATCTGTTACAATGTGATGGCAGCTGCTTAATTGCTTATACAGTATTCTTGTGCACTGACGAGCCAGTGAATAGAGATTCCGTATGGTAGTCACGTGACTTATCAGGCCGAAAGAGGCGTAACGGCGGGTACTGACATGTTGAAATAGAGGATTGTAGCAGATATAACGTACAAAGTCACTAATTATTGTTTCTAGCCGTATATTGTAAATTGGGTACTGGGTTATTTGCGACATTTAAATTTCCTACTTTAAATTACACTACGGAGGAATGCGTAAAACCTTCTGATTTTCCATTGTACATTAAATGAGAGATGAGTAATGAGCTCAATATTTCACCTTAAAAGAGATTAAATGGAAACGATATGCTTCAAAACATCACTGGAACCACAAGTAGCACTGTTGGGCCACAGCCAGTTACGACGCCCTGTGGTGTCGGTATTCTTGTACAGATGAAATAATATTCGGACTGGTGGGCTCAGGCAATGACTTCAGGCTATGGAGCACTGCCAGCTACTATCCGCATGAGTATGTGCAATTCATAGTAAAGAACAAAATTTAAATAAAATTGTAGACCATAAAATATATATGATATTTAATGGACATCACTGAAATGTATGCACATGTGTGCTTATCTTCCGATGATAAGATGGAATACGTGCATGAAGAATTATAGAAACGTACATGGAAGCAAAACCTACAACTAGATGTTAATGCAAGAATTTATGACAGTGAACGATTCTTCAGTTCTAACCATTATGTGTAATGACAGGCTGAATCTGTAAACAGTGCCCTAGGTAGTAGGTAAACCAGTACTCCGTCATATTCTCTCTTCCAGGAGTGTTAGTCCTGTTAACAACTGAGAAATTCAGAAAGTGAAGGAGAGAAAGTGACGTACGCAAAGCTGTGAGAACGGGACATCAATCGTGCTGGCTATTTCAGTCGGTAATTGCTATTTCCGCGAAAGGCAAAGATTCCGAATTCTAACCCCATCCGGGAACAATGTTGTAATGTACCTGGAAGCTGCATTAGGCATCGTACTGGAGGAATTTCACGTAACTTGCGTAATGCACTAATCAATGAGACACATTCATAGTGTAGGCGGTACGAGTTGGTTTCGGGTCGCTTACTTCTCTCGCTGAGCCGATGCGGGCCAGCACTATGAGTAGTGTTTGCCTATAGTTATTCTTACCTCGGTGACGGCCTCGTAAACAACGGTAGCACGAGGCAGTGTGTTATGGCCCACATGACAGCGAGGACCGAGACTGTAAGCAGCCTTTGACAGCCGCTAGCCTTTGAAGATTAATAAACACGCTAACGAAATGCTTTAACGGAATAGTCTGTAGTACGAGCATTATTGATTTTCAGCCTAAATGGCGTAACCTGCAAACAATTTTCCGACAGACGACTGTGCGCTATAACACTCACGAATATTCAGATTTTTTAAGTCGAACTTCATGAGTAAACATACGATTGACTGCTCTAAACTGAAAGCCCTTAGACTTTACAACCTAAATTCACATATTTTAGAAGTCTGTGCTGTTGTGACACAAAATATACTTTCTAGTACAGTATAAACTCGATTGAAATTTACTATTTCCCAAAAACTAATCGTTTCACGCACATTTACTCAAACAGGTATCTACATGCAATTAAAATTTTTGCTTTGAGTTTCAGTTTCTAAAATACACTGGTCGTCAGAACAGTCTTTTAGCCATAATCAGATAACAGGAGGTGCTGGAGACAGCTTTGATGATCAAACATCACAAAATGTAAAACGAAGACTCTACACCACTAGGATTTAGCTAAGCTTTATAAACCGTTTTGGTGTTGTAGTTCGGCTGTCAGCAACAAAACAGGAGATCGAGTTACCTTGACACCAAATGACGATAAATTGATTAATATATATTATTGAAATTTTCGAAAAGGAAACATCATCTTCTTTGAAACATATGGCCTGGACAAAATAAGAGTCCAGATTAATAAGTCACAGTTAAAAAGTTTTGTTTGATATGCATAAAGATGTTATTACTTTTTTAATATATCACAGCAAATTTCTGTGTCTCTAGAATTACGAACATGTCAGTCCTGTTCAGTTTAATTAATATGGGAACTTGTAAGCATTATGTCATATAATTCCCTTGGAACTACAAACCACAACTACAACAAAATGTGACTCACAAGGGACCCATGCGAACTTCCACTCACCGATTTGATTCATATTAACAGCTGGGTAGGACACAGATAGGACTTCGACGTAAGTAAACAGGAAGACACAACTCTCGACCGTTCTCAATAAAATCAAGTTTGAACATTTTATGCGTGCCTATATACTTGGTAAGGTGCCTCCAGCTACTACCACATTCAATGCGATCCTAGGTGAATGTCTCTCACAGCATAACACTAGTCTACGCCGTTGGTCTACGCCGTTGCAGCGGTGCTTTTTCGAGCGTCGTCAGGGCACGACCATCAACACTGTTAAACAAAAATGTGATTCTTCGTGACCAACCATTTTTTGGTTTATACATGATCCAGTATTGACAATCCTATACACACTGTAATCAAAATGGACGACGTCATTGAGTCAACGTGGGAACATGTTGGTGTCGCTGCAGCGGAGTCTGATGTTTCGCAATGTGTGCAGAAACGCGTGCAGCAAAACTGTTGTGCCAGTGCCAGCAGTGTTCTCTGACGTCAGATCTGGCACGAAGTGTCTGTCCTGCTTCAAATTTAGAGATTGCGTATTTATATAAAAAGTTAAGCCTAGTATCTAAGGACAAGTAAACATCGATACGTCAGTTGTCAGCAGAGAAATTTAATTCTCTTTTATGAGCTCGCAGATCTTGTGATATCAAGCTGTAGTGAAACTCTTCGGAGCAGATATTAGTGTTTGTTTATACTATTCGTTTATATTTTGCGTACATTCCAACTTCAGTAGCCTCACATTCTCGCAGTTTTCTCTTTTTCAGGTGTCAACTTGATCTTTCTCTGTTAGTCCCTACTGCTTTATTGTATTTTTTGATACTTATTAGAGTCTTCTACAAATTACGACTTGGATAGGGATTGTACTTGTTGTGTACTGACACAAGGGTAATTGGCCAATGTCTGTAAACAGCTGGAAGCTGCATTGGCCATGGTCAGCAGGCTCATGGCTACTGCTCAAAGCTAGGGACACATCGAGGTACCAGTGACGTGACGTCTGACACCTGTGGTGCTGCTGTAATCCCCTCGTGACCGGGTTGTCGCTGCCATCTCGATACGTACCATCTGACTGTTCTATCTTCACTCGTTTTCCCATTGTCAAGAAGCGTAGTAGGACAAAAGCATTTAATTATAAGACTATATCTTTGATATCAATGGTTGTAGAATTACGGAACATGATTTATGTTCGCATATTCTGACATTTTCGGGAAATGAAAACCTCGTCTACAAAAATCAGCCTGGATTTTGAGGGACTGATTATCCTGCCGTTTAGTCCCTTTACTCTGCAAACCAACCAACCTACCTGGATTCCGCTAACAGAGATCTTGCGAAACTCAGCTCACTATATTTCTCCATGAAATCTACTGTGCTGAATACATCGGACTCAAATGCTTGGGCGCTCGACTTCAGGAAGGTATTTGACACTAACACTGCGGATTAATGAGACAAATACGAGCGTACCCACTATTGGACCATATTTGCAAATGGATGCAAGGCTTCCTTGTAGACAGAACTAAGCACATCACTTTCAATGGAACAAAATCGCCAAATGTAAGTGTCTAAGATGCCGGATGAGCTGTTTAGCATACCTCTAAAATGCTACAAGTAAGATTGACGGTGACCTACAGGGAATGTAAGCTCCTCAGTAGATCACGCAGCTTTAAGAGAAACAAATTTCACGCAGTGGATGCCGTCTTAGAAGAAAATCATTAGAGGTGGTCCAGTCAGGCATGAAAATATGTGTACTACACATCACATGAATAAACAGGGTGTTACAAAAAGGTACGGCCAAACTTTCAGGAAACATTCCTCACACACATAGAAAGGAAATATGTAATGTGGACATGTGTCCGGAAACGCTTACTTTCCATGCTAGAGCTCATTTTATTACTTCTCTTCAAATCACATTAATCATGGAATGGAAACACACAGCAACAGAACGTACCAGCGTGACTTCAAACACTTTGTTACAGGAAATGTTCAAAATGTCCTCCGTTAGCGAGGATACATGCATCCACTCTTCGTCGCATGGAATCCCTGATGCGCTGATGCAGCCCTGGAGAATGGCGTATTGTATCACAGCCGTCCACAATACGAGCACGAAGAGTCTCTACATTTGGTACCAGGGTTGCGTAGACAAGAGCTTTCAAATGCCCCCATAAATGAAAGTCAAGAGGGTTGAGGTCAGGAGAGCGTGGAGGCCATGGAATTGGTGCGCCTCTACCAATCCATCGGTCACCGAATCTGTTGTTGAGAAGCGTACGAACACTTCGACTGAAATGTGCAGGAGCTCCATCGTTTATGAACCACATGTTGTGTCGTACTTGTAAAGGCACATGTTCTAGCAGCACAGGTAGAGTATTCCGTATGAAATCATGATAACGTGCTCCATTGAGCGTAGGTGGAAGGAAACTAAAATGAACTGTAACATGGAAATTAAGCGTTTCCGGACACATTTCCACATAATATCTTTTCTTTATTTGTGTGTGAGGAATGTTTCCTGAAAGTTTGGCCGGACCTTTTTGTAACACCCTGTATTAATGAGTGGACTCCTCGAACTACAAAACTAAACTAACGGTCACTGTAACAGTTTGGTTTATTGCCATAAGATACCAACCAAAATAATTTACCTGCTTAATCAGACATAACGATTAATGACAGTACAAAGGATTGCAAATGCAAACCATAGCCTTGGTACAGGTGTGTGGGAATATGACAACATAACATGAAACCATATTACAGATACAGTCAACGAATGCAAAAATGATTACTGATCTAAAGAAAGATCTCCGGAAAACCAAGACCAAACGCTAATAATTTCTACAGACTGCACGATGGATGCAACCAGCTGGCTGTGAGTGTTAAATCTGAGCAATGAAACCCTGATGCAAATTAAATAGCTTTGTGTCCCCCTCACCTGTAAATGGAGTAAATGTGGAAGGTGGATACAGGCATGGCTGGAAATTCTGAGTCCAGCTTAACCTCACTATTTAGCTCTAAGTTGGAAACATCTCTCTCTGTGTCTATCTTCAGCGGCTGATTAAGGTCAAATGCATTCTTGACGGAATCCCTGAAACAAGCGTATTACTCAGCCTACCTGCATCCAATGTATTCTATCCTCATTCTCCGAAAATTAGCTGATTCTGTCCATGAAGGGATCTCAGCTGCCAACTACAGAAGATGACAATTTTATAAACAAGTTTAAAAAATTCCTATTCTCACAGTTTTTATCATAGTTAACCAACATTGGTATGGCGTGGGATGGAAGACAGAAAATTTCTCCACAACATGACGGATTTATAAACATGGCCAGTCAAAAGATCTGCACGTAGGCACTTGTGAGAAAGCATGCTTTCTATCAAAATAATTACCGTTAGCCACTCATAGACCCATTTACTCCGATTTAATCCTACATTCCTGCACTGCATGGGAGCGTCCAAAATCTGTCCACACAGTCTGAAGCTCTGTGTTCTTGAATTAGGTTCCAAATGATATCTAGCCAAAATGGATCCCTTTCAACATCTTACACAATGGTTTTTTAGGGAACACAGTCCGCCGTCTCCTATAACTCTACTGTGTGGACATGGAAGGCTGCTAGTTCCTGTGACGTGACCTATGCAGAGATGGCTTAGAGTGCCAAACTAGTTGATGTCACTCCGGTATTTCTAAATTATTTTCCGTGACCCAACTGGCTAAAGAAAGTCCCGAAGGGTGCAGGAAATAATAGGTCCCCCTCTGCGTAATGAAACTGAAGCAGAAAAAGAAGTAATTAGCAGTAGATTCATTGGAAGAAGTGAATATTATCTGCCGTTTTCATTCAGCGATTGAGAATTGACTATACAGACATTTGGGATCTGCATGTTACACTGTTAAAATAGGTTGGGCATTAAAAGCCACGAAACAAGCGTAATTTTGGAAGTACCCACAGGAATTGTTGAAGGGACTTTCTAAAATATAAATGATCTAGTACAATGCGTTAGCAGCTCTTTAAGGCTGTTTGCAGATGATGCAATTGTGTATTAGAAGTTAGGAATACCAGAAGAAAGTAAAAACTAACAGGAGGGGCTTCTGAGGACTGATTAAGAGTGAGGGGCCGTCAATTAACCCTGAACATAAATAAATGTACCATATTGTGTACATGCACATAGGAAAAGAAATCCACTACAGTACAACTACACTGCTGGTTATCATTTGCAGTAAAGAGGAAATAAAATATCAAAATGTGTCTATCTAGAACAACCCTGAAGTAGATTTACCACATAAAGCAAATAGCAGATGCCAGTCTGAGATTCATACTGCGATATGACCATTTCTTCCCAACTATCCAGTGATTTATGTCGAATCTATAAGAAGGAGTCAACTCTCACTGGAATAAATTAATGCCCGGTGGTTAACGAAATGTGAATCAGTACCAGAGATTGCCAAAAGCCAATACTTAATGACTTAGATTACGATTTTGTATATTACGTTGTATGCACAGCTAAATAAGAAATCACTATACAAGCAAGCTCGATTCTGCAGAGAATGAAGGAAGCTCATCAGGGTCATAAACTGCCGTCGAAACAGTCTCCTGTTGCCATTCACAGAACAGCTGCTCACCCACGTGTGAAGGGATCCGCCAGGCAAGTACTGAGGAAGCCGGGTTGCGTCCTGGAAAGATGTCTCCATGGCACTAACTGTTCAAAATCGTCCAGTGCAGATTACATCTGCAAGATGCGCAGGGACGACATAGACAGTTTTTAGCAAACTATATGCTTAACGAATGCAGGCTCCCAGAACACCTGGCATTGTGGAGAGCAACACAGGCCAGTCAGAATTCGCCGAAAAACATGTTCTCTTAAGATAACATCTCAGAAAGTGCAATGGGAAAAAAGTATAGGGCTCCTTTGAAGATTGTGGGATGCCATCATTTCTCCTGGGTGAAGCAACACAAAATACACTGACGGGATAGAAATCACTACATCAAAAACTAATTAATGTAGAGTAAAAAAATATCGGGACTATTTTTGTGAAAGTAATGTATTTAAATGATTAACACTGCATGATCACAGTTTAATGCTAGTGCGAGGTAAGTCATTGTAAATGTGAAACACTGGTACATTAATATCAGATGTAACCGCCAGTTGTTATCAGTTCAAAATTCTTTTAACTCAGGCTATAGATGAACAAGTAATATCTTCTGAAGTATTCTCTATCCTTACGTACTAACCACAAGCAACCAATGAACAACCCCTGCGAATGTAAATGTTTTTCCAGATATTCATTCACTTGAATCACGTTGTAGAATGATTGTCCTTGGTTGTTTGTGTATTGGCTCTTTGCTTTCAGTGAGTGTTACGTAACCGACTTATTGAGAATTTAATTATGTACATGTGTAAGAAACGGAGTTCATCGGATTCTTGTCTAATTCATCTGGATTACTATACCATTATTTTGACGGGTGATGATTTATTTGATTCAGATACACTATGCCAAATTAAGACATTTAATTAATGATTCCGTTCAAAGTACTCCACCCACAAGTCACAAGATAGATATAACTTCACAGTAGGAAAAATCTTAAGGAAATATCATTCATCCACTAAATAAATGGCTTACGAGACGCTTGTTTGACCAATTCTTGAGCATTTTTCCATCAGTGTAGGTCCCCTACCAGATAGGACTGACTGAGGAGATAGAGAAGTCCCAACGTAGAAAGGCACGTTTATTTACGGGATCCATCAGTCTGGGCGAGAGTGTTACAGAAGTGTTTAGCAAATTTCAGTGGAGGAACTACAAGAGCCGGCCGGGGTGACCGAGTGGTTCTAGGCGCTAGAGTCTGGAACCGCGGACCGCTACGGTCGCAGGTTCGAATTCTACCTCGGGCATGGATGTGTGTGCTGTCCTTAGGTTGGTTAGGTTTAAGTAGTTCTAAGTTTTAGGGGACTGACGACCTCAGCAGTTAAGTCCCATAGTGCTCAGAGCCATTTGAACCATTTTTTGAACTACAAGAGAGACGTTGGCATTAAGGAGACGTTTACTACGGAATACTTCGGGAGAGTACTTTCTGGTATGAGTTGGACAACAAACTACTTCCTCCCACATACATCTCCCCAAATGATCACAACGAGAAAGTTCAAAACTTAGAGGTAATATACAGACATGGTGACAATCATTCTCCTCATGCAACATTCCCGAATGGGACAGGAAAAGAAGGATCAATTAGTGGTGCCAGGAGTACCCTCCGCCTCATACCGTCAGGTGCCTAGTGGAATAGTGAAGTAAATGTAGATGTATCAATGGGAAAGCCCCCAATATCCTGTGACCGGGTGTGGAGGTCTAACACGTTATCGTGTACCCATGATTTCATCGACCTTCAGTCACTATATGAATACATATACGCTCGTGACAGCAGGACGTGAAAAGCTAACTAATTCCACCGTTTGCGATATGCTCGTTCCCAGATGCCAGGCCGCAATACTTAACCTTTTATGAAAATCGCTTATGTAAGGAGATTTCCTCACTGTGGCCCATATCGCGTAAGTACATGAATAACTATAGCGAAATATCTGGGAGGAACTTTCGAAGCGACCTAAAGTTGTACATATAACACACAAAGTGGCGAAATCAGATGCCTCTGAAGGAAATGTAATTTATCCTTGATAGAGTGGCTTGCAAAACAATTGTTCAACCGATTGTTGTGTAGTGTTCATGAGTATGCGTGATTTATCAAGTGGGATTAATAAAAGATGAATAGCTATGTGGATATGGAAATGGATTAATAATTGCTTGGTAACTGGAAAATTGATTGGAAATAATAGTGGAGAAGAAACTATGAATTTAGTTTATGAATCTGTGCACAATCTTGGTTGAACTTCAACTGATACCAGTAGCAACAGACCGCTAATATCACTACATTCAAGGTCAGTAAACATGATTATCAACACGTACTGCTGGTTACAGTAGTGTGAGGCACCAAATAATCGCCACACAGATTGAAATTGTCGATCGTCACATGAAGCACAATATTTTAGTATAATTAAACCACGTTCAATAGGTGCCTGTCAAGTCTGAGTCATTACCTTCACATGAATTCCATTGTGTTCAGTCTTGATCGTGACAATGTCGATGCTGGAACGCTCCTCCGGATACCGTGTAAATTACTCTTGTCTGCACCGAACCTCTTGATGCTGGATCTCGGCGGCAAGTGAAATGATGAATAGATAGGAGTTGACCTTATACCCATGCGAATAAATATTCCTTTCCTAAAACTTTTTTATAATGCTTTTAATGAACGGTTAAAATATAAATTTTTAACAGTGCTGGTAAGACGGATCGAAGCATATGTCAGTACGCTATCAATTCCCGAAACGAAAGTGGTGAAGATAGATGAATTAAAAAATTGAAGAGCGCATTTCTTACTTTGTTTCATACAGATAGTTAACAATGTATCGAAACATTATCCTTGCCACAAAACAACTCGCGAATTTACCTTTGGCTGTGCCTGTAACCCTATCCGTTTACATATAGCTTAAATATAAGAAAAGAACGAAAAAATTATATCATTCAATACAAAGAGATAGAGAAGATAACGAAGAGCGGCCCCCTATCGTCACAGGATCGTTTGCTTGACGCGAGAGTGTTTCGCATATGCTCAAAAACGCAACAACAAAGACATCAGCCGGAAGATTTGCTGTACAAACATCGAGAGCGTACCTTCCAAGAACAGTCTTCCCACGCACCTTTCGTGAAGAGAACGGGACCGGAGGAGAAAAGATTCTTGTACAAGAAGTACTCTAGGCCATACAGTGTCAGGTGGCTTATGGCGTAAAGATATACATGTAGACAGGCAGACTGGTTGAAATATAGAGCGTGCATCACGAAGGTGATTGGTGTGTGGGACACCTAACAAGACTGTTTGGTCACTGTCAAAATCGAGATGCAAAAAACGAATTGTTTAAAACTGTTACGAGTACTTTAATTCTGAATAACCGGTATTTGTCGGTATTTGTTTGTTCTCGGTTATAACAAGTTTTTTTTCTTTTTTGCTAATAATCAGGTAAGAAAACAAATGAGGAATTTCCCATAGCAGCAGCGTTAAAGTGTTTGGTTTTTAAATAAAACATCTTTTGCAAACGAATAACGTTTTTTCATAAAATTTAGAACGCTTTGAAATATTGGGCCACTACAGGAAATTGGATAAATGACCAGTGCTATTTTAATAACAACGCCAACAGAAACAGCTATAGAAACATGAAATAAGAATCGGTACAGCATTACTAACAGAATAATGTACCTATTGGCATTTGGCATGGTCTATCAGACGGTATGTGTGTACGTGCAATGTGCTAACCCTGCCCCACTTGTTCTATGTGGTAGTTTCTCGCAATCGTCCTGCAGAATCACTCTATCCCTAGGATGGAACTATTTTTACGAAATGTGGTAGCAACGAAGTAAACGCTCCATTTGCTCTAAAAGATTAAAAATGGGAGAAGGCACACCGAATTTGCGACACCTTATAAGGAGGACACATCCACAATGTTCCTTGCAAGTGAAGGCAAATTTTATCGATATATCTGTAATTTTATTGATGTTCTGTAAACTTGAAATAATAAATAAACTTTTAATTTTGTGGTTGCGTTAGGGTGAAAAATTGATACCATACGAAAGTGACGATTCAGAAAAGTCATCAACTTATGAGCTTTCTCTCTCGCCATCAAAGTCATCTTCCTCACTTTTACTGAAGAAATTGACACCGATTTTTGCCACAGCCTTCACCTCGCATCGATCGAGATCTTCTACTCTTTCACTTTCGTTTAGAAGTGTTTAGTCTTTCTTCGAAATCTAGGCTTATTGCTGGAAATAACATCAAATAAGGAAAACCCAAAATCGGTTAATTCAGAAACCGGCATTTTGAGCGGTTTTAAGAGGTAGGTTAAACTGGAGACAAAAAGTTCGGTATTGCCGGAAACCCGTTGTTTCAGCTGGAACGCTATCGCTATGTCAAAATACAGTGGAAAAGTGAAACCAACTCGACCTCGAGCTTGGAAATCTGTGAGTAGATTAGTTCCAATCAGGTGTGTTATCATGCACCGAGTGCCACATACTGATACGGTTCGTTGCCTGACACGCACTGCTCCCCTATTCAATCTCCCTTATGACTGTGGATGTCGTTTCATACGCTTCGCTTCCTCCGGCTGCAGGCGATAAGAAAGCCAGTTAATTGTTTCAAATAGCCAGGTAGGTGAGGTTTCCGTAACAAAGGACACCCATTTCTAGTGTATCAGGGCGGCGCGCTCGGACACGCAGCGCCTTATCGCCGGCCAGGAGGGTGGGATCTGCCCCCTAGCGCGCGCCCGGTCCCAGGGGTGGGAGAGGGCAGGCTGTTTACTCGTCATTACTGAGGGGACAGACGGCAGGTGCGCCGCCCGCTGCACGCCCCAGCCGGCTTCCCCGAGAAGGCAGTCCAGTCTTATCACGAATAATGGCCACTGCACGGCTACACGCGCTCTGATGGAGTTCCCGTGTCCGCAAGCTGTATAGCTATTCGTCGCGAAGCGTGACGCACGGTCACGTGGAGGAAACCGCTCATACCTTCACGCAAAAGATGTAGTATCTAAACGAGGTACTGAGGAATATTAATACTGTGTGGTGTCTAGTGATTATCAACAATTGCAATGATTTGTAGAAGCGGCTTCAAATTTGTTATAAGAAGGGTTCGATATGTATGACAAACTGTGCAAGTTAATACATTCCAGTCCATGTCACACGAGGTACAAATTACTTACAAAATATGTGAGAAAAATGATGAGACTTACAACACTGGGAGCGATCTGGAAACGCTATGTGTTCATCTCTTCCAGTTCCAATTCCGTACGGTCCTCACGTGTTTTTTGTGAGCGCCATCAGTGAAGTTGTCTTCCTGTTTTGTGTTAAGCAACTGCAACAGTGGAATTTAGAGCAACTTTATGCCATCAAGTTTTGTGTTAAACTTGGGGAATCCACGAGTGTGAACTTTGGAAAGTTGAAACAGGCCTATAGGGAAAATTCCTTACCAAGAGCACAAGTTTTTCGCTGACACAAATCATTTTTGGAAGGCCGAGAACACGTTGATGACGAACCTCGCTCAAGAAGACCTTCAACTTCAAAAAACGATGAAAACGTCGAACGTGTGCATGCCTGTTAAACACTTTCGTCGTTCCTCAAATTGTGACCGCAGTTTTCCACATGCAAAAAGTTTGTGCCAGAATGATACCGGGAAAAACTCACAACTGAGCTGAAGGACAATCGAAAAAGGGTGTGCGTTGGTGTTCTTGAGCGGACTGCCAATGGTCACGAGTGATTCAGTCGTGTGATCACAGGCTCAGGGAAAGGGTGAACGGAGTGAGACTGGACACTGCAGACAAGTGGATGCTGCTACGTGACAATGCCCCATATTACCCGACCACTTTCAACGTGGAATTTTTGACCTCAAAAGGCATTTCTGCTGCTCCACAGGCCAACTATTCGTCTGGTCTGAGTCTTTAACTCCTTTTCCCTTTCCTGAAATTGGAAAATCTTTTAAGAGGACGTCGTTTTGGGACTCCGGAGAACATTGAAAGGAATGTGACCTACATGTTAAATGCCCTAGCATTTGAAAACATTCAGTGCTGCTATCAAGACTGGGAACAACGACTACGCCCGTATGTAGCTGCCGAAGGGAATTACTTTTAATGGACAATATTATTGTTTGAAAAATAAACTTTGCTAGATGAAAAATCTGTCTCGTTACGTTTCTCGCCCATGTTGTATGCCTAGTTAAAGTCATGGTTGCAAAATAGTGTCACGAATTACTTATAGAATAATGGCGATATTGCTAGAAGCTGACCTCGTGGAAGGCTTGAAACTTCCTGGCAGATTAAAACTGTGTGCTGGGGCGAGACTCGAACTCGCGACCTGTGCCTTTCGCGGGAAAGTGCTCTACCGTCTGAGCTATCTGACAGGAAGTTTCATATCGGCGGACACTCCGCTGCAGAGTGAAAATCTCATTATGGAAACATTCCCCAGGCTGTGGCTAAGGTATGTCTCCGCAATATCCTTTCTTCCAGGAGTGCTAGTTCTGCAAGATTCGCAGGAGAGTTTCTGTGAAGTTTGGAAGGTAGGAGAAGAGGTACTGGCCAAAGTAGAGCTGTGAGGACAGTAGCGGGTCGTGCTTGGGTATCTCAGCCGGTAGAGCACTTGCCGGGAAATTCAAAGGTACCGAGTTCGAGTCTCGATCTGGAACACAGTTTTAATCGGCCAGGAAGTTTCATATCAGCGTACAATCCGCAGCAGAGTGAAAATCTGATTCTTGTGGAAGGTTTGTTTGTGATCCTGGGACATGAAGAGACTTGCGAGGCAACTGTGCCCTTGTGACATACCTTCAAAGATTTACTAATAAAGAGAAGCCTAAATATGTAGCATCTGTTTACTTAGAGAAACGTTTCGACAAACTAAAAGGGAATACACTCATTTATATCATGAAGGCGGCGAGGATAAATATAGGTACCGACAGTTTACGCACAACTGCTACAAAAAGTACTTCGTATATGAAATGGACGCAGCTATTGAGAAGTCAGTGAGACTGGGGTGTGTCCATTCAAACACGCCAACCATTCGGTACACTTGGCGAGAAATAAAGGAAACCAAAGAAAACTCTGAAATGAGAATTACAACTGTAACGGTCCGACTATATACACCGCACATACGCTTCCCCTCTCTCAACCCCACCCCACCTCCCGCGAATAAGAAGAACTGCCACATAGTTCAGGGGAATGAAATAACAACTTCGAAGTTTTCCGATGACATTTTAAGTCTACCTGAGGCGACAAAGGACTTGAAAGAACAGCTAAAGAAATGTAAAGTGTCTTAATGAGGTGGTATAAAATAATTATCAACAAAACTAAACAAAGGTAACAAAATTAAGTCAAATTAAATCAGGCATCGATTAGGAAATCTGATTAGGAAACGACATTAGATGAATTTGCCTGTTTGAGCGTAAGATTTTTGGCGAAGGCCGAAGGAGAGATAATATAAAACAGAGGGTTCTACAGCACGGAAATATTTTGTGAAAAACAAATATATCTTAATGGCAAATATAATTTTTTCTGTTACGAATCCTTTCGTGAACATATTAGTATGTACGTAATTAGTATGTACGTAATATCGTTTTATAATGAAGCGACCCGTAAAAGATAATGGTTCCAGACAAAATGGAAGTAGAGGATTTTATAATGTGGCACTACTGAAGAATACTGAAGATTGGATAGGTAGATCGTATGGCTAATGCCGAGTCACAGAATCGCACGGGACAGAATAGAAATTTGTATCGGATTTGACAGTGAGGGTAAGTGTTTGGGGTATAAATTCGAAAGCGACCAAGTCTTCACTCCAGTACCTAAAGTATCGTTAGTTCGACCGTTCGTCGTGTAGGGTGAAATTAAGATTGTCGAAATGCTGAAAGGGAAGAGTAAAGCAAGTCGAAAACGATGTGGTTATGGAGAGATGAAGAGACTTGCACAGGACAGACTAGTGTACAAACCTGTTTAAGTCAGCCTTTGGACTGAAGACTACAACTGCAAAAATTGGTAATCAATGTGGGTAGTAGGTCATCAGACAATTTTAAGACTTCTTATTGGTACTCACCAGTCTCACTCCCTAGTTTGCTATCCTAGTGTTACATACAATGTCGTTCGTTGGAACATTCGTCGAGCAAGGTGACATTAAGAACTTCGACACGCAAAAAGGGTAGTGCAGACAACTAGAA
Organism: Schistocerca nitens; assembly: GCF_023898315.1. NCBI lineage: Eukaryota > Metazoa > Arthropoda > Insecta > Orthoptera > Acrididae > Schistocerca > Schistocerca nitens. The sequence continues at coordinate 382,862,893 of NC_064619.1, read as the reverse complement.
TTTCTCTCGTCCAAACGTTTATGATTTCACATGGAGAATATTAACAGTTACACAATATTATAGTTGGGAATCGAAATTCGTTATTCTCAAGGACAAGTCCAGAGTTTTATCTTAGCACCATGTCACGCTTCCGGAATATTGAGAAAACCCTTACTATATTCATCCATACGACTCGGGTCGTAAACATATTCTGCGACAAATTGCTAAGGATCAAGATATTTACCCCATGGAGTTATACCGGGGTATTAAGCCAAATTACCGATGACGTAACAAAGGAAGAAGGATTATGGCTTAATACTGATTCGGCATTTGATACTTTGCACATATAGAACTTACTTGGAGTGGTTTGTTACTGATAGTAAAATGATCACGTTATTTCCAGAACAATATTACCGATACTCTAACGTGATTGAAGAAACCTGCCAAAGTCAAGGAACAGTAGATGGACTGTGTTTTGAACCCCGTCAAGCAGTAACTAGAGTGTTGTTATGAGAGTTCCGGAAGACAGACAATGAGTAATGTGCGTATTGCATACACACATGCCACGAGACAGCAGATATGTCGTACCTAGATGACAGAACAACCTTTTGAACGCTTCGTTATAAGTCTTGCTTTTCGATTTCTTTTATTGTACACGAGATTTTTCATTTCTACTACCTACAAAGGTATAGTCAACCTCTTTTATGTGGTGTTAAATACACAAGGCGACTTCAAAAAGTAATATACACATTATGATCGAAGGCCAAGTAACTTTTATTGAATGATGCTCTACACTTAAGAGTGATTGAGATACATTACACTATTTTACAGCCTAATCACCAAATTACTGTGAGCAACGTTCGGAGCGTCCCACAAGTCGTTCAGTTCCTCGACTATAGAAATCGGCGTCTTGATCACTGAGCCATTCAAGAACAACTGCGTAAAAACCCTCGCCGTCGGAAAATCGGTGACAGCTGCGAATCATTTCGTCTATTCCCCTTACATTATCGTTTACGTTCGATGTCGATGGCCTCCCCTCCCGTTCAGCGTCATCCGTGTCTATGCGGTCTTGGTCAAAGTTTAGGCACAACTTCAATAGGGTTGGACACAACATTGCACTTCGTCCATATAAACTATGTGATAAAAAGTATCCCCATACCTAGCTGAAAATGACTCACAAGTTCGTGGCGCCCTTCATCGGTAATGCTGGAATTCAATATAACGTTGACCCACTCACAACTTTGATGACAGGTTCCACTCATACAGGCATTCGTTCAATCAGGTGTTCGAAGGATTCTTGGGGAAAGGCAGCTCATTCTTCACGGAGTGCTGCACTGGGGACAGGTATCGATCTCGGTTGGTGAGGCCTGGCACGACGTCGGCGTTCCAAAACATCCCAAAGGTGTCCTATAGGATTTGGGTCAGGACTCTATGCAAGCCAGTCCATTACATGAATGCAATTATTGTTTAACCTCTCAGCCACAGGCATTACGAACAGGTGCCCGACGAGTTTCTCTTCAACAGTGGGAGGCTAGAAGGTGCTTCCGCAAATTCCTGCAGATTTCAATACTGGACGATCAACAAGTGTCAGTGTGCGAACCATTGAATGAAATATCATCGATGTGGGCTTTCAGAGCCGAAGTTTATGCCTCGCCTGGGCCCGTCAACACCGACATTGGACTTTTGATGACTGGGAACATGTTCCCTAGTTGGACGAGTCTCGTTTGGAATTGTATCGATCGGATGGACGTGTACTAGTATGGAGACAACCTCATGAATCCATGGACCTTGCATGTCAGCCTCTACCAGCCTGGAGTGCTAGTAGAGGCTCTGTAATGGTGTTGGATGTGTGCAGCTGGAGCGATATGGGACCCGTGATACGGCTAGATACGATTCTAACAAGTGACTCGTACGTAAGCATCCTGTCTGATCAGCTGCTTCCATTCATGTCCATTATGCATTCAGACGCACTTGGACAATTCCAGCAGGACAATGCAAGGCCTCACACGTCCAGAATTGTTACAGAGTGGCTGCAGGAACACTTTTCTGAGTTTAAACACTTCCGTTGGCTCTCCAGGCATGAATATTATTGAGCATATCTGGAATGCCTTGCAACGTTCTGTTCAGAGGAGATCTCACCACCTCGTACTCTTACGGATTTATGGACAGCTCTGCAGGTTTCATGGTGTCACTTCCCTGCAGTGCTACTTCAGACATTAGTCGAAGCCATACCACATTCTGTTGTGGCACTTCTGCGTGCTCGTGGGGGCTCTACACCATTCAGTGGTAGATCTAGGCATCCTGTACTGTATGAATGGGAACTATGGAGCAGTCAGGATGTTATACGATCCCCCTAACCAACAAGTTCGAGATGCTGTCTTTCACTGAAACTGAAACTGAGCCAGTGAGACTCACGTCACTGGTTTTGGGGAAATATGTCACGTCCGGTGTCAAGGGGAGACAAACGCAAAAGAGTAGGGGGCTATAATCGTCTGCAGTTCAAACGTACGGCGAATGATGGTACCCCTTACGGAAACCGCATCAGGGGACAGGAAAAGATTCTGAGAGCACGCAGTGTGTATGCCTGGGTACCCCATTCAACATGCTCAAAAGGCTATTGAAGGAACAGGATACAGGCAGATGCAGATTGGGACGCGCGTTGGAACAAATAATGCCTGTCGTTGGGATCCGAGATCATTCCAGTCATTCCAGCGACTGGCAGAGAAGACGGAGAAGACCAGCCTTGCGCACGGAGTTTCAACGAAGCTCACAATTTACAGCACTGTTCTCAAAACTGCTCGTTGCACCTTGCTTCTGAGTCAAGTGGGAGGACTGAACCAGAAACTTGGAGAGTTCTGTGACAAGCTAAACTGCAACTTCATGGACTTGGTCATAGGGCTGAGGAATGTAGGGTTCCCCTAAATAGGTCAGGTGTGCACTACACTTCAGAGGCTGTTACCCAGATAGCTGACTGTTTACAGGGTGCACGCAAGGGCTCTTTTGGATCAGGCGACTTTCCATCCAGATAACGACAGCTGTAGGGTAACTAGAAATATCAGTATAAGAATGAAAGAAATGCTTCCCATAGGTGGGAGCATTAAAATCCTAATGGTAGCTGCCGAAGCATTTGCAATGAAGTGCCAGAGTTTGAAGCGCTCACGAGAAGCAGTGAAGCTCACATGATACTAGGTAAGGAAAGTTGTTTGAAACCTGAAAATGATAGCAGTGAGATCTTTGGGGAAATTTGAAGTGTATATCACAAGGATAGGCTAATGGGAAATGGGGGTGGTGTATTTGTCGCAGTAGACAAGAAACTCAAATTCACCGAGATGGACATGGAAGATGCATGTGAGATTGTTTGGTCAAGACTCATTAAATGGTGATTGGGTTCCCCGTCGACCAGACTCATATCCTAATGTAACCGAAAACTTTAGAGGTAACGTCAGTTCGCTTGTTCGGAAGTTCCCCAGCCATACTGTCATCGATGGACACTTTCATCACCCAACAATCGACTGGAAAATCTGTAGTTTTGTTAGTGGTGGGCGTGATAAGACCACCTGTGAAACATTACTAAATGCCTTCTCGGAAAACTACCTGGAACAGATAGTTTGAGGCCCCACTCATGACGGAAATATATTGCAGCTAACGGCAACAATTAGACCTGACATCTTTGAGGATGTTCACATCGAAAATGGTACCAGTGATAATTCATACGGATGTGGCAAAAATGATTACCAAAGTGCAAAAGGCAACTGAAACAAGGAGAAAGATACATATGATCAGTAAACAAGACAAAAAAGGACATTAGAGTCATATCTCAATACGTAATTTGAAACTTCATCATAGGGCAGGGGCATGTAGGGAACTATGTATCATATTTAAAAGAATAATTGAGCATGCACTGGATAGATATGTACCCAGTAGAACAGTTCATAGTGGGAGGGACTCTCCATGGTATACAGTCGCCGTAAAGAAATTTCTAAAGAAACAGAGACTACAGCATAGTAGGTGTAAAACAAAAAGTAGCACAATAGATAGAGAGAAGCTGAGTGAAATGCGTTTGGCTGTCAAGAGGGCAATGCGTGAAGCCTTCAGTGACTACCGTAGCAGAAGGCTGTCAAATTATGTTTCACAAAACCCAAAAATTCTAATAATATGTAAAGGCTGTTAGTGACATAAAAGTTAGTTGTTCAGTCCCTAGCGAATGTGACAGGAATTGAAACTGAGGGTAACAAATGAAAAGTTGAAACTCTTAACACAGTTTCCAAATGTTGCTCCACAAAGAGAAACCCAGGAGACGTGTCCCAATTTAATACTCGTACCACTGAAAACATGAGTGAAATCAGTATTATAGTTAATGGTGTTTAAAAACATCTGGAATCGTTAAAATTGAACAAAACCCTAGCGCGCGATGGAATCTCTATCACATTCTACAGTGAATTTGCGGCTGTGTCAACCCCTCTTCTAACTATAATCTATCGTAGAACTCTCTAACAAAAAAGCAGTGCTCAATAGTTGGAAGAAAACACAGATAACACCGGTCTGCAAGAAGGGTAGTAGAAGTGATCCACAAAACTACCGTCAAATGCCCTCAAAATCGATTTGCTGCAAAATCGTAGAACATATTCTGAGTTCAAACATAATGATGTATCTCGAACAGAATGACGTCCTCCACACCAAACAGCATCGACTTCGGAAACATCGTTCATGTGAAACCCTACTAGCACTTTTGTTACATGACATACTGAAAGCTCAGGATCAAGATAGTCAGGTAGATGAAGTATTTCTCGATTTCTGAAAATCATTTGACTCAGTAGCATACCTAAGCTTACAGTCAAAAGTTCGATCTTATGAGGTACCAAGAGAAACCTGTGACTGGTTTGAAGATTTGTTTTGTAGGGAGGATACAGAATATTATTTTGGATGGAGAGTCATCGTCAGATGTAGAAGTAATTTCGGATGTGATGTGTCTCAAGGAAGTGTGTTGGGACACTTGCTGCTCGTGAAAAATGTTGAAATGTGTGTGAAATCTTATCGGACTTTATTGCTAAGGTCATCAGTCCCTAAACTTACACACTACTTAATCTAAATGATCCTAAGGACAAACACACACACACACGCCCGAGGGAGGACCCGAACCTCCGCCGGAACCCGCCGCACAGTCCGTGACTGCAGCGCCTTGCTGCTCATCTTGTGAAACAATTTCCATGCGGACAGTATTAATAGTGACCTCAGACTTTTTGCAGATGATGCTGTTATCTGTAATAAAGTACCGTCAGAAAGAAGCTTCATAAATATTCAGTCAGATCGGGATAAGATTTCAAAGTAGTGAAAAGATTAGTAACTTGCTGTAAATGTTCAGAAAAGTAAAGATGTGCACTTCACAAAACGAAAAACATATTTTCCTACGGTTATAATAGTAATGAATCACAGTTGGAATCGGCTAGCTCATACAATACCAGGCTGTAATACTTCGTAGGGCTATGAAATGGACTAATCACATAGGTTCAGTTGCGGGTAAAGCAGATGGCAGACTTCGGTTTATTGGTAGAATACTTGGAAATTCCTATCAGTCTACAAAGGAGATTGCTGTGAAATCACTAGTGCGACCCATTCTAGAATATTTCTGATGCGTGTAGAACCTGTATCAGATGGTCTGACAGGGAATAGTGAACGTAATCGGAGAAGGGCAGCACGAATTGTCGCAGGTTTGTTTGACCCGTAAGGGAGAGTTACAGTGATGCTGAAGAAATTCAACTGGCAGACTTATTAAGATAGACGTAAACTATCCCGAAAAGTCTACTAACAAAGTTTCAACATCCGGCTTTAAATGGCGACTCTAGGAATGTACTACAACCACGTAACTATCGCTCACACAGCGATCGTGAGGACAAGATTAGAATAATGACAGCACGCACACAGGCATTCAGACAATCATCCTCCCCGCGCTCTATATGTGACTGGAACTGGAAGAAACCCTAATAACTGGTACAATGAGACACAAACTCTGCATGCACTTCACTGTGGTTTGCATGATAAGGATGCAGATGTAAATGTACGTTTCTTCCTTAGCATACTGTGGTATTCTTTTCATACACACACAAGCACAAGCACACACACACACACACAGACAGACAGACAGACACACACACACACACACACACACACACACACACACACACACACACTCACTCACTCACTCACTCACTCACGCACAAACAAACACACATATACATTGGAAACAATACCACTTTATATATATCGTCTTTCTAAAACACCATATTTAAAAAGTTTCCTGTTTTGTCATCTCCATTTTTCCAACGACGCTCTAAATTCATGTAATGCTGTGAACTAGAAGTATAAATTCATAAATATATTCCTCAGTTTCAGTTCATTAATTTATACAATTACTTCTTTAAAAACTATTTCAACTCATGTACAGGATGTTAGAAAAAGGTACGGCCAAACTTTGAGTAAACATTCCTCACAAACAAAGAAAGAAAATATGTTATGTGGACATGTGTCCGAAAACGCTTACTTTCCATATTAGAGCTCATTTTATTACTTCTCTTCAAATCACATTAATCATGGAATGGAAACACACAGCAACAGAACGTACCAGCGTGACTTCAAACACTTTGTTACAGGAAATGTTCAAAATGCCTCCGTTAGCGAGGATACATGCATCCACCATCCGTCGCATGGAATCCCTGATGCGCTGATGCAGCCCTGGAGAATGGCGTATTGTATCACAACCGTCCACAATACGAGCACGAAGAGTCTCTACATTTGGTTGCGTAGACAAGAGCCTTCAAATGCTCCCATAAATGAAAGTCAAGAGGGTTGAGGTCAGGAGAGCGTGGAGGCCATGGAATTGGTCCGCCTCTACCAATCCATCGGTCACCGAATCTGTTGTTGAGAAGCGTACGAACACTTCGACTGAAATGTGCAGGAGCTCCCTCGTGCATGAACCACATGTTGTGTCGTACTTGTAAAGGCACACGTTCTGGCAGCACAGGTAGAGTATTCCGTATGAAATCATGATAACGTGCTCCATTGAGCGTAGGTGGAAGAACATGGGGCCCAATGAAGACATCACCAACAATGCCTGACCAAACTTTCACAGAAAATCTGTGTTGATGACTTGATTTCACAATTGCATGCGGATTCTCGTCAGCCCACACATGTTGATTGTGAAAATTCACAATTTGATCACGTTGGAATGAAGCCTCATCCGTAAAGAGAACATTTGCACTGAAATGAGGATTGACACATTGTTGGATGAACCATTCGCAGAAGTGTACCCGTGGAGGCCAATCAGCTTCTGGTAGTGCCTGCACACGCTGTACATGTTACGGAAACAACTGGTTCTCCCGTAGCACTCTCCATACAGTGACCTGGTCAACGTTACCTTGTACAGCAGCAACTTCTCTGACGCTGACATTAGGGTTATCGTCAACTGCACGAAGAATTGCCTCGTCCTTTGCAGGTGACCTCGTCATTCTAGGTCTTCCCCAGTCGCGGGCCATAGGCTGGAATGTTCCGTGCTCCCTAAGACGCCGATCAATTGCTTCGAACGTCTTCCTGTCGGGACACCTTCGTTCTGGAAATCTGTCTCGATACAAAGGTACCGCGCCACGGCTATTACCACGTGCTGATCCATACATCAAATGGGCATCTGCCAACTCCGCATTTGTAAACACTGCACTGACTGCAAAAGCACGTTCATGATGAACACTAACCTGTCGATGCTACGTACTGATGTGCTTACTGTAGAGCAATGAGTCGCATTTCAACACAAGCACCGAAGTCAACATTACCTTCCTTCAATTGGGCCAACTGGCGGTGAATCGAGGAATTACAGTACATACTGACGAAACTAAAATGAACTCTAACATGGAAATTAAGCGTTTGCGGACACATGTCCACATAACATCTTTTCTTTATTTGTGTGTGAGGAATGTTTCCTGAAAGTTTTGCCGTACCTTTTTGTATCACACTGTATGTATGTGACATATATCACATTTACTTCACCAATTTGTTACTAACTATTTAATTAGGAAAAATACAATCTAAAATTAAAACTAAAATAGTGTGAAGCTGAATTAAATGCGCCAATGAAATGTTTATTTTAATATAATGAAGCGAAGATATTAATTTACATAACAAAAAATGAGTATGACGCTGTACATGAGTCAATTAATATTTAATAAGATTAACAGAAACAGGTATCTGAAATTTATGGTCCCTCTTCCACGTAACGAGCTTATGTAGGCACGAATGTAGCCTACCGCTTAGGATCAGAGGTCGTCATTTGGTGAAGACAACTAGCGTCGCCCGTGGGGCAGAAGAACAGCTACCGTTTTGGAGAATCATTCCCAGAACCGATCGTCGTCCTCTGGTTTGGAGCAGAGTGTAAGATCTAAGCCAGAGGCTCCGACGATTCTGCGGAGGTAACGGATGCGTGTTTCTAGACCTTCGTTATCAGATGGAGAACTGTAGGAGTCCGCTTAATAGGTTAGAAGTGCACTACACGCAGGAAGCGCCTACTAGCATAGCAGAGCACCTGTGTAGTGCTGATTTTGGTTTTTTAAGATAGAGAAATCCTTCCAAAAGCCCAATAAAATTCCTTCTCTGTCCAGATACGGCAGCATTCGTCACAGCAGACTGTAGAAAGGAAATATTAATACAGTATTAGTTAACTGTAGGAACATCTATGGAAACACCCCGGAACAAATATCACTTAAGAACAGTAGCAATGCCCACATAGTACCAGGAACAGAAAGCTGGCTGGAACCAGTTGTCAATAGCGATGAAATTCTAAATTACGATTGGAATGCATATTGCAAAGATAGACTGCACGCTGTTGGTGGAGGCTTGCTTATTGCCATATAAAACACCATAATATATAGTGAGGTAGGTACAGATTCCGAAATATTTTGGATGAAGACAAGTGTTAGAGGTGGGTCATACGTGGTCATTGGTTGAGTTTCTAGACCCCTGCTCAGCAGCAGAGTGGTTGATGTTGATGGGAGGATTTGGAAAATATTTCCCATAAATTTCCTCGTCAGGTAATAGATTTATTTGAAGATTTTAGCTTATCAGCTGTAATCTCTGAGCCTCAAGTGATTAGGACGGGTAGTAGAGTCAGAGACTCTTGTGATATTGTTCTAAGTGACCTACCTCAATATTCCCTTCAGCAGTTAAACAGAGAACCGTCTCGTGAAGACAGATTCTTAGGCTTGCTGTGAATAACAGACACGAACAAGTAATCAGTGATCATAAAGCCATTACAGCATCACTGAATACGGGTGTAAATAGGAAAACAAAGAAAGGCAGGAAGGTCCTTCTGCTTAAAAATAGCGCAAAAGACAGATTTCAGATTACCTGACAAGCGAATGTCTGTGAGTTCGACACTGAGGGACCGGTGGCGGCCAAAGAGACGCCATCTCAGGCGAGCTGTAGAGAGAGGTCAGGCGTAGGACCACACCTTCATTCACAAGTCCAAGGCGAGTGTCCAGACACACAGAGCAGTAGTCACAGGATCGACACAATGCTGTCGACTTGTTGCAGGGCATCTCAAGAAATCTGTACTTATTCAACCGAATTGTACCCATCGTAATTTTAATTCTAAAACTCTTCTTCATGTTATTTTAAAATCTCAGAATGCCCTAGCAAATCAAGTTCATCAAAGAACAGTACAATAAATACTAAAGGAACATTGTGTATTAGGGGGTAATTTTTCAACAGTAACAAGAGGGAGCTAAGGGAATTTATTGATAATTTAGTTTCCGCATTTGAATTGCTGAAGCCAGAAGAACATGAAGCCCTGTTTAAATTTGGGAAAGCAAAAATTGCGGGTGTGGGAAGATCGGGACTGCAAGTAGTGAGGGAACGAGTATGTGGGACGAGATAAAACTTGGTTAAGAAGAGAGTCACCTAAGCAAGTGGGCGACAGGCTATTATGTTTGCAGGATATTTTAGGCAAAGCGAGTCCACTGGGAACCAATCTCCTCATGGGCAAACAACACTGACGAAGTGCAGGGATACTTTGGGGGAAGCCGTTGCCAGGGTCACAAGTATAAAGAAGAGGAAAGGTGCCATAGAGCTGCTAGATTCTTCAGGAAGAGAGCTGAGCAACGATCGAGTACTAATAATACTGAGATGTCACAGTGACGAAATGGGATTATCTGTAATAATGGAATTAGCATTATGGCAAGAATATGCTCTATTATCAATGAGAGAAACAAGAATAGCACGCAAACGAAACGGTGAAGTCGGATGAGGTCACCTTGGTTAACGAGAGTGTACGGGTAACCGCGGCGTATCATGCACCAAGATAAAAAGTGTGACATGCTTCAAGTGTAAGCGAACAGGGCACAACGCTAAGGATTGTCATGAAGCGCCTTGGCGTGTATGGAGAAACGGAAGAGTGCCAATGCCTAATAAGACGGGAAAAGCGCTGGAAAGTAAATGGTGAAGAAGCCGCACAGTCGGGCATTGTCATGTTAAACAAGCCAACAGTTTGGGTATTAGTTTATGCTACAAAACTATGTGCTAATGTTATACTGCGTAGAGTTGAAGAGGAAATTAAAACGGTTAACGGATACGATAGCACATATGTGTTCGTTAAAGAAAAGGAGTATTCCTGTAAACTGTGCCGTTACGATATATGAAGTGGAAGGCTGGCTGAATGGTGTCACTGGTGAAGCCGTCAGTACATAAGGTGCGGTGAAAATAGACCTAAGTGTGGAAGGTGCTGGAGCAGTCGGATACAAGATTCATGTATGTGGGTAAGGGTTAGACATCACATGTGACAATTTGATCGTTAGAGATTTTTTAGCACAGCATCAAGTTAGATAACGCAGGAAAAGTGTTACGATTACAAGTGCGATATACAGGGTATAGGCAAAATAATGTGAACTGTGGTACTAATGGGATGGTTGCATTTGACAGTCAACAACGATTTAATCCAAGTGTCGTGCTGGACTGTGCTGATTCAGTACGGACTAGGCACCAGTGCAGGTTGTTTACGAGTAGTGCACACTTCGTGTTGGCATTCAGAGGACGAGGTCGACGTGCAATGAAAGACGTAACAGAGTTCCAAAGAGGACAGATTGTAGGGGCCCGATTAGCTGGAGCTTCAGTAACCAAGACAGCCAACTCATTGAATGTTTCAGGTGCAACTGTTTCAACAGTCATGACAGCCTACACAAAACATGGAAAGATATCATCATGTAAACGGAATAGAGGGCGCAAATCAAAATTGAATGAGCGATATTGTCGTACGCTAAAACGAATTGTGTCAAAACAGCACGAAACTCCGGCAGCTAAAGTTACTGCAGAGCTCAACAGGCGTCTTCGAGACCCCGTATCAATCGACACTGTCCACCGAGAACTCCATAAAGCGAATATAGATAGACGAGCTGCTATACCGAATCCATTTCTGTCAAGAACCAACGCAAAGAAGCGTAAAAGATGGTGTCAGGTTCATAAATCCTAGACGGCTGATCAGTGGAAACACGTCATATGGTCGACGGGTCAACGTTTTCGTTATTAACAACATCGGGCCGGGTTTACGTCTGGAAAATGCCAAAAGAAGCTACAGTCCTCATTGCATGATTCCAACGGTTAAGCATGGAGGTGGAAGTATGATCTTGTGGGTAGGCGTATCACGGTATTCTGCTTGTCCCGTCATTACTCTCAAGGTCCGTGTCACAGCCAACGATTGTGCTAACATTTTTAAGTTATCAGGTGTATCCCTGATTCAAATGTTGTTCCCCAACAATGATGCCATTTTCAAGACTATAATGCACTCATTCACAGAGCCAGAACAGTACAGTTGTGATATGAGGAGCACGCAACTGAACTGAGCGTATTCCCTGGCCACCACAATCCCCGGACTTGAACATTATCGAATCCAGGTGGGCGGTATTGGAGCGCAATCTCTGGAGCCCATATCTGCCTCCCTTGTCACTACAGGAGTTAGAAGGGGTTCTTATCGAAGAATGTCATAACATTCCACTGGAGACTACACAATCACTATATGCCAGTATTCCAAGAAGAATCCCAGCTGTATTACGGGCAAATGGGGGGGGGGGGGGGGAGGGCGGGGAGGCTCCTTGTTAATAAACCATTCCCAAGTAAGTACAGGTGTTCACGTTATTTTGCCTGTCCCATGTATACTCACGACAACGAAGGAGGAGTTGAACGAATATGAGTTCGATGCCGATCAGGAGGCTGGAACGTAAATTAGGCCACGCTATGAAAAGATATTGCCGTTTAAAATGCATTTTTAAGTATCACAGGATAGTGAAAGGGAAGTGCTTATCCTGAAACAGGGAACTAAGTAAGGGTTTACATTCCGCAGTCGTCAGTGAAAGTGCGAGATGGCAGGTGCATAGTAAGCGTGATAAATTTGTCATTGTTCAGTCTACAATAATCAACGCCAGGTAAGCGAAGAAAGAATTAGCGCAACCAGTAATGCGTGAAGTAAAGGCAGCGAGGAAGCCATAGGAAAAATAGGAAGTCGTGGTAGCGTTTTGGGAAAACAATTGATAGTAGATCACTTAAATGTGGAAGAAAAGAAGGCATTAGTAGAAGTTTGCACAGAGTATGTAGACGTATTCCGCCTATCTGCCGTACACATCCACAGTGATGCACTGACTCCCGATAGCACCAGGAAATGCAGGGAAATTGATAAACGCTAGACTACACAGAATACTTGAAGCACAGAAAGAGATTTTGAAAGAGCAGATAGAACAGATGATGAAATGTTCAAATGTGAGTGAAATCTTATGAGACTTAACTGCTAAGATCATCAGTCCCTAAGTACAAACATACACACTCATGCCCGAGGGAGGACTCGAACCTCCGCCGGGACCAGCCGCATTGTCCATGACTGCAGCGCCTGAGACCGCTCGGTTAATCCCGCGCGGCAGATGCTGAAAGATAACATAGTTCTTGAAAGCAAAAGTGCATGGAACGCACTTCTGTTGTTAGTCCCCAGGAAACGAGACCCTAGTGATAAACAAAAGTGCAGAATCGTAATGAGCTACTGGCCATTAGATGACATTACTGTAGGCGATGCATTTACACTACCAAATTTCTCCAATATCTTGGACCAAGTAGGGCAAGCAAAGTACTTCTTCGCACTTGACCTTGCAAGCGGACTCTACCAAATATTGACAGACGAGAGGGACAGAGAGAAGATGGCGTTCAGCTGAAACTATCAACACTACAAACGAATCCCCATAGGACTAACTGGAGCCCAAGGTTGTTTTTAATGATTAATGAAAACACTTTCAACAGGTCCGCAAGGAATTAAATGTTTTGTGTACCTATACGATATAATGTGTTATGGCAGGAACCAGCAGGAGCATAATGAAAAGATCCATTTCATTTTAGGTTACAACTGGATAAGTGTCAGTTCTTAAGGAAAGAGATGATCTTCTTTGGTCACTGTATTACAGACATGAGAATCTCACCGGATATGACAAAGGTGGAAAAGGTGAAGTTGTTTCCACAGCCAAGAACAACGAGGGGTTTGACATGGTTTGTAGGTCTAATTAGGTACTACTCAAAATTGATTGCAAAGTTTAGCAAAATCGCGAATTCATTCCATGAACTGATAAAGAAAGGTGTAAAATGTGAACGGAGTGAAAGCCAAAACAATGATTTCGAGGAATTCAAGGATTCATTGGCTAATCCATCATTACCCCGTATCCACATTTTACAAAGCCTTTCATAGTGTCGAGAAACATGAGCAATGCAGCTTTAGGTGTGGCTCTATCCCAAGGAAACAAAGCTGCAATGATTTGCTAATTGTAAAACCTTCCGCTTCATTAAACAAGGCGGAATTAAATTATACTACTTCAAAGAAAGAACTGTCGGCTGTAGTATTTGCAACAAAGCTATTTCGATCGTACATACTGTGTGTGGATGAAGGTTTACAACGATAAAAGACCACAAGCCATTAACTTGGATATTGAGCGTATAGGTCCTAGTCCGAGCTCATGAAGTGGAGACTTAAACTCGAAGAATGTGACTATGAAGTAATCTACAAGCCAGGTAGGCTGAATAGCAATGCAGACAAGCCAGCGCTGAAGTGATAAGAAAACATCAGTACACGTAAAGGCAGATGTTAGAGAAAGCAGGACTCGTCTGCAGGGAGGCACCAAATTCTACAGTAAAAGACATTCGTGATAATCCATTGCAAGGGCACCAGGACATGCATAGATTGCTCGAATGAATTAAGCAATATGAGGAATGGAACGCCATATAGCAGGATACATATGTAAGTGTTCATCGCGCCAAAAGAATAAGCTTACGTAGGCAGAGACATAAATGGCATTCGAAATAACATACACGTCAGAATGTATATTCGAAAAATGTTCAACAGACATTGGAGGGCCCCTGTATGTAACAAGGACATGTAAAAGAAAAATGCTGACATACCAAGATAGTTTTTGTAAGTTTACACGAGGTCCCCCCCCCCCCCCCCGCCAAATAAAAAAAAACAACAAGGCATTAACACAGTAGCAGAAGCGTTTGTAGAACACTTTGTTTTAAGACATAAAATTCTGACAGCGGTTCTAACTGAGCAAGGTTCGAACTTTTAAATGATGTGTTTAAGAGATTTGTAAATCGTTGCGTACTAGCAAGATAAACCCAACGGCGTCCCATCCAGAATGAAACGGTGCATTATAGAGAAGTCACAGTACACTGATAGCGTATTTGAGGCACTTCGTGATAGGAGATCAGAGTGCATGCGGCAAGTGGCTAAAATACGTAATTTTTGTGTTCAATACAACACAGCACAATATAACATGGTACACGTCTTTTGAGTGGATAGAAAGGCTACAAAGGTTCTTTAACTCGTATATTAAGGAGGCAGACATAGGATTGAAATGAGATGTAGTGTTTGAAACCATATGTGAACGAGTAACTAGCAGATGTATTTTGAGATACAGAATCAGAGTATGAATAAATAATAAATGGTATAGTTAACGGACAGAAAGAAATATTGTATCCTGACATAATAAACCTGATACAAATTGTTAAGTTCTTCAGCTTAATGAGACACTAATTGAAGGATGTAAATCTCCCCGTTCCTCTAGCCGAACCTTTAGGATACCTCTTGTTAAAGTTAATCGTTGTAGATGTATTTCTAGCAGGAAGCATGTTAGGATACGTGATAATGTCGCTTAATTAGATTGTAACACGTTTACCTTGTAAAAAATGTTCCTTCTACTGCAAGAAAACTCCTCAGTCCAAACTGAAGTACATTTTCATTCAGCCAGGAAAGGAGATTTTACTTTTAGACGATTCAAAAAGATAATGCCGAAAACTATGAGCGGACGAACTAGATAGTAAAAAATTAAATGGGAACAAAAAAGTTAGTAGACAAACATTTGAAGTCTTGTCAACATACTATCAGGAAGAGAGTGAAGCAAAGTTGCTTCACCTGGCAAGTTTAATGCGAAATGATTATGAAAGAAATTCACTTTTACAGGAAAGTATATGGACACATTTAAATAACAATGATTGGTTTACGTAGTTCCTAAGGAGGAAGGACTGCCAGTAATATGTGGGAGACAAGCCCAAAATGAATTAACACTAAAAGGAGATAAAAAATAAGGTCCTACAGTAATGTAAGGAATATGGAATAGTAGCTTTTATACAAGCTGACCAAATGACACTCTCCAACACAATTAAAAAGGACGTAATACCACAAATAGAGTTGGAAACTGATTGATGCATAGTAAATAGGAAAATTACAGACATTTGTTTGCTAAACGTACAGTTACCATTAGCTCACGGATCACACAACTAGATGAGTTAAAGATCGCAGGAAAGCCTTCAAATGGTTTAGATAAGGTGATCACTGAACAGGAAGAAAAGATGACCAACTCTAAATATCTGATGTATATTCCATCACTACATATGTGAGCATAACATGAATTATACTAGTTTTATTGACCTATTGTTGCAGACAGTGTAAATGTTATAGAGAATGTTTTGGAATAATTTGGAATTATTTCGACGATAAGAACTAATGTGCAGAATACATATACGAAATGCCGTCGTAAATCAAGGTTCAAACTACGCAATAATATGAAAACCATCAACAGAAATCCTGAGGAAGTAGTAATATAAGAAAAAAGAGCAAACCAATAAGAAGACACAGCATACTTGAAAAATAGATGAATTTGTTTCTTTCCAGATTATCAAAAGGTAAATGTAAAGTGTAGATGTAACTAACCTATTGTAAATATAATTGTATCATCCAGAGGAAAATGTAAAACTGAATTAAATTGTTTCATTTTATAAAAGGGCATAGAAATGTAGACCTGTGCAACAAAACTGGAAGTAAATGCAGAAAAAATTTGGTAATAGTGAATTAAGATTTTAATTGACGCAACTCTGAGAAGTAACATCAATTACATTGCCATAGGATATGTAGCGCACAAGGGAAACTTCCAAGTCTTGTGAGTTCGAAACGTAATAAAAGGAAAGTTAGGAGGCAAGAGATACTGGTCACATAGGCGTCATAACAGTAAGACTTTGGAGGGAGGTTACATAAAAAGTAAGCACCTAAAAGTACTGGAAAAAAAAAACACTGACCAGAGGCACTAGGTTGGGAAGGCCGCTCATAGCGGTAACAGTATAAGCTGTAATAACGAAGAGTGATACAACAGCAGACAATGAGCGAGGGTAAAAGAGGGATAAATGGAGTCTTTTGAAGGGCTACCTAAACGTCATGAACAGTCTATAGCTCTTCTATGACATGATTTAACGACAGACGCCTCCCTCCTTGCGCTCAGCCTCCGAAGAATGCTGCACATTTAGAGCCCATGAGATTGTGAGAGCCCTTCGACAACACGCCATATTAGTTACTGGCGGGGGCGAGGGGAAAAACTGAATAAAAATTGGGTGTAAGTTGTTCCGAGAAGTTTATTGTTATCAGAATAAGAAGCTGCCAAGGGTATTATGAGAGGCAGCTGATGGAACCGTAGTCATTTGGCTTGGGACTTCTGCGAGACATGTCATGGATGCAGGCTCAGTTAGTACTGGCAGTTTCATTTGAAGTAGACTGAACGGTTGTAGTTAGTCACCGCCTGTGTGTGAGAACTTGCTCATTTCATGGGTACAGTTCCTTCAGAGCAAGTATATCAAGATTTGGTACTGTTTTCTGAATAACGTCAGAAGCTGTAAAACACATACATTGTTGGTCATTTCAGTATTTATTCCCAGCCTTACCTCTTGTAATAAGGGGATTTTAACAATATAGTCAGGTCAAGGCTCCCTCTCTCTTAGACCAAACGACTATTTCTCTTGTTCCCAAACTATGTCGCCCAATCTCAAGCAACACTCATGAATTGGACTCGACAACATGGATTCTGCAAACAACAGTGGTGTAAGACCCAACTCGCTCCGGTCGTCCTCGAGTCACAGAAGGCAGTAGATATCGAGGCTCTGGTTGATTCGTGGTCCTCGACATGCAGTAGGTGTTCGACAAAGTTATGCACTATCGCCTAATGAACAACATAGGAAGCATTCGGAATACCATACCAGCTTTGTTAGAATTTCTAGCAAACAGAACACACTATTATCCTTATTCTTAATGGGGAACACACGTCAAACGTAGAAGTAAATTCAGACACAACCGCAGTGAAGTGTTACAGGACTATTACTTACAACCTGTATCTATAAAAGACCATGTCCCGACTGACAGACTTATCATCACCCAAAAAGCTGAAAACAGAAGCTTTAAATTTGGAGGAAGTGTTGAAGTTGTATAGCAGGTGTCTTTAAAGAAGGGACCATTCGTAATTCGAAAGTGGAATAGGAGATGAATACCTTGTTTTTTTTTTTTTAAAAAAAAAAGGCGCTGTAAAAGGAATGTTGAAGCTAGACCTACGAAAACTGTTGTTTGGTTTCTCGGTCAGACGTAATAAAAACGTGTTTCAGCATTCTTGGAAATTTAACCCCTTAGTGGGTGAAATAGTGGGTAAATTATTTTTGAAAATAAATCATAATTAAAGATGTACTGTAGTATATTTAAAGCTACACGTATGAAAATTTGTGTTACACTTCCCGGTTACAAATAAAATAATACATGTTTCAGTGTTTTTGGAAATTCAACCCCTTTGGCAGTGAAATATGAGATGAAATGTTTTGTAAAGTATTTCATTACTGAGGCAGTTTTGAAGCTATATCATTGAAATTTTGAAATTGGATTCTACTTTACAAATAAAAAAAAAGGATTTCATTGTTTCTGGAGATTCAACGTGTAAGGGGGTGAAATGTTTTTTTGAAAATATTTCATTGTGAAAGCATTTTTAACGCTGTATCTATGGAAATTCGTATTTGGCTTTTCGCTTGAAAATAAAAATATACGTGCTTCACTTTTTTTGGAAATTCAAACCTTAAGATGGTGAATAGGGACAGAATGATTTAAAAAATGGTTCAAATGGCTCTTAGCACTGTGGGACTTAACATCTGAGGTCATCAGTCCCCTAGAACTTAGAACTGCTTAAACCTAACTAACCTAAGGACATCACACACGTCAATGCCCGAGGCACGATTCGAACCTGCGACTGTAGCGGTTGCGCGGTTCCAGACTGAAGCGCCTAGGACCGTTCGGTCACAGCGGCCGGCCAGACTGATTCACTGACTCATTACTGCCCAACCCAAACTGCTATGCATAAAAACTTGAAATTTGGAGAATCTGTGCCTCTCATAATCTAGGCACCATTTAAGAAAGGGTTGTTCGAAATTCTACTCCTAAGGGGGTGAAATACGGGATGGAAGGCGTTTTGAAAATATGTCTTTATTGAGGCCATTTTGAAGCTAGAACTACGAAAATTGGCATTCGGTTTCTCAATCAGAAATAAAAAACACATAATACAGTATTTTTGAAAATTCTACCACTAATTGGGGGGGGGGGGGGATAGTGGATGAAAGTTTTTGAGAAAATAAATCATTATTAAATAACTTGTAACGCGTTTTGAAAGTTAAGTCTATGAAAATTAGTATTTGACTTCTCTGTTAGAAAGAAAAAATGCATGTTTCAGGGTGTTCTTCGAAATTCAACACCTTTATGGAGTGAAATAGGGGTTGGGAAGTTTTATGGAATTATTTTACTACGAAATGTTTGTAAATCTAAATCTAAGAAAAATTATATATGGCTTCTTTGTTAGAATTTTAAAAAATAATGCTACGATGTTTCTTGGAAAATTAGCCGCTAATGATGATGATTACCCTTAACAAAGTATTTTCTTGTATCAAAAATTTTTTGAAGCTAATTGTATGAAAACTGGTACTTCACTTCTCGGTTAGATATACAGAAATAAGTGCAAGGGTATGAAAGGTTCTATGGAAATATCACCAAAAGAACAATAGGCGTGATTAACAAAAACTTTTTACTCCAGCTACAAGAGTCGCTTTTTGATCAAAAGTACATTCGCAAAAGACCATGCCTTTATGGCCTTAATTAGCGTGAAAAGTTAGGAAGGTTTTCCAGTTTGTGAACAACGTAAAATCTCGATTAAAGGAAACATACAAGTCTGTGCAGACCATACCGTCTAAGCGAGCGAAGCGGCGGGCGCTAAGCTAGTATCTGTGTGTAAGAGAACTAGTGGATAACGGCGAAAGCTCCACGAGACTTTTCGCAAATGGTGCTGTCATACATAGAAAAGTCGTGACATTAAAAATCCTAGCGAATTTCAGGAAGACCTCTGGAGGATTGGCCGTTTTTGCAGGGACTGGTAGTTGGTGCTCACTGTAAACAAATGTAGCACACTGCACGTAACTGGCAGAGACAGCCATTATTTTATGATTTCACGATTGTAGAACAAATACTGGAAGTAGTCGCACCTGTTAAATATCTGTGTGCACGGAGCGATTTCAAGTGGAAAGCGAATTAAAGCTGAACGCGATTGAATGTAGAACTATCACGTAAAAATAATAGCAGATAAGACGTCAGGCTATGATTCATTAGGAGAATTCACAGGGATCATAGTCTACCCAAGCAGGAGCAAGTTTTCAAAGCCCTCGTTCCAACCAACCTTTAAAACTGCAAGTCACAGTGGGATCCGTACCAAACAAGAATGACAGGAGAAACAGAGATAATCGAAAGAAGAGCAGAGCGTTTTATCACAGGTTGATACAAAAAGGGCGAAAGTATTAAGGACCTATTCTTCCAACTCCAACTGCGGAGCAACAGTGAAGCGTTGTGGATCACAGTGTGGTTTGCATTTAAAATTTCTAGAAGAATCAAACAATGCATTGCTTCCACTTAGCTGTGTCTGGTAAAAAAACGCTCGAAAGTAATATTAGAGAAAGTTTCGATCTCACACAAAGTCTTATCGAGATTCGATTTCCTGTAGACCATTCGTGACTAGAAGAGGAAAGGGAGTATGTGACAGTTGTGCATAAATTACCCACCACATAACACCATAAGGTGGCTTTCAGAGAATGCATGTACGTAGATGAAGTATTCATTGCACAAAAAACATCGTCCATGGATAATATCTGGTGCCCAACTGCAAACTTCATACAGCCGAATTTGGCGTGTTAATAACAGTTTGTCAATACATTTAGCATCAGTGTCTCAAGAATTTTGTTGTGAAGATCAGCAACAATCCCTTACGAATTAAATATACTGGCAGGTAATGGAATATTTCAAAACAAATTGAAGTATTTCCAACTTGCTCACTCCTCTTATGAACATCTGGATTGTACAGTATCTTGTGTTTGTGTCTCGTTTATCAAATATTGTTGTAATTTAAATTAAAACATCCAGTGACATGAATGAATCTTGTTTTGAAGATAAAAATCATTTTATTCTTAAACGTATGGAAAGATCCCATACCATAGGGAGTTCTCGTCAATATAATCAAAGGAACACGCATATTTCAAACTAAAAAAATATAAATGTCGTGTGACTAGGGCCTTCCGTCGGGTAGACCGTTCGCCGGGTGCAAGTCTTTCGACTTGACGCCACTTCGGCGACTTGCTCGCCGATGGGGATGAAATGATGATGATTAGGACAACACAACACCCAGTCAATGAGCTGAGAAAATCTCCGACCTAGCCAGGAATCGAACCCGGGCCTTTAGGTAAGACATTCTGTCGCGCTGACCACTCAGATACCGAGGTCGGACAGATTTTAAAATCAACATACTCCCACATATTGACAAGAGATGCACAACTGATTTCTGAGACATGTCACAATACTCGCTCAACGGACGCGTAAAATGAAGCGGAGAAATGTATTGGAAATACGGTAACACCTTGTAATTCTAACCTCTCCAAATGTTAGAAGCAGTAGTCTACATTCGCACGGTCCTAGACGTCATGCACGGGTCGGGCGGCTCATCCCATCGGAGGTTCGAGTCCTCCCTCAGGCATGGGTGTGTGTGTTGCACTTAGCGTAAGTTAGTTTAAGTTAGGTTAAGTAGTGTGTAATCTTAGGGACCGATGACCTCAGCAGTTTAGTCTGTTCTTACCACAAATTTCCAAATTTCCAAAGTAGTCTACAATGATGTGACAAAACATTATCACAGTATGCTGAATAGCGCGTTGGTCCACTTTTGCAACGCAGTGCAGCACCGATTCTGTGCAGCATGGATTGGACAGTGCTTGGTAGGCAGGCGGGCGTACATGGCACAGGCTGTCTACGCACAGGTCACGCAGTTCCCGTAAATTGCGGGCTGGTGGTTTGTGCGCGCGGAGCTGGCGTCTGACAGAGTCCAAGATTTGTTCCATGGAGTCCAGATCAGGTGAACTGATTGCCAAGACATCGCAGCGAATTCACTATCACGCTCGTCACTCACTGTTCTGGCGACAGACAGAAAGAATTATCCTGCTGGGAGAGGCCAGGTCCTTTTGGAAAGCCATCATACATGAAGGGATGCAGATGGTTTGCAGTAATGTTCACGTAGTCCACACCTACGATGGTGCCTTAGATTATTACTACAGGTCCCTTGGAATCTTATTCTAATATTCCTCAAAGGATAAAACTGCCCCCACCGGTTTGCGTCAGTGGCACTGTGCTCTTTTCGTGCAGCCGTTTGATTCGATGGCGGCACTCCAGTACGTTGACCTCGTGTAGCTCTTCCCATCAGACAACACGTTTCCATTGATCCTCGATCCAATCTGGACGCTCGCGTGTCCACTGAAATCGTAATTGAGGCTGTCGTTAGGTCAACAAGGGAACA
The DNA here is from genome assembly GCF_023898315.1 of Schistocerca nitens. Classification (NCBI taxonomy): domain Eukaryota; kingdom Metazoa; phylum Arthropoda; class Insecta; order Orthoptera; family Acrididae; genus Schistocerca; species Schistocerca nitens. The sequence goes on along the minus strand of NC_064619.1, from coordinate 382,840,688 downwards.
CGTTGGAATCGTCTGCTGTTGAGCCAAATGTTCAACAAAGTGCACTGAACGTGTACTTCGGAACAGCCTGCAGTACCATCGAATTCTGTCGTCAGCTCTGCCACATTTCGCCGCCTTTCCTGTTTTATAGACATAGTAAGCCTCCAACCTCTAGGTCCTATGTTAGGCGAGGACTTAAGACCAATTTTCGCCTTTTCGTGGTTTCACCGTCCGTGAACTACTTTCCACGGATGTTCACGAAATTAGCACGCGGACAAGCGATCAGCTTCGTAGATTCTGAGATGCTCCTTCGCAGGCACCGGGCCACAGCAATGTTTCTTCTGTCGAAGTCGCTTACCTCAGTGGATTTCCTCATCTGCTGCTCAGATAGTCGATGTGATGATTCCCTGTTAGTCTCTATTCCTCCTGGGTGCTTTCCTTGCCCCGTGTAGCGCATGCAACGCGATCAGGTGGTATTCATTATCGAGGTGGACAGTAGTCATAACGTTTACGGTGACCAGTTTATTTAGCACCAGATCGCGGCGAAGAAAATTTATCCAAAGTATAACAGAATATTACCTCCTGAACGACGATACGAGGCAAACAGCGATGGTCCACTCTCCGAAGACTACATGTCAGCTTTGCGCACCAAGATTTTGCTACCTTTGTGTAATCACCGATATGCAACAATGCCAGAATGTGAGCTAGCGTGTCTGAACACTCCAGTAGGGAGTCATTTGCAAGTTCCAACGTCATGGAAGACTATAATCAACGAACAACTTCCTGTGACTTTTAGTATGGAACTGAATCTCGGTTTGTGAGGAGTACAAGCAGAGGCTTGATTCCTCTTTTCTTAAGAATTATTACATTTAGTTTACATCCGCTTGTTAGATGAATGAACGTAGAGTAAGTAAATGCCTCATGTATAACGGCAGTTCGTTTTCAATTGGTTATTTATTGTAAAGACAATGCCTGCTGCCGTGATGGAAAATCTTGTCACGAGGCTGTGTTTACTAGCCGTTAGTCGAAAGGAGCTGCTCATCTACAATAATATGTGGAAAACAAAACAGTCTATACTGGCAAATATTTGCTTTATTCTGACCGGTTTCGATCGTTATGATCATCATCAGATTGATCTGTCTCTGTGAAGTTAATAAAGAGGCAAATAAAATTACAGCCATCACTGGAATAGTCACAAGGAATAAAAACATGATAAAATTGTAATAAATGCCAAATTTAAGGTCCACGTCAGCACACAGTCAATCTCAGATACGTACTTTGTTACTACGACGTCTGACGGATATTTCTAGATGGTCTGTTCACTGAAAAAAGAGCTTTTTCTACAGACTTCCTGAACAGCTTTTGTGTTGAAACGGTGTGCTATTGATGGTTTCTGTTGGCGGCAGCCTTAAGAGTATAGAGTGAGTAGGAACCTTAGAGTTAAATGTCCGCACACAAATTAGCGTTTCGGCTGGATCTAGATGCAACGCATTGTAAGAGATATGCGCTGTATGAGCGAATAAAGCACCACAACACTCCTGCAACACTAGTAACAATGGAATCGGACACCACTGATGACAAAAAAATCGCTACACCAAGGAGTTTCGCTACATAAAGGGAAGTTGGTAGGCGTGTTTCTACATCAGAAAGTCGATCTCTGTTCAAGTTTCGCCCGAGTTCCCGGGTTCGATTCCCGGCGGGGTCAGGGATTTTCTCTGCGTCGTGATGGCTGGGTGTTGTGTGATGTCCTTAGGTTAGTTAGGTTTAAGTAGTTCTAAGTTCTAGGGGACTGATGACCATAGATGTTAAGTCCCATAGTGCTCAGAGCCATTTTTTTGTTCAAGTTTCGCGCCAGCTGCGTAAGAGTGGCTGAAGTAGCGCCAGTATGATGATGCAAATCAGATTTGATTTAAACATACGCTGCAACGGTCGTGTTAGCTTGAGATTGGACGTGATGAGTTGATGTTAGAAAATAATGCCTTTAAGGCGACAAAGACGCTATTATCAGCACCTCACTGACTTTGAACGAGGTCATGTAAAAGCGCAATGAGATGCACGATGTTTCTTCTGCGATATTGCAGAAAGACTTGACAGGGGTGCAGCCGCTGTATATGGCTGCTGGCAGCGGTGGTCGCGAGAATGTTCGGTTGCAAACAGACAGGGCTCGGGACGATCATGTGGCACTGCTGCCGACAGGGAAGACCGTCGAGTTCCGAGTGTGACTATCGAGCGTCGTGCTGCATCTACAGCAGCAATCCGAGCAGGAGTTGACAGCATAGTGACACAACGAACTGTTACAGATCGGTTACGTCAAGTACAGCTCCAAGCCAGACGCATTGTTACGTCCATTCCACTCACCCCAAACCATCGCCATTTGGGACTTCAGTGGTGTCGGGCGAGAGCTCAACTGAGGGCAGGGAGATGGTCTGTTGTGTTTTCTGATGAAACTGGTTCTGCCTCGGTGTCAGTGATTGCTGCGTGGTGGTTAGAAGGAGGCCAGTTGAGTACCTACAACCAGACTCTCTGCGTGTTAGACGCACAGGGCTTACCCCCGGTGTTACGGTCTGCATTGCGATCTCGTTTTACATGAAGAGCGCTATCGTGGTTATCCCAAGCTCCCTGATAGCAAATTTGTAAGCTAGTCTCGTAATTCGACTTCTTGTGTTGCCATTCATGAACAGCGTTCCAGGGAATGTTTCCCGACAGAATACCGCTCGCACTCATATCTCGTTTGTAATCCAACATGCTCTACGGAATGTCGGCATGTTGCCTTGGTGTGGTAGATCACCAGACATGTTTCCAATCGAGTAAACGTGGCATATCAGTGGACGATAATTCAAGCATTATCCACAACCGGCATTAACCGTCCTTGTATTGACCGACCAACTGTAACAGGGATGGATATCCACCCCACAATCTGACATCCGGCACCTGTACAACATAATGCATATACGTTTTCAAGCTTGCATTCAACATTCTGGCAGTTACACCGATTGTTAATGTACTAACATTTCACCTTTGCAATGGCGTATCTGGCGCTTACATTAGCCTGTGATCTTTCGCAATGTTAATCAGTTAAATATGTTACCGAGACAAATGTACTCCCATGATTTCATTACTGTATATTAATTGATTTTTTTGTGTTTCTTCGAGTTCTAGCTCTTTTGAGTCAGTCAACTGTCTCAATTATACATGCTGGGCGTTCGTTTCGCCCCCTTAGTCAATTTTCAAAAAATGGAAACTTTAAAACAGATGGCAGATAAAAAGGAGAGGAATACTGATTCATCCCACAGATATAGGCAGTCCTAAAATGGATTTTCGCCATTTCACTTATATATCGTGTTTCACTATCTAGATTTCTGCGTTGATCCCTTTTCAAGTGTTACAACGTCAATAATCGTCCGACTTGAGTGAAACACAAGTCATGATCGAAAAATACGTGTCAGATTTTCCGACGATGATTTGTAAGTACTGATATAGCAATGTTAACATCCATAATTACATATAACTGTGCATTACAGTTAGTCGTTCAGGTAATACCAAGAATGTACAAAACACGGTCATAGAGGTCTTATAAACTCCGTACAGTACACTTTGCCTCACACACATTCACATACGAAATATATTGTTTATGTATCCAAAACAGATATATTTCATAACGATTCGCTCATTTAAAGACACAGAAGAATTTGCTGTCGAACCTGGGCCATCCTGATTATAGAATGGGGCGTTACAACTTATGGATGTGCGCCTCTTTTTCACATGGGACGCCAAATAATAACAGTTTTAGTCATCCAGTATGTCGCAAAGAAGTGTTATTCACAACAGTGCAGTTGTTCTTTAATCCACAGTAGCCGTTGCCTAGCATCAGTCAGCAAGGAGACTTGATGTGTGTGGTGGGAGAGTTGACGTCTCTGTCCACAAAGACTTCATTCTCAGTAACTGGACGCAGCGGAGCGTGCACCCTGAAGGTAAGCAGCCTCCAGATATTCCTCTTAGTCACAGTTGTTAGCGTCACGAAAAAATATATTCACCCAACACCGTAAACTGCGACGCACTGCAGTCTCATGTAAAGAAGGGTCTTCATTGCTGTTTCCCCACGCAGTCTCGGACGTTCTTTTCGCCATTCTGGCTATGTGGCCAGTAATTTCCTAATAATTTAACACGACGGACATTGAATATGTTGTTTACAAAGCAGTATTTTTTTCCTGTATTGCTTGCATGTTTTATGTCTCAGTAATTATAAACAAGATGATAAAATGTAATTTAAATTTTTGAGTTACATAGATTCAGAAGATTGGAGCATGCATGGTTTTCTTAACCTCGAAAATTTTACTGTACAGAGCGTTTTCTCCGAGATTTAGTAGCCTGATGTTCCTTCGTCTTGGATTCAAATTGAAAAAGTAACGACAGAAAACTAATTAATCTTCTGGACAATTAACAAAAAGGACAATTAGGATACAACTTACAGCGGTCGAGATAGCACTGAATATTTTCTGTTAGCGAACGGCTTGACTGCCGACTCTTAGCTTCAACAGAGTTATCAGTGTTGAAGAGACTGCGCAGGTCAAATGAATGTTTAAGGACTGAAGACTGACGATTTTCGACGTTAATTCGCGGAACTGTGCTCGTGAAATACGTGCGTCTCTTTCCACCGTGGAGGACACATTTTCGAGAACTATTAACGCTGGCGCTGCCTTTTGTAAACGCATAGGGAAGAAATACTTGCGTAAAAGGTTACCTTTATGCTGAATTCCCGTCTTCGATCCTTTGTCTCGTCAAGAAACGGTTATGTGAAGTGCAATGGTGAGTTTTATCAATGAAACCGAAGTGAAGTAGTACTGAGATAGCTTGGAAATCGATACCGTGCTGACTGTTTACAGACTCTATAAATTATGGAGGCGCTGCAACAAAAGGCCAGAAGGCTTGTCATTTGTGGCTTTACCACACGAAAAGGATTCAACTCTGAGCTGTTCAGTTTCAACATTGTATTTTATTGCCATGTCACGCATCTGGTACCTGCAAGAGATATTGATTCTAATTTACACGTGTACGGAGTAGGCAATCGCAGTGAGAGTCCTTACACTTCTTTACTACTGTCCCAAAACAGTAGACACCTCTGTTTATACTTTTAACAGAAATATGTGAGAAACTTTCTTCTGACTCGAGCCCACTGCTCATGTCGCATATGTCGACCGAAGTATTTAGTAATATGAATGTTCCAATTTATTACATCCTTGATCTACCTCATTCCATAATCACTATTAAATCCTTACACCGATCACCTCTCTCTAATGCAGTACAAAGTTTAAGGGAAGTGACTCGGAAACTTTAAAAGTCAGTAGCTATAATTCCACTTCCTTGACTTGTGAATACACACAACAGAAAATGATCAGTAAACACAATTATGGCTCAGAAATGTATTGGCATCCATCAATAACAACCAATAAAAGTTCTGTTCTATTTGTGTGGGTGGGTCGAGAAGGTCAATAAAACTAGTTATTCATTCATAAAACTTTCTTTCCTGTAAACAACAATGACAGTTATTTCATCTTCTTCTGTTCCACAAAAACAGTAACAAAAATGGCTAACTTACAATGAAATGACATAAATAAGTTGACAGATAATTGCAGTCATAAATTACAGCATTCAAAGAATGAGGAATGATATTCAGTCTTTAGCAGTAGAACAAATTTCGCACCGTGACTGTCCTCTTCAACTGGTGGCAGTTCATCATGCACATTTTCTTCTTCTGCAGCCTGACGTTCCTCATCATCTTTTCCCAGACCCAAACTAATCATTCAGTAAATCCTTGTCGTGTGTTCCTTTCAGGGTAAATTACGTGGAAAGAAGAGCAGTCTCGAACAGCGACATCGCAAAATCCTCCACTGCCCTGTTATTTTTGTCAGGTCCAGCCTTCTAAACGAATACTTAGGTAGCTAAGATCTTCCTTTATAACAGACACCAGATGTTTACCGTCTTATTCTTGTATCTGCTACTACTGATTTATTTTTCATTTGTGACTTGTAGGTGAGGTTAAGGTCGGCAACGTGACACAACCCATCCCCTCTCCATGAGGAATTCAGTTCCTAACCTATACCCACTCTGTTGAAGACAATTCGGAGCATGCTACCATATTTCTTATTCTGATACCTAAGTGTTTTCTAGAATTCATTTTCCATAGTAGGAAATAGCTAACGTTATACATAAAGTCTAGAGGGAATATTGCTGACAGAAACGAAAGAATTCACAAGAACTAAATAAATAATTACTCCTTGCAATTTTTAAAACTGTTCTGTGAGTCAACTGTAATGAATAAACTCCACTGGGACATCTTTTAGGTTATCGTGAGTGTCTGACAATGATCAACATGGTCTGATGATAAACACATTTAAAACGTATGCCACCGGAGTGGATCTCGTACAACCACCCGTCGATCCAGATTTTTGTTTGCAGTTATTCCCCCAAATTACTTATTATGAATGACGTAATGGCTATTACAAAAAGCTTGCGGGTGGTTTCATCTCCCATACTTGTCAAATCCGAGCTTGTGCTCAACTTATATCAAGGCCGCTCTTAACTAGACGAGAAACTGAAATTTTTCTTCATGGAATGCATTGCTACACTGATGAACCAAAACGTTATGGCCACTGTCCACCGCGATCCTATATGGCACGTGCTGACGTTGTAGCCATGTGAAAGTTTAAGGAGAGTACATACACGGCCTTGGTAACCTTCCCAGCGTCGACAGGGCCGCAAATCGGGGAATCCACTGGCATAACAACTTTAACAATGGGCGGAATGTTATGGCTCAGGTGTTGGGAGCGATCATCTCGGAACCGACGAGGCTGGTGGACTGTAATCGAGGAAATGTTGTGAGAATCTATGGAAAGTATATGTGGTGTCTGTTCTTTGGGACATGTTCGAAAGAACAGACGCCATTTTTTGATCAAGCAGCCACTATAAATTAAGAAACAAATGAAATAAAGACTTCGACGATAGGACACTGCTGTACTTCATTTGTTTCTTGATTCATCAGTCGATCAAAAAATGGTGTTTTTTCTTTGGGGCGTGTCCGAAAGAACAGACACCACATACATACAATTAAGACCGAGCGAGGTGGCGCAGTGGTTAGACACTGGACTCGCATTCGGGAGGACGACGGTTCAATCCCGCGTCCGGCCATCCTGATTTAGGTGTTCGGTGATTTCCCTAAATCGCTCCAGGCAAATGCCGGGATGGTTCCTTTGAAAGGGCACTGCCGACTTCCTTCCCCGTCCTTCCCTAATCCGATGAGACCGATGACCTCGCTGTTTGGTGTCTTCCCCCAAACAACCCAACCCATACAATTAAGATGAGGACACCAGACACCACAAACGTATAATTATGGCGAAGACGGTCCACGATATTTTCGGTGTGGACGCACAGGGGGCTCTGACTCTTTCGGGAATCGGTGAAATGCCACGAGTAGTGAGGATAATGGCCACTACATTCGTAATGAGTGGATAAGTTGAGAATTTTGGTCTGACGGGAGACGTCCTAGGACAGTCCGTGCAGTTGAGATGACCAGTTTGTCAGGATGGCCAAGTGGTCTGAGCAGCTTCCTAGTAAGCAGAAACCTAAACCCGACCGGCTAGCCTGCGGTCTATCGCACTGCTTTCAGGGCGGGAAATCGCGCCGGTCCCCGGCACGAATCCACCTGGCGTATTATTGTCGAGGTCCGGCGTGCCGGCCAGCCTGGGGATGGTTTTTAAGGCGAATGCGGGCTGGTTTCCCTTATTCTGCCTCAGTTATACTGTGTTGCCGATTGCTGCGCAAACACTTTCTCCACGTACGCGTACACCATAATTACTCTACCACGCACACAATGGGGCTACACTCGTCTCGTGAGAAACGTTCCAGGGGGGAGGGGGGGGGGTTCACTGGGGGCCGAATCGCACAATAACTGTGGGTTCGGTGTGGGGCGGCAGTGGGGTGAGTTGACTGCTGTAGCCTGTTGTGGCGTTGTGAACCATTGAGTGCTACGGCGAGGACGAAGCCTCTCCGTCGTTCCTAGGTCCCCAGTTCCATTCAACACAAGCAGGAGACCCGGGTTTGAATCACGGTCCAACACAAATTTTCAACTTCCCCATGGATTTACATGAAAGCACACACACAACCAAAGTCTTTAATGCATTTGGTCTTAACCTATGGAAAATGGTTAAAAGACGGTGAAACTACGACTAGGGGATAACATGTTTGCAAGTTCACGCCTCATCACACAATAGAATGTAGAGTTTGGAAGATTTCTTGCTTCGCAAAGTAATATGGGCGGATTCTGAGGCAAAGCTTAGCGACAGGATACAATTCTTCTAAATCCACAACTGTTTCGAAGCACTCAGTTCAGCAAACATTTTCGGACAATGCACTCTGCAACTGACATGTTCCCACGTTAACTGAACGACATCGTGAGTTACATTTGGTTTCTTGAAGACTGGAGAACGGCTCAATGGAAACACATCTCCAGATCAGTATTTTTATTTTCCACCTAGTGGACAGTCGTACTCGGATACACGGTCATATAGACGAACGGCTCTTCAGATAATGCGTTGCCAGACGGACTCAGGCTGGTGGGTACAATATTACACTAAGGGACACGTAGACCTGCACTTCTGTAGGACCTGTGGTAATTGTCGAAGGCACCATGGCAGATGTAGCCTTCATGAAAACCCTTACTGACAGCACTGTACCTATGCTGTTGTTCAGAATGTCTCTTTACGCAGTGTTGAGTTCGGGGTTCCGTGACTGGAGGGCTCCTTGCACGGGAGTGAGGAAATTAAAAGCTGCAGCGCCTGCACTGGTCGGGGAGAGGGCCACTACGGACCAGGACGCCAGTGAAGAGACGCCACGTGAGGTCAGTGGGCAGGACAGGGCAACGGGTGGAAACGACTTGCTGTTCGGTGCTAGAGGAACACGCGAGGGTCGTCGCTGACAATGGTTTGTGTGGACGCGAACGATAAACTGGGTGTGTCTGCCTGTCTATTCCCTGTTGCTCACCTACGGGCTTGCCAGCCCATACTGGGGTCGTTTAAGTGACGTATAGTAAACTTGGGATGATGTTTTGCCCACTAAGTTCGACTGATGTGAGCCCAGTGAAACGCATCTTGAACACTATCGGAGATCAGCTCCACACCGGAACATAATTTACGAGGGTCTTCGGGATTCAGTTGCTGTTGATCATACTACGCATATTAATAGCTTTTAAATATATTAATCATAATTTGCTTCTGGTTGAAATTTTTACCAATGTTAAATGATGCATGTAACTAAAACAAAGAACCCGTTAGCATCTGATAACCTGATTAGATGAGAACTTGTTCAGCACAACAAATCATGTAAATTTTTAGAGATAATACAAAGACGTGATATGAAAAAGCACGATGACGTAAAACTGGTATTAGGGAAGATGGATCAAAGATTTAAAATTGTCGAAAGTGTTCTGGGGACACTCACTGTATCTGTAGGGGAAATCGTATACAAGTTGCTAGTGAGAGCAATTGTAGAGTAATGTGACAGTGGTTCAAGTCATTATTAAGTAGTCATGACAACAGACATCGTACTTATTCGATACAGAATGTGTAACAGACATTATCGTGTCTCTTGTATGAGAAGCCTTGGAAGAAAGACGACTAAGTTCTCGCGAAACCCTTTTTTTGTAAATTTAGGGTATTCGAAGAAGAGTGTAAAGCGCCTCATATATCCATATTTATTACCACCAGTTTCGGTCTTTGACCATATTCCCAGAAGCAAGAAAGATAATTATGCTTTCACATGTCATACATCACGCAACATGAGATTATTGTTCTTGTTACAGTCGCAGTTTTTTGTGCTCGACAGAATCAAAAAGCATCTCAACGAGACGATGTGGCACATTCAGAAGCTGTTTATCTTTTCAATGAAAATGAATAGCGTTTCGGCACACCTGCAAAATAGAGGTATGAATAACGCCATTTTCATTCTGTATATAAAGGAGGATTAAGTTTCTTATTCAGATGTCGCGTTTAAGCTTTGTCTGATAGCGAGAACATCTTTTTATGCTCCGCGTAACGAAGCGAAACTCCTACCATTGCGTGTCGGTATTTTATAGCTGTGGGATCGTTGTCTTTCGAGTCTGCGGTTTATCAGTCCGCCGTATTGCTAAACGTGTTGGTCGACAGTCCACGACCTTGATGCAAATGTTTGATCGATGTGCTAGATAGGCCACACCCAATGACATCCAGGATATCAACACCTCCACTCGAGTAGTGCAGGGAGGGAAGACTAATTGTTCATTCGGAACTGCAGAATTATTCAGCCACGTTGTATATCTTCAATTAGAAAATGAACTGGTTTGCAGCGAGACGTGTAACCATATTGGGTACCGACGATTGCAGAAAAACGTGGTATGGCACGGTGACGTATGACGCGGCAACAGAGAGAGGCCCGTCGACGGTGTTGCTCCCAATACACTAACACCAAAAAGTATAATAAATAATAAACAATAAAAATAAAAATAAAATGATTAAACAATGCACGAGGAAGGAACTGTCCGAATGAGACGGATATCGGTCGGTGGGAGCACATATACGGACTTACAAATGGCGAGAATTTCATAAAAATTTGATAATTTGTTCAGTACAAAGAGCTTCACAAATTGAGCAGGTCAGTAACGTGTTGGTTCATCTCTCGTCCTTACGAAAGAAGTTATTGTGCTTGGCATTGATCGACAGAGTTGTTGGATGCCCTCTTGAGGCATGTCATGCCAAATTCCGTATTTTGGTGCATTAGATCGGTAAAATCCCAAGCTGGTTGACGGTCCCTTCCCATTATGCCCGAAACTATCTCAGTTTTGGAGAGATTCAGTGACCTTTCTGGCCAAGGAAGGGATAGTCAAGCACGAAGAGAAGGTGTGGAAGCTCTTGCTGTGTGCGGGCGGGCATTATCTTGCCGAAATATAAGCCCGGTATGGCTTGCATGAAGAGCACCAATACGAGGTGTAGAATATCGTTCACGTGACGCTATGCTGTAAGGATATCACCGACGACAACCGACAGGGTCGTGCTGTTAAATGAAATAGCACCGCACACCATCACTCCTGGTTATTCGGCCATATGGCGGACAACTCTCAGGTTGGTATCCCACCACTGTCTGGTGCGTCTCCAGACACATCTTCGGCCTGGAATATCAGTGCTTGGGGTAGAACTGTGCTGAGTGAGCAGCCTCGATGACCAGCGATAACCTGGTAGCAGTGGCATACCGACCTGCCTGCTGCCCGTCATACGGCCCAAGCACTAGGAGTGATGCCCTGGGATGCCAATACTTTTCATATTTGGCCCATTATGGTTGTCATCTGCGGCACCTTTACAGCACAGCTTTACATCGACGATATTCTATGCCTCGTTTTGCTGCCCTTTATGGCAAGCCCCCGAACTTACATTTCAGCCGGACAATGACCGTCCCCACTCGGCGAGAGTGTCTGCTACTTATCTTGTTGATTGCCGAACCCTAGCTTGGCCAGTAAGTTCGTAGAATCTCTACCCAACTGAGAATGTTTGAAGCGTTACTGGCAGGGCGCTCCAACAAGATAGGGATATTCACGATCCCTCAGGGACCGCTACGGTCGCAGGTTCGAATCCGCCTCGGGCATGGATGTGTGTGATGTCCTTAGGTTAGTTAAGTTTATTTAGTTCTAAGTTCTAGGCGACTGATGACCTCAGAAGTTAAGTCGCATAGTGCTCAGAGCCATTTGGTCCCTCAGGAGGACATCCAACAAACCCGTCTGTCAGCGCCCAGTGGAATAAATTCTTGCATAAGGAGCAGAGGTGGTCTAACGCGTTACTGACTTGCTCAATTTGTGGAGCGCTTACTCTTGAACATATTGTCCAATTTCTGAAATTGTAATCACTTGTTTGTCTGAACATGTACACGACATCTGCCGATTTCCGTCCTATTCGGATAATTCCTTTGGTGGAGCGTCATTCTTTTTTCCCCTTAGAATGTATAGACTGTTGAGCCAGGATCTTGGTCTTTCGAGACTGTGGTTTACAGTCACGCAATACTATATTTCATTCAACTATCTGAATAGTGGAATGTCAGTTATGAAGAGTCGAACGTGAGGACGACACCCAGACCAAGAGTGGGGAAAATCTAAGATCCTGCCGGAAATCGAACGAGGATCCCTTCGAGTAGGAATCCGACGGGTTGACCGAGAAGCTGCCGTGTTGGACACCCCCACGATACTGTTGCTCGTGTTGGTAGGCATTCCACGACTGTCACGCGAGTCTGGGATCCATGTATTTAGAAGGACAATTCTCAGGAACTTGCAGAATTTCAACGGCTCCACTTGACTAGCACAGCCAAGAAAGACACAGTGTTCGCTCGGAGGTGCAGAATTGTTCAGCCACGTCGTATGTCTTCATTTAGGAATTGGCAGGTTTGCAGCGAGACAAGTATCCACATAGTACTACGACGTCTGGACCAACACATACTGTATCACAGAGACAATCAACGCGGCAACAGATAGGCGCGTCTACAATACACGAGTGCCACTGCTTCGCCTTATCGTATGAGTCACAACACTGAATCACAATATGTGAATATGTGTGTGGAGTCTCCGCGGAGAACGAACGTTGTCACGTTGCTTTCATCACAATCATAGGGGTTCATCACCTGACGTGGTGGTATGTGTGACATTTGGTACACAACACAATCACCACTGTTTTGTATATCCAGTAAATTGGACACCAGCTCTTACATTTACATCCAGTAATTTGAACAACAGCTCTTACATTGGCCTATGGCTCAGCCTTATCTTCAAGGTCGCCGTGACGTTATCTTTCAACAAGATTACCCGAGACCACTTTTTGCTCGTGTCTGACCTACCTGCATAGAGAGGGATCTGGAATGTTGTCGTGACTGGCATGTTCTGCAGATCTCTCACTTGCTGAAAATATATGGTCATAGGCTGCTGAGTCACTACTGTTGATGAAGTCTGGCCCAGAATTTAGGGAGAATGCACTGACGTACCCGTACATGACGTCTAAGCGCAGTTCGACTCTACGTCCAACCGTATAAGGGTTATTCTTGCTGCTAGGAGGCAGTTCGGTGTACTACATTTCGCACTCTGTAAAGCACCGTTCACCTACATATTTAATCGTGTATTCGTCGTGCTATACTATATCCGTTCAAACTCACTCAGAGCCTTGCAATCTGGATGCTTATCCATCAGTCATAAATACACAGACTGTCCAAGAAGCTTTACAGCACATCCAAAAACAAAGTAAGTGTTTGTATTCCGCTGGGTGCCAGAGCACTCTGGTATGTGGAGAACTGATGTAGCCAACAAAGCAGCCAATGAATTTAGCACAAGATACATTGTTGCTGTTGTTGTTGTTATGGTATTGAGTCCGAAGACTGGTTTGACACAGCTCTCCATGCTGCTATGTCCTGTTCAAGCCTCTTCATCTCCGAATAATTACTGCGACTTACATCTTTCTGAACCTGTTTACTATATTCATTTCAAACTCTTCATCTACAATTTTTACACCCCCATACTTTCGTCCATTACAAAATCGGAAATGTCTTCATGTCTCAGAACGTTATGATTCAGAATTCTGTCGCCATGCACGCTCTCATCTTATTCCAGGACCGACTCTGTCTTGGTGGTCTAGCGGCAATGCGCTTTCTTTGAAATCAAAAGGTCGTGTATACGAATACACGGAATAATGCAGTCTGCCTTTAACCTAGCCTTCATCTCTGAACGATATGAACATTTTCCAGGAAAGACACGTTGTACGGATTCCACATTAAACTATAAGACATCTTACCTAGTGTGTTAGATTAGGGAAGTATTGATGCGGTGAAGTATTAAAAGACTTCCACCAGGCGAATCCTCATTCCGGCCATAGTGATGGAACAAAGTGATTCTCCCGTGGTTAAGGACAGAAAACTATCCATGGATACGCAGTTTCCTCCCGAGATAATCCATCATTATGTGAAGGCTATAGGATACCACTTTCCGTGCAACAAATTTTAATTACATGTAGTTCATATGCTGATTTAATGGCTACCCTCTGCTTAATTGGAGAGTTGTGCATCATCCACCTTACAAATGCATCAGCGTATCACACATATAGGAGTGTCAGGCTTCCCACCTACAGTTTTGGGAAGACAAGGTCAGTGAGCTCCAAGTAATGGTTCGATCTTTTCTAGATTTTTTTTTAATTAGTCAGTCATACGTCAAAACTCAGTGGATTATTAAGACTTTCTTACAAACAATTGGAGATATTTAATACATCCGAACAACATATTTGTGTCTGCGTATCCAGACAAGCAGAACAATTCTGCCACTTTGCGTTCTTAGGGTATCGTACAGCAACTTTGTCTGTGAGAACAGACGTCATTCAGATCACGAGATGGGTCTGTTGATAACAGGTAAGGGCGCTGATAACCATGATATTGAGCACCCTATATGTGACATCACTGTAATCCTTAGCATCCTGTTCAGAATATAAAAGATCTCTTGGAAAAAAATCTCGCTATGTCTCTCTTTCAGACAATATCAATGCTGTTCCAATGGGTATGGCATTAACCACTTTGAACAACTCCGTAGTGCGTTGTAGAAGTATGAAAATAAGTAAAATTTTAACAAAAATTTGTCTACTTGGAATTTTCTTCGTTTTCAGCAACCCAGTGTTTCTGTTTCGTTTTCGTTAGTAACGTTTCACCGAAACATTTCCATACCATGGTTCCCTTTATCAGGCTGATACATTTATTCTTCATCATCCTCTCTGAAAATTTATGTCGTCGTGGAAACAGATGGCACAAGCTCCCTATTCTCTAATCTTATACTCAAACAAGGCAACCTTTGAACAGAAACGTCAAACAATGTTACCTTTGGACCAACTAGATTCATACAGATTTCCTTATGTGGAAGTTAGGCCTTCTTGCAGCACAGCCAACTCAACCATGTCGGTGCTATGATCAGATGATATGGTTTGCGATTCAGTACCGCTACGGGAAACATTGCTTCTTAAAGCACCACATGAATCGGCCTACCGAAATACTTTTTTCTCCTAATTGGTACACAGATAAAAGTTGGTTTGTGCTGTTAGGAAAGGGAATTACATAAGTGAAATATGAAAACCAATAAACAGTGGGAATTACAAATCTGGGAAGCACATAAACAGTAGACATTTAGCCATATATGGTTGATAATGTAGTAATGATGGCCACATTGGAAGTATGTGAAAACATGAAGCATTGCGCATTAGAAATTTAGCGTTCAAGTTCGCTGGGAATGGCGCGGTACAAAGACAGACACTGATAACCCTTCGAGGTGATTCTGCTCTCCATTGACCACAAACAGTGATGTGAAAAATAGGTACAGCATCTAAAATCTCCTCTATTATCTCCACATATTATCCACTGTTACACGTCTCTTTGGAATCTTTGAGAAAAATATAAATGAACTACCACCGAAATAACTGGAAGAAGACTTACTTTTAGCAATGAAAGAGCAGATAGGGTGGAAATGAAGACGTACATAAAACATCATCACTGACAATCAGAATTAAAGACGTATGTTCCGTCTTGCTGGAACATAACTAGTAACGCTTGCAATTGTAATTACTAAATCGTTAATTATGAAGGCCAATTTTACAGTGGTATGCAATAATGTAGTTAAATACCACGATAAAGCTATTAAAATGTTTTCCTTCATGTGAGTATTTGTAGTTGTTCGCAAGTGCGAAGTTCCACGAAAATCTATTTTAAAAAATCTGACAAACATGTGAATTCTGTGGAACACATTTCTTAAGTGGAATTTCATGCATGCGGAAAAAAGTCTTTCATTCCAGACTTTCAAATGCTGCAATAACATACCAGTTATAGAGCAATGAAACGGTATTGCTCATGAAGCTAACGTGACTAATTATCAGTTACACTCACCGAAAGGAACCCTGCATAAATGTTTCTAGCAGTCAGGCGGTTTGAAAACAAACGAAACGATAAAACAGCAGCACTGGTGCCTCACTTTCCGTGTTATTCCGTGTTTGTGTATGCACCGTTTAATATTGGTCTCCATAACAAGAAATGCTTGGCATGTCACTTTTTCGGCTGTATATTCCTGGAATTTCTGAAAGTGGATACACATGCGTTTATTAACTGTTTGTGACGATCTGCTTGCGTAGCAGCATTGTGATATGAAACGTTAAATTTGCTTTCAGGCGCTAGCACAAGGAAAATACCCCAAAAACTTCAACATAACTAAATAACTGAAAAATTGCAACGTAATTACGTAAGTGTACAGGACGGCGAGTGCGTTGTGGGTACAATGGAAGCTAGGTTGCCAGGGGCGACTGAAAAACAAGAATACAACGAAAATAATGCGTCCTTTTATTGCAGTCTCCATTTAACAAGCGTGCCTCCAACAGAGATGGATTTGTTCTACAACCAGCGATTCGACAC
This sequence comes from Schistocerca nitens, assembly GCF_023898315.1. Taxonomy (NCBI): domain Eukaryota; kingdom Metazoa; phylum Arthropoda; class Insecta; order Orthoptera; family Acrididae; genus Schistocerca; species Schistocerca nitens. Next base: position 382,824,224 of record NC_064619.1, on the reverse strand, counting down.
TCATGTAATTGCAATACGTGTACCAGTCTACAACTAATGGAAACCGAATATAAAATCTTATCACGAAAACACAATAAGTATACACATTATTATCATATTATATTATAATTATTACATAAATTTATTACAACAACAAAATTGTTCTGCATATTTAACCAAAAACATACATTTGCAACTATTTACACTCTATAAATATTTAAAGACACAGATTATGCATGAATGTCAGAAGATTTCACAGTTTGGTTGTTAATAAGTTCATGGTACTGAATAGTCATCGTCTGCCATTCATATGATTTACAGATGAAACAAACATTGCAGTCAATAGCAAATCAAATTCAATCTTAGAAACATCTGTTAATGAAAATTTAGTGAATATTAATAACAGCTCCTAGCCATTTCTTGCACTCTAAAATATGACGACAAAGAGACGGAAGAGTTTGACAGTGTCAAATTCTTGTTATTATAGCTTGATAATTCACCAATTTGGTACTGGAGGGCAGCGTGGAGCGTAAAAATCGTAGAGGGAGACAAAGAGATGAATACAGTAAGCAGATTCAGAAGGATCTAGGCTGCAGTAGGTACTGGGAGATGAAGAATCTTGCACAGGATAGAGTAGCATGGAGAGCTGCATCAAACCAGTCTCAGGACTCAAAACCACAACAACAACAACAACAATAAATTCAACTGGAAGGAGGGTACCACTGAGCCCATGAAGTGCCTAAACAAATGTCAGTAATTTCCAAGAACGATTGCCTATGGAAGTCGCGGGGTCCAAACGATACATATCGAACGTGCGATTGTAGATCGATCATGCGACTTTGGTGGTGGGTGTTATGATCAATAATTTGTGATCGTCATTTTTATCTGTTTCCCGAAGTTCCTTTAGGCGGTCGAAATTACATACCTCCGTATATTACACTCCTGGAAATGGAAAAAAGAACACATTGACACCGGTGTGTCAGACCCACCATACTTGCTCCGGACACTGCGAGAGGGCTGTACAAGCAATGATCACACGCACGGCACAGCGGACACACCAGGAACCGCGGTGTTGGCCGTCGAATGGCGCTAGCTGCGCAGCATTTGTGCACCGCCGCCGTCAGTGTCAGCCAGTTTGCCGTGGCATACGGAGCTCCATCGCAGTCTTTAACACTGGTAGCATGCCGTGACAGCGTGGACGTGAACCGTATGTGCAGTTGACGGACTTTGAGCGAGGGCGTATAGTGGGCATGCGGGAGGCCGGGTAGACGTACCGCCGAATTGCTCAACACGTGGGGCGTGAGGTCTCCACAGAACATCGATATTGTCGCCAGTGGTCGGCGGAAGGTGCACGTGCCCGTCGACCTGGGACCGGACCGCAGCGACGCACGGATGCACGCCAAGACCGTAGGATCCTACGCAGTGCCGTAGGGGACCGCACCGCCACTTCCCAGCAAATTAGGGACACTGTTGCTCCTGGGGTATCGGCGAGGACCATTCGCAACCGTCTCCATGAAGCTGGGCTACGGTCCCGCACACCGTTAGGCCGTCTTCCGCTCACGCCCCAACATCGTGCAGCCCGCCTCCAGTGGTGTCGCGACAGGCGTGAATGGAGGGACGAATGGAGACGTGTCGTCTTCAGCGATGAGAGTCGCTTCTGCCTTGGTGCCAATGATGGTCGTATGCGTGTTTGGCGCCGTGCAGGTGAGCGCCACAATCAGGACTGCATACGACCGAGGCACACAGGGCCAACACCCGGCATCATGGTGTGGGGAGCGATCTCCTACACTGGCCGTACACCACTGGTGATCGTCGAGGTGACACTGAATAGTGCACGGTACATCCAAACCGTCATCGGACCCATCGTTCTACCATTCCTAGACCGGCAAGGGAACTTGCTGTTCCAACAGGACAATGCACGTCCGCATATATCCCGTGCCACCCAACGTGCTCTAGAAGGTGTAAGTCAACTACCCTGGCCAGCAAGATCTCCGGATCTGTCCCCCATTGAGCATGTTTGGGACTGGATGAAGCGTCGTCTCACGCGGTCTGCACGTCCAGCACGAACGCTGGTCCAACTGAGGCGCCAGGTGGAAATGGCATGGCAAGCCGTTCCACAGGACTACATGCAGCATCTCTACGATCGTCTCCATGGGAGAATAGCAGCTTGCATTGCTGCGAAAAGTGGATATACACTGTACTAGTGCCGACATTGTGCATGCTCTGTTACCTCTGTCTATGTGCCTGTGGTTCTGTCAGTGTGATCATGTGATGTATCTGACCCCAGGAATGTGTCAATAAAGTTTCCCCTTCCTGGGACAATGAATTCACGGTGTTCTTATTTCAATTTCCAGGAGTGTATTTGTGAGTTGCTTGGGAAACACGGACTATTCCTGTCGATAGTGAGTGTGATGTCTGGTGTTCTTGACGTTTCTTCAGCGGATTCTCTCACATGGAAAATCTAATTCCATGCTTATCCAGCATAGAAAATTGTTTCACTTTTTGTCATATGTAGTACTACCGGCCGAGGAAAGGAGGGACGGTGTACAATGTGGTGTTGCGAAGTGTGTAAAACTTCGTAAGAGGAGTTTCGATGCTGAAATACCGTTACAGTTTCATTGCAGACAGTGCGGAAAACGAAAGAGTATCAGGAAGAATACGTCGTTCGACTCTTCCAAGTTATCGATCCAGCCCAGCGTAATTCTTCTATCTTGATGGATTCGAGACTACACCTTGCAATCAACAGCATCAGAAACTGACTTATCTGCTAATACCGCATGTGACTATTTCGGGTTTTGCAGAGAAGTTTTTTATGTGATCGTGACAAACGACATAGTACCAATTGGTAAACCGAGTAAAGTTGTGGAAGTAGACGAATCTCACATAGCTAGAAGGAAGAACCAGAGAGGACGACCTTCAAAGAGTGAAATCGATTATATTTAGGTATTCGATGGAATAGAAGGAGAGTCCCGGAAGTGATTCGTGTGAGAATATTGTCCAGAAACAAGGTCACTTTAGAGGGATTGATGAAGCACTTCATACTGCCTGGTAGTAAAGTCATTAAAGACGGGATTCAGTCCCACAAGACTCTGAAAGCTGAAGTATTCGACCACGAGTTCGTCAACCCCTCTGTAGAGTTCGTGTCTGCGGATAACCCCAGTGTGCACATGCAGAACATCGAGCAGTTATGGAAATCTGTAAAGTCTTCCATTAAAAGAGAAGGGCTTCCAGGACAAAGAGACGAACTGTACTTGTTTCAGTACCTCTATTTCCACAACTTGCGTGTGCAGGGAAAAGTTAACGCATGTGACACACTGCCGATATTCTCGCGTGATATTGGCAAAGTTTACCCCGGCTATGGCAAAAAGGGAATTGTCCCTGTAGCGTACACATCACATGGAGTTTCACATGACAACACCGACGACGAGTAAGATAAGTCGTCTCCTTTGTAATTGCAAGTACATTTGTGACACTCTTCTTTTGTTGTTAGTGTAGTGACCACTGTAAACATACTCATATCGCCAACTACCAGAGTCGCATGATCGATTTACAATCGGACGTTAAATATCTATCGTTGAACCCCGCGACTTCGATAGGCAATCATTCATGGAAATCACCCAAATCTCTATCTGCAGTACGAATTTTGTCAGACATAAGTGATCCAAAAATCAAAAGCTAGCACAGTATTCTTAATGTGACTCCATTATACCATGTGGGATTTTTTTCTTTTTTACTACTGTGATGTGAACTCAAGAATATCCTGCAGTGGTCTGATTAGGGAACTGGAGACACTAACTACTACTTCAAAATTATATATATATCCCTTAATGAAATTTGTCATTAAAAATATATCTGTTTCTCACACCAACAGCTGAGTTCATGCAATCAGTACCTGAAATAGGAATACTGTACACGATGTCTAAAAGTCCCTTACTTTCATCCATGAAGTTGCCCATTATTCAGGAATACACAATTTCCATAACTTGTCACCTGCCATAAAAAATTCAACCACGACTAAAATCCAGTTGAAAATGAGCCTAAACGATTTATTGGTCGCCAGATCCCTCTACTCCAAAGACGAATTTTTAAGTCGTTTCACCTTACGTTGTTGTTGTTGTGGTCTTCAGTCCTGAGACTGGTTTGATGCAGCTCTCCATGCTAATCTGTCCTGTGCAAGCTCCTTCATCTCCCAGTACCTAATGCAACCTACATCCTGCTGAATGTGCTTAGTGTATTCATCTCTTGGTCTCCCTCTACGATTTTTACCCTCCACGCTGCCCACCAATGCTACATTTGTGATCCCTTGATGCCTCAGGACATGTCCTACGAACCGATGTCTAGTCAAGTTGTGCCACAAAGTTCTATTCTCCCCAAACCTATTCAATACCTCTTCATTAGTTACGTGATCTACCCACCCAACCTTCAACATTTTTCTGTAGTACCACATTTCGAAAGCGTCTATTCTCTTCTTGTCCAAACTATTTATTGTCCATGTTAACACTTCCATACATGGCTACACTCCATACAAATACTTTCAGAAATGACTTCCTGACACTTAAATCTATACTCGATGTCAACAAATTTCTCTTCTTCAGAAACGCTTTCCTTGCCATTTCCAGTCTACATTTTATATCCTCTCTACTTCTACCATCATCAGTTACTTTGCTCCCCAAATAGCAAAACTCCTTTACTACTTTGTCTCATTTCCTAATCTAATTTCCTCAGCATCACCGGACTTAATTCGACTACATTCCATTATCCTCGTTTTACTTTTGTTGATGTTCATCTTATATCCTGCTTTCAAGACACTGTCCATTCCGTTCAACTGCTCTTCCAAGTCCTTTGCTGTCTCTGACAGAATTACAATGTCATCGGCGAACCTCGAAGTTTTTATTTCTCCTCCCTGGATTTTAATACCTACTCCCAATTTTTCTTTTGTTTCCTTTACTGTTTGCTCAATATGCAGATTGAATAACATCGGGGACAGGCTACAAACCTGTTTCACTCCCTTCCCAACCACAGCTTCCCTTTCATGCCCCTCGACTCTTATAACTGCCATCTGGTTTCTGTACAAATTGTAAATAGCCTTTCGATCCCTGTATTCTACCCCTGCCAGCTTTAGAATTGGAAAGAGAGTATTCCAGTCAACATTGTCAAAAGCTTTCTCTAAGTCTACAAATGCTAGAAACATAGGCTTGCCTTTCCTTAATCTTTCTTCTAAGATAAGTCGTAAGGTCAGTATTTCCTCACGTGTTCCAACATTTCTACGGAATCCAAATTGCTCTTCCCCGAGGTCGGCTTCTGCCAGTTTTTCCATTCGTCTGTAAAATATTAGCGTTAGTATTTTGCAGCTGTGGCTTATTAAACTGATAGTTAGGTAATTTTCACATCTGTCAACACCTGCTTTCTTTGGGATTGGAATTATTATATTCTTCTTGAAGTCTGAGGGTATTTCGCCTGTCTCGTACATCTTGCTCACCAGATGGTAGAGTTTTGTCAGGACTGGCTCTCCCAAGGCCGTCAGTAGTTCTAATGGAATGTTGTCTACTCCAGGGGCCATGTTTCGACTCAGGTTTTTCAGTGCTCTGTCAAACTCTTCACGCAGTATCGTATCTCCCATTTCATCTTCATCTACATCCTCTTCCATTTCCATAATATTGTCCTCAAGTACATCGCCCTTGTATAGACCATCTATATACTCCTTCCACCTTTCTGCTTACCCTTCTTTGCTTAGAACTGGGTTTCCATCTGAGCTCTTGATATTTTCCTGTAGGCTATATCTATCTTACCCCTAGTGAGATAAGCCTCTACATCCTTACATTTGTCCTCGAGCCATGCCTGCTTAGCCATTTTGCACTTCCTGTCGATCTCATTTTTGAGACGTTTGTATTCCTTTTTGCCTGCTTCATTTACTGCATTTTTATATTTTCTCCTTTCATCAATTAAATTCAATATTTCTTCTGTTACCCAAGGATTTCTACTAGCCCTCGTCTTTTTACCTACTTTATCCTCTGCTGCCTTCACTACTTCATCCCTCAGAGCTACCCATTTGTCTTCTACTGTATTTCTTTCCCCCATTCATGTCAATTGTTCCCTTATGCGGTCCCTGAAACTCTGTACAACCTCTGGTTTAGTCAGTTCATCCAGGTCCCATCTCCTTAAATTCCCACCTTTTTGCAATTTATTCAGTTTTAATCTACAGTTCATAACCAATAGATTGTGGTCAGAGTCCACATCTTCCCCTGGAAATGTCCTACAATTTAGAACCTAGTTCCTAAATCTCTGCCTTACCATTATATAATCTATCTGATACCTTTTAGTATCTCCAGGATTCTTCCATGTATACAACCTTCTTATATGATTCTTGAACCAAGTGTTAGCTATGATTAAGTTATGCTCTGTGCAAAATTCTATCAGGTGGCTTCCTCTTTCACTTCTTAGCCCCAATCCATATCCACGTACTATGCTTCCCTCTCTCCCTATTCCTACTGTCGAATTCCAGTCACCCATGACTATTAAATTTTCGTCTCCCTTCACTACCTCAATAATTTCTTTTATCTCTTCATACATTTCTTCAATTTCTTCGTCATCTGCAGAGCTAGTTGGCATATGAACTTGTACTACTGTAGTAGGCGTGGGCTTCGTGTCTATCTTGGCCACTATAATACGTTCACTATGCTGTTTGTAGTAGCTTACCCGCGCTCCTATTTTTTTATTCAGTATTAAGCCTACTCCTGCAATACCCCTATTTGATTTTGTATTTATAACCCTGTAATCACCTGACCAAAAGTCTTGTTCCTCTTGCCACCGAACTTCACTAATTCCCACCATATCTAACTTTAACCTATCCATTTCCCTTTTTAAATTTTCTAACCGACCTGCCCGATTAAGGGATCTGACATTCCACGCCCCGATCCGTAGAATGCCAGTTTTCTTTTTCCTGATAACGACGTCCTCTTGAGTAGTCCACGCCCGGAGATCCGAGTGGGGGACTATTTTACCTCCGGAATATTTTACCCAAGAGGACGCTATCATCATTTAACCATACAGTAAAGCTGCATGCCCTCGGGAAAAATTACGGCTGTAGTTTACCCTTGCTTTCAGCCGTTCGCAGTACCACAACAGGAAGGCCGTTTTGGTTAGTGTTACAAGGCCAGATCAGTCAATCACCCAGACTGTTGCCCCTGCAACTATTGAAAAGGCTGCTGCCCCTCTTCAGGAACCACACGTTTGTCTGGCCTCACAACAGATACCCCTCCGTTGTGGTTGCACCTACGGTACGGCTATCTGTATCGTTGAGGCACGCAAGCCTCCCCACCAGCGGCAAGGTCCATGGTTCATGGGGGGGTTCACCTTCTGTATATACGTTATTTAGATAAGTGTTGGAAATGATATTTCTATTTGACGACGCGTGGCTACATACAGCCTGAACATTTATACGTTTTTGTTACAAGTTATTTATTATCTTCGAAATGAAAATATGTTTAAGATTATTTACTTATTCCACACCAATGTAAATATTTATTTTATCTTCTGTTTTTCTGATATATTTTACTTCCAGGAGGCTCTCCTCACTATGGATCTACTGGAAAGAAAAGAACATCTATCTAACACAGTCTAATCTAATACTTGCATTGATCGTCCTGTCTGGACCTAGCGCATGATATTTGATCTTCACATTCATGTCTTCTTGATTTGAGGCATTTGCTATAAAACGAAAGGAAGTCTTCGTGAAAAAACATTCGTGTTTAGAAACGTGTTGGGGAACGTTATGGAAAGCCGCTTTTCGATTAAGGGCAGCTTGACGGATGTTCGACACAACCGGTTGCCGGCATAAAGGTGTATTTTTAACTTTACCAATAATCGTTCTCCTAACTGCATGCAAATAAACTACAACTTTCTTCACGTGAGCGCTACGTGTGCAGTATTTTGCTGCAGATTACACCAACAAAAGGGATGCGCTGAGGTCCGATGGCGTATTCGTCCATATCGTAGTGTGTACGACTCGTCTGAGAATGTGGCATGGTGGCATGGCGAAGTTGCATACCCGAGTAATCTAAGTCTCAGAATCTTAAACATGGCTGCGATTCAGCAACTGCATAAATTTGAAGAGGTTGAAAAAATCAGCCAGCCAGTTGCAAACCAAAGGTTTATTTAGCTCCTGACCATGTAATGTAACCAGGTCCAGTCCTTCTGAAGAAGATTTTTTTATAAGTATTGAAACCTAGGTCAAGGGCTAAATAAACCTTTGGTTTGCAACCAGTTGGCTGATTTTTTCAACCTCTTCTAATATGAATCTAGTCGCTTTAGTATTAAAACAGTTATACAGCTCCGGATCGTACTTCACTGATTTATCCAAAGATTATTTTGTAATTCAGCAGATTTTTGTAAGTTTGGTAATGCAAGGAAATGTGGACTCAAAGTCTCTTGCCTTAATGTAGTACAACAGTTTCAATTTTGATTCTGCGGTATGTTAGCGCAGTCGATCATTGAAACTATAGATACCAGAGATGCAATAACACTGCCTGACTCCAGTTAGCGTTCCTCTCTGTATTCATATCAGTTGTAGTGAAATATTTCAATTCTATAATTTAGAGAACCTTATTTTCTCTCTAGTCACTGACACTATTAATCTTCTACTTTTCAAACTTTTGTCACGTACTAGAGTCCTTCTTTTCAGAGAATATTAAATGATCTGGATTACACTTATTGCATCGATGTGTATCAGTTTCAAATATCAACGAAGTACTTCAGTTTTGCTTCGTAAATGCTTTTAGCTTCCGTTCAGTAATAGATTTATTCATCGTAATTTTCTTTGCAGACATGATGAAGTGAAACTCCATTTACCTACAGGGTGAGTAATTCGCTACTTGAGAGGGCCCCCATAAAAACGAGTGATCATAAGACAATGGGTCTTTGTGGGAAGATTTATAAGGATACGCGGAAGAGAAGTTGGTTCAAATGGCTCTGAGCACTATGGGACATAACTTCTGAGGTCATCAGTCCCATAGAACGTAGAAATATTTAAACCTAACTAACCTAAGGACATCACACACATCCATGCCCGAGGCAGGATTCGAACCTGCGACCGTAGCGGTCGTGCGGTTCCAGTCTGTAGCGCCTAGAACCGCTCGGCTACTCCGGCCGGCGGAAGAGAAGTAACGAATAAAGCACCGAGAGAAACATAGTTTAATTTCCACACAAGGGAGTAACATTTGTTCATTGACTATTACGTTTACGTTCCAGTTTAGAAACGTTGCTCGATGGCACGACTATCTACATCCACGACCGCACTAGAAATACACTCCTGGAAATGGAAAAAAGAACACATTGACACCGGTGTGTCAGACCCACCATACTTGCTCCGAACACTGCGAGAGGGCTGTACAAGCAATGATCACACGCACGGCACAGCGGACACACCAGGAACCGCGGTGTTGGCCGTCGAATGGCGCTAGCTGCGCAGCATTTGTGCACCGCCGCCGTCAGTGTCAGCCGGTTTGCCGTGGCATACGGAGCTCCATCGCAGTCTTTAACACTGGTAGCATGCCGCGACAGCGTGGACGTGAACCGTATGTGCAGTTGACGGACTTTGAGCGAGGGCGTATAGTGGGCATGCGGGAGGCCGGGTGGACGTACCGCCGAATTGCTCAACACGTGGGGCGGGAGGTCTCCACAGTACATCGATGTTGTCGCCAGTGGTCGGCGGAAGGTGCACGTGCCCGTCGACCTGGGACCGGACCGCAGCGACGCACGGATGCACGCCAAGACCGTAGGATCCTACGCAGTGCCGTAGGGGACCGCACCGCCACTTCCCAGCAAATTAGGGACACTGTTGCTCCTGGGGTATCGGCGAGGACCATTCGCAACCGTCTCCATGAAGCTGGGCTACGGTCCCGCACACCGTTAGGCCGTCTTCCGCTCACGCCCCAACATCGTGCAGCCCGCCTCCAGTGGTGTCGCGACAGGCGTGAATGGAGGGACGAATGGAGACGTGTCGTCTTCAGCGATGAGAGTCGCTTCTGCCTTGGTGCCAATGATGGTCGTATGCGTGTTTGGCGCCGTGCAGGTGAGCGCCACAATCAGGACTGCATACGACCGAGGCACACAGGGCCAACACCCGGCATCGTGGTGTGGGGAGCGATCTCCTACACTGGCCGTACACCACTGGTGATCGTCGAGGGGACACTGAATAGTGCACGGTACATCCAAACCGTCATCGAACCCATCGTTCTACCATTCCTAGACCGGCAAGGGAACTTGCTGTTCCAACAGGACAATGCACGTCCGCATGTATCCCGTGCCACCCAACGTGCTCTAGAAGGTGTAAGTCAACTACCCTGGCCAGCAAGATCTCCGGATCTGTCCCCCATTGAGCATGTTTGGGACTGGATGAAGCGTCGTCTCACGCGGTCTGCACGTCCAGCACGAACGCTGGTCCAACTGAGGCGCCAGGTGGAAATGGCATGGCAAGCCGTTCCACAGGACTACATGCAGCATCTCTACGATCGTCTCCATGGGAGAATAGCAGCCTGCATTGCTGCGAAAGGTGGATATACACTGTACTAGTGCCGACATTGTGCGTGCTCTGTTGCCTGTGTCTATGTGCCTGTGGTTCTGTCAGTGTGATCATGTGATGTATCTGACCCCAGGAATGTGTCAATAAAGTTTCCCCTTCCTGGGACAATGAATTCACGGTGTTCTTATTTCAATTTCCAGGAGTGTACCATTTCACAATTGTTCGCAGTACTTTTCGAATGGTGGATGCTGGAATGCTCAGCTGTCGTGACACAGCTCGTGTACTGCTTGAAAATCGCACATTGCCTTCAGCATACTAAGCCTTGGCAACAGTAACTTCTTCAGCAATTTCTGGCTCATTGGCCGTCGGCCATTCCCAGGAACAGTTCCCAAATCGCCAGTTAACTCGCTTTGCGGAAAGTGGACCGCTCCGTATTCCTCTCAAACGTCGATACTCGTGAGGAGCAGCAACAGCATCGCTGTTTTTTTTTTCTTTTTTCCCCTTAAAACAATTTTACGAGCAAAGTCCTGTTCACCTTGTCCAGACCCATGTCGACTGTCTGCAGTTGTAACGCACACTGATGTTTCTATCCTATGTCGCCGTACCTGTAGAGACATCTAACGGCTAGTCATGGCACTAGCAATAGTAACAACGAAAATCCAGCAGCGCCCAATCTGAACATAATTCCTACAATGTTGAGTATCATTACACTAAATAGTTTTACGACAACCTGGCCCCAGTAACAAAAGTTTAATTGTAACCATCCTGTTTTTTCAGGTAAAATTTTTGAACGAAAATGTACTTAGAACATAAATTTCTCATCTCAAAAACAGTTTTATAAGCCATTATTGTGCAAAACTACATTCCTTACCACAGGAGACATTTTAAAGCTCACGTAGTCAACATCTGAGACAGAAAATTCGATAGCGGAAAGAAATCAAATATCGGTGTAGTAGGACTAGAAAAGCCCGTATGTCAAGCTCGTGATTTCTGGTATATTTTCCATAGCTTAAAATAACTACGTTATGTGAACAAGTCTTTTTTTGCTGATCTGATACTCTTGCACAGCTATTCAGTAATCTAAGGTCAAGGGAAGCGTTCAGTAAAGTGGTGAAATCAAAATTCAATAGAAGAATACAGAATCAACTGTCTGCACCGAAGTACAAGCATATATCGGAATATGCTTTGCAAAGAACAAGTTATGACACTGACATACCAATATCAATGTTTGTGAAAGTACTTAGTGTTGCGGTAGATATCGGACTACTTGAACGCTGAGGTGATGTACCCATAGCTGATAAGAGCCATGGGATACCTCATAACAAAGAGTCGGACTCCTTTTGTCAGAAGTAGGTCAGCAGCTCGACGCGACATGGACTCAAAATGTCTTCCCAAGCGCTGTGTAGGTGCCTCTATAACAGTCCATAATTGCGAAAGTGTTGCCGGTGCTGGGTTCTGCGTACGAACTGACCTCTGGATTATGTCCCAATAAATGTTACATGGGATTCTTGTCGGGTGATGTAGGTGGCCTAATCATTCTGTCGAATGGTCCTGAATCTTCTTGAAACCATTAACGAACAATTGTTGCCCAGTGACATGTCGCATCGTTGTTTGGGAACATGAAGTCCATGAATGGCATTAAATGGTCACCAAGTAGCCGAACATACAAATTTATAGTTAATTATCATTTCATTTGGATCAGAGGACCCATCCATTCCATTTAATACAGCCCAGACCATTATGGAGCCACCACAGCCTTGTACAGTGTTTCGTCGGGTCTGCACCACACTCGAACTCTACCATCAACTCTTACCGAATGAAGTCGAGACTCATCTGACCAGGCTACGGTTTTCCAGTCGCCTAGCGTCCCACGGAAATGGTCACGAGCCCAGGAGAGGGGCTGCAGTCGATGACGTGTTGTCAGCGAAGAAACTCGCGTCGGCATTCTGCAGTTACAGCCCATTAACGCCAAATTTCGCCACACTGTCCTAACGGATAGATTCGTTGTATGTTCCACATTGTTTTCTGCACTTATATCATTCAGCGTTGCTTGTCAGTTAATTCTGACAACTTATGGCAAATGCTGCTGCTCTCGATCATTGAGTGAAGGCCGTCAGCAGCCGCATTGTCCGTGGTGACAGGTAATGCCTGAAATTTGGCATTCTCCGCACACTCCTCATACGGTGGACCTCGAAATATCGAATTCCCTAACGATTTTCGAAACGAAATGTCTGATTCGTCTCTTTCCAATTATCATTCCGCGTTCAAAGTCTGTTAATTCCCGTCATGCGATCATGATCACGCTGGAAACGTTTTCACATGAATCCCCTGGGTACAAATGACAGATACGCCAATGCACTGCCCTTTCACATCTTGTGTACCGTCATCTGTAGGTACGCATATCGCTATCCTACGACTCTTGTTACCTCAGTAAAAATGAGAAAATGTAGCTATATCAGATTTGGGTATTGTTCTGTTCCACTGTGCTTTGATCAGTTCACCGAAATCCCACACCAGCACTTTAGAGACAGAAGAGCTGTGCAGCACTATACAACGTTTGTTGTTCAGACCGCGTAATTATTTTGACATAGGGAAATGTAGGAATAATTTATGACACTGAAAATGTGTGTTTTTGGCCGTTTTATTTTGCCGTACTGATTTTTCACGTTAGTCAAGTTCCTCTCTTAGACCTTAAATGGATGGCCATCCAAATGCCTCTAGTGGTGAGACACGCAGATTTGCATACCAATGGCTAATGCTACCAGATTGGGGATAAGCTATTTACATTCTGAGCAGATCTTAGTGCGGTTATCAGCAATGAACAAAATCGGTTCTCGTATTTTCCCCGCGTCATCTATGAAGGTGGTCAAATTACATAATCCTAAGGGCAATCTTCTAGAGCACATTTTCTGCTCAGTTGGTTAAAGTGAAATGCGTGGGACTGGATTACACATGAAATCCGCGAGCGACAGTGGCTCGGACGTTTCCCCATTAACGGTACGAAGAAATTTCAGAGAGTGGTCAGCAACAATGTTATTAGTTGAAGGAGGCACGAGAAATATGAGCCCTATCCGGTCAAGCTTTCTCGATTCGCGGAAGCATAAATTTCTTGGCCGGGTGCGGCCGCTTTTGGAAGCACAAAGTTGCAACAGCTTAATGCGGGAACACTGTTCCGCATGAAATAGTGCAGTGGCGGTGGATGGCGCAGTCCCGCGCCGGCTGCCGCGCGGCCGCCAGCCTGCTGCAGTGAGTGCTCTCCACTGTGCGTGCCTCTGCTTTTGTCTCCACTGTGTGTGTGTGTGGAGAGAGAGCTCTGCAGAGAGAACAAAGCCGTGCTCGCGGCGAGATGGATGCGACTCGCGTGACACGCCGGCTGTACTGCGCTGCACCAGCCGGCTACCTGTTCAGCGCTCAGTCCACCGACTACCTGCACCCTGCTGGCCGAGTTTCATCGCACCGTCTGTGGTCACGCCGGTTCCCCGTACTGAACCCAGACGTCCGAGCTACTGTTCAAACGCGCTGGTGTTTTGTTGCCACGTGAGGCTATTACATATAAATTGAGGAAGTTGGGCACTTGGAGTGTTGGCGTTGGGCTTGCGTGCTCTGGGTAAGGAGGATGTCATGAGAGACAGGGACAGATTACAGGTCGTTGACCTGTATATGGTCTCAGAAGTGGCCACCTGGAACCTTGGATATCACCGCTGGTGGGCATCAGAACGTGGCAAATACATCAGACAGAGCTTTCAGAGGTAGCCTGCCTAGTGTGTCCACCGAATACTTTCCAAGTAAAACAGAAACCAACACAATCTAAAACAAATTCGTGTTACAGTTAGACTAAAAGAATGGATCGATTGGTAAGACACATCCTGAGGCACCAAGAGATCGTCTGTTCGTCAGTTTGATAATGGTTGGGAGTGTTGTGGCGACGGATTAGTTTGTAGGACAGATTGTGCAGCAGTCTGCTGTCCCTTGCTGATCATGGCGTGGGGTAACGAAAGGTGTTGAATATACGCTACTGGCCATTAAAATTGGTATACCACGAAGATGACGTGCTACGCACGCTAAATTTAGCCGTCAGGAAGAAGATGCTTGTTAATTAACTTTTACTTTTAATCATGTATGTAGAAACTGGAAAAAAGATCTTAAAATATGCCACCAAGAATCAGAGGCTTCGTGATTACAAGACTTGCATGTTGTATCCACAATCGCATGAAAATAAAAAAAAATGACACAGCTATTCGAAATGCCTCATTTCTAAATAAAAATATACATGTAATAATTATGTCCGGTCTTGAGATATAACAAGTATTTTTTTACATGTTCCCATTTTTCGCACTAACTGTCAATTTATCTCGTTTGCATACAATTAGTAATTAAAGATAAAATTATATTTTTACTCTTAAATATTGGTTAATTAGCGTTTATCTTTGATAATGTACATGGAACTGAAATAAAAGTATAAAAAAGCTGCTACCGGGAACCGGAGCCTTCGTGATGTGTTAATACATTCGGAATGTTTTACTACACAATGCTCGGTTAGCTTCTAACCCTGAAGGTCGGCTTTTTTTATAACTGTGTCCTAATTCTGTAGGAAATTGATGTCCAGACACTGATCTTCAAATACTGTAACTAAGAAATTTGAAGAACGCCAGTGTGTAAGGACTTCTAGTAAAATCACAAGCGACACTGAGTGTGTGGGAAAAGAAAATTAACAAATTTGTTACTACAGTTTGTCTGGAGACTTAGATAGAGACTTTCTAATAAGTGTGATAAATAGCAACTTGTTCTAAACGTATAAGAATGTAAGTAATGCAGATTAGTAGAAATACCTATCCTCAATGTCCGAAGACGATGTTAGCGGTGTGCTGGCTGACCCAGTCATAATGGTATTTAGGCTCAACGTTGCAAAGCGACATGAAATGGAACGAGCACTTAAGGCTGGTCTTAGGGAAGGCGAATGGGAGGATTCTGTTTATTGGCAGAATTTTTGAAACTTGTAACTGATCTGTAACCCACACTGCGTAATACACTCCTGGAAATTGAAATAAGAACACCGTGAATTCATTGTCCCAGGAAGGGGAATGTTTATTGACACATTCCTGGGGTCAGATACATCACATGATCACACTGACAGAACCACAGGCACATAGACACAGGCAACAGAGCACGCACAATGTCGGCACTAGTACAGTGTATATCCACCTTTCGCAGCAATGCAGGCTGCTATTCTCCCATGGAGACGATCGTAGAGATGCTGCATGTAGTCCTGTGGAACGGCTTGCCATGCCATTTCCACCTGGCGCCTCAGTTGGACCAGCGTTCGTGCTGGACGTGCAGACCGCGTGAGACGACGCTTCATCCAGTCCCAAACATGCTCAATGGGGGACAGATCCGGAGATCTTGCTGGCCAGGGTAGTTGACTTACACCTTCTAGAGCACGTTGGGTGGCACGGGATACATGCGGACGTGCATTGTCCTGTTGGAACAGCAAGTTCCCTTGCCGGTCTAGGAATGGTAGAACGATGGGTTCGATGACGGTTTGGATGTACCGTGCACTATTCAGTGTCCCCTCGACGATCACCAGTGGTGTACGGCCAGTGTAGGAGATCGCTCCCCACACCATGATGCCGGGTGTTGGCCCTGTGTGCCTCGGTCGTATGCAGTCCTGATTGTGACGCTCACCTGCACGGCGCCAAACACGCATACGACCATCATTGGCACCAAGGCAGAAGCGACTCTCATCGCTGAAGACGACACGTCTCCATTCGTCCCTCCATTCACGCCTGTCGCGACACCACTGGAGGCGGGCTGCACGATGTTGGGGCGTGAGCGGAAGACGGCCTAACGGTGTGCGGGACCGTAGCCCAGCTTCATGGAGACGGTTGCGAATGGTCCTCGCCGATTCCCCAGGAGCAACAGTGTCCCTAATTTGCTGGGAAGTGGAGGTGCGGTCCCCTACGGCACTGCGTAGGATCCTACGGTCTTGGCGTGCATCCGTGCGTCGCTGCGGTCCGGTCCCAGGTCGACGGGCACGTGCACCTTCCGCCGACCACTGGCGACAACATCGATGTACTGTGGAGACCTCACGCCCCATGTGTTGAGCAATTCGGCGGTACGTCCACCCGGCCTCCCGCATGCCCACTATACGCCCTCGCTCAAAGTCCGTCAACTGCACATACGGTTCACGTCCACGCTGTCGCGGCATGCTACCAGTGTTAAAGACTGCGATGGAGCACCGTATGCCACGGCAAACTGGCTGACACTGACGGCGGCGGTGCACAAATGCTGCGCAGCTTGCGCCATTCGACGGCCAACACCGCGGTTCCTGGTGTGTCCGCTGTGCCGTGCGTGTGATCATTGCTTGTACAGCCCTCTCGCAGTGTGCGGAGCAAGTATGGTGGGTCTGACACACCGGTGTCAATGTGTTCTTTTTTCCATTTCCAGGAGTGTAGAAAGCAAGTGCGATTCATTCGTGGGTACTGCTCGAGTGTTAGCTATCACGTGACGTCGGGTTAAAAGAAGACATCGAAGGAATACAGAAGTGTGCTGCTAGCCTTTTGCCAGTAGGTCTCATCAGCACACCAGTATTACGGAGATTCTTCGTGGACTCAGATGGTAGCCCCTGGAGGGAAGACGACATTCTTTTCGCGAAAAACTACACAGAAAATTTTGTGAACTGGCATTTCCTGCCGAATGCAGAACGATTCCACGAAGATTAGATAAGAGGGCTCGCACGGAGGCATATAGATAGTTTTTTCTCTCTAGCTCCATTTGCGAGTGGAACAGAAAAGACAATGGCTAGTGGTGATACAAACTATCATCCCCACGGTGGCTGTGTAAATTTCACACTAAAAGCATATCTTCCTCTCATGAGGCTGTGTTCCGCTGATGAATCAAGATTAGACACTCGGAGACACCTGTCTCAGCTTAATCTCATGCTCTGTAGCTCCTGCCTCCCGCTCGTCTCCCTGTTCTGCATCACTAGATAAATTTGTTTTTCCTGCTACTTCTCCTCCTCCACCTATTGCTTGTGCTCGTACAGCTCACTGTTCTGATCATTTGAACGCGCCTTAATGGACTCGTTGCATCTTTCATAAACTATGTTGGTAGCAAACCGAAAGTGTAAAAGCTATTTTAGCATACCTGTGGTATCAAAAACTACTTCGTGACAAGTATTCCGCCAGTCCTCGCGATGTGCTGTTACGAAGAATTTATTTCCTTTGTGAGTTGTGAAACTGAAGTAAGGCTTCTTTGTATAAATGGAAATGTGTGGTAAGGTCTTATTATGGGACCAAACTGCTGAGGTCATCGGTCCCTAAAATTTCACACTACTTACACACTACCTTAAACTAACTATTGCTAAAGGCGACACACACACCCATGCCCGAGGGAGGACTCGAACCTACGACGGGGGAAACCGCGCGGACCGTTACAAGACGCTCTAGACCGCGCGGCAGGACTTCTGTAAGTTGCATGTTATGCACCAACAAAACAGATGTGAACAGGACACAGAGTAGTAGAAAGAGGCTACATTGTGCCTAGATTTGAAGAATACATACGATGCTGTTAAAGAATTTTGTTTCTGATGCTGCAAAATTATACTGAAAAAGAGTACGCAGAGGACAGTATGAAGTAGACGAAAGCAGATGCAGATATACGTTCGTACAAAGCATCCAGCTTTTGTGTTGCAAACTTACTAACATTTACTTGAAATGACAACCACAAGGTGTTAGTAGTCTAGACCATGCGCGCTGTAATTTCCCCAACACCGTTAAAAATTATTTCGAGTGTTCTTTGGATCTAAGATTTTTTTCATATGTCTGTACGCAAATCAATATGGAAATGTTATTACCCACTCGCATAACTAATCATTAAGAAAATCGAGCTACACTGCCTGAGAAAGGAAGTGAAACACCCTGAAGACAAGGTCGGATGGCAGTATAACATTTTACACGTCCACACCAAAAGCGGATATGTGAACGATTTGAGTTGCCATTCTCTGTGACCAGTAGAACAGCCGACAGAGCGACTGATGTTGTTTAGTGATACTATTAGATCAGATGAGGTATATAAGGGCGTGAATAGCGTCGGATGTCGACTGATGACTGTGAAGGGCACGGAGATGCTCCGCACTCGCGGAAGGAAGCGTGTGTGTGTGTGCGTGTGTTTGAGGTTTACGGGCGCTAAACAGCGTGGTCATCAGCGCCCAAACGCATGAAAACAGGAACACATGCGGTGAAGGGACTAAGACGGACAGCGAACAAGGAGAACGGCTAAAAGACACAGATCTGACGTAGTTCAAAATCCTTACATACAGAGGCAAAACAAGAGGAGAAGAAATGCACTAAAAAGGAAAGGAAACGCAAGGAAAAGAGAACAGAAACCGAAGGGAAACAAGGAGGTAATCGTGACTGGCGGACCTCTTACCTAAAACCTGGGTGAGCCAGTCACCCAGCAGCACATTAAAACCCTCTCCCTAGAATCCTATGCAACAAATTGGACAGGACACAAAACCGTAAGACCTTAACCACAGTCGTCGCGTCGTCTTGCAAAATAGAGGGCAAATCCGCTGGCAAAGAAACCACCGCCCTCTGGTCAGAGAATAAAAGATAGTCAAGTAAAATGTGGCGGACAGTAATCTGGACGCCACAAGCACTGCAGATGGGGGGGTCCTCCCGCCGGAGTAAAAAACCATGCGTTAAGGGACTGTGCCCGATGCGGAGGCAAGTGAGGAGAACCTCATCCCGCCAGCATGACTGGTAGGACGTACTCCATGGCCACGTGGTGGCCTTGACCAGACGCAGCTTATTTTCACCGACTGCCAGCCACTCCTCTTCCCATTGAAGCATAACACGAAAACGCAGGAGGGAGGTAACAGCATGGAGGGGGACGGCACATTCAACAACGTGAGGGAGGGAACATGCATCTTTGGCAGCCACATCCGCCATTTCGTTTTCCCTAATACCCACGTGCCCCGGCACCCAGCAGAAAGAAACCTCCTTCCCCTGCCGTTGCAGGTGGAGTAGAGCATCATGGGTGTTCTGGACAACCGTATCTGCTGGGTACAAGTGTTGCATGGGCACTCAAGGAGTCAGAACAGATGAGAAACTTAAGACTGGGAACACATCTCATCTGCTCCAATGCCCTCAAGATCGCAAACAATTCGGCATCAAAGATGGTAAACGCCGCAGGAACCCGTAACTTGACGACTCGATCAGGGAAAACAACAGCACAACCAACAAAGTCCACCTGTTTAGAGCCATCCGTAAATACTGGTACATGGTCGGGATGTCAGTGTATAATATCGTAAAATAAGGAGGTAAAAACAAACGCAGGAGTGCAACTCCTCCGATACTCCGACAAGTCTGAAAGGACGCTGGGCCTCTGGAGCAACCAGGGAGGCAGGCGGGTAAAACCTTGGAGTTGGGGGGCCACACGCTCCACACCAAGGGACTCAAGCAAATGCTTGGCACGAATCCCAAATGGTCTCGTTGCCCTGGGACGACTGGAAAAAAGACGTTCCATAGGCGGTCGGGCAACGGTAGGGTACGCAGGGGAGGTAGGACAGGCAAGGAATTGACACACCTGTCGCACCATGAGGAGTTTCCGCCGGATGGCGAGCGGCGGTTCCCCTGCCTCAGCACACAGGCTGGGGATGGGACTGGTACGGAAGGCACCAGTTGCCAGCCTGATACCCTCATGGTGTACTGCGTCAACAATCTTCAGATACGAAGGCCTCGCTGACCCATACACGGTGCAACCATAGTCAAGACGCGATCGGACGAAAGCCCTATAAAACTGCAGCAGACGCGCCCGATCTGCTCGCCAGGACCGATGGCTCCGACACTTCAAAATATTCAGTGCCTTCAGGGCCCGCACCTTGAGGACTTTAAGGTGAGGCAACGACGACCACTTGGAATCAAAAGTGAGGGCCAGGAACCTCACAATGTCGCTAAAAGGAAGAATGGTGACCCTCTGACGCAATTGAGGGGAGGTAAAAAGACGTCGAGAACGATTAAAATGAACACGCACACATTTGTCTGCAGAAAAGGTAAAAGCCGTCTTCCCAGTCCATGCCTCTAATCGCTTTATCGTAAGCTGCAACTGCCGACTAGCAGTGACAAGACTGGAGGAAGAACAGAAAACAGCAAAATCGTCCACAAACAAGGAGTATTGGACAGGACTCCGGCTAGCGGACGTGATACTGTTACTGGCGACGGCAAAGAGGGTGACACTTAAAACGCTTCCCTGAAGAACACCATTCTCCTGCACGTACAAATCAGATAGCACATTACCAACCCGATATCGAAAGAGGCGGTGGGAAAGAAAGAACCGAATGAAGATGGGGAGACGGCCACGAAAGCCCCACTGATAGAGTTGATTGAGGATAAGGCGGCGGCAAGTAGTGTCATACGCCTTATTAATGTCAAAGAATACCCCTAGACAATGCTGGTTACGTAGGAAGGCCTGCTGGATGGCCGCCTCAAGCAGGGTCAAGTTGTCTATAGTTGAACGACATCTCCGAAAGCCACACTGAGAGGGGCTAAGGAGCTGCCTGGTCTCGAGCAGCCAAACCTGGCGACGGTTGATCATGCGTTCCAACGCCTCCCCGACACAGCTCGTCAAAGCAATACTTCGATAACTACTGGGATGCGTTCGGTCTTTCCCCTGTTTGAGGAGGGGAATCAAAATCGCCTCCCTCCACGAGTCAGGGAACGTGCCGGATAACCATATCATATTGAAACAAACCAGGAGAACTTCCTTGGATGGCAGCAAAAAGTGCTGCAGCGTGCTGTACCTGATTTGATCATGACCAGGCGCAGTATCATGAGCGACAGACAGCGCCGAATCCAGTTCCCACATTGTGAAGGGGCAGTTGTATGGTTCAGAATTTGGAGACCGGAAGTCCAAGTGACCCCTCTCGATGGCAGTGCGGTAGCGGCAGAAATCTGGATCACAGTTAATAGTGGCGGTAGATTCCGCAAAATTCGTGGCCAGTGTCTGTGCAATGTCTTTCGGCGCCGTGAGGAGACATCCCTGATGCAGCAATGCCGTGACAGGTAGTTGGCTGAGTTTCTCAGAAATCCTCCTGATGGCTTCCCATACTTCCGTAGAACTAGTGGAGTGGGGGATGGAGTTCAAGAACGATTGCCATGACCGTCGTTTGCTCTCTTTAATCACTCGCCGCGCCTTGGCCTTTGCCACACGAAAGGCCGCAAGATTATCAGCTGAGGGACGGCACTTGAAGCGGCGCAGAGCTGCACGGCGGGCTCGGATGGCTGAGCGGCACTCAGTGGTCCACCAAGGGACAGGACGCCTCTTGGGATGACCGGATGACCGTGGGATTGACAATTCAGCAGCATGGGAGATGCACGGCTGTAACATGGTCGACCCATTCGTGGACTATGGCACGGTGTTCCAAAACTGCCAGTTGGCTGAAAAGTGTCCAGTCAGCTCTGCAGAGGTGCCACCGGGGCGGCACTGGTAATGCCACAGCCTCATCCAGGAGGCGAATCCAAAGGGGGGAACTGGTCACTAGAATGGAGGTCAGCAGCAACCTCCCACAGAGCAGAATCCGCAAGTGCTGGAGAGCAAAAGGAAAGGACATTAGCTGATGACGACCCAGAAGCAGTACAGAAATGAGTGGGAGCACCAGAGTTGAGGATGCACAGTTCTTCAGACATCATGAGCCCTCCCAGAACGCGACCCCTGGGGCCAGTATTCGGAGAGCCCCATAAGACATTATGAGCATTTAAGTCCCCCAGAAGAAGAAATGGGCGGGGGAGTTGGCTAATAAGGTTTGTGAGAGCCTCAGACTCTATTGCATCCTGAGGCGGTAAGTAAACTGAACAGACTGTGAGCCTCCGACCCACAAGAAGGTCAACTGCAACTGCTTGCAAGTCTGGAGCGAGAGGGTGCTCAGATGAGTGGTGCATGTCACGGACAAAAACCGCAACACCACCCTTTGCCCTTTCCCCCGTCAGATCATCTTATCGATATACGGTATAGCCCTGTAAAGAAGAAGCATCAGTGGCCCGAAAATGTGTCTCTTGGAGACATAAGCACAAAGGGCACTCTCGTACAAGAAGTTGTAATTCGGCCACATGCGTCCTGAACCCATTCAGGTTCCACTGTAATATGGGAGCCAGTTATCAGGGTGGCTGAACTTTCACCCTGCCTCTGTGCTTTGGAGGAGAGCCCGTACTGGCCGGAGATTTATTCATGGGGCGAGAAGATCGAAACTGGTCGACACCAATGTCCATCAGCTCCGATGACGACCCAAGGGAGATGTCAGACAGTACGATGGCCTCGTCATCCGACCGATCCTGACTAGTCTCCTCAGGTGGCAAAACCTTCGGCGTCTTTGCCTTGGGGGGCTTAGAATGCAGAGCCTTGTCAACAGCTGGAGCTTTACTCGCCTGGGCAGAAGGCGCCATATGGTGAGAGGCAGGAAGTACTCCAATGTCAGCAACCACGGCCTTGTCCGACGTTGCGGGGAGAGCTGCAGGTTTCGAAACAACCGCAGCAGCACAAGTGCACTGGCAAACGCAGGTATGAGTGCTAACACTAGCAATCTCCGTTTGTGTAGCAACAGTGGCCAACTGTACCGGTTTTTTCAGAGCGGAAGCGATAGATGTTGTAAACACAGGAGGCTGCATGGCCTTAAAGAGTTTCTTGGCCTCACCATTGGGGATGCGCTTGGATGTTTTAATCTCCTGTATCTTCCGTTCTTCGAGATAGATGGGCAGACCCCGCTCCAGACAGGCGATGAACAATCGGCTCCTTCATGGGCAGGCTGACCACATTTACCACAAGTAGCTATCCCATTGCACCCCAACGTAGTATGCCCAAAGCGCTGACATTTAAAACAGCGCATTGGCTTGGGGAAATATAGCCGTACTGGCAAACGTAAGAACCCCGCTTTAACATGCTCTGGGAGTCTCGGGCAACTGAACGTGAGAATAAACGAGTCGAATTTGACTAGGTCCCCATCGACTCGTTTCGTAATATGCTGCATGTCAACAATACCTTCGTCAGCCCACTCAGAGTTTAACTCGTCTGTGGGGATATCCACCAAGTCCCAACATGTCACAACACCCTTACTATAGTTCAGAGTGGAGTGGAGCTCGGTGTCGGTAGCGTACTCTCCGAGACAGGTTGCTTTACGAAGAGAAGCGACTGGACGCGAATTAGAAGTCTCAACTAACAGAGTCCCATTGCGCAGTCGCTTCACAGATTTCAGTGTTCCTGCAATTCCCTCAAGACCCTTGTGGATGTATAAGGGAGAAACCCTCTCAAAGCTACCCTCCTTCCGTTTAACAATCAAAAACACATTCTAATTATCAGCATGTGCTCTGTTACGACAGTCTGATAAATCTCTAGCAACACCAGGCGCTGGAGGACTCGCAGCACGAAGTCGCTTTTTCGATGGGGTGTGTTTTCCTACCAGTGGCCCACCCAATCCACTGATAGGGGGAAATGTAGAGGTCGAAGGGTCCATTGCGGTCGCACGAGGAGCTAGGGAACTAAAGGTCCGCTCAGACAGAGCCCCGCGTTCCTGAGTAAGCCTTATACAACTGGGGTGCGGCAGGTGCTCGAGAGGTTGCCCGCTTGCGACGGTTCCACCCCAACAGCCATGCATCTTATAGGCGCGGAGCACACCGTAAGACTGAGGGGTTTTTATAGAGGTTGGCCTTCCTCGCAATCCAGGCGGTCAAGCCAAGATTACCATTCCCCGCAGCACACAACATTCCACCGTCGCGCCATACGGTGGTCTCTGAAGCATGTCCGGGGGTTACGGTGACAGGAGACTGGCGGCGCTGACCAGTCCCCAGCTCAGGACCCCGGGGTCGCCAAGCCCGTACTCAGCAAATGAATGCTGAGCCCCTGGGGGCTCTTGTAAGGAAGCGTTATCAGCCCCTGAGAGTCTGAAAGAGGCCTCATTTTTGGCCCTCCTTTGGCTGGTTGGTCAAGTCGTCCATCAAGTCGTCCACTATCAAGATTTTTGTGCCAAGCAGATGTGACAGTAGCTGGATGTTGGCGTGCATGTCAACGTGAGGATATGCAGCCTTGTCGTCAAGGTAGAGGTCGTCCACGTCTAACTCCCAAAAGAAAACGTCACCGCACTGTGCACCAAGAACATCGCAACGCTTGTGTCTGCTCGTGCCATCAAATGGTTCAAATGGCTCTGAGCACTATGGGACTCAACTGCTGAGGTCATTAGTCCCCTAGAACTTAGAACTAGTTAAACCTACCTAACCTAAGGACATCACAAACATCCATGCCCGAGGCAGGATTCGAACCTGCGACCGTAGTGGTCTTGCGGTTCCAGACTGCAGCGCCTTTAACCGCACGGCCACTTCGGCCGGCTGCTCGTGCCATCCACAAACAGTAACATTCCTTGTCATTATGCCTAACAGCATCCGGACTAGGGAATTACCGTCCCATGCGTAAGCAGCCGTTAATACAACACAAACGACTGCGTTTGAGTACTACAGCGACTGGGAAACACTGACTGCTGGTGAATGGTGTCACACGGTGTTCAAAGATACCGCACTTCAGCTCTGCCCCAGATGACCTTCTTGGCGAGTATGGAGACGATCTGGGAAACGATCTTTTCTCCTAATGTTTTGGAGAAGCAAAGCAGTGTCATTCTTGTTGATAATATATGGGGACCCATCAGTTATTACTTGAGCTCAAGGGTGGGGTGACTGATGGCACAACGGTAAGTCACGGACACGCTGAGTGCTCATGTATTACCTTTCACGTAACAGTATTGTGGTGTCATCTTTCAACAGCACAATGCTCGTCTACACATCGTTAACATCGCTAGTGTCTGAATGAAGTGAGCATGATGTTGAGTTACTTCCGCGGCCAGCAGGTTCCCCAGATCCGTCCCCAACACAAAGCGTGTGGGACCAACTTGGACGTCAACTACAGCGCAGAGTCAGTATCAGGGATATCAAGGACCAGTTACAAGAGTTGCGATCCAATGCAGGTGCCACATCATCTCGATGTCATGTTCACTGATATAATACCACACACGCTGTTTATATTGCTACCCTGTGTCCGACCGTGTGCATTCGTTCACATAACATGATATTTCGACAGCTATCACGCGACCACATTTAAGTGATATCCGTAGAATGAGCGTCTTCGCTACATTGCTCACTCTCCTCCCCTTCGTCCGCACCTCGTCACACTTCGCATGATGTTGAGCTGAATGTTGAGCGCCAACTCTGGTGCCTGAGCGGTTCTGCCGCTCCCATCGTTCGACTTTATGACATGAGTTGGCTGAGCGCTGGGTCCCATGCTTTACTGAGAGTGGAGCATTTGCCTCTGTTGATCGCGTTGCCGGCCACAGGTTCTTTCTTACCACTTCATTTTTTCATATATTGTTCGGTCCCCAATAGCTATGCGGTGTTAAGCAACCGCAGATTTTGCTGGTTTCTTAAGTGCTGAGTGTCTCGTGTGCTCCTTACACATTTCTTCGCCGGCCCGTAGAGTCTGCCCGAAGTATACCTTTCCACACTTGCGTAGAAGAAGGTGGACACCCGGTTTACAGAGCCCACGTCTTTCACTGTGCCTAACTGAGCATGCATTTTAGGATGAGGATGGAAAACAGATTTAATGTTACATGGAGCCAAGATTATTATTACATTGTTATCATACGACAAGTAAGCTACTCTATTATCCTTCTCGTCATGTTCTATTTGATGGATCTGTACCTTCTGCTTGAAAGTATGTCAGATTTGTCTCACGACATATCCGTTCTTCTATAACGTCTTTAAGGTGGTAGATCTCCCTTGGTAGGCTTACTTCATCCGAGATTTCATGGGCTCTGTGGGCCACTGTACGTTGCACACCCGCACGCTGTGGCGTACAATGGCAGTTGGCGGCGTGGAGATACACTTTCTGATCAAAAGAATCCGGACATCTTGCTGAAAATGATTTACAAGTTCGTGGCGCCCTCCATCGGTTATGTTGGAATTCAATATGGTGTTGACCCACCGTAAACCTTGATGACAGCATCCACTCTCGCAGGCATACGTTCAAACAGGTGCTGGAAGGTTTCTTAGGGAATGGCAGCCCTTTCTTCACGTGCTGTTCCACTGAAGAGAAGTAACGATGTCGGTCGGTGAGGCCTGGCATGAAGTCGGCGTTCCAAAACATCCCAGAGGTGTTCTATAGGATTCAGGCCACCACTCAATGCAGGCCAGTCCATTACTGGGATGTTATTGTTGTGTAACCACTCGGTCACAGGCCGTACACTATGAACAGGTCCTCGATCGTGTTGAAAGATCCAGTCGCCATCCCGGAATTGTTCTTCAAAAGCGGGAAGCAAGAAGATACTTAAAACATTAATGTAGGCCTGTGCTGTGATAGTACCACTCAAAACAACAAGGGGTGCCGTCCCCTTCCATGAAAAACACTACCACATCATAACACCAGCGCCTCCGAATTTTTCTGTTGGCACTACACACACTGGAAGATAACGTTCACCGGACATTCGTCGTACCCATACCCTACCATCGAATCGCCACACTGTGTACCGTGATTCGTCACTCCACACAACGTTTTTCCACTGTTCAATCGTCCAATGTTTACGCTCCTTACACCAAGCGAGGCGTCGTTTCGCATTTACCGGCGTGATGTGTGGCTTATGAGCAACCGTTCGACCATGAAATCCACGTTTTCTCACGTCCCGCCCATCTGTCATAGTACTTGCAGTGGATCCGGATGCAGTTTGGAATTCCTGTGTGATGGTCTGGATAGAACTGCCTATTACGCATTACGACCGTCTTCAACTGTCGGCGGTCTCTGTCAGTCAACAGACGAGGTCGGCCTGTACTCTTTTGTGCTGTACGTGTTCCTTCACGTTTCCACTTCACTATCACATCGGAAACAGTGGAACTAGGGTACCTGGCAGTAGGTGGCAGCAAAATGCACCAAGTATGAAAAAGTATGTTTTTGGTGTTGTCCGGATACTTTTGATCACATAGTGCACAAATTACTGTGGACGGCTTTCCTGTACTCACTGTGTCCCATAGAGCCGTCCGCTTTGCGCTTCACTCCAAAGAGTGGAGTTCGCCATTCTTATCCACCTCCATAGCGAGTTGGATGCTGGAGTGCCGAAAGGTCAGTGTTGGAAGAACTTCTGATATGTGGCCGCATCACAAGTGCGTCATCAACATACCTGAGGCAACATTGAGCTTCAGTGCAGCTTCATGCAGAGCTTGCTCTTATAAATTTTCTCGAACTAATTTTTCCGCATCCGGTGAAAGAGGGAACCCTTAGGCAACATCTTCCATTTCTTCACAAAAGGCGCCGTTAAAGAGAAAAGACGAGAAGGCAAATTCTAAGCCGTTAGTCATTTGTGGGGCTGAATATCTCCATAATCGGTTTGAAGTAATCAACAAGTGGCAGGCCGGTGGAAATGGGGAACACACCAAAGCTGACGATAGGGTCTTGTTTACGAAGCCGTTGTTCTTACAGCCGTTGAATGAAACGTACAGAGTTCATGATGGGGTGTTGACATTTACCTTTGTACGGGCGTAATACTGAATTTACGTGTTTGGCCATATGGTATGTAGGTGCACCTATGCTACTTACAACAGACCTAGGAGGAATGTCTTGCTTTTTGGTAAGCCAGAGAGAATTAGTCGTGTAGTTGCACATGCGAGAGGCTTTCTATTGATTTCCTTTGGCAGGAACTTGCGTAGACGTTTATGGTCTTCTTTCTTTACACTGCACGTCAGGTCTTCTTTCAGTTTTTTGCAAGCTGGATCCCAGCATAAATTGTACATTTTGTAATTTTACTCTCCCAGCGGAAGTAGTACATTGTCATTTCCTTAGTCTGCAGGCAAATTACGCACTTTACGTTTTCCTTATGATTGTATTCTAGAAATATAAGATGAATTGTGACGTTTACTGATGTAAGTACACTGGGAATAATATAGTAACTCTCCCCCCTTGTCTAAACTTTCTGGTAGATGGAAACTATGTGCCAGACTAGGACTCAAAGCTGCGACCTTTGCCTACCGCGGGCAAGCGCTCTGTCGACTGAGCTACCCAACCATGGCTAATGACCGGTCATCACAGCTTTACTTCCGCTAATACCTCGTCTCCTAACTTCCAAACTTCACAGAAATACTCCTGCCTAACATTCATGACTAGCAATCCGGGAAGAAAGGACACAGTGGAAACATGGCTTAGCCATTGTCCAGAGGATGTTCCAGAATGGATTTTTCACTTTGCAGTGGACTGTGCGCTGATAAACGATTGATAACGTTTATTACTTAATTCTTAAAATATTTTAGTTGCATTAGGTATATCGTGCACAATATTTATCGTTAAGTACACGGAGAGACACAACTGGTTGGAGCAAGGGTTCAAATTTTCACTATTTAGTAACTACAGTGTTGGTAGAGGCACGAGAAATTGGCCATTAGTGTGTTTCTCCATTTTGTAAACGTGTTTCACTCTGAATTCGAACATCCCTTACCAACTGAGCAACTTGTTATAAAGTTAGAAGAAGTGATTTCTGAAGATCGTGGCTAAGAACCTCTTATTAACCGAGGCTAAGAACCTCTTCTTAACCGACGAAGTTGTCAAAGGATATACACTTCTCATATACATTGAAAAAATTAAAATAAATAAATGAACGAAAACTTTAACTAGAAAGGAGAATAACGGCTCCCAGCACGAAAGGACGTGAAGAATCTACCATTGTTTAGCAAAAGAAGGATGTGTCACATTGCAAGATTATTCCTACTAGACGCTATTACTTAAATCTTGATGCACGGTTATTACCAGCATATTACAGTAATCAATAGCTCACTTAAAATACTTGACCAAATATTAACCACTGGGGCAGTTGTATAATCGCATACTTGCATGGCAGATCTTCTCGAATAACTGTTCGGGTGGTGGCAGGGGGTGGGGGGTTGCGGGAAGTACCAGCGTGAACGACTTCAGAGACAAGGACATGGAAATTGCAAAGTCAAGCAAAGAGGAGAATAATTCCTCGTTAACACTGGAATTAACGTAAGCAACATAGAAACAAAAGGAATAATCCATTCTTCACCGCTATTGAACCACACCAGAGCAAGAGCTTGTGTTACAGAGTAACGTATGTTGACGTCAAAGCCTTACCACTAAAATTATTAAATCCTGTATTTGTCATCATATTTCAAAACCATTATGCAAACTGCTGTTCATTAAGCACAGAAACATTTATTCATCTCATTCCGAAAGCTTCATACCCTGTGCACAGGTGGTGGTAAAGCTGCTCAAAGATTCACACGACGCCGGCCGCGGTGGCCGTGCGGTTCTGGCGCTGCAGTCTGGAACCGCGGGACTGCTACGGTCGCAGGTTCGAATCCTGCCTCGGGCATGGGTGTGTGTGATGTCTTTAGGTTAGTTAGGTTTAAGTAGTTCTAAGTTCTAGGGGACTTATGACCCAAGATGTTGAGTCCCATAGTGCTCAGAGCCATTTAGATTCACACGACACAAACAGAGAAACAACTTCGTACCCCGCGACCACATCGCGTAAATCATTTCAAGATTATCAGTCAGTCATCGAAAGCGATAAATTTAGCTGAGCACTTGTAATCTCTATCTTACTTCTAAACGAGATTCATCACTCGAAATTACTAATCTGCTCAATCCAAGAAATCGGTTAATATCGGATTCGCTATGCACGGGGATTGAGGAAAGCACTGCTTTCAAAAACACACATCAAAAAAAGTTTTCCATCACCACGGTTCCGAGAGTTACGGAACCTGTACAGAAAATTGGATAGAGATCAACATAAACATCATTTCCGCCCTTTTCACTGCTCATGAAAACCACTCAATGTATGTTGTACCACCATACAGCGAGACCTTCAGAGGTGGTGGTCCAGATTGATGTACACAAAAGAACCTCTAATACCCAGTAGCACGTCCTCTTACATTGATGCTTGCCTGTATTCGTTGTGGCATACTATACACAAGTTCATCAAGGCACTGTTGGTCCAGATTCTCCCACTCCTCAACGTCGATTTGGCGTAGATCCCTCAGAGTGATTGAAGGTTCACGTCGTCCATAAACAGCCCTTTTCAATCTATCCCTGGCATGTTCGATAGGGTTCATATCTCGAGAACACGCTGCCCACTTTAGCCAAACGATGTCGTTATCCTGAAGGAAGTCATTCACAAGATGTCCACGACGGGACCGAGCGAGGTGGCGCAGTAGTTAGCACACTGGACGCGCATTCGGGAAGACGACGGTTCAATCCCGCGTGGGGCCATCCTGATTTAGGTTTTCCGCGATTTCCCTAAAACGCTCCAGGCAAATGCCAGGATAGTTCCTTTGAAAGGGCACGGCCGACTTCCTTCCCTAATCCGATGAGACCGATGACCTCGCAGTTTGGTCCCTTCCCCCAACCAGCCCAACCCAACTCCACAACGGGGGCGCGAACTGTCGTCCATGAAGGCTAACGCCTCGCCAATATGCTGCCCATATGGTTGTACGGTCGGTCGGAGGATAGCATTCATGCATGGTACAGCCTTCGCGGCACCTTCCATGACCACCAGCGGCGTACGTCGGCCCCGCATAATGCCAGCCCAAAGCAGCAGGGAACCTCCCCCTTGCTGCACTCGCTGGACAGTGTGTCTAAGGCGTTCAGCCAGACCGGATTGTCTCTAACACGTCTTCGACGATTGTCTGGTGAACAGAACGTGATGCCAATCCTGAGCGGTCCATTCGGCATGAAGTTGGGCCCATCTATACCGCGCTGCATGATGTTGTGTTTGCAAAGATGGACATCGCCATGGACGTCGGGAGTGAAGTTGCGCATCATGCAGCCTATTTCGCAGAGTTTGAGTAGTCACATGACATCCTGTGGCTGCATGAAAAGGGCTGTTTATGGACGACGTGAACCTTCAATCACTCTGAGGGATCTACGCCAAATCGACGTTGAGGAGTGGGAGAATCTGGACCAACATGGTGGCGTTGCTGTCAGGGTTCCTCCGAGCCATAATCTGTAGGTAGCGGTCATTCACTGCAGTAGTAGCTCTTTGGCGGTCTGAGCGAGGCATGTCATCGACAGTTCCTGTCTCTCTGTACCGCCTCCATGTCCGAACAACATCGCTATGGTTCACTCCGAGACGCCTGGACACTTCCGTTGTTGAGAGCCCTTCCTGTCACAAGGTAAAAATGCTTACGCGATCGAACCGCAGTATTGACCGTCTAAGCATGGTTAACTTCATGCAATACGGGCCTTGTACCTCCTTCCTGGTGGAATGACGACTGGAACTGATCGGCTTCGCACTCCCTCCGTCTAATAGGCGTTGCTCTTGCATGGTTTTTTATACCTTTGGGTGGGTTTAGTGACATCTCTGAACAGTCAAAGGGACTGATGTGTTAAACAATATCCACACTCAACGTCTATCTTCTGAAGTTCTAGGAACCGGGGTGATGCAAAATATTTTTTGATGGGTGTAAATGTGAAGTCACTCTGAAACAAAGAAATACAAGTGCTGAGGGCATGTGGTCTGTGATGAATTAACAGTGGGAGAAATCGAATTCGAACACTGTTCACGATTCGAATTAAGAAACACTCCATAGCATTTAGGGAAATTAGCAAAGCTACTTTCAAATGAAATGCCAGTATCTGGCCCTCACCAATGGAAATAGGAAGTGTACGAAAGTATGATCTCAGGAACGTTCATGTTATCCACATTAGCGCCTGGACCAATAGTGAAGACGAAAAAATGATGGCCAACGGCCACTGCCGCTAGGACAGGCTTTTTCTACGTGATTAGCTGTGTACAGACAAAGATTCTCAGAGACAGCGGGGTGAAAAACAGTCTGATTCGCAAAGAAAGAATTCATCAGGCTTTCAAAAAGACAAGCCAACGATGGTGGACATCAAGATCAGTTTTTTAGGTGACTGTGGTGGATCTCATTGGCAGTAGTTCGGAGAGAAACATGTGGGAACCCTATGATTCGAAAATAAGTTCTTTGCTGAGCCCCTCTGGGGAAGTTCGGCAAGGCTGTCAGTACAATTCCAGAAAGAACGAGAAAGCCTCTGTTTCTCTCACCTCCAAATTTGATTACATACACCCACACATCTATACACACATAAATTATTCTTGGATATCGAATGAATAGCAAGAGGATGCTGGTGATCATACAAATGGATATTGTATTACCACGCGTGTTCTCTTTCCTGTCGGCTACAACGCACAGATAGACCACCCCTGCAGCACATGAATGGGTTTACCATGCAATATAGCAGAAGGAAAATGGAAGTGGCCTTAAACATATCGCTTTCAGAATGTGGCCAATTGAAATGACGTCAAGCGTTCGACAGTATGTTCTATTTGTTTCAAACACTTGTCCAAAAAGCACACAAAGCTAATAAAAAATCTCTGCCTGAGCAGACCGCGAAGGCCCAACGATACCCACCGGCCGCCGTGCCACCCACGGTCCACAGGCGTCACTGGATGCGGATATGGAGGAGCATGTGCTCAGCACACCGCTCTCACGGCCGTATGTCAGTTTCCCTGACCGGAGGCGCTACTTCTCAATCAAGTAGCTCCTCAGTTTGCCTCACAAGGGATGAGTGCACCCCACTTGCCAACAGAGCTCGGCAGACCGGATGGTGACCCATCCATGTGCTAGGCCAGATCGACCGCGCTTTACTTCGGTGATCTGATGGGAGCTAGTGTTACCACTGCCGATGGCCACCTAGGTAATTTGCACCTCGTGAAAGGTGAAGAACAATGAACATTTTATATCATATATCGTGTAATACACTATCTCACTAAAATTTGAAGCATCTATGAGGGAGTAAACGAAATGGAACTCCCCGGATTGAGAGGTATGTGATGTTGTTCTAGTGATTAAAAAATCTAGTCAAATTTACGAAGAACTTATCTTTGCGAATCTACCTATCAGTATAACGTGTAAGTAGGCCTGTTTAGGTTTTTATGTTGGTAACGCCACGTAGCGCTCCATATGAAAATCACAGACTATGGTGTGTGAAGGCTGTGGTTGGTTTGCATTGTTGGAGTATATGCTATTGTAGTGTTGGGCAGTTGGCTGTTAACAGCGCGTAGCGTTGCGCAGATGGAGGTGAGCCGCCAGCAGTGGTGGGTGTGGTGAGAGAGATGGCGGAATTTTGAGAGCGGACGATCTTGACGTGTGTCCATCAGAAAGAGTAAATTTGTAATACTGGATATCATGAACTGATAAATGACTTTTGAACCCTATTAAGGTAAATAAATTATTTGTTCTCTATCAAAATCTTTCATTTGCTAACTATGCCTATCAGTAGTTAGTGCCTTCAGTAGTTTGAATCTTTTATTTAGCTGTCAGTAGTGGCGCTCGCTGTATTGCAGTAGTTCGAGTGAGGTAAGTGATTAGTGAAACGTATAGGTTAGTGTTAGTCAGGGCCATTCTCTTATAGGGATTATTGAAAGTCAGATTGCGTTGCGCTAAAAATATTTGCTGTGAGTTTAGTGTTGATCAGAATAGGTAAAGAGCGAAATGTCTGAGTACGTTCAGTTCTGCTCAGCTGTTTGAAAATCAGATAATGAAAGAGGTTTATCAGCACGGTAATTCATTAATTTTTCTAAGGGGACGTTTCAAACGTTGCTCTCTCTGCAGCCTGGAAGCATACATTGATTCTTTTTGGAAGAGCGTCATAAACCTGTTATGTCCTCTCTTGAAGCAAACAGCGAACAACTGTTGTAACTGGTCCTTGATGTTCCGATACCTTCACTGGGAAGGAGTTGACGTGCGAGCTGGTCCCACACAATTTGTACTGGAGACAGGTCTAGGAATCTTTCTCGGCACGAGAGTACCCTAACATATCAGAGAAGATTGATGGAGACAAGTGCTATGCGTGTACGAGCAGTAGCACCACAATACTGTCGCATGATAGGTGACACACAAGGACGTACCATTGTGCTAACAGAGTTCCCTCAGTCACAACCAGCTCTGGCCGGACGTCATGCCCGATAGTTCCCCACGCATTGACGCCAGGAGTAACACCGCTGTGCGTCTTCAACACACTGGAAGGATGTCGATACCATACTCGTTGACGATGGTTATCCGTGATAGTGCAGAGACGCGATTTATCACTAAACACAAAGCGACACCATCCACCAGCAGTCTATGTTTCCAGGTCGCGGCACCACTTCAAACTCAGCCTTTGTGTTTTGATATTAACAGCATCGTACGAATAGGATGGTAACTCTCCAGTCCCGTTGCTGCAAGCCCAAACTAATGGTGCACGGTGATACAGAATGTCGCAGTAAGTCCATTACTTACTGTCGGAGGGCAGTAGCGAATGTGATAGGGGGACTTCGTCTTTGTTGCATAATACAGCACTCGTCCCTTGTGGTGAGCAGACGTGATTGACCGGACAATTGACGACGAGTATTCCTGCCCTGGGCCACTGTCACATCCAAATTCCTCACAAATCAGGATAGGCCGCGATTTGACCACCTGGTCAAATGGAGACCCACAATGAGGCCCCTATGAAACCGTGTCGGGTGCTGGTAGCACTCTCTCACACAAATATGTGGAACCGTTGTGCCCTTCTCAGTGATCATTAAGCATTTGACGCACTTCACGCCCCTTATTTACGCTACCAGGCCTGGGAACAACACTCAATACGAACGACACTAATGCACTCTGGTTGCCATTTTACCAATCACTTACATAATAGTCGGTGTTGTAAGTGAAAGAAGTTACAATGACGTCTGACGGTCTCTTGTGGGTGCTTCGCTTTTACTGTCAGGCACTGTAAATTACGTCTCAGTCTTAAGAAGTTACTGAAACTTCATCTTCAAAAAAAGTCATTTGAAGTATTAGACGATCAAAGTATAACTGAGATCTTTATTATAGTTTTAAAAGCGTTATAAAATTCACGTTTTAAATAATTACGTCTTGGAATGTTGTAGAATTGTCATCGTATTTGTGTTTTAGTTTCGGTTGAAATACACCAGACGAGAGCGTCTGCGTATGGAAAGGTCACACGACTGCATTTGGCGTAGGCCATGTCTACAAATCGTGGTCTGTTAACTGTTAAGATTCAGGTTTTATACAGTCACATGACTACATTTTTGTGCAAAACTTAATGATGAAAGTAAATTTTGCATGACGTATCACTGTCAGGCAACATAACTCGATAAAGCACAGACCATGCATAGAAAGCACTGCCACAATACATAGACAGAAGATAGTTGCAAGAAATACACAAGCAGACGAAGGTAAATGACTCTTTTATTCAAATCCTCGCTGCGATCCATGGTGGTCCCTGGATATTAAGATCGGTACTATGTGGTTCTTAATCGGGATTGTGACTACCTCGGATGACAATGTATGCTCTGCAAGGTGCTGGGCACAAAGTTGGTATGGAGTTGTTGGCGGTAGGACGTTACATTGCTCTTTCACTGTTGTTGAATGTTGCTGGATGGTCATTGGTGCATGTGCGCATGCTGCAGTACATCTTCCCAATGGATCTCAAGCGTGCTCGATGGGATTAAGTCTTGGGAACGGGCAAGCCAATCCATTCGCCGAATATCCTCTCGTTCCAAGAGCTCCTCCACCTATGCTGTTCGATGTGGTCACACAGTTTCATCCATAAAAATGCAGTTACGACACTTTCCGCCACAGAAACGACGCACTTGGTAAAGTAGTACAGTGCCTGAATAACGCTGTCCAGTAAGTGTAGCGTGTTGAAAGATTTATATGTCAGTATATCCATGCAACATTATGCCTCCTCACACCACAACACCTCGACCACTGAAACAATCACATTCGACAATGCTGGGCGTACCCTCATATGACGAGAGGTGACAATACGAATGCGCCCAGTAACACTGCATGCAACATGTATGTCCCAGATACACCCAGAATGTAAAAGTAAATTCAGGAGCTGTTTCCGCTAAGCTATAGCTGAGAAAATGGCGAATTTCCTGACGTTCTCCAGTAAATTTTGTCGTTTATAGTCGCCGAATTACGACACAGACATTGTTATGCTTTAATGGAACTACATTTTTCTTCTGTGCTGTTTGACAGAAGATTTTAAACGAACTTCCGTGACATGACATGTATCGGACTTTATCAAATAGGATCAAGATAACAGCGCCGCGAAGCATTGTTCTGCCGTCAGCAAAAGTGGTTTCATAAACGTCTTACCTATTAGACCAAATCTATATAAACATATAACTCAGGTAGTAGAATGTGATTTTCACTTTGCAGCGAAGTGCGCTCTGATATGAAACTTCCTGGCAGATTAAAACTGCATGCCTGACCGAGACTCGTACTCGGGACCTACCGAACTTTTTTTTTTCCTTGTTCGATTTCGATGCGGATGTTTCATGACACCCGTGCAAGGTCAGTGTGGAGAGCCGTTGACCCGGTTTTTCTTTTTTTTTTTTCACATGGCAGCTGACCTCTGACCGAACACGCTGATCTACCGTGCCGGCACCGCCTGAGCTACCCAAGCACGACTACCGACCCATCATCACAGCTTTGGAAGGTAGGAGACGTGGTACTCGCTGTTCTGGCATAGCCACAAGCGCCGGAACGAAGATGAACGCAAGAGAACAGAAGGCGGTGAAACGACGTCGGCCAATGGTGCACTGATTAGGACCGCACCACGACAGGAGTGGCCTCTACAAGAGGAGAATATAAGGGCCGCTCCTGCCAGTCTTGGACGCTCAGTATTCGCTCAGTATTCGGACAGTATTAGCACGGCCCAGCAGAGAATGCTACGATAGCAGTGACGTGTGATCCATATCAATTGCTTGCATGGACATTGCGTATATCAGAGGACACTTACTTGCATGTCGCACATAGCTTGCGACCACTTGTTGTAAATACGAGATAAATACTGTCACTCTTCTTATTTGTGATAAAAACTATTAATTTGATTGTCCTTGAATTGTTGTATAGCATTCCGAGAACTCAGCATCCTTTAGGTACGCCATGCGAGACGAGTGGACAGGACACCACACTGGCAGAACTGAAGCTGTGAGGACGGGTCGTGAGCCGTGCTGGGGTAGCTCAGATGGTTGAACATTTGCCCGCGAAAGGCAAAGGTCCCGAGTTCGAGTCTCAGTCCGGTACACAGCTTTAATCTGCCACGAAGTTTCAACTCAGGTACTGTCCAGGTGTTTATTATCACGATTCTCATATCTATTGTTCAAGATGTTGACCATGAGTGTTGCTACACTCTGTAAAGTGATTCTGGTGAGACAATACTACAAGTCGAAATTCATCTGACATTAACAGCAGCACAGGTTCAAAATGGTTCAAATGGCTCTGAGCACTATGGGGCTTAACTGCTGAGGTCATCAGTCCCATAGAACTTAGAACTACTTAAACCTAACTAACCTAAGGACATCACACACATCCACGCCCGAGGCAGGATTCGAACCTGCGACCGTAGCGGTCGCGCGGCTCCAGACTGTAGCGCCTAGAACCGCTCAGCCACTCTGGCCGGCAGCAGCACAGGTACGTCTTATAAGTTGTTTCATGCTGTAAGTGGGCTGCTTCTGTGTTGACAGCGCTGTGTAGCGCTTTGCATTTGATCTCTGACTGCGCTTTCGTTGTAAGGAACTCTGTGGCTGGTTTGACTCATTGTTGGAAGTTAATCGACAGTACTGTTGGGCAGTTGGAAGTTAGTCGCCAGCAGTGATGGAAGTACTGTTAGGCAGTTAGAGGTGAACAGCCAGCAGTGATGGATTTTAGATGTGAGAAGTTAGCTTTGATGAACGGTAGAGGTGTGAAGTGTTAGCGTAGGCTAACGATATGTACATGTTCGCCTTGGGGATTGGATGTTATTCATGATTGCATACCTTTGTACTAGATGTCAATGACGATTTATATTCGTGTTTGAACTGGATGTCACATAATCAAGGTAAAAAATACATTATTTGGTTTGCAACAAAATCTTTCCTTTGTTAATCACATGCCTATTAGTAGTTGGTGGCTTTAGTAGTTAGAATCTTTTCTTTAGCTGGTAGTATTGACGCTCGCTGTATTGCAGTAGTTCGCATGATGAAGATTTTTGTGAGGTAAGTGCTTAATGAAATGTATAGGTTATTGTTGAGATATCTTTTTAGTCACGACCATTCTTTTGAGTTAATTTGGTAGCAGTTAGACCGCGTTACCCTTGTATATTGAGAGTAATTAGTGAATACGAAAAGTTTGAGTTCTATTTGCCAGAGCAAATTCAGTAGCTCAGTGTTATACGGATAGAGACTAGCAAAGTGACACTTGAATGAAATTTCACTCAGCAGTTTAAGCAAATATTTTAAATAAAGAAGTTTCAATGCCTTCGGGAGTCGTCGGTGTTTTCTAACAGTCCTCTTGTTTTAATTTTCGCCACAGACGGAAGTACAGAAGTGTTAAGTTTAGTGAGAGTGCGCGCCATTTTGCGTTTCCTTACCGGCTGTTCCAGTGCTTTGCAAACGTTATCTTAAGAGGGTCTGTCGTAACTTGTGCGGAATGAGGAGCTCAGCCATCTTGGTAACACACTGCCGTGTGTCCAGTGAGAAATCTTCCAATAACAGCGGCAGCAGCATATCTTAGTAAATCCAGATACTTGAGTGTATTTATATTCCCATCAATAAAACAAGAGCCAATGATGCCGGTCTCTAAAAACATGCACAAAACCAAGAGCGTTGTTTTCATCGACTTCTTTGAGTCAGAGTGGATTTTCAACGAATGATTAGTGCATATTTCGAAAGTTGACTTCCCCAAGGTTTGTAAACGGTGCTCTTCCTTAAACAAAATTTTGCATAGATATGCGCCATCACTTTCGTAGGTAACTTTCGGAGTACTGCAGCCAATTTCGGAAGTAGCTGTCTTGAGGCTGCAGACGCAGAAAAATGTGAAGAGGATGAAATGCAATGGTTTTTAGCGTTCACAGAACACTCGTTGGGTTGATCCCTCTCGTACTTTCGAGATACCTCTTACTGACCTATGCACTGTTTGTTACTGCTACCAAAACGTTATTTTCATTTATTTCATTAGTTGCCCCTCTTTTTCCTTGTTGTATTTTATTCTCCTTCCATTTTCTAGAAGCTTTTTATCAAGACTTCAAAGACAGATCGTGAGCGCTTGGCTCCATCTACATACTCCTCAGCGTACAACCGACCCGCTGCACTAATAGTTTGACTGTAGTATACATTGTGAATGTCTCGGTAATGAGCACGTTGTCTGCTAGCTACCACAGCAGAACACAAACTGGTGGGTTTCTAGCGCACTTGTAAACACAAGGACCATACCTTAATTACGTGTTTGCTTACATCTGGTGTAAAAGGGCAGATTTTTGTTCAACCTCTTCTCCTGACGACGGGACAGTATCTTGTGGCGCTGTTATCTTGATACTATTTGGTCAAGTCCCATACTTGTTATATCGTCGTAGTCCTCTTAGGAGTTTCTTTCAGCTGAAAAAGATAAGGATATATTTCCATTAGAAAAAGACGAAGCTGGTGTCATTATCCGGCAGCTATAAACGATAAAAATTACTTGCGAAAGTCAGCAAATTCTCCATAATGTCCGCTATAATTTGGTGAAAACAGCACCTCGATATATTTATTCTTCCTTGCTGTATTTCGGTTTCCTGCCTTAGCTGCCTCACTCAGCATAAGAAACGATGTATGGTACTGGAAGAGAGAGCTTTACGTGTGTATATTTGTGCGTACAGGGCAACGCAAAAAGCTGTTACGTCATTACCTCTCGACTAAACCCGTCGTTATTAATAACGTTAACTGTTCCTACATTTAGTTAGTATCGCGACTAAAAGCCCCGTACGCTATCAGAATGTTCTATTTTTCTCTCGTTGTGTGATGCAGCTCTCACACTGTTTCGCAAGCTCGATTGGTCGTACGATCGTGTCAGGCGTTTCCCGTGCCTATTCGTGCTACAAGGACCGTTATTGGAGTACATCGTAATTATCGAGAGGCGTGCCAATCCATTCCACCGGTATCGATTCGCTTACTTCGATATGCAGCCAGAGAGCGTATCGCTCAAGTGATTGTTGGCGCAGTAAGCGCCATGATTGCACTAACTGTCCCAATAATGAGACAATTATTGTTCGCGCTGCGTCGTCCCAACAGAAGTACACATGGCGTAGCTTCCGTTTTATTTCTGATGAGATCGACATTGCGTGGAGCACTCAAGGCAATAAACGAAACTGTTTACCATAAGGGAGCAAGCGCTATTGTCATGCTGAACGATGTCGTGAAACCGCAGATGACCCGAATCTAGTGCTACGAGAGAATACCTAGTAGATTCCGCGTGACACATGCCTGTCTAACGATTGAGAAACCAATTTAAAAGTCATGAAATATTTGTTGTCGTTGTAATTAGCATATTGCGAAAACTCTGTACTTCGTAATGCTCCTTATTGTTAAATAAAGACAGGAATTAAACTCTTTATTTCTGTGGACTTAGTGTCCTTACTTGCTTCACAGTTACTTGAGGTATTTGATACCCATTTTGGCAAATACTAATAAAGTCATATTTATCTAACCACATGTGTTTCGTCCTTTCATTTAAAATATCGTCGGTGCTAGCAGTTTCGTCAGATCTGCTGGAAGTATCGTCCGTTTACCTATTCTCCAAGGATTTCTGAGATTGACAATAATGTTTTTGTTCTAATTTCTCGTTGTCCTGCAGTACTACATATTTACTCATCTAAAACGAGAGAGAGTACTTAACTGGTAGTGTTTATCTCTATGCTCTTGGATCAATATGTGTCTGTGTGTGTGCGTGGGCTTCTACAGCCATTGTCACAGTCGATAAAATTCTTCTGCGTCAGTTATCGAACTGTGATAGACTCTAAAAGGCGGCCACAGGTACTAGGAATACTGGCATGCCTCAGCCGACACTGGGCAGCAAGTAAATAGCGCTGCGCCACAACTACCACCCGTTTCTCTTTCGCCTATTTCCACATGTAACAAGCAATAAAGCAAACACCACTCAAAAATATCTGTCTCCATCAATGAAAAGAAATAATAAAAGTGTCAGTAAAGGACATCTAACCCCTCCCTTCCCTTCCTCATCCTCAACAGCCTATCAGAGTTCGATAACAGCATCTTCCTCCAGTACATAAGAACCAAACACTTGTCGTTCAGCAGTTAGAAAAAGAAGGAGTTTTACACATTGACAATGCGGTCACAGACACAGAAGAAACTGGTTCAAATAGCACTGAGCACTATGGGACTTAACTTCTGAGGTCATCAGTCCCCTAGAACTTAGAACTACTTAAACCTAACTAACCTAAGGACATCACAAACATCCATGCCCGAGGCAGGATTCGAACCTGCGACCACAAAGGTCGCTGGGTTCCACACTGCAGCGCCTAGAACCGCGCGGCCACCCCGGCCGGCCAGACAGAGAAGAAATTTACTGAATATGTCTGAGTGTTTTGAGAGAACTGTTTTGCCGATTAGTGTCATTGGTAGTAAAAACTCTACGTGTCAGCTTAAAAAACGTCATATGTCGATACGACAAAGAACCTTACTCGACGATATAAGCGAAATGACAGCTTTGTTGACAAATAAAAAGCTAAATGAAAATAAAATGCAGAGTATTTCACCATTTCTATAATAGGCCTCTACGGGATGCATAGAGGACGTAGTAGATAAAGTTTTAGTAAGTGACAAATGTTCAAAAATGAAATTTCAGAATATAAAATAAACTTTAAAATCTGGTCATTTTCAAGCTAGGCAAAGAGGTTGTCGTCGTCATTCCGTGTTGTAATTTTCACATCACATATCGTTTTCGTGGGACTAGAACGACGGTTACGAAAAACTGGTACGTTTATAACTAGAGTAGACTTTTGTGTTCCACGGCTGCGCCGCACTCTCCACATTTATAACGACGTCACTTAGAAGAGAATTCAACGACAAATATTCGAAACACAGCCCTTGCCAAGCGCTAGTGTAGAGAATTTCGGTCAGAGTTCATTGTTTCTGCTGCCTGCGTACCGTGAAGACAGATTAGAAAGTAATCCAATCTTAAAACTTTTTTCGTCAAAACGATGCATTCCTGGACTTGCGTTCTACATCACATGTCATGTATTAAGTCCCTTCTACACCCGCGCAAAGGAATTTTGAAACATCCCATATAATGGGAGCAATGCGAGAAGCGTTCAGCGAATTCGAAACTAAATTATCCCGACCTGTGTGACGATAAATATCAAGACGTCTACAAATGGATTAAATTTATCTGTCCAGTCACTCAGTGATAATGTTACTCTCGTGTTGTTCAGTCCAAATACTGCTTTTTTGTGCTATTCTGTCTTGTCAGAGTCTCTTTATCTCTGCGTAACTACTGCGGACTAAACCCATTTGAACAGGGCTTCTGAAGTCAGACTTTTGTCTCCCTATAAATCCCTTCTCCCCGTGCTCACCTTTAACAAAGTGATGATTTCTTGGTGCCTCAGAATGCGTCCTGTTAATCGACCCATTATTTTAATGAAGTTGTGCAGAAATTGTCGTTTTCCTCCAATTCGATTCAGCGTCACCTCATTAGTTAATCTATCTTCCTAGCTAATCTTCAGTATTTCGGAAGTTTCTACTCTCTTCCTATCTGGACAGTCTATCGTCCATA
The DNA here is from genome assembly GCF_023898315.1 of Schistocerca nitens. Classification (NCBI taxonomy): domain Eukaryota; kingdom Metazoa; phylum Arthropoda; class Insecta; order Orthoptera; family Acrididae; genus Schistocerca; species Schistocerca nitens. The sequence continues at coordinate 382,781,096 of NC_064619.1, read as the reverse complement.
GTTCATTTCTGCACAAGGCTACCCTCCAAACAACTATCCTTAGAAAAAGCCTCCTTGCATTGAAATTTATATTCGATTTTAACAAATTTCTGTTTTTCAGAAATGCTTTTCGTGCTGTAGCCAGGCTGTTATTAATATCCTATTTTCTGCGGTCACCGTTGGTTATTTTGCCATCCAAATAAAAAATTCATCTGCTGCTTTTAATGTCTCATTTTCTGGTCTAATTAACGTCCGATTTAAATCGGCTGCTTTCGAATACCTTTGTTTTATGTTTGTTAATGTTCATTTTATAACCTCTTTTGAAGACTTTATAAGTTCCGTTCAGCTGTTGTTGCAAGCCCTTTTCCGTCTCTGAGAAATCTGCAATGTTATCGGCGAACGTCAAATAGTAAAACCTCCCCGTCAATTTTTATTCCACTTCCTATTTTCTCCCTGGTTTTCTTTACTACTTGTACAAGATAGTACAGTTTGAATAACATTGGGAATAGGCTGGAACCCTGTCTCACCCCCTTGCCAACTACAGTTTCCTTTTTATGTCCTTATATTCTTATAATGGCAGTCTTGTATCTCTGCTATTTTTAGATATCTTTTTGCCCCTGTATTTTGCCCCTCCTATCTTCAAAATTTCAGAGTATGTTCCAGAGAACATTCCCAAAAAGCTTTCTCTAAATCTACAAATGCTATAAATGTAGTTTCATCTTACTTCACTCTGCCTTATAATATGTAGGATTAATATTCCCTCGCGAGTTCGTATGTTCCTTCGGAGCCCTAAGTGATCTTCCATTAGATCACCTGCCACCGTTTTCCTCATTCTTCTTTCAAAAATGGTTCAAATGGCTCTGAGCACTATGGGACTTAACATCTATGGTCATCAGTCCCTTAGAACTTAGAACTACTTAAACCTAACTAACCTAAGGACATCACACAACACCCAGTCATCACGAGGCAGAGAAAATCCCTGACCCCGCCTGGAATCGAACCCGTGAACCATTCTTCTTTCAAAAGCGGTTGAATAGTTCTGACGAAGCGGAATATCCCGAGGATACCAATAATTATGAATGATCTTCCTATTCTGTTGCCTTCACTATTCCATCTTTCAAAGCATCCCATTCGTTTCCTACTGCATTCATATCCCCTGTTTCACTCAGTACCTGACTGAAGTTCTGTTTGAAACATTCGCCAACTTCTGGTTCTTGCAATTTATCCAAGTACCATCTCCATATTTTCCAACTTTTCTCCAAATTCTTCAGTTTTAAGCTCCGTTTTGCACGGGGTGGGGTTAAATAAGGGGGCCCAGACAAGTGGATACGATTGGACGTTAATTCCACGTGAATCACACCGGTTCAGAGCATAGTGTAGGCTCTGTCAGTGTGAGTGGAGAAGTGCAAAGGGGACGATTGTTCTCACAGTGGAGCAGCAGGTGTTCGTTGTGGATAGTTAAGTGACAAAAAAGTCGTGTAAACCGTGTGGTCAGCTATTTGCTGAGAAGTTTAATGGTTGCAAAAGAGATAGCAAAGAGTGCCATGCAGTGCTTAGTCTGAAAATGACCCCAGACTGGGTCTGTTTTCAACAAGTAAAAAAATATTTAGGAACGTGCTTGCACACCAGAAAATGTGGTTCCATTTCACCAGAAAGTGCTTCAGAGTCCAACAAAATCAGCCTCATGCATGTCGCAGAAGACCCACATTTCATGTCGATCATGCGGACGAATACTCCATCTGGACCTGCACATGCATCCCTACCGATGGTTTGTTTTTCATGCGTTAAAACCACCAGATATTCCTCAGTGCTTCCAGTTCTGTCAGTGGCTTTTCAGTCAGATAACAGGGAATGGATTGGCCATGCATCTGTTCTTTATGTCTCATGAAGCCTGGTCTCACCTGAGCGGTTATGTCAAATCAAAGAATCACAGGTTCCGCCTAGCGAATCGTCCGTACAACTTCCACGAAACACCACTGCACGATCGGATGGTTGTGGTTTGGTGTGCAGTGTGTGCACGCCGCATTACTGGTCCCATCTTCTTTCGTCAGGCGCTGACTTCGGTGCGTTACATTGCCAATATTATGAAACCATTTGTAGTAGCATTAACAGAGTGGAAGAAGACTTGCCGTTACTTCCAACAATAGGGAGCAACTGCCCGCTCAGCCGATCGAACCTTGGAGGACAATTACACAATCTTCAGCCTGACGAAGTTGTCAGCAGAGGTCAGCCTGGTCGCTGTCCTAGCTGGCCACCCAGGCCACCTGATCTGTCAGTGTGCAATTACTTTGTGTGGGGAACCCTCAAGTCTAATGAGTATCATATTAACCCTCATAGCCTTCACGAACAGCAGCAGAAGATTTCGGATGAGACTGTAGCAATTCCAGGAGTTCAGCTTCGATCTGCGTTGTTCAGCAACTTGCTGAAGTCCCAAGAGATGAGTAGTGGTCACTTTAAACATCTGCAGAAGTCAGGTTAGTAGTGTATTTCCTTTCTTCTGCTGTATTTCTTTGTACGCAGGAATTCCGTTCTCCATGGCACCTCTATTTGCCCAGCCTCAGATGATTAACTGTCGTGAGAGTCCACATTTGCCGCTAGACATATTTTGCAATTTCAAAATCTTTGGAATCTTCTTGTGTGTCTAAATATTTTCCACTTATACAGTCTTCTTTCATGGATGGAGGTTTCCCCTTCCCCTTTTCCTTAGTCCATGTTCTGCTAATTATTTTCTCTTCCTTTCCCTACTGTCAGATGCCTGTCACCATCATAGTAAAACTTTCGTCGAAAAATTTCTTTTGCCTCATTATACATTTTTTCAGTCTCCTCATCTGCTACTAGGCGTGTAAACTTGTAAACCTGTGGTGAGTCTTGGCTTCGTATCAATATTTCCTACAATAATGCGTTAACTATTTTGTTCAAAGTAGCTAATCCGCAATGACCTATTCCTTGAATATCTGTACTTTGTTTTGTATAACAAGACTTGTTTTCACTTCCCGTAAAGTCCTATTCGTCATGTCACAGTACTTCACTAATACTAAGTGTAACTAATACTAAGTGTAACATCAACGTGTTTATTTCCCTTTTTAAATTCTCTAACCTAACCACCCCACTAAGGGATCTAATATATTGACCATGCGACCAAGTTTTTACAGATTTGTTTTCCTTATTGGTACTATCTTCCTGAGTAGTCCCCGTCTGAAAATACAAATAGGATACTCTTTAACTCTGGAATATTTTGCCGTCATCATTAAGTCATACTGGTACAGCAGAGTGGCATGCCGTCTGAAGTTCCGCCTTGCTTTCCGACCGTTCACAGTAACAGCTTAGAGAGGCCATGATGTCTAATGGTGCTAGTTCAGGTTATACACTCCTGGAAATGGAAAAAAGAACACATTGACACCGGTGTGTCAGACCCACCATACTTGCTCCGGACACTGCGAGAGGGCTGTACAAGCAATGATCACACGCACGGCACAGCGGACACACCAGGAACCGCGGTGTTGGCCGTCGAATGGCGCTAGCTGCGCAGCATTTGTGCACCGCCGCCGTCAGTGTCAGCCAGTTTGCCGTGGCATACGGAGCTCCATCGCAGTCTTTAACACTGGTAGCATGCCGCGACAGCGTGGACGTGAACCGTATGTGCAGTTGACGGACTTTGAGCGAGGGCGTATAGTGGGCATGCGGGAGGCCGGGTGGACGTACCGCCGAATTGCTCAACACGTGGGGCGTGAGGTCTCCACAGTACATCGATGTTGTCGCCAGTGGTCGGCGGAAGGTGCACGTGCCCGTCGACCTGGGACCGGACCGCAGCGACGCACGGATGCACGCCAAGACCGTAGGATCCTACGCAGTGCCATAGGGGACCGCACCGCCACTTCCCAGCAAATTAGGGACACTGTTGCTCCTGGGGTATCGGCGAGGACCATTCGCAACCGTCTCCATGAAGCTGGGCTACGGTCCCGCACACCGTTACGCCGTCTTCCGCTCACGCCCCAACATCGTGCAGCCCGCCTCCAGTGGTGTCGCGACAGGCGTGAATGGAGGGACGAATGGAGACGTGTCGTCTTCAGCGATGAGAGTCGCTTCTGCCTTGGTACCAATGATGGTCGTATGCGTGTTTGGCGCCGTGCAGGTGAGCGCCACAATCAGGACTGCATACGACCGAGGCACACAGGGCCAACACCCGGCATCATGGTGTGGGGAGCGATCTCCTACACTGGCCGTACACCACTGGTGATCGTCGAGGGGACACTGAATAGTGCACGGTACATCCAAACCGTCATCGAACCCATCGTTCTACCATTCCTAGACCGGCAAGGGAACTTGCTGTTCCAACAGGACAATGCACGCCCGCATGTATCCCGTGCCACCCAACGTGCTCTAGAAGGTGTAAGTCAATTACCCTGGCCAGCAAGATCTCCGGATCTGTCCCCCATTGAGCATGTTTGGGACTGGATGAAGCGTCGTCTCACGCGGTCTGCACGTCCAGCACGAACGCTGGTCCAACTGAGGCGCCAGGTGGAAATGGCATGGCAAGCCGTTCCACAGGACTACATCCAGCATCTCTACGATCGTCTCCATGGGAGAATAGCAGCCTGCATTGCTGCGAAAGGTGGATATACACTGTACTAGTGCGGACATTGTGCATGCTCTGTTGCCTGTGTCTATGTGCCTGTGGTTCTGTCAGTGTGATCATGTGATGTATCTGACCCCAGGAATGTGTCAATAAAGTTTCCCCTTCCTGGGACAATGAATTCACGGTGTTCTTATTTCAATTTCCAGGAGTGTATATCCACAGTGTTTCCCATGCAGCTACAGAAAAGGCGGTTGCTCCTCCTCAGGAACTACAGAATAGTCTGGCCGCTCCACAGACACCACTGCAATGTGATCCCACTGTCTTGCAACATAGAGATGAAAAACTTAGCCCAGATACAGAATTCGGATACTAAATTGGTTACACTGCAAGAGATCATAGAACTACTTAGCCTTGCAATCGCCGAAGAAACACAGAAACAATAGATATTGTAATAACTGGCCAGGGGATGGCAAGTTAAATGAATCTGCTCAACAAAGGAAAGGTATCTGGATCTGTAGATATAGGTGTATCTATGAAGAGTGCATGAAAGAACTTATTCTCCTCCAAGCAGGTTTTCTATACACTTTTGTTGTTACGAAGGTTTCCTGGTGGCTGAACCGTTGGGTCATCTGGTCAGGACCGTTCTCGAAAACTTCGCCAGAAACATATACATGATTATAGACCTATACTATATGATCAAAAGTATCCAGACACCACTATGTAATGGGAAATCGATGGATAGATTACACGAGACCCGGGGTGGCTAATACTGAAAGAGGCGGGGAATATCGCGTTATCAGTGGACGGACAATAATAGCAGCATCAGTCGGTCATGAGAACTCAGTGACTTCGAATGTGGACTACATGTTGGCTGTCACCTGAATAACGCATGCATCAGGGACATTTCGAGGCTTCTAAAGCTGCGCAAGTCAACTGTTGTGATGTGACCGTGAAGTGGAATCGCATAGGAACAACGACAGCTAAGGCAAGGCCAAGCAAACCTTTTATAGTAACGAACAGGGATCGTCGAGCATTACAGAGGGTGACTAGAAAAAAATCACATGAAATCACGGCAAAGAATCCCTCGTGAGTTATAAAGTACTACCAGCAGTCCTGATTTCACAATGAGTGTGTGTAGACAGATAAAAGGAATGGGATACAATGCTCGAGCAGCTCCTCCTAAACCAGATATTTCTGTAGTCAGTTGGAAGTAACACTTGATATGGTATATAGAGCGATGCCACTGGACGGTGCACGAATGGAAACGAGTCATCTTCAATGATGAACCACCATATACCCTTTGGAAATTCGAAGGTTAGGGTTTGGTGAATACTTGGTGAACTTTTCGTGTCATGATATTTGGTGCTAACATTGAAGTATGGAGGAGGTTGTGTTATTGCGTAAGGCGGGAAGATTTTGCCATCATACTTTTAATATTGTTTCACATTTATATTTATATTAGACCATTGTTTACGGAGCACAGTTGGATTATTAATAATTTCATCGGCTGTTACTGGCTAGTATCACGTACTAACAATTCTGTGGTACTGCATGTCTGGGACTTAATGAGATTTGAGCACGGCAGAATGGGCAAAGTGGGCCGTGGGATTCTCACATGCCGGTATCGGCTAAACGGGGGCTGGGAAGAGACTTGTATTCTACAGGGGCAGACATACACTGCCCTGAGAGACAGCAGAGCGTGGAGGCTGCTGTTTAAAAAGCTGCAGGCAGCAGAAGACCCTGGTGCGTTCAGAGTGGACGGGAGGTTGCTGTCTGGCTGGACGGGTAAAATCTCAGAATAGCATTCCTGGGAAAAGAGAATCAGGAAGGAACTAGGCGAAAAGGCATCCTTTTAATGAGAAGGAATGTATGGGCTCTCAAATGATGGTCGCGAGGTGACCTCTGAGGGGTCTTCTCACGGAAAGCACCAGGACACGCTTCGCGCCGAAAAGCAGAGGCATGTATTTGATTGGCGGAGTGTTAATGATGTAGAAAGGAATACGGAAACTTCTAGAAAAATTTCTGAAAGGCGTATGAGCTTCTGGTGATTGGCTGGCGGATTTGTGACCCACGTAATGGGGAGTAATGTTTTTGCAATAGCAACAGGGATTCGTCGCCTGCTCGCAAACGTAGACGCACGTGTCCAGACGGGAGTTGGGTATAGCGTGGAGACACCTACTTTCCTCCGAGGATCCATCGAGGACAATTCTCTGCTGGGATCGATCGAAGGCAGTTCCCTCTGAGGTTCGATCTAGAAACTCAACTGGAGAGAGCTACAATTGGGAATAAGGCGATTAAATTTTATGACATGTTACTTTCGACACAGGTAGCATCTGAAGTCGTTTCTCTGTCACAGAGTAGTCATTCTGTTTACTTAAGTGACGAGCCTTTAGCTCTCTGTGGTCTGACACACAATGAATAGCTTCTTTACGGGAGAATGCTTGTGTAGTATTTCTGTTTCCGACTAGTAAGCAAACAGAAGACTTGACTTGTACTCTGTCTTAGACTGATGTAATTTCAGCCCTAGGCGTTTTCGGACGGCATATTGTGTAAATTGTGTAGGAAGAGAATTGGATGTATGCCATGTACATCTGCACAACGGCCAAAGCCCTAGCGATCAGTTCATCGGTGCAGTATAACTGCTGTCCATACTTCAATAGGTTCGGCGGACAGGAAAACATTCACAGTAAATGTGTTGAGATCCATTTACTAGTCAAAAAATGGTTCAAATGGCTCTGAGCACTATGGGACTTAACATCTATGATCATCAGTCCCTAGAACCTAGAACTACTTAAACCTAACTAACCTAAGGACATCACACAACACCCAGTCATCACGAGGCAGAGAAAATCCCTGACCCCGCCGGGAAGCGAACCCAGGAACCCGGACGCGGGAAGCGAGAACGCTACCGCACGACCACGAGCTGCGGACATTTGCTAGTCCACTGACCATTTTCTGAAGGCGCCATCCAGGCTGTAGGACCTCTGTTTCTCACCGCTAACCATTATTAGCCAACTTGTGTCTAACAACGGGGTCGGAGATGGGGGTCGGGGGCGAGGTCTTAGAAAAGTCAAATTTATGTTATACCAATCTCAAAATTACATGTAACATATGTTTTCTTAAATAAATAAGTTACGGGTTCCATGTTGTGATTCATTCTAGTAGCATCCAGATTGAAATAACTGGTTTATGTGCTCAACAGAAGTGAAGTAAAACAACAACACAATACTTCATTATATGGAAGCGCCTAGCTATACTTTGTCAACAGCAGGGTCATCTTAATTCTTCAGTCGTGGAGAAAACATTAGGCAACCACATATACACTGATCAGGCAGAATACCGATACAAACCAACCGAGACGATAGCAGCGTCACCTACCGAGGAATGACTGTTAGTCAGACATGCACGGTACAAGTATTACGAGTGAGCTTGCTGTCCATGTAGAGTGTGGGGGAAGTGGGGAAGTTTGACTGAGCGCAGATTGTGATGGCCCCGATGCTCGGCACTAGCGTAAGGAAAACAAACCCACAGTGTTGGAGTACAGCATTAGTAGTATGCAGCCCGACAGTCACATCTGTTGAATATCTAGAGATAAAGCTACCAAGCAGTATGAAATGGAATGAGCATGTGAGGGTTGTAGTAGGTAAGATGAATGATCGACTTCGTTTCATTGAGAGAATCTTAGGAAAGAGTGGTTCATCTGTAAGGGAGACCGCCGGCCGCGGTGGTCTAGCGGTTCTGGCGCTGCAGTCCGGAACCGCGGGACTGCTACGGTCGCAGGTTCGAATCCTGCCTCGGGCATGGGTGTGTGTGATGTCCTTAGGTTAGTTAGGTTTAAGTAGTTCTCAGTTCTAGGGGACTTATGACCTAAGATGTTGAGTCCCATAGTGCTCAGAGCCATTTGAACCATTTTTTTGTAAGGGAGACCATATACAGCAGGTTAGTGCGACCAACTGTCGAATTTTGTTCGAGTGTTTGGGATCCACATCAGAACGGATTGAAGGGAAGTATCGAAGCAGCTCGGAGGCGGGCTGCTAGATTTGTTACCAGTAGGATCGAACAACACGTAAGTGTTATGGAGGTGCTTCGGGCACTCAATTAGAAATCACTGGAGGGAAACCGGCGTTCTTTTCGAGGACTACCATTAAGAAAATTTAAAGAAGCGGCCTCTTACAACACTCGAAATGTGCTCCAGGAGCATGATAGTGAAGTTACGTAGTTCTCTTGGCACCAAATTCGCTTGGTCTCTCCCCGATGGAACGCATCTCGGACATTTATCTGGCGCCAGGTCGGCACTGCAAATCAACGGATCGTAATTTACGTGAATTGGGTGACCTGTACGGAGAAATATGGTGCCACAAAGCTCCAGAAACTTAAGAAGGAATTACGGTATCTACATCATCCAGAACTGCTGCTGTATTGTACATCGAAGGCTGGCCAACACTGTATTAAGCACCTGAGCATAACGGTTAGGCTCGTCTGTGTCTTGGAGGTGAAGTTCGGTGTTGCATGCTTCATCGGTTCTCGCAAGTCTGACAACTTTAGCTGCTTACATATAGACAACAATGTGCAGCAAGAACACAGAAATGCGAAAAACTTCTGTATTCAAGCCGGAATAGAGCTCACAGAGACTGGAACGCTAGCGGCAGCTTTCTTTTTGCTATTATCGCCGCTGCTACTGTTCACGGCAAATTCCTACATTTATGGGTCGGAAGAGACAAAGAGCTGCCGAGAAGTTAGTGTGCGGGAGGAGTTTTAGCACGTATTCCGGAGCAGTTCCCTCAGCCGCAGCACGTGGCGGCCGCGGTTGGCTGGCGAGCGCGGCAGCCTTTGTAGTGGCGGCCGTAATGAAGTCGCGGGACAAAAGCTGCCTCCGTGGGGAGGACACGTGGCCCGCACAATGCGCGCCGCGCCCACTGACTGATGGGCGGCCGCGGACGCCGGCTCCCTCCTGCCTCCTGGCGCGGCCGCCGACGCCTGTTGCTACAGCGCCGCCGATGAGGGGGCGGCGGGCGCCAAAAAAGGGACAGCGGTCATCGCAAAAACGACAGGTTTCGTTTATATAGTTTTGTTAACGCCTCTTCGCCCCCGGTAGCTGAGTGGTCAGCGTGACAGAATGTCAATCCTAATGGCCCGGGTTCGATTCCCGGCTGGGTCTGAGACTTTCTCCGCTCAGGGACTGGGTGTTATGTTGTCCTACGAATCATCATTTCATCCCCATCGACGCGCAACTTACCGAAGTGGTGTCAAATCGAAAGACTTGCACCCGGCGAACGGTCTACCCGACGGGAGGCTCTAGTGACACGGCATTTTCTTTGTGCACGCCTGTTTAACTGACTGTTAAAACCGCTCAAAATAACCAGTTTCTGAAATAACCGATTACCACTATTGGTTCCTATTATTTCCTACAGTATACTCCTATTCATCTTATTTATATTTTTTGAAACTCTGCTCAAAAATCGTGTTATAATTGAAGATCATACGTGCAGCAGCATCGACACAGATTGGTTATGCCATGTAATTTTAGGAGGAGAAAGCGTTCGCGCCTTACAATGTATAAAGCTACTGATAATATATCTATTACTACGAAGAGCGGAATAGGTGCGCACGTTATTCTTCATTGTCCTTCAGTGTTTTGTGGATTCGTACTGAATTTTACACTTACTAATACTGGTGCTAGTGCAGAGTGTACAAACAGAAGTTACTGAAACCACTTTACATGAATATGGTCCAATATTATAAAAACTGGTCACTCACTTCATGAGTAGAGGCTCTGTTCCAGTAAAACATTAGCGACACTTTTACGTAATATTTTATTATATTTTACCACGTTACATGAATATGAGTCACTGTGGCTCTAGTTCGTGGTGGTAAAGTGGAGAGTGTATCAGGCCTGGAGACTTTTAACAGCCGAGGAGTTATTGCTTATCGTACATTTCAGATATGTGAAGTGTATAACAGAGATCGTGGTTCACCTTACTATATGTCTACAATGTCATTGGTTCTTAGGACAAGGAATCGTCGTAAAGTAAAAGAATCAGAGTCTGTGTCCGTATGGGTTAAAGGTGCACTGAACTGTGCCAAGATTAAAGTTGTTGGTGATGTGACACATTAGTATAGAAACTGGAATAAAATACCTGTCCTTTCATCATTCAATCCCTATCACGTTTCGCTCCTGGGACATGAACTCAGCTAAAAGTTGGAAACATTGTGAAAGGAAACTCACCCGACCAAATGACATTCTTCCATTGCTCCATAGTCTGTAACTTATGGCTTTGGCACTACGTTTTCCCGTTATGGGCATTTGCATCACTGATGAGTGATTTTGGAATTCCAGCTCGCCGTGCAATTCCTTGATTGTTAATATTGCTATTTATATTGTTTCGGTGCTCATAGAGTTCGCGACTACGAGGTTCAGTTGTGGAGTGAATTTTGCATCTTTCGTCCTGTTGTTTTTCATCACAATACTTTCATGACCGTCTATCACGATCACTCAACGTACTCTTCTGTTCGTTTGTGACGTAGTGGGAGACGTCTTTTCCGTTTTTTCCCTATATGCGGTATAAATCTTCGAATCGATGCCTCTTGAAACACCAAGCACATTGGCTGGCTTGATTATGGAAGCAACAACCATACGAGCACCAACCATTTGTCTACGTTGGAATTCACTTAGCTCTGACATAACGGACTCACATCTACAGACAAACCTGTTCTGACCTCGACTGACACTTGCAACATATTGAGGACATTGTGTAGGTCCCACTCATATACACATACAACAGCATAGCTTCCAGGCTTGGCTAGTATCTTACTAAACCCTGGCAGATGGATGAAAGGTAAGGAAACTGTTTATTATTTCAAAAGTAATGGCGATAACTAGTAGTAAATTTATCCTACTAGGAAATATGACAGTCAGGGCCTTCGTGGACAGATGTTCCCATTTTCTATGGAACCATGACTGCGCACAGTGTTATACGACAGTCTTACCGAAGCTGCTCTCCACATTCAAATTAGACTACCAAATAATTTCAAATTACTAGTGTTGCATGACGGTATGCTAGTGACTGAAACAAACACGTGTGCTCGCGAATATAACACACCCTTCTTCATTTCATTGCTGTCAGGTGACGTAATGTGTACCTTTTTCTTTTTCCTGGGTCCGCTGTCTGACTGGGAGCATGAGGACTGCTAGGGTGGAACTCCAAGTGAGTTGTACAGGTGTTATTCAGTGAAAGGTAGAGACCCGCTCCAGATACAAATTAGACGAACTAGCACTGTCAGAGAGAGTGTCTCATGTTCCGGTAAGATCTTCGTAGAGAACAGGACGCGGCATTCGGGAGAATGTAAAGTTCCATTCTGAGAAGTATCGTAAGTAATACGGAATGAAGTTTCGCTCTGCAAAGCAGTGTGCGCTGAAATAAAACTTGCCGGAAGACTAAAACTGCGTGTCGAACCGAGACTCGATCTCGTGACCTCTGCTATTCGCAGGCAAGTGCTCTACCAATTTTGTTGTTGTTGATTTCAATTTTTTCGTTAATGGTCATTGTATTAGTTCGGTGCGCACGTCCCATGACGCTTGTTCAAGTTCTACATCTACATCTACATCCATACTCCACAAGCCATCTGACGGTGTGTGGCGGAGGGTACCCTGAGTACCTCTATCGGTTCTCCCTTCTATTCCAGTCTCGTATTGTTCGTGGAAAGAAGGATTGTCGGTATGCTTCTGTGTGGGCTTTAATCTCTCTGATTTTATCCTCATGGTCTCTTCGCGAGATATACGTAGGAGGGACCAATATACTGCTTGACTCCTCGGGAAGGGATGTTCTCGAAACTTTAACAAAAGCCCGTACCGAGCTACTGAGCGTCTCTCCTGCAGAGTCTTCCACTGGAGTTCATCTATCATCTCCGTAACGCTTTCGCGATTACTAAATAAACCTGTAACGAAGCGCGCTGCTCTCTGTTGGATCTTCTCTATCAACCTTATCTGGTACGGATCCCACACTGCTGAGCAGTATTCAAGCGTACTGTAACCTACTTCCTTTGTTTTCGGATTGCATTTCCTTAGGATTCTTCCAATGAATCCCTGTCTGGCATCTGCTTTACTGACGATCAACTTTATATGATCATTGCATTTTAAATCACTCCTAATGCCTACTCCCAGATAATTTATGGAATTAACTGCTTCCAGTTGCTGACCTGCTATTTTGTAGCTAAATGATAAGGGATCTATCTTTCTATGTATTCGCAGCACATTACACTTGTCTACATTGAGATTCAATTGCCATTCCCTGCAACATGCGTCTATTCGCTGCAGATCCTCCTGCATTTCAGTACAATTTTCCATTGTTACAACCTCTCGATACACCACAGCATCATCTGCAAAAAGCCTCAGTGAACTTCCGAGGTCATCCATAAGGTCATTTATGTATATTTTGAATAGCAACGGTCCTATGACACTCCCCTGCGGCATACCTGAAATCACTCTTACTTCGGAAGACTTCTCACCATTGAGAATGACATGCTGCGTTCTGTTATCTAGGAACTCTTCAATCCAATTACACAATTGGTCTGATAGTCCATATGCTCTTAATTTGTTCATTAAACGACTGTGGGGAACTGTATCGAACGCCTTGCTGAAGTCAAGAAACACGGCATCTACCTGGGGACCCGTGTCCATGGCCCTCTGAGTCTCGTGGACGAATAGCGCGAGCTGGGTTTCACACGACCGTCTTTTTCGAAACCCATACTGATTCCTACAGAGTAGATTTCTAGTCTCCAGAAAAGTCATTATACTCGAAAATAATACGTGTTCCAAAATTCTACAACTAATCGATGTTTGAGATATAGGTCTATAGTTCTGCACATCTGTTCGACGTCCCTTCTTGAAAACGGGGATAACTGTGCCCTTTTCCAGTCCTTTGGAACGCTACGCTCTTCTAGAGACCTACGGTACACCGCTGCAAGAAGCGGGGCAATTTCCTTCACGTACTCTGTGTAAAATCGAACTGGTATCCCATCAGGTCCAGCGGCCTTTCCTCTTTTGAGCGATTTTAATTGTTTCTCTATCCCTCTGTCGACTATCTCGATATGTATGAAACAGCTTTGGAAAAAGACATTTAGTATTTCGGCCTTTAGTCTGTCATTCTCTGTTTGTGTACCATTTTGGTCACAGAGTGTCTGGACATTTTGTTTTGATCCACCTACCGCTTTGACATAAGACCAAAATTTCTTAGCATTTTCTGCCAAGTCAGTACATAGAACTTTACCTTCGAATTCATTGAACGCCTCTCGCATAGCCCTCCTCACACTACATTTCGCTTTGCGTAATTTATGTTTGTCTGCAAGGCTTTGACTATGTTTATGTTTGCTGTGAAGTTCCCTTTGCTTCCACAGCAGTTTTCTAACTCGGTTGTTGTACCACGGTGGCTCTTTTCCATCTCTTACGATCTTGCTTGGCACATACTCATCTAACGCATATTGTACGATGGTTTTGAACTTTGTCCACTGATCCTCAACACTATCTGTACTTGAGACAAAACTTTTGTGTTGAGCCGTCAGGTACTCTGTAATCTGCTTTTTGTCACTTTTGCTAAACAGAAAAATCTTCCTACCTTTTTTAATATTTCTATTTACGGCTGAAATCATCGATGCAGTAACCGCTTTATGATCGCTGATTCCCTGTTGTGCGTTAACTGTTTCAAATAGTTCGGGTCTGTTTGTCACCAGAAGGTCTAATATGTTATCGCCACGAGTCGGTTCTCTGTTTAACTGCTCAAGGTAGTTTTCAGATAACGCACTTAAAAAAAATTCACTGGATTCTTTGTCCCTGCCAACCGTTATGAACGTTTGAGTCTCCCAGTCTATATCCGGCAAATTAAAATCTCCACCAAGGATTATAACATGGTGGGGAAATCTACTCGAAATATTTTCCAAATTATCCTTCAGGTGCTCAGCCACAACAGCTGCTGAGCCAGGAGGCCTATAGAGACATCCAATTACCATGTCTGAGACTGCTTTAACCGTGAACTTCACCCAAATTATTTCACATTTAGGATCTCCGTCAATTTCCTTCGATATTATGGCACTTCTTATCGCTATAAACACGCCTCCCACTTCACTGTCCAGCCTGTCTCTGCGGTATAGATTCCAATCTGAGTTTAGGATTTCATTACTGTTTACGTCTGGTTTCAGCCAACTTTCTGTCCCTAGTACTATATGGGCGCTGTGATCGTTTATTAATGAGAGCAGTTCTGGTACCTTTCTATAGACGCTCCTGCAGTTTACTATTAGCACATTAATATTGTTATTCTCTGTTGCATTTTGCCTACTCCTACCTTGCCGCGTCTCAGGAGGCGTCTTGTCGGGCCTAGGGAGGGAATTCTCTAACCTAAAAAACCCCCATGTGCACTCCACACTTACTCCGCTACCCTTGTATCCGCTTCCGGCGTGTAGTGCACGCCTGACCTATTCAGGGGGACCCTACATTTCTCCACCCGATAGCGGAGGTCGAGAAATTTGCACCCCAGATCTCCGCAGAATCGTCTGAGCCTCTGGTTTAAGCCTTCCACTCGGCTCCAAACCACGCGATCGGTTCTGGGAACGATACTACAAATAGTTAGCTCTGATTCCATCCCGCGAGCGAGGCTTTCCGCCTTCACCAATTCCGCCAACCGCCTGTACGAACTGAGGACGACCTCTGAACCCAGACGGCAGGAGTCATTGGCGCCGACATGAGCAACAATTTGCAGTCGGGTGCACCCAGTGCTCTCTATCGCCGCCGGCAGAGCCTCCTCCACATCTCGGATGAGACCCCCTGGCAAGCAGACAGAGTGATCACTGGCCTTCTTCCCCGACCTTTCCGCTATTTCCCTAAAGGGCTCCATCACCCGCCTAACGTTGGAGCTCCCAATAACTAATAACCCCCCCCCCCCTCCCCCCGCCGTGTGCCTGCTCCGACCTTGCTGAAGGAGCGGCCACATGTCCACTCACAGGCAGAGCGGGCGATGCCACACGGCCAACCTCCACACTGGCCCGCCGCCTCGTGCGCCGCGAACGCCGCTAATCCGCCACTCCCCTTGGGGAGAGGGTGGCCCAACTGCGCCCGGTAACCGCGAAGATGTCTCGACAGCAGGGACAGTGGGTGAAGCATGTGACACCTGGGGTGTACGATGCGACGCACGAGACTCCCCACTGCCGCTACACTCCGAGGCAGCAACCTGAAGACGGCTGACCGCGGCCATCAACACGTTCAGCTGTTCGCGAACAGTGGCCAGCTCCTCCTGCGTCCGTACACAGCAGTCACACATCCTATCCATCCTAAGAAATCAATTTACTGTAGAGAGTTAATCAACTTTTAACTAGACTGCTAATTCACTAAATGCGGCTGATTGTTGACTAAACTGTGGTTGCTAGCCACTTCTTGTAGAAAACAATGAAAATAGCACTACCTGTCTCTGGACTGTATTGAAAACAAACACTAGCACTACTGGCACTATGGTTGACTAAAGGGACTCTCTCTGACTGTATTCAAAACAAACACGAAATCTATGGAACACTATTACTAGCACTCGACAATTAAAGCTTCCTAAAAGCAAAAACACGGAAAAAGAAGTGACAAGTAAGAAAAATACAGTTAATACTTAAATTAAGGCAGCTCACTGCACAGCAGACTTGAAGCAGGCGGCAGTTACGACGACACTGACACTACTGGCACTATGGCTGATCCATAAGTCTGAGTCCTTTTTTTTTTCTTTTTTAAAATTTACAGAGGGCAGCTGACCCTCTGACCGAACACGCTCGAGCTACCGCACCAGCACCCAAGCACGACACACGACCCGTCCTCACAGCTTTACTTCTGGCAGTACCTCATCTCCTAGCTTCCAAACTTCACAGAAACTCTCCTGCGAACCACTCTTGGAAGAAAGGATACTGCGGAGAAATGTGTTAGCCACAGCTTGGGCGATTGTTTCGAGAATGAATTCTCACTGAGCAGCGGAATGTGCGCTCATGTGAAAAGCAGTATCTCTGCAATATCCATTCTTCGAGGAGTGGCAGTCTTGCAAGGTTCACAGGAGAACTGTGAAGTTTGGAATGTAGGATATGAGGTACTGGCGGCAGTAAAGCAGCGAGAACGGGTCGTGAATCGTGCTTGGGTAGCTCAGTTTTCAGAGCACCTATGCGCTAAAGGCAAAGCTCCTAAGTTCGAGTCTTGGTCCGGCACACAGTTTTAAGTTGCCAGGAAGTTCCACATCAGCGCACACTCCACTGCAGAAAGTAAATTCATTACAGAAACAATACCCCATGCTGTGACTAAGCCGTATCTCCGCAATATCCTTTCTTCCAGGAGTGTTAGTCTGACAAGGTTTGCAGGAGAGCTTCTGTGAAGTTCGGAAGGTAGAAGGTGAGATATTGCCGAAAGTACAGCTGTGAGGACGGCTCGTGACACCGTCACGGTAGCTCAGTGTGTTCAGTATGAGGGTTAGCTGCCTTCTGTAACAAAAAAAAAAACCGTGTGAATGTATCAACGACTAACGTGAACGTATGTCATGGGACGTCCACCCCGAACAAATGCAACGAACAATATCGAACAAAATCGGATTAAGATTTTTAAGGAAGGCCCGAGTGGTACAACATAATTATTTTTGTACCACGGATGAGGACTCGTATGTGCTTACATGCAGCCGCTATCACTGGACAAAATGTGAAACCAACTTCACAGTGGGTGAGATTTTATGCTTTCTGCCCCACTCTTAAGACAGAATTGTGTATTAACAGTTAATCACAGCACATCCTTTAGAAGGAGGAAGACTTCTCCTACTTTTTTATAAACTTTTAATTGGTAGGAGCTCGGAAAGTGTACAGCAACTGCCAAACAATAACTTGATGCTAGCAGAACCAGCAAATTTTGAGAAGAAGAGCAGATGAGCACTTAATCTTGGATCATCAGGGGGAGGGATTTCTTCACTTTAGAACAGCAGAGAGGGAAGAATTCGACCTAGAGCTGATCGTAATCGATGGGACGGGGAGGCCCATATGTTGCCAGGTTTGTTTCGACTACGCTGCGCGAGCTTCGCTCGGAAGCCGTTAGCATCCTCCACATAGTCCTGATCTTTCACCATGCAATTGTCATGTCTTTAGAGCCCCGAACAGAGAAATTTGTGACCATTAATTTGATTCGGAGAAGGAGGTGCATCTCTGGGTGCAATTATGGTTCTTTAGGAAACTACAAACAATTTCCGTTGAAGCCAGTGAAGGTACTGATAATCTTACCTAACATTGGGATGAATTTACTAACAGTTAGTGTGATTAGTTTTGAAATAAAAACCGTTTACTTACTTTTCCCCATTCGTCTCATTTTCATATGGAAGGAGAAATTCTCTAAGCTCTTGTGGTAGTTTTCTTCCACCTCTGAGCTAAGGAATGCCTTGACAATCTGCTTAAATCGCTGTGACACAAGCAGTTTTGTCATCTTTGGCAGTAGGTGGAAGGACTCGGTGACATATCAGGCCTGTACGGAAGCTGGTAAAATAATTATCAGTTAAAATATAATGTGTCAGGCAAATCCAACACCTTCCTTGAAAACCCTGACATGATAGCAAAATCCGACAGTATGTCACATAGTTCCGAATAAATCCTGACATTAAATTAAACAAAGTAATACGATCAACGAGTGAGCATATGGAATACCACAGACTAATACAAGAACGCCTAAATGCATGTCACACCTTCCCACTGTGAAACAGACGCAGTTCTGATGGGAGAAACGAGAACAGAATCCTAGAGCAGAATCGTGTAGGCTAGGAGGCCCTACGATAAGGAACGGACACCCATGTCACCAGCCGACCGCCAAAACCAACCCCCAGCCCATGTTAAAAGATAGAGACCTCCAGAAGAACAGTATAGATCTTACGATAACACTAAAAGGGCCACACCAGCTGCAAGTTTTAGCGTGAGACTTTTTCGCGTCCCTGTGACGTAGCAAACATTAAAAACATTGCCCCACCACGAAAAGCATAACGTTTCTCATTGGATAGACAGAAGTTTAGTAGGCGGAGCTTATGGTTAACATTGAGACCCTGATTGGTCAGTTGAAAATACAGCCAGATAGCTTTTTTTAAACCAACTTCGGTTAATTGTAGTAAGGAGAAGTTAGGAGAGAGTTGCTTCTGAGACGGCGAGATGCGTGGAGCTGTGCCGCCCGCCGCACCCTGACACTGCCTAAACACCGACAAGGTAATGAACACACGTGATGCCGCATTTTTGAGAGCATAAGGCTTCACTCAGAACTGCAGAAGTCTCATCTGTTACAGCCCCGTTTTGCGTAATACTAGTGTCGATCGTCAATTAAAGCTCATGGTATTCACATTTGCTACGTGAAGTAAAAATCTGAAACGCGATGATTTTTCTGTTAAATAATTATTGAGAAGCCACATCAGCCACTGTAATCTACGACAAGTTAAATAAGTAATTAAAGATAATGGAGGGTCACTGTAGATCATTTTCATAGATTTCTCTTTTGTGAAGCTTAACTTAAACCTAGATTATAGATGTGACATGGCATAAGTCATCCTTCGATCCATTGTAGAACTTGGAAACCCATTCAGGGAATATTCGTTCAAATTTTTGTTCAACGCAGTTGGTTTCTATCATCCTGTATTAAAATATTTCCTTTTATCAATAGTGCAATTTATAAACAATGTTTTGAGAGTAGAATAAAATTTCCAATGGTAAACTTAACTGCTTTTTCGACGTTATTTTACCAGCTAACTTAAAATACGAAAGATTTGAACCCCTTCCACTAAATTTAGTTAGTATTAAGATTCTTTTACAGGGCGTGCAGTGGAGCTGACGCTGAAATCATTAAGTATTTGATTATATCATCGCTAGTCTCACTGAACTCTTCTGAACTCGACATGTCATGTGTGGTCTGGCGTCTCCTTACCAGCAACAGGTCCCAGGTTCAAACTAGTCAATTCTCTAAAAAAACACGCTCATAGCGTCGTTGCGCGAAAGTGGTAGGGAGACACGGCTTAGAACAAACAGACACCACACAGAATGTTAGAGAATGGCGACTGTGCCAGGATGGTAAAATACCATGATTGAAGGTCGACCACATGCCCAACTAGGTCAGAAAAATATCCTGTTAAAAAATTTCCGTAATAAAATTTTTTTTGAAAGGCATAAATAGTAGAAAACAGTAGCTGCAGCGATAGATAGTAAGAAAGTATTCAATAGAAAGTTAGACATTCTATCAGAGACAATAGCATAATTAAGTTGTGAATTTTAATATTGTTAGAATTAAGTTTTCTCTCCAATGCAAGCGCACAGGTGGCGGATACATCGTTGACAAGTTGGTTCCGACCCAACTAGTAACTGAGGTATAACTGAGGTCTTGGGTATAATAAGTGTCAAGTCGTGTGAGCAAATAGTCTATGAAACGCGTGAGATAGTATGAGTGCATGTTGACGCGAAGTAGGGCGCGTGAATTGCTTTTAAAACAGAAAATAAGGGATTCGGAAAGATTAGCAAAGGCAGATCGAGACTTTGACCGAATTGAGGTAGAGACCCAGCATGAAGATGGACAGATAACGCACCATAACGAGGATAATTTACGCCAAGGCATAGAAAACGTAGGTCAGCATACGACAGAGGAGCAGGAAAGTAGAGAGACAGTCGATGAGGATTCTAACTTGCGTCTTGAATACGTAGAATCCATAGTACAAGTAATCAGTGCTTCCTCACAACAGAGTACAAGGACTTCGAGCAGAAACTTGTCACCGCACTGTTCAATGCAATCGGTTGCGAACCAACACTTGGGCGAAAACACAGAGCGTAGGACGTCGGAAGAAAACGCAATAGGACCCACTATCTGGCAGAATTATTACAACAAATGATGGAAACCATGACAAGGCAAAATAAAGAAATAGCGAACCAAATTCAAATTTAGAATGCAGAAACCATGAGACAAATGCGTGAGATTAAAGAACAAAACAAAAACAAAAAAATCAGTTACACCTAAGTCAATTTGAAGACGAGGCAAAAGAATCTCGAGAAGTGATAGATAACTTAATAACAGGTCACAATCAATTGAGAACAGACATTGACAAGGTACAAGTGGACATACAAACATTGCGTAATGACACTGAGGACAAGATCAAAATATTACGTAACAACACCCAGGGAGAAGTCAAGAAACTAGAGAAATAGATAAACGTAATTACTAGACAAGCAGCAGGTACAGCGCGTGAAATTGTTGAAAACTGTGTGTTACACAAACGTATCACAAAAGCAGCGCTGAAAAGATATAATAATCGCATAGTCAAAATAGAAGCGCAAACGAAGCAACAATTTCAGAAATTGTGAACAGAGTTGCTGCAAACTATTGAAGAGCGTAGTGAACAGGATGGAACAAGCACTGAGTCTGCAAGCACATCCGTATCTGTAACAGCACTGGAAAAACAAGCAATTGTCGAAGATATTACGCATTTACCATTCCAATAACAGGCGGAAAGTAACATACGTGAAATCAGACAGCCTGCACCGCAAAAAACACGTTTCGAAACTCTTGCTGAACAAACGGCACCACAAACACATGCGGAACCACAAATGCTCTGGATCGTGCAATGAAGCGGCAAGGTTAGCCAGACAAGATACTGAACCAATACGTGACAAAGGAAATTACAGATCGCGAAGAGTACATTGCAATGCATTCAGCTACACGTTCACAACCGATGGAAGAAAATTATTGCGTACCACTCCAAAGATACTACGCAAGGGTAGGCGAAAGTTACAGTGGACAATATCCAATGGATCTACCACAACCGGAAAGAAGACGGGAGAAATGATCAGAAACAAAAGTGGCGAAGAATCGAGAATTTCATATGGAACCATGACGAAGTACGACGACGATCATTTCTTCACAGTCAGAAAATTTCAACACTTTCAAGAAGGAAACTCATTACATCCACGAACTTTTATTGATCAATTGCGAGTAGGATTACCAGAACACTGGACGCTAGCACACAAATTAGACTTTATATGTGCACACATGTCAGGAACAGTCGCAGAAAACATGCAGAATGTTGCAGCGACATGCCGATCGTACGAAGATTTCAGAGAGAAGTTTCTCTCACGATATTGGTCCAGCGAAGCACAGAACAGAGTGAAGTACGAATTATTACAGAACCCATATTTTGAAAATTCAAGAGAGAAGAGTCCCGTGAAATTTTTCGAAGTGATGGCAAAGAAAAATCAATGCTTAGATGTACCATACAGTGACGGAGAGTTGATTAAATTATGCGCGATGAAGCTACCATTGAAATACCAGCAATCATTAGTAGGTCGCGGAGGTAATGATGTCGAAGCATTTAAAGGAATTCTAAGGGAACTAGAGTTTATATTTTCGGAAGATGACGCAAGAAAAAGACGACGCGCACGTGAAAACGAAAGCAAAAAGCAGTGGAATCCACAAAACACAGTAAGAAGAAACAATAATTACGAACCACATGATAACTTCGTACCAAGAAACGACAACAGATTTCATCAAAAAACGGTTATGGATTTAGAAGAGAATATGGCAATAACTATAATTCACCCAGGAACGGCAACAACTATCACAGAGAGAATAACGACAACCTGAACGGGTATTTGAGAACCAATAGACCGACAAATTATCAACAAAGAAACCAATATCAACAACCTGAACAAGAAAAGAGAATACAGATAGAAGAGGAGGAGGTAAGACCACCAAACCCCGAAAAACGTTCGAATTGACAGCTAAGCGCCCATGCCAAAGAGAATGACGCACCGACCCAGGATAATTGCAGCACCTTGAACAGAGAAGTAAATGCCTTATCACGGGAAGAGAAGAAGGAAGAAACAAAACCGCAGGGACCAGACGAAAACGAAGGCAGGAAAATAATAATATCATGTTGGGACAAAATTAATTGGGAGAATACTGACAAGGAAGATGAATTGCCAGAGGCATGCACAATGAATGTAGGAGGAAAGGACGAAGTAATGAGTATTGCAGAGATATTTGAGATGGAAACCAAGGGAAGCGAATTCAATGAGGATAATGGGCAGTCGACAGAAGTTGAAAATAAGTTACTTGTGGGCACACAACCCAACGTATATAATGAAGGAAGTTATAAAGCGATAATTAGAGCATTTAAATGCGATTATTTGGATGTAGGACGAAGAAGGAAAAGATAGACGAGGATGAGGAAAATGTAGATGATGTTGAAGAAAGTGTAAATGAAGGGAGAAATAGAGAAGAGGAAATAAAAGAGAGAGAAGTAGCAGTCGAAGCTTATTCTACAGAAAGTTTGAATTCACAAGGGAAATTCCTGAAAAGACTCATGTATGATTCAGTGGAGGATTCATTGATGCAAGAAGAAGAAGAACAGAACCAACCCTTTCAAATTCAACCAATTGTGAAGGCCATGGTAAGGCATATCCCAGTCAATATTGTAATTGATAGCGGAAGTGAACTGCCGCAATCTCAGAAAATTTATTCAAGCAATGTGATGCCAATGAGGAATTGCCAGTTCTGAAAAGACGTAAGATGAAAGTAAGAGGTCCTATTAGAAACAATGCTGCGGAAGTTACAAGACAAACAAGGTTAACTCTTCTGTGCCAATTTCAGAAGATCGAAGCCAACTTCGTGATTATACCTAAACTAACTGTAGATTTTATTATAGGTGCAGATTTTTTAAATGAGAGACGACCGATAATATATATGGGGAAAGGTAGCGCAACATTTGGGAATGTCATACTTCTCTTTGAGCAAAAACTAAAATTAGAAGTAGTACCGGTTATAAACCTACAATTAAGAATGATGTGAGATAAAGAGGATGAAGAACTAGAATGGTATGCACAAAAGGGGGAATTGCCTGAACTCATGTTAGAAGTCCATAGAGAAATTGACCAAAAATTTCAAGAAGTTCAGGTAAATAATCAGTAAAATATTTCAAGTTTATGTTGCAGATAAGATCGTCAGGAGAAAGAAGAATGAAGAGAGAGGAAGGTGGGGAAACGAAAGTAGTTTCAATAAAAACAAAAAACAAAATAACACAAATAGTATCATACAGTAAGGTGAAGGGATAAAGAGTAGATACTCTAACAGCTTGAAATACTAAAATGCTATACACTATGACATTACACAAAAATAAAAAACGAATTTGAGGATTCTTGTAGAAGTTAAGACTCAAAATATCTTAGAATTGTAACATCGAATGGGCACCGAAATTTGTAATGTTTTTTAAAAAGGCGTAAAACAATGTAGGTACAAGACATATGTTAGATGAATATAAGTAAAACTTTTTGTAAGAACCATTGTAAAAACTCCAGCAACAACCAGATGCAGCAACCAACAAGTTGCAATGAGAGAAGTATCGAGAAAGAAAAGGACATAATTAGCAAGACATGATTCCTACAAGGCAGATGCGTCGAGAGAAGGGAAAGGACAGCGAGACCAACAAAGTATCTGACGTGGGCAGTAAATCTGCTGCTAAGCAGAACCACAAAGTGGCCAAACCCTGCTGGGACAGAACACGGAAGGCCAAGAGGGCTCCGGGATGCACCGACTCAGCGGAGTGAGCAAAAATCGGCCCGACGAGAAGACCGCTTGAGCAAGCCACCACTGGCAAAAAAATATGTGTAAAAGTCACACTACTGATATTAGACAGCAGGCTGATGCACGAAAATGAAGAAAACTTCCACAAAGTAGAATGACAAGTCCAAACAATTTATCAAACTGTTACTAAGAGGAGAACTTCAAAGCGACTAGTTATCAATAAATATTCCCAATTTCCTGCCCACAGAAGAACCAAGAATCAAGTAAGGAACAGAGAAAAAGCAGTAAGAACAGAAGTTGAAGATTCGCAAGATTGAGACCAAGAAAGAAGATGGGTGAAGAATAGACGACATACCTTCCCAAATCCCTATCCTATTGTAATCTAGTCCTCTGTGAAGTATCACAACGAAAAACGACCGCTTTCAGCGACACATAACGATGAATTTGACGCATACAAAGCCAGTAAACCAATAGATTCTGCACTCACAGCGCCATTCCATTATGTTACCTCCACAACAGCAACACACCGTTGCAAAGCCAACAAGGAACGACGAACGAAGCTGTACATCAAATACTTGCCCACATCAATCTCGTTCAAGTCCATCACCTTCGTGCAAAAACATTCGCCAACCTCATGCTTAAACATTCATAGGATTGTGTGAATGAGTGAAATCAAATTATGTGATGTAGGAATTGTGCAAAAGAAATGTGTGAAAAACTAAATGAGTTAAGCACACCAGACAGCTAATAAACTACAAAATAACAGTCACTGACTATGGACTTAAGTAAAAAATAGACTATCGATAAAAATAAGTCATTAGTTCTGAAATGGACAATATATAAAGAACAAAAGCAAGGCATAATAAACACTAAAACTATATGCCACTTATTTTCTCCTCATAAAAATAAAAGAATCACAATATTTCTCTTATTTTCTCCTTTTAAAAACAAATAATAAAAAATAATCTTGTTGGATATTTCACCTTTTTTAACATTTGTACCATTTTTTAGGATAATATCTCAATACTTGTGTATGTATATTTCTTTGTCAAAGCAACTCTTGGAAATCATTCTTATTTGTGAGTGTAACAATGTTGAAATTAGTTTCTAGAAACAAAAACATTTTACTTGTACATGATATTTAGAAAATGTGTTAAGAATAGAGTTTACTTAATTACTACATTTATACAAAAGAATATTTCTAAGAAAATCGATGTGAAAGACTTGTCACTTTCGATAACAAACTTCTTAAAAAACAAACTTCACACTTAAATAAAGAAACAAAATAATTAAAAATTAATAATGATAATAGCATAAAATATTCTTCTCTTGTCAATATAAACAAGTTTTTGAGAATAAGTGCAAGAATATAAAAATATAAATTAGTAATACAAACTAGCATAGAACCAGAATAACATGGCTGAACAGTAAGCAACTAAATTTAGATAAAGAAATAAATTTTGATTGACTTAGACAACGATTGAATCATTGCCTAACTACAGTGCAAAAATTAAGTTCTAAGGGTGGTGATATGTAAGGTGTCAGGCAAATCCAACACCTTCCATGAAAACCCTGACATGATAGCAAAATCCGACAAAATGTCACATAGTTCCAAATAAATCCTGACATTAAATTAACCAAAGTAATACAATCAACGAGTGAGCAAATGAAATACCACAGACTAATACAAGAACGCCTAATTGCATGTCATACCTTCCCACCGTGAAACAGACGCAGCTCTGAGTGGAGAAACGAGAACAGAATCCTAGAGCAGAATCGTGTAGGCTAGGAAACCCTACGATAAGGGACGGACACCCATGTCGCCAGCCGACCGCCAAAACCAACCCCCAGCCCATGATAAAAGATAGGGACCTCCAGAAGAACAGTATAGATCTTACGATAACACTAAAAGGGCCACACCAGCTGCAAGTTTTAGCGTGAGACTTTTTCGCATCTCTGTGACGTAGCAAACATTAAAAACATTGCCGCACCACGAAAAGTATAACGTTTCTCATTGAGTAGAC
The DNA here is from genome assembly GCF_023898315.1 of Schistocerca nitens. Lineage (NCBI taxonomy): Eukaryota > Metazoa > Arthropoda > Insecta > Orthoptera > Acrididae > Schistocerca > Schistocerca nitens. The sequence continues at coordinate 382,754,941 of NC_064619.1, read as the reverse complement.
AGAAGTTAAGTAGACGGAGCTTAAGGTTAACATTGAGACCCTGATTGGTCAGTTGAAAACAGAGCCAGATAGCTTTTTTTTTAAACCAACTTCGGTAAATTGTAGTAAGGAGAAGTTAGGAGAGAGCTGCTTCTGAGACGGCGAGTGCGTGGAGCTGTGCCGCCCGCCGCCCCCTGACGCTGCGTAAACACCGACAATATAATGAACACACGTGATGCTGCATTTTTGAGTGCACAAGGTTCCACTCAGAACTGCCGAAGTCTCATCTGTTACACCCCCGTTTTGCGTAATACTAGTGTCGATCGCCAATTAAAGCTCATAGTATTCACATTTGCTACGTGAAGTAAAAACCTGAAACGCGATGATTTTTCTGTTATATAATTATTGAGAAGCCACATCAGCCACTGTAATCTACGACAAGTTAAATAAGTAATTAAGGATAATTGAGGGTCACTGTAGATCATTTTCATAGTTTTCTCTTTTATGAAACTTCACTTAAACCTAGATTATAGATGTGACATGGCATAGGTCATCCTTCGATCCATTGTAGAACTTGGAAACCCATTCAAGGAATATTCGTTCAAATTTTTGTTCAACGCAGTTGGTTTCTATCATCCTGTATTAAAATATTTCCTTTTATCAATAGTGCAATTTATAAACAATGTTTTGCGAGTAGAATAAAACTTCCAGTGGTATACTTAACTGCTTTTTCGACGTTATTTTACCAGCTAACTTAAAATACGATAGCCTTGAACCCCTTCCACTAAATTTAGTTAGTATCAAGATTCTTTTACAGGGCGTGCAGTGGAGCTGACGCTGAAATCATTAAGTATTCGATTATATCATCGCTAGTCTCACTGAACTCTTCTGAACTCGACATGTCATGTGTGGTCTGGCGTCTCCTTACCAGCAACAAGTCCCAGGTTCAAACTAGTCAGTTCCATAAAAGAACACGCTCATAGCGTCGTTGCGCGAAAGTTGTAGGGAGACACGACTTAGAACAAACAGACACCACGCAGAATGTTAGAAAAACTGTTGAGCGTGTGAGTGTGGCAGTATGTGGTATAGTAGTACCAAGTACAAAATCGATGCCATTGCTGAACATCTATCTCTGCGGTTCCCTTTCTTAAAGTAAGGATAGAATTTATTTAAATGTTACCAACGGAAAAATGTTCCTATCAGAGCACAAAACTTGTGAAAGTGTTCTTGTATAAAAGAATGACTAAAAAGTAGGGTGACACCTGCCACTTCTACTTTCCTCAATAACTATAAAAATTTTCCCAAAAATTTTGTCATGCGAGGCAATTCGTGCTCTTTTAATACGGAACTCACTTTTCGCCCCCACATACTCCCCCAACTGTCACTCCTTCACACCCACTAGTCCAACGCTTTAGGTCGCTAATACGCAAACACTCCCACTCAGCCATTCTCACTTACTCATTCAGCGAAAGTCATTGTCACTATCTTTTTCTATCTCTTTAACGGTCACTGTCTGCTCTCTCACAGCCACAGTCTCCTTCGTTATGTCCTACTACTATTGCCTACTCTTATTTCCAATACCTTCCACTTTGCTCTCTCTTACTGTTTTTTTTCAAATCCATTCCTTCTCACGCCACTGTCTTTTCTCAGTGTCTGTCTCTTTCTTTCTCGCCATCATTCTCATACACTGTCTCTAATTATCACAGGCTGTCACCCTCTTCCACTTCCTCCTTCTCTTTATTTCACTCCCACTGACACTATTGCCTTCACTCTTTTCCTAGCACTGTTCTGTCACTGTCAGCTATGTTCCACCGCCACTGTGTACCTCTCTTTCTCCCACATTGCCATTGTCTCCTTCGCTATTTCTATACCACAGCCACTGTCTACTATATTCCAGTGCTTGACACTTCTCCGTTTCCTTACCACTTTTACTCTTTCATTCTCAGGATACAAACGCGCGAATGTGTTTACATGCTAAAATTTTGGAAGAGATTTTAAAGGTACTGAGGAAGGTAGATTGAGGTAGCTGCTACCACACTTTTCAGTCATATTTGTCTCAAACGGGACATACTGACCATTCTTGTGTTTAGATAGGAGCATTTTTCCACTAGTTTCCTTGTTTTCCTTGCCATGTAGTCCATGCCACTCATACGAAAATAAATTTTTGCGTCGGTAAAATTTTAATAATTTACTTACGTGAAACTGCAATAGCGCAAAGTAATTTTGCACCTCAGATTGGATTTTACGTGCACAAAAATTATATATCGGATTCCCAGAACTCTTCTGCTGATAACGGAGACATTTCACAGCATATTTCTGCGTGATCCGTCACTTTATAAACTACTTTTTCGCCTCACACCCGATTTTAAGTGCGTATTTTACGTATAAAAGTAGGGTAAATTTGAACCTCTGTATCTCTGGCACGTATAAAGGAATGAAGAAAATATTCAAGGTTGTTCGAACTCGGGATCACAGGAATATATCGTAAAAATTATATACCTTTGCTGCCCGTAGCCGTTTGGAATCTGCTTCTCGGTTTTGGCACTCAAAAAACACATTTTTGGGTGTTTCTCAGTAATGGATTAAGAATTTTGAAACCGGGGTGATTGTGGTTCTACATAAATGTCTATGTAATATAAGGTTAAAAACGATTTTCACATGCGTATTTTACGTTTACATGCTGAGTAACTTTGAACCTCTTAATCTTGGAAATGGATAAAGATATCAGACAATTTTCAAAAGAATTCGAGATCGAAATCTTAGGAACATACCGTAAAAATTTTACTCTCTTGCTGTGTGGAGCGCCATCTTGGAATATGCTGCTCGTTACTTGTTCGAAAAAACGGTAAAAACCTTTTTCGAGGTTTTCTAAGGAACCGCCCTTGAATTAAAGGTGCCTTCTTAAGCTCCAATCGTAGAGCACATAAAAAAAGAAAAAAAATGATTTTCGCAATTTCAGTAAGCAGGAGGTAGTGTATTAGCCTATATTCTTACTTCGACCCTGTACTGTAGGACAGTGACACTAAGACCACCTTTCAGCTGCGTATACAACTACTCCCTAAGACAATTGTTATCCAAAACACTTGATCCTACGTTTCTGTCATAAACAGAATCCGAGGTATCAGCCACGGAAGAATTCCGTTTTTATGCGCGGCATTTCGGAACGTACGACTATTGGGGTAGCGCATGCTTCCGCGTGCGTACCGATATAAGATTGCCTGTAAAAAGAGCACGCCTGTTTCGCCCAAGCGTATGTTCAGTTTCTAATTTCTTTCGTCCGAACCACCGAACTGACGGCCTAATTAAAAATCCTTCAGAAAAGTTGAGTTATCGATATAAAAGCCATAATTGGACCCCTAGGTTTTGCATCTTAGTGCAATAAAATGTTCCGCCATTACAACGCCGCCAACAGAAAAATTGAACACAAACGATTAATTTATTAAATTTCGGCGGACCATTCAAAATCTGCAAACGGAGCGTCCTCTTTCACAACAGTTAACATTGTACAGTAGAATAAACCATCGGCGACGGACCTGAAACTATGATATATCCTCCCAGTAATGTTAGAGGCAGTGCAACTTGTGGAACTAACTGGCCTAACTGTCTAATATTAGTCAATCATAAATTCAGTCCCTCTGCTCTGGAGCAGTAATAAACAGTTCAGTCCAGAATGAGTGACAATATTATTATATCACATTTTTCCTTGAGTCTTGAGAAAAAAATCCTGTGGATGTGGGTGCCGTGCTTCTTGTTCCTAGATTGCTGTGCTCATCGACCGCATTAACACTGTCTCCCGCATACTTCAGTCTCCAAAAAGCGAAGCTGGCTGGTAGCTCGGATGGCAGTAGTCTGCGCATACTGTACAGTTCTACAAAACTGTTGATCAAATGAGCTATTGGCACCTGCAGCCCTTGTCCCATCGCTTGGCAACCGCTTAAGATTCGTTATCTGATTATTAATTTAACGCTTTAACTGGCATCAAAAAACTTACGTAATTGAAACGTTAGATTATTTTGTTCTGAACAGTTGCTGTGGTCTAGTTTAGAGTTTATAAGTATGTTTCGGAGATAATTATATTGCCTCTCACATAAAAACAACAAGAAGCACTCTCTTTTTGACCCAAAAAGAGATGTCTTCAGTTTTCGTGCAGGAAGTGCTTGGTAGCACTTTAAACGGCTACGTTGCGAGCCAGTATGGCGCCACACCTTTGGCTTTTTTGTTCTACGTTTGTGTTGTTCAGCGCAAGTTGTATATCACGTCAGGAGATCAAATGCCGAAATCGATGTTCGACCACTTCTTTTTTCTTCATGGACCTTCGTCCGAACTTCCCGCAACAAACGATACCACTTTTTTCGAGTTAATTACTCATTATGTCGTCTCCGTAGATGCAAAAAATTCTCTATTACTATTTACAGTTTTCATGTACTTCGCACACAGAAAACGTGTTGCAGCACGTAATTCAGAGGCAGGAAAATTTTCAATGACAGAAACATTTTCATTTAAGGCACAAGCAACAGTTCAGTAATATTGTCGCGTAGCTGAAAGACTGCTGGGCCCGGTGAATTAGCTATGCTGGAAAACTTCCCCATCTCAACTCCTCCGAACACAATGCAGCACCGAAACTTACGTCCTGCACAGCTGTCGTATATCGCAGGGCGTATATCATTGTGACCAGTTAAATCAACAAATAATTTGCATATGCATTCACATACTGTTTATAAAAAGCTGTGATATTTGCATTCTCCGCGAGCAGCATGATCAGAATGGTGAAGGCACGCTCCACCTTAAATGAGAGAGCTTATGTTCTAGAATAATGAAGACGGTTTGACAAAGAGCAAAAGCCCAGAGAACATTTCTTGAAGTACCTAGGACACAAGAAAACACTTTTAATATCCTCTCGTTGTCAGATCAATACTTAAACTGAATTTAAGTGTGGCGTTGCTAATCAGTCCGCCTCCGTTGCTGAGTGGCCAGCACTACACTCCCACAAACAGCGGACCTTCGGTTTGGTTTCCAGTACATCAAGGGACTCTTCCTTGGTGGGAAGACTGGACCAGGGCGCATTCAGCTTCGTGATGCCAGTTTAGGAGCTACCGGATTGAGAAACAGTGACTTCAAGGCCGAAATGTCGACAATGACCCCATTTCCCCCCACCCCCAGACTGCATCCGAAGATGAATGACTGAGGACAACACTGCGGTCAGTTGACTGTCGCGTCTGGGGGCCTGTTCGCGAGTTTTCTGTTTTCTCCCGTTTTGTTGTTAACGAGCACAACAAGTTTTACACTGGTCGACAGTGAGAGAACTTATAACGTCAAACCATAAGTGACAACAAATTGTAAGTCATAAAGCACTGTTGCAGCAAGGAGCAGTTTACACGGGTGCATTCCCCTTTATTGAAACCGACCTACCTACTACCTACCACTACTGCGTCCTTGAAGGCCCACCGCACTTCTTCAGCCTATCTAACTTACCTGACCTTGCCCTCTGTGCAGTAACGGTACGCTGCCTTCCAACATGTGAACTCTGAATAATTACATTTCCAACACAAACAGACGTGGTGAATTTTACTACAGCTGTATTTAAAGAGAAGAAAATTCTGGTAAAAGTGTCTATACTGTCGAGGCTTTGTGCCCTCGGAATATATTTTTGTACATTCGTCGTTACACTGAAACTAAATAAAAGATGGCACCTCTCAGAGTGCAAAGAGCTGGTTCAAACGTGACTATGTTGATGCCATTAGCACAAAAGCAACGCATATAATCGGCACTCACGTAAGACTTTATGATTTTTAAAGGCTACAACGCAGCTACCCATGTTGGGAGGGTAGTATTACTGATGTTTGACGCCTGGGACTTATCACAACTGGGCAGTATAATTTAGAAAGCCGCAGTTAATAAGATACTCTCCAAACCAATAGAATTCTACCAAATTAGAAGTCGCAACCAAACGATCATCAATGTCTTCGCACTCAGGAGTGATGTACCGCTCACGACATAAGCTTCACTCGTTAACTACTAACGTCTAAGCCTCCGCAGTTTTTCACCAGCACAGATATACATAAAACACATTTTTAAGTTCACTGCCTGAGCAGCTTTGCTTAGACAATGTCAGTAGCATAGTATGAGCATTAGCTAAACGTATTGTGCAATTCCACTGGAATTAAACTTGGCAGGCGTTAGTAGTAGCCAATATCAGAGCCAAGTCTCATCTAACAAACACGTATACCCCACTGCTACTTATCATTGGTGGCAATGACATGAGACGCTACAGTATACCAAACACTAACTCTGCTTGTAATTATAATATCCTCTACAGTTTGCTGCCATGGAGACAAACTCTATACGTTACTTTAGTACGGTGAATTCCCTGCTGTCCTCAACAGTAAAATGTGAGGTGGACTATTTTTCCCTTGGGCTAGGTCCACTGATGGACCCGTCCACACGAACCGAAGTGAAAGGGTGTCAGCTCCTGGAAACTACGCCTTAACTTTTACTTAAGTTTCATTTTCCGTATCACTGTCTCTGTGCCTCCATGTTTCTGATCCTGGTGCCATCGCCTGCCATCTTGAGTGTCAATATAGAGGGGGGGGGGGGGGGGGGCCGCCAGCCAAGCCTGCCCCCGAACGTACTATCTGGTCTCCTCAAGCTCCACCTGCTGGCCAGTAAATTCTGACCGGCTCACTGAATTAAAACTCAGATATATCCGCTATATGTTATTTAATCTTTATGCTGAGTTTGCTATTTTTAATGTAATTAAATACTGCATCAATTAATACGCTTTCCAGCTCATTACTTCTCATTAATATGCTATACTGTTTAATTCATTTAACTATCAAAATAAGCACCAGCAGTTCTATCGCAACACACGGTGACATCTCAGCATTCTGTAAGTGTGGTCTTTACATCAGACTGTGCTGTGTAAGGATGGCAGGCCTAAGCAAATTTAAATTAAATTGTAACGTTCACTGCCGGCCGGTGTAGCCGAGCGGTTCCGGGCGCTTCAGTCTGGATCCGTGCGACCGCTACGGTCGCAGGTTCGAATCCTGCCTCTGGCATGGATGTGTGTGATGTCCTTATGTTAGTTAGGTTTAAATAGTTCTAAGTTCTAGGGTACTAATGACCTCAGATGTTATGTCCCATAGTGCTCAGAGCCACTTTTGTAACGTTCACTGAGTAAGTGAGAGCTGGCCAGATGCAAACGTTATAAGAATTTACTAGTTTTAATTTTGCGTGGTGAGCAACTGGCAGAAAGTACTATGACTCTCTTAAGGTAGCCAATGCCTCGTCACCAAAATAATCACATCAGCAACATCAAGAAACCCCTGGCAAAAGTAACGATGTTTCTCTTATGAAACACAACTAGTGGCGTATAGCATCAGGCAGACTGCCCACAGTATCTAAGTAATGTGTATTTGGGTGAACAACTGGCAGGAATCACTATGAATCTCTTAAGGTAGCCGCCCGCATCTCGTGGTCGTGCGGTAGCGTTCTCGCTTCCCACGCCCGGGTTCCCGGGTTCGATTCCCGGCGGGGTCAGGGATTTTCTCTGCCTCGTGATGGCTGGGTGTTGTGTGCTGTCCTTAGGTTAGTTAGGTTTAAGTAGTTCTAAGTTCTAGGGGACTTATGACCACAGCAGTTGAGTCCCATAGTGCTCAGAGCCATTTTCTTAAGGTAGCCAATGCCTCATATCCTACAGAATCACATCAGCAACTTCAAGAAACCCCTGGCAAAAGTATCTATATGTCCCTTAAGATACACTGCATTTATATTTCTCTAACTGGGGATAGTGTGAGGCTTGTACCAAAACATGACTTGTGATCCTGCAACTAAGGATAGTGCGACGCTTGAATCATAATAGAATTTCTACTACTTTCGCCATTAGTGTGCCCCTCCATACAAGGATAGCGAGGAGCTCAAACCATATGACGACTTACATTCCTATCACTACCATTGTGTTTAAGCACCTAGTAAAAATGCTTGGTTGTTTGAAATCTGATATGAACTTTCCTTAATGAGCAACTGATTCCACAGCTCTCGTTTACTGACGAATTGAAGTTTCATGATTTCAACGAGATAAAATAAGGATAGTAATAACTAGACGTCCAAACGACGAGGAGATCGATACAGGCTCAGCTCTGGACGTGACAGCGTAAGTGTGGAGGAAGAGTGTCGCCGCGTTTGTAGGGAAGCAACGGGAAACTTAAATTTTTCTGGCTTGAAATGAATTTGTATCCCACTTCTCTGCAATAAGGGTTCTGTGTTTTAATCCTGTACCATCTGGCTCTACGAATGAACAGTAGTCGCACCGTACCACGTACATCTTTTTAAGGCGGGATATCATCTAAAATGTTCTCTGTCTTTGCTCAAGTTCGACTAAGACAGTCATATCAAGAGCATCATTCAGCATCAGATCTCTTTTCCTACTCGAGGGTATATTCATGTCCCCGTCTTTCTGTTCAGTATCATTTCACGTAATTAGAGATACGTAAACGTAAGCGGCCAGTTGGGTACTTTACAGACAGTAAACAGAAAAAAGTTGTTATTGTATTCTCCAAAAAGGTATCATATTATAGTCTTAAAATATATAGACACTTACAGCAAACTGATCGAGAAATAATGCTATGGAAAATGTGACGTAGAATCCTTCAGTTGACATAAAAAAACACAAAGAAGTTGCTGGCAGAGGTTTCTCGGGTAACTGAGTAGCGGGAAAGCACTGGTATAAGGAAACATAAAGTGAGGTGAGCGAGAGAAAGGAAATGATGGGTAATAACTCAGCGGCAGTGCAACGTATTTGGAGCTACTATGAGTTATCTCGTGGCTGGGTGAGGATCGTCCTTTTGTGCTACCAATATTAAATTAGCTCTTTCGGCAGCTCTAACCGCGAATAACAGAACCAATAAGTAGTTGGTCTTTGAATCAGTTGCTTCCTCTGTTCCTCTGAGACTTCGGTGTTCCGCATATACTTAAAGCAACATAGTTCATCCACGTGGTCAGACTGCAGACCACATCGATCTCGCAAGAGTGTTTTGTGTACTCAAAGTCCAAGTAAAAAGTGTGTTTTGCTTGCTTTATCTCAGCCCTGTTGAAAGACCCCCGTCTCGACGATACAGCTGACAAGTCAAAGTGAAATTATTTCTTGAGGCGAAGCAACATCGATCATATTTGTAGCATGTACTGCAGGAATTAATTGTGACGTCATATTATCGGTCTCTGGAAACCTTTTACTACCACTTTCTTTTGCAGGAATATCTTTACAGTATTTCAATCTCCCTACAACCATGGGAATATGCATAACATTAATCTTAAAATGTAAGTGCTTAATTACTTAAAAACGTTTCAAATCAATATTTAGATCAATTCTCTTATTCTGTTTTTCTTACGTCGTTCCTAAATGTAAACATCATAGCGTGATCCCTTCTGATTATGGCAGTACATTGCCTCTCAACCATTAATGACGGAAGAGAGTGAAAACGCTAATACAGCTACAGAAAGCAGATAATCTTTGATGCAGTGTATAATTGAAACAGGTACACAAAGTCGTTTTTAAGAAGCACAATATTCAATACTCTTGAAGAATGTTTCACTAAGAGATGTTTACAGAATAATCTCTTGTCAACGCAGGCTGGAAGATATATCGATCAAAATTTAGCTGCTGTCGGCTCCTCATGATCAGAGATTCGATGTCTCAGAATGGAGCTGAGCTTTAAAACACTCATCGAAGTCACCGAGTGTTATTTCATTAGATTTGTAGCATGAGATTAGTAAGAACTGAAATCTGCAAGTAATATGTAGAGATAAAAGGGACTTACTTGCTTGGGTTTTAAATATTGTTAGCATGGGCTCCTGAGAAATGGAATCGTTAACTCCAAATAGCAAAACAGCACCTGAGTGCTTTATTTAGACAACTCATTAAAATCGGTGGTGACATTATTGAAGACTGCGTTGTAAGATAAAATTACAGGCAAAATGACACAGGTTGTAGTAACGTCACATCTACAACTACCATCTCTGAAGGTCTCAAACACTTGCATCTCACAAGCCATTATTACTACTAGAGTATTTGAATACATGATATTTACCTTTTAAAATGGTCCTCTTGACAATCTCTCAAAGTTTATCCGTTTCATCATCAGGGAGAGAAGAATTCACACGATATCTTCATCAACATCTACTTCTTCTTCCTCATGCTGGAACATTCAGTCTGCTCCATTCACATATAAATGTCAGGTTCATCTTTCCACTGGTTGCTAATAAGCCTTCGATCGCTATTTAATCCTTGCGTTTCTTATTTTGATTCTAAGGATGTATTTAATTTGGAAGAGATAGGGAATTCAGTATTAGAATCAGAATTTAAAAGAACTTTGGAGGATTTAAGATCAAATAAGGCAGAAGGGATAGATAACATTCCATCAAAATTTCTAAAAGTATTGGTGTAAATGGCAACAAAACGATTATTTACGTTGGTGTATAGAATATATGAGTCTGGCGACTTAAATGAGTCTGAATTTCGGAAAAATATCATCCACGCAATTCCGAAGACTGCAAGAGCTGACAAGTGAGAGAATTATCGCAAAATCGGCTCAACAGTTCATGCATCAAGTTTCTGATACGAATAATATACAGAAGCATGGAAAAGATAATTTAGGATGTGTTAGTTGACGATCAGTTTGGCTTTAGGAAAGGTAAAAGCACCAGAGAGACAATTCTAACGTTGCGTTTCATAATGGAAGCAAGACTAAAGAAAAATCTAGACACTTTAATAGGATTTGACGTCCTGGAGAAAGCGTTCGACAATGTAAAATGGTGCAAGATGTTCTAAATTCGGAGAAAAATAGGGGTAGCCTATAGGGAGACACAGATAATATACAGTATATATAAGAGCCAAGAGAGAATTATAAGAGTGAACGACTAAGAATGAAGTGCTCGGATTAAAAAGGGTGTAAGATAGGGATGTAGTCTTTCGCCCATACTGTTCAATCTGTACATAGAAGACGCAATGATGGTAATAAAACTAAGGTTCATGAGTGGAATTAAAATTGAAGGCAAAAGGTTATCAGTGATACGATTCGCTTACGACATTGCTGTCCTGAGTGAAAGTGAGGAAGACTTACATGATCTGCTGAATGGAATGGACAGTCTAATGAGTACAGAACATGGACTGAGATTACATCATACAGATAAAAGTACGTAACAACACTTTAATTACACTTGAGTTAACAATTAAATAATCAGAAGGACAAATCCTTCAAATCAAGAGGATCTAGGACCACAACCCAGAGACTGTAAGTTTAACAAATTACTCTCCGTTTTTTCGGTTATAATTCAATTAATAATAAGTCCAGATTCAAATGTATGTAAGAATTAAATTATTATTCATATATTTCTATCCTTACAAACGTGCGCAGCATATACCCTTGATAAGATGACGCCAACAGCGGCAGCCCTCAAGCAAATAACATTGAAAAAACTAACCATGTGGCTACCTAAAACTGAATAAACAGAACTTAAGAACCAAACTGTTATAAAACACTTACGCCAAACACACAGCATATGCGAGATAACGTCAAAACCTACTTAAAAAGGAAATAAACTTCAAAACCTTAATAAATCTTAAATAACACCAGCAAGACCGCTGGAAGACCAGTTAAATAAATGAACGATCAAATTTACGCAGTATTACAAACTGCAGATCAGATTTACGTGACAGTAATTCACTTGAGAACTGCAAAGGCGCACCAAGCTTAAACACTGGAAGCTCAGTCAAATCAATTCCTGTTTCATATTTATAATTGTACAAAACGAATCAAATTTACGGAGTAGCACCAACTGGAGATTAGCTTAGGTAGCAGGTATTCACTACAATGCCCCATCGAGTTTATAAGTTTTGACAACATAGTCTAAACACTCTGACCTAAAAATTTAAAACACATAAAATTCTTAAAACATCAAAACCAACACCATTAGGTATCACTTAGTACGACTACTCAAACCAGAGCCACCAAACATTACCGACGTGGTCGCTTGTTATTACAAAAATACACTGCAAAATGTTCACGTCACTTCTCTAGCACTGATAATCACATATCCCAAGCCACATAGCATTGTCCACAGCATGTATCTCTGCCAGGAAAACCATCTTTAGGCTCGCTTGACAAACAGAACACACACCATGTCGAGACGTGGTGTCAGCATCTTCAAGTCTCTGCGGACACACCCTCTCCCCTATCGGCGAAGTAAACCTTGCATGTAAGGAAATTACCGCTGCAATGGACCACAGACTGTCTCAATCACTTCTTCAAATTTCTTATTTGTCGCCTTTCTTCTTGTGTGTGTAGTGTCACATACCAGCTGCAATTTATTCAAATTATTTTTCAACTTTTCACCTTGATCGTAGGAAAGCACATATCCCAAATAGTTAAAAGTAATAATCTGCACGATTGTGTTACTGTCAATTACAGTCTTTGACCGAACTGAATTTTTTGTGTACTATTACCACACCGGCATATTTTCTTTAACAGGTCTCTAGATTGTGATTTAAAAGTAAGTCGAAAATTTGATTCGTAGGTTCGTCTCAATCCTACAAGGAATATCAGCAAAAACATTGAGTTCAAAACTGCAATGTTACTTCTCAAATGTTTTATACTGTTCTGCCGGTCGTTTACAGATGTTAAGTATACGTGTTAAAAAGGTGCAGCAATTCAGGAACCTTGTCTCATTCCCTGTTTTATAACTGTATCCGTGTATCATCGCCCCCCAGCTGCGAACATGGATGATTGTATCCTTTTACAAGCTGCGCAGACGTTCGCTGTACGATGCGGGTAGTAATTCTGTGTCATTGTTTCCAAAAGTTTGTTTTTCAACTTCATCTAATGCTTTTATGTTATCACTAAACAAAATAAGGATTCTAAGTTGAATTCGCATGTCGCCTATATACATTGTTTCATAGTAAACACACTGTTGCTACAAGAACGTTCTACCCTCAGAAAATGCTGTTCTACTAAAAGTGATTCTCTAATTGCGTTTAGGCGTCTTCAAATAAAATATTCCTAGGTTACTATTAATAGAGGGACTCCACTATAATCGCTTCTCTTGCCTTTCTTGTTACTGCATGACACAAGTGCTCTCGCCCATTTTTAGGGTTCCTTCTATGTGTTCCAGCATATATTGACAATCTGTAAAAATCTGGTGGCACCCATGAATGAAGCGTACCCAACGACCTCTATTAAAATATTAAGGTGACCTGAAGATTTCCTATTTCCTACAGACTGTCATGCTCATATTATTTCTGGCCGCAACTATGCATTCGAACTTACTATTTCTGGGGCCAACACTGCCTTCATTTGAACTGATTCCCAACCCTTTACAATATTCTAAGCAATTGTTCTCATGTATCAAATTTGTGTTTGTTCAATCTCTTTCACACTTAACTATTTTATCATTTTTATATGTGTTAGGCCTCCAGGTGCAGAAGACTCTATATTACATACCATAACTCCCAAAACTTATCTAGTCTGCCGATTTATCTTTTGAAATCTATTCATTTACATCTCTATTCCGTTTAATCTGTCTGAGTGTTTGTTCTTAAAAACTTAAGACATTCTCTTTTTTCTCGCTCATCAATATGTCGATTCCTTCATTATGTAAATAATGATTCAACTTTTTCCTTTCAGTTTTGTACCTTCAGAGTGAACAGAAATGATGTTCAGTAGCAGGGATGTTCAAAACTCGTGATATGACTTCACGGCGAATAAGACTGTGGCGAAGAAGAAAGTTAAACAGCTGATATTCCAAATTTCAGCGTAACCACACAAATTCTATAGGAGTAACGCCGCAATTGGTATACCACGATGTCCTGCTGCATGAAGAGGTCCGCAAATGAATCCTGTTCATCCTCGTCTGACATGAATCATCGACCCTTCAAGCCCCTTTTAAGCAGCTACTAGGGTAGCAGAGTACGTGTGGCGTGCACACGGGGGTTTTTTAGGTTAGAGGGACCCCACCTTGGGCGAAACGATAAAATACCTGACGGCTTACCAGAGAGAACATCAGCATCGTTGATAAAGAACGTCCGTCCTCAGAGACCAAAAACAGGAAAAGTTAACGTAATATTGGTAAACTGCAGGAGTATCCAGGGCAAGGTTCCTGAATTAGTATCGCTTATTGAAGGAAATAGTGCGCATATAGTATTAGGAACGGAAAGTTGGTTAAAACCGGAAGTGAACAGTAACGAAATCCTAGACACAGAATGGAATATATACCGCAAGGATAGGATAAACGCCAATGGTGGAGGAGTATTTATAGCAGTAAAGAATTCAATAATATCCAGTGAAGTTATTAGCGAATGCGAATGTGAAATAATCTGGGTTAAGTTAAGTATCAAAGGTGGGTCAGATATGATAGTCGGATGCTTCTATAGACCACCTGCATCAGCAACCGTAGTAGTTGAGCGCCTCAGAGAGAACCTGCAGAACGTCGTGAAGAAGTTTCGTGATCATACTATTGTAATAGGGGGAGACCTCAATCTACCAGGTATAGAATGGGATAGTCACACAATCAGAACTGGAGCCAGGGACAGAGACTCTTGTGACATTATCCTGACTGCCTTGTCCGAGAATTACTTCGAGCAGATAGTTAGAGAACCAACTCGTGAAGCTAACGTTTTAGACCTCATAGCAACAAATAGACCGGAACTTTTCGGCTCCGTGAATGTAGAAGAGGGTATCAGTGATCATAAGTCAGTGGTTGCATCAATGACTACAAGTGTAATAAGAAATGCCAAGAAAGGAAGGAAAATATATTTGCCTAACAAGAGTGATAGGGCACAAATCGCAGAATATCTGAGTGACCACCATCAAACGTTCATTTCTGAGGAAGAGGGTGTGGAACAAAAATGGAAAAAATTCAGAAACATCGTCCAGTACGCCTTAGATAAGTTCGTACCGACTAAGGTCCAAAGCGAGGGGAAAGATCCACCGTGGTATAACAATCATGTACGAAAGGTACTACGGAAACAAAGAAAGCTTCATCATAGGTTTAAGAGTAGTCGAATCATAGCTGATAAGGAAAAGCTGAACGAAGCGAAAAAGAGCGTAAAGAGAGCAATGAGAGAAGCATTCAACGAATTCGAACATAAAACATTGGCAAACAATCTAAACAAGAACCCTAAAAAGTTTTGGTCATATGTAAAATCGGTAAGCGGATCTAAATCCCCTATTCAGTCACTCGTTGACCACGATGGCACCGAAACAGAGGACGACCGAAGAAAGGCAGAAATACTGAATTCAGTGTTCCGAAACTGTCTCACTGCGGAAAATCGTAACACCGTCCCTGACTTCAGCCGTCGCACGGACGCCAAAATGGAAAATATTGAAATAAACGATATCGGAATTGAAAAACAACTGCTATCACTTAGTAGCGGAAAAGCATCCGGACCAGACGAGATACCCGTAAGATTCTACAGTGATTATGCTAAAGAACTTGCCCCCTTTCTATCAGCAATTTATCGTAGATCTCTGGAAGAACGTAAAGTACCTAGCGACTGGAAGAAAGCGCAGGTCGTTCCCATTTTCAAGAAGGGTCATAAATCAGATGCGAATAATTATAGGCCTATTTCGCTTACGTCAATCTGTTGTAGAATAATGGAACATGTTTTATGTTCTCGTATTATGACGTTCTTAGATAATACAAACCTCCTTCATCATAACCAACATGGATTCCGCAAACAGAGATCATGTGAAACTCAGCTCGCCCTATTTGTCCAAGAAATTCACAGTGCCGTAGACACTGGCGAGCAGATTGATGCCGTATTCCTGGACTTCAGGAAGGCATTTGATACGGTTCCGCACTTACGTTTAGTGAAAAAAATACGAGCTTACGGAATATCGGACCAGGTTTGTGATTGGATTCAGGATTTCCTAGAAGAAAGGACACAACATGTCATTCTTAACAATTCAAAATCTGCAGATGTAGAGGTAATTTCGGGAGTACCGCAAGGAAGCGTGATAGGACCTTTATTGTTTACAATATACATAAATGACTTAGTTGACAACATCGGTAGCTCCGTGAGGCTATTTGCAGATGACACGGTTGTCTACAAGAAAGTAGCAACATCAGAAGACTCGTACGTACTCCAGGAAGACCTGCAGAGGATTAATGAATGGTGCGACAGCTGGCAGCTTTCCCTAAACGTAGATAAATGTAATATAATGCGCATACATAGGGGCAGAAATCCATTCCAGTACGATTATGCCATAGGTGGTAAATCATTGGAAGCGGTAACGACCGTAAAATACTTAGGAGTTACTATCCGGAGCGATCTGAAGTGGAATGATCACATAAAACAAATAGTGGGAAAAGCAGGCGCCAGGTTGAGATTCATAGGAAGAATTCTAAGAAAATGTGACTCATCGACGAAAGAAGTAGCTTACAAAACGCTTGTTCGTCCGATTCTTGAGTATTGCTCATCAGTATGGGACCCTTACCAGGTTGGATTAATAGAAGAGATAGACATGATCCAGCGAAAAGCAGCGCGATTCGTCATGGGGACATTTAGTCAGCGCGAGAGCGTTACGGAGATGCTGAACAAGCTCCAGTGGCGGACACTTCAAGAAAGGCGTTACGCAATACGGAGAGGTTTATTATCGAAATTACGAGAGAGCACATTCCGGGAAGAGATGGGCAACATATTACTACCGCCCACATATATCTCGCGTAATGATCACAACGAAAAGATCCGAGAAATTAGAGCAAATACGGAGACTTACAAGCAGTCGTTCTTCCCACGCACAATTCGTGAATGGAACAGGGAAGGGGGGATCAGATAGTGGTACAATAAGTACCCTCCGCCACACACTGTAAGGTGGCTCGCGGAGTATAGATGTAGATGTAGATGTAGAAGGGACTGAAGGCTTCCGCAGCTAGGAAAAGAGTAACAGCTCGTTTGTCCTGTTTGGACGCATTTGGCAATAACGTCGCCATTGTTCACCTTTCCGCCTTTACCTCGCGAACGTCAGGGAGACACAAATGCAATACTAATCCCTTGCCTACATGTCGGTGCTTTCATACCAGCATCGGAGTCGAGCTATGCTGCATATAAGCTGTAGGAACACCCTCAGACAGAGACTTTTTAATAGGCCCTTATAGATGGACGTGCAAGTCACCCGGACGTGCTGTATTATGATTTACACTTGTAAAGTTCACATAACTTTGGACACACTCAATGGTCATCATATATTTCACCCTTAGGAAGGAAATTTTTGGTACTGAAAATGGCAAAAATAAGCTACGTTGGGGGATATAATTTTGATAAAGTTAATGGTCTTGTCATCACTTTGCTTTTCTGTACGGCACTGGTAGTAAAAATTCAGTACCATTCGGAGTGATGGAAGAAATGGATGTTCCGCGTGGTCGGTAACGACTAAGTTTACACAGTGAGCAGATTGATAGAAACGGAGTCCACAACACAGCACATTCGTCGAAAGCGTGCAAAATCAGTCCACAGTAAATACCGACATGGAGAAAACCGCACAACAAGCAATGTAACGAACTCTGTCAAATGGCACGGCCCGACGGCTTAAAGAAATAACAGAAAAGTCGCTAACGTTACCGCATTCCCGTATTTAAGCGCAGAACACCATATGCCGTGCTCATCTTATCCTCTACTTGAGCCATCTGCTGAGACGCGAGGGTGTGTTATTACTTCCTGACTACAATGTCTCAGACCTGGTTCGACACTGTTGCTTGGTTAGGAATCCGAATGACGATTAGGTACATGGCGTACCACACATTCACGGAAATAATGGAGTAAAAGGTCCAATAGACAATGAAACGGATACGACAGTGAAAACAAAACAAAAATGTTTTATTTACGACAGTTAGTTACCCCTTCCACCTGTTTCTCTATGAACTCGCCGCTCTTACTTATGTAAGCGTTGTGCCAACTTTCCAATACCCTTGTCGTAGAAGCCAGCCGTCTGTGATTTTCGCCAGTTCTCTACGCTGGTCTACAGCTGATTGTCTATGCCAAAACGTTGTGTTCATGGTCAGCCGTTCGTGTGAGCAGAGATGAAACTCAGGAACAATCAATTACGGGCTGTACTGTGAGTAATCAAACAATTCCCATCGAAAACGCTGCAGGAGCATCTTCATGGGCCCTGCAGAGTGCGACCGAGAATTCTCTTGAAGAAGGAAACGCATGACAGTAATTTTACAAGGGATGCATGACATCAGGTGAAATCTCTCACCATGCCCTCATACTTGGCGGGAGACACTGTTTTCTAGGCATCTTTACGCACTTACTATCCGCTCAGAACTGAAAAGAGCTACGTGACTCGACCGACGGACGTACTAGAGACACTGCCAAACACATCTGGATTTTCGCTACGGTTTTTATTTCGCATCCGATTGGACCTTAATCTCTATATCGCCGTCGTAGCTTGATATCGTTTAGGCAAGGTGTTCGTGGTTGTAACACTCTCCGTTTCCGTCAGAGCCAAAGTACACTACTGTATTCGACAGGGCGAGACTTAACGTTCCACGGGAAGGGGACTCCAAATAGGTAACGTCAGACTTAGAAGAACACGTGGCGAATTGTTTACTTCCGTGGTAAACTTAGGGTTAACCGAATGTAGCACCGACCGCGCAGGTGGTCTTCGTGCGACGTATCGCGGCGCTGCCTACCAGCAGGGGCAGACTCGGCGCGTGGCCTGCGTGTGAGCTGGCGTCGCGTGATGATGCGCGACTAGCGTGCGCCAGGCTGGGGCAGATTGCATCGCCGTTGATACTGTCACTCCCAGCCGTCTTTTCCGGGCAATATCCGTACACAATTTTGGGAACGACGAGAACAGCGTGGTATTCTCTTTCACAGTTAAAATAAACCAAGTCGCAACCAAAGGCGAAGAAGGCAGACCGCCGAATTTCAGTCAAAGCTGCTACCTTCGGCACGATCCCCCGAGATTATGCTCAAAGTATACTGTTAGCCCTTGAAATTGCAACACAAGGAAAGATACAAAGCAGCGTAATTTTTCTCATACTGCATATACACTCTCGCACCGAGCGAGATGCCGCAGTGGCTAGCACACTGGACTCGCATTCGGGAGGACAACGGTTCAATCCTGTGTCCGGCCATCCTGATTTAGGTTTCCCGTGATTTCCCTAAATCGCTCCAGGCAAATGCCGGGATGGTTCCTTTGAAAGGGCACGGCCGACTTCCACCCCTAATCTGATGAGACCGATGACCTCGCTGTCTGGTCTCCTCCCCCGAAACAACCCAACCCAACCCAACCCACTGTCGCAGGTAGGATACGTGATCAAATTTGTAGGTGATTTGAGGGTATCCTGAGGGTGAAATTTAGCGAACAGAAATTCCACATCATGCAGCGACAATGTCTCCAACAGAATTGGTCATTGAGCCAGTCTCATGGATTTGTCAATCAATGCTGCTACAACTGTATGCCACAGTTCATCAGCTGTAGTGACCGCCTAACAACGATTTCTCGAAAATTCTTACTGACGTCCTTTCAATAGGCGGGAAATCAGGAAAACTTTATGGCCAGTTCAGCTGTCATACAAACTATATATTGATGTAAAGGGTGTGGAAGTGAATACGGAAATGTCGAAAACCAAAGCGTTACCATTTCCTAATACGGGGTAGAAAAACCGCTGGCATTCAAAATAGCTTCCAGTCCTCTCGAAATGGGTATATACAGATCCTGTACGATGGTCAGGGGAATCTTATGCCATTCTTCCTGCAAAATACCCTGAAGTTCAGGTAACGATAATGGGGTTGCCAGTGATCACGCATCCGTCTCTCCAAATTAAAACGGCAAAAGCTCAATAATATTGAGATCTGTTGGTTGAGGTGGCCAGAGGAGATGCGATAATTCATACTTGCACTCTCAAAACCAGTGCTGGATGATGCCAACTGTGTGAAGATTGGCCTTGCCGTCTTAAAACACAGCTCCAACATTGAGGGGACAAACATTCTATTATGGGATGCACCTGATCAACAAAAATGGTCACATAATCCTTGGAAGTAAACTGACCTTGCAGATTACACATGGGTTCCATGAAATACCACGTTATGGTTGCCCAAATCATCATCGAGCCCCCGCCTTGATTCACTGTTGGAACGTCACCACAGTCAGAAAGTAAAAATCGTGTGAAAGAAGACTCATCTGACCAAATGACATCGCTACGTAGTCCAGGTACCACATTTTTCTGTCAATGGTGACTGGTTTTGGAATTCTAACTCGGCTTGTAATTATTTGCCTACGGAGCACTCTTCGTGTTCTTTTGCTGCTGACATGGCTTGCGAGTGGATTTTGCGAATGTTGTTCCCTTATTTTTCGTCATAGTCCTCTTCAGTGATCGCCTGTCATCATCACCTAACACACACATTCGTATTATGACTTAGTGGATGATGTACTTCGGTTTTTCCACCTACGGTATAATCCTCAGATACAGCGGCTTTGTTGCCATACCCTTCTTGACCAGAACAGCAGGTATCACACCTCAGCATCGTAATACAAGACGCCACGGTGCAATTCGCACCACAAATGCTTTGAGGAATAAATGGATCCTTGACTTGTCTGTCCGGTGTCCTTATTTATCGCCCAAGGAGCATGTCTTTTCTGTGATTAGAAGACGTACCAGTCACCAGTCACTACTCTTCGCCGCGCGGGATTAGCCGAGCGGTCTAGGCGCTGCAGTCGTAGACTGTGTGGCCGGTCCCGGCGGAGGTTCGAGTCCTCCCTCAGGCATGGGTGTGTGTGTTTGTCCTTAGGATAATTTAGGTTAAGTAGTGTGTAAGCTTAGGGACTGATGACCTTAGCAGTTAAGTCCCATAAGATTTCCCACACATTTGAACATTTGAACACTACTCTTCATAAACTGAAAACATCATGTGTTTCAGGCATCGAAATAAATTCCTCAAGATGACATTCGTAGGCTGTTGCCTCCACGAGACACTGAACAAAGAGCGTATTCGTCCCTACGAGGGTCACACCTCTTATTGACACTGATGAAGGAGATCAGTTCGTAATCTATTAATCATTTATTACCCGTTATGTAATGAATACCTACACAAAGCTTGATAGACCGTGGACGAGCTTCTTGCTATAGCACTTCCCGCTTGTCTGAGTCTAGCGCAGTAAGATACTGCTGCAGCCTCGCAGCTCGCTCTTTGCCTTACTGGGCATTCAACCTGCAGCTGCCCTGCCATCCCCAGCGGTTACATCCACTCCTGGCGAGGATTCGACTTCAGCTTCAGCACCAACGTATAGTAAAGGCCGAACAACAAAACATCAGGTTCATATATATGTAAGTCGTTGAAGTTGTTTGGTTTGTGGGGCGCTCAACTGCACGGTCATCAGCGCCCATACAAAGACCCAATTTTGACACACTGCAATTTTTACACAGATCAATCTAGCCCTTTTCACGAATGATGATGATGATAAATTGATGAGGACAACACAAACATCCAGCTCTCGGGCAGGGAAAATCCTCGATCCGGCCGGGTATCGAACCCGGGACCCCGTGATCCAGAGGCAGCAACACTAGCCACTAGACGAAGAGCTGCGGACATACGTGAGTCGTAAAAACAATGAACACCAGACAGACGGAATTACTTCGAAGTACATCTTGTACCGTTGCTAATAACAGTGAAAAAAGATGTTGTAAGACTCCGTAATACGCTTTTAAAGGGAAATGTGGAATGCTAAAATTAAGAGTGAGAATGAGCAGCAGAAAACCGTGTCGCAAACGTAGGGTTTTTGTTAAATGGAACACCAAAATTGTCTAAGTGACAAAAACATTTTTCTTTTTCAGGAGAGCGAACAAACTATGAGGTTATAATAATGTAAACACACTCTTAAGAGAGAAATGTCCGTGTTCATTTGTATGAAGTATGACCTAAGCTAAATCCTTAAATATACTGTTAGGCGCATACAAAACTGCAATAAAATATCAGATTTTGTTTTGTCAAAAATTCCAGCATAGTACAAATGAACTTTCTCCCTGATTTCACTGGAGGATACTAAACAAGGCAAGCAGAAATATTCTGCTGATCTTATGTAATTAACAGTGATTCCTTTTATCGGATGAACTGCTTCTGCCGCTGGAGGAAGTCACGACAGCTTCTCTTGTAACAAAGACCAACTGGATCTTTTACTGTGATCCTTCTGTTTTAGCACTAGGTCGCAGATAGACAGAGGCCTAAGCGCCCATTTCGTGATTCACAGCCACGTATCCCAGTTAATAGCAAACACTGAGGTGTTTTATTAATTTTATGAGGACACTGTCAGACTCGAAGAAGATTTGTCACTCCTTATCGAAAACCTAGCAGGGTCGAAGCGGCCTAGCTTTAGTAGTAGTATTTGTGATTCAAATGGGGCTAAGATCAGGAATAGAAATTGAAGTTAACCTCAGTTGTTAGCGCTTGTATTGTTGCATTCTTACTGCTGGTTTATTGAGCGGCAATTACTGCAAAAGATTATTCACGCTTCTTCTAGTTTTCTGCTCTCTTCCGCTTTTCATATTCTAATGAACTGAATGCTTAGACAGCAGTTTTAAAAAACTCACAAATATTAGTGGAACAACTAACTGATAGAGAAGAAACATTGAAATGGGACCCAGGTTCCATACAGAACATTCTGCAGCACTTAATCTGTTTGGTGTGTAGCTGACTGTGCATATAGAAGGTGCACCAGCTATTGCGCCATAAAGAACTACGAAAGATACGATATTCTTCTTGAATACTAAAACTCTACATAGATTACCTTGAAATAAGAAATGCTAATTTTCATATTTTGTCACAAAGATCCATTAGCGTTCTCACTCTGTATTTTATCTAAGGGGAATCTATATTATATAGTAGCGTATTGCTGAGATTTTATCATCTAACCAAATACTGAACCTACAAAAAGATACTCTGGCAATCAGCCTTCTGTTAATCTCTCACCTCCTTCCATACTGAAGTTGTCATTTTCTTCGTTTAAGATGCATTCACGATGCATTCCAGTCCCCATGCATGCGCTTTCTATTGCACTGTAGCTTTCGCAGCATTGTCATATAATGACCGAAAATATATATCAACATCAAAAAATAATTAATGTTGAGTAATGAAATTTCGGTAATATATTTGTGTAGGTAACATATTTAAGTGATTAGCACTGCAACATCACAGGTTAATGTAAGCCAGGGATAAGCTATTGCAAATGCGAAATACTGGTACTTTAATAACCGATGTAACTGCCAAAATGTTGGATGTAAACATTCGAAGGTGCATGTATTGCGTTGTACAGGTGCCGGATGTCAGTTTGTGCGATGGAATTCCATGCTTATCGCACGTATAATTCTGTCAGTCGATGACGTTGTAGTTGTCGTCCGATCATGTCCCATTATGTCCTCGATTGGAGACATATCTGGTGATCGACTAGGCCAAGGCAATCTGTTGACACTCTGAAGAGCATATTGAGTTGCAACAGCAGATGAATTATTTGTGAATACTTTATCTCTTAGTTTCAAACTGGAATTACCTTGACGAGATTGGTAGGAACATGGGCTCTGAAGCCATTTTGCGAAAAGCAGAATTAGAGTCGATATTATGTAATATTATTGTGTGTAATTCTCATTTATTTACTGTATGTAACGTACAGCCTAGCGTTTAACATTGATGAGACTTATCAAGATTGTCGAATAAGCTACCATCGATAAGAACTTCAAATGAGCTGGATGAAGACTACTAAAACAAAAAAAACATTAACCTTCGTGTACCTCTGGGCATATCAGTTTACATGTATATTCGGACTAATGTGATGCTCATGAAATCCGTCGCTCAAAGACACTCCCACATAATGTGAGGTGAGCTGGCACCACATCAGCTGAAGGGTCAGTGTAAACACTTACTGGTTTCAAACACTAGAACTTAAAGGAGAATATTTCAAATGCAAATACAAGGTAATCAAAGTTATCCAGATGACGAGGCGTGTACCGGATACCGTTAGATATTTCAGTGCGGTCACAGGCCAGACTTTAAACAAAGGCTGCATATGAGAAGATGAGACAACTGATCATGATCTTTATAAAGTACGTAAAACCGTCTGTTGAGAGTTATATCTCGCCTGAGACTAAGTTTATCAGTCCACATAACCCGCTACTCAAACAATGAAATGCTACATTCATTCTCGTTGTGTGAATGACGAATAAAGTATCGGTTACCTGAAGGGAGTATATTTGGAGTACTTGAAACTTCATGACAAATTAAAACTTTGCGCCCCACGTATTTATTAATCGTTACCCCCGCTTTTTGCTGGTAATGCCTACATTGATAGATCTATTGTGATGTGCCTCATGGCTGTTACGACATTGTACCAGCACTAGTGCAGCACTGAATACCATGTGGAGAATGAGGTGCTCCAAAAATGGGAAAAGCGTCTACAGAAAAATTTAAGTCACAAAATTTTACATACGTGTAAGGATTAAGTAGTTTAATATCTGTCAGATCCTAGTACACAAATCACAATATACTCGTACGTATGTTTCTGGTTAGAGCACTTCGGCAGTCAGTTTTCATAACACCTTACTCTGACAATAAATGCTCTTTATTCTACTTTGTGATTGCAAGGGGCCTACGCATACAATAAATTTAAACTCTGTGTAATTAAAGTGAAAATAATTACATGTACTCTGGGATGAATGTTATGATGTATAAGTTGCATCGATAATCCCGTGTAGAGAGAAGCGAACGGCTCTTAAAACTCTTGCGTTCAGACTTGCTTTCAAATTGTCATTAGGCATCTTCGGTGCTAATCTCGCATTTCATAGTCGCATCCACTTACACTGTGGATATGAACAATTTAATCGTGGACATTGGCAAGAAGCCATTGTTGACCATCGTTTCTATTTATATAAGTGTACATCTTCAAGAAGGTCTACACAACACATACCTTCTTACAATCGATGGTGCAGTCTATTTCTCATGCCGTTATCGTTACCGTTCTCCTCGTCTGCCATTCCATACGTGCTATAATGGGCGATCAGGAAGTTTCCGTTCGCAGGCCGCTTTAACCCCTTGCCTAAATGTCGGTGCTTAGGTACCTACATCGAAGTCGTGCTGAGTTGCGTATACGGTGCAGCAACCCACTGAAATGAATGCTGTTAGATCTCTTCTTATAGAAAGTCTCCTATTTTACAATCAAAGTTAATTCGCGAGATACACTTCAACGCTACCCGCCTCTCTTTGAAATGTACGCGATCAGAATTCTAACAGTAAGCTTTCACATGCTACTCAACAGCTCTCTTGTATCGTCTGGCTGTAGAATGGCCAGGAATCTACAAGACGTATTCATTCTTATTAAAAGGCACCTTGTCGACATGTGCTGCTCATCCTGGAAGTTCTGTATCTCTTAATATTATCAATAAATGGCCTAGAGTGGCGAGCAGTTCTCTAGCCACGGTCTCAAGAGGATTTTGTAATATATCTCTTCCACCGGTAAGCACCATTTCCTTAAGATTCTTATAATGAGTCTCAGTGCGGCATCTTCGTTGCCCTTAACTAGCCTGATGAAGTCGACAGCTAAGATTGCTCTGGACGTATAGATTTGGTTTTATAAGAGTTGTGACTACTTTCCATGACTGTTCGCAAATCGTGTAATGAAACCACAGCGAGATTTTCACAAATGCGTAACACGTTAACATTCATATGTTTCCCTACAGCAAACGTCAGTCCGCTTACTACTCGGAACATGTTTGTAGTATAATTAGTGAATGAAGCCACGCAGACAGCGTATGGGTCATCGACGTTTTCCGCCGAATAATTTTTGCAAGTTGTGAACATTAGTGATACTACAAAAAATCACTCTGAGCACTATGGGACTTAACATCTGAGGTCATCAGCCCCCTAGACTTAGGACTACTTAAACCTAGGACAACACACACATCCATGCGCCAGGCAGGATTCGAACCTGCGACCGTAGGAGCAGCGCAGTTTGGGACTAAAACGCGTAGAACCGGTCGGCCACAGCCGTCGGCAGTGATTCTACAGGTCGCCCTTGGGTTATGCCTCACCGTATTTGCTCATTTGAGCATTTTTTCCCGTTAAGAACGTTTTGCTGAGTTAGTTATGGTAAGAAATTTCCAACCCATTAACGAGTTTGGTACGGCATTTTGTTAGCTCGTAGTTCGTTCCTTAGGTGTAAGTGCGCAAATCGAACCAAAGTCTTCCGATAGTGAAGGAAAACGGCATCATACTGACCGGCGACAGCTTCTGTGTTCCACACCTTATGCGCAAATAGCCTGAACTCAATTCACAAGATCGCTTTTGACAAATTCATTATCATTCACATAGCAAATAGTAAATAGTTTCCAACAGTTATCCCGTTAGACCAAATCATCTCATCTCTGTTAAGCATGTTCAGCTGATTTTGTATTCCTGATTACTTATCTCAAAATCTATTATCTAGGCCTTCATGGTATTATTGAAAGGAGGAGCGGTAGTGATACAATTTTGTTCATAGAAAATGGTCTGCATTATCCGTCTCTCCTGCTTCGGTATGCAAACTGAATGACGGAATAGACGAGTTTAATTCGTTTCCTAACATTCGTTTATACGAAACGTCTTCATAGTTCCCTTCACATCAGTACTCACAGTCTCACTTCAGAATTCGTTAAATACTACTCGCTTACGTCCCCCCAAAGTTATTTTGCCTTCATTCAGCCTTTTCTGAAAAAAGATCTAAGCCTCTCTTTGCCTTGCTAACAACTTCTTAACCCGGTTTTTGAACCGCACAGGATTATTCTCAGTTCTTCACAATCCTGCACGGCACGTACATGTGTGAAGTGCCGGGGTCTACTGTTAAAACCAAATTTTCTAACATTAGAGTTCCTACCTGCTAATTTGAACTCAGTGTTACTGTAGCAGTGTTATTAAATGATTTCAATGGCGTAGAGATGTCCTTCGCACTTGTCATAGAAGAATGCGATAGTGTCAAGTTGTTCCTGAAATAGTTTTTACATAGCTTTGCAGTGTAACTGGGCCTTCAGGGTATAAATTTTAAAACTAGAGCGCAAGTCAAAGCGATATCTAAAAATAGCAACAATGACACTGGAATAGTTCACCATTTATATCATCTTTAGGAAAGAAAGGATTGAGATTCTACTGGCCGAAAAGCTTTACAGTCAAACTCTCAGAAAAATTTCGTGACGTTCACTTGTATTCAACAGCAATGCATTCCGTTATAAAGTGATTACTATATTACGGTGTGTTCTCTGGTATGCAGCAGAGTACTTGATGCCATTTTTCTGCGCTCCAACCACACAGTCTGTTGCGAGTTCAGGCAGCAAGTACGCAGAACTATACATCTCACACTATTCGAAGAAGACGACCCAGTCAGTCGCCGGAGTGTCATACAGAAAAGATGTGGTATCCCGTATCGATACCACCACATGGGCGTCAAATTTGGCAACGGAATCACAAGTTTCCGTCGGACGCGGATAGCGGTCGCGCAGCATGTGGCGGATCAAATGGTGCGCGCCCACTGAGCCCCACCTCCCGCGGCCCCGTATTATCAGCTCCTCTGCCGCCGCCGCCGGCCAGACAGCCACTGGCCCTAGGACCCTCTCCTCTACGTGATGCTACACAGACGCCGCCTAGTCGTGGCTCTGAAGTCATCGTCCATGCTGTAGTGCAGAGAGCCTCTTTCTTGTTGATACTAAGAGCTGGACTCTGCTTCTTGTTGCTTATTTTTAATTAGCCTTCGTGCGCTTGGAGACTTACATGTCAAGTAAATCTTCCATTTATTGTGTTAACTTGTTCGCTAATCATTTCTGCTCCAGTCCGGCTTTCCTACGACAGTTGCCGCATTATTATGTAACCCACGCCTCCTTACCATTGTGTACAGAGCCACACACAATGATAGGAAGTCAAGAAATAGACTCAACACTCCGTAAACTCTCCCCATATAATTCACACCAAGAAATCCAGAGAAATCGCAAGGCTACAGTCTTATACTACCTGCGAACGCTAAGCGTACAATAGCCAAACCACCAGTAAAGTAAAAGCACAATTATAGTTGTAATCTGAACTATCGTCGTCGCTGTTGTTGTTGTTGTGGCCTTTGATGAAGCTCTCCATGCTACTCTATCCTGTGCAAGCTTCTTCATCTCCCAGTACCTACTGCAACATACGTCCTTCTGAATCTGTTTAGTGTATTCATGTCTTAGTCTCCCTCTGAGGTGTTGCGGAATATTACAGCGTTGGAAACGTGGAATATTGTCAAAGTTTCATTGCCTATACCGAGAGCCAGAGGCAGTAGGTTAGCCAAGAGGCAAGAGGATTTCACATATATAGGAATGTGTCGTCACGCAAGGGCAAAGGCTACGTTACACACAACAGGCGAGAGAGAATTGCTTAGCACGCGGGTTTGTGTTGGACAGAGAGTTTCGTAGAGTGCAAGACAGAGGTATAACGTAGGCTGTACTGAATTTCACAACTTCGCGTAAGTCTGCCGTAACAACATGTAACTCTGTCGCAAGAACACCTAAGGGGCTAGTACGACAGATGAATCAGCAGTATAAGTGGAACGAAAGCGTTCATTACAAACGAGCATGACGTCAGGACGTCGCTCGTGCTTCCTTTAAATACGCCAGCTTTGATAGCAATAAGGCAGTTAGACTTGCAGTTAGATGTGTACTGGGTCGCTGCGTAGTGCTCAGCTCCGTGATCGGCATGTTAATCTCTATTAACGAGATGTTGCAGTAAGGGCGGCCCATCCAGCAGCAGACGTGAGGGGACAGTACCAGCTCTGGTCCTCTCTGCTGCCGCTGTCAATCATCAACCCAGGATTAGCAGACATCGCGGCAGACTCGCTCGCCACCAACGCTGACCACATCAGGGAGCCGTCGTCGAGATCGTGCAGAGCCTAGGCCCTGTGCATCCGCCGTCACAACCGGGTGAGCCGACGACGCTGGGGGACTGCAGCCCGTCCCGCCCGTCCACTGTGGACGAGCCACCAGGAGGAGCAGGGAAGAAGACGGGGTGGAATAGAGTACACTCCGCACTATGAGAACGCCTCTCGTGACGACAGTGGACTCCTACACGGAGCTTCTTACGCGCAGGCGAGCCGGCCGGCCAGCTGGGCGCCACCTGCCGTGCGCGGCCGAAGTACGAAGTAAGGACATTCCTTCGCTACGTCACAGCACACGGCGCTGCCCTAGCAAGACTGTGCAGCCCGGAGCTGGTGTCATCGCTACGAGTCAGCGAGGACTCAGGGAAGGTCGTTGATATCACCAAGCTCAGCCAGCCTGTGTTATGTGGGCCACATTGTACTCGGCAGGAATAAAGGTGTTATGAATTAATAATGTTTCTTTGGCGTTTCTCATGCGTCCACAATCATTTAGTAGCATCCTGATCACTGGAGAGGTCACCGCTCAGCTTCCAGTCCACTGTAGGCGACTGGGACCAACGGGGTGCCTACACCTCTACAATTGTTACCCTCCACGCTGCCCACCAATACTAAATTGGTGATCCATTGATGCCATAGAATATGTCCTACCAACCGATCCCTTCATCTAGTGTAGTTGTGCCACAAATTTCTCTTCTTCCCTATTCTATTCAATACCTCCTCATTAGTTATGTGATCTACCCACCTAATCTTTAGCATTCTTCTGTAGCACCACATTTCAAAAGCTTCTATTCTCTTCTTGTCCAAACATTGTATCGTCCATGTTTCACTTCCATATACGGCTACACTCCATACAAATACTTTCAGAAACGACTTCCTGACACCTCTATTCTCGATGTTAACAAATTTCTCTTCTTCAGAAACTCTTTCCTTGCCATTGCCAGTCTACATTTTATATCCTCTCTACTTCGACCATCATCAGTTATTCTGCTCCCCAAATAGCAAGACCCATTTACTACTTTAAGCGTCTCATTTCCTAATACAATACTCTCAGCATCACCCGATTTAATAAGACGACATTCCATTATCCTCGTTTTGCTTTTGTTGGAGTTCATCTCATATCCTCCTTTCAAAACACTGTCCATTCCGTTCAACTGCTCTTCCAAGTCCTTTGCTGTCCCTGACAGAATTACAATGACATCGGCGAACCTCAGAGTTTTTATTTCTTCTCCAAGGATTTTAATACCTACTCCGAATTTTTCTTTTTTCCTTTACTGCTCGCTCAGTATACAGATTGATTGACATTGGGGCAAGGATACAACCCTGTCTCACTCCCTTCCCAACCACTGCTTACCTTTTGTGCCCATCGGCTCTTATAACTGCCATCTGGTTCCTGTACAAATTGTAAATAGCCTTTGGCTCTCTCTATTTTACCCGTGCCACCTTCAGAATTAGAAAGACAGTATTCCAGTCAACTTTGTCAAAAGCTTTCTCTAAGTCTACAAATGCTAGAAACGTAGTTTTGCCTTTTCTTAATCTATTTTATAAGTCGTAGGTTCAGTATTTCCTCACGTGTTCAAATGGTTCAAATGGCTCTGAGCACTATGGGACTTAACTTCTGAGGTCATCAGTCCACTAGAAGTTAGAACTACTTAAACCTAACTAACTTAAGGCCATCACACACATCCATGCCCGAGGCAGGATTCGAACCAGTGACCGTAATGGTCGCGCCGGTTCCAGACTCTAGCACCAAGAATCTCTCGCCGACTCCGGCCAGCTCTCACGTGTTCCAACATTTCTATGGTATCCAAACTGAGTTTCCCCGAGGTCGGCTTCTACTATGTTTTCCATTCGTCTGTAAGGGATTCTTGTCAGTATTTTGCAGCCGTGGCTTATTAAACTGATAGTTTGGTAATTTTCACATCCGTCAACATCTGCTTTCTTTGGGATTGTAATTATTATATTCTTCTTGAAGTCTGAGGGTATTTCGCCTGTCTCATACATCTTGCTCACTAGATGGCTGAGTCTTGTCAGGGCTGGCACTCCCCAGACTATCAGTAGTTCTAATGGAATGTTTTCTACTCCCGGGGCCTTGTTTCGACTTAGGACTTTCAGTGCTCTGTCAAACTCTTCACGCAGTATCATATCTCCCATTTGATCTTCCTCTACATCCTCTTCCATTTCCATAATATTGTCCTCAAGAACATCGTCCTTGTATAGACCCTCTATATAGTCCTTCCAACTTTCTGCTTTCACTTCTTTGCTTAGAACTAGGTTTTCATCTGAGCTCTTGATATTCATGCAAGTAGTTCTATTTTCTCCAAAGGTCTCTTTAATTTTCCTGCAGGCAGTATCTACACTACTGGCCATTAAAATTGCTACACCGAGAAGAAATGCAGATGATAAACGGGTAGTCATTGGACAAATATATTATGCTAGAGCCGACACTTGATTACATTTTCACGCAATTGGGTGCATAGATCCTGGTAAATCAGTACCCATAACAACCACCTCTGGCCGTGATAACGGCCTTGATACGCCTGGGCAATGAGTCAAACAGAGCTTGGATGGAGTGTACAGGTACAGCTGCCCATGCAGCTTCAAAACGATACCACAGTTCTTCAAGAGTAGTGACTGGCGTATTGTGACGAGCCAGTGGCTCGGTCACCATTGATCAGACGTTTTCAGTTGGTGAGAGATCTGGAGAATGTCGGTTGGTGAGAGATCTGGAGAATGTGCTGGCGATGACAGCAGTCGAAGATTTTCTGTATCCGTAAAATCCCGTATAGGACCTGCAACATGCGGTCGTGCATTATCCTGCTGAAATATAGGGTTTCACAGGGATCGAATGAAGGGTAGAGCCACGGGTCGTCACACATCTGAAATGTAACGTCCACTGTCCAAAGTGCCGTCAATGCGAACAAGAGGTGACCGAGACGTGTAACCAATGGCACCCCATACCATCGGTCCGGGTGATACGCCAGTATGGCGCTGACGAATACACGCTATCAATGTGCGTTCACCGCGATGTCGCCACACACGGATGCAACCATCACGATGCCATAAACAGATCCTGGATTCATCCGAAAAAATGACGTTTGTCATTCGTGCACCCAGGTTCGTCGCAGAGTACACCATCGCAGGCGCTCCTGTTTGTGATGCAGCGTCAAGGGTAACCGCAGCCATGGTCTCCGAGGTGATAGTCCATGCTGCTGCAAACGTCGTCGAACTGTTCGTGCAGATGGTTGTTGTCTTGCTAATGTCCCCATCTGTTGACTCAGGGATCTAGACGTGGCTGCACGATCCGTTACAGCCATGCGGATAAGATGCCTGTCATCTCGACTGCTAGTGATACGAGGCCGTTGGGATCCAGCACGGCGTTCCATATTACCCTCCTGAACCCACCGATTCCATATTCCTCTAACAGTCAGTGGATCTCGACCAACGCGAGCAGCAATGTCGCGATGCGATAAACCGCAATCGCGATAGGCTACAATCCGACCTTTATCAAAGTCGGAAACGTGATGGTACGCATTTCTCCTCCTTAAACGAGGCATTACAACGATGTTTCACCAGGCAACGCCGGTCAACTGCTGTTTGTGTATGAGAAATCGGTTGGAAACTTTCCTCATGTCAGCACGTTGTAGGTGACGCCACCGGCGCCAACCTTGTGTGAATGCTCTTGAAAGCTAATCATTTGCATATCACAGCATCTTCTTCCTGTCGGTTAAGTTTTGCGTGTGTAGCACGTCATCTTCGTGGTGTAGCAATTTTAATAGCCAGTAGTGTATCTTACCCCTAGTGATATACGCCTCTACATTTTTACTTTTGACCTGCTTAGCCATTTTGTACTTGCTGTCGATCACATTTTTGTGACGATTGTATTCCTTTTCGCCTGCTTCATTTACTGCATTTTTGTATTTTCTCCTTTCATCAGTTAAATTCATTATCTTTTCTGTCATCGCTAACCCGTGACAAATAAAAATAACTTCACAACAGTAGGTACAGCGGGAAAGACAAAAAAGCGCGCGACTATCTTGCTAAGTAGGATTTTGATGAGTCAAGTAACGTGCATTAGCCGTGATCGGTGTTTTAGCACCCGACGTGCGTTGTCACAGCAAAGGCCGTATCGGGAGGTGAATCAGAGTAGCGCGCAGTTATTATGGGCCTGGATTTATTGCTTCCCCCAACGTTTACGAAGAGACAGGCGGCGGGAAGCCACTCCACGTAATAACGGCGGAGGCGGTGATATGCATGTGACTCTCCTACCGGTGCAGACCCGCTCCGTGCTCCGCGAGTGGCAACCCCCAAATTGAGCTATCATCGCCACGGAGCGGTCGATGCGCCGCTCACCCTCAACCAGAGGCCCATTTCCGCAAACAAGTCAGCGGGCGACCGGGCCTAACTGAAAACGGACGCTCAAGCAGCCTCCGTGTGTATTCCCATCCCCATCTATGAAACCCTAGCGCTCTGGTAGTTTCCTCGTGTGAATTTTAATTTACGCTAGCCTGCAGTCACATGTAATCACTTCTCTTTTTCGATTCAGTTTTGATGCGGAGCGAAGTCTGAAATGAAAAGAAACTATGTCAAATTTAGCGTAAGGAGGGCTATGCGTGAAGCGTTCAGTGTGTTCGAAAGTAAAATTCTATGTACCGACTTGACGGAAAATCCTAGGAAGTTCTGGTCTTATGTTAAATCAGTAAGTGGCTCGAAACAGCATATCCAGACACTCCGGGATGATGATGGCATTGAAACAGAGGATGACAGGTGTAAAGCTGAAATAGTAAACACCTTTTTCCAAAGCTGTTTCACAGAGGAAGACCGCACTGTAAATCCTCGCACAAACGAAAAAATGACTTACATCGAAATAAGTGTCCAAGGAATAGAAAAGCAACTGAAATCACTCAACAGAGGCAAGTCCACTGGACCTGACGGGATACCAATTAGATTCTACACAGAGTACGCGAAAGAACTTGCCCCCCTTCTAACAGCCGTGTACCGCAATCCTCTAGAGGAACAGAAGGTTCCAAGTGATTGGAAAGGAGCACAGGTAGTCCGAGTCTTCAAAAAGGGTCGTCGAGCAAATGCGCAAAACTATAGACCTATATCTCTGACGTCGATCTGTTGTAGAATTTTAGAACATGTTTTTTGCTCGCGTATCATGTCGTTTGTGGAAACCCAGAATCTACTCTGTAGGAACCAACATGGATTCCGGAAACAGCAATAGTGTGAGACTCAACTCGCTTTATTTGTACATGAGACCCATAAAACATTCGATACAGGCTCCCAGGTAGATGCCATTTTCCTTGACTTCCGGCAGGCGTTCGATACAGTTCCGCACTGTAGCCTAGTAAACAAAGTAAGAGCCTACGGAGCATCAGACCAGCTGTGCGACTGGATTGAAGAGCTTTTAGCAAACAGAACACAGCATGTGGTTCTCAATGGAGAGACGTCTACAGACGTTAAAGTAACCTCTGGCGTACCACAGGGGAGTGTTATGGGACCATTGCTTTTCACAATATATATAAATTACCTAGTAGATAGTGTCGGAAGTTCAATGCGGCTTTTCGCGGATGATGCTGTAGTATACAGAGAAGTTGCAGCATTAGAAAATTGCAGCGAAATGCAGGAAGATCTGCAGCGGATAGGCACTTGGTGCAGTGAGTGGCAACTGATCCTTAACATAGACAAATGTAATGTATTGCGAATACATAGAAAGAAGGATCCTTTATTGTATGATTATATGGTAGCGGAACAAACACTGGTAGCAGTTACTTCTGTAAAATATCGGGAGTATGCGTGCGGAACGATTTTAAGTGCAATGATCATATAAAATTAATTGTTGGTAAGGTGCGTACCAGTTTGAGATTCATTGGGAGAGTCCTTAGAAAATGTAATCCATCAACAAAGGAGGTGGCTTACAAAACACTCGTTCGACCTATACTTGAGTTTTGCTCATCAGTGTGGG
This sequence comes from Schistocerca nitens, assembly GCF_023898315.1. Taxonomy (NCBI): domain Eukaryota; kingdom Metazoa; phylum Arthropoda; class Insecta; order Orthoptera; family Acrididae; genus Schistocerca; species Schistocerca nitens. Next base: position 382,720,093 of record NC_064619.1, on the reverse strand, counting down.
ATCCTTACCAGGTCAGGTTGACGGAGGAAATAGAGATGATCCAAAGAAGAGCGGCGCGTTTCGTCACAGGGTTATTTGGTAAGCGTGATAGTGTTACGGAGATGTTTAGCAAACTCAAGTGGCAGATTCTACAAGAGAGGCGTTCTGCATCGCGATGTAGCTTGCTGTCCAAGTTTCGAGAGGGTGCGTTTCTGGATGAGGTATCAAATATATTGCTTCCCCCTACTTATACCTCCAGAGGAGATCATGAATGTAAAATTAGAGAGATTCGAGCGCGCACGGAGGCTTTCCGGCAGTCATTCTTCCCGCGAACCATACGCGACTGGAACAGGAAAGGGAGATAATGACAGTGGCACGTAAAGTGCCCTCCGCCACACACCGTTTGGTGGCTTGCGGAGTATAAATGTAGATGTAGATGTATTATCGTTGCCCTATTACCATCAAATTTAACGGAAAAAAGTATTCCATACAGTCCTGGAGATAACAAGGACAATACGAGAACTATTGCGCAGTCAGCGTAACAGCCCATACACCAAGCTTTAACAACTTTCAGAGGTCTTTGTATTGTTTTTAAAATCGCCTAATGCGTTTAGACATTTCATCATTTTCAAATCTATACAATGCAATACGAAAATGGTATCAAAAAATGTAAATATATGTTAGATTTAACCACTGAAAAAAATGGCTCAAATGGCTCTGAGCACTATGGGACTCAACTGCTGTGGTCATAAGTCCTCTAGAACTTAGAACTACTTAAACCTAACTAACCTAAGTACAGCACACAACACCCAGCCATCACGAGGTAGAGAAAATCCCTAACCCCGCCGGGAATCGAACCCGGGAACCCGGGCGTGGGAAGCGAGAACGCTACCGCACGACCACGAGATGCGGGCTTAACCACTGATTAGAGACAGAGTATAGGCCAGGGAATAGGCTATGATTGTTTTAGCTTACCACTGTTATATCAATAATAGAAAATTGTTCAATAGGTACATTGTATCTCGTCAACATTCTTAACCAGGAGACGAGCGCAGAGTGCCACCAAGAAACACGTTAGAAATTAAGTGGACTAAACCGCTAGTCGGCGCGTGATACGTAATGCACTCAGTATTTGTTTTTCCACAACTACATTTTTCATCATTACGCCGTATAAAACAAGTCCATCAGTAAATAAATCATGGAAATTACTTTACAATGTTTTACAAAAAGGTAGTTTTTACAAAACAATACTTAACGGTTTTCTTAACGTTCGAATTAATACAGTGGAACAGACCGCTGGGTGGCACTAGTGTACATAAGGCAAACTGTTAACTAGTATAATTTCTGGCAACTTATAGCGTAAAAATTAATTTTTCCACTCGAAGCTGTCAATCCATAGAGCGATTAACCTCATGTACTCTAAAGCCGCTCAGAGGTCTCTCGCAAACGCATCCAACGCCGCCTAGAGGTTTAGTCAACTTGATTTCTAATGTTTTCCTTGGTTGCATTTTGTTCTTGTCTCGTGAGTAAGTATACAGACGAAATACAGTGTATGTATTGAATAATTTTCTATCATTGTCGTAACACTGGAATGCTAAAAGAACGTGTTCTACTCACTATATTGTGTCTCTAATAAATGGCGAAACGGAACACTTTCACATATTTTTATACCACTTCTGTACTGAATTTCTTAGACTTTGAAAATGATGGAAAGTCGAAATACGTAAGGTGATTTTGAGAACCACAGAAGTATGGTCTAGATATCTGAAAGTTGCTGGAGTTAATCTAAATGGCCGTTTCGTCTCATAACAGTTTCATACATATTGCAACGGTTGCCAAGTCAAACAGCATACGGGATAAAGTGAAAGAAAATTGAAAATCTCTTACATGACCCTCATTTTGGCTGTAGGATTCCAGGGAGGAATTTCTGGCAGCGCGCCTAATCATGGAGGAAGGACTTAACATAAATCAAGATACATTTGTCAGCGGAGGAAAAACGTTCGACCATATTAATCGGAACTAGCTATAAGCAGTAGGCGTAATATTCAGCGTGATTCAGTTTCCCTCGCTAATAGCTTTGGGACAATCTGCAACTATTTCAAAAACTATGCACGAAATTTTCACGTTCTCTCGCTTACTGCGTGAAAACTATTAGTTCCATAAACAAAAAAGCTTCCTTTTGTACTTTTTCTTGATTATTTCGAAAACTACGGCGATTGGTTCAAATGGCTCTAAGCACTATGGGACTTAACATCTGAGGTCATCAGTCCCCTAGACTTACAACTAACCTAAGGACACCACACACACATCCATGCCCGAAGCAGGATTCGAACCTGCGACCATAGCTCCGGACTGAAGCGTCTAGAGCCGCTCGGCCACAGCGGCCGGCAAAACTACAGCCTCTACCGAAAACGTACTCCAGTACAAGGTTTAACTGCATTAAATTTCCTACGAAATAATCTTGTTCATTTTTTCTTTAGGTGTAACTGCGCATAGCGAGCAAATGAATACGTAAATCTTCCGCATGGCGTCACAGGTTGCATAAGACCCATAGTTAAAGGCAGCTGAATCACCCTAAATAATTTGTAGCATAACAAACAGAGAGCCATAAGAATAATCATCTTGATGCTGATGCTTTTTGTCTGTGTTCGCTTTAACAATAACATATGTTTATGAGTGGGATCCGCCTTTAGCAATAAGAACGAAAGAAATTAAAAAAAAACAAGATCTATGTTCTCAGAATGGGAAGGCTGTAGAACTGGGAGTAGTCCTTTTCCGTTATTGTTCGATCTGTACATGCGATAAGGATGATGGCAATAAAAAGAAAGGTTCAGCAGTGGGATTAAAATTTGAAACCAAAGAACATCAGTGAAGAAGACAACGTGGCTCTCCTCATTGTAAGTGAGCAAGGATTAAAGGACCTGTTGAATAGAATGAACGTAAAATACAGATTGTGAGCAAATCAAGGAAAGACGAAAGTAATGAGTAGTAAACACGAGAGCAACCATAAAACTGACATTAAAATTATGGACACGAAATAGTTGGCGTGATGGAATTCTGCTATCTTGGAAGTAAAATTGCACTTCGCGGATGGAGCAAGAAGGATGCAAGAAGCATACTTGCACAAAAAACAGGGGTTTTCTCTATAAAGTAAGTCTACTGACGTAAAACATAGGTCTTAATCTGAGAAAGACGTTTCTGAGAATATACGTTTAGAGCAAAGCGTAGGAGGGAAATCAAGAATGGAGTGCGGGAATGCCTGAAAAGAAGAGAATCGAAGAGTTTCCAGGAGCACGATTTCCGGAAAACCACCAGGTCTAGCATTTTCAGTGAGCTACAAAGTTACATATTATCATAATTATTTCCTTAACTATTAAAATTTTGTTTTGAGTAATTTGACTTAGATGTATGCCGCATCATTGCAGCTCTATTTGTTTTATATATACACACCGTACTTATAACTTTCATAAATTATAGTTTAACTTGTAAGTGTTGCTGTGAAACACTTTAAGCCCAAACGACTCGCCGGCCGCGGTGGCCGAGCGGTTCTTGGCACTACCGTCTGGAACTGCGCTACCTCTACGGTCGCAGGTTTGAATCCTGCCTCGGGCATGGATGTTGTGATGTCCTTTAAGTAGTTAGGTTTAAGTAGTTCTAAGTTCTAGGGGACTGATGACCTCAGAAGTTAAGTCATATAGTGCTCAGAGCCATTGGAACCATTTTTGAACCAAACGAATCAAACCTACATATTTAAATATTTTAACAGGCATTTCGATTATACGGCTCACTGTAAAAACCAAACAAGAAATTAGATGAAATATTTTGGTTAAGAAACAAGCATTAAATTTAGTTGCAATGATCGACTGATTGATACTATATACGAAATAAGCCACATTTAATTAGTAGGTGAGAATGAACTCCCTGTCATTTTTATTATTACACATTTATTATACGGAGAAGTAGGTTATTTGTTTCTTAATTGTTACTCGGTTCGCTTCATGCAATTATTGATAAGTGTCTCCGGAAGCCATACTGCAAACAGTCTGTGCAACGTCAGGCTAGTCACCCAACAGTACGTAAATGTTAATACAATGTACTAACATCTTGCAGGTGGAATGAGGAAGTAAACCGAATTGAGTGCTGCCTGACGAAGAATTCCTTCAGAGAGATCTCATAGTACTTACAGTGCATAGATCTAGTTTTAGACGCAGTACTGTGAAGCGAAATACCAGGGATGCAACAGACAAAAGCCCTTGAGGCACGCCAAAGAAAATAACTTACACATATGACGACATTATAAGACGTACAGTACTAATCAATAGGTAATCATCCTTGTCAAATACTGGAGAGGGCTTCTAATTCAGAGCCGGCCGTTGAGGCCGAGCGGTTCTAGGCACTTCAGTCTGGAACCGCGCGACCGTTACGGTCGCAGGTTCGAATCCTGCATCGGGCATGGATGTGTGTGATGTCCTTAGGTTAGTTAGGTTTAAGTAGTTCTAAGTTCTAGGGGACTGATGACCTCAGCTGTTAAGTCCGATAGTGCTCAGAACCATTTGAACCATTTGTAATTCAGACACATCGGTTAGTGATGGGAAAATCCGTCTAGACGCGGCAAAATATAGTTTCAGTTTTAATTATAGTGATGTACGGATATATAAGTTATTAGAACGAAGGCAGGCGTCTGTAAGGGACACAGCAGAATTTCCAGTGCGGAGAAGAAGAGTTCACAACAGGTGAATCAACAGTACGTAATGAGTGTAACCGGTCTGTCGGATTGTATTTACTAGAGCATGTAACGCTGATAACGGCATTTGTTTCATGGTAATCTGATGACAGGGAGCATTTATCCTGGTTTGGGCTCCTGTTATTGTCGGTAATCGGTGGTATAACGCATATTTTATTGAAGCATGTTACACAGTTCCATGACATGCACAATGCAGCAACACTTTCAACCCAATTTCTCTTAATATTCTTTATACTGTTCCACCCAACTAGTAAAATATAATTTTGTCTCTGTCCAAAGATAATTAGGTGAACTGCTGGACCTGCTCAATTACTACTATTTCTTGATAAATCTGGGAATGGATCACACTAACTTTTCGCCGTAAGTGAGGAGGAAAGAAAGGCAATATAAAATCCACCTCGTAAATTATAAAAGAACAGTGAAAGCATGGTATGCATCAATAATCGAAACAATTATCGAGGAATTCACAAGGGCTACGAGAAGAAGAGAGAGATTAGTGACCCGTGGCTGATGACGTGGAAATAGGTACTTTGGTCATGTAGGGGACAATAGTTCGGAACATTATAGGTGCACTCCAACACTGGTGTATTTAAAACTCAATCTATTGGAAAATGGACATCTCGAAAATTTGGCACAGAAATATCGTATCAGCATAGATCTCTGATAAAAGCCATTAAAGGGAAGAATTCAAAACGCTGTGCTGTGAGCTATAGAAACGACAGGGTTTCACAGAGGAGCACGCTTCCTGAGACGGATTGAAGTTCAGTGATCATATAGTAACAAGCTTAATAAAAAATATAAAAGAGTACAACTCACTGCCTGAAAGAATTAAAGCTAATAATATACTTGTAAGTGTAATTCTTATGTACTCTACAAAAAAAAAGTAAAACCACGTGAAACATATTACCATAAAAACTCCACTTCTCAATACAGCAGTTCTTCTTGTATCAGGAGCCACAGTAGCATGAGCACACGACAGATGTATCAGTAAAGTTGCCCGTGGTGAAAGTGTTTTGTTATCTTGGATTCCGGATGGCAGTGGCATAGAGACTTAGCTTGGACCTCTGCATTAATTATGTTCCGATTTAAATGATAACGTTTCTGCTCCAGTTTCGAGTTTTGAGAATTTACAACCATTACGGAATGTTGTGGGAGATAACATAATATTTTTAAGTGATCCCTCTCCGTAAGAATTACTGATACGCTTTCCGTTTTTATTTTCTCACTACAATCGTAAAACATCGGGATTTATAACTTTTTTGGATTTCAGATGCTGAAGTTACAGGACAGAAATTCTGTAGTGTCTTATATACCCTAGAAAAGGTCTTATATTCGGGGAGATGTAAAATTACACGTAAGACTTGCTGAAGCTATCACAAAGCAGACAGCCATAAATTTTGGTACTAGGTAGAATGAACACAACAGTTGTTGTACGCGTAACGTGTTCACTAAATAATCCAAGGAACTACATACGAAAACCTCTGGTCATCTATTCACAGAGATGAAGATCATAAAATTTTCCATTGCCTTCCAGACTTAATGAAAGCATTGGAGATTATTTTACACTACGACAGTGAATACATTAATTTATTTTCAAAGGCTTTTCTTGTAGTTGTTAGCTATAGCGAACTTGTTTTTTCTAGTTTTGCAAACATTTCTTATATTTTATAATACTAGCCGTAGTTTTAACTTCGTAAGCAACACGACAAAAGAAGGAATTGATCATAGGGAATAATACGAATAATACGTATTTCAAAATACGTCAGGTTGTTAGAATAGCGATTATGGAAGGCACAACATAATTAACAATGAAATCCACTACAACAAGCCATTTTATCACTATCGTGACTCCCTGTCAAGCGGTAGACTCATACAATCTTTGTAGTAAGTTGTCATTTAATGAAAACAAATATGTGCTGTGCGTGATGTGGTGTGTTAATTTCCGTGTTACTTAGGGAGGCACAATATTAATAAGCTGATCCACAAAAATAACACCCTATCACATTAGCAGCTAATTTCCAGATGTGGTGTATCGCGTATTTTTCCGAATGTAATGAGACCATAAAAAGTCGAGTGCAAGGAAACAATTCTCGAAACGAGTTGCTCTATATCACTTGAATCGGTTTTTTCGTGTTAACTATTAATTCTCGATGAAACTTCGAAATTTCGACTATATCCACTACCGACATCATCAGGAAGCAACGGTCTGCCGAAAAACAAACGGAATCACACAAGTGTCTCTGAAATAGCAGTACCAGTGATTTCTATACTACCTGTATATATGTCTGTAAACGCAGAGCATGGAGGTTCGACTAGCCTGCAGGTTCTCGTCATATGCGTAGTCTGCCATTTTGTAATCAGGCAAAGAAAGTTTTCCCTGTTAGTACAGGAGAAAGAGTTCCTTACTTCTTTCTGGCTTTCAGCTTCATATCAATAAGCGATGAATAGGCTGATGTGCGATAGAAGTGTTTTCATTTTGAATTCTCTTGAGGTTTCATGGCAACAGTGTTGTAATTAGGCGAGAATCGAAATACGAGCGTCTTTGATCAGCACGTTCAGACTGCTGGAATTTGACGTCCGGTAGTGTTAGAGGTCACTCACAAGGAACGCCTTGAGTATAATGTCGCAAAAGGCCAATGATGTTTACGGAATTTGAGCGTCACATATTTTATACTATGCAACAACAATATTGGCTGCTAATGGCAACAGGACGTGGGACTGGAGGCATCCATTGGTGAGCACAGCACGAAGCTACGGAGCGTAGACGTACTGCTTAGTCAACGGGTAACTCACAATAGTGCTGAGTTTTAGTGGTGTTGATATAAAGCAGAACATTGGTATGTATCTGCAACAATAATAGCCAAAATTGGCATTTCGTCAGGAAGGAACCTAAGAAATTGTGGAGTTTGAGAAAGAAGTTACAGATAAAATATTAGTATTCCTGCAAGATGAGTCAGTGGAATGTGTGGTGCCGCATTCGCTCACCTGTGCGAACAATTTGCATGAGGAGTACAATGACGACGATGCGTGGTTAACAAGTGAAAGTGATGCCGAAACGGGTGTCGAGCCAAGTTTATTACCCTCGTCGGACAGGGAGCCACAAATCCCGTCTCTAGCGAAACGTAGTAAAGGGCAATCGTTGTCCAACGTGCTGGTACATAATAAGGTTCATGTGAGATCATCCGCAGCATATTAAAAACATTTATCTACATATTTCGAATAAGTCTGCAGCACTACGACCTTTTGCTGCGTAAGAAAACTAAAGATATTCAATGCAGGACACGGTGCACTCGTTACAAAAACTAGTGTTTGCTTGTTTCTAGGATGCTCGTTACAGTTTCCAGGATGTGCATGATAGTGACCTGCTACGCTATGCACATCTAACTGCACGCGGCATAGCTTACAGTGCTTTCAACGAAAGCAGTAGACGGTTGCATAACTTAGAACAGCGCCGCAGAGTTGGAAGACTTTAGATAACAAAATTTCAAACAAAGCGTCAACTTGACGACGCACAGCTAACTGCGGTATCGGGCCGAAAATTTGTAGGTAAGGTAAACAAACTTATCCCATTGTTCAGTTTGGAATTTGTTTCCAGTACCGACCAATCTAGATTTGAAGAGGAAATGCATTTGAAAGGTACTCTGGAAACCATAGGTCCAAACAGAGTTGTATCAAGACCGACTAACATCAATGCCTTAACGCATTCGCAAACAATTATGCCGACTGTTAACCTGCATGGTAAATTGGCTGTAAAATTATTTACTGTGCTGCGAGAAGCTGGAGGTACTCTGCTCCCTATTATTCTTTTTCGTGTGCCCGATCTTGAAACGGCAGCAGTTAATAATTACGTCACAGCAAGCAATGGTGGGAAAATGAGCATAAGAGAACTACAGCTATGGTATGAGCACTGCCTTGGGCCAATATTTGGTCAAAATAACTTGCTTTTCCTTGATTTGCGGTCTGTGTATCGGAGTTATACTCCTTTAGAGAAATCTATCCCTCATGAAAAGTGTGTGACATTGGAATTCGTACGAACTAGAACCACTGGCAAATTGAGTCAAAAATGGTTCAAATGGCTCTAAGCACTATGGAACTTAACATCTGAGGTCATCAGTCCCCTAGAACTTAGAACTACTTAAACCTAACAAAGCTAAGGACATCACACACATCCATGCCAGAGGCACGTTTCAAACCGGCGACCGTAGCTATCGCGCGATTCCAGACTAAAGCACCTAGAACCGCTCGGCCGCAACGGCGGCCAAAGTGAGTCACTGGTTGTTTGTTTTTTCTGCGCCTATAGAACATATTATCGCATTACCAGCAGCTAAGCAACAAAGGGCGATGTGCTTGAGGACAATATTATGGAAATGGAAGAGGATGTAGATGAAGATGAAATGGGAAATATGATACTGCGTGAAGAGTTTGACGGAGCACTCAAAGACCTGAGTCGAAACAAGGCCCGGGGAGTAGACAACATTCCATTAGAACTACTGATGGCCTTGGGAAAGCCAGTCATGACAAAACTCTACCATCTGGTGAGCAAGATGTATGAGACAGGCGAAATACCCTCAGACTTCAAGAAGAATATAATAATTACAATTCCAAAGAAAGCAGGTTCCGACAAATGTGAAAATTACCGAACTATCGGTTTAATAAGTCACGGGTGCAAAATACTAACGCGACCTCGGGGAAGATCAGTTTGGATTCCGTAGAAATATTGGAACACGTGTGGCAATACTGACCCTACAACTTACCTTAGAAGCTAGATTAAGGAAAGACAAACCTACGTTTCTAGCATTTGTAGACTTAGAGAAAGCTTTTGACAATGTTGACTGGAATACTCTCTTTCAAATTATGAAGGTGGCAGGGGTAAAATACAGCGAGCGAAATGTTATTTACAGTTTGTACAGAAACCAGATGGCAGTTTTAAGAGCCGAGGGACATGAAAGGGAAGCAGTGGTTGGGAAGGGAGTGAGACAGGGTTGTAGCCTCTCCCCGATATTATTCAGTCTGTATATTGAGCAAGCAATGAAGGAAACAAAAGAAAAATTCGGAGTAGGTATTAAAATCCAGGGAAAAGAAATAAAAACCTTGAGATTCGCCGATGACATTGTAATTCTGTCAGGGACCGCAAAGGACTTAGAAGAGCAGTTGAACGGAATGGATAGTGTCTTGAAAGGAGGATATAAGATGAACATCAACAAAAGCAAAACGAGGATAATGGAATGTAGTCGAATTAAGTCGAGTGATGCTGAGGGAATTAGATTAGGAAATGAGACACTTAAAGTAGTAAAGGAGTTTTGCTATTTGGAGAGCAAAATATCTATTGATGGTCGAAGTAGAGAGGATATAAAATCTACACCGGCAATGACAAGGAAATCGTTTCTGCAGAAGAGAAATTTGTTAACATCGAGTATAGATTTAAGTGTCAGGAAGTCGTTTCTGAAAGTATTTGTATGGAGTGGAGCTATGTATGGATGTGAAACATGGACGATAACTAGTTTGGACAAGAATAGAATAGAAGCTTTCGAAATGTGGTGCTACAGAAGAATGCCGAAGATTAGATGGGTAGATCATACAACTAATGAGGAGGTATTGAATAGAATTGGGGAGATGTTTGTGGCACAACTTGACAAGAAGAAGGGATCGGTTGGTAGGACATGTTCTGAGGCATCAAGGGATCACCAATTTAGTATTGGAGGGTAGCGTGGAGGGTAAAAATCGTAAAAATCGTAGAGGGAGACCAAGAGATGAATACACTAAACAGATACAGAATGATGTAGGTTGCAGTAGGTACTGGGAGATGAAGAATCTTGCACAGGATAGAGTAGCATGGAGAGCTGCATCAAACCACGACAGACTGTTCCATCAGTACTCATCAGCCCGTTGCACCAATGATTCTATATGCCTCCTGTAAGAGCGAATATGTGGGTGAACGTCCTGCATGCTTAGAAACTCTCAAGGAGATCGCCTTCGATCTTGATGGTGCGAACCTCTGTGATCACTGTGGCGCGCCACTTTTTTATTCATGCCCATGGTGTAGGTTGCAAGTTAATGGTTTTTATTGAACGTTGGCTCATACCTAACAGCTAATGACAGCTAATAGTTTTTCGGTCTTAACTGTTAATACCACACTTTCAAATGATCCTTACTACACATTGAACTTAGACCTCACTCTCAAGGGGTAGTTTGTCAGTAGTGCCCACTGGGAACGTAGATTACATTGGCGCCAAAGAAAACGTCACTCGTTCCGTCTTTGTTTCAATCATTACGGTATGCGTAATACCTTGCCCCATTTCTGAGACTGAATCGAGTATCGCTCTCAAAATTCTTCACACACATTCTAATTCCCAGAGACTCTTAGATGACAGTGTCCCAGTATTTTAAATTGCAGGACAGATTCCTTATCTGCTCAAACAATGTTTTGTGCAGGAGCAGATTGTAGCTCACGCTTTAAACCAATGGGACACAGTCATCCAAGTGGATCTGGAAATTAGAGTGCGTGTGAAAAACATTATAAGTAGGTCCTCTCCTACATGTAGGTCGGCTTCTCTGTTATCATGATCATCAGACTATTGTCCGATTAAATATGTGAGAAACTTGATTGGATTACCCTTTATCAAGTGCAGTAACATATGGGAGTAACATGGAACACAACATCATAAGATGGCTGTACCATAATTGTTTCTGTGGGCGCGTACACTGGAAACACATGGGCTAAAAATATTTTGAAAAATGTTAGTGTCCCAGAGAATACGTCCAGAATCTTCTCAATTTGTGATAATTATCATATCCAGTTTATAACCTTAACAATTTGTGACTGCTGTCATATGAGGTCATGGATTCAAGTTGTGCATTTTTCATTGACGTGTTATGGAGCAAGTGGGTCATTAGCTCCCTACGGGAGTGTATTAGAAATGTATTTTCCGGAATACCTCAAGGAAGTGTGATAGGACCTTTATTGTTTACAATGTATACAAATTATCTATTAGAAAGCGTTGGATACTCTTTCGGAATATTGGCAGAAGACGCGCTTTTCTGTAACGATGTAGCAACGTCAGAAAACAGTGTCGATTTGCAGATGACCTGCAGAGGACTGATGAATGTGTAGCCTACTTGCAGTTGACTCTGAACGTAAATAAATGTGACATACTGCGCATACGTCGGGAAATAAATCCACTACTGTTCAACTACAGCATTGATGACGAACTGCTGGAGACATTATCTACCGTAAAATATCCAGAAGCAATTATCGAGAGTGACCTTAAGTGGAATGACCACATAAAACAAATTGTAGGAAAAGCATATGCCAGACTCAGATTCATAGAAAGAACATGAAGGAAATGTAACTAACCCATGAAGGAAGTGGCTTATAAGGCGCTTTTTCGTTCGATTCTCGAGTATGGTTCATCAGAATGGGTTTCTTACCAGAAAGAGAACGAGAGAGAGAGAGAGAGAGAGAGAGAGAGAGAGGGGGAGAGAAGGTCCAATGAAGAGCTGCGGGTTTTGTCACGGGATCTTTTTGCTGGCGCGAGTGCATTGCCGTGATCCTCAACAAACTACATTGACGGACGTTACAAGACGGGCCTTGTGGATCACGGAGAGGTTAACTATTGAAATTTCGAGAGTGCACTTTTCCGTGAAGAGTCGGACAACATATTAAATTCTGTGACATACATCTCGCGTATCGACTACGACGAGAAAATGCGAGACATTTCAGGAAATACACAGGCTTACCGCCAGTCATTCTTCCCTGACGCCATTCACGCGTGGAACAGTGTAGGGGGTATCAGTTAGTGTTATCAGTAGGTGGCTTGCAGAATATGATGCAGATGTAGATATAATTGAAAACTTGAAACACTTAAAATTTACTAGAAGCATCTTTTTCAGCCAGCTGAAAATTATGAGTATTCCTCTGTTAAAAATATCCACTTCAAATTATAGGTCCATAAACAGTATATTTTTCATTAGTAACCTCCTATATTTGTTGGGAAAATCCATTATGTCTTGTGTCTAGCACTTCCCATTAACACAATATATATTATTTTTTCGAAACAGGTAACACTTTTTTATACAGCAATTAAACAACGCATGTATGGACGCATTATTGCTCTACTATGGGAGCGACAGAATTTGTGGAGAGAAAATGTTCCCAAATGTTGCTGTTTAATATAAACACTTCTGTACTTTGCAGGACACTATTAACGCTAAGAGAACGGCTTTTGTTCTTCCAACGAAAGTGGAGGTACATGGGGTCAAGTGTTTTTCAATTATCATTTCATTAGCAGACTCATTTCCCTCTTATTGTACCTACTTCACCTTTATTGGATTTTTTCGCCCTCAAACTTTTCCATTTGGTCTTTCTCTTCTCGTTTGCAATGTTTACTCAGTTACTTCGCGCAACTGGTGGCATTTGCGTTAATGGAACAATCCACTCCGCAATGGATTCCTATTCTCAGAAATGTACTTCAAGATGCAAATGCTGCTTGCAAGTATTCTGAGCAAATCTAGTCCACGCCGCTGGGAGTAGCGAATAAAGATTACGTACATCTGGAAGTGCAAAGTTACTAACCGTCAGGAACGGGAGAGAGTCGTAGCTTTACTGTGAAGGAATTAGGACTGACATGGCAATGGGGAGAGACAAGAGGAGAGGGAGTTAAGAAGGACAGAGAATGAGACCGATATATACAGAGAGAGAGGGAGAATGAGGTTGTAATATGGACAGAAATGGGGTGAATGCTACAGTGCGAGGTAGTGATGGAGAGAAAGGCAGAATGCTTATACGATGGGGAAAAGGAAATAAAAGGTGACAGGAGAGATAGGTAAAATTGACAGAGAGAATGACAAGGTCTTCGCGGAAGATGAATGGTAGTGTGGATGCAGAAGAGAGACATGGGAGAAGAGGCATCAAATTTATAGATTATATCCATGTGTGTTATGGGACCATTGCTTTTCAAAATATATGTAAATGACCTAGTAGATAGTTTCGGAAGTTCCATGCGGCTTTTCGCGGATGGTGCTGTAGTATACAGAGAAGTTGCAGCATTAGAAAATTGCAGCGAAATGCAGGAAGATCTGCAGCGGTAGGCACTTGGTGCAAGGAGTGGCAACTGGCCCTCAACATAGATAAATGTAATGTATTGCGAATACATAGAAAGAAGGATTCTTTATTGTATGATTATATGATAGCAAAACAAACACTGGTAGCAGTTACTTCTGTAAAATATCTGGGAGTATGCGTGCGGAATGATTTTAAGTGCAATGATCACATAAAATTAATTGTTGGTAAGGCGGGTACCAGGTTGAGATTCATTGGGAGAGTCCTTAGAAAATGTAGTCCATCAACAAATTAGGTGGCTTACGAAACACTCGTTCGACCTATACTTGAGTATTGCTCATCAGTGTGGGATCCGTATCAGATCGGGTTGACGGAGGAGATAGAGAAGATCCAAATAAGAGCGGCGCGTTTCGTCACAAGGTTATTTGGTAAGCGTGATAGCGTTACGAAGATGTTTAGCAAACTCAAGTGGCAGACTCTGCAAGAGAGGCGTTCTGCATCGCGGTGTAGCTTGCTCGCCAGGTTTCGAGAGGGTACGTTTCTGGATGAGGTATCGAATATATTGCTTCCCCCTACTTACACCTCCCGAGGAGATCACGAATGTAAAATTAGAGAGCTTCGAGCGCGCACGGAGGCTTTCAGACAGTCGTTCTTCCCGCGAACCATACGCGACTGGAACAGAAAAGGGAGGTAATGACAGTGGCACGTAAAGTGCCCTCCGCCACACACCGTTTGGTGGCTTGCGGAGTATAAATGTAGATGTAGATGTAGAGGAACCAGTGAATATGGTTTCACAAACACAGGTACGGGAAAGCGACATCTATTTCATAAGTTTTTAGCTTCTCATCCACATAGATACCATGCCATTGTGATAATCTCAGCCACAATGGATATATTCTTTACATGCTGTATTTTTTGTAGGTATTTTATTTTGTATTACATTCTAACAACGTGCATTTATACGCAATTGTCCTTCATTTTCTGTGGTGCGTACATTACACAGAATAATGGTACAATTAAAATATCCACTAATGCCCTATGTGGTATATAAACTGCGACATACACTTGTCCCGAGACTCTCTGAGGCTATATAAGACAGTGTCAACTAAGACAAAAAATAATGTAAATGGTAACCTAATGAGAGATAATGTTATCTACGAAATGAAAACTTAGTCTAAACTGTCAGTATGAGATGAAGCCGTCTTCTAGGAGTATCGTCATTAACTAGTAAGTAAAACGTTTTGGGTCGCTGGTTCCAAAATAGACACCGCTTAAACAATAGACAAATTACATCGGCAATGGCCACCGAAGACTTCTGACGTAAGAAGTCGCCCTGGTTCTGCCAACGGCCTTCTCAAAGATGGTGGAGGACGGGGGAGAGCTTCAGGACACACTCACGCCCTAGGAGCCGGAAACGGCCCTTAAACGGAGAAAGAATCAGCAGTGATCAACGGCCTGAGGATGCAGAAGGAAATGGATACCAATGCATAGAAGATACACAAGGTGTATCGACATGGTACGTGGCCTGTAACTGAAAAAGTATCGTGATGATCTGTCCTAGGGCAAAAGATTACAGATTAGTCCCCCATTCGGATCAGTGAAATGGTCCTGTCAAAGGAGAGGTGACTATGAGAAAAAGATGGAATAACCATCGAAAATGTAACCATCTGCGAGATGAAGCGCGAAATCTCACAATTTTGATTTTGATAGTGAAGCTTGAAATCTAGGAAGGGAAATGAGGTAAATGTTTAGGCTGAATTCAGATACAGGGATTGTTGCGTGGCACGGGGTGGGAGGTCAGTCAAGTGAAATGGAAAGGAGACAAGGATTCCCAATCAAAAGAATGTATGATAATATCAACAGCAGTAGAAAATGGTTTAACCGAATTAGTATTCGTTATGAGTAGGAGCGTGGACCTTATAGTGAGTTATTGTGAACAGTTAAGTGATTGGGTTGTTCTCATTATATTCGAGAGCAAACCAATGCAGACAACCGTAGTTTACAGATACATCCCGATGTCGCACAAGTAGAAGATAAAGAGGACACTGAACGGGTATTTCGGTATGCAAACGGAGACGGTAACCTAGTATTCATGGTGGATTGGAATGCGGTTTTAAGGAGAAAGTACAAGATAGAGTTAATGGAGAATATGGGCTTAGTAGTATTAATGAGACGGGAGGAAGACTAACTGATTTTTACAATAAATGTAATAGCGAATACACTGTTAAGAATCGCGAGACGGGGTGCCGTGATTGAAAAAGGCCGAGAGACACTACTGGAGGATTCCAGCTCGATTATATCGTGGCACACAGAAATTCTGAAGTCACATATTGAACTGTAAGGCGTAACCAAGAGCAGATATAGATTGAGATCACAATTTTGTATCGATGCAGAATAAATTGAAGATAAAGAGAATAGCATGGGAGAATTAGTGTGGAAGGAAGTGGGCTGCTGAGGTGTTGAGCAATGATGAGTAGCATTTGGTGTTTCCTAAGGATGCCGTTATTGTGGTAAGGAATACCACTTTAGACATTTCAGTTTAAGAAGAGTAGACATCTCCGAAAATGGAATCACAGATGTTAAGACAGACAATCATAGGTACAAGGGAGGTAACCGTGAAGAAATCTTGGGTAGCAAGAGAAATACTTCAACTGATCGACGAAGAAGGAACTGCAAAAATATTCAGGGAGAGACAGGAATATAGAAGTTTAAATTCTAAGGAGTGAAATATATAGAAAGTTGCACGGCAGACAAGGCGAACTGGCCGCAGAAAAGACGCGAATAAATAGTAAAAGAAGTGATCTTCTGAGAGCTGACTCAGTAAATAGAATAGTCGAAACAAACTTCGTAGAAATTAAAAGCAAGCGTGGCAACATCAGGAGTGCAATGGGAATCTTGTTGTTAAACACGGAGAGAGAGCGGTAACATGGAAAGAGTTACTTGAAGACGTTTATGAGGGCGATGCATTGTGTTATGATGCGTTAGAAGAAGAAATTGGTGATATTATTGGAGACATAAGGCTTGAATTCAAATAAGGCAGAATGGATAGATAATATTCCATCGGAATTTCTAAAATAACTGCTGGAAGCCGCAATCTAACGAATATTCAAATTGTTGCTTTGAATCTATGAGACAGGCAACGTATCATCAGACGTTCCGAAAATTATCATGAACACAGTTCCGAGGCTAGCGAGACCAGATAAATAGGATGCATCATGGCGGATTATATACCACAAGGTCGTTGTAGCAAGACTAAATACCAAACATCCAAATCCACCAAAAATAAACGCAAGATATATCTATTTAGAAATGCAGATAAACATTGGATTGACGACTTCCTAAGGGATTGTCTCCACTCTTTCCAAACTCATGCTGCAAGGGTAGACCGTATGTGGCGGAAATTCAAAGAAATGGTATCAACGGTGAATTGAGAGATATATACCAAATAAATTAATAGAAGATGATACTTATACCCCGTGGTATACAAAACAAGTCAGAACACTGTTACGGAAGCAACGAAAATTGAAAACAACGCAATATCTCCAACAATGGAGATTTTTTACTGAGAATCGAAACTTAAGGCGGACTGGTCGTTTGTAAAGTACACCAGAGCCAAGACACAATCAATACCTTCACAGCGTGACAGCAATGGTAATGTTACTGGTGACAATGCTTCTAAAGCAAAGTTACGAAGCACATTTTTCCGAAATTCATTCACCAAAGAAGATGAAATAAATAATCTAGGATTCGAATCAGGAACAACTGCCAACATGAATAACTTTGAAACAGATACGCTTGGTGTAGCGAAGCAGCTTAAATCACTTCATAAAGGCAAGGCGTCCGGTCCAGATTGTAATCCAGTTAGGTTCCTTTCAGAGTATATTGATACCATAGCTCCATACCAAGCAATCATAGCCAACCGATCGCTCGACGAAAGATCCGTACCTAAAAGCTGGGAAGTTTCGTATGTCATATCGCTTTTCAGCAAACGAAATACGTGTTAACTCATTACCTACAGACCCACATCGTCGACATTAGCTTGCAGTAAGATTCTGGAGTCTATACTGTGCTTCAATGTTATGAATCACCTCGAAGAAAATGATTAATTGACGAACAGTCAACAGGGATTCAGAGAATATCTTTCTTCTGAATTACAACTAACCTTTTACTCTCACGAATTAATGAGTTCTGTTAACAGGTGATGTCATATGATTCTATATTTTTAGATTTCAAGAAGGGTTTTGACACCGTTCCTCACATGCGTCTGCAAACAAAATTTCGTCCCTTTGGAGTACCATTTAATTTGTACGACCGCGTTCCTGATTTCCAGTCAGAAACGTCACAGTTCGCAGTAATTGACGGAAAGTCATCGAGTAAAACAAAAGCAACATCTAGTGTTCCCAAACGAAGTACAGTGATACAGGCCCTCTACTGTTGCTGATCTACATAAACGACGTAGGAGAGAATCTGAACAGCCATCTTAGATTTACATGAGATGAACAAAACTAATGGAAAAGATGATTTAGACAAGATATGTATACGGTGCGAAATATGGCAAATGAACCTCATCAACGAAAAGTGTGGAGTCATTCACATGAGTACTAAAAAGAATCCGCAAAATTTCGGTTACACGAGAAATCACACAAACTCAAAGGCTGTGAATTCAACTAAATGTTTACGGATTGCAGTTACGAACAATTTATTTTATAAATATCAAGAAGATAATGTTGCTGGAAAAGGGAACCAAAGGCTGTGATTTATTGGAAGAACGTTTAGAAGATGCAACAGGTCTATTAAAGAGGCTGCCTACACTACGCTTGTCCTTCCTTTTCTAGAGTAATGCTACACGGTGTGGAATCACATCAGACAGGATTACTTATGAACTTTACAGTGTGGCAAGTTTTACTGAATTTAAGAAACGTTCGCAAAAATTGAAAAAAAATTTATGACTCACTAGATACCAACTAGCTGCACCCTACGGTGCTACCGAGGTTAAACAGTTACTTATAAAGAAATGTTACTGTCGAAACTCGCTAGACAGGCGTATGCACGACCACGAAATTTATCTCTTTGAGGTAAAAAAGCTAGTCTCTATGTTGAATTTTTATGCATTCCTTTGATAGTTAACTTTTTAGGACGTTACCCACCCGAGGGGAACAGTAGTGTCATTGGCCATCCCCTGGCAAACGTAAGTTTTTTCGGAATAAAGGTAGCTTATATCTGGCAACTGTTCCCTATCTTGTGGGTGGTTGGAGGTACTAGCATCGTGGGTGACAGAGGGTTGGTAGCCTGTAGGCCTGGGCACTCTTCTGCTTTTTGGAAACCAAACAAAGAAAATTGCGAGCGCACGTCGTCTTGCGCTTACTCAGTGTCTGCAATAAATTCGAATTAGGTCTTGCCGGCGGCTAATCATCCGACCCGTGACAAAGGTTATGTACTATTTGTGGAATACCTGTCAACATACTATGATTCTTCAGTTTCTCCCGGCGTATTTGTTGCTCGAACAGTCCACGGGTATACTGCCGGTTCATAGTGTCCAACGGGCACAATATTTCGGCCATTAGACATGTCGCCATCGTGAGGTGCGCTGACGAACTGAGCTCCTGAGGGCGGGCGGCCGATTTAAATCCCCTCCCCCCGCGGGCCGCTCTCTTCGCCGTCCGCGCCCGCGCGCCGGCGGTCGCGAAGACGTGGGCGTCGGAATCTGTAGTAGCGTCGATGTGCTTGCTACGTCCGCCCTGGTCACCAGTTCGTACTTCTTACTGAGAGCCTTCTTAATTACAGCCGGCCGGTGTGGCCGTGCGGTTAAAGGCGCTTCAGTCTGGAACCGCGTGACCGCTGCGGTCGCAGGTTCGAATCCTGCCTCGGGCATGGATGTGTGTGATGTCCTTAGGTTAGTTAGGTTTAAGTAGTTCTAAGTTCTAGGGGACTGATGACCTCAGATGTTAAGTCCCATAGTGCTCAGGGCCATTTGAACCATTTTTCTTAATTTAATTCAATGCCGGGTCCCAAGCCTTGCTGAGATCGTAGCCGCAATCTCGGTTGATAGGATCTTCCCTGGTGCGAATTTCGATTGTCTCCTTTATAACGCTGTCCCAATATTTATAGGTCTGAGCCAGGATCTTGGTACGCTCATAATCATCTCGTGTTTCTCCGACAAACAGTGCTCTCCTATCGCCGACTTATTTGGATATTTCAGTCGAGTGTGCCTTTGATGTTATCGGCAACGATCTTCGATGGTGCCTACTGTTTGTCCGATATAAGTCTTCCCACACTCACAAGGAATTTGGTATATGCCGGCCTTCCTCAAATCGAGGTCATCTTTCACACTTCCCAGTAATGTCTGTGTTTTATTGGGCGGGCAAAAGACGGTTTTAACTCGGTGTTTCTTTAATATACGGCCGATTTTCCCCGATAGTGGGCCATTTTACGGAATAAAGGCAGTGGCTACTTCTTCTTCCGTGACTTCATCCGTCTCCACAGGTTCGCACCAGAGAAGATCTTATCAACCGAGATTGCGGCTACAATCTCAGCAAGGCTTGGGACGCGGCATTGAATGTAATTAAGAAGACCCTCAGCAAGAAGTATGAACTGGCGACCAGGGCGGACGTAGCAAGCACATCGACGCTACTACAGATTCCGACGCCCACGTCTTCGCGACCGCCGACGCGCGGGCGCGGACGGTGAAGAGAGCGGCCCGCGGGGGGAGGGGATTTAAATCGACCTCCCGCCTTCAGGAGCTCAGTTCGTCAGCGCACCTCACGATGGCGACATGTCTGATCACCGAAATATTGTGCCCCTTGGACACTATGAACCGGCAGTATACCCGTGGACTGTTCGAGCACCTGTCTACTTAGATCGTCCAACTGGGTCGGTTTTCTGATTCAGAAAGACGCACATGTTTAGCAAGTATCGGCTAACAGAGAAATACATAAATTCCACTGTGCGCTAAGGTCTTTTGTTTGGAACATTAATTTTAAAGACCTCATCCTAATTTAAATAATGGTTCATCTCCACTGAAGCCTCCGCATCGTAAGAACAGGCACCCCTATACTCCAGACCCTGCAGCCAAGTCAAGTGAAAAACCTATGTGGGATGTCCCTGTTACGACGTAAAGTCAAGCGCCGACACCCCAGTCGGGAACGACAGGGAAGAGAAGGCTGTGGGAAGAAGTCAGCCAATAGCACGCTGACCGGACCTCCCTCCAGGACGACAACGCGACAGCAGCGACACCTATGTCAAGAGGACATAAGCGCAGCGACTGACTGGTGAAAGTCCAGTTCAGTAGCATCTTCATGATTAGCGACTTCGAGCAGCTTCAACGCTAGACACTTCGCTTGTACTCTTTATGTAGCACAGACTTGGGATTGTCTGTAGTGAAGAAAATTGATTATTTCGTATGTCGGCCTTTGCTTGCCATACATCTGTGTAATTGAAAAAATTCTGTATTATAATTTTCTTTTTGTAACAAAACTCATTAATACGACTTGTTTGAGTGTCTGTCTAGTGAACTAAGTACGCAGGCTTCCTAGACACTACGTATGTGGCGACGAGGTGAACGAACACCATAGCGACAACCTGTTACCAGAGCCAACAGCAGCCACAAGTTTTGTTATGTCGTGGGCTTTTGTCGGCGTCTTAACCCTCCCGTTACCAAGCTTTTTCACACCTCTATTTTATCTAGCGGGGTATTAGGGCTACCCCAAAGAGTTTTGTGCTTCATTGTAATATTTGTTGTCAGATTCCGTTATTTTCATTGAATGTGTTTATTTAGTATTGAAAAACTGTTTTTCAGGTTATTAGAAGTATTTAATCAGATCACAGATATAAAGTACAAAAAAAATTTTATATCTGTCACTAAATTCAGTACTCAACGATCAGAAAATTAATAATCTATGTAGCTCAACAGTCACTGCAGTAAAATAGCACAAGACTTATTTCAACTTTTCAGTCAAGTACATTTCTACACTGCATGCACTTCACAGAAACAGTTTCTTCTCTGTGTATATTACAAACAGGTTTCTTGCACGTTACACAACAGAATCTTGTTATCCGATCTTCGTTTCTCTTGCAATCTTGACATCGTTGTGGCGTTGGTAACTTGGAACACTGGGTCTGGAGCACTGTTGTAGGAATTGCAATACCACTAGCTTTCAGTGCATCTTGTACATCTTTATGAGGACCGTTGATATTTTTGGCTCTTTTTTCCATGTTGCCTTTGCTAAGTCCAAATGCCAGTTCATTCCTGAAGAGTTTACGTCGGCTTCGGTTATTCTTCTGCCATTCAGGAATCTTTGAGTGTACGGAATATATGCATTCAGTGCTGCGATATCTATCATTTCCATGAAGATTCTTAGTGGACACCGCCTAGTTCCTGTAGCACAACTGTATTCTCTTGTCACTTTGTCCCCATTATCAACAGCACCTTTGGTTTTGTTGTAGTGCAGTATGATTTCGGGTTTGTATTCACTTTCTTCATCACTCACTTGTCTCTCATTATGCTGGGTAGAGAGTAGTATTACTGTCTTTCCCTTCTTTGGAACATAGGAAACTAGGGTCAAGTCATTTGTGAAACCAAACATTGAAGAGTGAACTTCTATCTTTCTGTTTGGCAAGAATTCCTTCGGAATCTCTTTCTTATTGGAACGCAAGGTATCAACCACTGTCATGTTTTGTTTTAGTAGTTCAGCAGCCAATGTAAAACAGGTGAAAAAATTATCAGTTTTTACACCACGTCCGTTATTCAGAAATGGTTCCATGAGATCCAAAACAACTTTCTGTCCTCGATTCTCTTCCCGAGTATTGTCCACCATTCCTGTGTAAATTTGGATCCGTAATAAGTAAGATATCTTCACATCAGCACAAACCCAAATTTTAATGCCATACTTGCCATGCTTGCATTTCATATAAACTCTAAAAGGACAGTTTCCTCGGTACGTTGTAATCGTTCATCAATTGTCACATATTCATAAGGATAGAAGTTCTTGCACAATTTAGATTGAAATTTGTCGAACACTACCCCCTCTGTTGTCAAATCGCAAGAATTTCAGTATAGACAATAATCGGTTTCTTGACATGGCAGAAGAAAAGAATGGTTGCCGAAAGGCAACATTACCTCCCCATAGATCGAAAGCACTTGTACGATGTCCATGAGTTCGACCAGTTCCTATTAGAATTGCTAATACAGCGCACACTTCAGTTGCATTTATATCACTCCATGTCGTTTTGTTCGAAGAATGAGCTGCATTCCACAAAGAAATTACTCGTTTGGCTTACCTGTTCGTTTCTTCTACAACGATGCTCACGATTTCCGGCGAGATAAATAATAAAAATGACTCTGTTATTGATAGATTGTTTTTCCATCATTCACTGGGCCAGGTGTTACGTTCAAAATGTTGCGACGTCGACGCCGCCCACCTTTTGGTGGTTCACTAGAAAATTGTAGTCCACTTCTAGAAACAAACAAATCTCCAGTGTCTTCGTCTCCTTCTTTATCATCCTCCTCTTCTTCTACTACTTGTTCACGTGAATGTGTAGTGTCTTCTGATATTTCATCGTCAGCTTCATCTGATGCTATGATATGGTCTTTGTCAAGAGGTTCCATATATTCATTCAGTTCATTATCAATGTCCCATTCATTTTCATCGTCACTGACATCGGAGTTGTATAGAATTTCCATGATCTCTTCGCTAGAAAGTCCTTTGGACATCCTTACTTGCAGATGAAATACTGACTCGTGTAATGTCAGCTCAACAGTGAACGTCAAATTCAACTCAACAGTAGTAACCATCAACAATAACAAACATTGAATCTATGGCAAAACTCAACAAAGAAGATGAATGACAGATACATTTCCCAAAATCTTCTTTTTCTTCAAATAAGAAAATAAGACGTTTCATACCAAGCGGGGTAGTCCCAAAATCCCACCAATAAATGACTTGAATAACAATGATAAAGCCAAATAAATTAAACAGTCGTGAGTGTGAATTCAACGTAAATCACTTTAGTACAAAGTCATGAAATCACAGACATGTGGCCCCTCAGATAACATTATTTTAGGGAAGAAATCAACCCGGGGTAGTCAGAATACCCCGCATGGTAATGCGAGGGTTAATTCCACCTTGTATTTTCTTTGCAGCGGTGTGTTTACATGTTTTACGAGTTTCACTTATAGTGTTGTTTCTATTCGGTGTTTTCAGGTGGGCGTTGCTGAAATTTTCCTTGCTTATGTGCTAATTTTTATCGTTTGCATTGTCTGTTCGTCGCTTTTGTCTATTCCACAACGAGCAAGCCACCTCTCCCACCCGCTGCTCGGGCGCCTCAGCTGCAAGCGATAGATGCAACGCAGCTAACACAGATGTTTCAGTTTCATATGCAGCAGATGGGCACCCTAATAAACGCGGTACAGCAGCCCCTGGCGAACCAAGCCACTAACACAATGCCACAAGCGACAACTGTAGCTTCGGGTGCTATACCGCCTTTTCACCATTTTAATGAAAAAGAAGACGAATGGCTCGCATGGCTGCAACAGTATGAAGGCCACATCATTGCTCACGAAGTCTCAGGTACTGTGAAAGTACATTACTTTTGTTCGATGGTAGGAAGTGCAGTCTTTCGCCTCATTCAGAAATTGTTCCCTAACGCTACCCAGAGTGAACTTTCCTATGATAAAGTTATCGGTTCTCTAACTAACTATTACGACCAACAAGTGAATGTGGTGGCAGCTAGGTACTAATTCTCTCATTGCGATAAAAGGGTCTGAACAAACTTACCTCGAGTGGTTAACAGATTTGCAGAGTATGACGAGGAAATGCCAATTCAAATGTTCCTGTGGTACTTTAAATTCCGATGGTATGTTGCGTTCAAAATGGTTGAAATAGCTCTAAGCACTATGGGACTTAACATCTGACGTCATCAGTCCCCTAGACTTAGAACTACATATACATCTACATCTACATCCATGCACCGCAAGCCACCTGACGATGTGTGGCGGAGGGTACCTTGAGTACCTCTATCGGTTATCCCTTCCACTACTTAAACCCGACTAACCTAAGCACATCACACACAACCATGCCCGAGGCAGGTTTCGAACCTGCGACCGTAGCAGCAGCGCGGTTCCGGACTGAAGCGCCTAGAACCGCTCGGCCACATCGGCCGGCTGGTATGTTGCGTTATGCGATCGTGTCAAATGTAACTGATGTCAAACTTAGAGAACAGATTTTGAAACAATCTGATCCTTCATTCCAACAGGTAGTGCAAATTCTATATCAGTATGATTGAGGTGCCGTAGCGGCCGATAAGTTTGAGCAGCCGCCGATTTGTCGGGTTGAGTCGTCCCTTGCTCTCGACCAGCCCAGTAAGCAGCAACAGTATGTGCGTGCCATGCCACGTAAACAGTTCTCTAAACAGGCGAACAAAACTAAGTCATGCCCTCGGTGGTATTCAGGGCACAAACGCCAAAACTGCCAGTCCAAATAAGCACAGTATTACGCCTGTGGCAAGAAAGGTCACGTTCAATACGTATGTTTGCAATAGAACAAACATAAGGGTTCTGCCCACTCACAAAAATCTAGTCACAAGGCCCATGTAATCAATGCAGTGTATTCAAAGCCTGCTGCAGGCAATAGCAAACCCAGCAAGCAAACAGTTTCTTCAGTGCTACGCCAGTCCAACAAATTTTTTGTTCATTTGCATATTAATGGAAAAAGTGTAAAATTTCAGTTAAGATACGGGTGCCTCTGATACGTTGCTGAATCGTTACAAATATGAACTGTTAGGCTCCCCACGCCCGTCTCAATCTAGCAAACACCTGACGGCTTAAAATGGACAAGACATTCCGTTATCGGAAAATGTACTTTGCCTGCCATGTATCACTTACATACGCGAACTGTGACTTTCAATGTGCTACAATCACGCGATTGTGGAAACATATTTGGCCTTGATTCGTTTCATTTCTCTGGCTTTCAAGTTCAGGACAATGTGTTTTCAGTGATTGCATTCAATGCCAAAGACAATGTACTTTGCCTGCCATGTATCACTTGCATACGCTAACTGTGAAATAATAATAATAATTCCCTGAACTCTTGTCTGAAGGTTTAGGCAAGGCTGACACCTTTGTTGCACATATTACTATGAAAGATAATGCTCAGCCGAAATTTTACCGGGAGAATTTTTCCCATGGCATTACGGGACAAATGTCCTGCTGAACTCAAAGAATTGCAAGATAGCCGAGTTATTGCGCCCATAAAAGCTAGTCAGTGGGCAAGTCAAATAGTTTTTCTCCCCAAAACGTCAGGTCGCATTCGGCTCTGTGTTGACTTTAAGCCTACAGTCAACCCACAAACTGACTGATACTTATCCATTGCTTCGCCCAGAGGATCTCTTTGAGAGATTAGGCGCTGGTGGGTGCATTTCACAAAATGATTTGCACAACGCGTATCTTCAAATACCACTAGATGAAGAAACTCAAACCGTATGTGTTGTGAACACTCATTTGGGCTTGTTTAAATATTTGCGTTTGCCTTTTGGCAGTGCTTCAAAATCCGCCATTTTACAACGATATTTTGAACAGCTGACTGCTCAAGTACTGGTGGGTGCATTTCACAAAATGATTTGCACAACGCGTATCTTCAAATACCACTAGATGAAGAAACTCAAACCGTATGTGTTGTGAACACTCATTTGGGCTTGTTTAAATATTTGCGTTTGCCTTTTGGCAGTGCTTCAAAATCCGCCATTTTACAACGATATTTGGAACAGCTGACTGCTCAAGTACCAAACTGTTCAAACTATTTGGACGATACTGTCGTAGCAGGCTGTACACCTGAAGAACACATTGCAAATTTGCGTGCATTGTTTCGTGTGTTATCTTATGCAGGACTAAAATATAGACTGGACAAGTGTGATTTTTTTAAAAACCTGAGTTGCAGTTTCTTGGTCATGTCATATACAGTCAGGGTGTACATCCTCTTCAGTCACATTTGTGAGCCTTTCGTGACCTGCCGATTCCTAGCAATGTCACAAAACTTCATTCAGTCTTAGGGAAAATGAATTATTACATTCGGTTGACACCGAATGCTACACAAATCGCAGGTGCATTGCATCTCTTGAGTCTCAAGAACGTCCCCTTTGGGTCAAGAAGCTTTTCAAAAACTTAAAGATGCATTGCTCAGTGATCGATGCTCGGTTCACTTTGATCCTGACAAACCAGCTGTGTTGCAAATCGACGCTTTTTCTTACGGAATCGGTGGAGTGCTTTCACACAGATTTGAAGATAGACAGGCCTCTTTCTTTCGCATCAAAAGTGTTGTCCAAAACTCAGTGTAACTATTCTCTAATAGAGAAATAGATATTGACTATTGTACAAGGTGTTACCAACTTCCACCACTATTTGTATGGCAGAAAATTCTACTTAGTAACGGATCACAAGCCATTTCAGTCCTTGTTTCATCCGATGAAGCCGGTTCCTGTACGAACTGCCCAAAAATTGCAAAGTTGGGCTTTGTTGTTGTCTCACTACCAGTAATAGATTGTGTATCGTCCGACAGCTCAACATGGTAATGCGAGCGCACTTTCACTTCTTCCGATTGGCCGTGATACAGACTTTCACGCTTCTACTGCATCTTGTTGTCACATGGATACTCAGGATTCTGAACTGCTTCAGTCGGCCATCGAACACTGCTCCACTTGCTCCACCCTCCTCAGCTTCCGGCGCCGCGGGAAGGCCGCAAATATCGCTTGGCGCCGGATGATATTGTGTTTTCCACGGTTTTAGCAGCAGCAGACGATGGGCGCGATGCGAGACCCTTCGTCTGATTGGCGCATGCTTGCATCTTATTTCATGCCCAGATGGACTGCAGCGCCGACGTCACAATCAGATTCGCCATTCTCGCGGGCACGGCGATCCTTCTGTATCTCCTCCCCACATTCACGCATCTCGAGGACAGCGCGGCCACATCAGCTGCCAGAGGAGGTGATCACGACACCGCGCGATGGCCTCATGGAGACGGAGCCTTGGCTTCCTCCTCCTCCGCCTCTCGTCTTAGCGATGGGGCTGGACCCGCCCACGCCGCAGCTGCCGACCCCATCTATATCTGGGTATGGGCCTCAGGAGGTAAACGTGAACAATACTGCCGTTTACCGGGGACGTTGCCACCAGAACGAAGACCGGATGGCGGGGTACGACCGTAAGTCTGCCGTCCCCTGCAGCCACAGCTTCCAGTCCAACAGGGCGTCAACGCTCCTGCCTCCCTTCCCGTTGTCATGCCCATACACGACGACAGTCCGTCGCTTGGGGGGGGTGGGGGAGGGGGAAGAATGTCACGGCGTAAAGCCAAGCAACGGCACGCTAGTCGGGAACGACAGGGAAGAGAAGACGTGAGAAGAAGTCAGCCAGTCGCACGCTGACCGGACCTCCCTCAAGGACGGCAACGCGACAATAGCGGCCCCTATGTCAGGAGGACTGGTAACGGTACAGTTAAATAGCACCTTCAAGATAGCGACTTCGAGCAGCGTCAACGCTAGACACTTCGCTTGTACTCTCTATGTAGTATAGACTTGAGACTGTCTACACTGAACAAGTTTGATTATTTCGCATGTCAGCCTTTGCTTGCGACACGTCTGTGTAATTGACAAAGTTAAGTATTAATAAAACTCACTAACACTACTTGTTTGAATGTTTGTGTAGCGAACCGAGTATACCCTCTGCATGGGAATGCTCATCCTTGCTAAGCCAATTATTGCTCCTTCCAGCAATTAAATAAATTCATCGGCCCCTGCGATTTACAATTTCAGTCTGTTCACGTACTGTTCATATCAGTAATAGGTTATCGTCGGGAACGATAATTGTTGTCTGACTACGTCTAACTACTACCATGATTGAAACTTCCTGGTAGATTAAAACTGTGTGCCGGACCGAGACTCGAACTCGGTCCGACACACAGTTTTAATCTGCTAGGAAGTTTCATATCAGCGCACACTCCGCTGCAGAGTGAAAAATCTCATTCTGCCTACAACCATGATTGCTGTAGAGACAGACCCTGTTTTCCATTCGTGGTTATTTTTCTATTAAACTATACTTATGCATGCTTAGAATAATGTACGTGTTTTGTACAGTAAAAGTGTATGAGCTCCTGAAAGCCTTCAAGAGGAGTTTAAACACAATTTAAGTTCTCAGAGCCAATAAATACACTGTGGAACAGAATAAAAATGCAATAAGAGCTGTGGCACATTGAAAGCTATGTAGAATGATGATCCATCGTGCAGAAGCTTTTCAGTGCTAAAGGTCAGAATCGATCGGGGCCTGACGAGATGAAACATAAGTAGTCTACATAGACACACCTGAAGATTTGCAAGTTTTGAGAGCGAGCAAAGACAAACAGTAACCTTTCGCATTACACCACATCCCATGAACCTATCGAATGCAACACTTGATGAGAACTGCAGTTGTCGGAAACTCTACTGTTTCTAAGCCCAGAGCACAAGGCAGACATGCACATACGAAAAACTGAGGCATGACTGAGGGTGTACTAACTAGAGTTGATGAATAAGTATAAGGTATATCCTCGAACTAACGACTAAGATATTCGCTTGCTGAGGGAGACCACTGAAACCTACAAAACAGTACGCATATATATATATATATATATATATATATATATATATATATATATATATATATATTCCCCGATGAACCATGGACCTTGCCGTTGGTGGGGAGGCTTGCGTGCCCCAGCGACACAGATGGCCGTACCGTAGGGGCAACCACAACGGAGGGGTATCTGTTGAGAGGCCAGACAAACATGTGGTTCCTGAAGAGGGGCAGCAGCCTTTTCAATAGTTGCAGGGGCAACAGTCTGGATGATTGACTGATCTGGCCTTGTAACATTAACCAAAACGGCCTTGCTGTGCTGGTACTGCGAACGGCTGAAAGCAAGGGGAAACTACAGCCGTAATTTTTCCCGAGGACATGCAGCTTTACTGTATGATTAAATGATGATGGCGTCCTCTTGGGTAAAATATTCCGGGGGTAAAATAGTCCCCCATTCGGATCTCCGGGCGGGGACTACTTAAGAGGACGTCGTTATCAGGAGAAAGAAAACTGGCATTCTACGGATCGGAGCGTGGAATGTCAGATCCTTTAATCGGGCAGCTAGGTTAAAAAATTTAAAAAGGGAAATGGATAGGTTAAAGTTAGATATAGTCGGAATTAGTGAAGTTCGGTGGCAGGAGGAACAAGACTTCTGGTCAGGTGACTACAGGGTTATCAACACAAAGTCAAATTGGGGTAATGCAGGAGTAAGTTTAATAATGAATTAAAAAATAGGAGTGCGGGTTAGCTACTACAAACAGCATAGTGAACGCATTATTGTGGCCAAGATAGACACAAAGCCCATGCCTACTACAGTAGTACAAGTTTATATGCCAACTAGCTCTGCAGATAATGAAGAAATTGATGAAATGTATGACGAGATAAAAGAAATTATTCAGGTAGTGAAGGAAGACGAAAATTTAATAGTCATGGGTGACTGGAATTCGTCAGTAGGAAAAGGGAGAGAAGGAAACATAGTAGGTGAATACTGATTGGGGGGAATAAATGAAAGAGGAAGCCGCCTTGTAGAATTTTGCACAGAGCATAACTTAATCATAGCTAACACTTGGTTCAAGAATCATAAAAGAAAGTTGTATACCTGGAAGAATCCTGGACATACTAAAAGGTATCAGATAGATTATATAATGGTAAGACAGAGATTTAGGAACCAGGTTTCAAATGTAAGACATTCCCAGGGGCAGATGTGGATTCTGAACACAGTCTATTGGTTATGAACTGCAGATTGAAACTGAAGAAACTGCAAAAAGGTAGGAATTTAAGGAGATGGGACCTGGATAAACTGAAAGAACCAGAGGTTGTAGAGAGTTTCAGGGAGAGCATAAGGGAACAATTGACATGAATGGGGGAAAGAAATACAGTAGAAGAAGAATGGGTAGCTCTGAGGGATGAAGTAGTGGAGGCAGCAGAGGATCAAGTAGGTAAAAAGAAGAGGGCTAATAGAAATCCTTGGGTAACAGAAGAAATATTGAATTTAATTGATGAAAGGAGAAAATATAAAAACGCAGTAAATGAAGCAGGCAAAAAGGAATACAAACGTCTCAAAAATGAGATCGACAGGCAGTGCAAAATGGCTAAGCAGGGATGGCTAGAGGACAAATGTAAGGATGTAGAGGCTTGTCTCACTAGGGGTAAGATAGATACTGCCTACAGGAAAATTAAAAAGACCTTTGGAGAGCAGAGAACCACTTGTATGAATATCAAGAGCCCAGATGGCAACCCTGTTCTAAGCAAAGAAGGGAAGGCAGAAAGGTGGAAGGAGTATAAGAGGGTTTATACAAGGGCGATGTACTTGAGGACAATATTATGGAAATGGAAGAGGATGTAGATGAAGATGAAATGGGAGATAAGATACTGCGTGAAGAGTTTGACAGAGCACTGAAAGACCTGAGTCGAAACAAGGCCCCGGGAGTAGACAACACTCCATTAGAACTACTGATGGCCTTGGGAGAGCCAGTCCTGACAAAACTCTACCATCTGGTGAGCAAGATGTATGAGACAGGCGAAATACCCACAGACTTCAAGAAGAATATAATAATTCCAATCCCAAAGAAAGCAGGTGTTGCCAGATGTGAAAATTACCGAACTATCAGTTTAATAAGTCACAGTTGCAAAATACTAACGCGAATTCTTTACAGACGAAAGGAAAAACTGGTAGAAGCGGACCTCGGGGAAGATCAGTTTGGATTCCGTAGAAATGTTGGAACACGTGAGGCATACTAACCTTACGACTTACCTTAGAAGAAAGATTAAGAAAAGGCAAACCTACGTTTCTAGCATTTGTAGACTTAGAGAAAGCTTTTGACAACGTTAACTGGAATACTCTCTTTCAAATTCTGAAGGTGGCAGTGGTAAAATACAAGGAGCGAAAGTCTATTTACAATTTGTACAGAAACCAGATGGGAGTTATAAGAGTCGAGGGGTATGAAAGGGAAGCAGTGGTTGGGAAGGGAGCGAGACATGGTTGTAGCCTATCCCCGATGTTATTCAATCTGTATATTGAGCAAGCAGTAAAGGAAACAAAAGAAAATTTCGGAGTAGCTATTACAATTCATGGAGAAGAAGTAAAAACTTTGAGGTTCGCCGATGACATTGTAATTCTGTCAGAGACAGCAAAGGACTGGGAAGAGCAGTTGAACGGAATGGACAGTGTCTTGAAAGGAGGATATAAGATGAACATCAACAAAAGCAAAACGAGGATAATGGAATGTAGTCAAATTAAATCGGGTGATGCTGAGGGGATTAGATTAGGAAATGAGACACTTAAAGTAGTAAAGGAGTTTTGCTATTTAGGGAGTAAAATAACTGATGATGGTCGAAGTAGAGAGAATATAAAATGTAGACTGGCAATGGCAAGGAAATCGTTTCTGAAGAAGAAAAATTGTTAACATCGAGTATAGATTTAAGTGTCAGGAAGTCGTTTCTGACAGTATTTGTATGGAGTGTAGTCATGTATGGAAGTGAAACATGGACGATAAATAGTTTGGACAAGAAGAGAATAGAAGCTTTCGAAATGTGGTGCTACAGAAGAATGCTGAAGATAAGGTGGGTAGATCACGTAACTAATGAGGAGGTATTGAATAGGATTGGGGAGAAGAGAAGTTTGTGGCACAACTTGACTAGAAGAAGGGATCGGTTGGTAGGACATGTTTTGAGGCATCAAGGGATCACAAATTTAGCATTGGAGGGCAGCGTGGAGGGTAAAAATCGTAGAGGGAGACCAAGAGATCAATACACTAAGCAGATTCACAAGGATGTAGGTTGCAGTAGGTACTGGGAGATGAAAAAGCTTGCACAGGATAGAGTAGCATGGAGAGCTGCATCAAACCAGTCTCAGGACTGAAGACCACAACAATATATATATATATATATATATATATATATATATATATATATATATATATATATATATAAAAGGAGAAAAATGGAAAAAAAATTCTGGCTTTCGATATCATTTCTACGTTAACCCTCTGTTGTAGCGTAACGAAATATGAGCACTGACAAATATGGCTGGCTCCTCAACACAAGTCAGTTGAAGAAAAGGAAAGAGAATGTGCTTCAATAAGGTGAGAAGTTAAACTGAATTTCAATGGTATTTTCATTACGGCATGACCCGGAGGCAACATTTGGATAACTTTACACGGAGAGGAATCGTCGGGAATCTGCAAGAAGGAAGATATGTGGCCACTGTAGCTGTGGTACTGCTCACAGCGTTGTTTCACGTGCATGGGGAGCAATCCGAACTACATGCACTCCATCCCAAAGGAGGGAAGGTCGTCGACTAAGGCCAACTACAGGAGCAGGTGACCACGGCATTGTACAACACTCAAGTAGGTACCCACGTGAAATAGCGGATGCAATTGAAAACACATTTAACACGACTGCAAGGCACGCAGTCTCACATACCTCGTGGCATGGGGTCTGCATGGAGCGGCCTCTTTGTTCGACGATCAATACTTCGTGTTCCGTTGACACCAGCACATCGTCGCACCATCTGCGATGGTGGCCAGAGGATGGACATTGAACCAACAAGCAGTTGGTGCTCTTCTCGGATGAGAAGTGTTATGATGTGGGGAGACTTAATTTTCCATGGGCATACTGACATCCAAATCTCTTAACACGACCCAGTCGCCATTGAACATCGTCGAACATGATTATTTTGGTGGTCGAGGTATTATAATGTGGGGAGGCATAATTTTTCATGGGCATACTGACATCCAAATCTCTTAACACGGTCCAGTCGCCAGTCAACATCGTCGAACACGATTATGTTGTGATATTTAAATCTTTCCCGTTACTGATATCCGGCAGTTCTCCCGTGTATTTATGGAACGATTGTGTTGGTAGGCCAGGTGTTATGATGCGGGGAGGCATAAGTTTGCATGGGCATACTGACATACAAATTTCTTAACACAGTCCAGTCGCCAGTCAACATATTGTGACCTTGTACTCCTTCAAAATGGCTCTGAGCACTACGGGACTCAACTGCTGTGGCCATAAGTCCCCTAGAACTTAGAACTACTTAAACCTATCTAACCTAAGGACAGCACACAACACCCAGCCATCACGAGGCAGAGAAAATCCCTGACCCCGCCGGGAATCGAACCCGGGAACCCGGGCGTGGGAAGCGAGAACGCTACCGCACGACCACGAGATGCGGGCTGTACTCCTTCCCCACGTGCGTCTTTTCAGGGATGCATTCAGACCTGACCTCATTTTTATTGTGAAACTATTTCATAAGAAAAGCGACATGAAAGACAAACAACTATCGCCAAATTTCCTTCCCGACATCTTTTCCCAAAATATTCAGAAAAAGTAATGTATTCAAGAATAGTCGCATACTTGAACGGAAACAGTTTGCCTAAGACATTTAGTTAGAATTCCAGAAAGATTGGTCGACTAAAAATGCTCTTTATATATTCACTCATCAAATAGTAGATTTCGTAATAATAATATATCACTAGCTAGTATTTTTTGTGATCTCTGCAAGGCCTACGATTATGTAGATCACGATACTAACTCAAGTTTTATGGATTTGATGGCTTTACGCATAGCTGGTTTGAGTCATTCTTCACTAACAGAATGGAAAAGGTTGTGCTGAATAATTCAGGCAATGTCGGAGAGGCAGAATACTTTAGTGGCCGGAGTAAAAATCACTAAGGTAGTCCCACAGGTCTCAATTTTGGGTTCACTCCTATTCCTTGTGCATGTTAGTGGCATCCCACTTAACAGTCAGCAAGCAAGATCAGTACTTTTTGCACATGTCACTAGTGTTACAATATATCCCATCAGAGAGAAAGAAACAGAAGAGTTAGTAAATAATATTTTCCGAAGAATTATTAAGCAGTTCTCTGAAAGTGGACTCTCCCTAAATTTAGCAAAAACACACTGCATTCAGTTCTGTATAACAAACAGTCATACCAACGACTTATGTAACACATGAGCAGGACTCAGTAAATCGGGTATAAAAAAAATGGCTCTGAGCACTATGGGACTCAACTGCTGTGGTCATAAGTCCCCTAGAACTTAGAACTACTTAAACCTAACTAACCTAAGGACAGCACACAACACCCAGCCATCACGAGGCAGAGAAAATCCCTGACCCCGCCGGGAATCGAACCCGGGAACCCGGGAGTGGGAAGCGAGAACGCTACCGCACGACCACGAGATGCGGGCAAATCAGGTATAATGCTCACAATTTTAGGATGTACGTATTGACGAAAACTTGAAATGGAGGAAGCTGTCAAACGATTAAGTTCACTTGCTTTTGCTCTTCGTATAATTGGTGATATTGGAAAGAAACGTATCAACCTACTGACCTATTCTGTATATTCCATTCAGTAATGACGTAGGGAATAGTTTTATGGGGTAACTCATCACTTTGAAGGAAACTATTGATTGCAGAAAAGCGAGCAGTAAGAATAATACATGGTGTTAACCCACGGACTTCATGTGGGTACGTCTTCAAGGAGCTATGATTTTAACTTTGTCGTCACAGTACAGATTTCCGCTAGTGAACGTCGTCATACGTAACCCATTATAATTTCAGAAAAACAGTGTTGTACATAGCTACAACACTAGAGGGAAGAATGACGTATATTACCTATTGTTAAAACTATCAACAGCTCAGAGAGGCGTTCAGTATGCAGCAATAGAAGATTTTTATAACTTTCTCCATAACATAAAATGACTTGGAGGCAGGGTAACAGGTTTTAAATCTATTTTTAAAATCATTTCTCCTGATAGCTAGAAAAAGAAAAGAAAATCAAGTTTTCTACTGTTGTTTCATGAGTAGGAATGAAATGTTAACGTGCTCATTAATGTTAACAGCAATCATGTATTCATATAATCTAACATAATTTGTTCCACATCATTTAGGTAAGACAATGTTCAAATAATCTATGGAACTTGTAACTAACTAAATATGGATCAAAACGCGCGACCGTGACGAACAGCACAGGTGGAGCCTCTGGAAAAGGAGCATAATAGGCGAATGGACTGGCCTGCCTGTTCGACCGACCTAAACGCGATCCAGCACGTGTGGGACGTTTTGGGGAGACGTCTAGCAGCAAAACCACATGGGTCAACGACCACCTAGCAGATGTGAACCGCTCTGGTGGTGCTACCCCAAGAACTCTTTACCAACCTTGTGGCCAGCACGGGAGCACGTTGAAGACTTAACATAGCTGTTCGAGATGATCACACACGTTGTTAGCAACGATTCCCGCCTTTTATAAAGTCCAGGGGCCGTTTGTTAACTGCGGTGACTTCAGTGTACTTACTCTCTTTCAATAGAAGTGTCATTTCTATTCGTCTAATAGCGTGTTTCTTTCAGTTACTTTCTGTACTGCACTGTACTATGGCAGTTCTTTCTATGCATGATCCATGCTTCATCAAGCTCAGTTACTTGGTAGTGACACACCATCCGAAAGTTACTTTGGTCCTTAGGGTTTGCACTTCAGTGTAACATCAGTCAAGTAAGGAGAAAGTTTTATTTCCCGGCATGCACATAATTTTCAGCAAAAAGAATACGTAGCTGCCCAACAACATGAAAAATATTCTATTGATCAACATCCGTCCATAGCAGCAAAAGTCTAATTAATTTCATATCCAAGTTATATGTTACGTAGTCGGTGCAGATCCATTTACTAGAGACTCTTCCCTACTTTAACTCAGAAGTGCCACATCTATTGATTTTCACTGTTTCTCCGAATTTGCTTTCACTGAGTTCATTCCCTCTTAAGGCAAACACCAATGAAGATAGGGTGATTTATCTTACACTGCAAGCTAATTGGATATATAAGGAAGACCAGAAAAGAGTTTACAGTATTTACAGAGGGTGTAGTGTGCAATAAGGGAAGGAAAATGTTTCCTATAAACATTGGTCGTAAACCTCATATCTTGAGTGTTATGTTCTACTACCAGTACTATCAATGATCACCATATCTCTGTGTTGTTCATCACAACATATGCTCGATGTGACCGCCATCCATTGTTAGTGTTGTGTCACAACAAACAATGCACCATATGAACACTACAGAATCACCAGATGCAAATAACAAACCTGCCCGATATGTTACGCAACGTAGTACGCTGTGGAATTATGTGCATGCTCTTGTGTTCAGTGCGAGATAGATACCAATGCAAACACGTTGTGCTGCATAAACATTTAGTACGTATGCTGTTTCCTCATTTGTCTCATACCAAAGTGCTCGGTGTGCAAGATATGCTCCTCGTAAACACACAGGCCATGACTCCAAATATATGAGGTTTACCACCAACATTTATTAGAACTTTTCTTTGTTGTCTTGATGCATACCATCGTCTGTAAACATTGGAAAATTTTTCCGGACACCCTGTATGTATACTTATACTAGCTGAGAAGCCTTCAGGAACATTTGATGTTCAGTATTATGACTGGGGACATGAACGAGGAGCTTATTTGCTTGTCTAGCATGGGAAGGACTGTGAAGCAGCTATGGAAACATGCTGAGAACTTCGACAGTTATCTCTGTCAGTGAAGGGTTCTGAGAAGCGAAATAATTGTATGACGCTTTTGATGAGAGCTCCGTAGCACCTCGCTTTCGGAAGGAGTTTCCAAAGAGCGAATGAAAACCCTGACAGTCTCAGGCCGCAACAAGTCTGGCATCACGCTCTTCATTGTAGTCTTGAGACTGCATTGTCTTCACTCCTTTAGTCATTCTGCTGTATTCAAAAAGACTTGATCATTTTCTAGTTATTTTCATTCGTTCACAAAACGAAATCAAAATGTAATTAGTAAG
The DNA here is from genome assembly GCF_023898315.1 of Schistocerca nitens. NCBI lineage: Eukaryota > Metazoa > Arthropoda > Insecta > Orthoptera > Acrididae > Schistocerca > Schistocerca nitens. The sequence continues at coordinate 382,682,423 of NC_064619.1, read as the reverse complement.
CACCCAAATCACAAAGCAGACTCAGTAAATTCGTTTTTCCCAGCAAAGAACACAAATAAAACGCATCGAAAGAAGCAAAGCAATATCGTTAAGTTTTTAATATATAAAGAGAAATCAGTAATTCCGTTTATACTAACCCCGTAAATTCAGTGCTAATCTGTATGTGTGAAGATAAGATTGTGGCGATTACTTCTGTCACTGACGTAAACTTCCTAAAATAGATGTGCCATTGAGCTGAAAAAACTAACAGCGTCATTGATTGATCCTTATGTGTAATATGAAACTAACAACATCATCTATTGGTTCTTTGGTGTACTACCCCATGAAGATCTTGTCACTGAGATAAATCTTCATGCCGCAAATGGGTCAGAGATAGATACTTACTTCTGAAAGCAGTTAACCATTGTTTTAGCACTCAAACGTAATTTAAAATGACAATTCACTGTAGCAGGCGTATGAAAAGCCATATTTGGGGCTGATTTCCTTCATCATTATGGTCGCAAAACTAAAAGGTTGATATATAACAACTAAGCAGTGCAGGCTATCTTGGGTAAAGCATTAAATCATACTATTTTTTTGTTATCCAGTTCTGATAAAATAAAGCCTATAAGTTGTCCCAAACTACGCTTAAGTTAAGTGTGAAAACCCCATGAAAATTTCTCTAATAGTTTTGGAGATAAGCACCTTGAAATAGAGAAACAGGATCACAAGACGCTTTTAAAGTTTTGTTATACAATGTAGGTAGATTAGATTACTACTTTACATGTGTATTTAATCAACGTTTTCTCTATATTTTGAATACAAAATTATATATCAAAAACCAAATGCTTTCTGTAGATACAAGACTGATATAAAGATCGTTTTCTCTTTCAGATACTCTATTTTGGAATATAATTGTTATGCCAATATCGAATTTCTTCACTGATACGTTTCCCTAACATGGATCAAATAATTGTTATGTTCATGCCTCATCTGTTAAATGTTATCTTCAGTTATTCTGCATTTTAACCGAATCCTAAATTTAGAAGCCTGTATGATTACGTAAAAGTCCAATAGCTCTCACTTCGAGATAGTTTAAATGACGCAGGCCGTAAAGTAGACGGAATAAGCTCTGTCACCCTTGTTCTTGTGTCACAGTAGGATCGGGCTGTTTGTACTGCGTACAGTGGGCTTCTTTTATTTATGGGGAGCCACCCAAATCTGAATTAAGCACGTATATTTTATAATCACGCTAATTAGCGTTTCAGGCCTTTGAATCTGTATACCTATAGCTTCGTGCAGTCCGACTGCAGGAGAATTTATGCATCGCCAGTGTTATGGTTTGCGCCTGCAGCCAGCGGCAAACATACGTTTATCTCTCAATTGCTCGATTCAGGCACCACTACGCCTTGCTACAGGGTGGGAGCAGCCTTAACCACCCCTGCAACGCGCTTCTGATACCCACTCCAGTCCGAAAAAACAGTGCTCTTACTCTAGTTATGGTCGCCTTTACTCAAAAATCCCGGAATACTCCATAATATTCTTTATGTCCCTCTTACGGAAAAATATGAAATTTTAAACCGGATCTTCCTCTCGTGGCACGCAAGTGAAGTCTGTAGCAGGAGGCAGTCACAATAGTACCTGAGATGAAAAGGCTGGTAGAAGACACAAATTCGTGGCGCTCTGCATCATACCATTTAGAAGACTGACGAATCCTAGTAATAATAATAATACGTACAAGAAAACAGTGAGAGCCAACTAAGAGCCGGAAATGAAAGGGTCGCTGTGGGCTCGTCATTGTATTACGCCTTAGGTCATGTAAAGTGGGGGAATGTGTGTAAGGGGAACAACGTGCACATCTTACCATTCTTTCAAGATGGTTATCTGAAACACTTTCGAGAGTAGGATGCATGATATTGCAGCAACATTACCTTACATATATGGTATGAAAGATAGTTTCATAAGACTGATGCCATCAAGATTTATTGACGAGCACGTGCACTACACTTCATCAGTTTTCTATAAATTTTCCTATATCGACTACCATTTCAGCACATAGTGTAGGTGATGGTTAAGGTGGCTGTAGAATCACTGATTAGGGGAAACAACTACTATTGCTAGTGGATAAGTGCACGTTTACCTGACATGTTTTTAAGTCCACAGTGCATCGGCTCAGGGGCGCTGTGGCATCTCCCAGTTGCGAGGTCGGACAGCGCAGGCTCCAAATCTGAATTTTTATCTCAGAACTCGATTTATCCATCCGATTTATAATCGAACGTGAAGTAGGAAGAAATTTTACATTGCCACATTTTCCTTCTCTTACAGTATTTGACTGACTCTGTTTCGAATGTTCCGATCACCGACTGATCAAACAGCTCATTACGAAAAAACTTGTCTTCTTCTCGTGACTGGTTAACAGAGGGCTAGTGTCCTAACACACTCTAAAAAAAAAAAATAAAAAAAACAAAACCTAACTGATATCGCTCTCTCTCTCTCTCTCTCTCTCTCTCTCTCTCTCTCTCTCGCTCTCTCTCTCTGCTTCTTTCTGCAGCTAGTAAGGTGCTCTGCCTTATCACTGTGCGGTGTCTCTTTTTAACTTCTGATTTGTGTACATTAGCCAATATCGGCAGGTTTCACATGACATAACACTGTCTTTCTGCAACGTCAGAGCGTTTAATAGTCTCCCATAGTTTCAAAAGTCGAGGAACAAGGGTCACCAATCCATCACTGAGATGTATGTCTTTGGTTTCCTTTGTTTTTCTGGCAAAGCGGCCAGCTTTCGCCATCTCTTGTGCAAAGGTGCATTCCAGCTAACGAAGACGAATTCTCAAAAATGGTTCAAATGGCTCTGAGCACTGTGGGACTTAACATCTGAGGTCATCAGTCCCCCAGAACTTAGAACTACTTAAACCTAACTAAGCTAACGACATCACACACATCCATGCCCGAGGCAGGATTCGAACCTGCGACCGTAGCGGTCGCGTGGTTCCAGACTGAAGCACCTAGAACCGCTCGGCCACACCGGCCGGCACGAATTCTCACTACGTTTTCTGGTTGTAAAACGTTTTTCTCAGGCATTCCTCTACAGCAAATGCTATCTGCATTTCTATCCAATGGCCTGACTTCCTACAGTGCCGCTGCAAGGCAACAGCCTCCATCCAATATCCAGGGATTCCTCGGACCATCCATGGCAGCCTTTCCAAGAATGTGGCACAGCGGTGCGACTCTGTGGCTTATTATAGTACACATCCCTACTCATAACCTCATGCTGATTTGCCGTTGACAAGTCAATGGAAATATGCATTAAGAGTAAGGGAAAAACAGGACTTCATCGGTTATCCACTGACAATCACTGGCAGTGTGGTATATTAATTTTATCGACGTAAATGAAATATTCTGATTAAATTGGTGTTCCATTACTGATCTGCGTATGTGGCGAAACTATCCCACCACAAAACAAAACAAGGCCATAGTCCTCACAAATAACTAAGCTTGAGAGCCATGAAGTGCTGACGGACCACTGTCATACCGTAGTTGTATGAAGGGACACGCAGTTAGTACATCAACTTCATACATCTTACAAAATAACATAAGGCGAGTGTCACCATCCTAAGCAGGTTTTCTTACACAGTTTTAATGGTAGTAGTGTATTATTTATTTCATTAGGAAAGGATTAAAAAATTATTTACTTCGAACGGCGTACCATCTATTTAAATGTATCGAAGGTTAATAGAAGTTTAGAAGACGTCCTCTCCTAACTTGTCAACTTTTAAGTATTGGATGCGTTAACCTCACTCCTCCTGGCGATGATCAACATGAACTAAAAGCCAAAACTGTCGCCACAGAATAAAATATATTGCAAGCGAGCAATTTATTATGAATAACTGGGAGGTCAACATTATACGAATTAAGTTGATCCCATGCGCACACGAAAAACATTGGTGGGGCAGACCATGCTTGATGAATTTACTACTAGAAAGATTTGTGCTGCATTTGTTCACTGCATAACAAAAGCAAATATGTGAACGAATCAATCAGCTAAGCTTTGGCGGATTTTGAAAAGAACCGAAATAATTTTCTGTTTCGAATTCTTTTTATGGTTGAGATGTATTTTCGGCACATAATGCCAGAAAGGAAGTAGCAGTCATCCTAAGAGGATAAGAGAACGATCAATAGTAGCTAACTGCTATCTTCAAAAACTAAAAAAAAATGGTTGCTACTTACCTAGAAAATAGGGTAAAACAGCAACTGACAAAATAACACGCGAATACTTTGGAGTAGCAGTGTGTAAAAGTACTGTATCTGTGTTAATGTATGGACTTAAAATGAACAACAAACTTTTTAATGACAATGCAAATGTCCCAAATCATTGTTATCAACGGAAATGTTCATGGATTTGAAGTTAATAAATTGTTCTGTCCTCCCGAGTTAACCGATCTGACTCCTCCGACTCCCTCTGTTCCTCATACCGAAAGAAGTTTATTGATGGAAAAGTTTTTTGTGTTCCATCAAAAGGTTGTATTACTGTCACCGATGGTTAGCTGGAAAACATTCGTTAATCGCACTTCAGGCATACAGACTTTCTTTTAGTCGTCAGTGATCTGATAGGTTGTATGTGACTGCCGTAACTTTCTCTTCTGCCTAGACCTCTTCATCTCAGAGTAACACGCACAACATTATCAGTCAGATATTGAATGTGCTCCAATAACTGTTTCTCCAATTTGTGACTTTCACTGATTCCCTAACTTTTCAACACACGTCCCATAACTGTGTGTCTTCCTCTACCTAGTGTCTGCCATATCATCCATTTCCAGTTGATTTTTATTCAACTTGTCCACTTTCCTTTCAGCATCCTTCTGTAGCACTGCTTCACATTTTATTCGATTGTTTTCGTTGATAGTTTTCTAATAGTTCATGATTCACTTCCAAAAAAATTTTTCAAACTTACATTCTCATATATTTATTTCTTAAACTGTGCCAATGTTTGCAGGTAGCATACTTCTGAAATAGTCTTCATGCCTGTACTAGCCTGCTTATTATGTCCTTCTTGCGTCATTTCGGTGCTTCCTAGGTAACTCCCTCACTTCGTTTACCAAATGTCTCCCCACTTCTACTGCTGGAGAAATCCATTGTAACACTTCGTTTTATTCTCAGTACATACTGTGTATTCATTACATTACTTATCACTTTAAAGAGGTTTTCTGGTATTATTCCTCATCTTCACTGGCAGTATCAAACACCTTAGAAAGTCACGCCTTTGATGTCCTTTTACAATGACTCATAATGAAACTTCTGAACCGTTATTTTCTTTACTTGATATACTGTTCGATATACAGCCTGAACTTTACAGTCGAAAAACTACATCTTTTTCCTTTCCCTATTTTATCCGAGCACTAGCCACTCTACTACTACTTTTTTTATTGTTTATTCTTTTGATTTGTTTAATAGTTTTCCCGTCTTTCAGTATACTATATCGATTTTTTCTGAAGATTTTAAATATCATGCCTTGCTCAACGTTGTCGGACGCTTTTCCTATGGCAACAAACCGTATGAAGCTTCTTTGTTTTTTGGTAAAGCTTCGTTCTGTTATCAAGCGCACCGTCAGATCTTGCTGGTTTCTATTATCCTGTAGAAGGGGGTTTAGTCTAGCCTGGAGAGAACGCGTTTAAATTTCCACAATTCTATCTACACTCCTGGAAATTGAAATAAGAACACCGTGAATTCATTGTCCCAGGAAGGGGAAACTTTATTGACACATTCCTGGGGTCAGATACATCACATGATCACACTGACAGAACCACAGGCACATAGACACAGGCAACAGAGCATGCACAATGTCGGCACTAGTACAGTGTATATCCACCTTTCGCAGCAATGCAGGCTGCTATTCTCCCATGGAGACGATCGTAGAGATGCTGGATGTAGTCCTGTGGAACGGCTTGCCATGCCATTTCCACCTGGCGCCTCAGTTGGACCAGCGTTCGTGCTGGACGTGCAGACCGCGTGAGACGACGCTTCATCCAGTCCCAAACATGCTCAATGGGGGACAGATCCGGAGATCTTGCTGGCCAGGGTAGTTGACTTACACCTTCTAGAGCACGTTGGGTGGCACGGGATACATGCGGACGTGCATTGTCCTGTTGGAACAGCAAGTTCCCTTGCCGGTCTAGGAATGGTAGAACGGTGGGTTCGATGACGGTTTGGATGTACCGTGCACTATTCAGTGTCCCCTCGACGATCACCAGTGGTGTACGGCCAGTGTAGGAGATCGCTCCCCACACCATGATGCCGGGTGTTGGCCCTGTGTGCCTCGGTCGTATGCAGTCCTGATTGTGGCGCTCACCTGCACGGCGCCAAACACGCATACGACCATCATTGGCACCAAGGCAGAAGCGACTCTCATCGCTGAAGACGACACGTCTCCATTCGTCCCTCCATTCACGCCTGTCGCGACACCACTGGAGGCGGGCTGCACGATGTTGGGGCGTGAGCGGAAGACGGCCTAACGGTGTGCGGGACCGTAGCCCAGCTTCATGGAGACGGTTGCGAATGGTCCTCGCCGATACCCCAGGAGCAACAGTGTCCCTAATTTGCTGGGAAGTGGCGGTGCGGTCCCCTACGGCACTGCGTAGGATCCTACGGTCTTGGCGTGCATCCGTGCGTCGCTGCGGTCCGGTCCCAGGTCGACGGGCACGTGCACCTTCCGCCGACCACTGGCGACAACATCGATGTACTGTGGAGACCTCACGCCCCACGTGTTGAGCAATTCGGCGGTACGTCCACCCGGCCTCCCGGATGCCCACTATACGCCCTCGCTCAAAGTCCATCAACTGCACATACGGTTCACGTCCACGCTGTCGCGGCATGCTACCAGTGTTAAAGACTGTGATGGAGCTCCGTATGCCACGGCAAACTGGCTGACACTGACGGCGGCGGTGCACAAATGCTGCGCAGCTAGCGCCATTCGACGGCCAACACCGCGGTTCCTGGTGTGTCCGCTGTGCCGTGCGTGTGATCATTGCTTGTACAGCCCTCTCGCAGTGTCCGGAGCAAGTATGGTGGGTCTGACACACCGGTGTCAATGTGTTCTTTTTTCCATTTCCAGGAGTGTAGATTATCGTTGGACATACGAAATGTCATGGAAGGAAGCAGCACCTTCCAGAGGAATTCTGCTAGCAAGAGTAGAAATTTACTAATGTTCCTGTGACTTTGTTACTGATAGGGCTAAGTTATGAAACACTTTTGTGGAGTTTATTGGAGTTCACAAAATCGCAGCATCGGCTGTTAGCCCGTTGAGTTGTAGGAGTAGTTTCATGCCCAGTGGGGCGAAGGTGATGAGTTTGCGTACATTGAGTGGAGAGTGAGTAAATATTTCATGGACGAGTTTCTGTAAGAAGGTGTAGAAGCCCCTAAGTAAGCTGTGAAGGATTCTAAGGAGAAATTTGGAAACGTATTTTAAGTTCAAGGAGAAAAAAAAAATTTCAGATTTGCCGCTGACTTTGTACTTTCGGAGAACATACATGAGTTGCAAGACCAAATGAATGGAATGGATAGCGTCAGGGAGAGATGTTGTAAGCTGAACTTAAAAAAAACTAAGACAAGAATAACGGGTTGTAGTTGAATTACATCAGGCGATAATGCTAGGGTAAGTAGTAGATGAGCACTGAAGATTAAATAGTTATAGGTACAGAAAGCTGGCTAAAGTCGGAAATAAGTTCAGCCGCATTTTTTTTTCAGAAGATGTAACAGTGTTCAGAAAGGATAGACTAAATACAGTTGGTGGTGGAGTATTTACTGCTGTCAGAAGTAGTTCTTCCTTGCAACGGGATCGTCTCATGAAATTTCAATCACCAGTTGTCTCCTCATTCTGTTGGCACCCAGCTACATAGGGAGGAATGATCATCACTATAGAATTAGAGAAATAAGGGCTCGCACAGAAAAATTTAAGTGCTCGTTTGTCCCGCGCCCCGTTCGAGAGTGGAACGGTAGAGGGACAGGTTGAAGGTGGTTCATTGAACCCTCTGCCAGGTACTTTATTCTGAATAGCAGAGTAATCACGTAGATGTAGATGTAGTTTTGACATTTGGACATCAAAATAAAAGTGAAACTTGTTAACACTGAATAAAAATTTAATGTTAGGGAATGTAGCCTTGTAGAATATGTTAAATGTGGACGATGTACTGTTCAAGCAATAAGAGAGTAGAAAGTTTGGAAATGTGGTGATACAGACGAATGCTGAAGGTCTGATGGCTAGAGCGGGTAAGTAATGAAGTATTACTGAATCGTATTGAGGAGAACAGAAATTTATGGCATAGTTTCATTAAAGATGGGGTCCCATTCAGAGAATACATCCTGAGGCATAAAAGAGCAGCCAGGTTGGTAATAGATAGAAGTATGGAAGATTGAAGCCGTGGAGGGAGTAGTTCATTTGGCTGGACCCGTCCACTGGGCGAGTATTTAGGTAGCTGCCCAAACACTCTGAGGCGACTCCTCACACTTCAGGCTTCTACCACCTTTGCCTGGTGGCTCATCAGTAGCAGTCCACATTGAAGAATCAACGAGGCGTACCTCATCACAGCATCTGCAGACTATGTCCATCCTCGAGCATCCTACACTCACCACTTACGAAGGCCTCACAGCTACATCCATCGCGGAATACACTAAACTCACTACTGACCAAGGCTCCATGGACTATGCCCATCCTCGTGCATCCTACGCTCACTGCCTGTGAGCACACAACTGAGCTTTCGACATACACCTGTCAGAGTAATCCGCACTGGTTGGAGTAGCCGATAGTCAACTGCCCTCTAGGGGCTCATGGCCATTTAATAAAAGGTAGCCTGAAATGGTAACTAGGAAAGATGAGACATAGTTGTTGCTCCTCAGAACAGATAACAAACAGGGTTATCAGCTAAATACGAAATGAAACAGTGGTTCACATTTATAACAAAGTTGTCTGCTAACATACACGAAAAAAAAAAATTATTACAGAATCAGTTCAATCACAAGAAATGCAAAGAATAAGAAAATTACCAATTGTTGACATGGGACAGTAAGAATCTAACACCTAAATATCAAAGCAAAGACTTGATTTCATGGCTGAATAGGTCAAAACTATCGCCTTTGCATGAATTGCAGGAAGATATATCTGTGTTGAACACACAGTGATTGCATGAATCCGCCAGAAGTATAAAAAACCACATATGCAAATAACATTGCTGATTGTGTTATGAGTGGGCCTTCAGTCATTCGAGAAAGGTATTAGTTTCGTGAGATGTACTTCATCATAGCAGGGCGCCTAGAAACGCTCAGTAATTCTCATACCCTGCTCGCCCAAGTTGAAATTTCTCACCATAGGCACGTATTCAGCAGTCAGCTGCGTGGAGAGAAGCGATTACTTTGATCAGCTGCAGACCGCAACTCGTCAGCTTTCTGTCAGATCTTCAGACAAAGTGTGTTCTCTTCTACATCCAATGCCGAAACGTTCTCCTCAAGATCGCTAGAAGATGCGGTCTCCACCATATCCTGAACCGAAATGCATTCTCCTAAAAACCCCGTTATCTTTCTCCTCTCTATAAGTCTGCGACAATTCCGAGTGCTATTGAAAAAAATGGAGGTCTATGATACTTTTTAATAAAATACCTGTCTCCCCTCCTATAAAAAGTCTTACAACATTACTAAATCGTTGCCCAAGTTTTCTGCTTCAGCCAATACGTCCATTTCTGAGTTTGTATTTCTCAGAAACTGACTTCCCGACTTCTCCTATTCTGCAACTTTTTTCAGATTAAACAATGAGGAGCTCCCTTACAACTTTTTAGACCAGAGGTTATTTACCACATGATAAACACCGCCGGGAAATCGCACCATCACTTTACGAAGTGTAAAGAATCCCTCTCCACAACACAGGTCTGTCACTTCTCATGGAACGCCGAACTTTTATCTGGCATTCACTGTTATGATATTGGAAGGTGACTCTTCGGAAAAAAACCAGGTTCCTTTGAAAATTGTTTCGATCAGACGACGTTGCGTCACACTACGTTACACGATTTCTGTGAAAGTAGCCCCGGACCACATGTCGCGCAGGGTGCATAACACGAAAAACTGCTGAAAAGCTACTCACAGGCGCTGTTACTAACAATTTTCGGATCACCGTCCGCCATCTGCTTCGAGCGGTCAGCTCGTCTCATCCTCCCACACTTTCCTCTGTCAGGCGAGCTGCAGCTTCCGGTGGGTCAGTCCAAACACCAGCTCACTACCCCGGGCCACTGCATCCAACCTGCATCACAACATGTGTAGCTAAAATACGGAGAATATTACATGCAAAAGTAGCCACTAATAAAGAGAGGGAATTAATATAAAAGTGCACGGCTTAATCCCGGTGATCACTCACGTTACTAATAACGGGCATTAACTATTTTATCAACTGGTGGGAATAAAGTTCAGATAGTCATGATTGAAATCCATTATGGGTAACACAAGAGACGTGCCAATCCAGCAACTGCCTGACGTCTTTGACTCTGACCAAGTCTCAATGGAGTATATATCCTCCAACACTCTACACTCACCACCGAGCGAGCCCCATCTACTCACAGCTAACCAAGGCTCCACGGACAACGTCCCTTCTCTAACACACTATCCTCACCGCAAACCATGGCTCATGGACCTCACTAATGCAAGAACAATCCAGTGCCATCGTCAATCATTAACCTTTCATTCTGAATCGATTAGCGCAATTCACGTCTGTAAAAATCGTGAGTGCAGAAGACAGACTAACATGGAAGGCTCCGTCAAATCAGCTTTCCTGCCACTTGTCAGTATGACGTTACACACACTCCCTTCTGGGTAAATGCGATGATTCGGTGGGGAGGAAGTAATAAGGCCGTCGCATTCTGTTCCGAGATAAGATAGCCCACAACTGTTGTGACTGGTCTTCGATATCCTCGATAGTGGCGTTAGAACAGACTAGGCGACCAACCTACTGCCATACCTATTCCATTGGTGACAGACCTAAGATCCTGTTGGCTAAGGGGATATTTGAGCATCGCGTAGACTCATAGAGATACGTGCCATGTGTGGACGAACATACTGCCACGTGAGAGGTTAACACGTGAGGACGCAAAAATGTCTCTGACGTGCCGTTATGCCATCAGCATTCCCTCAATGACTACCGGCGATGACCTGAAGTCATACTCGATAGCTCCCAATTCCATAATGCGAACAATAACACCGCTGTGCCTCTCCAAAACATTTAAAAACCGCAGGTCACCGCCTTACTTGTCGACGGTAGTCTGCTGGGGTAGTGCAAAACCACGATTCATCTCTGGAAAAAATACAAAGCATTCATCAGCAGTTCATGCTTCGCAGTCACTGTACCACTCCAAACGCCGCCGCTTGTATTGCGGTGTTAACGTCAGCCCTTGTTTGTTTGTTTACGTGTGTGTGTGTGTGTGTGTGTGTGTATGTGTGTGTGTGTGTAACAGTAATTGTCTAGTCGAGTTTCTGTAGCCTCCGACCATTGATATACGGGGAAGACAGGCTGTTGTAGGGAGCTCATTACTTGTTCTCGCATGACAGGCGCAGATCTGAATGGGTTACGATGAACTTGGTGCATAATAAGCTTGTCGTCCCTTGTGGTGGTCAGATGTCATTGGCTGAAACCTTGTCGACAAGAATACGTACCTTCACATTCCCAAGGAGTCCAACATGGGCCACTCTTACATCTCAATGCCCTACAAATCAGGATATTACGCTATTCGATCAGCTAGGCAAATGGAGACCCAAAATGAGGTCACTCTCAAACAGTGTCAGACACTGATAAAGCTTTCTCACACGAGTACGTGTTATCCCCGGGACCTTCACATTGATCACTCAACATCTAATGCTGCTCACACCCCTTGTATAGCCTAACAGTTCTGGAAGCAGAACTAAACACTAACTACACTAATGCCGTGTGATTACCGTCCTACCTGCCACAGATAATTGGAACTGTAACCAATTATATAAGCACCGACAATATGCACCCGACATTGTCTTGAAGGTGCTTCACTTTTTTTTCCAGGCAGTGTGTCGCAGCTAAAAGCAAGACTGTGACACTTATGTAGGCTTGTTTTATAAGTGTAGGAGCACAGAGAAATAATCTTGATCCACTAATGTCTGCTTTCTAGTAGACGTGAGGTACGAATGTAATGGGATATCTGCTGTCTCTGAGTCGGACATCCTTTAGTCCGGCGTAGTGCAGCAATTCGACGTGGCACGGAGGCAGCAAAACATTGGAAGTCCCCTGCAGAAATATTGAGAAATATTGAGCCATGTGTTCATAACGCCGGAAGTTTTGCCGGTGCAGAATTTTGTACACGAACTTGCCTCTCGATCTTGTTGCATAAATGTTCAGACGGATTCGTGTCAGCCAAGTCATTCGTTCGAATCGTCTGTTATGTTCTTCAAACAAGTCATGTACAATTGAGCCTGGCGACATGGCTATCATTGTTTGGGAACACGAAGTCTACGAATGGCTGCAAATGTCTCTTAAGTAGCCGGGCATATACAGTTACATTCACCGATATGTTCAGTTGGACCAGAGGACCCAGACCATTCCATGTAAACACAGCCTACACCATTATGGAGCCACCACTAGCTAGCACAGTGCCTTGTTGACACGGTTCCAGACTGAAGCGCCTAGATCCGCTCGGCCACACCGGCTGGTTGACTACTTGGATGCATGGCTTTGCGGAGTCTGTGCCACACTCGGACCCTACCATGAGCTCTTGGCATCGGGACACATCTAACCAGCCCAGGATTTTCCAGGCGTCTAGGGTCCAATCGATATGGTCATCAGCCCAGGAGGAGCGCTGCAGAAGGTGTCGTGGTGCTAGCAAAGGCACTCGCCTCGACCATCTGCTGCCATAGACAATTAACTGCAAATTTCGCCACACTGTCCTATCGTACAAGTCCAGCTTACGTCCCACACTGATATGTGCTGTCATTTCTTGCAATGTTGGTTGTCTGACATCTCTACGCAGACGCCGCTGCTCTCAGCAGTTAAGTGAAGGCCGTCGGCCACTCCATTGTCCGTGATGAGAAGTAACGCCTAAATTTGGTATTCTCAGCAGACTCTGCAAGATACCCTGAGTGGGAGGGAGAAAGAGGTGTGAATTTTGATTTAAATTCTGTAAATGAAATGCAAGGAGTGCTGTTCAACATATAAGTGGTTTATTCAGTGAAACTGCATTAAACGGCACATGCCATAATTGCTGAAATTTTATCAAATTCATTTAACAATCACTCACAAATTATTCAAATAATTATAAACAAAATAAAAAAATTTGGGTCGCCAGATACTGTAGAAAGTATCAAATAAAATAACAACAAATAGAATAGAATTGGCACCAAGAGCTCACAACAAGTGAATTATATAAGGTACCTGCCCTGGTATTTGCCATTTAACATGAGCATTGTATGACTTCATTCTAATTTAACATATAAATAAATTACGCGAGACGGGTTGACCTTGTCTATTAAATGAGGAAGAAATAAAAAAAAAAAGGCGCTGAACATATGAGTCACTTAAAGGGCAAACGGTGAATACTGTTCCTTGCGTCTGTATGAGCATCTAACACATTGCAAAGAAATTGAAGAAAGCGAAAGAAGAATGCGCAGCTAGGAAGGCGGGCGTTTTCTGTATTACCATGCTCATAGCGTGGTCGGCGTGGCGGTGGAGTCGGCTGATTGCGTGCGGCTGTATCAAGACTCTGCCGGTGTCGTAGTTGATAGCGTCTAACATGCCCTACGCTGAAAATAGTGACCGAAACCAGCTACTGGAAGTTATCATTATTGGACGACGGTATGCGTCCATGTGTAAGTGGAAACCTACGTGAAACTGCAAAAAACAAAGCTCAAAACTGTTCTAACAGTACTACCGTCATCGGACATGTCCGTTTCAAAATTTCCTCCCTCCTTGCCGTCGCACTCCGCAAGGAAAAGAGAGCCATACTCTGTGTGAGACAGAGTATACAAATAAACCAGGACTTCTCCCTTTGAGTATCGCGGTTACGTTCGCAGGTGTTCTGCTCGTGGGAAACGGCCAAAATTCCCCGGGCCACTTGAGATTCTTGGACACCCAAGTCGTGCTGTTGCTATTCAACTCGCCGCTCTGTCCGCGTTACCTAGAATCGTGACAAAACGGTTTTTCGCTCTATGTTTGTAGTTTCCGCTGCCTCGGGCACACGTGCGAATGTCCACGGCTTCCCTTGGCAGCGTGTTGATGTATGCAGCGTCTTCGCCTGTCGCTAATCCTCTGGGGCCCTGCCCTCTGTGAAGCGTGCCGACATAGGCGCGCGACCGCCGCTCGCCCGTGGACGCACTACCTGTGTCCACCTGGTCGCCGGGCTTCCCAGCTAGAAACGCATCAGAAGAATTCCTTTCATGCACAAAGTGTACCAAGTTTGTAAAGAGAAGAACCATAGCCCTTCATCGATGCTTAATGACACAATAATTCACCTCCATCACACTTCATATATTGCAATAAACTAATGACTGACTTTAAAAGCCATTATCTCCTTTAATTATAAACATGAAAACCTTTGACGCTGTTCAACTCTATACCCTGTGGATCAGGGAATATTGAATTCGCCAGCAATTTCCGAAATGGAGTGTCTAGCGCCAACTACTTTTCCGTGTTCCAAATCTTTTAACACCCGTCGTGTGGCAATAATCACTTCGGAAACCCTTGCTCATGAGTCACCTCAGTACAAATGATAGGTTAATACAACGCAGTTTTATACTTTGTGTTAGCGGTGCTATTGCCATCTATATATGTGCATATTGTTATCCAAAGACTTTGTCACCTCAGTGCAGTACGCTACCCAATTTGTCTCGCGTGCTACACACAGCTAAGAGTGAGAGAAGAACGTTTCGAAGTGTGTCTGGTGTAGACCTCAGAGGGGTGCATGTTAGTGCCCTTTCATCTGAATAGTGGAGTGTTTCTGTTCCAAGGTGAGAAGTTTATACCTCGCTGTCGCACTGATGCATGGGCCCCAAGCCCTTCCTCCGCAGGAGAGGTGAGGACGCGGTAGATGGAGGTGGCAGAGAGGGGAGGTGTTTAAGCGGCTGGAGAGGGTGGGTGCCCTTAACGAGGCAGGCTCGCGCCGAGATAGCGGCTGCCTGCCCGCCTATCCCGCCTGCCAAGTGGCCGCCCTGATTTACTCGGCGCGCGATCACGCGATGCGATGCGCCGCTGTCTTGTCCGGGCCCGCGCTGGGCTCTCGTGCGGGCCACAGATACATCTCGCCGCGCCTCTTTGAGCGCCATCCTTCCGATACTACGCAATCATCTGCATACGAAATTAAAACCCCACGAAAATAAGAGGGCCCGTTACACGCCACAGGGAATATATAAACACACTGGAGACGCTCCCTTCCTTTTCTTCTTTATTACGTCAATGCTGATTTACAAGGAAGTTCCGGTAATTTTTTTTTCTTTTGGCTTGAAAAAATCTACTCACTCCTCGGTTGAGTTTTCCTGCGTGACAAAACACCACCACATTTGAATCGATAATAGATACTGTATTAATAACGCGTAAGCAATGGTTAAGACTACAATGGATAAAGCTTATCAGTACCAGAGGTTAGAAATTCTTTTTTCGGTCTGCCCGCCTCTGCCGCAACCAATAATGGGAGATTGTACCTTATATACTTACAATGTTAAATTTGTCAAATTTAAGTACATTTATCTCGTGAACAGTTCGTGATAATGTTATAACATTTTTGTGGCTAGTGGAGGAAGAGTCTCTCTCCATTGACCTATATCTGTCACTTGCATAATTTATTTCGAAGAGTTTTTTTGCAAATTGTAAAATTTTTACACATATTTAAGATTTATTAATTTACAATTTCTACAATACTAAACTGAACTTCTTTTAAAAATGCATCATTGATGTTGAGCTCAGTTTCTGTAACTTATGTAAGTTTTACTGTTCTATGATGGTAAGTTCCTGAAAAAAATGTACGTAATCATTAAAAAATTAAGGTCTCAAGAATCCGGCTTAAAAATTAACATCGTTTGTTACTGACCATAGAACATCCCTGCCCCATATCCTGGGTCAATTGCATTTTCTTCAACCTCTCTGGCTCTCTTAGTATTCCTTGAGTGCATTCTTGCCTTCCTAGCTATGATAGTCACTTCATAATCTCCTTTCTTCACACAAACAGCTCAAATTCGGAAAGTGCCATCACCATATTTTCCCCAGGTTCTATACCTAACTTTTGAAGCAGCCTAACTCTCCCCATATTGCCATCATTAAATGAAAGAACTGCATCATAAAAACCCAAATTCAATGTATCCTTAGCTACAAATACTGTTTTAAGAATTATATACCATATGACATTGTTAAATGATTAATTTGGGTTCTGGAAAGACAAGGAACAAGTGAATCTAGCGCACGAACAGGGCAGCCAATTGTGAGCACGAAATATTTTCACAAATCAGGAAATTAGCGTTTTGAAGTTCAAGAAGTTGACAGAAGGAGACACAAGAGGACATGTGTACTGAAGCACAGTGGTTAAGGCAGGCCCACCCGGGATTCCGCAAGCCTGGCAAATTTCCCAGGAACCATTCAGCCTGCTACACCTGACAACAGGTTGCACTATCAATCCAAAGCGACTACAGAATAGACATGTATATGTTCGCGTAGGTAGTTTCAGTGCAGCTCATTTAGCAAAACGGTGCGAGGAGTGAAATGATCAAATCAAACTTCAAAGAGACTGAGGATAAATTAATAACCGGGGAATATACACCATTAGCAAAATAGAGGCCACGTTCAGCAGGGGAAACGTTTTCATGTGCTTATGAGGTATTTTCACATAAATCGGTAAAGTATCTCGTAAAACAGATCGAGTAAAAAGTTACTAAGCACTCATGGGGAATCTCGAGTACGAGTGTGTTACGACATGACTGTAAATTTGACCAGCACTTTCCTCACTCCATAAATATTTTGAAAGATGACAAAGACTTAGGAGCTGATAGATGTGAGGGAATCTGTGCTTTGCACTCAACTCAAGACCATTTAGTCCTATATAAGATTCCCAATATAGGGAAACCACTGACTGCAAATAGTAACAGTATGTCTCAGTGGATATTAAAAACGACGTTCTGGCGATACGCAACGTAGTGTGAGCAGAGCTTAGCATGAAAGAAAAGTTGCTTCTCTCAGACATGTGCTTTTAAGATTAACATAATAAGGAAAACGAACTTCGTATTTGCTAAAATCCGTTTTGGGAATTAGAATTAATTACTTGGGCCACTTAGAATGAATTCAGCGAACCCGCAATCCACAACCAGGGAAATGTAATTAAAACTGGTATAACTGGGGTCATATTTGGCTGAAACACACTAAGGTTAGAGAAACTAGACTTTCGAAACCTTACTTTAATTGGTGTTGCAGTATTATAAACATCTTCAGGTTCTTAAATGTAAAGGATCTCGACTTTCAGAGATGGTTCTGCTTACTATCGGAAACAATTATTAGAGGTGACCTGTTGACGGTTCGAGCTGAGAATAGCCAGTACTAGTCGAAAGAGGGCGATTTGCAGAGAAGACCGTTCATATAGAAATAAATAGGTAAGCCCGAAGTATGTCGAAAAAACCAACAAGTAAAAATCCACGAATTTCTGGCCTACAATGCTCAAAATGAATATCTATTATACTGGGCCTCGTCGTGTGATACTGGAATAAAAAAAGACTTTTCATCAGCTTCCGAACCCTACTCATAACTCTGCAATGAGGGCGTAAAGAATAAACTGCTACGTAGCATACCACCACGGCAAGGCGGGCAGTCAGCCAGGCAGGCAACCAAAATTCCCTTAGCCTGTTTGAATTGGGTACAGCTTGGTTTAGATGAGAGTAAAGCAGCCGGTCCCTTCGACTGATAACGCGCGGCCGCTTGTCTACCTGGCTAATAGGCAAGCATGGGCAGGCTAAAAGCGGAATGAATACACCTCTGGTCTGTATATGTTTGCCGCGCAGTATTTTCCTTGTCTGTGACCTCAATATACTAGCGTACGGGTATGTGAGTAGTTGTTGCGAGTTATCTTTGTGCAAAGCTATGTATTGGTGTAGCGTGGACATGCGTTTAGAAAGCACATTGATTTTGGTGTGATTGAGAAGAAGTTGCGAACCAATACTAAAACATAAGATAATAAAAATACTCGCCGGAATGTAAGTGAACATCGGCATTAAATTGAAAATAAGAAGAAAATTATAAACGTCGCCTGTTATGACTTGCAAATATACTACCAATTATAGAAAAGGCAAGTAAATGAAAAGATCATATCGAAAGGAATCCAAAATGTCTGAAGGATAGTGCCGAATGAATCAGAGCACTAAGACCACTTCTGAAAGCAAATGGAAAACACTGTGGAAAGCGATTACGTAGCTACCCCATCACGCGCTATTGTATATAGCCCACGTAAGTCCATGTCTTGAATGCCTGTTGTGAGCTTCAGGCGGTTGTACATTTTATGTACGTTGACACTGCTGAGCATACTTACCTCATCGATAATGACACTACGCGGACCTCTCGATACAGTGCTTCAATTTCATGAACGTATAGACTTTTGCCGCTCACGATAAACTTGAGATTTATTTGTTACTTAAGAGCTATACTTCACTGTGTCACCATTCTATTAAAGAGATTGAGAAGTAAGATATACATTAATATGAAACACCTTTCAGGAAAAATCAAAGGCACGGGCTCGAACTGTAAAAAAAGTAATTTTTCATTCTATTCATGTTTTATCATTTTAACACTGACAGTAATTTTTACTGCCTTGTGAAACACAGTTTTTGTGTTATATCATGAGAAATTTGTTAAAGTGGACAGTACGCGCGATGCATTACATCACTATATTGGAACTAACATGTCTATCACCTGATTAGTGGCGGTATCCACTCCCAGGGACATTATGAATACTGCTCAGTCTGTGTTAATTTCAGTATTTCCAGTAAAAATTATTTTATTCTCCTCCTTCGAAAGCGACTGTTCCACGATGTAACGGGGTGTGGTCTTTCAGCCCTCTGTTTCCACCAGACACAATAGTGTTCTTGGTGGCGGTGAAGGACCACTGTCTCGAGATCGATATGGTGGGTATCTAGCCAACGTTTTGTTGGTCGCCCAGTAGGTCGTCTACCATCCACTTTCAACGGACAACCGCATTTATAGTATTTCTACGACGCTTTCCCCTGGGTCAAACATATCTGTTACCATTCGCGTTACTCTACTTTGTATGAGTTTGGTATCTCTTCTAAGTCCTATTTGGTATGTAGTCGACACATCTCAACAATTAGCGACTGTTGTAATCATATTGTGGTGTTGCAGATCTTCTTAAGTCTGTGCTTGTTATGGAAATAGAACGAGGAATTCCGCCTTATGCAAGAAACCTTTTCAGTTACGTTTTACCCAGACATGGTTCAGACTTTTTGTGTTATCTTCAGTAGGTTATTTTCGTACTGTAAAATTATTGGTACATATTACCATATAGTGAAACATTTGGTACAAAATATTTACAATTGTGAATGAGTAATTGTTGTAAAATATTATACATCATTTTCTTACAGCTCACAGTTGAGATATACATAGATATACACAGTTGAGATACAAATATATATATAGTTACACATATCTCAACTGTGAACCGTAAACAAATGATGTATAATATTTTACAACAATTATTCATTCACAACTGTAAATATTTTGTACCTGAAATTTCTCTCACTTTTAATATGTGACAACAATTTCATAGTACGAAAATAAAATAACCCACTGAAGATAGCACAAAAAGTGCTGAAACATGTGTGGGTGGAACGAAACTGAGAAGGCGTTTTGCATAAGGAGGCATTCCTCGTCTTATGATGCGATTGGTTGCACAAGTATTTTATAAACACTCTCATTTATACACACACCGATTTTTGTAAGTGTTCTACCACTGAAACAACGTACAAAACCTGCCTTCCTTACGACTGAATTATGTGATGAATCTATTTCATATCATTACAAAAAGTAGTACCCAAATACTTTTGTTACTTATCTCATATCGATTAATTAAAGTTCACAAAAATAGCGTCTCAGGAATGTAACACTAATTTGCGCTCATTGTGGAGCCCTAACTACAATTTCATCACTATGTAACAAAACGGAGAACATTTCTAGAACGTTAACTGTATATAAGACAATTAAGAATAACTATAATCACATTCAGTGATAGAGCCAAATTCAGATACCATTGACAAATGGGTACACCAGGATGTAAGATGCCGCTCATGAGCATTGAGGAAGCTTGTCGATTTAATTACTGAAGCTGACTGATCCTTAGGATAGTCAGAGTACTATCCATGTATGCAGATACGTAATTTAGGGATAGCGCAATGGATTAAAAAAAGGCCGCTTGTGAATGAATCGTGGTGCCGATCTCACAAAATTATTAAATAGCAGCAAGAGGAAGTGTTTAGCCAAAGAATTAATAGGAAATATATACTCATTGCCGGTTTCAATTGACCCTAATGAAAATACATGTAAGAAAGTGAATGCAAAGAAAATTTATATACGAACAAAGCATCGATACGTATGGGAAAGCAATAAGTAATACTGATCATGTTATAGACATTTATGAGTGAGCCGCAAGACACTCACGATATGAAACGAAAAATTGCCTCTAGATATCGCGCCTGAAATCACATTCACCGATACAGCAGTAATAATTGAACTGACCATGTTCTAAGAGAAGAGTGATAGTCAGGCACGCGAAAGAATTACCGATACGTACTCAGCGTTATAATGAGCAGTCACATGGAAATATATGCGGCTACATTCACTAAGATGAATTTCACTTGCGGATCGACATAAGTAAGGAAATCATTAATGCATCTGCGAAACGAAATTCACTATGAGAGGCCTAAAATCAAACGGTGCTTGATCAAAACTAAATGCTCTCCATTTTCGGTTCATTTCAACCAAGCAAGTCTAGTAACACTTACTGAATGAATCTCCAGCGTAAGGATCTAGAGCCAGAGCTCCCGCACTTCGCTAATACATCCCCATGCAGTCACTGTGAAAGAAGTGCACCTAGCCTGGCATTAGCCAATCGAAGCTTGTGGCCTGTCGGAAGCCAGTGAGCCGGCTGCGGTGGTCTTGCGGTTCTAGGCGCTGCAGTCCGGAACCGCGGGACTGCTACGGTCACAGGTTCGAATCCTGCCTCGGGCATGGATGTGTGTGATGTCCTTAGGTTAGTTAGGTTTAAGTAGTTCTAAGTTCTAGGGGACTGATGACCTAAGATGTTAAGTCCCATAGTGCACAGAGCCATTTTTGTAAGCCAGTGACATGAGAGAGGGCTGTCTCGGCAGATCTCCATCCTAAGAGAAAATTAGTAATAACTGACCTAGCACTTCTAGACTGTAAAAGACGACTTTATTGGTAACCGAAAGCCGAGGCAGGACGTCTATCTCCCACAATATTTAAAATTTAACCAAAAGGTAGACACCACAAACGCGAACTGTGAGGGGTGACTTCGCTCAGGAGTTCCTCACACCAGAAAATTCGAGATGTAACCAACCAGGCACCCTCTTGAAAGAAATAAAAGAGCTAGTGTATCGGCGATGGTAGGATTAGATGTTGAGCTGCGGCCTCCCCCGTGGTGTGAAGGGAGACTGTATTCTGGTGCCCCTTTTGCCAGAAAAATTGAGTTATGTGGCGGAACTTACACTATTCACCATTAAAATTGCTACACCAAGAGGAAATGCTGATGATAAACGGGTATTCATTGAACAAATGTACTATACTTTAACTGAGATGTGATTACATTTTCACGCAATTTGGGTGCATAAATCCCGAGAATACAGTACCCAGAACAACCACCTATGGCCGTAATAACGGCCTTGATACGCCTGGGCATTGAGTCAAACAGAGCTTGGATTGCGTGTACAGGTACAGCTGCCCATGCAGCTTCAACACGATACCACATTTCTTCAAGAGTAGCGACTGGCGTATTGTGAGGAGCCAGTTACTCGGCCACCATTGACCAGACGTTTTCAGTTAGTGAGAGATCTGGAGAATGTGCTGGCCAGGGCAGCAGTCGAACATTTTCTGTATCCAGAAAGGCCCGTGCAAGACTTGCAACATGGGGTCGTGCATTAACCTGCTGAAATGTAGGGTTCCGCAGGGATCGAATGAAGGGTAGAGCCACGGGTAATAACACATCTTAAATGTAACGTCCACTGTTCAAAGTGCCGTCAAAGTGAACAAGAGGTGACCGAGACGTGTAACCAATGGCACCCCATACCATCACGCCGCGTGACACGCCATTATGGCGATGACGAATACACGCTTCCAATGTGCGTTCACCGCAATGTCAGCACACACGGATGCGACCATCATGATGCTGTAAACAGAACCTGAATTCATCCGAAAAAATGACGTTTTGCCATTCGTTCACCCAGGTTCGTCGTTGAGTAGACCATCGCTGGCACTCCTGTCTATGGTGCAGCGTGAAGGGTAACCGTAGGCATGGTCTCCGAGCTGATAGTCCATGCTGCTGCAAACATCGTTCGTGCAGATGGTTGTTGTCTTGCAAATCTCCCCCTCTGCTGACTCAGGGATCGAGACGTGGCTGCACGATCCGTTACAGCCTTCCAGATAAGATGCCTGTCATCTCGACTGCTAGTGAAACGAGGCCGTTGGGATCCAGCACGGTGTTCCGTATTACTCTCCTGAAGCCACCGATTCGATATTCTGCTAACAGTCATTGGATCTCGACCAACGCGAACAGCAATGTCGCGATACGATAAACCGCAATCGCGATAGGCTACAATCCGACCTTTATCAAAGTCGGAAACGTGATGGTACGCACTTCTCCTCCTTACACGAGGCATCATAACAACTTCCGTATATACATAATAAAAATACATTGAAGTAAAATCATACTTTACATTTATTTTACAAACATCATTCTTATACAATACTCTTGGTGTGAAAAAGGGAAGAATGTAATTATTTTTATCCTCCTGTTGTTGTACAAATAGAACAAACATTCGCCCTACCACGTACCCTTTCCAACATACTTATCTAAGCACAAAATAATTTTTTTTTATTGTGCACATGAAAAATGTTCTGTCCTGTTTGAGTAAACGCACGTGATAATCAGTTCATGGACGCATTCACACAGCACTCCATTTGAGGAGCGCATTTCAACGGGTACTAGAACTGAATTTGTTTTTTTTTTTTTTTTTTGTGTCACTGCAGTAGCAGATGGAATTTAAATGTAGTTGGTTATTCATCACGAAGGTAAGCAAAATATCGTCCACTGTCTCTACTGTAAGAGAGCGACAAATGCTTGTCGGAGAAGAAAGGCGAGTAAGGATCCTGTAATTGTCCTTGCGGCGGTCAGAAGAAAAGGAATGATGGTAATAATGCAGCCACCCTACTGTCCAGTACGTTGCTTTCTTTAGACTAAGTGCAGAGGCACTGACGTGATAGAAGGTGAATTAAGTTATTCACAAGTGGTCATTCGCCTTGAGTGAGAGAAGGAAGTGGGAGAGAAGGTTTCGGCATTTAACTTGCCGTAGAACGGCACCTCTATTGTCTCAAGAGAAGAGCTTGTACAATTTGCTGTGGCACGGGGCAGTGCGAGCACCCATCCTCTGGTTGCCTCTACTAACGTCATCCCTCCTCCAGGTATCTGCAGCTCCGCTGTGGGGATAACATCCGGATTTTCAAACCATCTCAGGATTGGTGGCAGGTGCTTAGCCTCTCAACCCGTGTCCGACGGAGAAAATGACTATGTAGTCGGCCGCTTGCTCCGCGCCGCAGTCCCCAACGGCATTACCCAAATGCTGGCTGACAGTACTCCTTCTTAACGCTAAATACAGGGTGTCCCATTTATCTTGACCACCCTAAATAACTGTCTGTCCAGACGCAAATTACAAATTGTTTCGAGCAGATGTTCTTCAGCCGTCAAGAGGACATCAATCAGCATGATGGTCTTCGTTGTAACTTTGGTTTTTACAAAGATGTGAACAGTGGCATGACTTTTTTAAATGGCACCATGTATTTTTTATTCCGTAATTCATTTCCACTCCTAAAGACCTATTGAAAAATGTATCACAGCGTATCATAGAAACGCTGTGTACTGATGGCAAAAGGGATCGAGCAGATCTTCCAGTACATCGAGCGGATGCCGAGTGAGGAGAAAATGCATACTCGACGGAACTTCTGCAATAATTGAAAAGGGGCTCTAGTATGGACTGAATCTCTTCCAACGCTTTCTTTTGAATCAAAGGAATAGGTTAGAGGCTCACAAACAATTTTGTATTCCTTCATCATGAATTCACACTGAAAATATTTGATGTCCCTAACATACATGAAAACATTGACGCATTTTTTCAAAGCCTCTCGTTCACTGTATAAAATGTTTGCTACCTCCTTTACTTCTTCCTGCATTTTCTGATCGACCGCTTCACTCAACAGTAAGTCACAATCTTCCGAACGAAAAATATGATGATCTGAATGAGTAATCACATCTTCATTAGACCACCCTTGCACCATAAATAAATTTTGAATTTTGATTTCAGTCCCTGTCATTCAACTTGCTCCTCGAATTTGATGCACACACAAGAATCTTTCCCTAATGTAAACCCTCCTCCCACCGGATTGAGGACGGTGTGACTTCTGCTCATAAAGCCATCACATAGGATGTCATCTGTTGATAGTATAGGGTTGACCAGGAAGTTCCATTCGAAATTACGTCCGTAACAGGAAAAATCAGGCTGAATCTGGTTTTCACACCCACATTTTTTCAGGAAACTGTTGCCTTAATGTTCGTCTTTCTCAACGACATAAAAGGCCAACTGCTAATCCCTTCACATTTTTTGTAAGCTACATCCGAGAGGGCTAATATTTCACCAGTACTTTCAGAAACAGAATATTATCTAGTTATCCCTGGAGTGATATCCGTTGTTCCTAGGGAATTTGCCCCATTTGCTACAGTGGTGGTTATAAGGCCGGAAATTGTCACTCCTACTTGGCAAAATCGTCATAGTGTTCACATTACGGAATAGCTGGTGTCTAAATTCGTCTGTTCCAGCTACCGTGCCTAACACCTAACTGTTTCATCTTCCCTTGCTAATTACAGCTCCTGAAGCAAGCTCTTAAAGGCCTCTACGTCATCTTTATGTCACCATGCGAGGACATGATGATAGTTTATTGATAGCTTCATGAACATGTAATATTGGCAGGACTGAACTGTATGTCTGCTCTAGGAATTTTGTCCCTTGAAATTACCGTCCATCATTCTGTCATGTTTGATGCAGTCCTGCACAGTGTTCAACCAGCTATTCGCCAAGAAAACGTCTCTGAATTGCTGGTAGCAGTCACACTTTTGTACCACAGGTTGCGTCTGTGTGACTGATTTTCCTTCGAGGTATCCACGCATGAATTCTAGCCTGTGATCAAGAGTGCGAGTGTGAGGCAATGAGTGATCAAATTATTCAATCCGAGTGCGGGTGTAACGACTTTCCTGTAGCTCCTGAACACTTGCAATTTCCACACTGATGATAGTGCTTCAGTTTTAACTGGAAGCAGTTAATGCCATAAATTATCTGGGAGTACGCATTAGGAGTGATTTAAATTGGAATGGTCATATAAAGTTGATCGTCGGTAAAGCAGATGCCAGACTGAGATTCATTGGAAGAATCCTAAGGAAATGCAATCCGGAAACAAAGGAAGTAGGTTACAGTACGCTTGTTCGCCCGCTGCTTCAATACCGCTCAGCAGTGTAGGATCCGTACCAGATGGGGTTGATAGAAGAGATAGAGAAGATCCAACGGAGAGCAGCGCACTTCGTTACAGGAACATTTAGTAATCGCGAAAGCGTTACGGAGTTGACAGATAAACTCCAGTGGAAGACTCTGCAGGAGAGACGCTCAGTAGCTCGGTACGGGCTTTTGTTGAAGTTTCGAGAACATACCTTCACCGAAGACTTAAGTAGTATATTGCTCCCTCCTACGTATGTCTCGCGAGGAGACCGTGAGGATAAAATCAGAGAGATTAGAGCCCACACAGAGGCATATCGACAATCCTTCTTTCCACGAACAATACGAGACTGGAATAGAAGGGAGAACTGATAGACGTACTCAAGATTCCCTCCGCCACACACCGTCAAGTGGCTTGAGGAGTATGGATGTAGATGTAGATGTAGATGTAGACATCATATGAGTACCAATCGTGGATATGAATGACCGGTTTATACATGTTGAGCAAGAGAGTTCCCGTACTCACAGCTTCGTTCTGAACCCACGTAACTCGGTATGCATCCTAAATTTTTTCTCTCTGATGTTCTGTTACGACTTCCGTACTCAGTTTGTCCCATGCCTAATAATCAAGGAAACTTCAATTTGAAATTTTCGAAGCCGTTTACTGGTAGTTGATTGTTCTTGTGTTGTCGCTTGTTTATTGTCATCTAGTTCTATTGAAATTCGTGAAGCGACATAATTTCCTCGATCTCAGCCAATGGCTCCGGTTGAGAATCGTCAGTGCCCTCTTCTGCATCTCCGGCATCTTCTCTCCGTTACTAAGAGTGTGTCTTTCTTCTGCTTCTGCTTGCTTGTGCTCAATTTCTACTGATAATTTACCAACCTGCTTCTTGACGGCATTCAGAGTTCACTCAACCTGATAAGTACGTCGCTTTTGCTCAATGTGATACTGTTCCAGACGTTTCACATCTTGTTGTGTTATTGGAACCTGATGTACCTGCATCCCAACTTCAAATAGACATGCCTCCATTCCCACTAACTTTCCCGACTGAGCACGCGCGACCTGTAGCACCGCCTGATTTCCGCAATATTATCGATTTTCTTATCCAGCTTTGTGGCCTTACTTAACCCGTTTTCATATCATGTAGCTCTTGCTAAGAGTCTCATCTCATATTCTCCTGTTCTCTTTTTTCCATTTCCTTCGACTCCTGTCTCGTTTCTTCCTGTCACTTAACAGTTTTTGCCATGAACTCTATTAGTATATCGAGCTTATCGTTCCAACAATTGGCTTCTACAGACAAAGAAGGGGATGGCTGTCTCACTTGAGCATTGTTATCAGGATAGGAGTCTAGAATCTCCCTACTTCTTTCTTCCTGTGTTTTCATGAACAATAGGGAAACAAACTTGCTAAGACATTATTGCGTCTTCTGTCTCATTCTCTCGAGTAACCCACTCTCAATTATCCACAATCGTGAAGCTGCCCCGACTCAGTTCTTCCCCGCTTGCATCTGAGTACATCGTAGACAGCTCTAACTCCTCTTCATATAGATGCATTTGTTCGTCGTCAATCAACACTATGGTTGCAGAATTAGTTATGGACTGAGATAAACACCTGACTTTACTTTTACTTCGCGTCCTCATGACTCTATCACTTCAGACGGAAACAGATTTTACTACCCTCTCTCTATCAGTTACTTCACACGGACATACTTTGTCATTGCTCCTATCTCAAAAATATGACCTTGATTTTGGTGCAATATCTGCTTTTCTTCTGATAATCATGGCAAAAAGATCCTAAACCATGGACGCCATATTGTATAAGGTGCTGATCATGAGAAGCGACATATATTGTCGATTACAGCCTGATACTGGCTGGCTTCCGGACAGTCAGAGCAATCCCCATTTATTTAAATACACAATTAAAATTCACCTAATGGATTATAAGGATAAGGGCCCAATATTGGATGCCGGTCTTGCAGAATCATTAAATAGTAGGGTCAGGGGTTGTATAGCTACAGAATTAATAGAAAAAAATCCAGTAATTGCCCGTTTTAATTGACCATAATACGCACGCACAAGTTAAACTGAATATAAAGAAAATGTACATGGAAATAAATCATCATTATATGAAGGAAAGCATTAAATCATATTGATCATATGTTAAACACTTATGTGTGGGTCACAGTGTACTGGGCAAATAAAACGGAAAATATTGGCTCCAGACCTCACCGATACAGCACAAATAATTGCGCAGACCATGCAGTGAGAAAGGGGTGCTAATCAGGCACGCAAAGTAATTACTCATACGCACTCTGCACAGTAATGAACAATCACGTGGACACATACGCACAAACATTCACTAAGATAATTTTCACTCGGGAATCGACATAAGCAATGAAATCATCAACACGTTCCGAAACAAATCAAAAGTCACCAACAGTACCCTAAAATCAAATGATGCTTGATCAAAACTCTTATTTACAAAATAAATTCGTAATTCACATCAGCTATTGCAGTAGAAATATGATATCAATACTTGAATATGACATCAAAATATTTACTTACTGTGTTTATGTAGGTTGTTTAAGGATCGTATCGAGAAAACCTTTCTTTATTAACATATTTGCTTGATGCATTGTCTACTCTACTCCTTCCATTTTTACCGATAATAGTCAGAAACCCTTTATAAGATGTACTCTTTTGAAAGCATTCGATGGAATTCCACATTGCCGTTAAGTGAGCAAAATTCGTGCTTACCAAAGACCAGAAAAAATTTGTGACTTAATTCAGGACTAGAGATAGACAAATCCTTTGAAACTAGTTCACCGCTGAGCGTTCCGTTTTTGGAATCATTCACTTTCTTCGTTCGCTGCTCTAAAAGTGCATGCTACATTTATTTTAGATAACTTTCCAGAAAAAAATATCAAATACCCACAAGTATAACTTTTGGGTGATAAATTCATTGATTCCATTATGTTGACAGCTTTATTTGCTTCGATTTCCGAAGCTGAATGCGGAGAAAGCATCACATTAGTTCGCTGACATGACGGGACAGCTATCGTAAAACAGGTAGGGAGACACCACAGCAGGGTGAACGGAAGTACAAATTACGCAATATGTTTGCGACCCAGTGTGGACAACCACAGCCGTCCGTCACTTAGGAGGGAATCTCGTAATAGTAAATAGTACAATGCCTTCGTTCTCAGTTCGTTTATGGATGGTTCAAATGGTTCAAATGGCTCTAAGCACTTTAGGACTTAACATCTGAGGTCATCAGTTCCCTACACTTAGAACTACTTAAACCCAACTAACCTAAGGACATCACACACATCCATGCCCGAGGCAGGATTCGAACCTGCGACCGTAGCAGCAGCGCGGTTTCGACTGAAGCGCCTATAACCGCTGGGCCACAGCGACCGGCAATTCGTTTATAGAAAATAATATATTTTTCCATGGGCTTTACTATTGTGAAATAACCAAAAGTAAACTGTCATTTGCCGGCCGAGGTGGCCGAGCTACGGTCACGACTTTTTTCAAAGAAAGGTCTTGTTTCACTTCGCTTATGAAGTTACGACGATCTCCCGGGATATTTATGAAGAACCACTGTTGTTAATACAAAGCTTCTAATTTTAGTACGCAGTTTCTCAGCTTCTATGACGCAAGTTGTGATTTTTCCAAATAAATTATTACTTCCCGCACAGATAAAATGACACTGGTGATGCGTGGTTAATTTACTCACTGACTCGTTGTAGAATAAACTGTAGCGTTGGTTTGGTAAATGACGGTTTGTAGCTTGGCTCTGAGCACTATGTGACTTAACTGCTGTGGTCATCAGTCACATAGAACTACTTAAACCTAACTAACCTAAGGACATCACACACATCCATGCCCGAGGCAGGATTCGAACCTGCGACCGTAGCGGTAGCGTGGTTCCAGATTGAACCGCCTAGAACCGATCGGCCACACCTGTCGGCGATATAAAAGTAAAATTGAAAGTAACCCAACGGAGGGTTTTATGGCAATTTCTGTTTACAAATATATACGGTGCCCCAGACGTGTTGTGACAAACGTCTAGGGGAGATTCAGAACACCACAAGGATTGGAAACTACGTAGTAACCCACAGCCGCAAACATCGTATGCCTCTAGGTGGTTCAGTACACAAAAGTTCTTTTATTCCTCAAAAGCGCTTACCGGAAGAGGTTCCACAGTAAATACGAGGCAGAGCGTGTGGTTGCAGTATGATGGAGTGCCTGCTCATTTTGGACTGCCTGTTCGTCGGCACGTAAACAGACCATTCCCACATCGACGAATTGAGCCTCGTGGAGCGGTTCTTAGCCTCCACACTCTCCAGATTTATCCAGTCATGATTTCCTTCTGAGGCGTGAGGAGGGGGTGAGTGGGGGGGGGGGGGCATAAAATCTCTTATGCATAACCGAGCGAGGTTGCGCAGTGGTTAGCACACTGGACTCGCATTCGGGAGGACGAAGGTTCAAACCCGCGTCCAGACATCCTGATGTGGGTTTTCCATGATTTCCCCAAGTCGCTTCTGCAAATGCCGGGATGGTTCATTTGAAAGGGCACGACCGAGTTTCTTCCTCATCCTACCCTAATCCGATAGGACCGATGACCTCGCTGTTTGATCTCCTTCTCCCAAGTCGACCTACCGATCTTATGCATAGCGATCGTGTGAAGTCTGAAATGGATCTCCTTCCAAGAAACGTCTGCACCTGCACAGCTGCTGCAGTCTAAGAAACTCCCTGTGTGTTCGAGCTTGTCCGGCAGTCAATGCTCCGTCGGTGATGAGCATGTGTAGCATCAGTAGCAACAGACCTCGAGCATCTGTTTTAACAGTAGAGCTGTATTCCTGTCGAACACCATCTCTACTCATTTCGTCCAACAGATGCTTCAAAGAATCACTCTCTTGTTTCCTTTTCGACATCTGCTACCATTGAACCCTGACATTTGCGGCCGTGGCTTGCTACGCAATTCCCAATCTTTGTGATGTGCTCCACCTCCCCCTCCCCTAAAAGTTCGTCGCAATATTTCTGGGTTACAGTTTACATAAACGATCTTGTGGAGAACCTTGGAAGTTCCCTGAGGCTTTTTTCAGTTGATGCTGTGGTCTAGAGAAATTGGCAAAGCCAGAATACTGTTGCGAAATGCGGGAAGGGGAACCGATGACAGGGGCAGCTGTGTTAGTTGTTAAAGAGCCTCCACACTCTCCAGATTTATCGAGTATTGTTTTTCAGTCTGGGACCCTAAGCAAGTAGGATTAACACAAGAGCTAGAGAAATTCCAACACAGAGATGCACGTTTCATCGCGATAGAGTTTAGTGTGAACGACGACGTTACGAACGCACTCAACCAACAAAAGTGGCAGTCGCTACGAGATACGCGTTGTGTATCATGCACGGGTTTAATGTTGACATACCGAGAGCGTATGTTCGCAGAAGAGACGGAAAACAGAATTTCCTCCCACATACGTCTCACTTGGTGAGCTCGTTTCCACTGTCGCTCATTTACGTCGGTTCGGGCTTCTCCCTCATTTCAGTTGCACTCTTACGCGATGCCTACATTTCCGTGATCAGTTCTTCCTGTTCAGTTATCATCCGTTCTATCTCTTGTCTATAGCCTACTGCTCCAGGGCAACGATACGTCTCTGGCGACACGGAATAGGCGTTTGTCTCTCAGTTGAGCATTCGCGTCTGACCTAAACTACTCCATGCGCTCCGCACACCGCGTGATTACATTAAGTTGCACCTACTCACTGAGATCCAGTGTGGGCTGTAGTTATCGTATGGTAGTAAACTTGGTACGTATGGTAATGAGTTAATGCGGAATCGATGTACACTGGAAAAAAATTCCAATATTGACCACCAGGTATAAATCTGGCGCTGTGAATTCAAGAAAGACTTACAGAAATGCTTATACACTGAAGCTGGAATGAAATTGGTATAGTCATGCGTATTCAAATACACAGATATGTAAACAGGTCTGGTGCTGTTATTAGATCGGTCACTACTGCTAAAATGGCAGGTTATCATGACTTAAGTGAGTTTGAACACGGTGTTATAGTCGGAGCTCAAGCGGTGGGACAGAGCATCTGCGAGATAGCGATGAAGAGGGGATTTTCCCGTACGACCATTTCACGAGTGTACCCTGTATATCAGGAATCCAGCAAGACATCAAATCTCCCACACCGCTGTGGCCGGAAAAGATGCTGCAAGAACGGGATCAACGACGACTGAAGAGAATCGTTCAACGTCACAGAAATGCAACCTTCTGCAAATTGCTGCAGATTTCGATGCTGGGCCATCAACAAGTGTGAGCGTGTTAACCATTCAACGAAACATCATCGATATGGGCTTGGAGTCGAAGGTCTATTCGTGTACTCTTCATGACTGCACGACACAAAACTTTGCGCCTCGCCTGAGACCGTGAATAGCGACATTGGACTGTTGATGACTGGAAACATGTTGGCTGGTCGGACGAATCTCGTTTCAAATTGTATTGAGCGGATGGACGTTTATGAGTGTGGAGACACCCTCATAAAACTATGGATCCTGCATGTCAGCAGGGGACTGTTCAACTTGATGGAGACTCTGTAATGTTGTGGGACATGTGCAGTTGGAGTGATACGGATCTGACAGATGACACATGCGTAAGAATCCTGTCTTATCTCCTGCATCCATTCATGTCTTTTGTGCATTCCGACGGACTTTGGCAATTACGGCAGGACAATGCGAAACTCCACAGACATGAACATTGTTGAGCATATCTGGGATGCCTTGCATCATGTTCTTCAGAAGAGAGCTCCACCCCGTTGTACTCTCACGGATTCATGGACAGCCCCGCAGGATTCATGGTGTCAGCTTCCTCTAGCACTATTTCAGACATTAGTCGAGTCCATGCCACGTCGTGTTGCGGCACTTCTGCGTGGTCTCGGGGGCCCTACAGGATATTGGGAAGGTGGAACAGTTTCTTTGGCTCTTCAGCTTATATGTAATGAATTAGGAATGGAACGTGGGCAGAAAAATTTTTTGCCGTTTATCCTTTTCATTGGAAGTTTGAGGGATTTCGGAAGTTTACTTACGTTTTAATATGGAACACCTATATCCGTCCTTACGATGTTATTTATTATATAGCTACCAATTTCGGTGCTTCAGTGTGTCATCTTCAGGCCTTAACTGATGCTGATGGGGTTAAGTCCAATCTTATACAAGATTCATTAGTGGCCAACATTTATGAACTGTTCTTCGCAGAATACCTGTAACAACAATGTTATGTCTCCAACCATCAGCTACCAACTCAGGTTGGCACTTGATGGTGGCACAACATCGTTGTTACAAGTAGTCTGCGAAACCAGTTCACAGATGTTGGTCACTGATGAATCATGCTTACGATTCGATTTAACCCCATCAGCATCAGTAAAGTCCTGAATATGATGTACTGAGTCACCGAAAGTGTTAGCCATACAATAAATAACATCGTAAGGAGGGCTGTAGGTGTTCTATTTTATTAAATGGGCAGAAAAGATCAAACAAGCGAGAAAGGCATTATGGCGATTTTATTACTAACCATCTTGCATGAAAACAGTGGTTTCCACACAGTTGCGCTCTTACAAAGCAGGGATCACATGGTGTACAAGAAGATCTCGATAAAGTACAGACGTCACGGTACACGTGACAGTGCCTATGGGTGCGTTCTATTCAGAGAAGAATGGACCAGGAATTTAGGTGCTTTTGAATTCACACCATGGTCACATACAGCGAGTGCAATGACTCCTCGTGCTCAACTCACAGTTTACCAGTACCAAAAATTCTGCAGTTCTATGTATTTACTGCTCCATGTAATGTAAAATGTATCTCGTCACTGTTCTGAATATCATCCAGCCACGTCTCATCAGCGTCAATCCGTGTCCGAAACGGAAGAGCAAATTCAGAACGTTGCTTCTGATCATGCGGATTCATTTGCTGCACCGTCTGTATCTTGTTCAAATGGTTCAAATGGCTCTGAGCACTATGGGACTTACAGCTTAGGTCATCAGTCCCCTAGAACATAGAACTACTTAAGCCCAAATAACCTAAGGACATCACACACATCCATGCCGGAGGCAGGATTCGAACCTGCGACCGTAGTGGTCGCACGGTTCCAGACTGAAGGTCTGTATCTTGTGCGGGTGCCAATGTATAATAGACCGCAGAACTTTCAGATTGTTGACCATGGGATGAACAATTCTCGTGACACTACACGAGCACTACCACTGCTCGGGTCACGTGCTCCATGGCCACTTACAGCAACAGCTACCTCATCAATAACTTCCATCGGGAAAGGAAGCCTTCCGATGATAGATGAAATAGTTTTACATAAAAACGTGAAACTGAAAACAATAAGGGCAAAGTTGCAGGAAACAACCAATCCATCCAATTACAGGGATACTGACAACGTTGAAATCAAAGCTTTCATAGGCCTTCTAATGATGACATCAGTATTCAAATCGTCTCATGAAGATATGTTGTCTCTTTTCGGAAAGGTCGTCTTATATTTGTGGTGACAATGTCGGCTAAACGCTTTGAAATACTTCTAAGCAGCCTGAGACTTGACAATCGACTACCAGAGACGAAAGAAAGAAGTCAGATCGCGCAGCTGCAATATCAAACACTTTTGAGAAATTCATTTACAATTCTCAGCAGTTATACTGTAAAAGGCAACGTTACAGTGGATGAAATGTTAGTACCATTCAGGGGAAAATGTCCTTTCTGTGTTTATATGCTTAGCAAACCAGCCAAATACGGCATAAAAAGTATGTGCCTGGCAGACTTTGGAAGCGCTTACCTCTTCTATGCCTGCATATATTAGGGGAAAGATAGTGATGGATATGGCCTGACAGAAGAAGAGAAAAAGCGTGCCAAACCAACTCAGGCTGATTTACACCTGTGCAAATCAACAGAAGGAAGTAACAGAAACATTACCGCTGAAAACTGGTTTACATCTACAGAACTCATTCGTGAGCTGAGAAAGAGAGAACTAACATACGTAGGAACGGTCGGAAAGAACAAACGCGAAATTCCCCAAGAGTTTTTGGCTGATAAAAGTAGGCCTCTTGGGGCAGCATTATATGGATTCTCTGAGAATACAACACTGGTTTCATTTGTTTCTAAGAGAAACTGGACAGTAATTCTTGTGTATTCAATGTATCATTCCATTGAAAATGATACCATAAAAAATAAGCCAGAAATTATTGGTTACTACAGTGCAACGAAGTCTGGAGTGGATTTGCTCGACATGAAATGTGCCATTTATTCGTCAATCGGGATTGCTGTATGATTCTGTAACGAAGCGCGCCCTAGAACAGATGCATACTTGTGTTGATCAAGTGTGCCTTTCAGAATGACGAGGTCATTCAAGAAATGCCACGAAAACATTCCCCAAACTATCTACATCTACATCCATACACCGCAAGCCATCTGACGGTGTGTGGCGGAGGGTACTTTGAGTGCCTCTATCGGTTCTCCCTTCTATTCCACTCTCGTATTGTTCGTGGGAAGAAAGATTGTCCGTATGCGTCTGTGTGCGCTCTAATCTTCCTGATTTGATCCTCATTGTCTCTTCGTGAGATACACGTAGGAGGGAGCAATATACTGCTTGACTCCTCGGTGAAGATATGTTCTCGAAACTGCAACAAAAGCCAGTACCGAGCTACTGAGCGTCTCTCCTGCTGAGTCTTTCACTGGAGTTTATCTGTCATCTCCGTAACGCTTTCGGCATTGCTATATGATTCTGTAACGAAGGGCGCTGCTCTCCGTTGGATCCTCTCTATCTCTTCTATCAACCCTATCTGGTACGGATCCCACACCGGTGAGCAGTATTCAAGCAGTGGGCGAACAAGTGTACTGTATGTAACCTATTTCCTTTGTTTTCGGACTGCATTTCCTTAGGATACTTCCAGTGAATCTCAGTCTGGCATCTGCTTTACCGACGATTAATTTTATATGGTCATTCCATTTTAAATAACTCCTAATGCCTCCTCCTAGATAATTTATGGAATTAACTGCTTCCACTTGCTGACCAGCTATATTGCAGCTAAATGATAAAGGATCTTTCTTTCTGTGTATTCGCAGTACAGTACACTTGTCTACATTGAGATTCTATTGCCATTCCCTGCACCATGCGTCAATTCGCTGCAGATCCTCCAGCATTTCAGTACAATTTTCCATTGGTACAACATCTCGATGTACTACAGCATCATCCGCAAAAAGCCTCAGTGAACTTCCGATGCTATCCACAATGTGAGTTATACATATTGTGAATAGCAACGGTCCTACGACACTCCCCTGCGGCACACCTTAAATCATTCCTACTTCGGAAGACCGTAACGCCCCCTCCTTGTTTGCTTTCATACGTTTCACGCCGTGCACGCCAACGGTCATCTGTCCGATGGAGCGTTAAACGTGATTCATCACATAAGGCCACCAGTCGTACTCAGTGGTCGTCCACTTGCGGTATTAGCACGCAAATTCCATCCTTCGTCGGTGATGAACAGAAATCACCATGGTTGCGTGAATCAGGGACCTACTGTAGAGGCCCATACACAGTAACGTTCGCTGAATGATCATTGGGAAAGCATTGTTGCTAGCCCCTTGGTACAGCCGGGCGGACAGCTGCTCAAGAGTTTCACGTCTTCTCGCCTGTGCACATCTCAGCAACCGCTCTTCACCCCCGTCATTTATGATCCGTGACGCACAACATGTGCGACGGCGCCGATTTTGAATATCGCCACTTTACCATGAACTGTATATTTGAACATGCTGGCACGCTCAAAGAGTACAAACTTAGCCTTTAAAAAAAATCTTTATTACAAAACCATAATAATTATACAATATTAACCCACTTCCTTATCTCATTAGTGGGTCTTAATAAGTATACAACTGGTACTTATATTGAAGCTAGTTACAATTTTCAGGTGAGCTACATCTACAGTTAGTGTTACATACAATGGGCATTTAATGTCTAGTATCTAGGGCTTATATCTATTTCTTATAACTAATTCCTATCGCCTGAAGCGTCACATGTGTGCCAGTGAAAGATATAAACCTACTTTTGAGAGCCTTGCTCATTGAGCTAAGCCCAAAGAGCGTGCCCCTGGCAAAGGCTCAAATGGCTCTGAGAACTATGGGACGTAACAGCTGAGGTCATCAGTCCCCTACAACTTAGAACTATTTAAACCTAACTAACCTAAGGACATCACACACATCCATGCCCGAGGCAGGATTCGAACCTGCGACCGTAGTGGTCTCGCGGTTCCAGACTGAAGCGCCTAGAACCGCTCGGCCACCTGGTAATGTGCAGGCCACGATGTTGATTCGCTGCAGTTCCCTAGCATAATTTTCCTATACGAAGTCCTACAAACTAACTTATCCTACGTCATTTTCGGTGAATGTCCTTATCGGTAGCATTGACCCCCATTCCCCCTAACCCTGCACGTGGTGGATTTCAACTATGATGGAAACTCGGCCAGTCCACGCACAGGCGGTATGGGAATAGGGCTATGGACGCAATCAGTGTTGGTTGTCTTAGTTATTCAGTTCATGTCCCTCAAGTGTTCAGTTAAAACTTTCCGTGATACCTCATTGGCCAATGTATTTAGCATTTGGAAAGTGTCCTCACGTCTAAGCAGATGATATGTGTCGTGGTTTGGAAGTCTGTCTCTAAATGTAGTCCCACCATCACTTAAGAGGGGGCACTCGTAAACTACATGGTCGGGAGTACCCTCTGACACGCCACTGTCACACGCGGGTGTAGCCCTCTTCCCAAATCGACATAAGTATGTCGGGTAGGGTCCATGGCCAGTGAGAAAATGGTTCAGTCCTCGTGTAGCCTCAAAATATTTCATGTCCAAGCGCTCCCTCAGATCTAATATGAACTGGAAAATTCTACGTCCAGTTTCTTCTATCTCCCAAGACTCCTGCAAAAGTTCCTCCCCTCTTTTCCTTATTTCCCTTCTGTCCTCCGCCCTTACACCCATGATGTCTACAATTTTCTCATAATTTCCCTTTTTTGGCCAGTACCAAGCCGCTTGTTCCCTTATTTCAATGTCCAGAGGGCAGAGCCCCGTAATGACTAATAGCCCCCCCCCCTCCCTTGGAGATCTTCAGTAGGCCCCCACAGATCTCAATATCATACTTCTCTGGAGCCTTCTCACTGTCATGGCGGCACATCCCTCGTGAGCCTGTGCGCCCAGACTCCCGAGCCGTTTCGGATATACTTCCACCCGTGATCGGAAAGCCAATGATCATGCTCGTTAAGACATCAGATAAATCGCTCCGTTTCCGCTTTACGGCAACTGCCCTGTTGCCCGCGTCCTCCCGATACGCCGAACATAGACGGTGGTCAGTGTGACTGGGCCGTGTAGAAGTGCGATGAATCTTTTTGAAAATCTAGTTCTGATAAGAAGCGTACCAGGTGATGTGTTGGCTGAAGAGCCAACACCGTGTTACTAGTGGAAGCCGAAATGCACGCGTTTTAGCTCACGCAGGCTGGCATGAGGAGGGAAGAACCATACTGACGTGAGGTCTGGAACATGACAAGGAATTAGAATTCAGAAAGTGGACGTAATTAGTTTGATACTTAACTTTAATCCATTAAACATGAACGTCGCTCTTGACGGTACATGATTCACAATATTATCTGTTCAGATTATAGTAGCTGAATATGGCGCCTTTGCTAGGTCGTAGCAAATCACGTAGCTGAAGGCTAATGAGAGCGTATGTAGTCGGTGAATCATCGCTAGCAAAGTCGGCTGTACAACTGGGGCGCATTCGGAAGGACGACAGTTCAATCCCGCGTCCGGCCATCCTGATTTAGTTTTTCCGTGATTTCCCTAAATCGCTCCAGGCAAATGCCGGGATGGTTCCTTTGAAAGGGTACGGCCGACTTCCTTCCCCATCCTTCCCTAATCCTATGAGACCGATAACCTCGCTGTTTGGTCTCTTCCACCAAACAACCAACCAACCAACCGACCAACTGGGGCGAGTCTAGGGAGTCTCTCTAGACTAGACCTGCCGTTTGGCGGCGCTCGGTCTGCAATCACTGATAGTGGCGACACGCGGGTCCGACGTATACTAACGGACCGCGGCCGATTTAAAGGCTACCATCTAGCAACTGTGGTGTCTGGCGGTGACACCATACCATGGGCGCTTAGCCGAGATGAAATGTGTGACAAGCCGCAAAGACTTTTCAAAAAAGAAATAGAGATTTAAAACTGTCACTCCATTACGATTACGTGTGCTCCTGACTGCACATGTAATTCTGATCGTACGTGCCGCCAGCTCGCACAGCTGGGTGACAAGATTTACACGCATCACATCGTCGGAGCGCAGCGGACCGCGGTGCAAGCCAATAAACGTTTGCAGGCGGCGCGGCTCGACGCACTGTGCGCTGCGCGCATGCGCCGTGCGGCGCGCGGCGCTCGGGTCGCGCGCGGCCGGCAGTGCCCGTCCTGCAGCCGCCGGCGCCCGTCTGCGCCCGCCCACGGCCGCTCTGCCGCTGCTGTTGCTGCTGCCTCCACCGGCAGCCCGCGGGCAGAAGCCCGACGCAAGGCGCAGGACCTGTCGCGTCCTCCCGGGACAGCCGACGCGTGCGTAGCCGCGCACCCCGAGGGAATCCGCCTGTCGGGCGGGCGTTCGTACCGGCGTAGCGTGTGTACTGCGAGAAACGAGCGAGCACGCGTCGTCTGTTTTCCCCGTGCATGTGCCAGCGACTGTGCCCTCCCGTGTGATGTCCCTCGCGGCAGCTGTCACCGTGCGCTCTGGCATTTCAGTGACAGTCCTCTGAAAAGTGTTGTCTCCGAGCTTGCTGGAAGGTATGAAGAGGAAATTTGTTTACTGATTCTCTCGCCTCACGTTCCTGGGAGGTGGTACGTCTTAGTGATACGTGGTGAACCGTGTGGGAACACGTGTGTCGCAGTGACGGTAGCGAAGTGACAGATGAATTTAGCTCGCGCTTAGGAAGATTCGACAGTCGCCAGGCTTACACAAGCTGAGACGAGGTAAGTTTAGTTGACTGTCAATCACAGCATGTAGTCGTTTTAATCAGATCTCACATATACCCCAACAAAATAATTAATTAACACCATGAAATTGAAGAAAAAAAACCACTATTTGTGATCTGAAACAATAGTTCTGTTGAATTTATATCGCCGTTGAATCGCACATTATGATAGATCAAAGCGAAAATTAAAATAATTTTGACTCTCGACGTCTTCCCGGCATAATGGCTTTCCGTGAGTCTGCGGGCTTGCAGCCAGATGACGTCGACACCATGCCACGATATTTCGGCTGACAACCATTGAGTTATCTTCAGGTGAGTATTACAGCGTAAAATTCACCGGGAGATAGCTGAATGGTTGTCAGCCGAATTATCCTGATATGATGTCGACGTCATCCGGCTGCTAGCTGGAAACCTCATGGAATACTTAATTACTTCTCCAATCTCGTTTGACTTAGTTTCACAATATGTGCGCAGGATTTCGCGGCCAGAGACGTCATCAATATTTTTTTTTTCGTGTCTGTGAAAGCATAAAGATGTGAAATGTTATCTTAACTATTAATTATATAATTTTAATAACCAACAGCTTAAGTTGCACCGTTTAACTAGAATTTACCTGGGTTTCAGTCGGGATAACCTAACCTTCTTCAAAATAACAGGAACTACCGTTTGTCCATAATGGACATCGTCAAGCTAAAACTACAAATCCATAAATTATCGTCAAACTTTAAAAAGTTATCTGAAACTGTCTAGGCCCCACTTCGCGACCGCGATGCTGCAGCCACGAGTGCAGTACTGGAAATCAACGGTAAACGGTGCATCTGAGGTTGTTGGTTATTGAAATTAAAATTAATATTTATAGAGTTGCTGACAGGACCGCGAAATGTTGAAGATATCAATTATATTCCATGGCGCACACAAAATAGGTTAAAAGTTCATAGATACTTGTCCTCAGATAGTCTTGACTTTTAAGTACCTTGTCGCTTTTCATATCTCTGTTGGCACGAGTTCCTAAGAACAGTGTACATCACAATTGGAGGAGGTTTTGTAAAAGAAATGTAGCTTCATTTGGAGGCGTTTTTAATGATCCAATGAAAGTACAGTAGTGCGGCAGCGAAAGAAACTACCCGACGAATTATAAATGTCATGCAGATATATTTAATTCGGACGATTTTCTCCGAACAGTATAAACATAGTACCAGGTCGACGTTCGGCAAGTAATTTTATCTTGTCACTGTTATTATTAAGAATTTCTCCCGTTTAACAACCAAACGGTTATAGGATGCCCCCTATCCACTGACATATTTCTCGTAAATACTTTGATGTTTGTATCTGTTTCTCTGTCGCTGCTAACGTATCATTAACGTACGTCTTCTAGTAGAGTGTGATTAAACTAAAACTTACAATCGAAGCACTTCATATATCCTAACATAAACATTTATTTTTTATTTTATGGTTTCTTCTAAGGGACATTGTTTTTACGGTTAGCGTTGTTCCACACATTCCACTGAAGGACAGATGTTTCATTCACTTATCACACACTGGCAGCAAAATGCAGTGTACAATTTTCTTCTTCATTGTAGTACTACAATCCACACCAAATGTCAAGGGGGTACAGTCATACAAAAGGCACTTGATTTGCTCATTTGCATGTTTCGAGACAGAGTAATCTCCGTGTTGCCATCATATGACCGATACTGCTTGCAATGACCTCGCGTTCTACGGTACAAATTGAGTTTGTTGCCGCAGGTTGCGTTTATACTGTTGAAGTTAAACACACTTCTGCAGTCATAAAGTCAGTCCATTACCTGCTATACCTACTATCTTGACTGATTACCTTGTGAACACGTTGTTCTCAACCGACAGACACTGAAACAAAGACTCCAGGTTTCTTTCAGTATTTTGGTTAATCTAAGCTATTTTACAATACGTGTAGCTTCTGTGCAGCGGAGGAGGAAACATAAACCAAATAAAACCTCAGCTCGCCGTTTGTGAATTCCATCTGAAACCTGGTCCTTGCAGAAATAGTTTTAAGCGAGTGAGCGTGATTAACAACTACGGTACTTTTCCTTTGTGCACCACTCGTGCGCTTACCGCCGAAAAATTTTTCCTCCTGGCTACTTCGTGCAGCACGCCACTGTTTCGTGAAGTTCGTGGCGAACTGTTCTACTTCAGCGCCTATTCATGGCAAACAAAGTGCCTGAGACCACCTCCAGTGGCTAGGATAGGCCGCAGACCTTAGCCGCAATATTTCCGCCGTTCGATCTTCCTTTCAGACCTACTCGAGATGTTATTTGTCGCTACGTTTGAGAACATGCAATTTAGAATGGTGCAATTTAATTCTCTCTCTCTCTCTCTCTCTCTCTCTCTCTCTCTCTCTCTGTGTGTGTGTGTGTGTGTGTGTGTGTGTGAGAGAGAGAGAGAGAGAGAGAGAGAGAGAGAGAGTGTGAGAGGGTGGGGGGGGGGGCGGTGTCGGTGTCAGGAATTCCTATTTGCTTTTGAGTATTTGATCCAATACCAGTTGCTAATGGATAATTTATGAAATACTGTCAACAGGAAAAGTAACTATCATTAATGACAATATGTATACCGGTCATATTAATGGTCAGATGAATCGTAAACCTTCATTTCAGTCCGCGCAGTGAAAATCGTTAAAATCTATGGTATATTTAGTACTAGGGTTCTCTATAATGCTTCGCGAATCATCCTGCATGTGTGACGTGCATGGAAATTACTAGACGTATGAAACTATTTGGCTATAGGTACTTCTCTCCTAACAGTACCATACCAGTAAGACCAGTGACCACTAACTCAATCATTAACCACTGAAGGGCATACAATCGACTCTTTCAACAACGTGACTGATTCAGTACACTTAGACATCTTGGAGCATCTCAGTGTCTCTCCATCGCAGTGTTACTGTATCTGCCCTCAAGAGAGTGTATTATATACCTATGGAATTCAGTCTGAAATCTGTTACTGCTTCCCATCGCATCATATAGGTTGTAACCACTGCGGATGATGTCTTCAGTTCGAAGAATGGTCTCGTGCAGCTTTTCACGCACAGTAGAGCAACTCGTGCTTGGGAAATGTAACGTCTGCAGCTTTGTCCTGCTTTCTCAGTGCAGTACAGCACGGCCACTTTGGGTAAAGTTACAAGGACAGATCACTCAATTATCTAGACTATTGCTCGTGCAACTACTGAAAAGACTGCTGCCCAGCGCCAGGAACCCTAAATGCTAGTCTGACCTTCCACAGATAAACATCCGTTGAGGTTCCACCTACGGTAGGACTGTTTGTATCGTTGAGGCACTTAAGTCACCCAACCTCGGTAAGGTCCACGGTTCATGGGGGATGGGAAGAGGTGTAATAGTTTCACATACAGGCACTAAAAGTGTATAGCATTTAATTTTCTTCTTGTTGGAGGTAAACAATTGCTACATGATAATAAATTCCCGAAATCTTCTTTCGTTTTACACTGATCACTTTACGGGATGTAGCGGAGGGAACCACTGCTGCATCTGCCATCCCCCTCCATCCTCTTCCATTCACGAACGATGCCGAGGAAGAATTACACTTGGGGTAAAAGTGAAGTAACTTTCACATGTGAGAATTTCTCCCAGGTTAGGACAACTTGTTATCTACTAGTAACAACTCAGTCACCCAATAGATCCATCAAAAACTCCATGAGTTCGTTTGTTATTCACTCTGTGACAGCGCTTCACTATAGCAATCCATTCTCAAGATTAGTGACCGTGGCTTCAAACAATTTACTTCCTACAGATGATATTTTCAGTTTGCAGAACGATAACAATAAAGCAGCATAAAATGTGGCCGAAAATTATAAAACTGATTGATGTCAGACGTATACACCCACAGTTGTGCCTGTCAGTTCCAAATGGCTGTAAATGGCATATAAATTTTTTTCCGACTGCTTGTAAGCTTTCATGGTTCCAGCGTTCAACGATTGATCCTATTTACATGGTTCTGTTGCGTAAGCTGCATAGAATCGTACACTTATCGCATACGGTCCAGTCATATTTCCTCTGCTGGGTTATTTCGTTATTTTATTTCGTTTTCTGACCTGCAATCATTTATCTCAGTATCTATCATTTTGGCGCTCATGTGACAGTTGAAACCAGGAGACATAGAACGATCTTCCTCAGCAAAATAATTTCAGTGTTCAATGGTCGCAGAATGGCCGTAAGACTGACTTGGATCTGTTTACTTACTTTATGTAAGATTAAAATTTATCAGGATTTTCCCCCAAATCAGTAAAGTAGGAGCTGAAGTGAGAAACAATGAAACGTCTCTATTGTGAATTGATTTTGGAATAATACCTCGCACGCA
The DNA here is from genome assembly GCF_023898315.1 of Schistocerca nitens. Taxonomy (NCBI): domain Eukaryota; kingdom Metazoa; phylum Arthropoda; class Insecta; order Orthoptera; family Acrididae; genus Schistocerca; species Schistocerca nitens. The sequence continues at coordinate 382,638,256 of NC_064619.1, read as the reverse complement.
TAGTTCTCATATTTATTCCACTGCGTTACATATCTTGATATTTTCGACACGAGGCAGTTTTACATCCTGTTGGTGGCCGATTTGCGATGCTTAGCATTTCGTGGTATGCGACCATTTGTATGAATCAGTCACATTCCTAGGTATCCAACAAGTGATAATTATCTACGGCCTCAAGAATTACTCTAGGTCTATTTGTATGATTTATTCGCAACTGGATAGGATTTTTGAATAAGTGCACAAACACCGTTGTTTTTTCTTCGATTGAAAGGCAAAGAGATCTATTTCATTAATGCATACCGATTATGAGTTAACGAATACCCATTGTTGACATGCCGTGCGTATATATAATTCTTTCTTGTGCGTTAGAAGGTAATAGCGATCTCATTAGTAATGAACACCATGATTACATCCGACTGACTGCTCTTCAGTGTACGTATAGCAGAAGAAGGCGCTGTTTGTCACATTCCCTGGACAAACAACGCCTGGTTGTCGGTAGAAGATTCCTATGTCAAACAAAATAGCAATTATCCTACTGCACAAAACCGTCAACCGCACCACAAATTTCAATTTTTCCATTGTATTTTCTCACTCGACGAATTTCCAGCAGCAACATATCATTTATCAGCTATTAAGATGCTATTAAACATCTTTTCCCATCTCTAGAAGATAACTGATGGAGGCAGAGCGTCGTCTTCACACAATCTGTTACACTAGTGTAGCAAAAATATAGAATTGAGAAATTACGTATTAAATCGGTGTGTATGTGTCTGTGTGTGCGTGCGTGCGCGTTTGTCTATGTGCGTGTGCGTGCGAGCGCGCGCAGTGTAATATTTTGACCACAGCCCTACGACCTGCTGAACAATCACGACAAAGCGTTGGTGAACTAAACGATCTGTAATCGGAATTAGGCTTTTTCAGATTTTTTTGGTAGCCGTATTAACGTTAGATTCACCAGTATTTCGCGGGTATAGGTTCTCGCTGCGCTGGCGTGGATCGCGCGGTGCTGTAGCTCAGTAAAACGCACAACATATTGACGATGCTAATCACTCGTCATAGTAAATGTTCGTCAGCATTCAGAACATACTTCTCCCTGGTTCCCTGGTAAATTTCCTCCTTTATAAACGTTGGTACGACCGCGGCAGTGATCATAAAGTTTCGTTAAACTTCTTTTTATTGTGCCCTTCTCCCACATGCTGGGTCTTCATGGTTATTAACTGTTTTGGTATGGTTAAGCAAAGGGGTGGCCAGATGCTCTTTCAGTTGTCAACTCGGTACCCCTGTCTCATCTCTCCCAGACGGAATATGTGTATCTTAACTGCCTGCCTATCAAGTTATTCATGTGAAAATGTGCGAAAGTTTTCTAAATGTTTGTGAATAATATAACTGAGGCGGTACTTTTGTACCAGCCCAGTATTCACCTAGTGAGCTTATTGATTTATTTATTTTCGTCTATTTATTCTTTATGATTGCTGCCTGTTACCTGACAAGCTAATATAGGCCGTACAAGTCACATTTTCTTGGATCGTAATAAGTTATGTATGAATTATTTATTTATGATACTTAATTTAAAAAAGAGATAAAAATCTAAAACTACTTCTACTACAATACTGCAATAAAACCCTTAAACAATTACCCAGCTGCTAATCTACTACAAACACTATAAACAATTTGCTCTCCGTTTGTTTATTTATTTTGGTGTATTTCACTTGTAGATGGTTGTTTTCGCTACTGGCACCGCTCTCATACAATCCGGATTCCTGGGGCATCAGGAAACGCGTCAGCAGCTTTCCACTATAGCAAGTAATTTCACCCACCACTGCTTCGTCTTAAAGTCCATACTTTCATGACCACTTGTACCAACGCAGTGTTGGTTGTTGGGTCAGTATTTCAATCGGTGGCCCTTGCCATTATTTTAATATGGTAACGGTTGTGCTTCGACATATCTGGCATCCAGTACGGCTTTCGTCTGCTACATGGTCACGGGATACAAAGGATTGCTGTGTTTCATGACTCCCGAAGCAACGCAAATTTTGAATTTATAAATGTACGTGAAAAGTTTTCACAGCAAAGTTAACAAAATTCAGCTGTAGACTGCAATTTTTGTTAGTCCATTTTGATAATGGCCGTTTCAATTCACGATGAACTGGATCACGGCATCAAACTGGACGCTGGACTGATATCTTTGAACATGTAAAATGAAAGATGATTTGAATATAGCGTTCCTTAGAGTGCTCTAGCTTCTCGGGAACTAAGGGGTAAAGCAGACCTAACGAAATTCTATAGTCATTTACTCCAAAAACGTAGAGACTATTACACGATCACACGAGCTCGTATGTACTCAAAGAAATCTATGAAGCATTTTGTGGAAAGTTCATTTCAATTATCCTCATTTCTTGTATAGCAGAGGAGAATGTATCTTGACGATAATGTACCTAGGTACACAATGGAGCTTACTAAAACCAGAGGACGTTTCGGTTAGTTCGTTCATAACACGCGTATCGTAGCGTAGCGGGTAGTCAATGCTGATGGAGATATGAAACGAATAAAAAGTTCTAATATCTACTGCAGAATTTCCACTAACAAATTCTTAATTGAGGAGAGTAACGAACCTCACAGACACCTTAATGACTTTTCGCGCAAATGTGAAAGCCGTTTCGCCCCAATTGCATTTGCATAGACGACTGTTGTGTACACAAGATAGACTGTGCAGATTAATTTATATCATTATTACTTACTGCCGTACTACTTTCTCACCTATGGAATGACGAAAAAATATATGAGAGGGTGCCTGTGTTTGCCTTAATCTAACACGACTTATCCTCTTCATTCTTAAACCAAACATTCTCACGCAGCGAAGAAATTAGTTTAGAGTCGATCTTCTTTAAATTTACGTTACTCTGCCGTCAAAGTAAGCATTACCTTTATGATCAATGTCTGTCAGCATGTCCGTAATGCGAACAACACAATTCTTTCAAAACTGACTTCATGCGTATACCACATATACTGTGGCGTGTTGCTCCTGAGACAATGGTATCCTCCCTGTAAACTACCTATCTTTACGTTTCCCTTCTTTACCCTAACTCACGTCAGGGGGGTATAGTGATGATCTACTAAACAATACTTCACCTAACATCCTTTCTTGTTCCTGATCACTTGGTGACGGTGCTCCTTCTTATAATATTAATCTTCCTTACCCGATGTTCGAGTAAATCACTGTAATATAAAACGTGTTCCGGTTCCTCCTAAGAGTATATTACCGCGTAAGATTCCTTCTTTCCTCAGCCAACATGAAACATTCATGCCCTTCACTTCTTTTGCGATGTATGTTTCGTTTTGATGTTCATAGTTAATTCATTAAATGCGAAAGTGATCAGTATTTAGTATATCTTAAGTAACAATTTATGTTCGAGGAAATCAAAGTGAACTCTAACAAAGGGAACTAAATACATAGCACGTTCATAGCTCCTTGAGCAATGTAATTCTTTATTAATATAAATACTGTCGACTACTTTTTAAATTATTTGACTGGGAGAATTTAATTGTTTTATGAATAATCGACAGGAGTAATGCGTGTGAAAATGTTGCGAATCGTATTATGGAGGTAAGTGACGCATTACATTCATTCATTTTCAACCTTATTTCTCTCAAGAAACAAACAGTTTTAACTGCTTATGAATTGGTCATGACAGAATGTACCTTTCCACGCCTTCATTCCTACCCGTATATCTGCGAGTGTCAGACGAATCTTCCATACATACCTCTGGCGGCTCTAGCTGAGTGAATCATACAGCAGGTCACTGTTCCCAGTGGAGTATATGCGTACCACGTGATAATGTGGTTATACTGGTCCTGTGTATTGACAAGGCGCTCTTTATTAGAAATTAATCTGGCTGTTTTCTGCTAACATTTAACGAAACGAGAATTTTACATTGAAAAGGAGTGAATGTTTATTTACATTTAATTAATTTGAATACATAATACCAAGAATTATCGTTCGTTGTGCGCGATAATGTTTACTTCCAGCAAGTTACAGATCAAACCTGAGTAGAATATTTAAATAATAATGTTAAAAATGATGTTCCATAATGTAAATGCAACGTTCATATTCAACGTACATTTTTAATGACTAAACATCCTGGTCGTAGTACGTCTGTTCTAAATTTGGGAACGTAAATGACAATCTTCTATTTGTAGAAGTTCATTTTATTTTATTTCATTCTGTCAGACTTGACTTAGTATGGAAATATTGTTAAGTGGCACTTTAAGTATTTCAAACCAATAATGTTGAGAGAGCCACCAAAGAAGGTCGATTGCTTAAAGTAATTGCATTCTCCCGGGCGCTTTTTCGTACTGGCAATAACGACCCTGGAACCACTGGGACGCATAATTCACGTTGTGAAAGAAGTAATCGTTCACGCTCGAGCGTTAAAATTCTCCGGTACAAGATACCCTGTTGTAGCACAGTCAGTTCATTTCAGCTGAATGCAAGTGTTTTTATTATCACTTAGGCGTTTCACGACAGCACTTTATTCATGCTCCGCTAACCTTTCACTAGTATTTCTTTACACTCTTGTTCAGAAACAAGCCGTGTAAATTGATAAGAATTACAAGTGCACGATGCCAAATTGGTAGTTCTTTAGGCCACTAAACAAGTCGTCCTCGTACGCGTACTAGGGCGTCTGCGACGTCGTTACCGGAATTTTTAAAGAGTGTCGAAACGATCTGGTTCATTATAATACGCCGCTAAGAGCTGTCTCCGAAGCTTTCCCATCTCATTTCTTTCGTTTCCACGACTATATTTAGTTTTCAATTCAGTTACCTCAGCTAAATATTTTTCCGAAGTAGTGGTATAATTTAGTACAAGTTACGGCAGAAAAATAAGAAGAAATGTCTTTCGTGAAAAGTTTTTTTTTTTTCTTTTATAGAGCAACTTGACAACAAGAAGTTAAAACTTCAGCGGTAGTTTGGAGGTTGAGAAATACAATAGAGGCCCTCTGTTCCTGTAAAAGTTTTTGTCAGTGTTGTGCAGTCACTACAGAAATCTAGAATGTTACATCGTGAGAATATCGGATTGAGCTGCCATACAATTCCCACGGAACTGTGGCAATATTTGCATGTCCGGACGGGGCGAAAAATTTGTGACTAACAGGTTACTTTAATGTTACTCTAAAGATACAATATGATGGTATTTACAGTCTGTCCGATACGGAACAAAAAATTAGAACATGTAGTGTTCAAAATTTGTAAAGGAACATATTTTATCCGACCGAGGCTACTACAGTAAACTCGTTCCCATAAGAACGGAGACCTTCTTTCTATAATATTTTAATGTCTGACAGTTAGTTACAAATGAAAAAGAAAAGTCACAACCGCAACAAACCTCTTCTTATGAGAGTACCCTAAGGTCTGTTTTAGATCATCTTGAGACCTCGCACCAGTATGATAAACCGTGGCTGTGAACGAAGCAGGCAGCATGTACAACCCTGGTGTGAGCTCTGAAGATGGTCTAAAACAAACCGAGACCGGTAACCTCATAAGAAGATTTTTGTTGCTGTTTTTACTGTTCATTTTCATTTTTAAGTCATAAAAATACTGTCGGCCTGTGTGGCCGTGCGGTTCTAGGCGCTTCAGTCTGGAACCGTGCGACTGCTACAGTCGCAGTTTCGAATCCTGCCTCGGGCACGGATGTGTGCGATGTCCTTAGGTTAGTTAGGTTTGAGTAGTTCTAAGTTCTACGGGACTGATGACCTCAGAAGTTAAGTCCCATAGTGCTCAGAGCCATTTGAACGATTTTGAAAAAAAAAAAAAAAAAAAAAAAAAAAAGATACCGCTGTTCTCCAAGAGAAAAGCCCTCAAAAATTTCGGGCAATTAGCTCCGATATGTCATAGACTCCTAAAATCTGTTTGATGCAGCATCATGTTATGGAAAGAAAGCTATATTAGTTTTACCAATTTGAGACTATAAGTTAACTGGAAACGCGTTCTAAGAAGTGCGTTTCATATTTTACCTGTGTTAATGGGATGTATGTGGACTGTGAAATCCCGTATAATTTCAGTCGACGTTATAACATGATTCCTGTTTATCAAAAGGATATTGACTGGACCATCTCTAATGTTGGCGTCGACCAAATACTAAAGTAGAGTCTAACTCATCAAATGTTTCCAACAAAGATCAAAGAAAACAAACGAACACTCCAATCCGTCCCGAAAACTACTGTCTAAAATGAAATGAGGGCGGAACGATGCTGTTAAACGTTATATGAGTTATTTTGTCATGTGTGTGTTTCCAAAATAGGTAGCGAAGCCGTGAACACTCTGTTAAAGAAGAATAATTCGTGATGGTACCCTTAGGAGCCCAATATATTGCTACTAGTAAGTTCTTGTATTATCTGTTGAACACCCAAGACTCAATATGTAGGATTAAAATTTACCGTTTTTCGTAGTAGTTTGTATTTTACACGGATATTCCGAAAACCTTATCTTGTAATTCCAGTTGGGAGAAGGAAAGAAGGAAGATTGGGTTTGTCGTTCTGTCGACATCTAGATCATTAGAGACGGAGCACAAGCTCGGATTGCGTCGAGGATTGAGAAAGAAATCGGCCGCGTCCTTTCGGAAGAACTATTCTGGCATTTACCTAGAGCGATTTATGGGAATCACGGAAAACCTCAGTGTGGATGGCTGGAAGCGGATTTGAGCCGTTGTCCTCCCGAATGCGTGTCCATTATGCTAACCCCTGCGCCAACTCGCTCGGTAATTCCAGTTGGAGTCTCCCAGAATAATTCATTTATTGCAAGTCGGGTTTTACCTTGTATCAGATATCAGGAATATATGATCTACAAATCTATACGGTGGGTGGCACTTTTTGGCTATCGAAACGTAAATTTCGCTTACTTCATAAATGATAACTGTAACTCTCCTTCTCTTGACACATAACCAACACCAAATTCCCCAAAGACTGTTCCAGTGTACCATTTTGTAGCTCGTTCCTGCTGCCTGTAAACGTGAACATGTTAGCTCTTGGGCGGCGAACGTAGTGATTAAAATAACGGCTTCGAGTTGCAACACATTGTTTCAATGCTATGGTTGTGATACTTCGTTTAACAAATATTATGCTCATATTTAATATAATGGCGTGTTGAGCCACAAACAACAGCTACGGCTACATCTTTTGTTAGTGTGAGTGAATGATTGCAGGTCAGAAGAATGTTAAACATAGTGCTGTGCCCACATTTCTACTTAGGTATCTATAATACTACATATATTACCGGTCTCAGACTGTATGGAATTATTAATCCTCATCCATATTTTCAAGTTGGAAGTCACCGTGATCGACCTATCGCAAGTTTTGTCCACGGATTTTCATGGATAATTCTTTTCGGAGTGCATGACACACAGTTTGACGTCTCCCACTGGTTGATACCTGTTGTAGTGTCACACACTCGTTATAGATCACGCATTTTACTTAAGTCACTCTTGTGCTACCAATGCTTGTGAGCATTTTATGAAGAGGAAGTATCCAAGAAATATACAGATTATACTTTAATAATAAAATTCTTTCACCGTTGACTTGATAACTGGAAGAATATCTCCACTGATGCCTTCCCCGCGGATCATAATCGCATCTAATTTTCTTAGATCGATATTCATTGCTACAAGTAACACCTGTGACATATTAGCCACTGTGCAGTCGCCTAACATACGAGCTCCAGAATATCGATACGCGATCATACATGTCTTTCTCAAGTCACCTTTTCTTTTTCTCAACACACAGCGATCTTACAGGGATGAGTGAGGCATTGTTAGAAAGGTTTTCTTAACAGACTTCTGACACTGCATACCGATTCTGCGCTCATATTTACTGTCTGTGGAAAATTTTAACATTAAAGAGACTCATAATTACCATAGGCGGGAAAGTATCATGGATTCCCAGCTTCAAAGCTATATTTTACGACGATAACTTATTAATAATGAATAAGAGACTCCTTTTTCATTACATCTTACTGCACATACCATTTTATTTGTTTTAAAGTATTTATTGTTGTGGCGTAACAAGCTTGCTACGCCACACTGAGAAGTAGCCGAAAGGGCACGCGTCAACTCACGCCGTCTTGCGTTAAGTCTGAAACAGGATACTTTATGAATGCTATAAAGAAAAGAACGGAGCTTCTCGTATACTTAACTTTTATTCACTTCTGCGGTACATCGCTCTTGATAATACAAGTGAGACTCTCTCCAGATATGGTTAATGGCGCCTTGCTAGGTCGTAGCCATGGACTTAGCTGAAGGCTATTCTAACTGTCTCTCGGCAATTGAGAGAAAGGCTTCGTACGTGTAGTCGCTAGCAATGTCGTCCGTACAACTGGGGCGAGTGCTAGTAAGTCTCTCTAGACCTGCCGTGTGGTGGCGCTCGGTCTACGATCACACAGTGGCGACACGCGGGTCCGACATGTACTAATGGACCGCGGCCGATTTAAAGCTACCACCTAGCAAGTGTGGTGTCTAGCCGTGACACCACATTTATTAACTGGATAATTTGTGTACACCATTGTCACATATAATAACCGTGACCACTGTGGTAGTCCATTGTCTCTGCCTGTGGTACAGGTTAACTTTTCTAAACGAATATACTCTCCAAAATGACAAACTCATTTGTCATTGTCACCATGAATTGCTATGACGGTCTAACGTGCTTACTGCGATTGAATTTCGTTCAAACGTATGTGCCTTGATATGTAAATACAAGGATATATCATAAATTCAGGATTAGTATTTCACATACTTCGGTTTATTTTTAAAGATGGTTCTCTTCATCCCCACAACTGCACTCATTCCAAATACTGGCATTGTGTAAAACTATAAAAGTGCGAAAATATCGCACGGATCCCCTCGAATAATACAGTATTTTGCATTTAATTACAATTATCAGTCAACACAGAAACTTACAATAAACAATCCCTCCTGGATTTTACAATCTCTACATATTGTTCGCACCTCTTTGATGACGAACAGTAACCAAGGATAACGGATGTTATCTACTGCGCCATTTACTTTTTTAGTAATTACTCATTTTCTTGAATTGCACCCAAAGCTACTTTTAGTTCTAACCACGAATTCACAGTAAAGACTATATGGGTGCTTAGATTTCTGAAATGGCTTTGATTCCGTATCACACCTGTTCCTATATGCGGTAACCACGCGTTTGATAATCTACAGAGGCGAAGTGTGAGAAATTCTTTCTTCACGTCATTCATTACTGTATTACTCTAAAGCTACCAACTAAATAGATTTCGGTTCCTCTAGATAAGTTGCGTTCAGTGAAAAGTAATTATAATTACGCACAACGACTGAAATTGCTCCGTTAATGAACGGCGAAACATCCATTTGTCCTCTTGGCCAGCCATAACGTAGACTCTATAGATTTTAGATGGAAGAAGTGGCATGGAACTATCTCTAACAGCAAATTCTTAGATCGAAGTAGGAGATACGTAAGGAATATGACGTAATAGTGAACAACATCCACGAAATGGGGGTGTGTGTGTTTGTGGGAGGGGGGTGGGGGGGGGGGGTGGGAGGGAAGGGACTCTAGCGCACTTTCAGCGTCTACCATATATCATAAGAAACGAAACATGCTCCTCCTTGCGGTCGTTGTAAGTAATACTCAAAAGATATCCTCTGTCTCTCTAAATCGTGTAACTTATATCAGATATCAACTATGTAAGATAAATGAGACGTAACTCGTCGATTTTGGACTAGAAGAGATGGTTAAACGTTAACATTCAAAATACAAATTGTGCGTTTTTGTGACGCAGCAGTAGTCTGATGTTTCTATTGCAGTCTGACCGCAGGTCAATGTTTCACACCGAATAAAAATGAAACTATTATCTATTAGACTTTCGTATCGAGTTTCGTATACATTAGAAGTCTCTTCCCTTTCTACAATTCTTTTTTTTTACGTCTGACACGAAAGATTCGTCCCATGCTATGTTAATTCAACTGCTGTTTTGATATAAAGCATGCAACTCCGAGCAGTGAACCGTAACCACTATTGAATATAGACACACTAAACTGAATTTCACTCCAAACAAGATGAGTTCCTACGATAGCTGAGAGCACTCATTTCTCCAGATAGTTACATTAGAAAATCAAACCTAGCGATTACGTATTTGTTTACGTAAGTTAGCGATTTGCATGTAGATTAGAAAAATACTGATCCATTCCAGTGGTTTAGCGTGCCTGTTCAAAAACGCTTCGTACAATCATTATTTTACTTTCCACTCAGCATATCAAAATTATGCGTTCTGCATATTTAACAGCAATTACTGTTGCATACTGATGATTGATCATTATTATCTGCCGAATCTTGAATTGTGTGCATGCTGAATGAAATCATTCTTAATTATTTTTTATTTTGCTGTAGTTTTTCATTGATGTGTATTATAAGCTTGCGTATTATAAGTATGTTATAATAAATATGTTATAATTCTGTATATTCCTTAGTGCACTGACGTAGTTATGTAGCTTCATATAATGTATTTTAGATTATTTCTCATTTACGGATATTTTTTGGGCAACGTTTTTCTGTTTGTTTTTTTTTTTTTAAATTGCAATTTTATCAAATTAATGACAATGACAAAACTGAATTTGTAGATATTACACTGGCTTTTTTTGTTACTGCTTCTTGTCTCTCCATCGTTCAAACCAGGCTTGCAACCATATAAATTCCAAAGTTCGCATTTAGTGTTTCAGCGACTGCATGGTGCGCATTAAATGACATACGTGACACATAGTGTTTTGAACAGTGTGTAAAGTATTTGTATTTTAGTGTTACATTTGTTGTGTTGCATTTGTCGATTTGTTTTCTATCAAGATGGTACAATTATACGGAATATTTCCGAGAATCTGCACCTATCCCCTACCGTTCTGTTGCTGTCAGCTCAACACTGATGAGGTTCCCGCTTTGCCAAGCGAGTTTTCATCCTTTACTATGTCGTCCTCTGGACATTAAATTGCGGGAGAGTCGTATATAATGTGTCTGCTGATAAAATAATACTACTTTGTGAGGAACCTGCATGTCATACTCGAAGTATTCTTCTTCTGACTGGCGTCAAACGTGAAGCAAAGGTAGATTATGTACGAAGCGTTTTGCGTTGTTGGTCTATATGTATTTTATTTTGACTTTAAACCGTTAGGTTCCATACAAACAGGAGCTAAGGTGGTAAGCACAGTTAATGTCATTGTTATAAAGTAACGTTATACGTATGCCGGAAAAGACATTTGTTCAATATGTGTTTACTTCACATTAGCGTGATGCTTGTTCCATAGTAATTCTGAATTGTGGTAGGCAGATATACCTCAGATTAAAGTAGTTTACCAACAGATAAATTATATGTTGTGTTTTTATGTGTAGGATTACTTTTGAAGCGAAAAGACCAACACTACAAGGGGCGGAGTCGGTGATATGCAACCTGAAAAAACAGCCTTGCAACTCAAGAAGAGAGGACAGTGCCAGAACATATCAAATATGGTGGCTAACTCTTAGTACATGGAACGCGTCAACTAACAACGTTCCGGAAAATGAAAGCATTTAGTATGAGAGCATAAAACTTTCTTACGTTTGAAGCTGCGTGAGATTTTTAAAAATACACGAAACTTCAGTAGAGTCCATCTCAGTCATTGTTGACTGCCTGAAAGCCATACGAGTAATGTGGTACCCAAGGATCATATTCGCACATGCCCCAGTTTCCAGTGCGTCACGATATCGATATCACAACATACTCGTCGCATATGGTGAGATTCCACTGGTAGTCCGCTCCAAGCACTTGTGCTTTTTCATCACCGCAGCGCATCCATTGTTCTGCTAAATGCGACCATCACTATCCTGTGTTGTCTCATATTTGTTTATCGACAGCAACCGTAAAGGCAAAAAAACGGTATTTTCGTATTTTTGTTTTGTTAAACACAACGAATAGTGAAACGTATGTTCCCCCACAACATGTCTTACTCTTACAGTTTAGTATTACGTCTGTTTACCCCACGAACTATGTGCTAGTGATGTGTAGAATAATTTCTGTGATGGAATCGCCTTTTATGAAATGGTCAACGAGTCCGTTAAAGTCGAGCATGAGCTGAAACGAAACCTCGAATTAATTTTTTAAACTACGTTTTATTATTAAATGCTAAATGTTCGGTCCGCTACATGACAGCTTATTTTATTATTCCGCTGTAACTGTCCTCTTGGCCGGACTATAGATACCGAATCAGTTATCGTTAACAGGTTCATGTCCCCGGTAGATATCCAGAGATATCAGTGCTTTCTTTTACATCAATAATAAAGAGGAATATTATTCGGAAACAGAAGCTGACAATTCCGGTTCAACTTGGGAAAAAAGTACAACTAATAACTTCTTGGGTTCAATTACTAGATATTTCTGTTTAAATTTCATTTCTGTTTGAAGAATGATGTTTCATTCGACGTAGGTCTGATTGTCATTCATTTCCTCATTCATTAATTTTTCAGTCATTTATCGTGTTCCGTTAATCCCGCCATAAAAGCGTTCTGGGATGTCGAACGAATAAAGTTATACTGAATTTGCCAAAAGCAGCCTCATTTGGCTTTTGCTGTAAAGTATACTAACAACAAACTGGAACCAGAGTATATATGCTAATATTAATATTAATTGGATTACTTCTACATTATTTTTGTACGCACATTAGTGGCAAAGTGGCTGATGTGGCCGTAAACCTCTTTTTGTTCCTCTTACGCTATTTCGATGCTTTTATTAATTGATTGAGACTAGGTGGTCACGTAGCAGTGGATGCAACACTATCGGGTCTATATACATTGGGAAAGTGACGGCTTGTTTAATATGAACGTTAGTGTTAAACGCAGTTTATATCCCTCAGTCCAAAAAATCTCATAGATTATGTGAGTAGCTCACACACTACACCTTTATTTTTGTACGTTGGGAAATTCTCTGTTCCAGCCTCATGTCCGCTAGTAACGCGTTGAATAGATTGCACCAAAATATAAAATTCCTTTCCGAACTGTGGATAGAAATGCATAGTCCTTCGTCTTGAAGTTGTAGTAATATCCGATTGATGTTGAGATAATAACTGTAAAAAACTTGAACAAAATACAAGTTGCATGACTACGGAAAGTATGTGTGCGTACTTTTGTAGACTGTTCTATAGTTATATGCCATAGACGCTGATACACGTAATTCGACACAAGTCCTAACTTAGTGCGTTGAATGGAAAAACGCACTTGCATGTGAGTATCATTGAGTATCCATTTTTTTCGTATTTGTGGGTTTCAAGCAGTTTAACTTGGCCTCACACATTGCTTTATGCGAGAATGAAGAAACGAGTGCTATCGGTTGGGGATCTGAAGTTGTATCCATGTTGCCAGCTTTCTAGGAAGTTTTTGACACGGTTTTTTACAAGCAGTTCCTAATAATATTACTTGCCTATGGATTACCGTCTCGGTTGTGCCACTACAATCGTGATTTCCCATCATAACGACCACAGTTCGGAGCAGTTAACGGGAAGTTGTCCAGTATAATCTAAGTGATGTCTACAGTACCCCGGGAGGAAGTCTTATGGATCCTCTGTTGTCCTTAATCTATGTAAACGATTTGGCATCAACCCTGTGCAGTCCTCCAACATTGTTTGCAAATGATACAATTAAAGTCATAATAAGAGCAAATCGAATGGTAAAATTATTTCGACAATATATCTGCTTGCTGCTAAAATTGCCAATTTATCTTAAGCAATAAAGTGTGAGGTGTCTCATGAACATTAAACAAAATCGATTAAATTTTCGTTAGACTACAGAAATCCCAATTTTAAACGTTCTAGATACAACAAAATACCTAGGAATTAGAATTATAAACAATCTAAATTGGAACGATAACATATAGAAAGCATTACGGAGAACGTGAACCAAAGTCTGCGTTTTACTGACGGAGATCTTAGGAGATTCAAAATACAACCGAAGGGACTGCCTGCACTATGCCAGTACGTCTCCCCCCCCCTCCCCCGTCCCGTCCCCCTCGGTAATATTGTTCCACGGTATAGGCTCCTTACCAAGCAGGGTAGATCAGAGAAAGGCAGCTGGTATTTTGTTATAGCGGTGTAGTGTCACGAATATTGCTGGGTTAACAATAATTAAAAACAGAGGTGTGTTTCGTTGTGGCAGGATGTTTTAAATAAATTTTAATCACAAAATTTCTTCTCCGAATGCCAGTGTATTATCGAAAGAACATCGTTCCACGATGGTGTATTGTATATGACACCGTTTCATAAATATTAATGTGATATAATCTCGTGTCTTCCATGTAACTGTTAGTGTACAATGAAAGGTGTACTTCAATTAGTATATCGATTGTACTGCACGATCCTTGTCTATACACTCTTTGACTGACAGTTGCCATTTCTCCCGCCCACATTTTTCTACAAATACAGCGGCACCTTCAATATCTGTGTGTAGACCTGGCTTGTTGGCGATGCATCGCAAGGTTTGTCTTCTCGTTGTTGCCGTATATATGTGACTTTTTAATTGTTTTATAATACTGTAGTTGTCGTAAACACTATCACTTTAAGCGTTCTTTATTTCGGATCATTCACTTAGACAATCGTGCTGACCCCACGCGACTTTTATTTCTAGAGGATGATATATCCAAATCTGTTACACGTAGTTACCGTTCTTGAGAAAACACAACCAGTACAATTTTACACGTTTTTCTAATGTAACTTTCATTTAATTTCAAGATATGTTACTGTTTTAGATGCATCTAAGAACGAGACACGCTCGGGTTAGTAATTTTAATAATATTTCCTTCTTCCTTAGTAGAGGACAGGCTTAAAATATATTGCAGTGGAACAATTTTTTTTCTTAAAAATTCTGAAGGCTGTGGTGCCCACCCAGGAGAAATGGACGCAAATGTTTTGTTTACTCCCATCTACATAGAGGCAAAGTCCGCCTTCATAGCCTTGTGGTCAGCTTAGATGACTGCAATACAAAGGAGCTTGGTTCGAATCCCAGTACTGACAAGCACTTTTCCTTCGTGGGAGAATTGGTTCAGGGTACATTTAGCCTCATGATCCCAATTGAGGGCTACTTTATTATAAGTAGCGAATCCAAGGTATGGAAATTCGACAAAAGGGCCGTAAGAGTGGTATTCTGACCTCATGCATTTTCATACCGTACCTGAATGACGTCGCGTGGCAGAGGATTAAATGGAGGCCAGTCAATATCTCTTGGGCTTCAGGACCTGGACAAGCTCTTTTTCTTTTACGTACGAACAAACGACAATGATAAAAGATATCAGGGCTCGCACTAAAAGATTTAAGTGTTTAGTTTTCCCAAGTGGAGCTAAACGTTCGAGAAATTATGTGAAAGTGGGTCTATGAACCATCTGCCAAATAGCCGACCGATGTGGCCGAGCGGTTCTAGGCGCTACAGTCTGGAGCCGCGCGACCGCTACGGTCGCAGGTTCGAATCCTGCCTCGAACATGGACGTGTGTGATGTCCTTAGGTTAGTTAGGTTTAAGTAGTACTGAGTTCTAGGGGACTGATGACCTGAGAAGTTAAGTCCCATAGTACTCAGAGCCATTTGAACCATCTTCCAAATCCTTCAGCAAAGTTATATTGCTATCTTCAGATGTGGATGTATTACAAACATATTAGGAGGTTTAGAATTACCGTACGTAGCTTCGAAAAACGTTAACTCAGCTTGACATACCTTCGCATACGTGAATTACTAAGTCCCTACGCGTGGCACATTGCCTCCTGGCCATTGAAAACATGGAGGTAAATTGAGAAATCAAAAATATTGCGGAGAAGAAAGTGCTAGAAAAGTTGATCGTGCGTGACTCCACAGTCACAGACTAAAATATGTTACCTCACAGAAAAGACATTCCTGTGCAACTCAGTGTACACTAAAATGAAATCCATAACTGTATCACCAACGAACATAGCTGTCAAATATGTCAGATAGAGCACATCCACTACGGTGAGATATATGTATGTTGATTACCGGCTCCTTACTGCCAGAAAGTTTTCAAAAAGGACTACGTAATACTACAAAGTACCATCAGGTGCCAGCAGTCAAGCTATATATTAACTGAATCATTTGCTTACATCAACAACAAACTTACAAAATTGTTGCAACATTATAAAGCACACAGTAACTTTTTATTTACGATCATACAAATTGAAAACTATTTAGTGAAAATAATTTACATTTTCGTTATGTTTGGAAAGGCGTGCCAGGATCAAGGGATAAGACAATTTGAAGCTAAAATACAGTTGTAACAACATATACTTATACACCTTTATATGAATGCATAAATAAAGCATGTTAAGATACATGGCGTGATACAATTACAAAATCTGTGAGGTGATAGGGGAACTGTATGAGGAGGATAATCGTGTGTCCCATAATATTCACATTATGTGCAGAGGCTAGAGCTGTAATTATAAGTGGTCAAAATTTATTCCTGGCCGAGCGGCTTTAGGCGCTTCAGACCGGAACCGCGCTGTTGCCGCAGTCGCAGGTTCGAATCCTGCTTCGGGCATGGTTGTGGGTGTTGTCCTTAGGTTAGTTAGGTTTAAGTAGTTGTGTGTGTGAAATCTTATGGGACTTAACTGCTAAGGTCATGAGTCCCTGTTTAAGTAGTTCTAGTCATTAGAGCCATTTTGAACATTTATACCAGGTGCAGCAAGATTGGAATAACAACAACAAACCAAAGTCAGACAATGCGAAAAGACTCTTAACAACTGTATTAAAGCTATTAACGTGATTACTACGTGAGGTGCGGTAAAGTATGTTACGTGTCATAAAAGTCTTAACTGGGCTATGCCAATGTGCGAATTTACCTAAAGCGCTAAGTAAAAATTAGTCATTACACTTCATAAAACTGATGTAAAGTTTACCACTGTCGCTTAACTAATGTGCAGAATGTAAACTAAAACGTAAAAAAGGTTAAGTATGTACACAAGGTGATAATAATTTAAAACATTAAGTGCAACATATAAATGTAGAGAAAGCCAATCTACAATACAGATTTACATGCTGAAGAGTTACGTGTAACGTATAAGGACGTGACAAGTAATCCAAGGTGTTGGTAATAGCGTGTAGTGTACTAACGTGGATAATAATACGAACACAACAAACAACCCTTAGAAACGTGTATAATACAAGGATTAAGTGAATATAAAAGTTGTAAGAATGAAAAGCAAGTACTACTTAATGTTTTGTATAGGACAGTAAGGTATGTAACACGAAGTCTGGGTCATTTAGACCTCATGGTGTGTGGTGTAGAGGGCTAGAACCTCGTTTAAGCGATTATATTATACAGTCATTTACTGGGTAAATGTAGTATGTCAGTAATTATGATTCCTATTAACTGCGATCTGGGTAGTAAAACTTCTATTAGGGAAGCCTTTTTACAATGACAAAAAGATTTCTCTCTTTATGACAGTGTCAAGTAATTACACTTGAGAGTGAATTCCGAAGTAATTACATAGATGCAGACGTAAAATAATTTATGAACAGCGACCTGTTTTACAAATGTTAGTGTTCCTACGGATTAAAATGTTTTGATATGTCGTTTACTTTTCAGTACTATAGTCCGATACACGAACGATGGCGTTTCGCGCACGTCGAATCACGGATGAGGATTGCATTGTTGGTGATTCCAAGCATGAGCGTGCTCTCCGTTTGAAGAAAGCGTATATCCTGCAAATTACGTCTCTCCCTTGCTTATGTGGAATTAATCACTTACCACAATCATCAGCGATGACAACTCGCAACAAATGGAATAAAACTTCGCTAAACAAATCGCTACAATCATGTTTAATGCTCAAATTAGCCAAGGAAATCAGAACAGAGCGGTCAGAACACTACTGAACGTCTATTGGCTATCGGAGGATGTGTGACGTAGGTGCGCAGAACAAGCCTAAACTCGACCGCTATCGTTCGTGACTTCAACTATAGTTGCACTATTTTTTTACAGCATGACCAGTTTCCATTTTCGTGGAACACATTCACTTCTGTGTAGTAGCGTCAGCAATCTACACCTACATACATAATCCGCAATCCATAAATCGGTGCGTGGCGGAGGGTACCTCGTACCACAACTAGCATCTTCTCTCCCTCTTCCACTCCCAAACAGAACGAGGGAAAAATGACTGTCTATATGCCTCTGTACGAGCCCTAATCTCTCTTATCTTCGTGGTCTTTCCGCGAAATATAACTTGGCGGCAGTAAAACTGTACTGCAGTCAGCCTCAAATGCTGGTTCTTTAAATTTCCATAGTAGCGATTCGCGAAAAGAACGCCCCCTTTCCTCCAGAGACTCCCACCCGAGTTCCTGAAGCATTTCCGTAACACTCGCGTGATGATCAAACCTACCAGTAACAAATCTAGCAGCCCGCCTCTGAATTCCTTCTATGTCCTCCCTCAATCCGACCTGATAGGGACCCTAAATCCGTCGTATCTCTATGAGAACCACTGCAGTATTCTGTAGTACCGTGGTGTGGTATTGATACTGACACGAGGGACTGCTGATACAACTACGAAATTCAGAAGATGATCCACGGAGGTCAAAATCGGGCATGCTGTAAAAAAGAAATTGTACGATTTGGAATCAAAAATAAACAATATGTTAAATCTGTTTTAAATAGCAGAACTGTTACTCTTGTCTCGACTGTAGTTCTGAGGGTCTGCTGGTGGAACGGTGCAAATGTGGACGAGAAATCTCGGCGTGGCCAGTGCGAGCAGGGGGAAGGAAACAATTTGGCCGGCGTGAGCTCTGCCCGCCACCTGCTCCAGCTCAGCCGAGTGAATTATTCGTGAGTGCCGCGGGGGTGGCGCACCCTGCAGGAGCCATTAGCCACTTAGCGGGACTTGGGTGAGTTGCGCCCCATCCGTCTGCCGCCGTCCCGGCCTACCGCTAACTTCGTTCGCCTTCCGCCACTCACGTCGCACCGTCCTGTCTCTGCCGGCGTGCACCACTCTGCTCGCGTCAATAGTGTGTGTGTGTGTGTGTGTGTGTGTGTGTGTGTGTGTGTGTGTGTGTGTGCGTGTGTACGTACGTACTCTTCATCCACCTGCTTGGGGCTAGATCAACAAGCGACGAGATGGTGCCCCGGATCTTCCTACCAGCTTGTCCACTCCTCGAGGACTCTGCATACATTCCCAGATGGAGCTGCTCACAGTATTTCCTTTGTTTCTACCTTATCCCGTCCTACAAAGTCTCTACTTAACAAACTGCTTTCTCTCTTGAATTTCGCTTTTGTATTTGTGCACATACGTCTTATCTGATGCCAAATTGTTATAATCTAAGCGTACCAAAGACGTGTACGCCACCTGTGTACGAAATAGCCGACTTATGATTTTTGTGTTTCAGAGTTCTAACTGTTTGTATTTACATAATGCGAACTCGTTCGTCGTTGCCACTGTGCTTCACTAGGTGCCGTGCAGTCACGGAGAGTAAACAATTGTAAACAAACGCAGCACACCAAAAGTAAGTTCCAAAGGATTTGAAAAGGGCACAGGTCATCCCCGTTTTCAAGAAGGGACGTCGAACAGATATGCAGAACCATAGACCTATATCTCTAACGTCGATCAGTTGTAGAATTTTGGAACACGTATTATGTTCGAGTATAATGACTTTTCTGGAGACTATAAATCTACTCTGTAGGAATCAGAATGGGTTTAGAAAAAGACGGTCGTGTGAAACCCAGCTCGCGCTATTCGTCCACGAGACTCAGAGCGCCATAGACACGGGTTCACAGGTAGATGCCGTGTTTATTGACTTCCGCAAGGCGTTCGATACAGTTCCCCACAGTCATTTAATGAACAAAGTAAGAGCATATGGACTATCAGACCAATTGTGTGATTGGATTGAAGAGTTCCTAGATAACAGAACGCAGCATGTCATTCTCAATGGAGAGAAGTCTTCCGAAGTAAGAGTGATTTCAGGTGTGCAGGGGAGTGTCGTAGGACCGTTGCTGTTCACAATATACATAAATGACCTTGTGGATGACATCGGAAATTCACTGAGGCTCTTTGCGGATGATGCTGTGGTATATCGAGAGGTTGTAACAATGGAAAATTGTACTAAAATGCAGGAGGATCTGCAGCGAATTGACGCATTGTGCAGGGAATGGCAATAGAATCTCAATGTAGACAAGTGTAATGTGCTGCGAATACATAGAAAGAAAGATCCCTTATCATTTAGCTACAATACAGCAGGCCAGCAACTGGAAGCAGTTAATTCCATAAATTATCTCGGAGTGCGCATTAGGAGTGATTTAAAATGGAATGATCATATAAAGTTGATCGTCGGTAAAGCAGATCCAAGACTGAGATTCATTGGAAGAATCCTAAGGAAATGCAATCCGAAAACAAAGGAAGTATGTTACAGTACGCTTGTTCGCCTGCTGCTTGAATACTGCTCAGCAGTGTGGGATCCGCACCAGATTGGGTTGACAGAAGAGATAGAGAAGATCCAACGGTGAGCAGCGCGCTTCTTTACAGGAACATTTAGTAATCGCGAAAGCGTTACGGAGTTGATAGCTAAACTCCAGTGGAAGACTCTGCAGGAGAGACGCTCAGTAGCTCGGTACGGGCTTTTGTTGAAGTTTCGAGAACATACCTTGACCGAAGAGTCAAGCAGTATATTGCTCCCTCCTACGTATATCTCGCGAAGAGACCGTGAGGATAAAATCAGAGATATTAGAGCCCACACAGAGGCATACCGACAATCCTTCTTTCTACGAACAATACGAGATTGGAATAGAAGGGAGAACCGATAGAGGTACTCAAGGCACCCTCCGCCACACACCGTCAGGTGGCTTGCGGAGTATGGATGTAGATGAAGATGTAGAAGTTCATGTGAAAGCGCAGTTGTCCGCGTGCCTCGTACTGCAACAGAAATGTCTCGGAACAAGCTCTCCATGGAAGACAGTTTCAAAATCATTACACTGATGGGACAAAACATGAGACAAGTCGATGGTGCCAATATTGTTTACGTTAATCAAAGCGTTGTCTCCAGACTGTGGAACAAGTTCCAGGAAACGAATTAAATTGTGAATCGACATTGCGCGGCCGTCCACGCAAAACTAGAACAGCTCAGACCGGTACGTAACGATATCTGACGGCGACACCAAACAAAGACAGCGACTACTCTGCACCACTAACTTTGAGAACCCACAGGGCTTATTGTAGGTACCCAAACTGTTCGCAACAGACTTCATGATGGGGGCGTAAGACAGTCGAAGACCTCTCAGTCAGAAGTCGAAGACTTCACCACTCCATCTACATCGCAGGGCTGCTCGTGTAAGATGTGCTAGATCACATGAAAATTGAACACCAGACGAATGGACCATAAAGCTGCTCACAGGCGAAGTGCGAATAGGCTTGCACTCTGACGATAACTCTGTTCGCCTATGGAGGCGAACAGGGGAACGCAATCATCTCTCAATGAACCAATAATAGGGTGGCTCAATCGTATTTTGGGCAGGTATGACGTATGGCCAGGCAACGGCTTTTCCGCAGTGGATACACCAGTTCCCGTCAGATCACGGAAGTTAAGCGCTGTCGGGCGTGGCGCGCACTGGGATGGGTGACCATTCGGGCCGCCATGCGCTGTAGCCCTTTTTCGGGGTGCACTCAGCCTTCTGATGCCAGTTGAGGAGCTACTCGACCGAACAGTATCGGCTCCGGTTAAAGAAAACCATCATTACGACCGGGAGAGCGGTGTGATGACCACACGCCCCTCCTACACTCCTGGAAATTGAAATAAGAACACCGTGAATTCATTGTCCCAGGAAGGGGAAACTTTATTGACACATTCCGGGGGTCAGATACATCACATGATCACACTGACAGAACCACAGGCACATAGACACAGGCAACAGAGCATGCACAATGTCGGCACTAGTAGAGTGTATATCCACCTTTCGCAGCAATGCAGGCTGCTATTCTCCCATGGAGACGATCGTAGAGATGCTGGATGTAGTCCTGTGGAACGGCTTGCCATGCCATTTCCACCTGGCGCCTCCGTTGGACCAGCGTCCGTGCTGGACGGGCAGACCGCGTGAGACGACGCTTCATCCAGTCCCAAACATGCTCAATGGGGGACAGATCCGGAGACCTTGCTGGCCAGGGTAGTTGACTTACACCTTCTAGAGCACGTTGGGTGGCACGGGATACATGCGGACGTGCATTGTCCTGTTGGAACAGCAAGTTCCCTTGCCGGTCTAGGAATGGTAGAACGATGGGTTCGATGACGGTTTGGATGTACCGTGCACTATTCAGTGTCCCCTCGACGATCACCAGTGGTGTACGGCCAGTGTAGGAGATCGCTCCCCACACCATGATGCCGGGTGTAGGCCCTGTGTGCCTCGGTCGTATGCAGTCCTGATTGTGGCGCTCACCTGCACGGCGCCAAACACGCATACGACCATCATTGGCACCAAGGCAGAAGCGACTCTCATCGCTGAAGACGACACGTCTCCATTCGTCCCTCCATTCACGCCTGTCGCGACACCACTGGAGGCGGGCTGCACGA
This sequence comes from Schistocerca nitens, assembly GCF_023898315.1. Lineage (NCBI taxonomy): Eukaryota > Metazoa > Arthropoda > Insecta > Orthoptera > Acrididae > Schistocerca > Schistocerca nitens. The sequence goes on along the minus strand of NC_064619.1, from coordinate 382,615,675 downwards.
TGTTGGGGCGTGAGCGGAAGACGGCCTAACGGTTTGCGGGACCGTAGCCCAGCTTCATGGAGACGGTTGCGAATGGTCCTCGCCGATACCCCAGGAGCAACAGTGTCCCTAATTTGCTGGGAAGTGGCGGTGCGGTCCCCTACGGCACTGCGTAGGATCCTACGGTCTTGGCGTGCATCCGTGCGTCGCTGCGGTCCGGTCCCAGGTCGACGGGCACGTGCACCTTCCGCCGACCACTGGCGACGACATCGATGTACTGTGGAGACCTCACGGCCCACGTGTTGAGCAATTCGGCGGTACGTCCACCCGGCCTCCCGCATGCCCACTATACGCCCTCGCTCAAAGTCCGTCAACTGCACATACGGTTCACGTCCACGCTGTCGCGGCATGCTACCAGTGTTAAAGACTGCGATGGAGCTCCGTATGCCACGGCAAACTGGCTGACACTGACGGCGGCGGAGCACAAATGCTGCGCAGCTAGCGCCATTCGACGGCCAACACCGCGGTTCCTGGTGTGTCCGCTGTGCCGTGCGTGTGATCAATGCTTGTACAGCCCTCTCGCAGTGTCCGGAGCAAGTATGGTGGGTCTGACACACCGGTGTCAATGTGTTCTTTTTTCCATTTCCAGGAGTGTATTTGCATCCTCAGCTGAGAATGACAAGGCGATCGGATGGTCCGGGTGGACCGCATGTGGCCTGATGACGGAGTGCTTTTTTTCTCCTATCACGTATGGCCGCCGCACACCACTCGCTCCAACTGAAGGCAATATGAGTGCAGCATTTTATGAAAATAACGGTCTTCGACCAATGGTCACTGCTTTTGCAGAGACTGTAGGGAAAGGGTTCACTCTACAGCATGATAACGCCCGACCTCATCGTGATAGCAGTGTTCGTTGGTAACTGATAGGACGTGACACCCGAAGAATGGATTGGCCAGCGTGCTCACCGGATATGAATTGCATAGTGCATCCACGGAGTTTGCTCAAAAGAGCGATTTCTAGTCGTCAGCATCCTCCATTAACGATTGAAGCTACCAGGAATGTTGCTACTGAGGATTGGGACAATAGGTCAAGAGGCCTCCAATCAGTTGGTACTGAGCATGCCCCGTCACATTCAAGAATGCCTGAGAGTTCGTGGAGGACCTACACATTATCAAATAATGCTCTGAACACATCGTTTTATGTTTTTTGATGCTGTAGGACACTGCAATTTTTTGTTTTTCCGAACAATGTTCCTTTTTCATTTCATAATTGGTTCAAAGCAAACATTTAGTGTAGCTTTCCGTTGTGTAATTTCTATGTTATCAAAAAATGCAATGTAACGCCTCTGCCTCATATCCAGATATGAGAACCGATCATATGCTTAACTTTTTCTTGGTGGGTATATATTGCACCACATATTAGAGATTCCTCTACAAGAAAACGGCGTTTTGTCGGAGGAGATACCAGTGACACATTATAATTTTGCGAACAAAACGGTCTAAGTCCCATTTTCTTATTTACCAGTTTCAGTCAAATTAGACCATTTTCACGTCCAATGTAGAAGACAAATTGATGCCATCGACGTTGGCCTGCGTACGTCTTCATTTCGTCATTAACGACTTGTACCAAATGACGCTAGTAGTTGCAATGTGTCCTCCTGTATTATAGATACGAAGATGTCTAAGCAAGCCGAAACTAGCCAATGCAATTAAAATACAAAGTAATCCAGTCAGTTTTGTAGATAAAAAGAATTCCTTCTCACTACATTGAACTATGTAATGTGAAAGTAGTGATTGTCTACTTTGTGTTCTGTGTTCTATTAATAATGTAAGTTTATCTTCACGTTCTCTACGAGAATTATATTAAGAAAACTGATAAACGCTTCATTTTTGACATGTCCATTTCAGTGTCTGTCCCATACGACGTACACTGAAAAGTGAAATGCAGCGCTGCTTTTTGAACATTCTAGAGGCCTCCTCTTAATACGAATTGACATGAATCCTACATACTTCAGTTCTTTTCCACTATGGACTTTCAATACATAAAAAATCTGCAACTGACTTTTGAGTTCTCCCGTGGGCATGGGTGTGTGTGTTGTTCTTAGCATAAGTTAGTTTAAGTAGTGTGTAAGTCTAGAGACCGATGACAGCAGTTTGGTCCCTTAGGTATTCATACACATTTGAACATATTTTTGCAACTGACTTTACCTAGAACTGAACGAATTTGATCCTTCTACTTCACTTGGCGGAGGTAAGGAACCGACATAGAATCTACATGGCCTGCTTTTCGAACCATTGATAGTGAAACAGATGCAATAGTTAACATAAACAGCCAGATCTGTCCCACTGTCAGAATTTTATGGTAATATTCAGTAAGAATCAACTGAAAATTGGCAATGAAACGTTAGAACATTATTGTGCAGTTTACATGTTACACATTTCGATTCTTATAAATTTCATTGTTGTGACATTGAGAATGAGGATAAAATGGAGCCCAGAGAAGTCACTGTTGTGAAAAGAATTTGTGGAATGGTCAGAACTGAGTAGTCTATTAACTTCAGTTGAGAAAACTGTAGAACGCTTAATCCGAATTAGAGAACATAGAACAAAGGGAAGGTTTTGTTGTTTATAGAAACACACAAGACGAAGCAATAAAGCAAAAATTTCAGGAGTCATACATACAGGGTGACCCAAAAGTCGAAAACATTTGAAAATTCAGTACTTCAAGGAATAAAATAGGTAGAGAAGTAACAAATTGACACAGAAATGCACAAAACGACCAGCATATTGCCCTTTGCTCGTGGTCTTGCGGTAGCGTTCTCGCTTCCCGCGCACGGGGTCCCAGGTTCGATTGCCGGCGAGGTCAGGGATTTTCCCTGCCTCGAGATGAAGGGAGATATGGGTTAGCCATAGCCTGGGGGATTGTATCTACAACGAATACCCACTCTGCAGTGGAGTATGCGACGACATGAAATGCCACGTATCCGTAATATCCTTTCTTCCAGGAGTACTATTCTGCCAGGTCGGTAAATGAGCTTCCTTGAAGTCTGGAAGGTAGGAGACGAGGTACTTGCGGAATTAAAGCTGTGAGGACGGATTGTGAGTCGTGCTTGGATAGCTCAGTTGGTAGTGCCCTTGCCCGCGAAAGGTAAAGGTCCCGAGTTCTAATATCGGTCCGGCACGCAGTTTTAATCTGCCAGGAAGTTACAATGCCGATGTTCTTTCTAATAAATGCTCAACATGTCGGCTGTCATTTACCCGAGTGACAATGTTATGAACAGTGCTGCACGGCATATCAGTAGGTAAGGTGAGACAAAAAAATGGTTCAAATGGCTCTGAGCACTATGGTACTTAACTTCTATGGTCATCAGTCCCCTAGAACTTAGAACTACTTAAACCTAACTAACCTAAGGACATCACACACATCCATGCCCGAGGCAGGATTCGAACCTGCGGCCGTAGCGGTCGCGCGGTTCCAGACTGTAGCGCCTAGAACCGCTCGGCCACTTGGGCCGGCAAGGTGAGACATTACCGTCGGATATTGCCTAAGCATTGCTAATGAGGTCGGACGATCGCGGTACACTTGACACTGCAGATAGCCCCACAGCCAATAATCGCAGGGACTGACACCTGTGGGGCCCTGGGAGTTCAAGCATGATGGACGTGGCCGTTCAGCACACGATCGCCGCCAAACTATGTGTGCAAGAGATTATACACATGTGTAGAAGTATGGGGTGGAGTGCCAGCTTGCGTTGAAGTCGTACCTTCCACCAGATATTTAACACCCAGGCTAGATATGATCTGACTCTCTCTCCATCTCTCCGGAAAATTTTATTGACGATTCTCATCTAGCATCACTGACGTATTGTTGACGAGCGCTATTTGTCGACCAGTTTTTGAACTCGTTTTTGGTTTCAGTAGAACCCTATGTTATTTCAGGGATGTGTGTCAATTTTCAACTCTCTGCCTACATTATTCCGTGAATTAGTACATTTTTAAATGTTGACAGACTATTGGGTCACCCTGTTTAACAGAGCATTTCGTAAGTGGTAATTGTTACGCGTTGAGAGATTATAAAACTGAAAAAAAAAACAGAGAAGTAGAAGATAGTGCTACATTAGGGACCCCAGATTGCCCATGAAAAATATTCCACTAGTACATATGATAGTTATTCAGCACAGATAACAATACTCTTCCAAAACATGCTAAAATTAAATCTGTGATGTCTCTCACTGCAATAAATATTGCTGAATATCTCGATCCCTACGTTGGTGAAACTGCAGCTTTTCAATAGAGCTTTCTCTCATATCAATGCTGCAAATTAAAACGAATACCGAAGAGTTGTAGAACGTGTTCCGTTGCCTTAATGTAGTTGGTGATACGAGCAAAACTTGAAAGAATCCATCAATCAAGGTAATGGTCGAGGTATGATACGGTCGTTTGTCTTTCAAACTTTTTCCCGCGTTTCGTGTTCAGTGTTAAATGTCGGTTTGTCCCCATTTCAATCTGTTGCAAACATGATGCTTGCCCATAACAAGGAGTGCGTTCTCTCTCTCTCTCTCTCTCTCTCTCCCTCCCTTTGTCCATACTCTACCCTCTGCCACCTCTATCTCACATACACACACTCGTTTGCGGCAGATGTCTTCTCCCACCCGCCCGATTCAGAACTGAGTCTTCTTGGCGCCTCTTCTATCAAGTAAATTGAGCCACTCAGGGAAAGAGCCATGAGCTGAAGAGCGCTGTTCATTGAATAAAATGAAGTTCAGTAGCTGAGTCCAAATTACATTTGCTTACTTCCCGGATCCGACGAATCCTGCGTCCTATGCTAGTTATGTGGCAAGATAAGTACAGGTGTAAGACTGTGTAGTGGTAGTTAATTATGGAAAGACCTTCACTAAATTTTAAAAATAACATTGCCGGATGCTCATTTCTCTTCTGTAGTTAAATATAATCCAACATAATATATGTTGGATATAATGGAATACACTCCTGGAAATTGAAATAAGAACACCGTGAATTCATTGTCCCAGGAAGGGGAAACTTTATTGACACATTCCTGGGGGTCAGATACATCACATGATCACACTGACAGAACCACAGGCACATAGACACAGACAACAGAGCATGCACAATGTCGGCACTAGTACAGTGTATATCCACCTTTCGCAGCAATGCAGGCTGCTATTCTCCCATGGAGACGATCGTAGAGATGCTGGATGTAGTCCTGTGGAACGGCTTGCCATGCCATTTCCACCTGGCGCCTCAGTTGGACCAGCGTTCGTGCTGGACGTGCAGACCGCGTGAGACGACGCTTCATCCAGTCCCAAACATGCTCAATGGGGGACAGATCCGGAGATCTTGCTGGCCAGGGTAGTTGACTTACACCTTCTAGAGCACGTTGGGTGGCACGGGATACATGCGGACGTGCATTGTCCTGTTGGAACAGCAAGTTCCCTTGCCGGTCTAGGAATGGTAGAACGATGGGTTCTATGACGGTTTGGATGTACCGTGCACTATTCAGTGTCCTCTCGACGATCACCAGTGGTGTACGGCCAGTGTAGGAGATCGCTCCCCACACCATGATGCCGGGTGTTGGCCCTGTGTGCCTCGGTCGTATGCAGTCCTGATTGTGGCGCTCACCTGCACGGCGCCAAACACGCATACGACCATCATTGGCACCAAGGCAGAAGCGACTCTCATCGCTGAAGACGACACGTCTCCATTCGTCCCTCCATTCACGCCTGTCGCGACACCACTGGAGGCGGGCTGCACGATGTTGGGGCGTGAGCGGAAGACGGCCTAACGGTGTGCGGGACCGTAGCCCAGCTTCATGGAGACGGTTGCGAATGGTCCTCGCCGATACCCCAGGAGCAACAGTGTCCCTAATTTGCTGGGACGTGGCGGTGCGGTCCCCTACGGCACTGCGTAGGATCCTACGGTCTTGGCGTGCATCCGTGCGTCGCTGCGGTCCGGTCCCAGGTCGACGGGCACGTGCACCTTCCGCCGACCACTGGCGACAACATAGATGTACTGTGGAGACCTCACGCCCCACGTGTTGAGCAATTCGGCGGTACGTCACCCGGCCTCCCGCATGCCCACTATACGCCCTCGCTCAAAGTCCGTCAACTGCACATACGGTTCACGTCCACGCTGTCGCGGCATGCTACCAGTGTTAAAGACTGCGATGGAGCTCCGTATGCCACGGCAAACTGGCTGACACTGACGGCGGCGGTGCACAAATGCTGCGCAGCTAGCGCCATTCGACGGCCAACACCGCGGTTCCTGGTGTGTCCGCTGTGCCGTGCGTGTGATCATTGCTTGTACAGCCCTCTCGCAGTGTCCGGAGCAAGTATGGTGGGTCTGACACACCGGTGTCAATGTGTTCTTTTTTCCATTTCCAGGAGTGTATATTGGAATTGTTGAATATAATGGAAAAATAAAATGTAGAAATCGTAAATGGACCAAATGTTACATGCACGTTATTGATATTGAATGTCTCTAATTAAGCGCTCTCTAACCAAAAACCACAGACCACTGATACATGCTGAGAGAAACTTGCTTTTTACTATTATGGACGTGTAAATCTCAGAACTGAACGAGATCCGTTGCATTAAAAGAGGGAATAATGTTAGTTCTTTGTGTCTCATTATTTCAAAAAAATTCTATAAGATACCTCACTGTGCTAATATAGAGATTGTATCGCGGTCTGGCGTTTCTGTTATGAAAGATGTTTGGGTGGTTAATAAAAGGCCACAAATAGATCTCTCTTATCAGAGATGCGCTAATCAGAGTTCAAGAACAGCCGCAGAAAACAGTGTCTTGCTCTTCGCTTGCTGCATAACACATGTACTTCGAGATGTTGTACTACACTTGCCGCTCACGACTCCAGCAACAGTTCCACTTCAAAATCTTATGTTAACAGGCCTGTATGTCAGCACCACTGTGAATGTATCTTTCAGTAGAGACATTATATTGAATAGTTAGCATTGTTTGGGGTCAAATTGTTATGCATCTAATATTTCATTGTTTCATACGCAATGCTTTGTCTTACTAGGATAATGGGCTGGTCTCGGGAGGAAACCATTTTTGCTAGAGCGGCAATGGATAGTTGTTTTCAGTAGTAAGTTACTAACGAGAGAAATGTACCCTGATACATACCGATCTCACCTTTACTTTCGTGACAGATTTGTCATGACCAGAATGTGATTATGGTTGTTGTTTGTCCTTACTGGTATCGTATAACCCTCGGCTATTTTCATTACACTAAATCCTTCTCTATCTCCTGAATACGAATCTGGAATTAAAGTCGTAATATCCTGTGACTGATCCATAACTACGATGTATTTAATAGGAGATTGACGCCTTACTGGTTCTCATAGATGACACTTCCATCTCTGTATATCCCATCTGTCTTCCCAGTATCCAACAGCCAAACAATGTACGTCCCAAACTGTCTACGCTGCCCGTGATCTGATCCCAGTATAAACGCTGAACCATAATTCCACCGACAGACTTTCAGAGAGCAGAAAACGTAGGTTCAAAAATGCATTCCTTACGTAAGAGCTATGAGCACTTAATCATCTTGCTAGTGAGAGACACATATCTTCTACAGAAAGCTGTTTGATTTCGTATTTTGAGAGGTGGTAATGTGGGCCAAAACAACAAAATAAGTCTAGTAAACATCGGCTCTAAAGCGCTATAAGCACTTCACAGTCTTGGCTGCTGTGAAACAGATCTATCATATATAATTTCTATTTTCGTTTTTCCCTCTTAGCTGCTTACTGCAACCTAAACTTCTCGCTCTTCTTCAGATTAGTCAGATTCTTCGTCTGAACTGATACCTTCGTTACTGCTGTCATGCACTCGTGTTGATATGTTGTTATTCATATTAAAACAAAATTGTCTTGAGCTCATTGAACCATACAAATATGAGAACATACAGGGTGATTCACGAAGACATACAAATATTTTAATATTTTGCAAAAGTTACTATACAAGTAAATTTGTTTACTTTCTATTAAGAATGGAAAAACATTTACGTCATAGTTGGCAACCGTTAGTCAGTTGTTTCAGTCGGTTCCTAACCTTCTAACTAGTTAGTTTTCTGTATTGTTCATTGAAAGAACATAATAACAACACTGTAATTACGTGAAACCACATAGTAACTGTTCTAGTTTGTAGATTATTTATGAAACACGGATGCCTTTCAAATTTACGACAGAGGAACACGCCAATATGTTTTTTATTTATGGCAGATGTGATGGTAATGCTACGGCTGCAGGTGCAGTTACTATTGTATGTACACTGTGCAACTTCCTTAACATTGAGCTTTGTTTTTTCGGGTTTAACATGAATTCACGTGTGCTGTGGTATTAATAAAAGCAGAATACCTGACATATTCATACAGTTTCAGTTACGTTATTACCATCATTTCTCCAGAATTAAATTCTCTAAAAGTTCTATTGAAAACTTCGTGCAATTAGTTTTCTGGAATTTAAAATACAAATTGGGCTAAGTAGTTAATAAATTAAAAGTTTTAGGAAATTACTCTGGATGTTCTGGAAAACTGCTGCAGATACACGTCTGTGACATGTTTTATTAGATTCACCAGATCATTAACAACAAAATAAATGGAAATCGTGCATTAGTTTAACCTCCTACAGTTTTGCGATGGCTTCATACTAGCGAAGTTGCTAAATTTCAGGCCAAATCTTTATTAGCCTTAACTCCATATCTAATTATTTGTGACCTATGTTTATATGAACTTTTTCTATAGGTTTACTTGAAGAATAACATATTAAAATATTTGCCTATCTTCGTGAATCTCCCTGTATATAAAGAGAAATCGTTTTATGAAGCATGAAAAGTTTTTAAATAAATTTTTAGAGTATCGACATAACCGTAGTACTATTAGCCAAAAAATACTGACGTGATATCAACTTCCGACTTAAGGGAATACATAAAATAACTTAACAGATTTATGTTAAGTATGCAACTGAAGACGAGAATGTTTATGAAACTACAAATGTTGCACAAAATTTCATAAAAACAAGTTACTACTTTTCTCAAACTTGATAGGAATGTAAAGGGAAAAGAGATTGACTCAATATTAATAAGAATATTACTATTATTGTTGTTATTATTCTGTGTGGGTCATGTTCTATGTCTGTTGTAACGTCCATTCACTAAGAGTGTCTGTCTCAATGTGAGTAGGAGCCTAAATGTCTCAATCATACCATGCGAAATAAATACATAAGCAAATAAACATTACGTTATAGGAACTGAAGTTGTTGTACGCAGTGGTTCAGACCCAAACATACATTATACTGAAGGTTAGTTACGATTGCACCATGGCTTTTCTTTCTTCAGTTTCATGTATATTTTTACTTCCCGCATTCCACACGATTTTTCAATTACAGCATTATAGGCCATCCACATGTCCAATATATTTCAAAACACTGATGGCTTGTGGACACACTGATACCGTAGTTTCGAATATCCGCCATGGCAGGCGGAAGCACAAACAGTAAGCTATCCGTTTTCAGGTAATAGTCAGTAATTTGGAAACCGAGAGCATACGCGTGCAAGCGTCAGACAATAAATAAATAAATTCATGTGCTGGAATGTAATAACAACGAAAGTTAACGATGTTAACACCTTGCTAAACAACTGACGTGCTCATTTTCCTACTGACAAACAGGCTGTTTCCCACGGCCATCTCATTTAGGAAAAAAGGTGTGTATAAGGCTTCAGACCAAGTTTACACGGCGTTCCATTTCATTTTCTCACCCAGGTACTTGCAGGTGGCTCTACGTATACTTTCCCCTCAGGTATGCTTTAAAGACACTCACACTCAGCCGTTCACGTTTTTTTTTTTTTTTTTTTTTTTTTTTTTTTTCGAGTGGCACTTATTTCCCTGCTGCAACTAACGCCCCTTGCTTAAGCAAGGCTTCTGACGTTAGCATGTAAAACACTAAGGCACACTATATTATGGCAGTGCTTTGGTTTGTTAAGTACACTGTATTTTCTAGGACACCAGAGGCCATTGTGAATGTTTTCCGGGTCACTTCGATTTCTTTCAAGATATTGCCATTTTTAGTTCGGTCCTTGCATGTAGAAGATGGAATTAAATACGCACAAGGACTACTGGACACTATTTCCGCGTGTTAATCGTCTCCACAACATGAAATAATAGGCTGTTGTACATTTGCCACATAGTTCATCGTTCAACGTAAGTTTTTCGAATGGTCGCAATTTAGACGACTTGTGCAACTATCGTGTTAGTTATATGTGTCTGTAAGGCGCCGTCAACAGTGAAAAATTCACGTCGTGAATATCGCTTTTCTGTTATTGATTACGAGAGAGATGAGAGAGTTTGTGCAAGAAAATGGCTGCAAACTCCTGCAAAATAGCGCAATGTCACCTTCCTTTACGCTATCTACACGCGTGTTTGTAATATAAAACAGAACATTTACACAAAAGTTTGCTGGTCACAAATGTAGGTCGTCAACTCTCCCGCTCGCAAGGGCAAAACTTGTCGATAATTTTTGTTTCCATCAACAGGAGTCGACCGATCCGCTTCATAGTCCAGATTCGTTTCACTACTATAGAATCAGATGAATGACGTTTGGTCTTAAATTTAGTGCCAGGTACTTGATTTAGCGTTACGTTAGCGGCTCGCGTGTTAACGCCTCTGCTTATAAATTCAAATAAATTCTCATTTAGACTCATACGTTTGAATGGGCCATCTTTAAACGGTCTCACTCAATAGATATTCGAAGTGATCAGCATCAATAAAAACTGTCACAGCTATTCTGATATTCACCGTCGCCAAGAATTAGGGCCACATATGTTTTAGACATTCTCCTATTAATGACCGCCAGCCCAAAGACGTCAGCTCGCGTGCGGCAGTGTATGTTTTCATCCATGGAAAAATTTCATTGTTGATGCAATCATGCAACTGTGTTCAGTGTCTCACGATGATATCAGCCACTTCGTTTGAATTGCTTGACGCTTGACCTTTTACTGTGCTGCTAACGATAAAACGCATTTGATTTATACTAAGTTTTTACAAATTTATATCTACATTTTTGTCCTGTGTTGAAACAGGAATGGGAAAACCATATTCTTGATTAATCCACGCAACAGTAATTTATAGCCCTACTAATTAGATTTTAACTTCAGTGGATTTATCTTGTGTCTACAGACTACTGACAAAAACTGACGATTACTACCGCACTTTAATCCTGGCTCTCTTCGTCTAGTCGTTCGTACAAATAAATGGAACGCGTGCCGACAGCTATAACACAACAAAATTAGAGTAATTGGTCTTAATTGTAAATACAAGAACATTTTGTAATCACTTATTAAGTTTTAGTATTTAATGAAAATACACAAGCGCAAGAGGCTTTGTTCCATTATCAGATGGCAATTATGGTTTATAAGTGAGTGGTATTTCTCTCCGGAAACTAGAAATGTAGGAAAAAGTCTGCAATTTATTGCCATGTGCGTCATTCTCTTTGTTATAAATTTCAGCATTATAACTGTACACCCGGTCAGCATGTAGTGCGGTTGGCGTGCGCGGCTTATGAAGTTCGGATTATCAACATTCGTATGGTACACACATGCAGTACATTTATAACATGTAATGACTGTCATTACTTAAAACAAAAGTAAATGGACTAAACATTATCATCTAGGTTTCTAATCCATTCCATTGCTGTGGCATTTGCATTCATAAAATAATTCCACGTGCCCTTATAGCACCGTAGTATGTATTCCTCTCTTATTATGGTTTCAGTGCACCACAATCACAACTCGCGGACTCCACAAGCCCCATATATAGTCAGAGTACCTACCACATCCAGTGTGCATTCTATTTAGTTTTATCCACGATTTCCTGTCAAGTTCGACACCCACAGTATCACAGCTACATTTCTCGATCTATTCCCGTAGTTGGTTATTTCCGATGAGTTGACTGTTCTTTTTCCAGAGATCAGCTACTTTGGTGTTACTGTAGCAGTAGCTGTTCAGCGTACAGTCGTGATGAGTGGGTAGCTTCTTATTCCCTTGTGTCTAAGCAGGGTCTCAGTTCTGCGAATCCGTGATCCGTATATATTGCTTAGCAGGGGGAGCCAATAGACGGGAGTTTGTCTGATTGTACCAGCAATCATGCACATCGTGTTGTTGAGCTTCACGATCCCCCAGGTTGTGCCACTAAGTCTCTGAATGATATTATTGCGAGTTTTTCTATTGGCTGATGTGTATTCCAGATGGTTCTTATAACACTGAGTGTGGTCGCGTGTGATGCCAAGATAAATGGGCTACTTGTGAAAGGGAATATTTCCATCAAATTGCATCTTGAGCCCAGTGTTAGCTTGTTTGTTGTTGAGGTGAAACGCACAAAACTCTCTTTTACTGGTATTGGGCTTTAGTCTCCATTTTTTGAAATACGAGGCGTGTTTTTTAAGTAAGTACCGTTTTCAAATTAAAAATGGACATGCTGAGATATCTCAATAATTTTATTTTTACATGAAAGCCTGTACCTTAATCTAGTTTTCTACATAATTTCCGTCATATTGAGGCACTTGTCATGACGTTGTACCTGTTTTTGAATACCTTCCTCATAGAAGTCCGCCGCCTGACTTGTCAACCACTGCATCAACACTGTTTTGACTTCGTCACCGTCTTGAAGACGCTGACCGCGCAGGTGTTTCTTCAAGTGCAGGAACTGATGGTAGTCACTGGGCGCAAGATCGGGGCTGTACGGAGGATGATCTAGAGTTTCCCATCGAAAACATGTGATGAGATCTTTGGTCTGATTCGCCACATGCTGACGGTAATTGTCTTGCAGCAAAACGATGCCCTTGCTCAACTTCCATGGACTGTTGCTTTGTTTCTGGCGTGACGTAGGCCACCCATGTTTCATCGCCCGTAACAATTTGACTTAAGAAATCATCATCGTCGTTGTTGTACCGCTCAAGGAAAGTCAGTGCGCTGTGTAAACGTTTGGTTTTGTGCACATCCGTCAACATTTTCGGTACCCAACGAGCGTACAATTTTCGGTAATTCAAGTGCTCGGTCACAATGCCATACAAAACACTACGAGAAACGACCGAAGGACGCCCACTCCGTTGTTCATCATGCACATTTGTGCGCCCATCTTTAAATGCTCTCACCCACTTTCTTACCATTCCATCGCTCATAATGTTTTCTCCGTAAACTGCACAGATCTCACGATGAATATCGATCGCTTTTAGGCCTTTAGCACTAAGAAATCTTATAATAGCCCGTACTTCACAGTCGGGGAGACTCACGATTATCGGAGGAATCTTAAACACTCAGTACATAAAGTAAACAAGGAAGAACCAGACTGTAATGGGGTCAGTGCGTAGATTAAGGTACAGGCTTTCATGTAAAAATAAAAATATTGAGATATCTTATCACGTCTTTTTTTAATTTCAAAACGGTACTTACTTAAAAAACACTCCTCGTATGAGTTAAGGGACGCTATGTCCTCTGTGAGCCTCCCCTCTCACTGACCAAGACCTTTTGAGTAAGGCCGGCCGCGGTGGTCTCGCGGTTCTAGGCGCGCAGTCCGGAACCGCGCGACTGCTACGGTCGCAGGTTCGAATCCTGCCTCGGGCATGGGTGTGTGTGATGTCCTTAGGTTAGTTAGGTTCAAGTAGTTCTAAGTTCTAGGGGACTTATGACCTAAGATGTTGAGTCCCATAGTGCTCAGAGCCATTTGAACCATTTTGAACCTTTTGAGTAAGAAGCCAGATCTGCATGGCAGGCCACTATTTAGTTTCGTCAGTGAGATTATATTTTTATCTAATTATCGGTTACTTATTATGTTATTAATAAAAGATGCTTATTATTCGGCATTTAATTATTGTCAGTAATTTGTAGGTCATCCCTTCCCTCCAGACAGTGCAATATGCTGACGTGAGATCGGTAAAGGCCAAAGATGTTATTAGTTTCTCCTGGAAACTGGCCTCTATGAAAGTTGTTGAAGCTAGTACCAGGTTGTTACAGCTTCGGTGAGGCCTAAATCCTGCTTGTCGTATTAGATTGTGTTCTAAAATACACCAACTAATTCTGTTGTAAGTAACTCTCTCCAAGAGCGTTTACGCTCAATTAAGCAGGGAAATAGACCGAAAGTTCTGGGAAAATCCGGTTATTTGTTAGGTTTTAAGATTTCTACACTTTTTGTATTTTTAAGTTCCTTGGAAAGAGTTCCTGGCTTCAGAATATTAGGAAATAATACGAGTCAGCCTGTGTGTGGCATTTTCCCCTAGATGGGATAAAATTTCTGGATTGTGAGCTTTCTAGAAATACGAGCAACGCAGATGTGAAGAAACTGCGTTTTTTCAGTTCGTTTCAGTCCTCAGAGTGGTAGTACTTAACAGCGGACAAAATTTGTCTCCTGATGATAGCAATTAATTCTAAAGACTTGGCACATAATTAATCATAGAGACTGTGCACAAAGTTTCTGAATGTATGCGGTTTTAACGTGCAGCTGCGTTCTCACCCTGTGTCAACGTCTTTATGTTTAAGACTGGGTGGACTTGTTTAAACTGGTAGGTTGATTGTCTCCAGCGTAATATGGAAACTTTAACTTTGTTGACACCGTAATTCTGACAGCGGAAATTTCCTGCCACGACTGCGTCGTTTTCGTCAAACATTGCACTTAGTTAGTTTCTTTAAAATGGACGGAGTTAAAACGGGGGAGAGAAATGTACTACCTACGCACATAAGTTTCCTCACTTTGGCGCTCCCTACGTTAAACTTCGTTACATGCATTCTTTAACGTGCTGCGCCTGCTGCGGGTAATTCGCCTTCATTTGGAGTACGGGCTGTGTGCGCTCCAGGCTGTCGACAACAGTTCCATCAGGAGCTCTGCCGTGCCTTAGCCGAAGACGTTACTGCAGCCTCTGGAAGTTCATAACCCCGCGAGGGGTTCCTGAAATAGTAAAGCATCCATTATACGCGCAGAGTTCTCTCGCTAATGCTCGAATCAAAATTTCAAGCGCCCCTTTGCACAGAAGCAGTTTCCCTCCACCTAAAGGCGATAGAGGAAGCAAAGCTCAGATTCGTACTGAGCCCAGCTGTAAACCTTAAAATTGCTGTTTCACTCTCGGTTAGTATGTTGAGTTCGTAAAAGTCAGGTGGCAACAGATATACATAAATATTCCACTTGTTACCTCATGTAAAATTGAATACGCGTCTCTATGACTGAGGCGATTAGCTTACAGCAGCCCCACGATGTTCCACCTGACAGAATAACGCTATGTTGTTCAACCTTGTACTAGACCACATTCGGTCATTGAAGAAAATTTCACCAGAAAACGGAGCAGCCCAGAGGGGAAAGGCGATGGAAGATTTCTCATCAGTGAAAACACTACGGGATTTCACTCTCTTGACACTTTTCTATAGAAACATGTTATGTGCTGGTTCGTCGGGACGCATCTTTCTTTCTTTCTTTTTCGTCATTTGTCTATTGCAATACAGACATTTCAAATATCTGCACTTCTTAACTTTTATAGTTAGTGGAATAATGCCATTCACTGTGATCGTACCTATAAAGATGTAGACACGTATAGAAAATTACAATGTACAGATGTCTTTAAAATTTTAAATTTAATATAAAACATAAGACACTGGTAGTTAACGAAGATTTACAGTTTAATCCTAATGCTAATAAGAAATTAATATGCTATGCATCTCTCATCGAAAACAATATCTTACTCTTCAATCCTCAGAATATACAAGAATGATTTTCTCCTATTTTACTACAACTAATAGAATCCACTGTTATAGTTTTAGTCTCTAGAAGACACCATATGGGTTTTCCCTTTCCGGTCGATGCGTCTCTTAGCTAATAGCGTAACACAGCAGAAGGCATAATATTCTTCAGCAGTGTACACACCTGACACGCTATTATTAAGACGGACAGGCAAAACAATTAGAAGTTTGTCGAAGGACTCGCGTATCACTGTGAGCCATATTTCATTGTAATTGAAATGTGGGGAACGTATGATTCCTTATAATCTTCTTCAGTTGTTCAGATTGCTGCGTATATTTCTCTCTGTCCATTTATTTCTGCAGGCTGTTGTGGCCATCTGTTTACTTACGTGCAATACGCAGTCGGGCGGCTGACTGTTGACTTACCCGTACACTGCTCCGGTGCGATATTGACAAACACAGTCCACGTCGGTATGCAGACGAACATAGTTCTGTTATGAGAATTGTGCTAAATTCTATACCGGAAAATAGCTACTTTCTGACTGCATCGCATCGGATGGCTTTAATTGTTTTATATAGAATATTCACAAGATAGTACCGTCGTATTTTCTGTTCCACAATTACGATACTGCAGAGCCAGTGTTAGTAAGAACACTGCGTGGTTCTTCTTACAGCATAGGCAGTGCTAGATCGAATTTACCTGTCGATGTCGGGCAGCAGCTTTAACTGAAATTACCTCCCCTGTACGGGAATTGCGAGGATTGACTGAAAAGTAATGCCTCCACCTTCGTAGCTCTTGAACAGTTGGCAGCATTGGTATGCGGCAGGTACTGGCTTGTTCCGTAGCCTCTTCTCTACAGCTCCACTTGGCGCGAAGAATTAGCAGTGAACGTTTGTTTTGTTACAGTGTAAAGTATGGAACCGTGAGCAGACGGTCGGTCAATGCGATTTAAGCAACGTGCAGTCATTGAATTCTTGACAGCAGAAGGTGTCACCCTAAAGGAGATTCATCAGAGAACAAAAACAGTTTATGGCGATTGTGTTGACCTGAGTACTGTGAGTTGTTGGGTGAATAAGTTTAAAGACGTTGAGGCGGGAACATTTGACCTGCGTGACAAAGAGTTGGACGTCCTGTGACAGCAACCACCCAATTTCACAAGCAAAATGTTGACAGATTGATTCAGGACGATCGTCGTATCGCTTAGAGAGAAACTGCAAACACAATCGGCATTTCACAAGAACGTGTGCGTCACATTATTGCTTTGCTTAGCTATCGAAAGATCTGTGCACGACGGGTACCCCGGATGCTGAGTCCTGAAATGAAAGCGGACAGACTTGAAATTTGCCAGGAACTCGTCTCGCATTACGAGAATGAAGGTGACGCCTTTCACCATTCAATTGCGACAGTAGACGCAACGTGGGTACACCATTACGGCAAGGAGACAAAACTTCAGTCCATGGAATATCGACACAAAGACTCACCCCAGAAAAAGAAATTCAAGACGCAGCCCTCAGCTGGAAAAATCATGGCCACAGTGTTTTGGGACGCAGATGGCATTATTCATTGTGATTTTCTTGATCGTGGAACAACAATAAATTCAGAGTGTTACATCACAACGCTGCGAGCTCTGAAACGACGGCTAACAATGGTCCGAAAGGAAAAGGGAAATGTTTTCCTACAGCATGATAATGCCAAATCACACACTTCACGTGCCACCACAGCAGAACTTCAGAGACTGAATCTCACCACTGTACGGCATCCTCCATACAGTCCAGATTTAGCACCGTCTGACTTCCATCTGTTCCCAAAAATGAAAGACGATCTCATGGGACATTATTATGTTTCTGATGAAGACGTTGTGAGAACTGTGAAAGTGTGGTTGCCGAAACAGTGTGTCAACTGCGTCCGTGACGGCTTCACAAAACTAGTTCATCGCTGGTTGAAATGTATCCGATTGGCTGACGATTATGTGGAAAAGTAAATATTGGTAATTAAAGATCACATTCTAACGATTATTTTTTTTGTTTGATTTATTAAAATATCCCCTTCCAAACCCAATTATCGAAGGTGGAGGCATTAATTGTCATTCAGCCCTCGTACACAATGTGTGTGTACGAGTACAGGTTGTGGCGCAGGAACGACGACTCATGGAAATCTGGTTATGGCCGTGAGTTGTGCATAGGTGGGCAAAGTGGTTAAGGCTACCGCTCGCGTAAGGTGGAACATCCGGGTTCGAGTTCCGGGCAGGCACAAATTTTCACTGTCATCATTCCCATAAACACCTGACGGTTGCTCATATTGTCAACTGTGAATACCTTTCACGTTATGCAATTAATCGAAACACACACAATAACACGAAAAATCGTGATTGTTGTCCAGCGGAAGAAATGTTAACCATTGCAGTACGTAAGAAGACATCAACCATTCTGTCTCTCACTATCTGAAAACTGAGTAAGAAGGTAGCTTACTTGTATATATGGTGAGGTAAAATAACAGCGTATATTTACATACTCTTGGGACACTATCGGCGGCAGTTATATGAATATCCTCTTGAAATATATGTATGTACCTGCAGCTCCCATTATACTTAGTAAGTACATTAGCCGTGTGTTATGTCAAGAAACATAAAATGACTTATCCCTAATCTTGCCTTCATATAATTAAGGCCGGTGTCATTGGAACAGGACAAGCCACCTTAAAATAAGTCTGCAGTGGTACCTAAAATAGCGAACAGAAAATTAGAACCATAGAAAATGAAATTTAAGTATCTATTCCTGCCTATACATAAATCACCGTTAGATGGCTTCTAGGGGGAAGTGGATTCTGCTCGCACTTTGTAGTTCATGTAGAGTTTTTTATGGAAGGATGTTTCACTCGCTAAAGCTTATTTGTATACAGTAGAGTTTTCAGTTTAACACTGACCTTAAATGTTATACACGGTTATGGGCAGATTCTTTGGAATTAAATGTAACACAGATCGCTGCATGAGAAGACGAGCAGCTTAACTGAATTGCCTATTGAAAACGATGTACTACGCTAGGAAACGTGGTTTGCTTCTTGTCGAATATAAATCTGCTAATATTAAGCAAAATCAACGCTCACATGTTTATTACCGTGTTTATCAGGAACGTGAATGAGAGGTTACGGTAAGTCAGTTATTATTTACGTTCCTTTACGTAATTTAAATAAGCCCTGTGTACTTTCGTTTTTGTGTACATCTACTTTTCTATTGCCAAATGCGGAATTGAGTGGAAACTATACATCAAACTGAACACTGAACTATTGTTTATCTTCTTTCGACCGAAAAAAATGGCTGTTTTGGTCTGTCGTATTTACACACGCTTGTATTTGACTGTCGTAATTACTCTTTCTCACTGCCAGTAACAACTGTAAAATACAAGTAACTTTAAATTTCTATTAAACGTTTTTACTAAGAAGTCATTACCGTTCTCTTCAATCCAAGAAATTAATTTACGATGTCACACGCAGATATTAACATACTGCGCAGTCGATGCAGTTTCTGCAGTTAATATTGAGATATTCAGTAGGGATGGAGACTGATGGCTCTTTGACGCATAATCCTCTGTTGGTAGATCACGAATTCAGGGTTTTCTTTATCTCTGTTGCTGCTGGTTATGAGACCCTCCAGTGTAGACGCGCGAATTGCGCGTTAGCACGCCGCTTTCGTGACGTGGGGAGACACACTGGCCCGGCATCGTAGTTGCCCGAGAGAGTAACCACGTGGATTGGTATTTCAGCAACCTTGGCTGTTGTTTTGAGACATTCTTCCACATGCGGCTATGTGAATACTGGGCTGGTACCAACCTACCGTCTCAGTTACACGATTCACGAATATTTCGAAAACGCACTTTCACATGAGGTAACACTAGACGCAGACAGATGACGGGAAGCTGACAGGGCATCCGGGAGCTGGGTACCCTGCACCACTAATATTTCCAAATCCAGAATAACGTGGTGATCCCGTTTAGACATGCATTAAATGAGAAGAAAGAAGGCAGCTGTTTACTGTGGACGTGTGGTGGGTTTTGATGTTCGGTTGGTATCTCAACCCAGAAAATCCGTTTTGGTTCTGTACGTAGCTTTCTTATATCATAGTACTTATGTGTGAAAACTGACGAGTTGCGTCGTCAGTACGAATTTACGCTCTGCTATGAGCTCACTGTAGGTAGCTTGAGGCGAAACATACATAAGAAAGGTGAATTTTAGAGTGATTAATGGTTAACTTTTAGGTAAGTGGTAAACCGAGGACCGAACAGAGAAGTAACTTTTCACTGAAATTAATTTTAAGGATATTACTACGATATTACTCGTAAGATTTATTATTTTGTTGTTGGGGTGTGCTCTTGTCACCAAACATGACGACTTTCACTTCTGTCTTTTGACACTTGTGCTTTTTTAGTTTGCAGGCCACTTGATACACTCCCTTCACACTGTTTTATATACACAATCTGTTTCCTTACCAGTTTAACTATTTAGTTGTGAGTGTTTATCTGCAGTATTTTTCGTACTGAAGTCTCTGTAACGTTGACAGACCGTAAATGTATCAGCCAATTATCGATTTATTATTTATTTGTTAGTACAACTCATGGACAATAAGTTCCCAAAGTTTCAATGTTCAAATCGCATCCGAAGTGGTAGAAAATTAATTAAAAGCGTGACGCGGCCTCCCTGCCACGCCCACGTTTTGAAGCAGCACTTCAATACCAGCTCAGTGAACAACGATTCTGTGTAGCTATTACTTTCAACCAAATGTGTACAGAATACATCTAGAAGGCCGTGGTACATACTCTTTGGTTTTATAGCTAATCTGTGGCCGATCCTGCACTTCTCAAAAAATGTGTTCATTGCAAAATCCAAAATCCTAATGAGTCTCTAAATTCACTCATATGGAGACGATACCGTAAAAACACATTTACATCTGCTGCAGTTTTCAGAATTGCAACTTATGATGCAGTTATTGCACTAAATGATGGGAACGTCGGGAGGATGAAGGTATTAGAAAGAATGGGCTTCAAGTTAGGAAATGTTACTCAAGACATCTTGAGAAAAATAGATTTACAGCGCGTCTCTGCACCTGGAAAGTCAGTTGAAGACCTGGTAAAGGAAAGAAGACAGACAACAAGAAACCAGAAGAGAAGCCTTGAAGGGAAAGACGACCCAGAGAACAAATGTGGTTCCTTCTCAAGAAGTGACATAAGGAAAAAAGTTAGTTTGAACTTTAAATTGCGTTTCCTGAAAAGTTTGTATTTCAAAGTTTATGTACCTTTTCCTCAGATTCTATGAATTCTAGAATTATGAAATTTTGTACACACAATTCTGTAAAGCTAGTAAACGTTGTGTCAAGAACAAATATTGAAATTCTGATTGCAAGCTGAGATATGAAGCAAAGTGATTGGAATTTTGCTTGAATCTAAAATTGTACTTGTGGAATTATAATAAAAAAATTATGAAAATTTTCCTATTTGACCTATTCCAAAAACCTCATGAGATAAGCTTACAACACATAAAGAGATGAAACAGAGAAATTTTTGTAGAAATCTCTTGAATACTTTCTGAGAAAAAGAAACATACATTATTTTTTGAAAATAAAACTTCAAATTTTATTCAAAAAAGTGGAATATACATAATCAAAGGATTTTGTATGCAAATGTGTTACTTTAATGTAAAGCGTGGTACAAAATTTCTTTGCCATATCCCCAAAACTGTGGATTTGGTGCATTTTTGAAATAGTGTGTGTTTTTCATCAACGTCCCCCCTAAAGTAACTTATGCTAAGAACAACACACACACCCATGGCCAAGGGAGGACTCGAACCTCCGGCGGCGGGGACCGCGCAATCTGTGACATGGCGCCTCAAACCACGCGGCCACTCCGCGCGGCTAC
Source organism: Schistocerca nitens (assembly GCF_023898315.1). NCBI lineage: Eukaryota > Metazoa > Arthropoda > Insecta > Orthoptera > Acrididae > Schistocerca > Schistocerca nitens. Next base: position 382,594,045 of record NC_064619.1, on the reverse strand, counting down.
ATTCAACAACACAATAATAAACTACGTTCCCACATGTCGGACTGCTCTAGCGGTAAGGAGCGTACCAGAAAGCCGAGAGATCGTAGGTTCGTATTTAGATCGAACCACGGACTTTTCAGTCTTCCCTTTAACGTAATATTCACCTCTCAACGACATGAGGAATCGCCCAGAAACAAAATGTGATTTGGATTTCGCGTTAAACTGCAGCTACCCTTCCCCAGTTGGATAACCCCGGAAGAAGGTTGGCCTGGCAGGCAGCAGCACGCAAGTCTCCTGAACGCATATGCGTACCAGCAAATAGTATCCCCGAGTCCTGTGTGCATCCTCGAAATGGTAATTTATGGGTTAAAGTTGCTGTCTACAGGAGATCGCTTCATAGTGAACATGTACCCTAACGCTGATACACATGCCCGAGGGAGGACTCGAACCTCCGTCGGGACCAGCCGCACAGTCCATGACTGCAACGCCTAAGACCGCTCGGCTAATCCCGCGCGGCGAGAGGCCATGAAAACATGTTGTAATCAACTGATAGGAGTAGACACGGAACTGATAACCATTAAGAAGTCGGCATGTTTCGTAAATCCATTTATAAAACTAGGCGGAAAATTCTACCGAAATTACCTACACGTATTCAGGAGGCTAATGTTCTTCTGAACACATTAAGAGTGAAAACTACAGATTGGTTAATTGGAAATATCTGTATTCAACAATATTTTCAGAGTATATGGAAAGCGTAATGAAAGCTGGAAATGAAGTGTGGACTAATTTAAGAATCCAAGGTAGTAAGTTTAATCTAACACAGAACTGGTAGTGAATGATACAAACATTGGGACTAGCATTTCAGAAATGTAATCGGGAAGTTGCTGTCTTATATACTTGGTTTGCCGATGCTGGGTCCTGATTTGGTTGGTTTGTGTTTTGTTGAGGACTTATTGGCAGTCATGCCGGCATGTGAAAAACAACAAACGTTCTTCAGCTACTTACTAGAAACTCATATACATAAAAAAGGACTGTTTCCTCCATTCATGTGGGCTGAACTAAGTTGCAGTAGAGAAAAATCACCAATGCTTGTGAAAGCTTCCATAGCAAGTAAAATATTCAGTTCAACTCCTGCAGACCAGATATATACAGATTTCTTGAAGTACTGAAATAGATTCAATTCGACACCAATACTGCAGTCAATTCTTCAAAAATAAAAAAGGAAATGTCTTACCCGGATTAAAACTTCATGAAGCAGCAGGTGACAAAGTTCCGAGATCGAAAAGTTACAAGCATGCAGTACGTGGAATTAGATTCCTGTAAATTAATAACTGAGACAGTTCACCTCGTAGTGGTGCACCCTGGGTAACGCTGAACGAACTGGTACAAAACCATTACTTTATATTTAAGCAATTTCAGGATTATCAGAGTTGTTTTCGGTTAGTACTTACGAAAGAATATGTTTTATAGCTTCAACTAGAAGTAGGTATGTTACTTCCTGCTTTCAACAGGACTGCTGCGATCCTTCTCTGACAGAGAGAGGCTTGTGCCCTTTGCGAGGCGGACCTTATCTGTGCCGTGTAGTCTGAGTTTACAGTGTGTGTCGTATATGTGTCCGCATGGAGGTAAGTACCTATGGGACCAAACTGCTGAGGTCATCGGACCCTAGGCTTACACCCTACTTAATCTAACTTAAACTATCCTACGCAAAGGAGAACACACACACACACACACACACACACACACACACACACACACACACACACACACACACACGCCCGAGGTAGGACTCGAACCTCCGACGAGGGGAGGGGAGGGGGGGGGGGGAATAAGTCGCGCGAACCGTGACAAGGCCCCCAAGACGACGCGGCTACCCAGCGCAACGATTTGCGTCAATCCGTGCTCGGGCACCCTGCAGTGAACGTCGGTTGCGATTTAGCTGTTGGTTTATCTTTCGACCATTCTGTGATGCAGCTAAGCGCATTTGTTTTCAATTTATCGTTATCATTACTTTCAGCGTAATTACACACAAAATTTACCTTCAACAGGAAATAATTTCCTACCACGCCGTCGTCTGCTTGGAGACATTTGTATTAAAAATAAAATTTGTCTGTAATTACGCTGAAAATAATTATTGTATAGACAAACAACAATTAATTTAAAATAAATGCATTTGCCTCCACAAGTTTCACCACAGATAGGTAGAAAGGTAAGACAACGGCTAACTCTAAACTGACGTACACTGCACAGAGACCGGGTACGGAATGAGGCAAATTCGACCCACAAAGTAAACAAAACATAGTGTCGATCAGACTGCGCCGATAGTCAGAACTCGCTAGGCGTGGTGTCGGCCACCTGCCATTCCCCGAGATACCTTGCATGGAGGGGCGGGGCACCGGGCGCTTTAAGAGTCGGGAGGCATGGGTCCTATTTTTCTGACAGCAGGTGGCTTGGGCCCTGCGCCAGGAGAGAAACACACACGTCGATCAAGTGTCATCCAATAAAGAGACCTGCATCAGTTCATTGAGCCACATTAAATTATTATTATTATTATTATTATCTATATACATAATTAAGTTCGTGCAGAAACCTCAGAGCGCCAGTTCTAATCGCACTTGTCCAGTTTTTTAGTAACGCAGTCTCTAAAATTTTGGAATGACAGGATTGTACGTAGTGTAAATGGAAATCTAACAAATTCAGACCGAAATCAGGTAACAACTTTTATTTACAAGTTGTTTTAGCGTATCGTTCCGTTCTCTACTCGGAACGAGCTCCCGCTCATTCGTCACTCGGACTTGGGGCGGAGAGAGAACACGCAGGGCAATGCAGGACACGGCAGACAGGGCACAGCAGAGGAAAGAAGAGAACAGCGCCTCGGCGCCGGCTACATTCCCCATGCGGGACCACCTGGCGCGCGGCTACCTGCTTTGTTCCCGAGTTGCGGGGGCGGCCGCAGTTCAGACAGAGTTTTCCGAGCGCGGAACTTCACCGGCGCGTCGGCGCGAATTTACTTTGAATAATAGTAGGACGTGGCGGCTGTCACAAGTTTAATACGAATTCGGGAGAGTGGCGCCGCAAGTGACATTAGCCAGGCAGGTACGAATTGCGAGGCGAGCTGTGGGTAGGGCCAGGGGGCGAAGGAGGGGGGGCTGCGAGTACCGGCGGCGGCCGGAAAGTAACTTTTGTGTCATAAATAGCCGGCGACGCCGCTACATTTGTCAGTCTAAGCAGCCCCGACTGCGCGCAAGTCGAGGCCCACTCTCGACGCTCCCCAGTGCATTGCCTTGAGCTTGAGGACTCCGTTGCCGGTCTCCAGCTAACCTGCAGAACTTCATGGGATTTTGTTGCCACTCTGCTCTACCAAAGAACGGCTGTATATTCATGAGCCCAATCAGCTGCTCACAACATAGCCCTTTGAGGTCCATTAAAAGTAGAGAAGTACAAATTTTCCTGCCGTAATCATTTACTGCCAGGGAATTGTTCTCGGTGGGATGACTGAAACGGGTCGCTCTCAACCTTATGATACCATTTGGGAAGCTACGTGAGGGAAACATAGCGGTTCTCAAATCTGCGAAACTGACAACGGCCGGAAGGTCGGTGTGCTAGCGTCGTGCCCCTTCAAACCACAGCCCGATGACGCCATTGGCAAAGGATGACGCGGCGCTCGTTTCCTAGTGAATGGGTCGTCGAGGACAGTCTACCTGAGCCGTCGTCTCGATGTGAAATCTCTGCCGGCCGGGGTGGCCGACCGGTTCTAGGCGCTACAGTCTGGAACCGCGGGACCGCTACGGTCACAGGTTCCAATCCTGCCCCGGGCATGGATGTGTGTGATGTCCTTAGGTTAGTTAGGTTTCAGTAGTTCTAAGTTATAGGGGACTGATGACCTCAGAAGTTAAGTTCAAATTGTTCAAATGGCTCTGAGCACTATGCGACTTAACTTCTGAGGTCATCAGTTGCCTAGAACTTAGAACTAATTAAACCTAACTAACCTAAGGACATCACACACATGCATGCCCGAGGCAGGATTCGAACCAGCGACCGTAGCGGTCGCTCGGCTCCAGACTGTAGCGCCTAGAACTGCACGGCCACTCCGGCCAGCAGAAGTTAAGTCCCATAGTGCACAGAGCCATTAGAACCATTTTGTGAAGTCTCTGGGCTACCTGATCGCAAAATGTTTTGCATGGTTTTACAAAACTTATTTATTTATTTGCTATTTTCTTTTAGTCTTTTATCTATAAACAAGAACAGATCGAATGTTTCGTCTATAAGGGCGAAGAAATATTGGTGTACTCTGATTTCGCAGAGGATTTCCTCACATACAGGCAATAGAAAAATGTTGGTCACAAAATTTCGCCCTGTGCGTATTTCGGGCAGTAAATGGATGTTAAGTATTGGCGATCTGGTAACATTGTAATCACATGTACGCTAACTACCTCTGTCAGTTGATAGTGCAGTGGTGTGCAATTGCTGCAGTGAGCGTTTTAGGTTAACATTCTGGAGATCGAGGGTCCGATTCTGGGTCGAGGCTTATTTGTTTTTATTTGCTAAATGTAGTCTGCGTGGTACGGTATCTGGCGTCTTAATCGTTATACAGCGACTACATTGGGTCTTCTACATTTGCAGTTACGTACTACGGGCGCATAAATGGAAGCACAATCGTTTTCATTGGTGACATTTCAAAAAAGCCTTTTGCACGGTGTAGACGCGAATTGTTTCGCACCACTGCATCTACTAGATTCCAAATCCGTTTTCTGTGTACCCTCCGCAAAAGCACTAATCGAAATTACTTGCATAGCACGTTTCTATCCTTACTGGTGACGTAAGGCCGTAACGAAATGTAATGGTACACAGAAAACAACTTTGGAATCTAGTGGATGCAGTGGTGCGAAACATCTCGCGTCCACGACGTGGCAAATGTTTCTTTACAAACTTAACAGTGAAAACGATTGTACTTCCATTTCTGTGTTCGTAGTACGCAACTGCAAATATTTGTAGAAGACCCTCTGTAAATGCTGTAAGACGATAAAGACGCTAGATATCGTACCAAGCAGACTACATTTAGCAAATAAAACAAACAAGCCTTGACCCAGAATCGAACCTTCGACTAACTGCAGCCGAAACCCAAACACTACCCACTGCACCAACTGCACAGCACTACTTTATATCCAGACAGAGATAGGTATTACACGTGATTGCAATGTTGCCAGGTACCCAGTCTTTAACGTCCATTTACTGCCCGAAATACGAGTAGGACGAAATTTTATGAGAGACATTTTTGTATTGCTAGTGCGTGAGGAATCGCGCTGACAAATCCGAGTGCACCCTGTATAATAATAATAATAACTGAAAAGTCCACATACAACCGTTGGATCATCTGTCACACAGATACATGTTTATTCGGAATCCAGAAGGTACATGCTACTACTCCGCTACACTATGCAGCATTAGTTAATCACAAATTTTGTTTCTATAATTTTGTACTATTTCTACTATTTGTACTAATAAGCGACCCGTGGTTTAGGGGTAGCGTCTTTGAATCATAATCAAAACGTCTTCGGTCCCGGGTTCGATCCCCGCCACTGCCCAAATTTTGATAAATAATCAGCATTGGCGGCCGAAGACTTCCGGCATAAGAAGTCAGCCTCATTCTGCCAACGGCATTGTCAAAGAGGGCGGAGGAGAGGATAGAGATTCAGGGCACTCTCTAGTCCTAGGGGTGGGAAATTGCCCCTAAAGGCGGAAGAATCAGCAATGATCAACGACATGAGGATGCAGAAGGCAATGGAAACCACTGCATTAAAGACACGTAACGTGTATCCGCAGGACATGTGGCCTGTAATTGAAGAAGTGTCATGATGATCTCTCCATTGGCAAAAGATTCCGGAATAGTCCCCCATTCGGATCTCCGGGAGGGGACTAACCAAGGGGGAGGTTACCATGAGAAAAAGATTGAATAATCAACGAAAGGATAACGTTCTACGAGTCGGGACGTGGAATATCAGAAGCTTGAACGTGGCAGGGAAACTAGAAAATTTGAAAAGGGAAATGCAAAGGCTCAATCTAGATATAGTAGGGGTCAGTGAAGTGAAGTGGAAGGAAAACAAGGATTTCTGGTCAGATGAGTATCGGGTAATATCTACAGCAGCAGAAAATGGTATAACAGGTGTAGGATTCGTTATGAATAGGAAGGTAGGGCAGAGGGTGTGTTACTGTGAACAGTTCAGTGACCGGGTTGTTCTAATCAGAATCGACAGCAGACCGACAACGATAGTTCAGGTATACATGCCGACGTCGCAAGCTGAAGGTGATAGATAGAGAAAGTGTATGAGGATATTCAAAGGGTAATGCAGTACGTAAAGGGGGACGAAAATCTAATAGTCATGGACGACTGGAATGCAGTTGTAGGGGAAGGAGTAGAAGAAAAGGTTACAGGAGAATATGGGCTTGGGACAAGGAATGAAAGAGGAGAAAGACTGAGTTCTGTAACAAGTTTCAGCTAGTAATAGCGAATACCCTGTTCAAAAATCACAAGAGGAGGAGGTATACTTGGAAAAGGCCGGGAGATACGGGAAGATTTCAATTAGATTACAACATGGTGAGACAGAGATTCCGAAATCATATACTGGATTGTAAGGCGTACCCAGGAGCAGATATAGACTCAGATCACAATGTAGTAGTGATGGAGAGTAGGCTGAAGTTCAAGACATTAGTTAGGAAGAATCAATACGAAAAGAAGTGGGATACGGAAGTACTAAGGAATGACGAGATACGTTTGAAGTTCTCTAACGCTATAGATACAGCAATAAGGAATAGCGCAGTAGGCGGTACAGTTGAAGAGGAATGGACATCTCTGAAAAGGGCCATCACAGAAGTTGGGAAGGAAAACATAGGTACAAAGAAGGTAGCTGCGAAGAAACCATGGGTAACAGAAGAAATACTTCACTTGATTGATGAAAGGAGGAAGTACAAACATGTTCCGGGAAAATCAGGAATACAGAAGTACAAGTCGCTGAGGAATGAAATAAATAGGACATGCAGGGAAGCTAAGAAGAAGTGGCTGCAGGACAAATGTGAAGACATCGAAAAAGATATGATTGTCGGAAGGACAGACTCAGCATACAGGAAAGTCAAAACAACCTTTGGTGACATTAAAAGCAACGGTGGTAACATTAAGAGTGCAACGGGAATTCCACTGTTAATTGCAGAGGAGAGAGCAGATAGGTGGAAAGAATACATTAAAATCCTCTATGAGGGTGAAGATTTGTCTGATGTGATAGAAGAAGAAACAGGAGTCGATTTAGAAGAGATAGGGGATCCAGTATTAGAATCGGAATTTAAAAGAGCTTTGGAGGACTTACGGTCAAATAAGGCAGAAGGGATAGATAACATTCCATCAGAATTTCTAAAATCATCGGGGGAAGTGGCAACAATACGACTATTCACGTTGGTGTGTAGAATATATGAGTCTGGCGACATACCATCTGACTTTCGGAAAAGCATCATCCACACAATTCCGAAGACGGCAAGAGCTGACAAGTGCGAGAATTATCGCACAATCAGCTTAACAGCTCATGCATCGAAGCTGCTTACAAGAATAATATGCAGAAGAATGGAAAAGAAAATTCAGAATGCGCTAGGTGACGATCAGTTTGGCTTTAGGAAAAGTAAAGGGACGAGAGAGGCAATTCTGACGTTACGGCTAATAATGGAAGCAAGGCTAAAGAAAACTCAAGACACTTTCATAGGATTTGTCGACCTGGAAAAAGCGTTCGACAATATAAAATGGTGCAAGCTGTTCGAGATTCTGAAAAAAGTAGGGGTAAGCTATAGGGAGAGACGGGTCATATACAATATGTACAACAACCAAGAGGGAATAATAAGAGTGGACGATCAGGAACGAAGTGCTTGTATTAAGAAGGGTGTAAGACAAGGCTGTAGCCTTTCGCCCCTACTCTTCAATCTGTACATCGAGGAAGCAATGATGGAAATAAAAGAAAGGTTCAGGAGTGGAATTAAAATACAAGGTGAAAGGATATCAATGATACGATTCGCTGATGACATTGCTATCCTGAGTGAAAGTGAAGAAGAATTAAATGATCTGCTGAACGGAATGAACAGTCTAATGAGTACACAGTATTGTTTGGAAGTAAATCGGAGAAAGACGAAGGTAATGAGAAGTAGTAGAAATGAGAACAGCGAGAGACTTAACATCAGGATTGATGGTCACGAAGTCAATGAAGTTAAGGAATTCCGCTGCCTAGGCAGTAAAATAACCAATAACGGACGGAGCAAAGAGGACATCAAAAGCAGACTCGCTATGGCAAAAAAGGCATTTCTGGCCAAGAGAAGTCTACTAATATCAAATACCGGCCTTAATTTGAGGAAGAAATTTCTGAGGATGTACGTCTGGAGTACAGCATTCTATGGTAGTGAAACATGGACTGTGGGAAAACCAGAACAGAAGAGAATCGAAGCATTTGAGATGTGGTGCTATTGACGAATGTTGAAAATTAGGTGGACTGATAAGGTAAGGAATGAGGATGTTCTACGCAGAATCGGAGAGGAAAGGAATATGTGGAAAACACTGATAAGGAGAAGGGACAGGATGATAGGACATCTGCTAAGACATGAGGGAATGACTTCCATGGTACTAGAGGGAACTGTAGAGGGCAAAAACTGTAGAGGAAGACAGAGATTGGAATACGTCAAGCAAATAATTGAGGACGTAGGTTGCAAGTGCTACTCTGAGATGAAGAGGTTAGCACAGGAAAGGAATTCGTGGCGGGCCGCATCAAACCAGTCAGTAGACTGATGACCAAAAAAAAACTAGTCTACTACACTACACACGAAACACTACACTACACTATTGTTGTTGGTATCAGAACCAAGTTGTATTTCTCATTTGTGTGGATAGTTAGCCCCCGGCACTCCGACGTACAACTCAGGATTCACATGGGCTGCGCTGCTGTGCCATGCAAGGCATAATGATTGGCAGATGGCTGTCAGAGTCCTAATAAATCCTTCCTGCGCCTCCCCGTGGTTCATCTCCTCACAGCTTCCGGAAGGTTGTTGTAGGAGGATGTTCTACAATGGAGCATCTCGTTGCCATTATGTATGGCCTCTTCTTAGTTGTCACTCAGCCATATAGCCTTGCAGTGCACAAGATAGTTTTTCAGCTGTCGGCGAGTTCAGATTATGCCACAACTCCTCATTCCTTATTGTATAACAGAATATTATATTACCAGAATCATTCCTATCCCGGTCTATAACATACTGTCTGATGGCAAATTCGAGGCGATGTGATTTGGGGTGCCGATTGCTCCTCATTTACAAGTGCCTGTGTTGCGTTGTCGTATTATTATTAGTAGTAGCTCCGATACCGACCATGTCCCTATAGATAGTGTATAGAGATCTTGGTCGGAAGGAAGTACGTCATTCTTGTCCCTTCTTTTGTTTTAGGAAGTTCTCGTTTCTGTTTCTGCACTGTCCCAGATTTCTTGCCATTTGTATCAATGCATTCCTCTATTTCCTTAATTGATGTGACTGTTACTTTGTTTCGAGATTCTGAGTCCTCTTTGACACACGTTTTGCATCTTAGGTAATTTGAAGAAAAAGACTGTTGGTCTCATGCACAAGCCAAACACCCCACCACCATCGTCTTACCACCAACACACAAAATATCTGTTCCGCAAGGTTATGTGTTTGTACTATGGTATAATCATCTATTCTAGAGGTAAAATGAGGCTCGAAATTTTTATGGACTGTGTTTTCCTATTTGGCATTCACATCATAGAATTTGCAAGACTGGGTATCACTGTTAGTGAAAACGTTTTGTAAATAAGTGTACTGGGAAATGTATTTCTCGTCACTACACAGATTTCACAGCGAAACTGTATTATACCAGCTCCTCAATAATGAAAGGAAACGTTTCTCCTATAAGAGGGCTTTTTCCTGGCATGAAATCCTCTATCCTAGCAACCGAAAGAGTATACTTCTATTTATTACTTACTTAGCACAATGTCATTGTCACTGTAACAGTGCTGACCTGTAGCACAGTCACTTCTCTAGCTGCGACACCCTTAGGCTGCTAGGCACAACAAATGAATCACTGCTATGTACATCGTCATTGTAGAAATAATATGTCTTAGTGTATAGTCGCAATTTTTTATTTAGCTACAGACTATCGGTTTCGATGCACAGAACCATCCTCAATTCATCACCTGGCACGCAATCGTCACACTCGCTTCCAAAGTAGGTGTGTTAAATATATTACTTTTAAAGTGTATTGGTCCTTGTTCTATCCGACAGTATCCTGAGAACATGTAACATTACCACTTCTCTGAATAGGTAATGTCGGCTGGCAATACCTTAGAAAGAGAGTAACCTACATTCCGAGATTCTTTCTCTTCCCTACTCAAGATGCATTCTCCTGGTCTGTTTCCGACTAACTGTAGGTTTGTCCATTATGTAGCTCACTAATACCACCGAAACCGACAAAACGAATCAGGCTCTTAAACACATCACAAAACACAAAATCATAAAACGACTCAAATTTGTTCAAAAGTGGAACACTTCTAAAGGAGTTTTGAATAGATAGAACAAATATTGTCACTTTCCACAAAGAAATTTGCGTCATATCAACACAAAAGGATTCAACAAAACGACTCTCATATCATTCTATAAATAAGGAAGTATATACTTGCTAAGCAGCTCTGAGAAAACAAAAACCGATTTTTTTACCAAGGAAACAATAGAAAACAAACTTTCGTTCTCTTAATTCCAGTAGGGAAGTCGAAAGATTTATGGTATCTGTTAAACTGGATGTGTCTTCGCTAGTAGCAGTCAACATTAAAGTTCCACTTGAAACTCAATTGATTAAAGGTGCTCTCTATGCAAAGTGAATACAGCCCATAGGAAATAATATTATTACACAATCTGTCTGTCCTCAGGAATAATTCATCACAGACACGCATATGTAACGCAACGTAATTTCTCTTAGCATCTGAAACTATCTATTGATTATGGTCATCTAGTAATGTAATATCACAGAGCACAGTAACGAGACGACGAGACTGCAACTCTGGCCATAAATTTATCTTGCGTAATCTCAAAATAATCAGCTAATGATAAGAAATTATCGATATTTAAATTAATTTCTCAGAGTAGAAGGTGCTTCAAATTCACCTGTCGATCAAATCACAACTTGAGAGTCCTTCTGTGATTACATCTGCATGAAGCTTTAGTGCAAGCCTCATGGTAATTCAGTGGTACCATATTGAAAAATAGTACTTCGTTTAATTAAACTGATCACAGGACGAAATAAGGATAAACTCATGAGATATTAGTTTAACTTTAGGGTTATTATTGATTCCAAAAATCACGAGGATACTACACAGGACAATAAAGTTAATGTTACATGACACTACAAAGAACTGCTCCCTATCGGGAATTTGACAAAACTTTTAAAATGCTAAACCTTTTGGTGAATGAGATATTGGCTCTCCAAACCGTCTCACTAATCACAAATAACACGTAAGCAAAATGGGATCTATTCCACTTTGATCGTAATCGCGATTGTGATTCTGTTTCCCATTAGATAACATTGCCTGAGCAACGAGTGTTCCAGTATTGCTCGACAGGTCGTAAAATAAAGATACACGTTGCCTCTTGTAGAACAAGCACATAGAGAGGACCCGTAAGTGGTTTTTATATTAACTTCGTCGATAGAAGCCCAATAGTGTTGCTTTCATGCATGGCTTCCTGTCTCTCAATGTATGCAACGTTGCCTCGCTCGTTAGCACACCGTATCACACACGAGCGAAGCACGCCTTTACTCCAGAGGAACAACAACAGAATCGATTGAAGCAGAATGTTTCCTTCCCCTTCCAAAACCGGCTAGGCATGAGTGGTGCCCACGCTCCTGCTAGACGCTCAACGAAGCCATACTCGCTTAAAAGACCTCAGGCAGATAAACAAGTGTAGCTGAAGCAGCCAAGAACATGTGGAAGCGATAAATGTGCCATGGATATTCGTAAAATAACAAAGATTCCTAGCGTCACGAAACGACGTAGAAGGAGAATATATGGAAAATGACCTATTGTAATGGACACTTTCAAGAAGAATAGAAGTTTTTAAATGTTGTACCGCAAAAAAATACTGAATATTACATGGGACGATCGAGTCATTAAACCAAACTTGACTACAAGAAGGAATCGATAGATACACAATTTGAAGTTTCCAGAAATTATTAGTTTGATAGTGGAGGAAAGTGTGAGGGTAAAAACTGAATACAATAAGCAAGTTTAAGGTATTCAGGGTGCATAAGATACGCAGGCCTGAAAAATTTTTCTAAGGATAGATCAACACGGAATTTCATACTGAAGACCACAGCAATTAATAATTATAGGAAGCGATGTAATGTGAAGTATAATTTTAGACAGTTGCTACCGGTTTGAATGTAAATTAAGGACTCGTATGGTGTGTCTATAATTGGCAAATATCATTTGCCAAACACGCGAAAGGTAAAGTAAATGAATTGTTGTTGAAGGAAGTATTCGAAATAGCTAAGATATGCTGGTGTAGTCACTTTCGATTCGGGAGTAACTGTTTCGGAAATTTTTATCTCATATACGTTGGGTGGTAATAGATGAGAAGTTGTGTTTTAAAGTCTGTGATGACAAGATTTGCGGCAGTGGCGTAACTGAAATTGAAATTTCCACCATTTGAGTGCAAGAAGGAATAGGCAGCCTCGGTTTGCAACCTAGACTTCCTATTCTTTCTTGAACATCTCGAGAGGTTTCTGTACCATCAGCCGAAACATGGAGTGGTGTGATTCCCGTCTGAGCGCATGGAGCATTTCCGTAACGATTGCGAACTGATAGAACCATCCGGTAACAAATCTAACAGCAGGCGTCTCAATTCAAATGGTTCAAATGGCTCTGAGCACTATTTGACTCAACATCTGTGGTCATCAGTCCCATAGAACTTAGAACTACTTAACCTAACTAACTTAAGGACATCACACACATCAATGCCCGAGGCAGGATTCGAACTTTCGACCGTAGCGGTCACGCGGTTCCAGACTGACGCGCCTAGAACCGCACGGCCACACCGGCCGGCGTCTCAATTCCTTCGGTGTCTTTCGTTAATCTGGCTTTTTTGGAATTCCAAACATTAGAATAATACTCAACAGGAGATTGCACTATTGTTTGTATGCGGTCTCTCTTATAGAAGAGATCACAAAGGAGCACCGTACACTCGCTTTAAACTGGCCAGTGAGTCTTCTGACGTCATCTCCTAACTCGGCATCTAATGTATCGTAGACGCAGTTCTTGAGATTCCACCGCATTTGTCGCTAGAGTCTGTTGTCAGGTACAAGTGGACTCGACTCGATTAGCAAGGAGAGCGAGTACGCTAGTTCGCAAATAGAAACGCTGACTAGCGGCGTTCCCGTCCCATTCACAACCATTTAGAATGAAATTTCCACCTTTAAACTGTACTTAACTATTCATTTATTTCACACGATCATGATTTCGGCCTTATAGCTATTCTCAAGTACAAGTTGAAGTGTCATAAAATGCCCGAACTGTCTAAATGGTAGATGTTATCTACCAAAATAACTGCTGATCAGTTAGCAGTGAATATTATTCTGTTTATATGTGCTTTTATGTAGATAAAACATTTTCAGAGACTGCTGTAAATTTATTTTAATATTGAGTATTTATGTTTAAGAATTACGTTGACATATACACACTTTCGAGGCGTTACTGAGTGTGTAACGAAAGGACCAAGTTACGTAACATGAGAATGAAATGCAATCTGTAAATGATGATTAATTATTAAAATAAATTACAGAAGCCGGCCGTTGTAGCCGTGCGGTTCTAGGCGCTTCAGTCTGGAACCGCGGGACCGCTACGGTAGCAGGTTCGAATGCTGCCTCGGGCATGAATGTTTGTGATGTCCTTAGGTTAGTTAGGTTTAAGTAGTTCTAAGTTCTAGGGGACTGATGACCTCCGATGTTAAGTCCCATAGTGCTCAGAGCCATTTAAATACCAGAAATAAATGATAAGCTACACAACTCACTGTTAGCCAATAAACGTAACTTTCCATGGCCAAATTTATACAGAATTAGGTCGCTTTTATGTAGGAGGGATATAACAGTGACGTTGCTCTCTGCCCAGGTTTCCTTTGTCGCAATACATATGTTTTCTCGTGGTAGAGATGGAATAAAGAAGAATAAACTCTTTTATTTTCATTGGACCAAATTTGTATGTTTTTCATCTGAAGCGAGGACTATATTGTCAAACGTATTCCAGATATCACTCCCCCCCCCTCTCCCCCATTAATGGAGCACGTTTGCAATCGTATGCTTTACAACAATTAATTTTGATCTTACTCCCTCCACAGTATCTCAAACACAGCTTCGTTAAAGGCCGTCTGATCCCGACAGTCGATCATTTCGCCTTGTCAGTGTTACGTTACAGCAGCAAGATCGTCTGCTCATCTTACGTACTAACAGTAAGTCACGACCAGCCTTACGCTCTTGCAGGCTTCAGCAAAAGAGGAAGAGTCAGCGATTAGGAAGCGACCGCAGCGCCACGGTTCTCAGACTCGTCATAGTCGCGAAACTACAGCGGGAACGAGGGAAGCCAGTTAGCCCTGATTCATTAGTAGCTCCTTGATTTATGAAATACGCAGCACGAACTTACACTCCGACTCGTTCCGTTTATGATCTCTGTTGTACAGCTACACCTACCTAGATATCTCCCAATAAACCGATATCGATCATTCGCTTTCCCTACAATACAATCGATATCACGTGCGCGTTCCATCTTAACGTCACTTTGTGACGTCATATCTACATATTGAACCGAGGTGAATATGTCAAGCTACACATCACTAATACTGTATCTAAACATAACAGGATAGCATTTTCCTACTTGCCCACACAAACTTGTATTTTTCCAAATTTTCTTTATTCCATGTAGCAAATTTGTTCAAGTCTTCCTGTATCCCTCTACATTCACCCAGCAAAACTCTACCGAACAATATAGCTTCAACAGCAAACAGTTGCAAGTTACTGCTCACCCTGTCCGTCATATCGTAAAAGCGGAGCGGTCCTACTACATTTCCTTGGGCCAGTCCTGACTACACACTTGTCTCCCATGAACACTCACCGTCCGAGACAATGTACAAGGTTGTATTACTTAGTCCTTGAACCACTAACGTAGCTGAGAGCCTGTTCCTTATGACTGAACCTTCGTTAACAGCCTTCAGTGTGAACAGTATTATTACATACTGCCGAATAACGCTCAATATGCCTTAACCCGAAAAAGGTACCACGTTCCACTAACAATTAAGCCATTTCGACGTATTTTGTTGGGATTAAAATCACTTCACTCCATGACTGCCGCAAAGCCACTGGCGCAGCAACCGTAATTGATCTTTACAACAAATAATACACTCTTAGCTGCGCAAGAGAGGCTAATTTAATCTTCATATATGCCGCGTTTCGCCTTTTCTATCTGGGGAAACTACTAACTGCTGTAAGTATATATTGCTGTATTGCTGTTAAAGACAATAGTAAATGAATAAATTAAAAACAACAAGAGGAAGACACAGCCGACTGGACTACGGAGCACAAGGCCGCATATGTGGTTTCAGATGGTTGTGAGGGGTATAAATTTCAACTCATAAAATGCTGTGCTATAACTGAGCTTACCGCTAAGAGTTCTTGCTAATTGTAACCGAGGCATCGAACGTAATTAAGAATTCCATAGAACAATCATCGATAAAATTCCTCCTTCTCGTAACCGAGGAGAGGTGGACAGCCTGGAGGCGCGGCATTGGAGCAGTTCTCCAGCTTCGCGCAGCCCCAGCAGGCATCGAGTGGCGTTTGGGCCGCCCTCCCACTCAGACCGGAGATTCTGATCGACAGAACAGCTTGAATAGCCTCGCGTGACGCGTAGCGTGCGGCGCGTGGAATAACCGAACGTTACTGTCGTGTGGAACGCGAGGACGGAAAAATGGAGCCGCTGAATATGGGGGAGAGGGGGGGGGGAGGGGGAGAGGAGAGGAGATGGAGGAGGGAACGGTAACAGAGAGGAGGGGAGCAACTCAGTGGCCGCCATTTGTCAGCGTCTAGTCTGCGCGAAGCTGACAAGATTTAGAAAAGCAAATGAAGAGTCCAGAAGAAAAACCTGATAAGGTTCCACATTTTCTGATTTTTCATTATTTATTGATTCAGACAGTGTAGTTTTAGATTGTTTCGCAGAAATGGGGAACAATCTGACAAATTGAGAGATGTTTTAATACCTTTGAAACGTATGTGGGGGAAAAATCTTAAAAGTCCATGCAGAACCGGGGAATATTCCGTGGACAGGTCCAGGGAACGTAATGAGAAAATTTAATGATGTAATGATACCTAGCCTGTGTAGGTCTGTTACAGCTAATATTATCATTGTTGTCATAGTCACTTTTATATATAATTTGAGCATTTCAGTTTCTTTTATGGAACTTTTGAAGGAGGTTCGATCTAGCATTTTGTTTTGTCAAAGTAATACGAATACTACTCTCGACGAAAAATATGTCTTCGGAGAACTTGACTATAAAACGGATGAGTTTTGTTCGCATGAAGATTGCAATCGCGTGAAACAGGGAAGCCATGTAAGCGTAAAAATAAATATTTTGATATTGTCAGCGCTTAAAATAAAAGAAATCTTATTAATAAGATGAACCAATTTGAAAATCATGATGAAATAAATTTCTGTTTAAACGGTTAAATCACAGTGATCCTTGTAGGGCGCAGGCATCGTGGAAGAGAAGAGCAGATAAATTCAGTGTTTGTAATACTCGCAATGGGACAGTCGAAGAAACAAATGAGTGCAAGTCATTACAAGAAATAGAGAAGGGCATGGTAGATCATTTAATGCCGCGCACAGTGGTCACGCTCGTTGGGGCTCCATGTCAAGGATTGCGTGGTCCCTCCCGCCGGTGGTTCGTGTCCTCCCTCGGATGTGTGTGTGTGTGTGTGTGTGTTTGTTGTTCTTAGCGTAAGTTAAAGTTAGATTAAGTAGTGTGTAAGTTTAGGGACCGATTACCTCAGCAGTTTGGCCCGTTAGGAATTCACACACATTTGAACATTTTAGATCATTTACTCAAGAAACATATATCTGGAGATGAATCTCTGCGAGACAGCCGAACGCAGAACACGCCCATACGCTTTAACAGTTGAAACATGTGAAATAATAAGAGAGCAGAGGAAGTTTCATAGTTCGTTCATCATTTTGTACACAATTTTCTAAATCAAGATGTTGGACTGTGGAGATCTTGTAATTCCTGCGGGGCGAACGAGCCCATACAGAAAAACACCGGTCTTAATAAACACAACATTCCCAATAAGAGGTCATTCGTACCTCGAATGTCACAATAATATTAGTATGAATGAGCAAGCTTAGGAATGTCAAATGCCGAAGGGCTGGTTTTAAGTTTTCCGGAATTGACCCATCCACGGCCATTTGTTGTCACTGATGTTGGGGAGCAGCCAGAAATGATCAAAGGACGGGTAGCACAACTGTACAGCACAATATACAGGAAGAAAACCCTTTCCAAATGAGGCCAATAAGGGTTAGTAAGGTTTAAGTAGTTCTAAGTTCTGGGGGACTGATGACCTCAGATGTTGAGTCCCTTAGTGCTCAGAGACTTTTTTTTTCTTTCTTTTTTTTTCAGTACTTGAAAAGATTCTGTATACGCGATTTGATCGTTTCTGCACTGAAAAACGGTAGAACTATATCTCACAATGAATTGTTATAATACTAGATTCGGCATTTTTGGTGATGGGGATTTAAATAAATGATTAGTGTTTGAAACCTAGTACCTACTTGCAATATGTTAAGTACTTGGCATATTTTTGCTCTTCACAAGTTGCATTCGTGATAAAAATGCATTGTATCGTTGTACATGTTACTCAGATGCATACAGTCTCAGTAGTATTGTTTCTGTGGAATGTATGTAATTGTCTTAAGCAAAAATATAGAAAATAACATAAGAATATGAAATCTTATGAATTTTTTTACTTCAAATTTTGTCTCCTGAAAAAAACTAATAATAATAACAAGCAACAAATCAACAACTCAACCAATTACTAAAGATAACAGAAGTATTCAGGAATGATATAAATACGGCTTTTGGAACAGACAAATGTAAGAAAAATAGCATAGTCAAGGGAAAACACACTAAACAAGAAGATTACATATTGGATAACCACAGCGACTGCATTGAAGCGATGGAAAAAACAGATGTCTATAAATATCTAGGATATAGACAAAAAATAGGAATACACAATACAAATATTAAAGAAGAACTAAAAGAAAAATATAGACAAAGACTGACAAAAATACTGAAAACAGAATTGACAAAAAAAATGGTTCAAATGGCTCTGAGCACTATGGGACTTAACATCTATGGCCATCAGTCCCCTAGAACTTAGAACTACTTAAACCTAACTAACCTAAGGACATCACACAACACCCAGTAATCACGAGGCAGAGAAAATCCCTGACCCCGCCGGGAATCGAACCCGGGGACCCGTCCGTGGAAAGCGAGAACGCTACCGCACGACCACGAGCTGCGGACAGAATTGACAGCAAGAAGCAAGACAAAAGCTATAAATGCTTATGCTATACCAATATTGACCTACTCATTTGGAGTAGTGAAAAGGAGTAACACAGACCTAGAAGCACTCAATACAGTTACACGATCACATTGCCACAAATATAGAATACATCACATACATTCACCAAGAGAAAGATTCACATTAAGCAGAAAGGAAGGAGGAAGGGGATTTATCGACATAAAAAACCTACATTATGGACAGGTAGACAATTTAAGAAAATTCTTTATAGAACGAGCAGAAACTAGCAAAATACACAAAGCAATCACTCATATAAATACATCTGCTACACCACTGCAATTTCATAACCACTTCTACAACCCTTTAGATCACATAACATCAACAGATACAAAGAAAGTAAATTGGAAAAAGAAAACACTACATGGCAAGCACCCGTATCATCTAACACAGCCACACATCGATCAAGACGCATCCAACACATGGCTAAGAAAAATCAATATATACAGTGAGACAGAAGGATTCATGATTGCAATACAGGATCAAACAATAAACGCCAGATATTACAGCAAGCATATTATAAAAGATCCCAATACCACAACAGATAAATGTAGACTTTGCAAACAACAAATAGAAACAGTAGATCACATCACAAGCGGATGTTCAATACTAGCAAATACAGAATACACCAGAAGACATGACAATGCAGCAAAAATAATACATCAACAACTTGCCATACAACATAAACTAATAAAACAACACGTTCCCACATACAAGTATGCACCACAAAATGTACTGGAGAATGATGAATACAAATTATACTGGAACAGAACCATTATAACAGATAAAACACCACCACATAACAAACCTGACATCATACCCACCAATAAAAAGAACACAACTGATCGAAATATCCATACCCAATACAACAAATATACAGAAGAAAATAGGAGAAAAAATTGAAAAATACATCCAACTGGCTGAGGAAGTCAAGGACATGCGGCATCAGGATAAAGTTGACATTATATCAATTATACTATCAACTACAGGAGTCATACCACACAATATCCACCAGTAGATCAACGCAATACAGCTACATCCAAACGTATATATACAACTACAGAAATCTGTAATTATTGATACGTGTTCAATTACCCGAAAGTTCCTAAATGCAATGTAACATATACCGTACAGTTAAAAGGAAGTCACGCTTGATCAAGGTCCGCGTCACTTTCCATTTCTAACTAGATATAACGTCTGAGAAAGGGAAGAAATAATAATAATAATAACTGTGACTTTTAAGGTTTTTCCGTGCGCAGTCGGTAAGAGACACACATTAACTTCGAAACATGAAGGCATTGTATTGACAGTGTCGATACACATTCAGTGGCAATGAACGTCAAGATAGAAATTCTGACCTCAAACTTCATATCACTTTAGAACCGAATTTGGCATACTAATGGATGTTGTGATGTACTAGCTGAGATTTATAACCGGCGGACCTCACATCCTAAAATTTATAAAAGAGTCAAAGAAACGACCCGAAGGTTCAGTATGAAAAATCTGTCTTCATAGGTTCCACTTTCTAGAGCGTCTCCTGTACTGTACTTCGCAGCAGTGGGTAATCGTATCACCTCACGCCGGTGCGACAGTCTAAAATAAAAACATTTGCCCATTTATCACACTACAAATGAGACTGGTAGGTTTGCCGCTTGGAATTCGTTGCTCGCGTTGCGCATGCCCATAGCAAGCATCCATCTTCGCTTTCCGTTCGCCTATGGACATCTCGTGTCTTGATTGCAACACCGCGCTACACCAGTAAGGGTAGAGAAATATGGCTTACATCCATTGTAAATGTTTACTTTAGCTAATTCGTCAGGACAACGCAAATTAGAAAATTTGCTTCGACGAATTTAATTTGTCCTACGTTACATATTGCACAATGTTTGAGCTGCGTTTCGGTCACAGATTATTAAATTCCGTATAAATTATGCAAAATATTTTTGATCTGCCCAACAGCCTGTGTTCAGACGTTAAAATATTCGAGGAGAACATAACAAATAGATTAATCTTTGAAACTTCCTGGCAGATTAAAACTGTGTGCCCGACCGAGACTCGAACTCGGGACCTTTGCCTTTCACGGGCAAGTGCTCTACCATTTGACCTACCGAAGCACGACTCACGCCCGGTACTCACAGCTTTACTTCTGCCAGTATCTCGTCTCCTACCTTCCAAACTTTACAGAAGCTCTTCTGCGAACCTTGCAGAACTAGCACTCCTGAAAGAAAGGATACTGCGTAGACATGGCTTAGCCACAGCCTGGGAGATGTTTCCAGGCTGTGGCTAAGCCATGTCTCCGCAGTATCCTTTCTTTCAGGAGTGCTAGTTCTGCAAGGTTCGCAGAAGAGCTTCTGTAAAGTTTGGAAGGTAGGAGACGAGATACTGGCAGAAGTAAAGCTGTGAGTACCGGGCGTGAGTCGTGCTTCGGTAGCTCAGATGGTAGAGCACTTGCCCGCGAAAGGCAAAGGTCCCGAGTTCGAGTCTCGGTCGGGCACACAGTTTTAATCTGCCAGGAAGTTTCATATCAGCGCACACTCCGCTGCAGAGTGAAAGTCTCATTTCAGATTAATCTTTGTTTATGAAATCTGGATATAATTTTCACAGGGTGTTTCCCTACTAGGAGAAAATAAACTTACTATGGTCGTTTTTTCGTTATTTCGAACTGACCAGTTTCGAGATTCGTCTCCCATCTTCAGATCATTTCTCGCAATTAAGGAGTAACCAGTCTTTACGGAACTAACAGTATACCAGACACACCATCCACTTTTCCACGGTAGTTTTTTAAATCCGAGTGCGTTACCAACGAAAATACAAGTGAAATCGTTGTCTTTCTCTGGGCGCTGAATTGACAGAACGAGCTGTTCATCAGTTTCACGTTTAGGCGTACCAAGCAACATTTTATTTTTCACCTTAAGTTTTTCGCCTTAATGCCAAAGTTCTTAAGACGTCCTCCTTAATTCTCAACGAAAAACGCAAACACAAAAAATTGTAATTAAAAAATTATTTGATAATTTGTTCAAAGTACATGCTTTTAAAACACTGGCTTGTTTAAAGTAGGGACATTTTGGCGCTACTCAACATAATCAACGTGAAAAGTGAATATAGCTTATGGATGTATTGCATTAATAATATCCTGTCTTCAATCACAATATTTTGCGCTTCTAATTACTGTCCATCGCATTTCGGACCTGCAACACCATTTCCAAGGGCTGTATAGACGTAATGGCTGTAAAATTTGGTTCAATTTCTCACTTGCATTAGTTGAAAATTCCACATTTTCACTTATATTCTAAATTGTTTTGTAGTTCCGAAACGCGTTGGAAGGAAATAATAGGATAAACGTGTTGTCACTGAAGGTGGCATATAACCTAAAAGTTATAGTCTTGGACAGCCCACCACTTACTGACTATTAATTACGAAAAGTCAATACGCCCTTGATGTTAACTATTGACTGCATACCAGAGCACTTTACTATGTACGGTTATCCTGAAGATACGCGGAGCGAGTTGGCCCAGCAGTGTCACACTGGACTCTCGTTCAGGAGGACAGCAGTTAGATTCCCCCTCATACCATTGAGATTTATGTTTTCCTTGGTTTGCCTAAGCCACTTGAGGCAAGTGCCGGGAGTCGTCCTATGAAAATGATACTTCCGATTTACTTCTCATTCCCCTTCAGTCTGAACTTGTACTCCATCTCTGATGACCTGATGGTCGACGGGACGTTAAATCATCTTCATTCCTTCTATTGAAAATAACTGACTGTCAGACCTACACAACGACCCATTTGCAGCTAGAACCAGGACAGATACTTCACTTCGCTACCTTAAAGACAGTGGAAAACATCCACTCATTTGCTATTATTCGTCTAATGATTTGATATAACAACACTTAATTCATACTGGAATCTAGGGAGCGTTTCCGTTCTTTTGGCCCTCAAATGTACCTACAATGAAAAAAATTATTATTCAACAAAACAATGAGTTCAGATATTGGTTTTAATCTGTGTTGAACTCCGTTTTTGACATGCCAGTCTGTGTTTGGTGATGTGGTCACACAAAAAATATCAGTGGACAATTGTTATTCCTAGAGATCGACTAATTATTTTGATCTAAGGGCAACAGGAATGTCCTGTTACATATTCATGATAACCTCTGGTCTCCAGCTACAGCTGAAATTTGTTTGTAAAAATGGCTCTGAGCACTATGGGACTTAACATCTATGGTCATCAGTCCCCTAGAACTTAGAACTACTTAAACCTAACTAACCTAAGGACAGCACACAACACCCAGCCATCACGAGGCAGAGAAAATCCCTGACCCCGCCGGGAATCGAACCCGGGAACCCGGGCGTGGGAAGCGAGAACGCTACCGCACGACCACGAGATGCGGGCTTTGTTTGTAAGTTTGGTTCGCTGTCGACTTCTACAAAGGTTCTTTTCTTTTTATCGGATTTAATTCGAATTCATTGCGCAATTTGAAAATTGTAGGCAGTACTATTCCAAACACTTTGGCGTTATTGGCGAATTATCACGAATTAATTTTGGGTACTGCTGAAATAGATAAACAGTCGTTGCACCAATTAAGTAAACCCAGAAGTTTTAGCCTTTACCCATTTGGATAGACAGGAGGCTAATTGTCTTCTCTAGCCTCTAAAAATCGTTATCTACCTACTATGCATCCTAATTCGTTTCCTATTTAGATTAAGAATGCAACAGAAAGAAATCACAGACCAAAGATAGTGTAAGTTTCAAAATGCTCCAAACGCTTTTAACGGGAAAGTGAAATGAAGTATCACCTGTTGTAGGATAAGAGTTTTAAATCAAACTACTAAATACAACTTTTTTTCCCTATGCGCAATGAATTTCCCTATTCTCAGGCACTTTTAGTATCAGCATAAAAGTGTAAGCAACTGAATTCTTTAAAATGTGTGTTGGATTATTTTTCACATGTAAGCTTACTTGTGTTCGAATATATTCCTGAGGGACTTTGGGGCATCATCGTTCTGGATTTGTATAGATTTCCCGATACGCTCCCTTTATTTATAAAAGTCCAGTAGAGCTGTGCTGATAAAGTTGTTTGACGCGTCGTTCTGAACATTTTCAACAATTCGGGTAATAGGGTAATTGTCCTTGCGACAGAGTATAGATCGCGTGATAGTTCAGTATCGTGAAATAATGCGGTGGGACATTGCATGTCAGTCAAGAATCAAAGTAAAATAGTTTGCTGCCAGCTAAGCTGGCCACACGTAAATATACAGGCGACGATAACGTCAGTCGGTCAAACAGTCATTATGAGTCATTGCTAACTGTGATTAACACTCTGCATGATAGCCAGTCGTAAATATGCTAAGAACCGTAGGCTGCCACTTTCAACTATACTCGTTTATTATCCATCGCGTTAAGGGCACCTGAAGAAATCATTCAAAAAGCCGTAGAAGAACTGAAGACGTTTTATCCTCAAGAAACTAGAACTGAGAAAAATCTAGGACCTGGTTAGGCCATAAAAGTTTGACGATGTCTGAAGTAGAGGGAATATAAAATGTAGAATGGCAATCGAAAGAAGAGGATTTCAAAAGAAGAGAAATTTGTTAATATCGAATGTTACTTTAAGTGCTACGTAGTCTTCTCTGCAGGTATTTGTCCTGAGTGTAGCCTCGTAGCGAAGTGGAACTTGGACGACAAGCGGTTAAGACAAGAGAAGAATAGAAGCTGTTGAAAAGCGGTGTTACAGAAGAATGCTGAAGACTAAATGAGTAGATCGCGAAACAAATGAGGAGACACTGAATATAACTGGGGCGAAAAGAAACTTGTACATAACTTGACTGAAAGAAGTAATCGATGGACAGGGCACATTCTGAAACGTCAAGGAATCATTAGTTTAATATTGGAGGGAATTGTGGGGATTGAAATTTGCAGAGTCAGCCAAGAGACAAGTATAGTAATCAGCCTCAAATTGTTGTGGATTGCAGTAGTTATTCAGAGATGAAGAGGCTTGCACAAGATTGAATAACGTTGATAGGTACATCAAACAATTTTCAGGACTGAAGACCACAACAACATCAAAAACAACAACAGCAGCAACAACATAAGTCGGTACATTTTGGATCAAATAAACAAGAGCCGAGATCCTTCATCTAGGGACAGATGTACTTAATGACGATCAGTTTGCATTAGGTACGTACCAGGGAAGTTTGAATTATCACCCTCAATGCAATTTTCCCGCAACAGTCCGACTTTATATATAGGTGCTACAGAAGAATGCCGAGGACTACATGAATAGACCACGAAACTAATGAGGAGGCACTGAATAGAACTCGGTAGAAAAGAAATTTATGGTATAACTTAACTGCAAGAAGGAATCGATGGATAGGACAAATTCTGAAACGTCAAGGAATCATTAGTTTGATATTGGATAGAATTGTGCTGGACGAAAATTGCAGAGTTATTTTATTTATAATGTGAGGGATTAGACAGAAGTTTCTAATAGTAGTAGGTCCATTACCTAGCTACTACTGTATTTTAAAATTTGGGAAGCAGTCACACAACTAACGCTACTTCCATGGTTTGTTTCACTACACATGCACAGGGATCCCAAGTTAATCTCCCTGTCGCCATTTTCAAATTTTGTCACGTGGTACGGACAATTCGAGGTCAGACCACTTGTGGAGCCCACATCTTTTCGAACAAACACCAATTCTGTCACTAGTAGAGCAGGTGGGATCAATGTTGTTGGGACTACTTGGAAAGGGTTGTCCACTTCCTCCATCTGTGATATAATCAAGGAAAACCTCCTTCGAAACAGGGTTCATTGGAAATTTTTAATATTGTGATTTAAAACTGAAATAAGATACTATGCTTTTATGAAAATATTCTTGTATGCAACAATGAAAAAATATGATTTGATCGATATGTGCTGTGTACCTACCTCTTATGATGAAAACGACACTGTTTCTCTTAACTGCATACTGTTTTAGATTTGGTGCATTACAGAGCTTCAGTGTTACTCAGCCAAACACAAGTCCAGCTGACGACGCCAAGCCGGCCGAAGTGGCCGTGCGGTTAAAGGCGCTGCAGTCTGGAACCGCAAGACCGCTACGGTCGCAGGTTCGAATCCTGCCTCGGGCATGGATGTTTGTGATGTCCTTAGGTTAGTTAGGTTTAACTAGTTCTAAGTTCTAGGGGACTAATGACTTCAGCAGTTGAGTCCCATAGTGCTCAGAGCCATTTGAACCATTTTTTTGACGACGCCAAAATTGGAAGAGCCGACTGTTTCACATCCCTATCTCAGCCAAATGCCAGCCCAGCTTGTGGTACGGCAAAGGGATTCCCGACTGGGAATAAAAGGGATGGGTTCAGCAATTCCGACCTTTTTGTCACAACCCAGGGAAACAGCCCGTAAACAGTTATCGGAGCTGGGAGGGACTTGAACTATTTTTTTGTTGTAAACCGCCCGGATGGCGGCGCATGGGTCTGCTCCTGTAAGGATAGGCCGAATGTAGGAAGTTAGTAGGTGCAGGAAAAGGTGAAATGAAATGTTTGGTATTGCTATTAGGTTATAACCCTTTTACTTAACTTTGCCTACAGATGAGCACGTAGGTGCGAAGCTGTTCTTCCATCAAATCTAACAGCTATTAGTAGTTGGACAACTATCGTTGAAGTAACACAGTCTGTAATAGCTAGCTCCCTACGAAGTAGAAACAATGTTGCTAGGTCGTCTCCTCGGAATCAAATGGGCTAAATCTGGAGCGGAGCTCCTAGATCTGCACAGCGCCGGCTACAGGGCGCTGTCGTCGGTGTCGGTGTCGTAGTGCCAACCTAAGAACTTGCTCCTACGCCGTGACATCGTAGCTATCGATACCACAATCTTTAATTAACATCCAGTACAATGTTATCCACTGTCTGAGAAAAAAATAAGATGATTTACCTGTGTTCCATTCTCTACTACAGTGAGCAGAGCTGTCCCATTAAACAGTCGCTCCTCTTCCCAGCCTAATGTACCAGTAGGCTAAGAGCAGGAGATGTGGGAGAGAGGGATTCCACGTTCCTTTTAGTCAATCTCCGAAGCGTCCGCGGTGTAGCACGAAATCGCACTGCTTGTCGCAGCAAGAATCCAGCCTCCTTTGACGATATGCGGTGCACGAGACAAATCACGAAACTTACTTCTCCGCCGATTTAATAGGACACTTTTATTGCTGGTCCACATTAATCCTCTGCACTCCCATATATGCAACATCATCCTGAACAACCGTCAACGGCCTCGCTTTGAGCTGCGAGACAGGGTTAAACTTTGTGGAGCGTCCCTTGAATTTTATGGCTGGCTGCGAGACAGAGCTAAACTTTGTAGGGCGTGTGTTAAATGTTATGGCTCTCTGTCTATAACTTCCTCCCGAGATGAATAAGGCCCAAATTATCGAAACGCAATCTGACTACTCTGACTTGTTGTTCTACAGACACCCAAACTTAAACAGTGCAAAGAAAATTTTTGTTTCAGTTAATATCTGTTTGATTAGCAATGTTCAGATTTATGCTTTCACGTATAAACGTGTTATATTTCGTCGAAATGACCTCGAAACGCCAGAACACCACAAACAAAATTAATAAAATGTCGAGTAGCCCCCTTCTCGAAACTGTCGTATTGACTTACGTTACCTGACCTGAAAAAATTAACTAATGCAAAAAAAATTTTTTTTGTGAGCACCTACTACGAGCATAAATGGTCATTGATTAAAAACTGAGTTGTATGAGGCACGAGATAATTTATTGTAATTACTGCCACACAGAAGAGAGCAAGCGTGAGCCGTAGTTAACTACGGCCCACGCTTGCTCTCCTCTACTAACCTGATAAAATTGAGATTTAAGTTAGATAAATTTACGAAAGGTGCGAATTTGGAATAAAGATACGAGATTTGCGAGCACTTTATATTTATTGTTGTACTTAAAATATACAAAAACCTTACACGGTTCAACTGGTTAACATACAAACACTACCGAGTGAGGTGGCGCTGTGGGTTGCATACTGGACTCGCATTCGGGAGGACGATGGTTAAAACCCTCGTCCTGCCACCGTGATTTAGATCTCTGTAATTTCCCTAAATCGCGAGTGGCAAATGCCCGGATGGTCTGTTGTGAAAGGGCACGGCCGATTTCCTTCCCCGTCCTTCCGTAATCCGATGGGACCGATCACCTCGCAGCTTGGTCCCCTCCCCCAGACCAAACAACCATACAAACACATGTTTCTCTCAGCATACTCATACGAAGAGCACGTCCTTAATACGCGTTAGAAAATGGTATGAAAAGTGCAAGATCTATCTGATGAATGAAGTACCAACTTACAACAGCGACCATGAGTTCATAAACAGTAAGCAACCACGTAGCTCCAAAGTAACACCATGCAGAAAAGTAGTAGTACGCATTACCTTGTGGTGCTGAGCCCACACATAGAGAAAGGCTGTATATGCTTGTTGTTCTCACATCCTCAGTAGGAACTTAGGATGTATTACTGCACTGGATATTATTGCAGCCACGATCATTAATAGCACATACTATACTGACGCCTTTTACCCAAAGTAGCACCGAAACAGAATATATCAGAAAACAATCTCATCATCAAATACAACTTCTAGACACCACATTATGACCAGAACCGTCTGTTCGCAGCCATAACAACACACTTACTCCAACTCAGTATTATAAGGTGATCTGCACTTCTTCGTTTCGAAAACTAGCCTGCCCAAGTAAGGCGACTACGCCCACGGTATTCATTGGTGCACCAAACTCACTCAACAGGTCACAGGCAAAGACCTTACTATAGCCAGTGTAGCAGAGAAAAGGCGGAAGTCGATCAGTGAGTTACAGATACAAAAGCAACAGGGCGTGCCAGTAGCCCACATGTAAGGAAATGGAACATAAGGAAAATGCCTGATCAAATCAGACACCTTTCAGCTTGACATCTCGGAAGTGAATAATTAAAAGCTCTATAGCTCCATATTTTCAGGAATTATTCGGGTATGCGACCGCTGGACTGGGAAGGTTCACACCAAACAGTTCAATACATCGCCTCCAGCTGGCTACTAATAACTGCAGTTGATACTCACCATAATGACTAATCGGAAACACAATTCAGATTCAGTAGTGAAAAGGTCGCCAGTAAATACGAGGCTCAAATTAGCACGGAAACATAATGGTATGCGTTAGTCCACATGTAATATTCGTATCATTTAACCCTAGCCACTAAGTCATTTTCTTCTGACATCATCTCTAGATATCTAATGTCTGCACGCAGTACTGTAACGTCTTTGTTTTGGCTGAATAAGTCCACCCTCATTATTCTCCAACTCTCGCCGTAAAAATGGGAAGGTTCCTCAGCAGAGTACTACGACAGCGCCCGAGATCGCAGTTTGTTCCCGTAGTTTTTCGCGCTATTTTCAACGACACGGTTAATCACGAAGGCTCTACCACTAGTGTCTTCAGAAATACTGAACGGTAACACATACTATACACCAGAAGGCACGCGACTTACAGGCCTCACGAATGCTGCCTGCTACCTTCAGATCGCTCAGCGTCGTTATTTAATACACAGCCCTTTCACCCAGTCAGAATTAGGAGCTGAAAGTAAACATTCTCATTGGCCTTTTCCTGCTTCCGCTTACAGAGATTCGGTAAGGTGGTGTTTTTTTGCCACGTCGTTTTGAAATGGATCTAGGAAACCCCGTAATGAGGAAATCACTTGACCTCCACCCAGCGTCGTGTGCTCCGACCCTTGGCTATTTGTGGAGGATTAGAAAGACCAACCCATTACCTCAAGTCTAGAGAAAACTTCTTTCCTTGACGTACTCGATAGCCACCGAAGCTGCTCGGGGTAGCCGCGCAGTCTAGGGCGTCTTGTCACGGTCCGCGCGGTTCTCCCCGTCAGTGGTTCGAGTCCTCCCTCGGGCATGGGTGTGTGTGTTGTCCTTAGCGTAAGTTAGTTCAAGTTAGATTGAGTAGTGTGTAAGCTTAGGGACCGATGACCTAAGCAGTTTGGTCCCGTATGATCTTATCACAATTTTTTTAAAAGTAGCCACCGTAACGCATAATGATATGTTACAATACATGTGTGCGTGTGTGTGAGTAACTAATTTGAAACACAGAAAGCTAGCCCAAAGACATATATATCACTTCCCAACATCCGCGGACTGACTTCTTAACCACATTTTTGAGTGAGAGCATGAATTATCTTGTCAGTGAGTGAAATATTCAGAAACATAGTAAGCCAAGACTGTCTCGAATGTAGGGGCACAAATTTGTATTACGGTACAACAAGTATATTGCGAGATCGATCAACAATAGCGCTCACTGCGACCCTCCCGTGGTGACCTTTAGGGACCAGAGGGAGGGTGCGACGCGTTGTCGGCACACAGCTGCGGCCGCCCCAGTGTATTTGATCAACGTCGCCTCCCCTCAGACTCCACAGCGCCAAACACCTGCACCCACCACTGTGTGGTGCGCTGTGGGAACCCAGGCGTACAGCCACGTGCGGCCCGTAATCGCACACAGGAATGTCGAGTAGCGAACGCTGGAAAGCACTCATTACTGCAAGCTCGCACTTGGCGATCCAGTCTTGATTATGCCGAGCGTTTCGTTACATGAAATGCAGCACTTAACGTTTCTGCCCCACTTAGCGGACGGTATTCGCTTTAGTAGTCAAAGAACTTTGTATTTCACAATTTATCTGGTCTCTGGTCATACCTAAGCGGCATTTCGCTTCCTACATGTCTCTCGCTTTCCCTTTCCTATTGATTCCAATTGAAAACTGGTACATCCTATCTCCTTTCCTCATCTTCTCTCTCCCTCTCTCTCTCCCTCCCCCTCCCCTCCCCTCCCCACCCCACCCCTCCCCACCCCACCCCACCCCAGCTGTCCCCTCAATCTGTCCCTCCGTCGCACGTTGATTGGAGCATATAAACAGAGCTAATTACGGTAAGAATGCAATTTTGCAGTAGAGTGTGTGTTTCCTGCTTTGATGATTACCTTTGTGTAATTATTATACCTTCAAATCTTCCTAAATCACCCACGTTCGAGAATCCGTACAATTTACGCTACGCATACTGTTTGCTCAATTTTATTTGCGGCGAACATATACGAGAGTGTGTGATATAAGGCCCCTACTGTGCAGGATTCCCATTGCCCAGTTACGCTGTTTCTAAAGTTGTAACAGGGTAGATCCATATAATCCACCTTTTGAAGGAACATGCAAAACCATTTCACAAATGTATATTGTACTAAAAGTGAAGAACGCATAACGTTGTAAAGAATATAAATGCTTTAATATATGTATTATCAAAGGTAAACAATATGACTTATACAGTGGAGAATATCTCTCGCCCTATAGTTCACCGGCCACAACATTGATAAGGCTGACAGATGCCTTGTAACTGTAATGACAAAAGTTAGATTTAGTCATACCAGTTTCTCAGTTCATCTCATCACAACTGGTTTTGCGGACAGCACTCAGTCAGGTTTTGAGGGTTAATCTACTGAATTACAGACATGAATCTACACTCTAAATATGAACAGAGTATCAAGAAGTTCAAAAATGTTCAAATGCGTGTGAAATCTTATTGGACTTAACTGCTAAGGTCATCAATCCCTAAGCTTACACACTACTTAACCTAAATTATCCTAAGGACAAACACACACAGCCATGCCCGAAGGAGGACTCGAACCTCCGCCGGGCAAGAAGTTAGTGAATCCAATGAATAAATCGCGAATCCCATTTCCTTATGCCCAACTCGTCATTCGGGAACTACGTAAATACACGTTGACGTTTGTTGAACTATATGAAATAAAATTTTTGTAACATCTGAACGGTTTGCGTTAGGACGTTAAAACTAAACGGTTGGCCGCAGGAGATGATGGGAATTAGTATGCGCTGTATAATTTAGCTTAGCGACTAGGCCCACTTTCATTTGGGTGGGTTCGTTAATAATAAAATTGGCGCAATTGTGAAACTGAGAATCCGCATTTCGCTATCGAGAAATCTCTTTACCCTCAACGGGTGACTATGTGGTGTGCACTGTCCGGTCACACAATAATAGGTGCGATATTCCTTGATGGCTCGGTGACTACTGCACATTACGTTAAGGTTTGGGGAATGATTTCATCCCTATTATCCAAAGTGACCCTGATTTCGAAAATATGTGGTTCATGCAAGATGGAGCTCGCCCACATAGAAGCAGGAGAGTGTTTGATGTCCTGGAGGAGCACTTTTGGGACCGCATTATGGCTATGCGCTACCCAGAGGCCCCTGGTAAAGGGTCTCGATTGGGCGCCATATTCTCCGGATCTAAACACGAGCGACTCTTTTTTGTGGAGCTATATTAAAGACGAGGTGCACAACAATAACCCCAAAACCCTTTCTGAGCTGAAAACAGCTATTCAGGAACTCATCGACTGCATCGATGTTCCGACCCTTCAGCGGGTCATGCAGAATTCCGCTACTCATGTGTAGCACATGATCTTCAATGATGGCAGTCATATCTAACATGTCATAACCTAAATCTGAACATCTGTAGTGGCGTTTACGTATTGAATAAAGTGTTAGCACGCCGTAGTTTGTATTTATTTACTTTTTTTTCATATAGTTCAAAAATTGTCACCCTGTATATATAAGGCACCGTAACAAAATTTTCACTATATCTCACATCGGTCTGCAGTTATTTTTGTGTTTAAAATATGCTATTAAGTTTTGTATAAACGATGTCAAAAATTGTTTGCGAATTAGGACAGTATGTTAGATGTGGGGAGAATTCTGTGATATCGCCATGTTTATTGCAAATAGGCTATTTTGTGTAAATTCTTTAGCGTGTTAAAAATAATTTTTTTTGGAAATTTATTTTTCATCATCCATGGCAGTATAGTTATTTTATGAAATTATAAATGGACGATGAA
Organism: Schistocerca nitens; assembly: GCF_023898315.1. Classification (NCBI taxonomy): domain Eukaryota; kingdom Metazoa; phylum Arthropoda; class Insecta; order Orthoptera; family Acrididae; genus Schistocerca; species Schistocerca nitens. The sequence goes on along the minus strand of NC_064619.1, from coordinate 382,561,452 downwards.
AGAAAAACATAATAGTTACGACAATACAGGTGCATAAAAGTTTTCCAGAGAAAAAGAGACATAAATCATTCAGCACGAAGAAACTGTTCGCAGAAGCATTTCACCGATTTACGGTTTTATAATCTATTAGAGGGAATTTGTGTGAAGGTGTAGATGAGTACATAAAGCAAAAGAAAAGGAATAGAAATGACAAGTGAAATGACTGGGGCTCGAGCTTCCCTCCTGTCTGTCCGTGTAGTGGTATCAAATCCCTAAATATTGCTCTGACACAGTCGACACACTTATTTAACGTGTAGAAAATTATGAGTACAGAAAATATTTTGTGGAGAATAATAAATCTAATGTTCAGAGATTGTGCGTGTCTTTCGATAGACTGCTTTCGACTTCATGTTATTGTTTACACAAAGTTCAGCGATCTCATCGAATTCCTTGGCATGCCATATCCTAACTGTTCCCACACACTCTAGATATTTGTACGGAGTTGTCTTTCACGTCGTGATGTATAGTAAACCGACATTTCTACCATTATTACGAATCGACGATACCGAGGTATGCTGCGTGCCCCAACTATTACCAAATCTAATACTATAAATTTGGTATTGAATGTTTGGTACGATCTTTGCCCCGAAAGACACTGACAAATTTATTGGTTCGCAACATTTCACCCTTGCAATCCTCACCCCGCCCACCATCCTCAGCCGGCCGCGGTGGTCTAGCGGTTCTAGGCGCTCAGTCCGGAACCGCGCGACTGCTACGGTCGCAGGTTCGAATCCTGCCTCGGGCATGGATGTGTGTGATGTCCTTAGGTTAGTTAGGTTTAAGTAGTCCTAAGTTCTAGGGGACTGATGACCACAGATGTTAAGTCCCATAGTGCTCAGAGCCATTTGAACCATTTGAACCACCATCCTCATCAGCAGTACTTTTATACAGTTAATGAGTCATGTATATATGAAATTTGGTTGACATTCCTACAGAGAATCCTGAGTTATATTTTTGTCACTCATTTTCACCCCATACCCTCAGCCATAGGTGTGCTAGGGGTGTCTTACTGTCGCAGTAAATTTTAGTGCGTGTGCCAAATATGCCAGAAATTGCTTCAGGCGTTACGGAGATACGACAATACGTCACTGTTTTTGCACATTCCTACCCGCAACTGTAGGGATGTCTCATAAGTGTAGTGAACCCGAAAACTACGAATTTAATACTGAGATCTGTCATTATTGAATGTTTTTTTCTCGTCACGTCTTCCTTTAATCCTTAGGTGTGGTGAGGGTATATTATGGCCACAACATCTTTCTACAACAGTGAGAAATATGTGTACGAAATTTGAATAAAATAATTCCTGACGATTAAGCTTCTATATCACTCTTTTTTTCATCCCCATCGCTATGGGAGGTGGTGGTTCTTACACACATGCAAACCTTCAAGAGCTTGCGTACAATAACTCACCAAAGTTTCATTGTGGTCGGCTGAATGGTATAGGAACACATGGAAGACGAACAAACAAACATTAATTTTTATGTGTTAGACACAACGTAAAAGGAATGCCCTTGTAGTATCTTCAGATGACCAGTTAGAACACCGTCTGTGCCTTCTGTGGAACTAGACTCATCTAGAATTTTTGAAAGAAATTTCCGACATTTAACTGTTAATTGTTCATTTATATTACACAATCATGATTTCGGCTTTGTAGTCATTCTCAAGTGCATGTTGAAATGTTAAAACATGTCTGATGTGTCTGTGACGTGTCATCATCGGTAAAAAATATCTCTGATCTTATAGATCAGTTGTCGTGTTACAGTAAAGGAGTACATGTCGAAGATACGTAATATGTCAGCCATATTGTGTTTCTTAGATATGTACTTGTTACCTTGTAATACAGCTGGTCTGTAAGATCAGAAATACGTTTCTCCGACGATGATGTGTCACAGGCAGGTCAGGCATATTTTAACATTTCAAAATGCGCTTGAGAATGGCTACAAAGCCGACATCATGATTCTGTAAAATAAATGAATAGTTAACAGAGAAATGGCGGAATTTATTTAAAAATAGGTTAGAACACCGTCCTTTCGCTATTACTTGTTTCTGACAGTCAGAAAAAGAATCTTAACAACTTTTTTGGAAACGTCTTTTTTTAAGTAACTCACCAGAAAATCCGGCAACCTGTGTGTGTGTGTGTGTGTGTGTGTGTGTGTGTGTGTGTGTGTGTGTGTGTGTTTACGTTTATCCACAATTTCTATTTTTTGGCACAAGCGTATAGTGTCGCATGCTCAGCATCGTTTATTTTCGTAGTTAACGTTTTCTCTGCTAGTAGTTTCTTCGTCACTAGGTAACAGATTTACCTGTTAAATTTTGTAAACTTTACAGTAACTCAGCTTTTCTACCCGAATTGTTCTTTCATTATTAGGCTCATTACTACTACCTAAACCAACTCTGCACACAGGGAGATTTATAGAGTTGGACCAGCACCAGCCTTAAGCTTGTGTCTCGGGAGAAGATTGAAAAGTTTACCTTTTAAATCCCCCTCAAAGTTCGAATCATCAAAATGCAGGAGCCCACACTCCAGTCCTGTTCCACTCGCGAATAGTGCGTGGGAAGAATGATTGTCGATAAGCCTCTGTTGTTGTTGTTGTTGTTGTTGCAGTTGTGGTCTTCAGTCCTGAGACTGGTTTGATGCAGCTCTCCATGCTACTCTATCCTGTGCAAGCTTCTTCATCTCCCAGTACCTACTGCAACCTACATCCTTCTGAATCTGCTTAGTGTATTCATCTCTTGGTCTCCCCCTACGATTTTTACCCTCCACACTGCCCTCCAATACTAAATTGGTGATCCCTTGATGCCTCAGAACATGTCCTACCAACCGATCCCGTCTTCTGGTCAAGTTGTGCCACAAACTCCTCTTCTCCCCAATCCTATTCAGTACCTCCTCATTAGTTATGTGATCTACCCATCTAATCTTCAGCATTCTTCTGTAGCATCACATTTCGAAAGCTTCTATTCTCTTCTTGTCCAAACTATTTATCGTCCATGTTTCACTTCCATACATGGCTACACTCCATACAAATACTTTCAGAAATGACTTCCTAATACTTAAATCTATACTCGATGTTAACAAATTTCTGTTCTTCAGAAACACTTTCCTTGCCATTGCCAGTCTACATTTTATATCCTCTCTACTTCGACCATCATCGGTTATTTTGCTCCCCAAATAGCAAAACCCTTTTACTACTTTAAGTGTCTCATTTCCTAATCTAATACCCTCAACATCACCCGATTTAATTCGACTACATTCCATTATCCTCGTTTTGCTTTTGTTGATGTTCATCTTATATCCTCCCTTCAAGACACCATCCATTCCGTTCAACTGCTCTTCCAAGTCCTTTGCTGTCTCTGACAGAATTACAATGTCAACGGCTAACCTCAAAGTTTTTATTTCTTCTCCATGGATTTTAATACCTACTCCGAATTTTTCTTTTGTTTCCTTTACTGCTTGCTCAATATACAGATCGAATAACATCGGGGAGAGGCTACAACCCTGTCTTACTCCCTTCCCAACCGCTGCTTCCCTTTCATGTCCCTCGACTCTTATAACTGCCATCTGGTTTCTGTACAAATTGTAAATAAACTTTCGCTCCCTGTATTTTACCCCTGCCACCTTTAGAATTTGAAAGAGAGTATTCCAGTCAACATTGTCAAAAGCTTTCTCTAAGTCTACAAATGCTAGAAACGTAGGTTTGCCTTTCCTTAATCTTTCTTCTAAGGTAAGTCGTAAGGTCAGTATTGCCTCACGTGTTCCAGTATTTCTACGGAATCCAAACTGATCTTCCCCGAGGCCGGCTTCTGCTAGTTTTTCCATTCGTCTGTAAAGAATTCGTGTTAGTATTTTGCAGCTGTGGCTTATTAAACTGATAGCTCGGTAATTTTCACATTTGTCAACACCTGCTTTCTTTGGGATTGGAATTATTATATTCTTCTTGAAGTCTGAGGGTATTTCACCTGTTTCATACATCTTGCTCACCAGATGGTAGAGTTTTGTCAGGACTGGCTCTCCTAAGGCCATCAGTAGTTCCAATGGAATGTTGTCTACTCCGGGGGCTTTGTTTCGACTCAGGTCTTTCAGTGCTCTGTCAAACTCTTCACGCAGTATCGTATCTCCCATTTCATCTTCATCTACATCCTCTTCCATTTCCATAATATTGTCCTCAAGTACATCGTCCTTGTATAGACCCTCTATATACTCCTTCCACCTTTCTGCTTTCTCTTCTTTGCTTAGAACTGGGTTTCCATCTGAGCTCTTAATATTCATACAAGTGGTTCTCATTTCTCCAAAGGTCTCTTTAATTTTCCTGTAGGCAGTATCTATCTTACCCCTAGTGAGAAAAGCCTCTACATCCTTACATTTGTCCTTTAGCCATCCCTGCTTAGCCATTTTGCACTGTCGATCTCATTTTTGAGACGTTTGTATTCCTTTTTGCCTGCTTCATTTACTGCATTTTTATATTTTCTCCTTTCATCAATTAAATTCAATATTTCTTCTGTTACCCAAGGATTTCTACTAGCCTTCGTCTTTTTACCTATTTGATCCTCTGCTGCCTTCACTACTTCATCCCTCAAAGGTACCCATTCCTCTTCTACTGTATTTCTTTCCCCCATTCCTGTCAATTCTTCCCTTATGCTCTCCCTGAAACTCTGTACAACCTCTGGTTCTTTCAGTTTATCCAGGTCCCATCTCCTTAAATTCCCACCTTTTTTGCAGTTTCTTCTGTTTTAAGCCTCTGTATTGGCTCAAATTTATCGAATTTTCTCCTCATGGTCAGTAGGCGAGATGTATGTGGGTGGAAGCAATTGTTGTTCGACTCCTCCTGAAAAGTGCTTTCCCGAAATTTCGATAGTAAATCTCTCCGTGATGCACAACGCCTCTCTTGTAACGTCTGCCAGTGGAGTACGTTTAGCATCGCCGTAACGCTCTCTCCAGCTCGTGACGATACGCACCGCTCTTCGTTGGATCTTCTCTATTTCCTCTATCAGTCCTATCTGATATGGATCCCAGATAGATGAACAATACTCAAGAATCGGGCGAACTAGTGCCTTATAAGTCATTTCTTTCGTAGGTTACATTTCCTTAAGATTCCTCTTATGTATCTGAGTTTGGTGGCTGCTTTTCTCACTATCTGTTTTATAAGGTCATTCCATTTAAGGTCGCTCTGGATAGTTACGCGTAGGTATTTGACGGCAGACGCTGTGTCCAAATGTTTGTCATCAATAATGTACCTGTACAGTACTGGATTTCTTTTCCTATATACGAGCAGTATGTTACATTTATTTATGTTCAGGGTCAGCTGCCAGAGCCTGTACCACTCATAAATTCTCTGCAGGTTGTTCTGCAAATTCTTACTACCTTCTGGCTCGTATTGTTTTCATTAAACAGCAATGTGGGGTGGTGTCAAATGCCTTACTGAAACCAGGGAACACGGCATCAACCTGAGCGCCGTTGTCCAATGCACTGTGGATCTCATGGAGGAACAGAGCGAGCTGAGTTTCGCAGAACCTCTGTTTGCGGAACCCATGTTGATTTTTATAGAGGAGATGTTCATTTTCCGGAAAACGTCATAATTCTTGAGCATAAACATGTTCCATTATTCTACAACAGATCGACGTCAATAATACAGGTCTATAATTCTGTGTATATGTCTTACGGCCTTTCTTAAAAACGGGAATGACGTGCGGTTTTTTCCAATCGTCAGGTACCATTCGTTGCTCAATCGATCTAAGATAAATTACTGCTAGAAGGGGAGCAAGTTCTTTATAGAATCTTAAAGGTGTCTCATCTGCTCCTGATGCCTTTCCGCTCTAAGCGATTCTAGCAACATTTCTATTCCGTGAACAGTTATGTCAATATCTGCCATTTAGATGTTCGTACGACGATTGTAAGAAGGGACAGTGTTATGATCATCATGTTCTTCTGGTTAGTGTTGATAAAACAGTTACATGGCCAACACGCACCTCCACCATCCCTCGAGGAATGAACACACTTTCAACGCAAGAAACGATACAAGATACTGCTGGCACCATTCATGATTTTAATACATCGATCACCACGTGCATAAAGACTTCCTGGTTTCCAGAGATGACGGACATCATATTAAGTAAGTACTCGTTTTAATTTCTCACACATCTAAATCAATAACTTCAACTTCGTGAACCAATTATTGTATTTGCTGTTGCCCTCGGTTTTGTATGCAGCGAAATAAATCTCTTTTTTTACATATTTATTGAATTAGGGATGTCTGCGTGTCTTCATTGTAGTAAAATTAAAACCTATGTGTACCGAAATCATTAGCCCGTCAGCGTAGCGTATACTAATTTCTTAATACAAAACCTTACAAAAGGAATTCCGTCCGTAACTGCACATACTTGCTACATAAGCCAGATCTTTTTTATATTCGCGAATACAGTCATTTCATTATATGTTAATTTCCTTGTATATCCTTTATCTATTCATTGGCAGCAGGATGTTTATTTCCTTATATTCTAAGTAACCTGATCTTAATTTTCTTTTAATCATACTTCAAAGAACCACTAACCGCCCCTTTCCTTTCCGCATACCGTTCCCTACTGTTAATGTTGCTACCCACAGGACTGAGACTTAGGCGGCGGAAGTTTCAATACATTAAACGTTCACCGCTCGACAAGAATTTTACATACCTCAACTTCAAAGTAATTTTAATCAAAATTCAAATATAATGAAAAGGATAGAAAGGTGCAATTTACATTGCTGGGGACGAGTTGGTAAAGGCCTCATTATCTTCCTGCGTGAGGCGAAAATTTTCACTTTAATCACTGTATTAGGCCCTCATCTCTCATTAAATAAAGACACTCACACCTCAAGATCATTACGGTAAATATCTTTGCTGTAAGCGCTTTGTAGTTCGACTCTATGCTCTGCAAACCACTGTGAAGTTCATGGCAGAGGGCTGCTAGTCATAGCATCAGTTATGACGATATTTCCCGTTCCCTTCACATATGGAACGTGGGAAGGATTGCTTAAGTGTCTCTACGCTTGCTGTAATTACACTATTTATGTATTCGCGATCCCTAAGAGAGCAACAAACAGTGAATTTTAACACACATCAAAAAAGTTTTGCATCACCATCGTTCCCAGAACTCCTGAAAAATAGACGTTGACTGTGGATACTGCATCACAGACACAGTCCCTGCGATTGCTCAGAGATGTCACTAAACCCGCCCATAGATGTAAACAACCATGCGTGAGCAGCGCCTATTTGATGGAAGGGGTCGGACACCCGATCAGTTCCAGTTATTCCACCAGGAAGGAGGTATAAGGCTCGTGTTGTCTTTAGTTCAACCGTGCATAGATCGTCAATACCGCGGTTCGATCGTGTCCGAATTGATACTTGATGCCAGGAAGGGCTCTCAACAAGGGAAGTGCCCAGGCGTGGCGGAGTGAACCAAAGCGATGTAGTTCAGACATGGAGGAGATACAGAGAGACAGGAACCGTTTATGGAATGCCTCGCTCAGGCTGCCCAACTGCTACTATCGCAGTAGTACCTGCGGATTATGGCTCGGAGGAATCCTGACAGCAAAACCACCGTGTTGAATAATGCTTTTCCTGCAGCCACAGGACGTCGTGTTAAGACTCAAACTGTGCGCAACAGGCTGCACGATGCGCAACTTCACTCCCGACGTCCATGGCGAGGTCCATCTTTGCAACCACGACACCATACAGCGAGCAACAGTTGGGCCCAACAACATGCCGAATGGACCGCTCAGGATTGGCATCACGTTCTCTTCACCGACGAATGTCGCATATGCTTTCCATCAAGCAATCGTCGGAGACGTGTTTGGAAACGACCCAGTCAGGCTGAACGCCCTAGAAACACTGTCCAGCGAGTGCAGTCATGCGGAGGTTCCTTGCTGTTTTGGGGTGGCATTATGTGGCGCAGACGTACGCCGCTAGGGGTCATGAAAGGCGCCGTAACGGCTGTACGATACGTGAATACCATCCTCCGACCGATGGTGCAACCATATCGGGAGCATACTGACGAGGCCCATCTTTATGAACGACTCCATCGTGCACATCTTGTGAATGACTTCCTTTAGGATAACGACGTCGCTCAACTAGAGTGGCCAGGATGTTCTCTGTTGTGTCTAGACAAGACAGCCTAGACACAATGAGAGGAAGCCGAAGCCGGCCGCTGGTGGCCGAGCGGTTCTGGCGCTACAGTCTGGAACCGCGTGACCGCTACGGTCGCAGGTTCGAATCCTGCCTCGGGCATGGATGTGTGTGTTGTCCTTAGGTTAGTTAGGTTTAAGTAGTTCTAAGTTCTAGGGGACTTATGACCTCAGCAGTTGAGTCCCATAGTGCTCAGAGCCATTTTAGGAAGCCGAAAGGCACGCGCTTAAACTCACGGAGGCTGGCGTGAGGTCTGAAACAGGATACGTAATGAATGCTATAAAGAAAAGTACGTAGCTTCTGCAATACTTAACTTTAATCCACATTTGCAGAACATCGCTCTTGATGATACATTAATAGAATCTCAATATCAATTGAATACGGCGCCTTGCTAGGTCGTAGCAAATGTAGCTGAAGGCTATGCTAACTATCGTCTCGGCAAATGAGAGCGTATTTGTCAGTGAACCGTTCCTTGCAAAGTCAGCTGTACAACTGGGGCGAGTGCCAGGACGTCTCTCTAGACCTGCCGTGTGGTGGCGCTCGGTCTGCAATTACTGACAGTGGCGACACGCGGGTCCGACGTATACTAATGGACCGCGGCCGATTTAAAAGCTACCACCTAGCAAGTGTGGTGTCTGGCGGTGACACCACATTCTCGATTCATGAACCCTATCGAAAACGCCTGGGATAGATTTAAAAGGGCTGTTTATGTACGAAATGACCCACCAACCACTCTGAGGGATCTACGCCGTATCGCGTTGAGGAGTGGGACAGTCTGGATCAACAGTGCCATGATGAACTTGTGGACACTATACCGCGACGAATGCAGGCATGCATCAATGCAAGAGGTCGTGCTACTGAGTATTGGAGGTACCGGTGTGCACAGCAATCTGGACCACCACCTCTGAAGGACGCGCTGGATGGTTGTACAACATTCAACGTGTGGTGTTCATAAGCAATAAAACTGGGAGGAAAGGATGTTTATGTTGATATCTATTGCAGTTTTCTGTACAGGTTCCGGAACTCTCGGAACCGAGGTAATGGAAAACTTTTGTTGGTGTGGGTATATTTCTAGAGTCATTGCATACAGTTGGTTCTAAAAACTTTCTAAATAGGGTTTCACGGGATAGTTTGAGTCTGTCTTCAAGACTCTGCCAGTTTAGTTCTTTCAGCATCGCTGTGGTACTCTCGCTTGGGTCAAACAAACCTGTCACCATTCGTGCTGCTCTTCTTTGTATATTACTAATATCACCTGTTAATCCTGTTTAGTACGAGGTACATAAACCTAAGAAATATTTTAGGAGGGGTAGCACGAGTGTATGTCACCATCTTTGTAGACGGACTACATTTCCATAGTACTCAACCATCGAAACGGGATCTGCCATCTTCTTTACCTACCACTGAACCTACATGATTGTTTCATTTCACCTCCATACAAACTATTACACCAAGGTATTTGTACGAGATGATTGATTCCAGTTGTTGCTCATAGATACTATACTTATCGGATACTACGTTATTTCGCTTCCTGAAGGATATAAAGCTGCTTGCAAATCTTTGCAAGACTGAGAATTCTTATGATGGTCTGAATGAATATTTGTGCAACTTTTTTGAGATGGAACTTCATTATAGATAACTGCAACATTTTCAAAATCACTGGGGTTGCTATTAAATATTTTTGTGAGGTCATTCATGTAGAGTATGAACATTAATGGCGACAACACGCTTTCCTGTGGAACACAAGGGAATACTTCTACATCTGCCGATAGCTTTCCATTCATAACAATCTGTGCCTTCGCAAGAAAGAAATATTTCCGAGAATTCATTTTCTCGTACACATCTCTTGTTTATAACGACTGTATATCTCTTATTTATATGACGGTATATCTTTTCAATCGCACAAGTCGTTTTGAAGCAAATTGGCAGTATGTTTGAAGCAGCACAGTGTTACTAATATGGCGCTTCAGTTGATAAATTCTGTCCCCATTCTCAGTATGTCAGTCAGCCTTAGAGATCCCACGTCAAACATCAGAATTCCATGTACGATTTCTTGATTCATCTGTTCACCTCTGGACTGAGTTTTCTGCCGCCCTCTACAGAAAGTGCCAAACGTCTCTGTATACTTCTTGGTTTTCATTTTTTGTATGAACTTTGGGACAGCTTTGCCATGTTTAATATGCCCAGACTACTTCTACCTAAGTTCTAATACGAGCTTTAGCATTGTCCTGCAAATTGATGGTCAGGTCCTGAAGAAAGTGTCATCACTTATGTCTCTAGCTGGTCGTAGGCTGTGTTCCTAAAATGAACAGCATAGAGACAGAAGTGAAGACACTTTCTGCAGGATCTGACCATTATTATGCAGGACAATGCTCAAGCACATACAGTGCAAGCTGTTACTGATTTGTTTGACTGATGGGGCTATTAAGTGCTATACCACCTACTGCACTCCCCTGACTTAAGTCCTCGTGAGTACTACTCGATTTCTGAACTGAAGGAAGCACTTCATGGCATTCGCTTCAGAACTGCTACGAATTCATCGGGCAATAGTCCGCGCCGCTCGAACTGTCAACACAACTGGCACTGCTAAGAGTATCATACGACTTCCACATCGCTGGCAACGGGTTATACACAATGCTGGTGACTATTTTGAAGGTCAGTAAAACTTTGAAACACGTATGTATTTTCTACGACCTGTAAATAAATAGTTGCCACTCTTAATGTTCCAACCCTCGTATACTGAGAGGTCAATGTCAGAACACGCAGACTAATGAATAGAGGTCGACAATAGGTTCTCGAACACCAGTTATTGCCCGAACCTGCCGTTTCTGAGCAAAAAATACCGTTTGAGAATGGGTATAGTTACTCTAAAATATAATACCATACGTCATAAGCGAATGAAAATATCAAAGTAGACTACTTTTCGTGTCACTTGCTTTACATACTGTTCTAATAGCAAAAAGGGCAGCAGTATGTCTTTGAACACGATTTTCAACACGTGCTTTCCACGACAGTTTACGGTCTATCTGAACATTTAGAAACTTGAACTTTTCAGTCTCATTAATATGCCAATTGTGTGTAATTACAGTGACAGGTTTTTTGAATTGTGCGTTAGAAACTGTAAAAACTGAGTATTAGTGTGATTTAGAGTTAGTTTAGTTTGTACTACCCATGAATTTATGTCTTGAACTACGCTATCTGAAACAGTGCCTCACACAACATTCTTTACTACCAATCTAATGTGATCAGCAAAAAAAAAAAAAAAAAATTACGATCAACTGTAATACTATTAGGCATATCATTTATAAAAATGAGGAACAGGAGTGGCCCCAGCACTGATCCATGGGAAAGACCCCATTTGACCGTGCCCCAATCGAACCCTACATTATAGCCATTCTCAATAATGTCGAGAATGACCTTTTTGCTTCACCAATATTAATCTGAGCACACACGTAGCGCTAATCCCTGTGGATTTCCAATTAAGGTGCACAGAGCAACGACCACATCCGATGATAGTTTAAGGTGACAAACACAGCGGAAAAGCTGAAAGAGAATCGCGTATGCAGATACAGGAATGTGTTGCATGTGCGTCTGAACAAAACCTCGTGACAAGAACAGTGCTCGATTTAAAACGTCCGAAAATAGGCCCCGGACGCCTACCGGATAACTAGATTAGGTCACTAAAGGAAGAACTGAAAACGATGGACTGCAAACAGAAATGACGCACATACGTTCAAAAAGACGTAACAGGACTAAGATGACATGATAAATAAGGTACGGAAGAAGAAGAAAATACTGAAGGTGATTGCTATTAATACACTTCCAAACGAATATGGCAAGCGATAAAATGTATTCCTTAGGTTGAACAGAGACGTTACCTAAAATTGCGCTAACGCTATTAATCATCGTGGCAGCTACGTGGCGCCCTAATGTGCGCCTGTCACTGTCCACCTTGTTGTATACACCTCAAACACAGGCCGGTTGGCCTCGGGTCGATTGACCGCTCACTGATGATTAAACTAGACAAACAGTCCATGTTTAATTGCTTATCCATATTTGGACGAGGTAGAGAGTAGTTATAAGCAAACATCCTGACCCTGTCATGAGCTAGCATCCAATAGCTGTGGGTAATCACAGGAAAATGACAAGAGTTTCGCTATCATTCATAACGGGACTCTCACGTCACTTCGCATGGTACCAAAAATATTCTACGTGTAGTTGCTTTAAAAACATCCACGGGGAGTCATAGTTTCCGAGCTCGTACAACGTTCTTTCAGGAAATCCAACGAGCTGTTTTCTGCCTCTCAGCGTTTGTCGAAAAAAAGAAAGTATCAGGTTTTCCTTCCATGAAAGAGCCATTGCGACCTCACGGGAGATCCGCTGCCATCTTCGCCTTCAAGTGGTGCGATACAACAGGATACCACCTAGGTAAAATCCTGGAGAAGGAATTATTATTGTTGTTACGAGCTTCATACTGAAAGATTCATATTCCAACAACATGAAAAAAAAAAGCTGCAGGATCATAACTGAAAAACTTTCCACCATATATTGCCGCATTGTGACATCATTAGCGTCTGTCACGTGACCATAGGCGGTATATTCAACATGGCGGACATCGATGTTCCGGTTTTACAGCTTGCTGTCGTTGAATTCCTTGTTAAAGAGAGAAAATGTGCTGCTGAAATTCACCTCAAACTTCAATGTGCCTGTGGAGATGTAGGCATGGGTGCTCACAGTGTTAGGAGATGTATGAAGCATTTCAAAGATGGGAAAACGGGTACACAAGATGAGCGTCGTAACGGTCGCCTGCGAACTGCCTCCAGGGACAGCAACAAGGAAAGATTTGATGAAATCATTAGAGCATACAGGCATGTCATAGTAAATTAAATCGCTGCCAAGGGTGTAGTAGGACACAGTGAAAGAAATCATTGAAAACTTAGCTTATCGAAAAGCTTGTGCCTGTTGGGTACCACGTTTATTGACCAAACACCACGAACTTCAGAGAAGATCCATGAGCCAAAACATTCTTCATATATCGCAAAATTAAGGTGGTGAGTTTTTGACGAGTATTGTGACAGGCGATGGACACTACGGGACGCTAGAGGATATTCAGAAAGCACTGAGTCAGTGTCTTCGTGCAACTGGAACGGAGTTCTATCGTAAGGGTACTCTAAAACTGGTAGGACAATGGGAAAAATGTGTGTTAAGAAATAGAGGCTATGCTGAAAAGTAAGAGAAAAGCCTGTCGGTTACGATGATGTACTACGTTCTTTAAAAAAACTCAGAAATTTTGTGATCGTTGCTTACAACTTCCAGTTTAACCTTCGTATAACAGCAAACATGTCGCATTTTATCACGGACGGACATTTCCCAAGCGTGTAGGACAGTGCGATGTATTGTCGGATAGTTCTTGCAGATGCCAGTGAAGCGAATTTTTGTATTTGGCAGACTGATATTCGATCATTGTTAACGGTTTTCAAGTGCCCACTAAGATCTTTTGGCACTGCTTCCAGAGTGGCAAGAAACACAGAGACTACGTTCACTGCTTTCTGCCAATGTCGATGTTGTTCGAATTTGAAGTCCTCGTTGTTTCAAGTTTGCTGAAGTTATTTCTCGTCGATTCTGCTGTCACTTGGGGTGGCCATCTCAGTGGTCCACGCTTTCTTTTCTTCCTTACGTATGACGATAATGCATTCTGTTCCAGCATTCAGTATGTCTAAAGTGAGAATTCCCACAATGATGTGATTTGTTCGTTTTAGACAATTCCTTGTCAGCAGCAGGTGTTAAATTTGGTGCAAGTTACAATGGATCATATCATTGCGCCTCTGCTATTATTGTTATTATTGCTAGAAACTATTATTACTAATTCCTAGTTAACTCATTTTACATGATATTGATAAAGTGGTAATGGTTTCAATAACAAGTTTTCACTGTCTCAACTAATCTATTCGGGAACCCAACAAACTGTTCTTGCCAAAAGAGCGAAGGTTGTAGGTGTATTGTCATGTAGACTTTTCACACATAGATCTGTAATACTTGCCCTTTATTGCCACACTCATGTGTTAACTTCTGTCTAAACGTGACTGTTACTTCTTTTGACAGTATGGGGAAAAAACTTTCAGTAGCCAATGTCGCATTAACTAGTTTTTATTGTTGACACCCTGTTTCGACAGGTATAGCTTAAAGAGTAGTTCATCTCCTAAGTTCTCAGTTGAGAAATATCGATCTTAGACTGTATTTGGCCATGTTCTCATTACAATTGTTTACAAGTCACGGGTTTTGGGTGCAACGAGTCTGTGAGAAGAAAGTGACTTCCTCGGACATAACGATAATTATTCCCTGAGGTAGATTATATCGAACTCTCTTCGCAGTTGTCATTGATTTCAGCTACTTCTCTTTCTCATTTTATAAAATAGTTTGAGTATCGAGACTGTAGTATAGAGAGCACTCACTCATTAGGTGGGACTGTCCCAAGTTAAGGTGAATAATTTTGACGAGCCAAGTTAATCTTGACTTCTAGGATATGCTGCAAGTGCCAGTTTTACATGTAGGTGTAATTTTTAATTTGGTCCTCTCACATTTCTATTATATATCAGCTTTTACTGTATGATATATGCCGTTCCTGACTACAATGAGGTGATCTTGTATCGCTGACAGAAACCGCTCATTTCCTATATGCAAAGGTGCCAGCGTTAATCGCTTGTTCGATGCTTACAAATCAATATGATCGTCTCTGAGGCCGCTCTCGTGTATCCCGTGCTATTCTTTTGGACTACAGCTATTATATTGGTGTCTATTATTGCTGCCTTACACATTGCGAGGCTTCCATACGCTTCTGTTAGACTAATTTTTGTGTACTTTTTGCCTGCAGTCACCAATGGTTTGTGGAATGACACTATGGCTTCGTAAAAATCTTGCCAGAGACTCCAAAGTTGTCTTTCATGCAACTGCTCGTTATCCACTAGTCCGCTGTCCACTTCTCAAAAGGGACGGCCACTCTTTCAACAGCGGGTTTACACAGAAGCGCCAAAGAAACTGGTGTAGGTGCGCGTATTCAAATAGAGAAATCTGCAAACAGGCAGAATACGGCGCTGCGGTCGGCAACGTCCATATAACACATCAAGTGTCTTGCGCAGTTATTAGATAGGTTACTGCTGCTACAGTGACAGGTCATCAAGATTTAAGTGTGTTTGAACGTTGGGTTACAGTCGGCGCACGAGCGATGGGGCACAGCCAGAGGTAGCGATGAAGTGGGTATTTTCCCGTACTGCTATTTCACTAGTGTGCCGTGAATGTCAGGAACCCGGTAAAACATCAGACCACCGACATCGATGCGGCAGAAGAAGATACCTCAAGAACGGGACCGACGACGACTGAAGAGTCGTTCAACGTGTCAGAGTTGCAAACCTTCCACAATTTGCTGTATATTTCAAAGATGGACCATCAACAAGCGTCAGCGTGCGAACCGTTCGACGAAACATCCTCGATATGGACTCTCGGAGTCGAAGTCGCCACCCGTGTACCCTTGATGACTGCACGAAACAAAACTTTACGCCTCGCCTGGGACCGTCAACACCGGCATTGGATTGTTGACGACTGGAAACATGTTGCCTGGTCGGACGAATTACCGTTTCTAATTGTATCGAGCAGACAGACGAGTACGGGTAAAGAGACAGCCTCATGAATCCATGGACCCTGCATGTCAACAGGGGACTGTTCAAGCTGGTGGAGGCTTTTTAATGGCATGGGGTGTGTGCAGTTCGAGTGATATGGTACCCCTGATACGTCTGTATAGGACTCTGGCGGGTGACACGTACGTAAGCATCATGTGTGATCACCTGCATCCATTCATGTCCCTTGTGCATTCCGACGGACTTTGGCATTTCCACTAGGATAATGCGACACCCCACATGTCCATAATTGCTACATAATAGCTCCAGAAACATTTTTCTGATTTTAAACACTTCCGCTGGCCACCTAACTCAACAGCGATGCACATTGTTGAGCATATCTGGGATGTCTTTCGTAGTTCAAAAGATATCTCCACCCCCTGGTACTCTTACGGATTTATGGACAGCCCTGCTGGATTCAAGGTGTCAATTCCCTCCAGAACTACTTCAGGCAAGAATGGAGTCCATTCCACGTCTCGTTGCGGCACTTCTGCGTGCTCGCGGGGATCGTACAAGATATTATGCAGGTGTACCAGTTTCCTTGACTCTTCAGTGTAGAATGGTCGACGTCGTGAATATTCCTCGTGTCTTCCTTTGGGTTTCTGGTTTCTTTGGTTATTGATCCATCTAATGTCAAGTGAAAGCCTTGAACCGTAATGACAAATGTTCTCAGATTTTCTGCTTCCCTTTAGGCCAGTTGTTTTTCTCTAGCACGTCATTCATCTTACCATTTGACGCCAGTTGTCAAATTCTCATCTGGCAGAAATTCAGATGTTTTCCGCATATTCCGATTGTATAACCATTTCCTGCAAATAGTTTTTAGTTTCATGTGTCAAAGCACTGTTGTTTCTGATTGTGACTCAAGTATTTTGAAGATACCTTTCGTCCGTTAGGTACCATTCATTCTCCTTAAGGCGCCTCAAACAAACCTATGTTTGCGCATTCTGTCAGTAATTTTCCTGTTGTATAATACATTTCTTGTTTCGAGTTTTTTAAAAGTAGATCCTATGTTTCTTATAATTTAAAGCAAGTGTAATGAGTAGGATCTTTTTCTCTGTGTTCTTTCCTTTTCCGATAGTAAATGTCTCTCAGAGAGTGCAAGACACCTGAAAAAATGTAGACACACTGGTTTTCTGACAGAGTTGGGGTGATGAATCTTGCTGTTTATGGAAAAGCGCTTTATGTTGTAAACGTTTCGTGAGATTAGGAAAGCTATTTCTATTTCTCCTGGCTCTCGCTCTTAAGGCTTCTTTGTTTGCACATTGACTTTAAGCCACTCACCCGTATCTTTCAAGTTATTCAAGCGTTTTATTGGTTCTCATCTGCTGTTTACCTAAGCTGTACTGCACTTCATGTACAACTGATACGGCAATAACGCTACTACTTTTGCTTTTATTAGTAGTAGGAGTTGCATTAGCAGTAGCAGTAGCAGTACATGTAGTGTTTTGCGAATTGTCTGCTATAGACGAGACTGTGTCGGAAGATCACGAGAAACTATTTAAACCACATTTGACCAGTAATAAGTATAAAGTTAAGTGAAACTTCCTGGCAGATTAAAACTGTGTGCCGGACCGAACCTCGAACTCGGGACCTTTGTCTTTCGCGGGCAAGTGCTCTACAAACTGAGCTACTGAAGCACGACTCACGCCCGGTCCTCACAGCTTTACTTCCGCCAGTACCTCGTCTCCTACCTTCCAAACTTCACAGAAGCTCTTCTGGTTCGCAGTGCCTCTCAGGTTTGGAAGTTTAGCTAGTCTCTGCTTCGTTCTCTGTTGTTCTTAATCAATTTTTGCCTAAATACATTGACCCTTAACCAAATTTTGCGCATATGGGCCTATCCATCACATTCAGAAGTCCCTGTGCGCGTCCCTTGTTTTCGTCGAGAAACGCTGTGGCCTCCGTGAACTATGATACTTCTCCCTTGCACATTTATTCCCTCTCCGAAATATTATAGCACCTTAGTCATTGCTTCTTACAGAAATATGGTAGCGGTAAGCTACACTGCTACACTTCGATGATACGTACTCATGGGTGTTTCCGTTCTTGCTACTCGTCACGGTATTTACAAAAATTGAGAGTTAATCCCTTTGCTCTAAGAAAAGTACTAACCTAATTTTCAAGAGTCACGCATGTGAGAGGTTCATTGTCTGGTTAAGAAATTTACGTTAAAGTCTCCTACATCTTTTCAATCAAAGTCCACTAATTGATGTTCACAGCACTGCTCAGTAAATCTAACTGAAGGCCCCCAGAGCTATCAATCTCACAAGCCATATATCATAAAATCTATTAAACTGTCAGTGATATGTGCTAAATATCAACACAGAATAATTAAACGTTAATTTATTCATAAACGATGTCGACATCCATATAATACATAAATAAAATCTATAATGCGCAAACAGTGTTCAAAACGAAGCGACTGTGTGTCTGCTGGCTGCTGGCTCCGAATTATCCCACTGCTGAATAATTAGGCCCTTACAAAGCAGTTCTAACACACTCCGAGGTAATTTTAGTTCTACTGGATAATGACAAATTACAGTGTCTGGGGATCTGCCGAACTATCGCGAACCACTTGCATTCAACAGAGATAATGTGTATTTGAGGCAGAAACTCATCTCTGATATGAAACCTGATGGACGACTCATTGTTTCCATACGCGCTGGTGCTGCGTGTTATACTCAACCTGTGGTGAAATGGCGCCGCTGACGTGCTGCAGGCTCTGCCGCAGAAAACGACGCTGATGTCGCAGTTTGAACATAGCACGTCTATGCAGGATCCCGCTCCGTACCTTGTCTCAGACCGATCTTCAGAACTTTGTCTCCTACAAGAGACAGCGGCAAGTGATATCCTGAACGAATAAGTAACACTACACAACCAAGCTCACCCTCTCTACAGGAAGCTTGGAGACTGAATCTTCATTTCAATGCGCACATTTTCGGGCTCTTACAGATTCCCGGCAATGCACTTTAGTCCACCAACCGTAAAAAGTGCGAAGCCCGCAGTTCCATTTGCGTGGAACCTTCGTCACCGAAAATTCCGTCAAAACAACTTGTCTCCAAACAAATCCAATGGACGTTCGGAATCCACCTCCACTTCTGAGAAACATGAGTTTTGGTTCCGTCACTTTGATATCACTGACTCCTCTACGAAAGGGGTCTTTTGCGTTTTCCCGTAGCTTTGCTACAGAGGTGCTGAGAACTTACACCAACAGAGTTACGAGGCTAGGTCCATTATTTCAGCCCCCCCGTCTTCTTTCCGAAAGCGGCCGATGGCTGTCAGCAAAAGAGGTTAGGGTTTCAGCCTTCGGCCTTTCTCTTCGTTATAAAGTGCACAATGCCCTGCGTGGCTACTGACCTCCTCGGCGCCAGACCTCCGTTACAAAGCGTCATCTCTGGCTGGACCGAGCCCTGTCAAAGAGCTGTCTTTTTTGTAGCTGCGTTCCTTTGCCGGTCCAGTGTCCCTCATAAATCCACCGTGCTCTGCGTTCTCATACACACCAGACTTACGAAAATAAGATAGCCACCATCAGGTAACAGAGGGAAAGGAATCAGTCTTTCTAAGGTAGTACGTCACGCTTCAGTAATTATGAGTCCTGACATTGTAAATTGCTTCGCTAAAGACCATATTTAATATTTTAATTAAAAATATAAATGAAAAATGACATGCGACTAGGCTTGCTGCGTTTGACCTTTAATGTCTGAGCTGAATTAAAATCGTGTGTTATTCAAAGATTGCATTATGGTCGTACTATACAGACATCAGAGGATCTTAAAATGAGCCTTGAAGATAAGCACATAATGGTCGGAAAGGAATATTTATAAACGGCCTCAAGACCCATCTGTACATCACAAGAAAAGCAACTCCCACTATTAAACTCTAGGGTACAAATTCTATTTATCTCGTTTCTAATCTTCGTGATGCATTTTCGAAATGATCATCTCAATGGTAGATTCATCAGTATGCTATCACAAAATGATTCAACACTGTATTTTCAAAATCTACTGTGTGAACAATTATTTCGTCGAGATCTATGTCCAGGGCTCTGTGGCCTGAAGGACCCAGTATTTTTTAAGTTTCTCAAATTTGTGAATTCTTAAGGGACCAAACTGCTTAGGCCATCGGTCCCTAAACTTACACACTACTTAAACTAACTTATGGTAAGAACAATACACACACCCATGCCCGAGGGAGGACTCGAACCTCCGGCGGGAGGGGCCGCGCAGTCTATGAAATGGCGCCTCAAACCGCACAGCCACTCCACGCGGCTTTAAGTTTCTATTCACATTTTAATTTCTGGTAACCAAAATGTCTCCTGACGCCTAAGTTTCTTATAGTTACATTTCCTCCAGACATTGTATATTGATAACCCATACATGAAATACGTATTTTCAGGTTCCTATATCTAGTAATGTTCCATCGACAAAAACTGGTTATGGACCAAGAAGAATTGTGGTTTCCACCGCGGATACGTTACATACGTCTGTGTGTCGTTTTGCGTGACACAACTACCAGCTGCGTTAAAACTCTGTCTATATTGACGTCATCGTTGATATTACGTTATATGATGTCTATAAAAAGTGAATGTGACTTCGTTAGTAGCAGTGGACATTCAATGTTCACTTGAAATTGCCCTGACTGAAGATTCCCTCTACGCTAAGTGAATAAAGTAAAAAGGGAATAATATTATTAAGCGATCTGAGTGTCCTCAAGAATGATTCGTAACAGACACGCATATGTAATGCAACGGAAATTCTTCTGGCATCTGAAATGATCTGGTATTGATTATGGTGACCTAGTAATGTAACGTTGTCACGGAACGTTATAACGAGACGACAAAATAGCTGCTGCCCAAAAGCTTAGAGAGATACTTACCTGCCGTAATCTGAAAATGATTTACTACTTCTAACAAATGCTTGATATTTGAATTAGCTTGGAGTAGAAGAGGCTGCAGTTGAACTGCATAAGGTACTAGTGCAAGCCCCGTGAATATTCAGTACTGCTGTCTTGCAAAAGTTCAATAACTTTAATTAAATTGATGAAAGGAATAAAACACCGATAAAGAGAAGAAATTTTGTTTCAACCTCAATGTTATTATTTGATCCCAAAATCACAGGGAATCCACACAGAACAATTAGATTACAGTTATGTAATGTACGTAAAATTGTGCACTCAGCTTAAACATGAGAGGAACATGTAATAAGTTAAGCAACTCTTTTTATTCTCTCGGCCAATTTCAGTTGAAAAATTACGGAATTCATTATGAGACACGGTGTAATACGCCCGCTTCAGCCCCTATTCTTCCATAAAGTTGTGATTGGTGGCGGCACTCTATGTGGCTTTCAAAATGGCGTTTGTTATGGAGGTGCTTTCCCAGCAGTGTGTTGTCACTGAGTTTCAACTGGCGGCAAACTGGAGCATCACAGATATTCATAAACGCTTGCAAAATATCTACGGAGACCCGGCAGTGTAAAAAAAGCACGATGAGTCTTTGGACGAGGCGTTTGTCATCGTACCAAGATCGCACAAACCTTTCGAATCTCCCACGTGCATGCAGGCAGCATGCAGCTATAACACCCTCAATATAGGAATACATTCGAGGTGACCGACGGATCACAAACACCTTACTGCACAACAGGACACCTCTTTTGCTAGTGCTGTCACACTCGCCAGAGGCTGATAAAACTTCATTGCACTGAACTTCCTCATCCACCCTGCAGCTCATATCTCGCACCTTCCGACTTCCATCTCTTTGACGCAGCCCAGGTTGCACTCCACTGGAAGCATTATGGGGATGATGGGGAGGTTATTAATGCATCAAGACGTTGGCTTCGACGCCATCCAGTACAGTGATACCATATGGGCGTTCTGGTCCTCCCACTAAGCAGGCGTAGGGTCTTCACTTTGAAAGGAAATATGTTGATAAATAGCGTTTTGTAACGAAAAGAGTAGGGAATAATTTGTTGTATTGGAATCCCGAATGAAGCCAACTTATTTTCAGAAAAGAAAACGTGTTGCATTACGAAGCGATCGCACCTCGTAATATCAAAGAGTGGTCGCGAGATGAAGCTAAGTAAAAACAGAATATAAGGAAGATGGCCGATTATAATGGATATATTTCTTTTCGTATTACAGGTACAAGGGGCGATAATTTTACTTCGGCAGTTCATTAGTTTTCCTCGCACCACTTCGTGAGCCTTGGTTCACCGAAGACTAATGATTGCTTCTCCTAGGGAAACAGAGCATAAAAGTTTTCATCGTGAAATGCAATCTCTTACACGTGTGTATTAGGTCTCTACTGGATAGTTTCTGTAGCAAACTTGGAGGACGTATCTTGATAGCAGCAGTAATATCCCCAGACAGCCATTCAGCTTCCGGGCTCTCGCTGTGGCGCGTTTAGATTTTGTACAGAGATTTCCTGGGCCCGTCGCGACCCTACCTCTCAGCGCAAGAGCCTTCGCGTAAAAGTAAAGGAGGCCAGGGCAAGGTTAGGCCCCCGCGGCGGCGTCGATGGCGGCCTGCAGTGCGCCGCGTGGCAGATGCGCCGGGGGCGTTACAGCCGGCCGTTAGCGTAGCCACAGCTTGCCGGCAGATTAAAGTCTGAGCGGCCACCGCCCCGAGAACTTTTTTTATGAGTTCCACTTTCCGATTGAAGGGAGCAGGCAGAAAGAAAGGAAGAAAGGGCGCTACCCCGAGCTCGGCGGAGGAGGAAGAGTCCGTGCTGTGTGGCGGAGAGGGGTGCTAGAAAGAGGCGGGGGTGGGGGTGGGGCGAGCTTGTCGGCGAGACGTGCCCCCACTGGCAACAAGCTGCGAGATGTATGGCGCGACGCCTCCGCAGACAGGCGGGGGCCGGCGTGGCCTCCCCGATCAGTGGGTTACCGATCGACGGATGTCTTGTTCGACCTAGCAGCTCACACGTACGAGGGAAGCAGGAAAGTTCTCGGTAAGGCCTAGGGGTGGAAATGGTGCCAATGAAATTTTGTTGCTGTCGGGTTGCATCATGTTGTGCAATAACGTAAGCCGCATATCAGTATGATTATCCCGTAATTTAAAGCACCTGGCCGGATTCCAGAACTTCAGTGAGATCATGTAATTCTAAAGCCGTCGGCACACGGACCGTGCATCCGA
This sequence comes from Schistocerca nitens, assembly GCF_023898315.1. NCBI lineage: Eukaryota > Metazoa > Arthropoda > Insecta > Orthoptera > Acrididae > Schistocerca > Schistocerca nitens. The sequence goes on along the minus strand of NC_064619.1, from coordinate 382,538,465 downwards.
ACGTTGAGCGTTGAGCGTGCCGAGTTTCTGACGTCATAGCGTGGAATAGCACGTTCGGGAGTCTTTCCGAACGTGCAGAGCAATATCTGGCATGTCAGATATTAAGAGCGTGGGTCTGAGCGCTGACCAATGAGATGGCACAACGCCACCTACGTCACACGTACGCCGTCCCCCTTCGGTACAGAGTTGTGAGGGGCCATATTGGCATTCATTTGAAGCCTACAAGTATGTATGCCATTTCTGAGCACCAGCAAATTGAGAATCGTTGGAAAACCCTTTGTTAACTCTGTGATTCGTTGCAATAAAATAATGAGAAACATATTCGTGGCAAAATAATTATTGTAACTAGCGTATTATGAGAGTAGGCAATTTGAAGGCAGCGACATACTGAAGATCCACCCAAAACGTATTGTTCTTGGCACAATTTCTTATAATTAAATTTCAGTTAGTAACATATCTACGATTAAGGTTTCCAGCAAAGGGTAACATAATATATTACATATACTGAATGATGTTGGTTCAGCGTAATGAGTACCGTCACTGTCCTGGAAAGAGTAGTAAGCTGAGGGCGGCGGTTCGCGACTCGACACTGCCAAATTTTTTCCTAACATTCGCGTTTTTATTAGTTTCTGATGCTTTATTATTACTTTAATATAAAATTATACTATAATATTTGATGTTACGTAAATATAAGTTCTCCTTTTTTTGAGGGGAGACTTTGTTCGATTGGCTTAATCTACAGGACAGCTTGCGCTACTTGTACAAAGATATTTTGCTCCTTTTTCTTTTACGCTTCGCAATTCACATGTTGCAAAGATTCTGCTGCTGGGTAGGAACAGTGATCAAGTAAGACTGACCTTGGGGTTTTACTAAAATGTGAGAATGATGAAATAATGTTTATCTTATGGGGAGAAGTATTCCAAATTTGTAATGCACTGTTTGTAATGGAACTTTTGTAAGCCTGTGTCCTTATTGATTGGACATGGTACTTTCCTTTTCGTGGACAATGGAGCAAATATGCGTTTTAATAGAGCTAACGTGGGAATTTTACGCGCTCCCGTTGAGTAAACAGTTTTATTTACGAACTAGAAACATCCCTCAACTGCCGCTGGAGTGCGTTGCGATCGCGTATACCACGTTGGGGCCCACGTACCGTATGCACAAGTCGCATCGTTGTTGAGCGTTCAGCAGCACGTTGAACTTGGCACGCTCAACGTTAACGTTCGACAGCAAGGTCCGTGTGCCGACGGCTTAACGCATCTAGACCAGCGGTTTTCAGTAGGTTGTGATTACCCCCTGAGGGGTGAAATGAAATTTTCTGAGGTGTAAAAGCAATAGTGTTGACTTATGTTTCGGTCACGAATCTAAATCGTAGACTCTCATGGCCGTTATTTCCGATATTGCTGATGTAAGTTTAATGGTCATTATGAAGTGATCCAAGGCGTATTTCTGTGTCTAACGGTTCAATTGCTGGAAACACAACCAGAGGCTTAAGCACTCATAAAGCTGTTACAGACTGAAGAAAGCTCAGCAAGCCGAACTGTTTACATGTATAACGTTGACTGGTGACGTCATCAGACTGCTGCCCGTGGCCCTCGGGAAAGACATGCCGCGGGGCGTGTGTCGCATAATGTGACACGTAAGGTCTTACTGGTCTCCGCCGAGGAATGAGTAACTATTCAAGACGAGTATAATAATTTTTAACTGCGCGTTTAAATGTACGGAAGCTTTCGATAGCAAACGACAAACTGAAGACCTTTAGTGGGTTCCTTTTCGTGACATATTGTCTGCCCGTGGGCCTTGAAAGGAGACAAGTGTAAGCGAAGTGTGGCAGACAAGGTGACTAACGTGACGTCAAAAATTTGTTGCAGGGTCCGTATTTCTCACGGGCTCCGACTGCTGCCTAATGTCGCAGAGTCCCACCGTCACATGCTATGGAACTTGTATTTTCGGTTGAAACTATTTTTCTGCTTTTTCTATTTGTATGGCCTCTCTGTACCCCCTATTGTAGTAATTATTAGATCTCGCATAAACCACAGGGACAGAGAAACTAATTCGGTGATTTCCCGGTCTTAGTACATTATGTGCTTCTTAAACATACAAGAGTGGAGCAGCATTTGCGTCCCAGAAGTGAAGAGTGGCCTTTCAAAGCATTTATTGGCCACTTAATCAATTAAATAAAGATTCAAAACACAGTAAAATTTAAGCATTTATTTGTACCATCAGTCAAATCTTTCCCAACAAAACTAGTGTTTATGTACACGACGCATAACTTGAGTTAACCTTATAATCTTCTCCCGCCAGATGGAGTCATCGCCACAGGGCAATCGCCGGCCGTGGTGGTCTCGCGGTTCTAGGCGCGCAGTCCGGAACTGTGCGACTGCCACGGTCGCAGGTTCGAATCCTGCCTCGGGCATGGATGTGTGTGATGTCCTTAGGTTAGTTACGTTTAAGTAGTTCTACGTTCTATGGGACTGATGACCACAGCAGTTGAGTTCCATAGTGCTCAGAGCCAGGTGAACCACAGTGCAATCAACCCAAGTGGATGCGTTAGTTGTATAAGATGTAACGGTCCACTGACGCTGCCAGAACAAGGCCGACGATAGCAATACAAATGATACCATAATAGCCTCATCTGAAAGGGAAGGTATATTAAAACAAAACCACAGAAAAATTGTGTAACAGCTCCCTTTACTCAGTGACGGAACTTCCCCTTTTAATACCCGTATCTTAAAACCATGAAATCAAAGGTTCCTCAGATAAGAATTAGTGTAAAGCTGTATTCCGGCCATTAAGCCATAAACCCATTTAATTAAGCAATAATCTAGAACCTGAGCTGTACTAACAGTTAGAACATTCATCTAATAACAACATCTTAAGAAGTGGCAGCACTAGATTTCAGCTTCTATGCACAGTTTTGAATAGTCTCTTGCATTACAGCAACAGACAGGGTGATAAAACAACCAATAAAATGTCAGGTGAACTCATACAGCTTAACTAACGATATGGGCTTGGTGCGAGCTTATCTATATTCAAGTGCTTGCGTGCGCACACATAGCAGGCCGGCAACGCGGCCCCAAGCGCCACAGCTACAGCCGGCGCTAGTGCCAACAGACTAGCGTAATACAATAATGTACAGAGATTAAGCCCGCTTACTGAAAGCACTTACAACAAACACTGACGCACTGCTTTAATGACGGATGGTGGTTTCACAGCGATTATAATACACGAATCGTCTATCAAAGCCAGGCAAGGCACGATAAACAGCAACAATGTTTAACAGCAACCTCATATAAGTATCGTTTCCACTGTGCATCTAGCTGCACACCTCAGTTGTCCAGTATCCAGACTTAAAACCATTGGCATCAGTAGATCCTTTCGGCATGGCATACGTAACAAACTGGACTGTACACGACAAGATAACCAGTAGTGATCATAATGTCATAACATACACACTAACTCACACTCAGAACACAATGACCAAATCACACACCTGACACTTGCTGTTGCACAAAGCAGACTGGAACAGGTTAACGGAAATTATCCAACGACACGATCTAGAAAACATCAATGGAAGTATCGATTATAGAGCACACAAGTTAACACAGGTGATACAACATGCACAAAACACTTCAATACCGACAGCAAAGAACACAAATTGCTTACCAGTACCATGGACCAACGAACTTACGAGACTCAAACAAGCCGCAAGACGCAAACGAAAATTATATCAAAGGACGATAGCACATAGGGACAGACGAATAATGCTTGTAGCATATAGGCATGCACAAGACTTATATAGACAGACCCTATACAACACGCGTAGACAACAATGGGAGCTATTTGTAACAACACAAACAGAGCAAAATATATGGGGGGAACCATACAAAATACTGACAGAGAAGATAAAAACCCCACTAGTTCTGGGAACGCTAAGGCAGGATGACGGCTCGATGACGAGGGGATGGAGGAATACATCGGAGTTTCTGCTGTGTAAACTGCTCCCTGACGACGTTATCGATACAGACACACAATATCATGCAACACTAAGAGAAAACCTACACACACCATAAAACACTGCAACTGTCACCTGTCCTTTTGCGCAAGAAGAGGTTGCGCTAGCAATCTCAGAGCTCAAAAACAAAAAAGCAGCTGGACCAGATGGTATCCACTCGGAAACACTGAAAAAACTAGCACCGCAGATCACCCCGTTCCTAACAACGTTATTGAACGATGCCTTACGGCTGGGCAGGGTGCCTACAGTATGGAAAACGGCCAAAGCAGTCATTATTAAGAAACCAGCGGACAGGGATCCTTCAGATCCAAAGACTTACAGGCCAATATGCCTAATAAACACCCTACCAAAGATTCAGGAGAAGCTACTGTGTAAGCGCCTGTAAACGCGCAGAGCTCTCAGGGGTATGAGCCAACACCAGTTCGGCTTCAGATCTGGCAGATCAATAGATGATGCAATCAACCAGGCCCTGCACATAGTTAACACCACAAAACAGAAATACGCCATGGCAATAATGATTGACATTGCCGGAGCATTTGATAATCTTTGGTGGCCAGCACTGTTTCAGAGGCTAAGACATCTGGAGGTACCTCAATCACTGTACAACAGTTTTCTAGACTACTGTAAACACCGAGTAGTCGAATGGCAGATGGACAGCCGGAAAGTAATTAAAAGAATTACCAAAGGCTGTCCTCAAGGGTCGATCTGCGGCTCCATCTTCTGGGACATAACAATCGAACCCCTCCTACAGCTTCTGGATGGGGATAACAGGTCAGACGGAATTGTCGCCTACGCAGATGACCTATTAGTTGTAGTCACTGCAAAAAAACGAGCCCTGTTAGAAGAGAAAACCAGTGGATTACTACAAACAATTACTCAGTGGTGTCACAACAACAAACTCAGGAGAGCCGATAAGAAAACAACATACACTTTACTGAAAGGATCACTCCAAAGGAATCCTTCGGTTAAAATTGGGAACATAAACATCAAACAGGCACGCATTACGCGCTATCTTGGGGTACACATAGATGAAAAATTGAATTTCCATGTACACATAAGGCTAACAACAGACAAAGCAGAAAAAATACTCCACAAACTGGTGAGGCTAAATTCAAAACAGTACAGACTACCTCTACCAGTCATACGTACACACCACTGTGCTCTCTTCGAATCAGTACTCAGCTTTGCAGCTAGCACGTGGGCACATAGACTGAACGTGGTCACCAACAAAGCATCCGTCAGACGAGGGCAGAGATGTGTCCTACTTAGGATACCTGGAGCCTTCGGTACCACCTCAGCGGATGCACTGTGTGTGGAGCTCGGAATATGCCCCATAAATATCACGATCAAATACAGAGCTGCAAGGTACTGGTTAAAGGTGGGGAGACTAGATAAGGTACAAACTATAACCGGTGTGCCCATAGAGACGATACGTCACCTTTAAAGTTGGCGTTTGGATACATGGCAAGGTGAGTGGGATGTAAGTGATAAGGTACGTAGACTGCACGACTTCCTCCCTGACATAAGGGAGCGGTTGAGAATGAGACATATCGATCCCAGCAGCGGTATGGTACATTTCTTAACCGGACACGGACCTTATCCCACGCAGTTAAACCGCTTGGGTCTGAGGCAGACACCTACATGCACATGTGGGGAAGAAGGTTCCCCAGAACACAGTCTTTTTCTGCGGGCAATACGCGAACAATAGACATACACTACACTTAGATTACACAGATACAGACATAGATATATACACAGCAATAAGAAACGAAGAACAATGGGCACAATTAAACGCACTGACAAACAGTATTTCAAAAACAACACATGAAGAGTATATGCGGACACGACATCACAGACATGCATATGTGCAGCGTAACAGAAATGTCCAGAGGGTGGACAGCGATACCCACAGTGACAGCGAAAATAGTGACAATGAGGAGGAACAGGAGGAGAAAGCTGAGTTGTGACAGTAAATAAGCAAATTGCTGGCAATCTAGCCAAGAAAACACCAAATGCTGTACATGGATGCGCACCTAAAGTAGTTAATACATAGGATTAGTAACAAATAGGATAAGCAACATTATTTCTCTACTAATAACCATTTGTGTGTGTGTGTGTGTGTGTGTGTGTGTGTGTGTGTGTGTGTGTGTGTGTGACTGGCGGTCAACGGCTCGATGAAACCATTCCGAGGTATTCACCGTCAGTCACACTTGGTGATGGTACTAACAAATCTCTCATATATCCTATCTTCTTTTTATATTCTTCTTAAAAGCAAGAAACTTTTATTTATATTTCAACCTTAAATTATTGTTGATTTGAAAAGTATCATTCTTTGTAAATGTTGTAGATAAAACAAAAGGAAAGAAAACTGTAAAAAGATGAAAAACGAAAATTGTAAGATTTACGACCTGTTTTAAACATCGGGTAACAGGTCTATAATTTGGCAATAAATAAACAATAAATAAAATAATAAACAATATCCTTTCGGCTTCATTGGATTTCAGCTATATAAAATGCTTCCAAAACAGAGGGAGTGCCGTCCGAGTTCTTTACGGTACCCTTCTAACAGCTGTCCATTATGTGGCGCCAATCCCTGCTGCTGGTCATACATGTGTTTCTGACAGCTCGTACCAACTGGCCTCATGGCGGTCCTTCCCTCATCCCGCCACCGCTTCCCAATGGCGCTCGTGTCGAGCCAGCCCGCACACCGCGAAGATAAGCCAGTGCCGCGACACAACCAGAGATGTGCCAACATACAGTACAGACTGAGCCCTCTCAAACTTAGTAAGTAATAAGTTATGTCGTGAGTTTTGGTACAAGATCGACATCTCATGAATAAGCCTTGACAGGATTCTGTCTAAGAAGCAAATCATGCCCCATGACCAGGAAACCAACCAAATTTGCGAAACTGTGATTTTAACGAGATTTAATAATTACTACTCAAAAATGTACGGAGAGGCCATAAAAATTCAGAAGTACAAAACCAATTTCAACAGAAAAGGAGGAGGAGTGAAATTAGACAAGTCGTGGGCCTTAGTGCACTTGGGCTGGAAGCCGAAAAATCAGACTGAGAACTATGCTATGGACCACGACCTAATGCCCGTAATACAAATTTTTGCAATATCACGAAACTAATCTATTTTTATGAAGTCACTGTTTCGTAAAACTGTAATACAAATTACGTAAGTTACCAATAATGACATCTTTTATATTTCAGATACTATTAATAATACGCGAGACAATGCTACAGCTACAGCTTTGGAAACGAATGTATGAACATCTTCTTCACGTAGACCACCCACTACAGGCATCCGTTGCCCCATTTACCTGTGAAAGTAAAACATAAATATTTATCAGATATGCTTCAGTATCTCCTGAAAAAACCTTCTGAGTGTTGTAGATAGTTTCAAAAATAGACCATAAATTGCTTCATAATTTACTTCGCAACAACAAACGAACTAACTGACAGCACTACAGTAACTATGTATGGTTACTACATTGTTGTAGAACCTACACAGCATATTATTATTATTATTATTATTATTAGTGCTCAGGCATAAATCACTGGCAGCCTCAAGTCTTCCAGTTTCTGTAATTTCACACGTAAGGAGTCCAGCAACCAAGTAATTTCCAAACAGTAAACAGTTACGAAAACCTTCGTAACTGGCACTTAAAAACAACGGCAACAAGATGAACGGAAGGAAGCAGACTTACGGTTAGGCCATTGTTTTAATTACCACACCACCTATTACGACAACGAGAAACAGAAGGACGGTTCAGAATTATAATCTCATTAAAGTTTTTATATATGGGCTTATAGTTAGAGTAAGCGACAGAATGGACATCAAGTCTGCAGATCAGTCATATCACACGTGCTGTTCTTTAGAGTACCAAGCAGAGTAAGGGGTAATCTCAAGATTTAAATTATCCCCTGGAAAATATAAAGTTTCGTAGTTAATTTCTTGTTTGTTTACAGGTGTAAATCTGCAGTCCTGGTACATAATAAAGCCCCTCGTCACTATACAATAACATTCCGCCAGAAGAGCCAAAAAAGAAAAAGAAAAAAGCCGCAGCTTCCTACTATGGTGGAGAACCGTGCGGTAATTCGTTATCGGTAACAGTGGAAATGTGGTGACTGTCAGGCTAATCTTTATGACTTCTGTAGCAATTTGGATGGACCTGACTCCGCCACTACATTACAAATAATGTCTTGCAGGAATTACCGAAAGATCACTATAGCAAGTAGCTGCCCCATTTTATAACGGTTCCTCTGACGGCGAATTACAGTATTGTGGTGGGGTATTTCAGTGTATACCTGTACTACAAAAATGAACCTGTAAGTAAGCAAAAACTTAAATACGTTACTTCACTTTTTAGAAGTTCTAATCAAAACCTTGTGAACATTCCCTGTATACTTGAACAGTTACTGAGGCCCTTAGTGAGCAAGGTGACATTTATAACTCGTAATATAAGCTCATGTAATTTAGTTTCATGTTCAGTCTCACGATGAACAGAAATTACTAATTTGTACGAAATATTATAAGTTGCGGGAATAACTGGCTTGGTTTTTTATCTTCACGAATGTGTCAGCTTAGTATCTGTCAAGAGCTCCAATAATGTTCGCACTAGCAAATCGGAATTCGTAAATTAAGAAGCAGCCACGTTTTGAATAATTACTACATTTCGTGGCGATCTCACAATCAGTGAAATAGCCGTAATGGTGGCAAAACAGATATCGTGCATGGCTGTTATTCGCCTTCACACCATCAGACTCACCTGCAGTTCCATTGTAAAACCTGTTAATAAGTTCCCAAGGGTATTAGTGGTACAGAATAAAATATGACACACGGCTTAAGCAAGAGTTAGTACTCTCACCAAACGAAACTTACATTGATGTATAGGTCTTAATAGATCGCAGCTAGGAGGAGGAAAGGTGAAGACGAAAGTAACAAGTGAAGTATGTCAGACAACAGTCGGATTCTGTTTCACAACGATAACATTTTCTAAACAAATTACTCCACACTTTATGCATTATGCAAGTGTTTTTCCTTCACCACAAATAACACATTTATAGCCAGAGTATTATATTTTCTCAAAAGTAAAAAAGCTTATTACAACAAGAGGAAAGGAGAAAATTACTAACATGCTGTTGTAACGGGTATGTAATTACCACTTAGAAAACTGAAAGGTTTCTGTCTTTACAAAAACCGGGATAGTTTGTGCAGTCAGAAAAATACGTCATTGCCACTCGATATGCGCGAACTTGAAATGTCCGTCTAACAATCGAGATTTGAGTTTACTGTGATACCCATAAATCGCTTAAGCTGATTTCTGGTTTGCTTCAAATCAGACACATACGACTGTCTGTAGCATGCTTGACCTGCCCGAGTTTGCGCTGCGCCTCTCATGATCTCTTCACCAGTGGGACGTTAACACTAGTCTTTAGTTACTCATTTTCTACTATATTAGATGCAGTTTGAACGAGTATAACTGAAAGACGGCGTAAAACTTTTCACGTCACGTCGATCAAACAATTGTAAAAAAAGTATGTGCTCCTCCCTGCAACTGAATTGTAATAACATAATAGGATGAAGAAGCGCTACGTAATTTTAAGGGGTTCGCAATTTGCATCACTGTGTCCATTAGTTTGGAACGTCCCTTATCTTTCAAATTCATCGTATGCATCATTGTGAACAAACGACATATCAAAAAATACCGTCATATTCACTTTAGTGGACTAATGGATTTTATATTTTAGTTTACCGCTACTAATTCTGTATAATTTCTTTAAGCAAATACGCAACATTCACTCTAAAGGGGAAAAGAGATGTTATTTTTTTAAGTGCCCATAAATTTCGACAATATAGTACTATGAATTACACTGTGACAGAGGAAATACGTGGTAGGTCACATGAAGTGTCTGTCGTTGTCGGGTCGAAGCGTTACGGTCATACATTCGCTTCACCAGTACCAGAACACATCGATTTTAGTTATCATATGGATATCTGAAAGGAAGCTATTTACAAAAACAGAATGGAAAGATAGCATCAATATGAAACAATAAATCATATAATTAAATTAAAAATGAGACGTACTGCAAAACGACGTCGAGGAAACATGGCTCGATGGGAATTCGACAGCTAGAAAGATAACTACAAAAAATTACACGAGAAGCACAAATAAGACGATATTAGTGCAAGAAAGACATTGAATGTTTACCAGTAAACAAAAACACGATGGTGGATTCACTGGAAGTCATAAGGAAAATTTTGAATTAACGACCAAACAAAACACAGAAGAGGCCATTTAGTGAACTTTATGTACATATGAAAAAAAGTTAAGACACATTAAGAAAAGAATAATAGCTACCTATGGCCATTTTCAGAGGAGGACCCCTAACAGACTGACAAAAAGACTGTTATCTTACTTCGGTAAATTAAAAATGGATGGACATGGTGAAAAGAAAATGGAAGCGACATGGACGAACTCCGAATTTACTCCATAAGATAATGAGAAACTATTGCCACTCAGAAAGAAATTACAGGATTCCAAAAGTTTGAATGAAGAACCCAAGAAGTAAACTGTAGCCACTGGGACGGAAGAATGAAGAGAGAAACGTCGAGAAATGATAAGAGAAATATGGAAGAAAATAACAGAGAAACAGTTGAAATAACCGTAGTTTATGATACTCATTCATAAAATGATGATGATAATATCAGTGTACAGAACAATTCATAAAAGGATAACAATAATAATAATAATAATAATAATATCAATGTAGGGACCAGTTCATAAAACGTCTATATAGAAAATTAACGGATATATCATAATTTAAGTGCTTCATATTCGTGCACACATTTTGATTGATTAATGTTTCCTTTCAATTACAATGAAGAGCCAAAGAAACTCCCTAATGTCGTGGATGGCCCCAAGATCGCGCAAAAGTGCCGCAACACGGCGTGGCATGGACTCGACTAACGTCTGAAGTAGTGCTGGAGGGAATTGACAGCATGAATTCTGCAGGGCTGTCGGTAAACCTGTAAGACTACGAGTACGTAAGAGTACGTTGCAAGGCATCCAAAATATGCTCCATTATGTTCGTGTATGTGGAGTTTGGTGGCCAGCGGAAGTGTTTAAATTCTGAAGAGTGTTGGTTCAAATGGCTCTGAGCACTATGGGACTCAACTGCTGAGGTCATTAGTCCCCTAGAACTTAGAACTACTTAAATTCTAACTAACCTAAGGACATCACCACATCCATGCCCGAGGCAGGATTCGAACCTGCGACCGTAGCGGTCTTGCGGTTCCAGACTGCAGCGCCTTTAACCGCACGGCCACTTCGGCCGGCTCTGAAGAGTGTTCCTGGAGCCACTCTGTAGAAATTCTGGACTTTTGGGGTGTCGCATTGTGCTGCTGGAATTTTCCAAGTCCGTCAGAATGCTCAACGGATGTGAATGGATGCAGGTGTCTGACAGAATGCTTACATTCGTGTCACCCGTCGGAATCGTATCTAAACGTATCAGGGGTCCTATGTCACTCCAACTGCACACGTCCCACACCATTACAGAGACTCCACCGGCTTGAACAGCCTCTGCATACATGCAGAGTCTTTGAAACGAGACTCGTCCAACCAGGCAACATGTTTCCAGTCATCAACAAAATGGTTCAAATGGCTCTGAGCACTATGGGACTTAACTTCTGAAGTCATCAGTCCCCTAGAACTTAGAACTATTTAAACCTAACTAACCTAAGGACATCACACACATCCATGCCCGAGGCAGGATTCGAACCTGCGACCGTAGCGGTCACGCGGTTCCAGACTGACGCGCCTAGAACCGCACGGCCACAAAGCCGGCTAGTCATCAACAGTCCAATGTCGGCGTCGCTGGGCCCAGGCGAGGCGTAAGTCTTTGTGACGTACAGTCATCAAGGGTACACGAGTGGGCCTTTGGCTCCGAAAGCCCCATCAATGATGTTTTGTTGAATGGTTTGCACTCTGACATTTGTTGATGACTCAGCACTGAAACATGCAGCAATTTGCGATAGGGTTGAACTTCTGTCACGTTGAAAGATTCTCTTCAGTCGTCGTAAATCCGGTTATTACAAGATCTTTTCCGGCTGCAGAAATGTCGGAGATTTAATGTTTTGCCGGATTCCTGATATTCACGGTGAATGATCGTACGGGAAAATCCCCACTTCATCGCTACCTCGGAGACGCTGTGTCCCATCACTCGTGCGCCGACTAAACACCACGTTAGAACTCGCTTAAATCTTGATAACCTGTTATTGTAGCAGTAGTAACCAATTTAACAACTACAGCAGAGACTTGTTACCTTATGTAGGCGCTGCCGACCGCAATGCCATTTTCTGCCTGTTTACACATCTCTGTATTTGAATACGCATGCCTATACCAGTTCCTTTGCGCTTCAGTGTATTATTTAGCTGAGTGTCAGATTTGGTATTCCAATATCGTAGACTGTGTCGTCAGATAAACAGAACGCAATTACAGGACTATATATGGCTAAATAACCCAAGACTGTAAACGAAGACAGAATAATAATAATAATAATAATAATAATAATAAATGATTTCTAGTAAATATTTTATCAAAAACTTTGTCCAAGCGTCAGTAAATACATTATAGTCGTGGTTTCTTATCAATACCTTCCATTATCTCGTACAAGAAGGAATATTTATATATATAAGCACCAAACTAAGATAACGTTAGTGGAATGTCAGTAGACACAAGTTGAACTTCAGTATAGAAAAATCCCTGCAAGAAATATTTTCGAAACACAGACATTGGTCTGTAGTAATCGGAGCGATGAGTAATCTATCTGAGGATCAAAATTAGACCCTTTTAAGAAGTTGAAATGAAAAATTCCGTCCTCATTTGCTTTAAGAAATTAAAAAAATTATTTCAATTTCTTTGACGGAAACCAATTTCAATCATCCATTTGATTTCAGCGAGTGGAACCAGTTTAATATACACAAGATAAACAGCCTACGAGGACGACATGGTGAGCGAAGGTTAAACTAGCAAGTGAGTTGCCGCAGTGATTAAGAAATACACATGTATACAGTAATAGTGTACGGTTCTTTAGCCAAGTGAGTAAATCCCAGGTGTTCAGCACACCACTCAGCTCTGGAAATGATTTCTCTCTGGCTGTGGTCTTCCTATCTCTGCAGAGTACAGCAACCTCCATCCGTTTTAGCCTGCTTGTCTTATTCGGGCCTTCGTCTTCCTCTGCAGTCTTTCCCCTCCACACGTCCGTCCATTATGAAACTGAATATCCCTTGATGCCTCAGGATGGACTCAATAAGCCGATCCCTGCTGATAGGCAAATTTTCAATTAATTTATTTTGTCTCCAGTGCGATTCATTACATCATCATTAGCTTTCCGATATACCGATCAAAAAAATGGCAAAGCAGTAGGTACAGATACAATACCGGGAGAAATACTAAAATGCTTGAAACACAATGGAATAAGAGAAATATTGAAGTTATGTAATAAAATATATGACAGTGGTGAATGGCCTGAGGACATTTTGACAACAGTAATGATTCCATTACCGAAAAAACAATGAACCAAGAAATGCAGCGAGCACAGAACAATCAGCCTCATTTCACATGCAGCCAAAGTGATGTTAAGAATAATTAATAAAAGACTTGATGGAAATGCCGTGTGGCGAGGGCCTCCCGTCGGGTAGACCGTTCGCCTAGTGCAAGTCTTTCGAGTTGACGCCACTTCGGCGACTTGTGTGTCGATGGGGATGAAATGATGATGAAAGACACACAACACCCAGTCATCACGAGGCAGAGAAAATCCCTGGCCCCGCCGGGAATCGAACCCGGGACCCCGTGCGCGGGAAGCGAGAACGCTACCGCAAGACCACGAGCTGCGGACAAAAGACTTGATAAAGTAATAGAGGAGAATCTCGGCGAGGAGCAGTTTGGCTTTAGACGGAATACGGGCACCAGAGATGCAATAGGGCTCCTACTAATCTTGGGAGAAAGGTTTATTGAAAAAGGAAGAGACCTATATATGTGCTTCATCGATTTAGAAAAGGCATTTGACAATGTGGTTTGGGACAAGCTGGCGACTATTATGAGGGAAAAGAGAGTGGACTGGAAAACCAGAAGACTTATAAGCTCATTATACCTTAATCAAAAAGTTTCAGTTAAAGTGAGAGGAGAAAGTACAAACTGGATCAGACAAGGATGCTGTTTATCACCTACTCTTTTCAACCTGTAGTTGGAAAATACGATTGACCAATGCTCATTAGATGACAAAGGAGTAGAAATTGGAGGAAGAAGAGTAGGATGCTTGAGATTTGCTGATGACATGGTCCTTCTAGCCACAGGGGAAAAAGAATTACAGGATTTGGTGGACACCATTGCATCTAACGGAAAAAAATATGGAATGAAAATTATCACAAATAAAACAAAAGTATTGGCAATAGGAGGAAATAAGGAAATACAAATTGTGCTGAATGGAGAAACACTAGAAGAGGTGCAAAATTTTAAGTATCTTGGAAGCAGGATAGACACCGACTGGAAGTGCACCACAGAAATTAAAACAAGGATAGCAATGGCAAAAGAGGCGTTTTATAAGAAAAGGAGAATCTTCTGCAGCGGTCTGGACAGAGAACTCAGAAAGAGACTCATAAAATGTCTTGTATGGAGTGTTGAAACATGGACTATGAGGGAAAAAGACAGAGAAAGGCTGGAGGCTTTTGAGCTGTAGACATGGCGGAAGATGGAAACAATAAGTTGGATGGACAGAGTAAAAAATGAAGACGTACTGAGAAGAGTGGGAGAGAAAAGACAGTTACTAGATGTAATAAAGAGAAGAAAAAGAAATTGTATTGGGCATATCTTAAGAAAGAATGACGGACTGATAAAAACAGTTTTAGAAGGTTATGTAGAAGGGAAAAGGAAGCGAGGAAGGAAGAGATTCCAGATACTGGATGACATGATGGACGGTACAACATACAGCAGCCTTAAGAAGGAAGCAATGGATCGCAGAAAATGGAGAGGCAAAGGACCTGCTAATATAGCAGATAACTGATGATGATGATACCGATCAAGTCTTTAGCAGTCTGCTGTAGCTTCCATTCTCTTTGGTCTAAGCTATGTATCGTCAACGTTACGCTTTTGTACAGGGCCCCATGTCAGACATGCAGTTTTATAAACACTTCCTAACGTTTAAATTTATATTCGATGTTTCCAAATATGTCTTTTTCGCAAACGCTTTTTTGCCACTGGCAGTCTGCGATTTATATCTCCTCTATTTCCACCATCGTGAATTATTTTGTTGTCCAAATACAAAAGATCATTTACTTAATTTAGTATCTCATTTCCTAACTTAATCTAACCCTCTTACCTGGGATGGTACGAACTTCCCTTCACCGATTTGCTTCATACTAACGGGGTGTGTAGGTCACAATTAGCACTTCCAACATGTCGCGCTCCAGCAAGAATAGTGACACAACTAAAAAATTCAGTACTTGGGAAAGAATTAATTCTATACAACCGATATTGAAATAGTATAAGCTTCCATTAAATTTTAAGTCATTGCTGTAGATAGTAAATCCCATTATGGTTTTCGTGAACGTTGGGACACTTCAAATTGCTTTCTATCAGAGACATAAACTAAATGTGTCGTTTTTCTACTTGACACTTTTCTTGCTAGCGTGTAATACGTGAACAGGAAGACGCAACTCTCAACTCTTTTTGAGAAAATTGAATTTGAACATTTTGGTGTGCTTATATACTTCGCATAGCGCAAGCATTCAGACATTCCGTAGTCGATCAAGCAAGCGATTAGTTCCAAAAGTGCGGAGTCAGTGTATCGAGTCTCGTTACTAGTACTTTTTCTTCCATTCCTTCGCAATTCTAAGGACAGATACGCGTGATATGCTACGAAATTTTATGATGATCGGAACCGTTTACGAATGTAACCAAGTTGATTTACAACAGACGCATTGAAAGAACGATACATATGCAAAAATTCGGCATTCGTTACAAGTGCTGCGCGTCGCAATGTTTGTGGTTTTACATGTTTCTTTGATTAGCATAATTCTGATTCCAGCAGTGCTCGATAGATTTTTAACATGATACTTGTAAAAAATGTAGATACAGTAATATAGATAAAATAATTATACTGATTTGCGTGAAAGTTCTTGTGCATCTTTTTTTTTCTATTTGCAATCTCCTTAAAAAAATTCCCGTGTTTTCAGGGTAAAGGTTATGAAAATAATGAACGAATCAATAAAGATACATGATACCTACAATCATAATAATGTATAGTTAGAATTACGTGGGGATGAAAAAAAAAAAGAAATGACAGCAGTGAGAGTCGATGAAAAGACCTCAGGCTTTAGAAACTCAGCTGTTACTTGCTCAATGACGGACTCGTTTTAACAGTAACGACCACACAAGGTAAACAAGTTTCAAACAGGTTTTTCTCGAAAACGGATCAGAGTTTAAATATGTTGACATCCTAATCGTGTCCTACACTTCCTGTCAATATGAATCAAATCGGTATGGGAAGTTTCCACGGTTCCTTTGTTAGCATCGTCTGATTTGATTCGACAGCACTCCATTACTGAAGGCGACGTACATCTCATAACATCTTTTCAAGACACTAACGGTTCAGTTCAACAGCTCCTCAGAGTCCTTCGTCATGTCCGTCATTATTTCAGTGTGATCCTCAGAAAGATAGTATGTTCGGGAGATAAAAAGTGTCGGATTAAAAACGTAAGAGTTCATGTTTCAGTGTTAGAATATTTCTATCACTCTCATTTCCCTTAATTTCGAACGTAAATCGTTAAAGCGGAAAATTCCGTTTTGACCTTGGGATGAAGTCTCTTTGAAACTTCACCGAACGAGGGTGCGCAGTGGTTTGCACACTGGACTCGCATTCGGGAGGACGACGGTTCAATCCCGCGTCCGGCCATTCTGATTCAGGTTTTCCGTGATTTCCCTAAATCGCTCCAGGCAAATGCCGGGATGGTTCCTTTGTAAGGGCACGGCCGACTTCCTTCCCCGTCCTTCCCTAATCCGATGAGACCGATGACCTCGCAGTTTAGTCTCTTCCCCCGAACAACCCAACTCCCTCTTTGAAACTTAAGTTCTTCCAATAACGAGTCGTGTAAGTCAAATCAAAGGTTACAGAAAGACATAGGTACACCACTTCCTATAGGAGCAAGCCTAGTAATGCACTGCAGTTACCATACTAACCTAGGGATGGAGGACAGCTTTGCTTTACTCGCTAGTTAGCAAAATAATATTATTCTACTATCTACTGTACTGGCTTTACTTTCGAGTACTTTGGTTCATCTGCTATATCCTTAAGTATAGGAGAGATTGGAATAGCGCGGGCAGTCCTGTCAGCGTGCAGCCAGTTATATTTAACAATGCTATGTGTGTACCCGGAAAACAGGCAACATAGCGAGCACACGGTGGTAGAGAAAATAGAGAAAACAATGCAATTTCTTGTCAGCTGGCCTATCCCATTTGAATCCCTGCAACGTCATTCACAAAGTTATTTTAATCAAAGTACAGGAATATATATATATATATATATATATATATATATATAATGTGGGAATACAACACTTCTCCATCTCACCAGATGTCTTATCATAACCACATGCATATCCACAATTCAGAGAGGATTATTTCTTCAACTGACCTTCAGTCTGTCTCAATAGTCAAATTCTATTTAAAAAAACTATACAAGACGTGTTGGGTTTCATTTACAGAGGGTAGACAAAATACAGAATCATTCAAGGGTGTCCATATTTCGTTCATTGCAGAAGAAGTTTATTCTCCCTTTTCATTGTACTGATGACCGCTTATTTCTGTTGTTTCCTTGACAGTGCCCTAATATACCGTATTTTTTTCATTTAGGATTTTATCTATACGACTTACGAACCTTGCACTCCTAGTCTCCGTACTATCACTTCCTAAGCTCTTTCAGCATTTTCCGTAATCAGCTGCTTAAATCTGTTCTTGATTATGCCTTAGGTTGTGATATAATAGATGATCTATTTCATTCCAATTCTAATGTCTGTATTACTTGCACTATCTGTTACTACCAGGATTACTTTTTATGTCTATTAGTGGTAGGCACATTACATAAATTTAAGGGAAAAGTTTGCATGAATGAATTGCATTTCACACAGATGCTGTGGGCTAAGTACATCTACATCTGTATCTACATCTACTTCGATACTCTGCAAATCACATTTAAGTGTCTGGCAGAGGGTTCATCGAACCACCTTCACAATTCCCTATTATACCAATCTCGTATAGCACGCGGAAAGAACGAACACCTATATCTTTCCTTACGAGATCTGATTTCAATTATTTTATACTGGTGATCGTTTCTTCCTATTTAACTCGGTGTGAACAAAAAACTTTCACATTCGGAGGAGATAGTTGGTGATTAGAATTTCGTGAGAAGATTCTGTAGCAACGAAAACGCCTTTATTTTAATGATGTCAATACCAAATCCAGTATCATTTCAGTGACACTCTCTCCCATATTTCGCGAAAATACAAAACGTGCTGCCCTTCTTTGAACTTTTTCGATTTGCTGCGTCAGACCTATCTGGTAAGGATCACACACCACGCAACAATATTCTAAAAGAGGACAGACAAGTGTAGCGTAGTAGATCGGTTACATTTTCTAAGTGTCCTGCCAATAAAACGCAGTCTTTGGTTAGCCTTCCCCACAACATTATCTCCTTGTTCCTTCGAATTTAGGTTGTTCGTAATTGTAATCCCTAGGTATTTAGATGAATTTACGGCCTTTAGATTAGACTGATTTATCGTGTAACCGAAGTTTAACGAGTTCCTTTTAGCACTCAAGTGCATGACCTCACACTTTTCGTTATTTGGGGTCAACTGCCAATCTTCACCCCATTACATATCTTTGCTAAATCGTTCTGCAATTTGTTTTGATCTTCTGATGATTTTATTA
Source organism: Schistocerca nitens (assembly GCF_023898315.1). Taxonomy (NCBI): domain Eukaryota; kingdom Metazoa; phylum Arthropoda; class Insecta; order Orthoptera; family Acrididae; genus Schistocerca; species Schistocerca nitens. The sequence goes on along the minus strand of NC_064619.1, from coordinate 382,519,459 downwards.
GTCGATATACGACAGCGTAATCTGAAAGCAACCGAAGACAGCTGCTCAGATTGTCTCCCAAATCGTTTATATAGATAAGGAACAGCAAAGGCCCTATAACACAGCTTTGAGGAACACCAGCAATTACTTCTGTTTTACTCGATGGCTTTCCGTCAGTTACTACGAACTGTGACCTCTCTGACAGGAAATCACAAATCCAGTTACATATTTGAGATGATACTCCGTAAGCACGCAATTTCACTACAAGCCGCTTGTGTGGTACAGTGTCAAAAGCCTTCCGGAAATCCAGAAACACGAAATCGATCTGAAATCCCTTGTCAATAGCACTCAACACCTGATGCGAATAAAGAGCTAGTTGTGTTTCACAAGAACGATGTTTTCGAAACCCATGTTGACTGTGTGTCAATAGACCATTTTCTTCGAGGTGATTCATAATGTTCGAACACAATTCATGTTCCAAAATCCTGCTCCATATTGAGGTTAATGATATAGGCCTGTAATTTAGTGGATTACTCCTTTAGTGGATTACTACCTTTTTTCAACATTGATGTGACCTGTGCTACTTTCCAGTCTTTTGGTACGGATCTTTCGTCGAGCGAACAGTTGTATATGATTATTAAGTGTGGAGTTAATGCATCAGCACACTCTGATAGGAACCTAATTGGTATACAGTCTGGACCAGAAGACTTGCTTTTATTAAGTGATTTAAGTTGCTTCACTACTTCGAGGATATTTACTTCTACTTTACTCATGTTGGCAGCTATTCTTGATTCGAATTCTGGAATGTTTACTTCTTCTTCTTTTGTGAAGGCATTTCGGAAGGCTGTGTTTTAGTAACTCTGCTTTAGCATCACTGTCTTCAATAGCACGAGTATTTCCATTGCTATCGCGCAGAGAAGGCATTGATTGTTTCTTGCCGCTAACATACTGCACATACGATCAGAATCTCTTCGGATTTTCTGCCAGGTTCGAGACAAAATTTCGTAGTAGAAACTGTTATAAGCGTCTCGCATTGAAAATCACTCTAAATTTCGCACTTCAGTAAAACATCGCCGATCTTGGGGATTTTGCGTATGTTTACATTTGACATGTTTGTTTCCTTATTCCTGCAACAGTGTTCTGACCCGTTTTGTGTACCAAGGGGGATCAGCTCCGTCGTTTGTTAATTTATGTGGTATAAATCTCTCAATTGCTGCCGATACTATTTCTCTGAATCCAAGCCGCATCTGGTCTACACTTATATTATTTGCTTGGAAGGAGTGGAGATTGTCTGTCAGGAATGGGTCAAGTGAAATATTATCTGTTCTTTTTTTTTTTTGAATAGGTATATTTTTCGTTAATATTTGAAGAGCTGGGAGTTACAATATTCAATCTCGCCACGATAACCCTGTATTCACTAGTCCCTCTATCCGTTTTGATGCTCGTTATTAACTCAGGATTATTTGTTGCTAAGAAATCAAGTGTGTTTTCACAACCGTTTACTATGCGTGTGAGCTCGTGAACTTGCTGCTCGAAATAATTTTCAGGGAATTCGTTTAGCACAATTTCTGACGATGTTTTATACGTACCTCCACAATTAAACATGTATTTTCACCAACATATCGATGGTAAATGAAAGTCACCACCAACTATAATCATATGAGTCAGGTACGTGTTTGAAATCAAACTCAAGTTTTCTTTGAACATTTCAGCAACGGTATCATCTGAATTGGGAGGTCGGTAAAAGGAACCAATTATTGTTGTATTCCGTTTGCCAACAATGACTTCTGCCCATACTCACAGCAACTATCTACTTCAATTTCGCGACAAGATAAACTACTTCTAACAGCAACAATCACTCCACCGCCAACCGTGTTTAGCCTATCCTATCGGAACACCAACATTAGGTTCTTCGCAAAAATTTCGGCTGAGCCTATATCCGGCTTTAGCCAGCTTTCAGTGCCTATACTGATTTGAGCACCAGTTCTTTCTATTAGCGCTTGGAGCTCTGGTACTTTCCCAACACAGCTACGACAGTTTACAACTGTTATACCAATCGTTCCTGTATCTCAAATGTTCAAATGTGTGTGAAATCTTATGGGACTTAACTAAAAAAATGCTTCAAATGGTTCTGAGCACTATGGGACTTAACAGCTGTGGTCATTAGTCCCCTAGAACTTAGAACTACCTAAACCTAACTAACCTAAGGACATCACACACATCCATGCCCGAGGCAGGATTCGAACCTGGGACTTAACTGCTAAGGTCATCAGTCCCTAAGCTTACACACTACTTATCCTAAATTATCCTAAGGGCAAACACACATAACCATGTCCGAGGGAGGAATCGTACCCTCCGCCGGGACCAGCCGCACAGACCGTGACTGCAGCGCCCTAGACCGCTTGGCAAATCCCGCGCGGCGTTCTTGTATCTACGTTCTTCCTATGTTCGTCCTGCACCATTTGTGACTGAAGCCCCTCTTGTGTTTTCCCGAGACCCTTTTTGGCGCTCAGTCCGGAACCGCGCGACTGCTACGGTCGCAGGTTCGAATCCTGCCTCGGGCATGGATGTGTGTGATGTCCTTAGGTTAGTTAGGTTTAAGTAGTTCTAAGTTCTAGGGGACTGATGACCACAGATGTTAAGTCCCATAGTGCTCAGAGCCAGCCAACCCGAGACCCTCTAACCTAAAAAACCGTCCAGTCCACGCTACACAGCCCCTGCTACCCGTGTAGCCACCTCTCGCGTACAGTGGACACCTGACCTATTCAGCAGAACCCGAAACCCAACCACCCTTTGCCGTAAGTCGAAGAATCTGCAGCCTACACGGTCGTAGAACCGTCTGAGCCTCTGATTCAGACCCTCCGCTCGACTCTGTACCAGAGGTCCACAATCGGTAATGTCAACTATGCTGCAAGTGGTCAGCTCTGCTTTCATCTTGCAAGCAAGACTGGCAGCCTTTACCACCTCTGCTAGTCACTCGAAACCAGAGAGAATCTCTTCTGATCCAAAGTGACACACAACATTGGTACCGACGTCAGCAACCACCTCCTGTTGGGTGCACCCTGTGCTCATCATTTCATCCGGGAGGACCCGTTCCATATCTGGAATGACTCCACCCGGTATGAACACGGAGTGCACATTAGATTTCTTTCCCTTCTTGGCAGCCACGTCCCTAAATGGCCCCATAACCCGCCTAACGTTGGAGATCCCACTTATCAATAATCCCACGCTCCATGATGGTCCGGATCTCGCAGGCTGAGAGGTTTCCTCTGAAACAGGACAGGCGACAGCATCTGGCTCAGCGACAGTGTCAGCCACAGACAGCACCTGGAACCTGTTCGTCAGGCAAACCGGGGAGGCCTTAAGTGCGGCCGCCTGGGATGTCTTTCGCTGCCTGCTACGCTCCGGGGCGACCTCCCACTCGACCACAGGTGAGGGGTCAACTTCAGTGCGAGCAGTAATTTGGCTGGCCACCGGTGAGGACCAATCGGAGGCCTCGGACGTGCTGGACGTCCGTTGAATCCCCACGGCCGGCCCACAACAGTGGTGCCCATCGACTGTGTAACCAAAGCCATCACAGCCTGAAGCTGAGAGCCAAGTGTCACCAACTTGGCTCGCATCCGTACACAATCGCAGTCCCTGTCCATATTAAAGACCGTGGAAAACTAAATTATGCAGCTAAACTGACTATCGGCACGTGCTGCTCAACTCTACTGTAGACCCTGAGGAAAACGCAGGAACTGTGTCTAATAAATTACATTAATCTAATTTCCGAAGCATTCAGGTGAAACTAAATAATTCGTCCCTCATCTGGAACGTGAAATATATCACAAAAACGTTTTACTTTCCGACGCAAAATAAAACGCCAGAACTGTGGCTATTAGATATTAAATTAACACGCAGAAGCTCAAGTAACTAAACGATTAAAGCACACAGATGATATTATAAAATATCTTCTGGTTAGGAACTCGTAAAAGCCACAAAAGCGGTTACTTCCTTGTTGTTGAGTCTGTCTCGGTCGGCTACTGCTGCCTGACTCTCTTCGCTTTCAAGAGGGGACTAAATTATTTTATTTCATGTGGTTTTACGACATAATTCCTTGTATATTTATGTAGTCTTCATTTCTGTCTTTAGTATTTCTCAATACTGCGAGGTGCCGTAGTAGCAAAAGGATGGACTTAACTTCAACAGCAACTGTATTCAATTTCACGTCCCATCACCCTGATTCCGGTCTCTCATGGAAACAATTAAAACTAGGGTTGTTCCTTTTAATAGCACAGGGCCATTCTTATCCCGTCCGTGGTCAGTTCGAGCTTTCGCTTCGGCTCTAATGACTCGTGGTCAGTACGACGTTAAATCCCAAACTTTCTCCCTCATTTTGCGGGCCGCGGTGGTCTCGGGGTTCTAGGCGCGCAGTCCGGAACCGCGCGACTGCTACGGTCGCAGGTTCGAATCCTGCCTCGGGCATGGATGTGTGTGATGTCCTTAGGTTAGTTAGGTTTAAGTAGTTCTAAGTTCTAGGGGACTAATGACCACAGCAGTTGAGTCCCATAGTGCTCAGAGCCATTTGAACCATTTTTTTCTCCCTCATTTTTCCTTAACACAACTTCAAAACCACCGCCCAACGGTTGTATATCTCACTAATCACACCTTCCACAGTGAAAACATCCTGTTATTATTCAGCAGTGAAATTATTGTCATTGTTATATTATTTTCTTGTAATATTGTTGGGACACTTGTTAAAATAAATGAAGAAAATAGATAACTTTTTGGTGCATGCTCCGTAGGGTGTGTTGGAAATAACTGGATGCGTTTAACTTACGTTCACGAGAAACATGTTCCCTGAATGTAATTCGCTTTCACGCCGACGATACGTAAGCATTCTATCAGCAAATTACTTTCAGTGGGAAACCTAAGAATCTAATAATTCATTATGTCCGTCATGCTTTTATTGTTATTTTTTTACTTGAACACTTTGTGAAGTTAAGGGTTAACTTTGCATCTTTATAATAAGCGAATGTTGGGAAATTCCTACTTACAAGTGTAGCAGAACCACCGAACAATACAAACTAGCCTGGTGTTAGAGCTTCGTATGTCGTATGAAGAAAGTACATTGTGAGGTGATTTGAGTGTTCGCATCTAGTAGGATTATTTGTGAAGGTTACTCACAAAAAAAATATTTTTTAGGAATGACATTAAATGTTTAGTAAAAGCCGATCCACTGATTTAGAAGTTTCAATTTTTTTAAGTCGTATTTTCTTGTAAGCAATGCCTATTCATATTCATATGCGTGACAGTTCGCGCTGTTCTGTGGTACTGATTAATCTGTAGTCTGTACCAGAAACATCTAAAATAAATTTTTTAAGTAGACTTTTACAATGTTATTGTTTCTCTCTACGTATCTTCGAATTACTGCTTAGAATACTCATTCCATTAGACTGGCGAAATGTTTAAATAATCAAATGGTTCAAATGGCTCTGAACACTATGGGACTTAACTTCTGAGGTCATCGGTCCCCTAGAACGTAGAACCACTTAAACCTTACTAACCTAAGGACATCGCACACACCCATGCCCGAGGCAGGATTCGAACCTGCGACCGTAGCGATCGCGCGGTTCCGGACTATAGCGCCTACAACCGCTCGGCCACCCCGGCCGGCTTTAAATAATCCTATTGTGTTGTGGTTAAAGTAGGTGTGTCAACCTTTTTCCACCTGCGGATGTAAAAATAATAAAGGTAGACAAATGTCAACTTTCTGTCTGCAGTTTCCACGAAAATGTAAATTTATGACTAAATCGATTGCTCCGATCGCGAATGTGAAACCTGTCCCTTCACAGCCTCATCATCATCATCATCGTCGTCGTCGTCGTCGTCGTCGTCGTCGTCATTTAAATATGTAATATCATAAAGTAATCACAAAAATATAGAGGCGAAATATGGTAAATATGATAAATATGGTAAAAAAGGTGATGTGAGAGATATATGATTTAGAGGATACAAGTAGATGATTTGGACGCTGACCAGGAGGAGCTGTTACTTCAATTTACGTAAAACTCACCTCCTACGCTGCCTGAGGAAGATCTTCAATGCCGGCCGCTGTGGCCGAGTGGTTCCAAGCACTTCAGTCCAGAACCGTCCTGCTGCTACGGTCGCAGGTTCGAATCCTACCTCGGACATGGATGTGTATGATGTCCTTAGGTTAGTTAGGTTTAAGTAGTTCTACGTCTAGGGGACTGATGACCTCAGATGTTAAGTCCCATAGTGCTTAGAGCCATTTGAACCATTTGAGACCGATCTTCAATGATTAGTGCATGTCCAGCTATCCTAAACAGACCTGCTCCTCTGCATTTTATTGTGTACTGTGTGTTTATGACGTAACAATTATCTGTTAAGCGCTACGTATATGGCCATGTGCACAGGGTGTTTTGCTTATGACAGGCCTATATATAATGTTTACCTGCATGACAACTTGGCGTGAGGTCCAACTCAAAATAAACACATTTTATAACAAAATGTTGTTGAAGATCTGAAGATGACAGCAAAGTCTGTGGAAACCCGTTGTTTTTAAATAAGGAAATATTTATGCGATCTTAGAACGTTATTACCTAAATAAGATGTACTGTACACTTATTTGAGTCTACCGTTGAACTGATCAGACACACCAGCTGAAGTAGAATCAAGCTCGAATAATTTCAGTTAACTACACATGTCTCTTGCTTCTATGGGTATTCACGTGTGTTACCATACATTCCTGTTTGTCTGAAAGCAAGGAATTTATTTCTTAATGAATGATATACATCATAATCTTTGAATTAATGATTCTGCAGTTATGTTTCCTTTGAAAAATATGAAAACGCTGGAAGCACGGTAGATGAAACTCGGGTAAAAGAGAGAATTTAGGTCAACGTTTCCGCCAGCGACATAGAAGGAGGGAGACTTCTGGCCAGGAATATTAATTTCTGTGTGAGACGGGAAGTACGAAGCCCTGCAAAGTGCTGATTTAGACGAAGGAGAAAGATGACAAGATTTATGCCTCATGAAGGGCTTCCCGTTGCCTGCTGGCGTGCTCGACGTAGCGGAAGACGAACGCTGTGGCCCGAAGGCCTCAAAGGGGTCGGATGGCGCTTAAATCTGGCTGCGCTGTATTTCTATTTATACAAGGGTGATCTTCTGGCAAATGAATGCCTTAAAATATTCCAATCTGACTCTGCGAGGCAAAGCCGAATTTCGTGAGTCAGCCGTTCCGTAGGAAGAGAAGCTAGATGTTTATCAACGACTACGACAGTCCAAAACAGTCGATTTAAAATTTGAAATTTTTCTGTAAGAACAGAAAGAATTTGAAACTTGCATAGGTCTAAACATATCGTTCTGAACTCAGGCTCCATTTAAGAAATTTAGAGCGTTAAAACGGAACGAATCCGTCAGGTGTATCGAGTAAAAGTTGCAGAAATATTTCGTATACGACAGAAAACAGATATATCTACTTACTGCTGCGTTCAGTATTTCGCAGAAGTTGTAACCGTAATATATCAACACCACACACAAAATTCAGCATCGAAAATTTATGTGTAGAAATCGAAGAATCATAATTCAATTAATGCTCAATAATACGTTTCATGGCTAACATAAAACACTTTTTCGGTATTGTTTTTAGACTACTTTTTCTGCACCTAGCACGTAAGTTTCATTTTATTTGACAGGGATGAAGAGTGTAACTGTTCACTCTAAATTATCATGAGGATTATTTTTTTTTCAACCTCTGATCGGTTGCGAAATGGAAATCGGAGCGAAAGTCAAAAATGTTGTCATGGCAATACTTACCTACACCTTCCGGCTACGTAGACGTTTCCGACTTCGGCATTTGTCACTGTGTTACCAACTTTCCGAATAATCTCGTCATAGAAAGCAGCCGCCTGTGCCTTCCTGCAGTTCCCTACGCTGGTTTGCAGCTCACTTTCTAAGCAAAGATTCTGTAATAGCCAGCGGTTCATGTGAGCAAAGAGATGAAAATGAAAGATATCCAAGTCCTGACTGTATGGTGACTGATCAAACACTTCCCATCGAAAACGCTGCAGGAGCGTCGTTGTTGCTCCTGCAGAGCGCGGCCAAGCATTGTAATGAAAGATACGCGTGACATACACGATTTGTGGACTGTAACAAATCATGCTCAACTCTTCAAGTGCTTCACAGTCGGCGGAAGTCATTAGTGGTCCAGGCATCTTTACGCGCTCGCTGCACTCCCGGAACTGAAAAGCGGGACGTGACGCGGTCGACGGGCATATTAGAGACACTGCGCAACACATCTGCGCGAAGCTTCATCGGATTTTCACTGTTGTTTTAATTTCGCCACGGACCAGAGGTTAGAAAAAGCTTTTCAAGGTTCAGTCTTTTCTGTATGCCAGTGGTACCAGTTGACGTTCTCCCGTTTTTTTTTTTTTATTTTTCTATTGTGACGTTTTCATTCCCATTCATTTCACATCGGAGCACAGAACGGAAGAACTGAGGACAAGCGACGTTCTGCTCCCTTCTCCAGAGTGAATTTTCACTCTGCTCTGGCATAGATCCCATGTTTGTGCCTAAAAAGATAAAAAAAGGCCCACAGTTTTATCAGGGAAGAAATTTCAAAACAAGACAAATTCCTCTGCACTTATATCTGGTTTCCCTTTTCCTCATAGTTCTGAATATGGCCATTATAAACCGAAATCGTTAGACTGACCATAATCTGTTTGTGGTCATTAACAGGAATTAAATAAAGAAATTCAGGGAATTTATGTCAACGTTCTCGGTTACGAAGTGCTGCCCATCTTCTAAATTTTCATGACTACTAGTCTGTTCATACGCCCATCTTCCAAGATGACAACAGCTGTGTTTACAAAGATGAACGTAAGCCTCTCTGGTTTGAAGAACACTGTAGCACTCTGTAGCACATGACAAGCATGCTGAATCTTCCGTCCTAAATACCTTGTAAAATGTCTTCGATTACTTAGTAACAGTGCTCTGCATATAGCAACCAAAATCGTGACATTAACTTTACTGGATCTGATCGTCACCGAGAGGCAACAGCTGGATAGGAACATCTAAACAAACTTGTGGAGCCTCTTCCTCGCCTAACTGAGGACGTTATCAGGATTACAGGAGGTATTAACGTAATGTTATCTGTGGGTGACATATTGGATCCGCAAAAGTGCGGTAGTTCAGCGGCGACGAAAATTTGTCTGCTGCTAATATTTCGGCTGCAAACCGCACAGTCGAGGTAGCTGGAAAGACCGCCGGTAAAGCGCCCCTGTCCACCACATACGGCAGCAGGTGGATGAGTGCACGGAAAATCGCCGTAGAAGAAACGTCACTCGGACAACTGTGATGTATGCTACCTACCATGACCCTTTGTAAAGGTTGTCGTTTCCCAGATGTTGGTCGATAGGGGAAAAGTAACGTTGCGTATGGCAGTAACTACACTCAGTGCTGGATTCCACATTTAGTCTATAGTAAAAACACAAAGAGGATTAATTCAAATCAAATGGCTCTGAGCACTATGGGACTCAACTGCTGTGGTCATTAGTCCCCTAGAACTTAGAACTACTTAAACCTAACTAACCTAAGGACATCACACGCATCCATGCACGAGGCAGGATTCGAACCTGCGACCGTAGCAGTCGCGCGGTTCCGGACTGCGCGCCTAGAACCGCGAGACCACCGCGACCGGCCAAAGAGGATTAATTAAACCATTTTTCAGATACATGCCCATGTCTTCCCTCAGAAGTGAGTCCAAGAAGACGAAACAGATGTCAAAATGTGGACGTTCTCTAGTCCGTGGCGTGGCTTGCCTGTATACAGTGCTTGTCCACTGCAGATTTATCAGGCTGTACCTGGCGGGTATGGCGTCGATGTTCCGCACAACTTTCTTGAACCGACCGTAATGTAGATCCGACATGCGATAAACTACAGAAACAGTGAATATTACACACGCCTGTGTTCCGCAAAATGTAGTCATCCTGCACATAGTCAACGAGTGTGGATATCTTTGGTGCTGAGAGAAGAATAACGTTGATCTTATCGAACAACCTACTTTAGAAGTAAGATTACTTACAAACAGTAGCTTATGAGGTGAGACACTCATCTGCATTTAGAATCGCTTATCTTTGCGGATCTTCCCTGATGGATTATCATTATCTTCAACGGTGAAACTTCCTGGCAGATTAAAACTGTGTGCCCGACCGAGACTCGAACTCGGGACCTTTGCCTTTCGCGGGCAAGTGCTCTACCAACTGAGCTACCGAAGCACGACTCACGCCCGGTACTCACAGCTTTACTTCTGACAGTACCTCGTCTCCTACCTTCCAAACTTTACAGAAGCTCTCCTGCGAACCGCTGCAGAGTGAAAATCTCATTCTGGAAACATCCCCCAGGCTGTGGCTAAGCCATGCCTCCGCAATATCCTTTCTTTCAGGAGTGCTAGTTCTGCAAGGTTCGCAGGAGAGCTTCTGTAAAGTTTGGAAGGTAGGAGACGAGGTACTGGCAGAAGTAAAGCTGTGAGTACCGGGCGTGAGTTGTGCTTCGGTAGCTCAGTTGGTAGAGCACTTGCCCGCGAAAGGCAAAGGTCCCGAGTTCGAGTCTCGGTCGGGCACACAGTTTTAATCTGCCAGGAAGTTTCATATCAGCGCACACTCCGCTGCAGAGTGAAAATCTCATTCTGGGATCTTCAACGGTATTTTCTAGGTTCTTCCTGTACATAGCATCGGCATTCATATGTGCCATGTGCATAAATGTATTCAGGGCACCATTTTTCAGCACAGGATGATGACAGCAGTCCACTAGCAGGTACAGCTGTATAAGGACGTGTTGAAAAGTAATACCTCTGAGTTTTTTATTCTGTTCTTAATATCGGTTGCGGTGTGACATGTCATGCATATTACTCGGTTGACTTTCCCGTTTCGCTGACGAAGTTGCAACCCTCTACCGTCGGAGTGCTCCGAATTGTAGAGGTTAACATGGCGGTGTGTAATGTAATTATGTTGGTGCGTGGCAGAGAGCGCGCTGTAATCGAATTTCTAACCGCAGAATATGTGTCTCCAAATGAAATTTACAGAAGAATAAAAGCTGTGTACCGTGCGACACTGGATTTTTTGTGCTCGTAATGGAGTGGTGCTCTCCTCAAACTGTGTAACAGTTCCCTGACTGGACGGCCCCATATGGCAGCCGACGAGACTCGTAGGAATCTGGTTGATGAACTTATCGGAGAAAATCGTTGGATAACACAGATATAGCTCACAGGTAAAGGTGTGTGCGTGAGCGTGTACAGGAAACCATTGCAGAACTACGGCACAGCAGTCTGTGTGCACCGGGATGCATCGAATTCTCACTGTTCACATGAAGTAGAGGAGACTGGACATCTGTCAACAATTTCTTTTGTGCTTTGAGCGTGAAAGTTGTGAGTTCCTCAACAACATTGTGACGGGTGATGAAAGTTGGGTTCAACATACTGACCCCGACAACAAGAGAGCATTAACGATGTTCTGCCACAACGGATCACCCGCGCAGAAAATGCTGAAGAGCATGTTATCAGCAGATAAAATCAGGCTCAATGTTCTAGGATTTTCAAGGTGTGGTGCTTTCGGGATTCATGTCTGAGTGTACCACCAGAAACTGTGGAAGCTAATGCAAGATCCTAAGAAAACGGAAAGCACGAATTTGTTGATTTCGTCGACACATGGGGCACCCTCTCCTTCAGGATGACAATTCCGAACCACATACATCCGCAACAATTCGACGCCTTGGGTTCACTGCAGTCGATCACCCTCCATACAGTCCCTGCTTGGGCCCATTCGATTTTCATCTGTTTCCGGACTTGAAAGAACATCTCCGAAGACTTCACTTTGATAGTGATGAGGCGCTGCAATCGGTTCTGGCTCCTCAACAGAGTCAAACATTCTACAGTGGCAAACTGGTCTTCCCCTTGGGAGAACGTGTTTGTCGCCACGGTGACTATGTTCGGAAATAAATATGTAGACATGAAGAATAAATTTGTAGAATGTTAAGGAACTTCGTGTATTTAAGGCTTTAAGTGTTACCACGTAAAAAAATTCTGAAGAATTACTCGTCAGCACTACCTCGAATACTTGTCGGCTTGCAGAAGACTGCATACCCCAGGATGTGGTCGATTTCATAATGAACGAAGACATCCAAGAAGGTAAGGCTTGCGCCCTTTACCAGCATTGAGGCAAATGGGATTTCCCAATCTGGATTCAGATGGCCCGCGAATTGCTGAATGTTCTCGCCATAGGGTCATACTACAATAAAAAAATGTAATCTATGTACAGTATCTGATTAACGTATCCAGACACCTCTGGCTGACGGGAAAGTAACTACCAGATGTCAGGAGATGCAGACTCGCCAGTATAAAAGAAGTTAGGGAGTACTGTGTTGTCAATGGAGATGGATAGTAGAAGCCACTGGGACTGTCAGGATAACACAGCGACTTCGAACATGGACTACTTTTTAGGTGTCACTTGAGTAACTGATCTTTCAGAGAAATTTCAGCCCTTCTAAGGCTGCCCAAGTCGAGGGTTGGTGATGCGAGCATGAAGTGGAAACGCGAAGGAACAACTAGAGCTTAACGAAGATAAGGCAGACTTCATTTACTGACGCACATGGATCGTCTAACTTTGCAGAGGGTACTTGTAAACGGTCGCATGAAACCAGTGGGAGGAGTCTCTCGTGGTTTCAGCACTACTACCAAAATCCAGCTTGTGCAACGACTGTGCGTAGGGAGTTAATAGAATGGTCGAGCAGTTCCTCATAAGCCACACCTCTCTCTAATCAGTAGTAAGCGACGTTTGAGGTGCTGTGAAGAGCGACGCCAATGGACGGTGGACGACTGGAAACGAGTGACCTGGAATGATAAGTCATGCTGTAACCTGAGGCAACCCATGGAATGGTTGGTGTTTGGCTAATGCCTGGACTACGTAACCTGCCATCAAGCATAGTGCCATCACTAAAGAGCCGAGTAGTTGGTATTATGGTACTGGACGTGTTTTTAGTGCCTAGTTATGTTAGGAAAACGCTAAATGCGGAAGGACATGAACACAACTTACAGCATTGTGTGTTGCGTACAACTGGGTAACAGTTCGGAGATTACGATTTCTTGTATCTAAATACAGTTCACCCTGTCATAACGCAGTATCTGTGACGCAGTGGTTTGTGGACAACATTCCTTAAATGAACTTCCCTGCTCAGAGTCCTGACCTGTACCCACTCTTTGGGATGAGCTGCAACGTCGACTTCGAGTGCAGTACGCAGCGTCCAACATCATTAGCTTCATTTATTTCGGCTCTCGAGCAATTATAGACTGCCATTCCATGACAGACATTCAGACACGTCATTGAAAGTGTCCCCATCACAGCTCAAGCCGTCATAAAATCGAAGGGTGGCCACAGCCCTTATTAATTGATACCAACAGGTGTCCGCATTCATTTGATCGGAGTTACTTTCAAAAGATGGCAGTATTCAATTAAGGGTGGCGGTTAGCTGGTGAAAGAAACGGGTATCGTCTCATATCGTTTTCTTATTTTTCACGCCAGTTTAATCTAACTTAAAACTACTCAAAATAACTGGTTTCTGAAACAACCGATTTTCATTTTTTTTATTTCTATTATTTCCTGTAATAAACAGAGAAATCAAATAAAGATTGAAAAATTTTTACTTTCTCATTTTAAAGACGCCTAGAATTAGAACATTGAATGAAATAGAGAACCAAACGGAAACTAAGCCAGTGTACCGTTTGCTGCTTCCCTCGAAAGGTTTGCATATTACAAAATATTGTTATTATTCTATTGATTCTAATTTTTCGTACCCTGATCAAAAATCACATTGAAATCGGGGATCATACCACTTTTTGAGCATTACGAATAGTCAGTGCTAAAGGGCGAAAACTGAGGTTGAAGAAATCTGTTTTTCATGTTAATTTGCTCTTTTTCAAGGGTTACAAGCACATGGAGGCATATTATTTAAAACAGACAGCAGAAAGGCTGATTTCTATTGTATGCAATGAATGAATCGATGATTTTATTCTATTACTATTACTGTAATGTACCTACTCTTTTTTCATAGAAATGACAGACACCACTTCAACATTTTAAAGGAAATGAAGCTCTGTACAGCATTGCTACGTCATTTCGTAAAAATATTTCCAACTAAAGTTGGTGCATTCAGAAAAACAACGGATGACCGGTGACGACAGCGAGAATCTGCCATTGGTATCGGTTAATAATAAAAAAATAAAAACCGCCTGTTATAAATGAGACAAAACAAACACCGAACAATAACGTTATTCGGAACTAAAATACCGGTATCTACATCTACATGATTACTCTGCAATTCTGAAGTAAGTACCTGGCAGAGGGTTCATCGAGCTTCCTTTAAGCTACCTCTCTACCGTTCCACTCTGAACAGCACGTGGGAGAAATGAACACTTAAATTTTTCCGTGGGCCTTTATTTCTCTTATTTTATTATGGTGATCGTCTCTTCCTATGTAGTTGAGCGCTAACAACATATTTTCACCCTCTGAGGAGAAATTTGTTGATTGAAATTTCATGAGAACGTCCTGAAGCAACGAAAACGTCTTTGTTTTAATGACTGCCACCGCAATTCGTGGCTCTGTCTTCTTTATTTGGTGATGGTTTGAACTTTTTCGATGTCCTCCGTCAATCCTCTCACAGCAATAATCCAGAAGAGGGTGGACAAACTTAGTGGTATCAGTCTCTTTAGTAGACCTGTTACATTTTCTAAGTGTTTCGCCAATACATCGCAATCTTTGGTTTGCTTCCCCAACAACGTTATCTATGTGATTCTTCCTGTTTAAGTTATTCGTTATTGTAATCCCTAAGTGTTTAGTTGAATTTACAGCCTTTAGACATGCGTGATTCATCGTGTAACCTAACTTTTGCAAATTCCTTTTAGTACTCATGCGAATGACTTCACATTTTTCATTGTTAAAAGTCAATTCCCACTTTTTGAACCATACAGATATCTTGTCTAAATCATTTTGCAATTCGTTTTAATCGTTGGCTTTACATGACGGTAAATAAGAGCATCATCCGCAAACAGTCTAAGAGGTCTTTTCAGATTGCCTCCTAAATTGTTAATGTACGATGGTTACTCCAAAAGAAATGCACATTATTTTTTTAATCCTTCTTTTATTCTACATGTTTGATAAAAACTATCAAACAGTGTGTAGATACATCCTTTAGGAACAATATTTTCATTTCTCCACATAATTTCCATCCCTCTCAACTGCCTTGCGCCCTCTTGGAACCAGCACCTGTATCCCCGCACGATAAAATTCTGGACCAACCTGTTGGAGCCACTGTTTGGCAGCGTGCACAAGGGAGTCATCATCTTCGAACCTTGTTCCACGAAGAGAATCTTTCAGCTTCCCACAGAGATGACAGTCACATAGAGCCAGGTCAGGACTGTATGGCGGGTGTTTCAGTGTTGTCCATCCGAGTTTTTTGACTGACATGTGGCCGTGCATTGTCGTGCAACAGCAAAACATTCTGCTTTTGCCGATGTGGTCGAACACGACTCAGTCGAGCTTGAAGTTTCTTCATTGTCGTCACATATGCATCAGAATTTATGGTGGTTCCATTTGGCATGATGTCCACAAACAAGAGTCCTTCGGAATCGAAAAACACCGTAGACATAACTTTTCCAGCAGAAGGTGTGGTTTTGAATTTTTTTCCTTGGGTGAATTTCTATGATGCCACTCCATTGATTGCCTCTTCGTCTCTGGTGAAAAATGATGGAGCCATGTTTCATCACCTTTCACAATTCTTCCAAGAAATTCATCTCCACCATTCTCTTACTGTTCCAAAAGTTCGCTGCATACCGTTTTTCGTGTTTCTTTGTGAGCCACTGTCAACATCCTGGGAACCCACCTGGCACAAACCTTTATTAACGCCAACACTTTCAGTATTCTGCAAACACTTTCTTCCCCTATCCCAACGTAGCGTGACAATTCGTTCACTGTGATACGTCTGTCAGCAGTCACCAATTCGTTAACTCTCTGCACATTGTCTGGAATGTGTGCAGTATGAGGCCTGCCGTTGCGAGGGAAATCCTCAATATTGCCGTGCCCACTTTCGTCAGGTAACCTGATTGCTCACCGACTAACTGTACTGCGATCGACAGCAGCATCTCCATACACCTTTTTAAATATCTTGTGGATGTTTCCCACTGTCTCGTTTTCACAGCACAAGAATTCTATGTCAGCACGTTGCTTCTGACGAACGTCAAGTGTAGCAGCCATCTTGAAGACATTCCGTGATGGCGCCACTCACGGGAACAGGTTGAACTAAGTTTGAAAACAAGCGAGAAGGATGTATCTACACACTTTAAAACTTTCACACATCGCCGGCCGGAGTGGCCGAGCGGTTCTAGGCGCTACCGTCTGGAACCGCACGACCTCTACGGTCGCAGGTTCGAATCCTGCGTTGGGCATGGCTGTGTGATGTCCCTAGGTTAGTTATGTTTAAGTAGATCTAAATTCTAGGGGACTGATGACCTCAGAAGTTAAGTCCCATAGTGTTCAGAGCAATTGTAAATAAATACTTTCACACATGCAGAGTGAAAATTTTATTTTTACAAAAATAGTGTGCATTTCTTTTGGAGTGACCCTCGTGGGTCATGAACAACATAGGGCCTATAACACTTCCTTGGGGAACGTCAGATATTACTTCTGTTTTACTCCATGACTTTCCGTCAGTTCCTACGAACTGTGGCTTTCCTGGGGGAAAATCTTGACCCTAATCAGACAACTGGGGTTATATTTCATAGGCAATAAATTTAACTAGAAGTCACTTGAGAGGAACGGTGCCAAAAGGTTTCTGGAAATCTAAAAATATGGAATCAGTATGATGTCCCCTGTCGTTAGTACTCACCAGTCGGTTTTCCCCATCCCTAGATTGAATCTTGTAGTGTCCAAAGCCTTCTACTAGGAATAAACCATAAAAAATGACCACAAAGGGAGATAAGGAACTTGGCGTAGGCAACGCCATCAGTTTGTAACTATTTGTTCACTTTGGCTAACATCTGATCTATTCAGTACATAGCCATGCAACAGTGCCACGCAGAAGTACTAACGTGGTGCAACTGTCGCAAGAATAGAAATTCTTCCAATCCATATGTGGCATACAGCAAACCAGTGCTTAACAGTATTGGCTAAAAACAGTCTTGGTTGCAATTTTAGTTTTTTATCTTTCAACGACGCGTTTCGCCTTATTTAGGCATCTTCAGGTTATCTTTTCTAGATGGACGCGAGAGGCACCAAGATGTGCATAACGCGATTTTAGTTTTGTATTTTTCAACGACGCGTTTCGCCTTACTTAGGCATCTTCAGGTTATCTTCTCTACATGGACGCGAGGGGCACCAAGATCTGCATAACGCGTTCCCGTTCACAGGAGCGAGTAACAGAGTAAGATGCGGACTTAGGTAGTAAGCGTAATGCTGTTACTCGCTCCTGTGAACGGGAACGTGTTATGCAGATCTTGGTGCCTCTCACGTCCATCTAGAAAAGATAACCTGAAGATCACTAAATTAGGACGTAACGCGTCGTTGAAAAATAAATAACTAAAATTGCAACCAAGAGTATTTTTAACCAATACTGTCGCAAGAATAGTTACTAAACCGCCGCGAGTTCTTCGCTACGCACTTACGTACACACGACCGCACGCATATTTCCTTTATCCGGTATGTGCGCAGTAGACTCACTGTAGATGGCGCGCAGAGCGCCTGTCGCGAGACTACCGGAGCGCCCTGTATAATGAAGCGGCGGCGCCGGCCGTGCTGGACCTGGACCTCGGGCCGGGCGGGGCGGCCAATTTGGAGGAATCTGCCGGTTGAGGCCGCGCGCCCGAGAATCCGATTACCGGGCAGCCCGCAGCCCTCAGCCCTCAGCCCGCAACCCGCCGCCGGCAATAATTAACAAAGCGCCCGCAGATGGCCGGCGAGGACCGCGACATGTGTCGCGTCGCCCGGCATCGCGCGCTCTGCCCAAGTCACGGCGCGCCGGACGCCGCGTAAATACTGGAAATTCTGAACCGCGCTAAGAGGATTATCGCGAGTGAATCTTTTTTAATTCGGCAAATAGCCCATAAAATCGCATTATGCCTAAATGTTTGGTTCAGTTAGAGACGTAATTCGAAACCCTTTCCCTCCCTCCCTTCCCTTTTTTCCCTAGAAACTGGAAAAAGAAGCGACACAAAACAGAGCTAAAACGTCATTTGTTTCAGAAATGCGCTTACCAAATAACATTGGTTTTACAAAGTTGTGACTTTTTTGAGTGCGATGGTTGATCTCGTTAGTTATAAGCTCGCTCGGAAACTGCTGTGGCCAAAGAGAACTTTGATTAAGTGGGATCCGCACGAAACAACGGCGTATTTAGTCTAGTAACGCCTGAAAAATATTAATCTCGTATGTTGCCGGAATGAAACGAAAACGCACAACGTTTTCGGCGAGGATTAACTTCCACAAGCTCTGCTCGGAATTTCTGCACAAGCGTTTTCGACCAGTAAATATTTTCACGATTCTCGAAATAGCACACACAGATGAGAGATTTATTTCTGAATCTCTTTAACTCTTGAGCTCTTTCCACAATGTGCAACGAACTGAAGAGTTAATCACTTCCTTTGACACGTCACGCCTCAATGATGTTAACTATATTATTTTTTACGCAAAAGTCCGTTGTGAGCACATACAGCAATCAAACTTTGGGTGGTACTGGAGCAAAGTGAAGATTTTCTGGTTTGGAAGTCCAATACTGATCATTTTAACACAGTAATTTACCTGTTACCGTACGCTTCCATGGAGAACAATGCTGATCAAAAGGTGTCTAGCCTGCAGCTTCAGGGCGGCAAAGTAATGCCGCGACATTTTAACGAATGTCATACCCCGAACTCCGCCAGATGAAGATGCGTTACTGACTCGTCGAAAAATTGCGAAATGTGACCGCTACCATCCAGCTATAACCACGAGCAGATCGTATCATCCAGGAGGTACTTATTTCTCGTATTAGTCACCTTGTATAGTTCCAGAAATCTTTCACTGTCTCAGACATCTGTGATGTATGCATGCAAACTGAATCAGGAGACTTGGGTTCGAATACCCGCCTTCATTCATGGCTTCAGTCTGCATATAGACAACATAGATGGGACTTGTAAAGGTCACTGGAATCATATGGTCTCATTTGTTAAAAGCTCCTATGCCTGGGATTCAACTAGGATAACCCCCCCCCCCCCCATTTCGTTCGATACTGAGGTGTTATACAATACAATGGGAGAGGCTTTGTGATGCCGTTCGAGTCTCGGGGAATACCAAGTGCGCTGAGGTGTGAATGGGAATTTGGATTCAGGAGGGAGACATGCTAAGGTAGTATGTAAAGTTCTGCAAAGCGACTGTCCCAGAATGGTGTAGTGGTTAGCACAGCTGCGTAATGAATGGGAGACAAGGTTTCGAATCCTGGCCTTGGTACAAATTTCCATTCGTCGCTTCAGTCTGTATACAAACATTATAATTAAGTGTATTTTGAACGACGTACTTTTCTTCTAACTGATTATACCCCTCATGTGGAGTTTTGGTACCACAAATATGCGTAAAAGCTCTTCACGTTTGCTATTACGTTTGTACGAAGCCTCAACTTTCCACGTACTTTTCAACCGTCCTCCTTTAAAAGACTTTCGTAGTATTCTCCGGATGTTGCTTCACCCGCTCCTAGGAAATAGATCGGAAGAAAGAAGTTTTGTGTCATTGGTAATGCCATTCCGGCAAAGTGAAACGGATATTTTAGTATGACTTTTATTGTTTTTATGCGAAATACCAAATATTGTACACCGGTTGCATCCATAATAGACGGCCGCAGTGGCCGAGCGGTTCTAGGCGCTTCAGTCTGGAACCGCGTGACTGCTACGGTCGCAGGTTCGAATCCTGTGTCGGGCATGGAAGTGTGTGATGTCCTTAGGTTAGTTAAGTTTAAGTAATTCTAAGTTCTAGGGGACTGATGACCTCAGATGTTAAGTCCCATAGTGCTCAGAGCCATTTGAACCGTTTTTGCATCCATAATAAACAAAATCAGTGGGATTCGTGTGCAAATCATCCAAACGTTGTTGAGAAATTCGTTTTGCATTAAATTTTGTCATAATTTATTGAATGTGACATTAATCTTGCACAAAGCTACTTCACAGTTAAGTCTTCGTCGTCCAAACTTTACATTTCATTTCGCCTGCGTCTGATCCAGCTTCAAGGATTTTCCCGAGAAGCGTCACAACCACACTGCGGGTAATGGTAGTTTTGTCTGGTGCAACCGGTTGAAATGCTGTTGGCTCTTGTTGAGGCCATCAGCTTTCACTTCAAGTCTTTTTCTTTCAGCTTACAGCCATTCCATACATATGACTTCTTCGAAAGTTAAAACAAACTTCAATTAGCCAATACGGTGAATAATACAAGACGCTAAACATGCAATGTGTTAGAAGGTGAAGAAATTGCACTTATGTGGTTAATAGTTAATAATACAGGAATAAACACATTGGCCTCTTATGTTGATAAACAGATTCCAAAAAGTTCGAAAGAATTCCTCACACACACACACACACACACACACACTTATATATACACTCCTGGAAATTGAAATAAGAACACCGTGAATTCATTGTCCCAGGAAGGGGAAACTTTATTGACACATTCCTGGGGTCAGATACATCACATGATCACACTGACAGAACCACAGGCACATAGACACAGGCAACAGAGCATGCACAATGTCGGCACTAGTACAGTGTATATCCACCTTTCGCAGCAATGCAGGCTGCTATTCTCCCATGGAGACGATCGTAGAGATGCTGGATGTAGTCCTGTGGAACGGCTTGCCATGCCATTTCTACCTGGCGCCTCAGTTGGACCAGCGTTCGTGCTGGACGTGCAGACCGCGTGAGACGACGCTTCATCCAGTCCCAAACATGCTCAATGGGGGACAGATCCGGAGATCTTGCTGGCCAGGGTAGTTGACTTACACCTTCTAGAGCACGTTGGGTGGCACGGGATACATGCGGACGTGCATTGTCCTGTTGGAACAGCAAGTTCCCTTGCCGGTCTAGGAATGGTAGAACGATGGGTTCGATGACGGTTTGGATGTACCGTGCACTATTCAGTGTCCCCTCGACGATCACCAGTGGTGTACGGCCAGTGTAGGAGATCGCTCCCCACACCATGATGCCGGGTGTTGGCCCTGTGTGCCTCGGTCGTATGCAGTCCTGATTGTGGCGCTCACCTGAACGGCACCAAACACGCATACGACCATCATTGGCACCAAGGCAGAAGCGACTCTCATCGCTGAAGACGACACGTCTCCATTCGTCCCTCCATTCACGCCTGTCGCGACACCACTGGAGGCGGGCTGCACGATGTTGGGGCGTGAGCGGAAGACGGCCTAACGGTGTGCGGGACCGTAGCCCAGCTTCATGGAGACGGTTGCGAATGGTCCTCGCCGATACCCCAGGAGTAACAGTGTCCCTAATTTGCTGGGAAGTGGCGGTGCGGTCCCCTACGGCACTGCGTAGGATCCTACGGTCTTGGCGTGCATCCGTGCGTCGCTGCGGTCCGGTCCCAGGTCGACGGGCACGTGCACCTTCCGCCAACCACTGGCGACAACATCGATGTACTGTGGAGACCTCACGCCCCACGTGTTGAGCAATTCGGCGGTACGTCCACCCGGCCTCCCGCATGCCCACTATACGCCCTCGCTCAAAGTCCGTCAACTGCACATACGGTTCACGTCCACGCTGTCGCGGCATGCTACCAGTGTTAAAGACTGCGATGGAGCTCCGTATGCCACGGCAAACTGGCTGACACTGACGGCGGCGGTGCACAAATGCTGCGCAGCTAGCGCCATTCGACGGCCAACACCGCGGTTCCTGGTGTGTCCGCTGTGCCGTGCGTGTGATCATTGCTTGTACAGCCCTCTCGCAGTGTCCAGAGCAAGTATGGTGGGTCTGACACACCGGTGTCAATGTGTTCTTTTTTCCATTTCCAGGAGTGTATATATATATATATATATATATATATATATATATATATATATATATATATATATATATGAAAATTGCAAAGAACTTTCTAAATATTTTAAGAATCTTCTAAATTGCCCCGAGCCCACAGAAAGATTTCCACCAAAAATTCCCCAACAATGCAATCCAGTTTCACTTGCACCAAATGAAGAGGAAATCATTAAAGAAATTCATAGGTTGAAAAACAACAAAGCATCTGGTGAAGATGGAATTGTTGCAGAACTTTTAAAGGCAGCTGGTCCAAAAACCGTTAAAGAAATTACTTCAATCATGCAAAACATTTGGCAAACTGAAAAAATTCCTGATGAATGGAAAACCGCCTTGATTCACCCACTTCATAAGAAGGGAGACAAAACTGATGTTAATAATTACAGAGGAATTTCTCTTCTTCCAGTCACATACAAAATCCTCTCTCAATGTCTTCTGAACCGAGCACAACAGCAACTTGAATGGAAAATTGACGAATATCAAGCAGGTTTCAGGCCAAATAGATCTTGCCCAGAACAGATTTTAGTCCTCAAACTAATTCTCAGACATCAAAAAATTTACAATAAAAAACTAGTTTGCACCTTTGTAGATTTTAGAAAGGCTTATGACTCAGTGGATCGTGAATCTCTTTTCCAAATTGTGAAAGAACAAGGCCTGGATCCTAAAACCACGGCAATTATCAGAGACACGCTAACTGATACAAAATCAAAAGTAAAGTTCAGAGGAGAAATTTCAGATTCCTTTGAAATAAAAACAGGCGTGAGGCAAGGTGATGGACTCTCTCCGTTGCTATTTAACTGCGTTCTAGAAAAAGTAATACAAGAGTGGCGCGAACGAAAATTGGAGTTCAAAATTGACCAACCAGTGAAATTAGGACGAACAAATATTCGAATAGACTGTTTGGCCTTTGCAGACGACTTGGTTATTCTAACGCAGGACATCCAAATTGCTCAGAAACAAATAGAAATCCTTAAAGAAACAGCAGAAAGAGTAGGTCTCCAAATCTCATTTGAAAAAACACAGTATATGACTAGCAACAAACTGGCACCCAAACTTTTGGAAACTAAGTATGGAAAAATCAAAAGAGTTTCGCAATTCAAATATTTAGGTGAAACAATCTCAGAGACTGGTCTAGAAAAAATTGGAAATGAAATTCGTTGTCAAAAGATGGAGACAGCTTTTAGACTTACAAAAGACATCTACAACAAAAAATGTCTCTCGAGGTACTTTACATTGAGACATTACAACACGGTCATAAAACCAGAGTGCCTTTATGGGGCTGAAACGCTAATTTTAAACAGAAAAAAGGACATTCAAGAAATCCAAAAAAGAGAAAGAAAAGTAATCAGAAAAATTCTAGGTCCAAAATATACTGAAGAAGGAACATACAGGCTAAGAGCAAATAGTGAAATTCAACAATACACCAGCATATATTCAGATATGAAAAAACGCAGATTAAAATTTTATGGGCATATTAAAAGAATGGATGCTACCAGACTAACTAAACAAGTAGTGGAATTCTACGAAAATCGAAGTAAAGCTAAATTTGAGACAATAAAATGGATTGCTGCTATAAAAGAGGACATGAAAGAGGCAGATATAAAACAAGATGAAATTCAAGACAGAAAATTATTTAGGCAAAAAATTCATGACTGGGTAGTTGGTCAAGCTGAAAAACCAAAGAAAACTGGAACCACATGATCTGATGAAAGGAAAAGAGCTCATTCCGAGAGAATGAAAACAATTTGGGCAGAGAGAAAGTCTAAAAGAAAATAACTGAATGCCCCGTGATTGTACTTCGCGTGGTCCAGTAGGGCCCAAACGTGAATAATAATAATAATAATAATATATACGCGCAAGCACGCCAGTGACACAATCCCAACTGAAGTAAGTACTTCCACCGCGGGGAGCGAGACCGTTGAGTATTACAAGCTGGCCAGCTACTAATGTCATGTCATAACTTACTTCCGTGTTAGTGGCTAGGACTTCAGCTGTGTAAATTGATGCCTATTTCGGTAGACCAAACATTTCACACCTGTCATTTTTAATATCAACATAGGCAACGCCGACAGGGTCCTTGTACTTAAACCCCTCGTTATACATACACACAGCACCTCGCTACCGCTCGAGAAGGCGTTCTAAATTACTGTTATTGACTATCGGGTTTTCAGAGTATGCCAGAGAAATACGGACTTCCAGTACCTACGTGATGCGGTCATAAACTTACTCAAAGTATAGTAACAGACGGGTTCTTCGAATAAGGTGGAGCTACTTAGAATTGAAAACGGCGCCACATGTGGGGATGTTGATTTATGGGTACTGTAACGCTTGTTGCATCACCGCACTGGAAGGACAAAAATTTTATTTCCCAGCTCTTCCCCAAACCATTGCTGTTGTTTCATTATTAGTTTAATGTTGAGGTTTTTTCTACGTAGTGGCAACGGTGCTTCCACTGTTTCTCCTAACAGCGCTTTCGTCAGTGTGGAGTCTGGAGCTCCTATGCACAATCGCAGCCCTTTGTATCGACACCTGTCGAGTGTATGCAGCAGCTGCCTGGGGCGGTACCATACAACATGCGGGCGTAATCTAGAAGAGCGTGCAGCAGCGCGCCGTGCATATGAAAAGCTATTACGGGACCCATACTCCATACGTTCCAGTCGCGGCATGAAGCATGCTGAGAGCGCTTTCATAGCTTTGATACGGGCTATTTCGCCGGACCAGCGAAACTTACGTCTACATAGGAGCTTAGATATTTAACACGTCATTTAAAGGGGCTAGACCCAGTCGAGTGGCTTCAGGCGGTTACAATCCGTGACGTGAGTAGCTCCTGACTTCCAGCTTGCTAAGTGTAATGTAAATTCATTCACCTGTACCCACTGTCCGAAGTCGTGTATTGTTACATCCGAATTACTTGGAACGGCCCCAAGGAATCATCAGTAGCATTAATAAACAGATACTCGGCAAGTGGAATGTACTAATTCTAACAGGATACGGCGGAGGTCATTGGTACAAATGTTAAACAGCAAACGATAGAGAACCGATCGTTTTGCCACCCTTGTACTGGTCGTCCCTATTCCAGCAGCGCCCTTATCCGAAAACATTTTTAACCTGGTTGCTTTTTAACAGGGACAGAAGGCTATAGCTGAAATTCTCCGGCAGTTCCAAGCACTTCAATTTTTGAGAAAGGACAGGCAAAAGGAGTTCGTTACACGCATGAATAAATGGTTGGAACTTAAATAGTGGCAACTATTTATTCACAACCGATACAAAAGAGTTACATGTTTGCACCTGTTACTGTCCTTCAAAGTAGTCACCAGCGTTGTGTAGAACCCGTTGCAGCGATGTGGAAGGCGTAGTATACCGTTAGCAGAGCCTGATAAGTTGATGGTCTGAATGGAGCTGTCTACTGCCTGTCAAATCTCTGGTGCAGTTCTGAAGCGAATGCCACGAAATGGTTCCTTCATCTTCGGAATCAAGTAAAAGTCACAAGGACTTACGTCCGGGGGGTATGGTGGATGGGACAGTACTTCCCAGTCCCATCGACCGAACAGAGCAGCCACAGCTTGCGCTGAATGCGCCAGCGCATTGTCGTGCAGAATGACGGATGGGTTGCGCAGAAAGTGTCACCGCTTCTTTCGAAAAGTGGTCGCAGTTGATGCTCCGAAAACGAACAGTAATACTGCGCATTGACGGTCTGCCGTTGTTTCTGTTTTGAAAACATAGTGATACCGCTACGTTAGACCGGTCGCCCACAAGTGACTGTGTTTCCCCCGATTGTGCGCACGCCTGTGACTTCGGATGGGCGAGTCCATTTTCTCGTAGGTAAGGTAGGTATGTCAACAACGTGTGCCTACAGCGGAAATAGAATATTACATTGCATAGTGTCTCAACCACAGTGTTGCCACTATTTAAGTTCCAACCTACGTACGTATAAAAAGCCATTAAGCATTTATTCGTGTAGTAATACAACTAGACTTCTTCTGTCTACTAAGATATCTGTAGTGCCTTGTCCATGCCGAAAAAACCTGGTTAAAACTGGGCACTACGTCAAAATGCCCTGCGTACCATTCCTTTGCCGTTTAATCACATTTCACGACACTTGCAAGGAAGAAACATCCATCATAACTCGGAATGAATGAAGCTACGCTCAAATGAAAGACATATTTATTTTAATTTTTCATTTTTATTTTATTTTTGTCGTATAATTCTGTACGCAATTAATATAACTTCTGATACACGGAAGGGCAAATAAAAGTGGCCCGGATAGCAGTGTTTCAGGGTTCAAATAAACAGAGAGGAAAGGACCATAGCAAATGAAGAAAGTGACCTCCATTTTTCTCTTGGCACTTTTGAGTACTGGTCAGCAAGCTGCTGAAGGTGGATGGAAGCTGGACTGCTGGAACTGCTGCTATCTCCTCCGAAATGTTCTGCTGCAGTTCTTGAAGACTGTGAAGGTTGTTGCGATACATCTTAGACTTGAGGACTCCCCACACAAAGTAATCGAACACTGACATACCAGGTGATGTGGATGGACAGCCAGAGCCGCTGCCGGTCTTCATGCCCAGGTGTAGTATTCATCCGCATGATTGACGCGATATTCTGGTCTCTTGCGGCCGGCGTCCGGTTGATATGGCGGGAATCTGAAGCATTTTTTGGTGAACTGCAGCCACATTTGCTGGTGTATGGTCACATTTCGGAATTTTTTTGACTAGTTCAAAACAGATCCTGCCTGACTACATTTTCGATCTAAGTGTTGCAAGGCACTCTTCGCTGACACTTTGATACCATTAAACCGCTGACTACTCCGTTTATACGACTTCGTTGTCACGTAACTTTCCACAACGAACATCCGCTGCTCCACTGTAACAACGTCTACCCCGCACTGCTCCACTCACACTGACACAGCCCGCTCTGAACCGGTGTGGATCACGTGGCGGAAGCGCACGTGGTGTGCGCGTGTTTGTGTGCAGACATTCGCTACCAATCGTATCCACTCGAGTGGTCCACTTTAATTTGCCCAACCCTGTGCTATGTAACCAACAGGGTATCCATTTAGGAAACCGCCATCGTGGATGAAACCCGTAGTTTTCAAATAGAATAGTAACATTAATAGGACTGAGAATCACACGACAAAAATTAAGGCCTCTTCCATTTAAGCATTGCTTCTTTCATTCTGAGTAATGACCGATTTTTGTTCCTTAGAAGTCACGTGAAATGATTAAATGGCAAGGGAATGGTACGCAGAGCATTTTGACCTGGTAAACACTCTTCAACCAGGTTTTCGGCATGGACAAGGCACGAAAGATATCTTAACACACCTGACAACAGAAAAAGAGTTGTGTTACTACACGAATAAATGTTTAATGGCTTTTTCTACGTACACTGCTGGCCACTGTAATTGCTACACCACGAAGATGACGTGCTACAGACGCGAAATTTAAAATGGCAAAACGTATTTTTTTCGGATGAATCCAGGTTCTGTTTATAGCAGCATGATGGTCGCATACGTGTTTGGCGACATCGCGGTGAACGCACATTGGAAGCGTGTATTCGTCATCGCCATACTGGCGTATCACCCGGCGTGATGGTATGGGGTGCCATTGGTTACACGTCTCGGTCACCTCTTGTTCGCATTGACGGCACTTTGAACAGTGGAAGTTACATTTCAGATGGTTACGACCCGTGGCTCTACCCTTCATTCGAGCCCTGCGAAACCCTAAATTTCAGCAGGATAATGCACGACCGCATGTTGCAGGTCCTGTACGGGCGTTTCTGGATACAGAAAATGTTCGACTGCTGCTCTGGTCAGCAAATTCTCCAGATCTCTCACCAACTGAAAACTTCTGGTCAATGGTGGCCCAGCAACTGGCTCGTCACAATACGCCAGTCACTACTCTTGATGAACTGTGGTATCGTGTTGAAGCTGCATGGGCAGCTGTACCTGTACACGTCATCCAAGCTCTGTTTGAATCAATGCCCAGGCGTGTCATGGCCGTTTTTACGGCCAGAGGTGGTTGTTCTGGGTACTGATTTCTCAGGATCTATGCACCCAAATTGCGTGAAAACGTAATCACATGTCAGTTCTAGTATAAAATATTTGTCAAATGAATACCCGTTTATTATCTGCATTTCTTCTTGGTGTAGCAATTTTAATGGCCAGTAGTGTATTTAAGACAAGTGTATAAAGTCCACTCACTAGTACCCATGACGAAATGCTGCTTCTTTCGCTATCGTCTTCTGACCACCTCGCATAACCTAGGTTTGTAACTGCTGGTCAGGTCCTGGCACCTCTCTCCAAGCTACTTTAGGTTTTAACCTCCTTTGTATTAACTGTAACTTTCCAAAAGTGATATATTTTTCCAAATTCCTTGGTACGAAACTAACTTTCTTTGCCTACATGTGTTGAATGTAGAGAGCATTTTGTATGTTAAATAGGACACATAGTTTAAATTGTGGGATGTGATTCGTGGGCTCTGTTTTAGGTGGACCCTGGCAGCTTGTAGGCATGCAATACCACCCAGAGCGTTGGAGTCCCACCACTGCACCTCAACAGCTGGGCCTCGTACCGCCCTGACCGCAACATCCGTCAGGCTACATTCCATCTGCCCATTCGCAAAGTTCTGCTGGATCTCTTCAAGCCCTCAACCTGCCTGGCTGTCCGACTTGCCACTCCTGTAGCCACCCTCAATTCATTTCTGACCATAAGAAAAGCACTGACGTTAAAATTATTATCTCCTTAGATATATGATCTCGTCCGTTACTAGGTACTGGTCTGCTTGCTGGACTTTACTGAGTTTGTATACTGAACTGCGTTTGATGACGATTTCCTATAGGCTAGTCTCCATTTATTCACCATCAGAGCGTCTTATTGTGGCAACTCAGGATTTCTAAAAATGATTTTTTACTGCTACGGAGACGTCGGCGTACATACGTAAGAAAGGACATTGGGATATAGAAATACATTGATACTGGTGCCGAACTTCTTTACAGACCAGGCACAAACTCGGATCGTATTAGGGCAAATAACGAACTGGCGAATATCTTTTCCAAAGCAATATCCTGAGAATTATCTTTGAACAAGGGAACAATTGAAAAACCTGAGTATTTACTGCTGAAACACTGATCTTAAACCCGTCTAATGCGTACCTTATTGCACGAATTTGTTCGTTTCAATTCATCTCAGGACTGACCATGGATGCATTGTGCTGTCTGCCAGCTAAGGAAATTGTGAGAATAGTGTCAATAATAAAGTGTGCGTACGCTGACTTCAAGACGATTCCGTTGAGATGATTATCTCTGGAAGTTGTGTTGGCAGGCAGCCTGTCAGTAACAGACGCGTTGAACCGTTGAGATTAAAATGAGCATTGCTGCTGTTTACTGATGAGAGGAGGTTGGGTACATTTGTGTAGATCGCATTCGCGATAGCACAAGCGTGATACTGTTGATGGCGGTCTTCCAGTGCTTGGTGCTTCCCGGCATGGAGCAACACATTAACACATTTTCTCTATTAACTCCATTCATACAGTGATTTCTTGCCTACACTAGTTAGTGAATCTCAAACAACTTAACCTTCAAACATAGGTATCAGCAGCTGTTCTCTGCAGAATGTATCACAATAATTTCTAATAATTTCCTTTACAGCGTCTCAACAAACTTCTCCATCCGAAGTCCGCCGTAAGACTTATCTTCGGTGGTGGATTGCATCAGTTAGAAGTAGCAGAAAATATATCTGTATGGCTGTGTTTCTACGTTTTGACAACAATTTAATTCATATAGATATGAAGACTGTATCCTCTACAGTTAGCCATTACTGATGAAAATATTTACTCATTTGTCGGAAAAATCGTAACACACTTCAGAGAGAAAACAAAAATGGTGTACAGAATGGACAGTGTGTAATAGCACGAAAATGTAAAGTTTCTGTTCTTCAGTGAAGAGGATGCCTTAGTAACACCTAGAACTTCCGTGCCCTGCGTGGTCGATTTATGAATAAAAGATCATCTACGGAAATGGTACTTCAGGAGCCAGCCATTATCGATAGTGGCCTTGATAGTAATAGCTTGTCGTTTCATAGTTAACATGACGAATTTGAATTGTGCACAGTTCTTCGAATTCATGACTACTATTTACAACAGCCTGAACTCATGGAATTCTTAAAAGGTCACGAAACAGAGAAGAGGCACTACCGAACCGGAATACATGTCACTCAGAAGAGTATTGCCAAATCTAACGCAATCGTAAACATTGCTCAATAATTGTTCGGAGAATTCTTCATTTACAATCAGTGAAACCGGTTTTAAGACAGTCAACTGGATTTTCTACTTGGCGTTTCCTTTCCAAAATTAATTTTCGCTTTACAAAGGCTTGTTCCCGTATATGATACTTCCAGGCAGGCGAAAACTGTATGTCTGGAACTGCATTTTGCTTTCATTTTTTTCTTTTCTTCAAGACAATCAATTGCCTTCTGGTAGATTATCAAGTACAATAGTTCCAGTAAACGTAAATACTTGCTTGTTCATAAAAGCGTTAGAATTTCTTGATAGAATAAAACACGTTTAATTCTGTTAAATAGATGCAAAAATCTAAACATATTCTACTTAAAATAACTGGATCTTCATAAAACGAAATTTTCTTCGCTTGCGTTCACCAAAAAGAAAAAAAAAGGAATTAAATAATAGAGTACAATGAATTCTGTATTAAATTATCATATTCACTGGAGAAAAAAAAAGAAATTAAATAGTTACATATAAATTGTTGCTTGTTTTCGATCCTTAATATGTTGCTGAATTGACGTGAGTTAGATAGGTATGAAACCACTTACTTAAATTAATTTAGACAGAACAGAAAGCAGATATAAAATACATAGCGAACATGGTCCAGAGATTCTGGTAAAATTCGTAACACATACGTCATACACTGAAGTAGTTGGTAGGCGTTTTTTTTCCTTGTTCAGTACTTCTAGTAACTCAATTTGTATCCAGCTTCAACTTTATCGCAGTGTTAACCCATTCATTGTCTATGAAATATTATTTTTAACATGCTGCCAATATTTGTCTTACGATCTTCACAGAACTCACGTCGAATATGACATTTCTATTTCTCATCTGAATCGGATCCTATTTCATCGTCCCTTAGGAATTCACACACATTTGGTTTGAGACTCAATGAAATGTATATGCATTTTGAGTCATTGCAGGCCAGAAAATCGTGGATATTATTCTTCCTTTTTTGGCGTATTTCACTTAAAATTTCCCAAATGCATTGTTGCAAATTCCAAGTTTGTTATATTATGTTAATCTAAAAAGTAAATTCTGAAGAAAGCTTTTCTTTCCTAATAAGCTTTCTTGCACTGTTTTACATACCATCTGACTTAGGTTTTCGATATCCACTCAGCCATAATTTTTCCTATTACAATCAATGGTCGTTCTAAATTTAGAAAGTCTATACGCTGCTAAATTGTCTCAGGACCTTAGCACACATTTCCAAAACTTGTCAGCCACTATGTCTGTCTTTTTTCAAAATATTTATGGAGCGAGCAATTTACAAACATGTAACATACTCTGCATTGCCATTGTTGACTTTGAAAAGGCATTTGATTCCGTTAGCCATGTAGCTGTCCTCCAAGCTTTGAGTGAGCAAGGAGTGGGAGCAGCATACATTGAAGTGCTCAGGAAAATCTACGAGAATTCTTCAGCTTATGTTAACATCGGCGTATCAACTCAAGAATTCCGCATCATGAGGGGTGTCAAGCAAGGCGATCCCATCTCCCCAAAACTGTTCTCTGCTGTATTGGAAATGGCTATGTCAAAGCTGAGCTGGGAAGGTAAGGGAATTAGAATTAATGGAAGAAGGCTTACCAACTTGAAATTTGCTGATGATATTGCCTTACTGGCCAAAGACTTCGCAGAGCTCCAAAACTTAGTTACAGATCTTGCATCGGAGTGTCAGCTGGTTGGCTTGAACATGAACCTTTCCAAAACAAAAGTAATATCCAACAAATGCGTCCCAGCTGGAGATGTGAAAGTCAAGGACAGTCTACTAGAAGAGGTCAGTGAATATGTCTACCTTGGCCAGATTATAAATATGAAGGGAGACATAAGGCCAGAAATCTATCGACGCATCAAGCTTGGCTGGCAAGTATTTGGGAAGAATTCAAAAGTATTCAGATCAAAAATGCCAGTAAATCTGATGAAAGCAGTATTTGATCAATGCATTCTTTCTGGGATGACGTATGACTGCGAGACATGGACACTGAACTCATTCACAAAAGAGAAACTTAGGACAGCACAGAGAGCCATGGAGAGATCAATGCTGGGCTATACAAGAAAGGACAGGAAAAAGGAAGATGACATCCTGTCTGTGTCGAAGGTTAATGACATCTTAGAGAGAGTAGGGTCCTTGAAATGGCAGTGGGCTGGAAACGTTGCAAGAAGAAAAGACAACAGATGGACGAAGCTAGTACTGGAGTGGAGTACGGGAGAGCACCGGAGGCCTAGAGGAAGGCTATACAAGAAAGGACAGGAAAAAGGAAGATGACATCCTGTCTGTGTCGAAGGTTAATGACATCTTAGAGAGAGTAGGGTCCTTGAAATGGCAGTGGGCTGGAAACGTTGCAAGAAGAAAAGACAACAGATGGACGAAGCTAGTACTGGAGTGGAGTACGGGAGAGCACCGGAGGCCTAGAGGAAGACCACCAGACAGATGGGACAAAGACATCAAGAAGATCGCTGGTAACACCTGGCAGAGAACTGCCCAAGACCGTCCCACTTGGAGAAGACTTCTGAAAGCCTACCTGAATCCACAACTCGAAGAGGCCACATCATCTAATGATTGAATTGGATGATGATGATGATGATGATGATGATGATGAACATACTCGAGGTTCCTGAATGAGTGTTTAGTGACATCTGCTTTGTGAGACACCTACCAATTTATTTGAAGCTGCCTCATAAACACACGAAAACATTTCCCCTGCTGAACGTGGGCTCAGTTATGTAACTGGCATATATTCCTCAATTCTTAATTTGTTCTGTATCGCTTTTAAGTTTAGTTTGATCATTTTGCTGCTCCCACCGTTACGATAAATGAACTGCAGTGAGACTACCTATGCAAGCATACACGTGGCTAGCCACGGTGGACTGATAGCACAACCTGTTAGGTACATCAGGCTCAATGGGTCCCATGAAACTTTTCAGGCTTGCAGAAACACAAGTTGGCTTGGTTTAATCACGGTGCGTCAGTTCACATGTGCTCTCGTATCCTCTTTGCGACAGGTCGAGTTCTTTCAGTGATGGGGGACAGAGGTAGGGACAGGCAGGCTGGAAGGACAATCCTCACACACCTCTGGTTTACACTTATACTTTGACTTCCATTACCACATGGTATTTCAAACTGGAGATTGAACTTTCTTACGGTGCGCAAGCCTAAGCCAACATGTCATCTTAGCCTCACTTATACTTTCAATAGCACGTCTAAATTTCGTAGTGTCACCCACCTCGTGGATTACATGACTGAGAATTTGCGAATATTTAAGACTCATATAAGCTACAGCAGTGAATTGTGCTCGGTATACACCAACAATATCATTTAAAGAGCCTAACCTTCTCGCGAAGCTAATGATTTACGATCCTCATGTGTGCTGGGCTTCACACAATCAGGATCAAACTTCACATTATCTCTTCTTCAACTCAACGCCATCTTCAGGTAACATACATTAATAAAAACAAAATGAACAGTAACAACGGCTGCCTGTAGTCCACAATATTAAACCAGCAGAATAGCTAAACACTTAACGACCAATACGGCAAACTTGTCTTGACTTCTGCGGAGTACAGCTCAACGTCAACACTTCCGCTGCGACTAGGATTTGAGCCAGACTGAACGACTGAACTATCCAGAGATGGCTCATGACCTGCCTACAAAGTTATACATCCAGACCTCTCTCTTACTTCTCAACTGCACGGAAGCTCTCCCTCACACCTTGAAGGACTAACTCTTTTGTAGAGAGTGCTTCTGCACTCCAGAGCATCTACAACTGGACTGTTAATCATCCGATGTTGATACCACGGAAAATATCTAGGAATAGCGTGTGGAATATCGCAGTTAACATACCTGCAATTCTGTAGCTGATAATGGAATACCATAAGAAACTTCGTACTCTGTCCTCTGCGATTAGAAACCTCTATAAAGATTGGAGGCAATGTGACATGGTAGTAACGTGGTGTCCGCAAAGGATGACTACCTTCTTGCCGAATGAACTAATGTTACTTGTAGAGTTTTCTGTTGTCTCTCTCACCTTTAAAGTGGGGCTTGTAAACCTCGCCAGAGATCAGTTTCAGATATTCAGAATCTGAATACCCCATAAGGTGACAATTAATTCAAAACATTTCTTTACGTAAGTATTAGCTGTATTAACTAAGAAAGAACAGCATATGAAAGATGTTGCGAATGCCGTAACCGAATGCGACTGTTAATTCACCTCAGACATCCACGATAGCAGAAATCCATTTCCTCGCTATGGTGGTTCATTTGTGCACATGAAAGTAAACAACTGTTTGACAGCGTGCCACTATGGTTAAGAGATGGCAACATAACAAGAAGAAACAAACAACGTTTATCAAATGTTTCAAATGGTACTTAAGTTTGATACAATTTCATGTGTGAGACTTGATGTTCTAAACCTAATGCCGGGTTGCTATAGTTAAAGTGCAGCTACCCACAGAGGTCCAGTGTGGGCCGTCATTATCGTATGGCAGAGAAATTTGGTAGATGTGCCAATGCGTTAATGTAGCCCCGATCTAAACTGGAAAATAATTAATTCAGTTTTCGCCACCAGGACAAATATGGAGCTGTGAATACAAGAAAAACGTATATAAATATTTCCGCATGTAGTGGATTACGAGCGGCACATGGACAGAAAAAGGTCAAACAAGTGACAAAGCCGTAATGTTGATTTTATTATTAACCACTGCTCACACAAGTTGTTAAATATGAGCACTGGAGACATAGACGAGCCGGCCACTGTGGCCGAGCGGTTCTAGGAGCTTCAGTCCAGAACCGAGCTGCTTCTGCGGTCGCAGGTTCGAATCCTGTCTCGGACATGGATGTGTGTGATGTCCTTAGGTTAGTTAGATTAAAGTAGTTCTAAGTCTAGGGGACTGATGACCTCAGCTGTTAAGTCCCATAGTGCTTCGAGCCATTTTTTGAAGACATAGAAGAGATGCTGTACAACGTCATATTTGCACTTGGTGACCATTATTGAAACAAGTTTTTTTCCAGCATAAATCACTTGGACATTGTCGCTTCCAAGTTTCACTGCTATACTATAATTACACCCCTCACTGGACCTCTGACAGTGGCATCACTTTAATTATAACTACCCAGTACAATGATACCTAACTGAGCTGCCTCTTTGTAGTCCATGTTATTGTATAACTGTTAGTAATGTTTGCAGATTCTTTGTCACTAGTCTTAGTTCCCGTAAACGGCGACTGCTGTGTTAGAAGGTAGTCTTCTAGTACAGTACTGAACTAATTGCAGGCAGTGTAGTGAACTATTTGAATGCTGCTTTGTAACTATCTGAGTCTCTATGACACTTTCTTGTACCTGTCAACGTAATAAATCTCATGTCCACCACTAAAAGTCGTAAGATAAGTAGCCCTCTGTTGTCAGCGCTCCCTATTGGGCGCACACAATATCGGCAGACGTGCACGAAATACTGAAGAAAGGAGCGCAGACGTAGGTGGATATCTGAGTTTGTAAGCACCATCTGGAGGCTGCTGGATGGCACTGAGGGACGCCAGGTGAGAGCTGTACCTGTGTGGTGGTAGCCTCTCCAGGTTTTTGTTGTGCACCTCTTGCTTGGTGCACAACAAAGGAAATGTGTCACGTGCTGTTATCGTACCAGCTACCAAGTACCGCATCTGAGGAGATTAGATTGCGCACACTTACGCAACTGAGGCTTTATTACGCTTCATGATATAATAACGAATCGTTTACGAATTTATGAAACATTATTATGTCGCTGCTTTTTCCTCTCGGAGATGAACAGATTAATAATCGCTTTTAGCCTCATCATTTCCTTTGTGAGGCAGGCGCTGCTAATTAGTTTAGGTGTTACACGGCTCTGTGCGTGCAGCAGAATAAACGCACTACCGGTGCTGAACAAACCAGTTATTGAACAACCAACCCTTTAATAAGGACGTTAATTACAGGACGAATTGGCCACTGATTATTCAGT
This sequence comes from Schistocerca nitens, assembly GCF_023898315.1. Taxonomy (NCBI): domain Eukaryota; kingdom Metazoa; phylum Arthropoda; class Insecta; order Orthoptera; family Acrididae; genus Schistocerca; species Schistocerca nitens. Next base: position 382,483,142 of record NC_064619.1, on the reverse strand, counting down.
CGTTTCGTGCCGCAATAGGGTAACGTGGAATAGTATTTCCAGATAGTTTCAAGGAATGGGTAAGGAGCGAAGCTTCCATTCAAGTTTTTAATTGGGCTGTTATTTAAAAATCGTGCCCTAGCGTTGATAATTATTATAGTCTTAATCTGACACTTTGTTTTGTGAACTGTTCGCACTACCCTGGACTAGAGTTCCACTTTTCGTTCATTGCAATGAGAGACTTTCTGAAGGTACCTACGAAGATGGTCTGTACATATCCACTGTTTGTCACCATTTGCTAACCTCTCATAGCCTATAAAAATCATCGCAACGTGGCATATCGTTTAGTTAGCTCGGTCAAACACGGTACATGCAATGACGTTAAACGAGGCTGTAACAGGAAGTGCGGAACTGTTGAATTATGTGCTCTATACGTGTAAAATTGTCACACATTTCTTGCTATTGTAGTATATTTAATTCTCCCGAAAATTGGCCGTGGCTGCCGCATTTGATTCATACTTTCCTTCTGGCGGTAGGAAAAGTTAAAAATTTTTCAGTAAACAGGTTGCTATATTCTGGAGAAAATTGACCAAAGAATTTAATGAAAATTCTCCTTTGTCAATGAAACAGAATGCGGCGCAGCACTGGGTATATTAAGTACTGCTTTCGGCAAACCAACCTTCTGAGACGTTGGCCTCCCAAAAAACAAACACAAAACTCTTGTTTGACATATCCGGTGTAGGGATAATGGCTACGTTCTGTCATATTTGGGTTTACTTTCCGACGAGGTCATTCTAGTATGAAGTACTGCTCTCTTTAGATCGCACCATCTACTTATCTTCAAATTATGTTGTGTGCTTGACTAGATAACGCCGCTATGGTATTCGTTTAATGTAGTGTTGTGAGGACAAACTTTGGTCTCAGAAGCCAGAAGTGTGCTACTACAGTTCACTGATAGTGAAAGTCGGATTTTTTTTGTAAGCGGAAGATTACATTTAATATTGGTAATAACTGTTCAATGTTACGCTGCATGACTGTGGGCATCAAATTATTATACTAACTTGTGGCAGTATTGTTTTATGTCTGTTTATTGCTGTAATACGTCAATGCTATTGCCAATAACTGAAAACACGTGTTATTATTGAGAAAAAATATTACTGATTTTCACGACTTCCGAATGGGCTCTTAACACTTTTCAATAAAAACAGTCCTCTTCTTAGTTCATATCAGCAACTTTTACTGTGATCTTCTAACAAAATAGCGTCACACGAAAGGCTCTCTCTCCCTCGGAAATGTTCTGAAGCTTATTTCGCATTTTTAAGGCAAGGAGAGTTGAGGTATTGTCCTCAACATCTGTGACTTCGATCGCAATAATGTCTAATTAAAGTTTCCTTGAAACTTCGTGGCAGATTAACACTATATTCCGGACTGGACATCGAACCTGGAACCTTATCCTTTCGTGAGCAAGTGCTCTACTGACTGAGCTATCCAATCACGACTCAGGACCTATCCTTACAGTTTCATTTCCGCTCTCATCTTCTCCTATCACATTTCACAGAAGTTCTCCTGAATATCTAGCAGGACTAGCAACCCAGGAAGAAAGGACATTGCAGAGAAATGGCTTGGCTTCAGCCTTTATTTCCACAATGAATTTTGATTCTGCGGTGCGTTGTGCACAGACTTGAATCACCCTAGCCGACTTCGTGCCAGATCGCGACTCGAACCCCGGACCTTTGCCTCTTGTGAGAAAGTGCTCAAGAGTCTGTGCTATTCAAGCAAGTTTCAGTTTTATTCTTCCACAAAGTTTGAGCTCAGCACACTCTCCGCAGAGGAGTGAAACTTGGTAAACAACCCCCTATGTGTACGCCACTTCTGCCCAATATCCTTTCTAGCGCCAATCCGCCACCGTGTACAAGAGAAATTCTGTGACGTATGGAGCGTGGGAGAAGTAGTACATGAGCAATCAAACATGTGAGGAAAGACTGTGAGTCAGGCTTTGATAGCCAGTCGCCACGGCACTGACTCGAGAAAGACAAAGTCCAGGTTACGAGTCCATATCCGGTTCACAGTTCTAATCTGCCACGTAGTTTCAGATCAACGCTCATTCCACTGCAGAGTGAACATTCATTCTACAAGCTTTCCGTTTTTATGTGTACGTTCACTGATATGCAACACTTAAGGACGAAAGTATGTTTTGCATGATGTGTCACTGCCAAGCAACCTAGCTCCTTGAAACTTGGATCATTGATAGAAAGATTTGCTCCAGTATAGTAGAGAAGATAACTGACAGAAATACACAATCAGACGAACAGAAATGACACTTTTATTTAAAAAAGCAGTAATTACAATGAAGTCATTTCGATTGGTAATGGATCTAGGCATTACAAAAGTCGGTACAGGATTCTTCTTAATAGGGTGTGTGTTTATCGCAAACGGCAGTGCATGCTCTGCTACGCGCTCGCTTGCTGGCAGCAAGGTTTGTGAGAAGTTCTTTTGATAGGGCTTTCCCCACCTCCATCATCGCTGATGACAAGGGCTGCAAGACACCTCACAGGTATTCGATGGGATTTCATCCGGGAAATGTGCAGGTCTGTCCAGTCGCCTAATATCCTCTCGTTCCAAGATCTCGTCGATGCTTTTTCATATTGTCATCCATAATTAATTTAGGGCCGAATGCACCCCTGAAAATACTCACATAGAAAGGAGTTCAGTGCCACAATAACGTTGAACAGTGAATGTTCGGTGGTCAGAGCTCTGGACGTCAGTGCGCCAATGCAACGTTATATATTCCCAACCATAACACCTGGACCACTAAAACGATCACATTCGACTATGTTCCTGGGTGCATCAAGTGTTGTCACCTTTCACCACACAAGGGTACGTCCAGAACCCTACTCAGACTGAATCTATTTCATTAGAAAACAGCACAGGACCGCATTCCTCGTTGGTCCATTCCCTGTGCTTTAGTCACCACCACCATCTCCCATCACCTATGTGCGGGTGTCAACAGATCACAGTCTATTTCTCGTCGGGCAAAAAGGTATCAACCCCATACAGTGACCGTGATATTGTGGAGCGTGAGAATCCGTGCCTTTCGGAGCTGTTAAATGTGGTTACAACTGTACCCGCAGTTTGTCGTGCGTCCTGTCTCATTTGTTACCAAATGTAGCGAGCATCAGATGCTGTATTTGATCGGGCTCGACCACACCCTCTCCTTCGAGCAGCAGTGCCTGTGGTTCGGAGCGCCCACCGTCTGTGTGAAACAGTGCTGTGAGCAATACAAAATTCCTCGGCTACACTAATCACACTTCTTCCTACTTCCAGTTTCCGAATGACTGTCGCCGTGTGAATTCATCCAAATGTTGTCTCCGGGGCACGTTTTAAAGAATAATACCACGACAGTGCACCGTAGATGTTCGCTGATTGGTACACATTTTCTTTTCCTGTTACTTCAACTGCCTCGTGTTGTGGGGCCAGCCCCATCTGGCGCCAGTCAAGCTGCCCTCACGACATGTGGCAATCATCATTCTCTTTACGACCAGTGGCAACATTCTTCCTCACTTTCATGCATTTACGCCAAGTAGTTATTACGTAAGTAATGCTCCTCCCCCCCCCCTCCAAAAATTGTCGAACATGATCATGTTGGTGGTCGTAGTGTTATGATGTGGGCTGGGTATACCGACCTCCAAATCTTCGAACACAATACTCTCCGGTGGACGTTATTATGACACTGTACTCCTTTCCCATGTGGATGTTTTCAGGGGTTCGCTTGGCTCTGACTTTATTTTTGTGGACGAAAATTCCCGACCGCATCGAACAGAGTAGCTGGAGGAGCTCTTGGAAAGAGAGGATATTCCACAAATGATCTGGTCTGCCCGTTATACGAACTTAAATCCTGTCGAAGAAATGTGGGATGCGGTGGAGAGACTTCCTCCAGAATGCCCTCATACACCAACTACTATCCAGCTCTCGGAACACACGTACCACATCTGCAGTGACTCCCTGAGCAGCCTCCAGGCCATCGACCGCTGCTATCCCTCTTCTCCTCTGGTGTCCTCTATTCGGGAGTCTGTTTCCACCATTACCCGCTCTGGTCGTTCGGTGGTTTTTGTTTGGACGCCAGGTCACGTTGGCATCCCGGGGAACGAACGTGTCGACAAGCTGGCCAAAGGGGCGATAGGCGCCCCAGCTTTGGAGATCGGCCTTACGGCTCGCGACCAGCAGCTGGTCTTGCGCCGTAAGGTGCTTGGGATGTGGGCTGCTGAGTGGCGCGGCATGACAGCCCCGAATAAACTGCGGGCTGTCAAGGAGACGACCGATGTGTGGCGTTCCTCCCTGCGGGCTTCTCGCAGGGACTCGGTAGTCGTGTGTCGGCTGCGCATCGGCCATACATACCTGACGCACGGCCATCTGTTGCGTCAGGAGGATCCCCCCCTGTGTCGGTGTGGGTCCCGGCTGACGGTCGGCCACATTTTGCTGGAGTGTCCTCGACTGCGCACACTCCGGCAATCTTTTAATCTCCCGGGCACTTTGGCTTCGGTTTTATCCGACGATGCCTCCATGGCTGACAATGTTTTACATTTTATCCGTGGTAGTCCTTTTTATGGTTCGATTTAGGGAGGTCCTGCACCTTTCCCTTTCTGTGTCTTTTGTCCTTGTGTCTGTTGCTGTTCTGGTGTGCCGTCAGATGGTTGACTCTTTCCCTTTTTTGTTCTCGTGGTCAGTCAACCAGTCTCCGGCCGTCTACCTTTCTTCTGTTCTTTCTGTCTGGTGTTTCTCTGTCCTGTTCTTGTCTGTAGTGTTTGTTGCTGCATTTGTGTTCTTTTAGCGCCTGGGGGGACGTCTCTTCCCCCTTTGGTTTTTACCTGCTCCGTAGATTTTTGGCTCGCCTGATTTTGGAATGGGGGACTGATGACCTTAGCTGTTTAGTCCCCCTTAAACATCCCAACAACCACCACCACCACACGTACCACAAGAGCTCATTGCCAGCTTTGTGGCCAGTATGCATGCACTGACATCGGCGGTGGTCACACATCCTATTAACAACCATGTTCCACCTTTTGTAATGCGCAGCGAAGCATCATGAATCGTGTTGACTTCAGTCTAGTAATTGCGTTTCAATAAAAGTATCATCTCTGTTCGTCTCTCTGCGTAATTCTTTCATTCACCTTCCATATTACATTGTAGCACTTCTTCCTATGTATGGTTCATGGCGCTAAACTACTTGGCAGTGACACATCACGGTAAAGTTACTTTCGTCTATAAGTTTTTCACATCAGTGTATAAGGCGCAATCTCTGCTTTTAGGTAGACTCACATGCGGCTGGTACATTCTGAAAAGTTCCCCGATTTGCGCATCAGTGGTTCGGGGAAAGTGACATAGTGATCCACACAATGAATGCGTACTTGCAGTAATGTGGTTCATTTTCCCCGCCGGCCACTCAGATTCATTGTCTATGGTTTCTCGAAAGTTACACCATTTTAATTCGAGAACCGTTCCTTCTGGCAATTCCCTCTACTTTATACTCTCGTGCTCCGTCTCCAGCGATCCCCTCTCTTTCCTCATTAAGTGGTAGGACTTCGGTTCTGTTTCATATTCTGACGAACAGCAGTCTCAAATTCCTTTCAAACATACTTCACTATACTATGTGTCACGCTTCGTCTTGGTTTGAGATAAGCAAAACAAGACGTGGAACATGTTTCGGCTCAAGCTGGCGTGTTCCTGTGAAAATGAACTTTTATAAAGTAGTTCTATTCTATGAGCCAAACTGGAGTCGAATACACGATGTAACAAACTATTTTTAAAATTAGTTATTTATAAATCTTCGTGAGACCATGGATCCAAAAGTAACTTGATCATGGAAGGTGGCGGTACTTAATTTAGAGAAAAAAATTTACTACCAGTTGGTCGAAAGAAAATGGCGCTGCCAATCTGCCCAATAACTGCTACGGTACTGCAGCGCAAGTACTTCTATACAGTGTGTCCAAGGAGGAATTGTCCACATTCGGTGATGTGACAGGAACGATGATTTGGAGCAAAAGACTTCACATGGGCATATCCCCTATTCCTATTGGTTTCCGAGACAAAACACATTTAATGTCCGTTTCACTTTTCTTGTATTATTCAATGCACTGACAGATTTACAGAAGTACACATGTAGACATGTACAACAATCAGTAAAAATTCTTACTTGTGTTTTACAATCGCTTGAAAAATACTTATCTTTACAAAATCATCTCTAAGCTTTTAGCAAACTTCACCTTACAGCTGTTAATTTGTTCACATCAAATTTTCGCTTATCCCATCGTCATCGTAAAGGCAATTGTGCACTCTTGGAAGAATGTGTTTTGCTTGAGTGAGTGCATCTGCACGTTGGGCAGCAGTGTCCATGATGCGACCAAGCTGTTGCCTTCACGGACTGATCTTTCGTTTGTACACCTATGACATGATACACCGCCATAAACAAAGATAAAATAGCTTAAGATTTGACAATTTTGGTGGCCGCTTAATTGTTCTACCATGACCAATCCACTGATTAGAGTACGTGTTCGCCACCAACCCAGAAGCTAATGAACATTATGTTTCTTCAGTCTTTAAACCATTTGGAGTAGGGCATATGTGCATATGAAGTTTTTTCTTCAAATAAACGTCTGTGATGTCTTCCTTAATATTGACCATTGCTCCTGGGGAAATCCTGTATGTTCCTGTGTACGGCTTTGTACATAATGGTAATAAGTAGTGGGCTACAGATTGGTGCTGCCACTGTCGTCTTGGGGAAAGCTGGACAGGAGCAGAAATGATTAGAGAACAAATAAACACAGTAAACAGAAGATTTGAGTAACTTGTATTTCTTGTAAGTATAGGAAGACTCATTACAAATAATGCAGCAATAATTAGATTCTAGCTCGTGCAATAGCAACATGGATGAACATCTTTGAACTGAGCACAAACATGGTGTCCCAGCAACGAAGCTCCAAGTGCGAGTAGGCTGAGAGGATGCCATCAGCCGTTCTGTATTGCAGTAGCAGAGGGTTGGGTTGTTTGGGGGAAGAGACCAAACCGCGAGGTCATCGGTGTCAACGGAGTAGGGAAAGAAGGGGAAGGAAGTCGGCAGTGCCTTTCAATGAAACCATCTCGGCATTTGCCTGGAGCCATTTAGGGAAATCACGGAAAACCTAAATCAGGATGGCCGGACGCGGGATTGAACCGTGGTCCTTTCGAATGCGAGTCCAGTGTGCTAGCCACTGCGCCACCTCGCTCGGTGTAGTGGCAGAGGCGGCTCTTAGTACGGAGCTGCTGGCGGCACGGGTCAGCAGGCACGCTGTATTGGGTCTACCAGCTCATGCACGACGAATTTCGGGGTCTGAAGGAAAAATGTTCTTTTGCCAACTGTGACGTCCGTGAGGTGGTACTGATATGTGATACCGCAGCCGTAACAGCAATAAAGATATGTACCTGCAAGTAAACAAAAAGTTCATTTTAATTTTTTTTTGGTGATAATTCTAAGTTTGTGATTGTCCGATTATTTACCAACATTGAGCTGTGCCCTTCTTGTGTCATGAATTTTAACAAAAGCAGTCAGTCCAGTGGTAGTGGGGAAGGTGTTTGTTATAGAATTGTCACTGAGCTGTATTGAACTATCGTAGCTGTCATCAGCACTGTATGCGACTATCTGACGGACGTGTAAGAAAGCGCTGGGGAAGTGTGCACAGTGCGGGGGCAACAGGCAGTTACAGCATCGGCTACACCTGCGTCAGCACCTGCACGCGTGGCCACTGTGTGTGGGGTGGTTGCGGCAGCGAGGGGAGGAATGAACCAGACAGGTGCCTCGTTAGAGGGTGGGGGCAACGTGCCCGCGGCGCGCGTCTTTATTTTTCGGCGGCGCGCTTTATTAACGGCAGGGCGGGCAGCTGCAGCTCCAGCTCCAGCATTTGGCTCACGTCCTGCGGGCGGCGGGCTCGTTAGGCGGCGCTCGTTACGCCGCCGGCTCCGCAGTCTGCTTGCGTGGGCGTGACGGCCGCGTATCGCGCCAGGCGCCACCGTACTGTACTGTGCTGTGCTGTGGTGTGGTGTAGTGTGGTGTGCTGTACCACTGCACGCAGCAGCTGAGCAGCCGCCCGTGCAGGCGCCGGCGCCGGCGCCGGAAGGCGAGCAGCAGTCCCTCGCTGTGATAGCTGCTTACTGTCTGCACAGCCGTCCTCCTGCGTTCCAGCTATGCGTAACAAAGGAACCTGTATTACCTGCGCTGTGGGGCCACCTTGACATTTGTAGTATCTTCTGAGGAATATTTTGGTCATTAAGATTAGACAACATTAGATTAATACTTGTTCCATGGATCGTGAACACGACCCTTTGTAATGGTGAGGAATGTGTCAGTTTAACAAAAATGTATCGTAATACAGCAGTTTTTAAAAATAATTATGTCATTACCAATTTATATCCAAAATTACACCTATTGAGTAGAAGGCCTTGTCATTCAGAAATTCTTTTAACATATATTTAAGTGCTGTTTGGCTATCAGTCAGTCATATTTGATGCCATTTGGTAAGTAACTAAACACTTGTGTGGCAGTCTAATTCACCGGTTTCTGTGCCAAAGTTAGATTTAATCCAGAATAGTGAATATCAATCAGCCTTTGTCCTATAGCTGTAACTACGCCCATTGCTATTGCTTTTGAATTGGGATCGATTATTCATAACAATTTTCGTCAATATTTAGTGAAGCTACTGTGAATATGCCTAGTTCTTCTAACAATTGTCTACAAGATGATCTTGTGTGGGCTCAAGCTATTATTTTGATTACACGCTTTTGTGCCATGAATACTTCTTTCCTTAACTATGAATTTCCCCAAAAACTGATGCCACATGAAAACAGAGGATGAAAATACGCATTATAAGCCAATTTTGTGATATGTTTATAAACAAAATTTGCGTAACGCTTATAGTATAAGTAGCTGAACTCAAACGTTTCAGTAGCTCATCGTATTGTCACTTCCAGTTCAGTCTCTCATTAATGAACACACCAAAAAATTTTAATATTTTGCCTTAGTTACAGACTTCTCTGCAAACTCTAGATTTATTAATGGTGTTATGCCACTTACTGAACGAACTGTGTATACTATGTTTGATTAAAATGTAATTTGAAGAAAACTTGTGTATAATTTTTTTAAAGACATTTGCGGTTTCCTCAGCTAATTCTTGCTTGTTGGGTGTGGTTACTATCCTTCGATGATCAGCGACAAGATCTAGCTTTGCGTCTTCATGAATAGAGAAACGCAAGTCATCAGCATAAATTAAGAACAGTAAGGGATCCAAGACTGAAACCTATGGGACCTCATTGTAGGTTAGCCCCCACCCCTCCAGTTTGAGGAATGCGCTGGTTTTTCCGCATTATGTGAACTGTTTATTTCATCCTTCTGCACTCTTCAAGCTATATATGAATTAAACAATTTGTGCACTGTTCTACTCACACCACAACTCCTAAGCTTATCTAGAAGAATTCCGTGATGTGCACAATCAAAAGCCGTTGAGAGATCACAAAAAATCCCAATGGGTGGTCATCAGTGATTCAGGGCATTTAATAATCATTGAATGCACATACAGCATTTACTGTTGAATGCAAACTGACATTTTGTTATCATTTTACTTTTACAAATATGTGAAGTTGGTCTTGAATATATTACTTTTTGAAGAATTTTGGGTAAAGCTGTCAGAATTGATATTGGGCGGTAGTTGTAGCCATCAGACGTATTCTCCTTTTTAAACAATCCGTCAACTACATCCAGCCCTACCCCTCTCCCTCACCTCCCCCGAAAAAATTGTCTGTGTTGAATTCACCGGCCCAGGGACGACGAGGTTTCTTTAAACGAGCAGACTGAATTAGCCAGGTGCCCTGCATCTGCGTACAACCTACAGTAGTACATTGACAGATATTCAGCAAAGAAACCTTAAGTACGATCGTCACTACGTGGAGAAAGATGTTTTACAAGCTTAGCCTTTCACGTGGAGCAGATTGCAGACTTATAGGCAACACATATCGCATAAGAACAATGTCGAGCGGTTGTGTCCTGCTGCCTCTCAAGGGCATAATCAATTATAGAAGACTCCTAGCATCGCTGGGAATGGTCAGCGAGCATTTTCTCTCCAACAAAAGTTGTTCTTCATGACGGGATCAATTCTTTCGGCAAATTTTCAGCCACAGCTGCGATGTTTTGGAGTTTGAACATCCTAAGGCAACGCAAATGTATAGGCTGGGTCGTAACTCCTTCCTAACACGCTCGGTGGAGAATATTACCGTATGTCTCTCCATGAAATCGGAAATGTTGGACAATGTCCCGCTGGCAGTCAGGGAACGGTTAAGGTTCCAGTATGCCTGAGGCGCCATCATGCTTTGTTTTCCTCAGTTGTTAGACTGGTAGGGGTTAGCCTGTACCGTGACCTCGACATTCTTCTGATGTCACCCATATGGATTTCCTTTCGTGGGTGGAGACAAAGCATTTGGTGTACAACACACCGGTAGACACTCCACAAACGATGGTTTCCCGTTTGGCTACGGCTGTAGCTGTCGTCCATGGAAGCAGCTGGTTGTTTTGAGCATGTTAGAAACTTGTCATCACGCAGTTGCTAGCTGTGCATTAATGTAAATGGATGATATTTTCATCACCATCTATAAAACTATGTTTCTCCCAAGGAAGTTCAAACACCGTCTCACGTGTCGCTCTCGATAAGCAATTGGTAAATAAGTAACATTTTTATTCTGGCTCCTATATCCTCATAAACTGCCCGTAATTCAAAGTCGGCCTATATTTTGCGTAATAGGAGGAAGATGACAATTTATTTCTTTCGCACAGTGGCATCGTTCACGATTGCGTTTTCAAATTAGTAAACAGTACTTTGTTCAGTTCCGAAAAGAAAAGAAAATAAACAGAAAAAATGTTACAACACTATGTATTTGGTATGGTTCCGACAGACAATCGTTTCTTGAAGTACAACTGCTCCAGATGCTAATTTTCGAAACACAATGCCGGATAATTGCTCTTACAAAAAGATGCTTATCTGATGAAAGTATTGCTAACAACATAGTGCTTCAACATGCTGTTGCTTTTCTGTCTGGAATAGAGGAAGGCTTCATTTTATACAGAACAACACTGAAGTCAGTGCAGTGTAACTCACAAAACTGAGGATCTTGGTTGACAGTGATGTTGCATTGTCTTCCGGAAGCTACGGGGCACCTGCGCGATGATGTAGGTTGGTTCAAATGGCTCTGAGCACTATGGGACTTAACTGCTGTGGTCATCAGTCCCCTAGAACCTAGAACTACTTAAACCTAACTAACCTAAGGACATCACACACATCCATGCCCGAGGCAGGATTCGAACCTGCGACCGTAGCGGTCGCGCGGTTCCGGACTGTAGCGACTAGAACCGCTCGGCTACTTCGGCCGGCGATGATGTAGGAAAACAAATGGATGCTTAATATCATGCTTCTTGTACCTTTCGTCCGTGAGAGACTAACGCAAGCTGTCGAGGCTCTTTACTCCACTGAAATGTTTCGAACACGGGAATGCCTCAACCACTGGGTTTCACGGTGTCCTGTTGACAGGTACAATGCAGTGCCTAACGTGGTTCGTGAGGTGCCAGTATCCTGTCACGTACACCGTGGTCCTCACTCCCAAAGACCTTTCTTCCATGCTTCCGGCTCGGGCTGCTCCATCCATAACTATAAGGCGATTCTGCCAGGTATGGCCGCTCACCGTTTTTTTTTTAAGCCTTTATATAGTATTGTGTGATTCTCAGCACTGGGAAGCGTGTATGCGATGGTCCAATCGACTTTTGTTGACAGCATCCCCTAGGATGATGAAATTGGGTCTATGGGCTGTGGTTTATTCTGAATCGAGATATTCACGGTACTGCCACAATACGGCGGCACGCAGAAAGCTCAACGTCTATTTGACCTCGCATTACCCTACGTCACAGTTTCTCATAAGATGGATGAGAATAAGTGTGCTGATATAGTGTGCGATTGGCGCAGTACTATTGTTCGAAAATGTCCTAAAATGTCTGTATATTTCAAGACATGGGATAAAAGCAAGGTTGGTCAATACTGCAAATAACAACATTCAGGAAGTAGTGCCATATGAACTGTAAGTAGATATCCGAGCTATGAAGAAAGAAAAGGCGGCGGGAAATGGTGGTATCGATTTAATATAATTCTAAATGCTGGAGGGGAAGAAAATGAAATTATTGAACAAAATTATTTTAATATACCTAAGGACGAAGAAAATTCAAAAATTTGGAACTTGTAGTAGGTTTCTTCAGAAGTTAAGAGAGGCATAGGACATGAGAAATATACAAGATATTTTTGAAAATGGTCGTGCACTGCAAAGAACACAAACATCATACTTTAAGCAATAGAATAAACAAACTTAATTTAAAAGTGGATGTAGCAAAATTGACTGAAGTGCAAGTCTTGAATAAAACAGATACTATTATTTCAGATAGTACCTTACTCCAAAATCGTAAGTTTTCAGGCACTAAGGGAAACATTCCAGGGGTAAGTTCAAGGAATTTATCAGTGTGGGCTTTCCTATGTTTAGAGAGCGGACTGAAATGGGTATTTTCCCACTACTGCAAGTGCTAAGTTTTGCAGTCTGTTTGAAAAGCAAAAGTAATTTTGGAATAAGGTCCTTTTCTTGAGGAAGTAATTCATGCACATGGCGAAGTTAGGTGTTTAGTTGTATTTTAAGTGTTTCTTCTTTTATTACTCATACACTTTCACAGCATTGTAAATGTAATTGAAGCAATTACAAAATGGTTTCATTGATCATCATCATTAGCAGCAGCACTGTCACATACAGTCCATTTCAGCAAAACATCATAGAAATACCTATAGACTATTCATGCTAAATATATTAAAGTAAACGTTGTATGTTTCCCATTTTTCCTAGTCCAGTGTAAGAATGTTCAAAATTAAACACAACCGATGATTCTGGAGACTAAAGATTCTTCGTACTTTCACTACGTTCCGACTCAATACTTGAGACCATTTTACGTCTCACTACACTGTTCAGAAATAACAGCTCAAGTGTGAAACGTAGCGCATAGTGCATTAGGTATTCGATAGACGGCATGTGAAGATGATCACCATTGAAAGGCCGTTATTCCAATGGTAAAACCCTTTCAGAAATGACATAACGGTGACGAAATAGCACAAACACATTTACAATGTTTGAAATAAAACCCTCTCCATGCAGAAAGATGTGTCTATCTACGTGGAATCTGGTACCAGATACAAATAAAACGAGGACAGAAACAAGTTTGAAAATTTCTAAGACACTGTTCCACTTATTGTTTACAGAGGTTCATAGTTTGCTATAAATAACCACTAATAAAGTTGCAAACAAGCAACAGAGATGATATTTATACGAGTGAGATCACTGAAGCGTTACACAAGAACCGACAGATTTCGAAATTCTAAAGTAGGGAAGAACTGCATGAATGTTATATATACAAGAAAGTAAGAGAAACTGGAATGAATATCTCGAAAGTATGAGTGAAAAAATATTAAGTTTCTAGATAAGATGTAAACCATTTGAGAGTAGATGTCATGGGAGGCCGAGGAAGCGATGCGGACTGTAACTGGCAAAACAAATATAGGCCTAAAGCTTGAACTGAAGTTATGATGAAGACGTTGATGATGGATAAATGTCCTGTTTATCTGTGATTAACATTCAAGGTACTTCATTAGATGCCTAGTAGATGTATGTCTGTGAACTCCACACATAATTGTAATTATTTTCCTTTCTGCAACGAATACTTGCTGCCTGACTGAGGAGTCAACCCATAATATTACCCCATAAGTCATCAGAAAATGAAAATATGCAACATACATATACTTACTGCCATTTGTGTGCACAGAGTTGACAATCATTCTTATGACAGAAGTAGTCGAACCGAAATATTATACTTGATCTACTACACTTTTTTTATAGGTATGCACTTCTAGGAACATAGAAATTTCTATGCTGTTTCATATTTCTTGTTGGTATATTAGTTTAATAAGTCACAGCTGCAAAATACTAACGCGAATTCTTTACAGACGAATGGAAAAACCGGTAGAAGCGGACCTCGGGGAAGATCAGTTTGGATTCCGTAGAAATGTTGGAACACGTGAGGCAATACTAACCTTACGACTTATCTTAGAAGAAAGATTAAGAAAAGGCAAACCTACGTTTCTAGCATTTGTAGACTTAGAGAAAGATTTTGACAACGTTAAGTGGAATACTCTCTTTCAAATTCTGAAGGTGGCAGGGGTAAAATACAGGGAGCGAAAGGCTATTTACAATTTGTACAGAAACCAGATGGCAGTTATAAGAGTCGAGGGGCATGAAAGGGAAGCAGTGGTTGGGAAAGGAGTGAGACAGGGTTGTAGCCTCTCCCCGATGTTATTCAATCTGTATATTGAGCAAGCAGTAAAGGAAACAAAAGAAAAATTCGGAGTAGGTATTAAAATTCATGGAGAAGAAGTAAAAACTTTGAGGTTCGCCGATGACATTGTAATTCTGTCAGAGACAGCAAAGGACTTGGAAGAGCAGTTGAACGGAATGGACAGTGTCTTGAAAGGAGGATATAAGATGAACATCAACAAAAGCAAAACGAGGATAATGGAATGTAGTCAAATTAAATCGGGTGATGCTGAGGGGATTAGATTAGGAAATGAGACACTTAAAGTAATAAAGGAGTTTTGCTATTTAGGGAGTAAAATAACTGATGATGGTCGAAGTAGAGAGGATATAAAATGTAGACTGGCAATGGCAAGGAAATCGTTTGTGATGAAGAGAAATTTGTTAACATCGAGTATAGATTTAAGTGTCAGGAAGTCGTTTCTGAAAATATTTGTATGGAGTGTAGCCATGTATGGAAGTGAAACATGGACGATAACCAGTTTGGACAAGAAGAGAATAGAAGCTTTCGAAATGTGGTGCTACAGAAGAATGCTGAAGATAAGGTGGGTAGATCACGTAACTAATGAGGAGGTATTGAATAGGATTGGGGAGAAGAGAAGTTTGTGGCACAACTTGACTAGAAGAAGGGATCGGTTGGTAGGACATGTTTTGAGGCATCAAGGGATCACAAATTTAGCATTGGAGGGCAGCGTGGAGGGTAAAAATCGTAGAGGGAGACCAAGAGATCAATACACTAAGCAGATTCAGAAGGATGTAGGTTGCAGTAGGTACTGGGAGATGAAGAAGCTTGCACAGGATAGAGTAGCATGGAGAGCTGCATCAAACCAGTCTCAGGACTGAAGACCACAACAACAACAACAACATATTAGATTCGCAGGTAGCAGGATACTATTGACAGTCTAAACATAGATGAGTTATATCAAAGCTCAAAACCAGTCAGTAACTTTCAAGAAAACATCATTTACTATTTTCTCTGTTAATGCAGCTTTGATCGACTTCACAACACTACTTGCACCATCTGCCGACAGGACTAACGTAGCTTCCTGGTTCAGATAAAATGTTGGACCTGTAGCCGGCGCTGTGCAGATCTACGAGCTTCGCTCCAGATTCAGCCCGTTTTGATTCCGAGGAGACAACGTAGCAACATTGTTTCTATTTCATAGTGGACGAACCACTACTTCTAACTTTGTAACTCAATGTACGGCTTCGCACCTACGTAGTCACCTCAGTGCAAAGTCATGTATTCATCTTCTTGCTAAAGTAAAGGTGATTTTAATTCACACTGCAGTGCCGAGAGTTCTACCTCACCTGCTCCTCCTAGCTTCCTACATTCGGCCTACTCTTCAGTTTTCAGAAGCAGACCCATGCGCCGCCTTCCAGGCGGGATACAGAATTCCCCATGCAGATGACATGGCGATCTTCTTTGTATTGCTTCGTTAACATAGGGTATCTTTCTGTATTCTGTTTCTTAACATGTGCTGAATTGAGTATTGCATGAAAACTTAACATCTCTAACAGAATGTTATGATGATGAAGTCTTCACGGGTTATGAGCCCAGTCAAAACGTCGTTTTGCGGCAACGTTTCGACAAGTTTACTAATTGTGATCTTCAGACTTCGCCTGAAGATGACACGTAGGAAACTTGTCGAAACGTTGCCGTTTTGACTCAGCTGATGACCACGAAAGAGTTAATCACTGAAATTTGCCGAAAAATCCTACATCCCATACATCGTGTTGTATGCAATCTAATGCCTTCGATAAGTTGCAGAAGATAAAATAACATTCAAAGATTTTATTGTCTGTGCAGTTAATGTATTCACCTTTAGTGGCTGGTCAGACGGCGTTTTTGTATTTGCTATTGTTTGTAACATTTGCTTTTACATTGCGACAGCCACAAAGTTACGTGGCGCCAAGCAAAGACCGATGTACGGGAGACACTCTTCCAAGTGCGGACAGGACTCGGCTGAGAGGGCGCTGGGCTGTGCTACGCAACGGCCTCGGCAGATAAATTAGAGCCTGCCCCTCCCTTCCCCCCGCTACCGACGTCATCCCTCACGCGCTCGCAGCGCCGTTATTTGCATCGCACTCCGCGCTTCTCATAACGAGGTTTCAGGCTCAGACGACTTTGGTGATTACTCTTAGCGAGTAAAGAATGTGAGCAATTATTTCTGCGGCAGCAACGAGCTCCATATTCTCGTTCCTCAGCACCTCTTCATCTTCCCGTTCCTTGTCACTCATCTTCTGTATCTGCTCCCAATTACGCAGCTAATTATTTAAATATGTATGTGGCCTCCGATTACTTAAAACTTCTTGACGAAGTGGATTCACCAGTGGAAATGTGAGAGTTTCAGTGCTTAAGGTGTAACGCTGGGAGGCAACTCAAATACCGGTATGTCGTTAGTTTAGCAGGAGGCAATAAACACGCTGTCTCCTCAACCGAAGTAAAGCTATCAAGAGACAAGAAGACAAACAGTAAGTATGCATTAAACAGTCTCCATCAGACCATATAACGCCACCGCATCCGTAAATGGCGAGGATCTTTTTTGAAAAAGTTCATCAGCCGAGAGATCCACAAGGGATGTCAAGAGACGCAAGGCCAGCAATAACGCTGACTTAGGAAGGATTACCGAACAATGGTTATTTACAAGCGAAAGATGCCTCGTCACAAGACAAAATACTTGCGCGCGCACACACACACACACACACACACACACACACACACACACACACACACACTGTGCAAGTACTATCAGGAACCGTGCTGTGCGTGTGTAGAATGGGGAAGACGGGCGATCTATCTGAGTTTGACCGAGAGCAGGCTATGATGGCCCAGATGCTCGGGATGAGCATTTCGGAAACGGCACGTCTTGCCGGATGTACGAGGAGTTCTGTGGCGAGTTTCTTCAGTACGTGGTGAAATCAAGGTGAAACCACATAAGATATCATGGGGTTAGGCGACCACCACTCATTACAGATGTCGGATGTCGTAGGCTGGACTGACTGGTAAAACAGGACAGGTGGCGAACAGTGGGGTAACTAACACCAGACCCTAATTCTGGACAGAGTACACGTGTACCTGAATACACAATGCACCGAACACTGCTAACGGTGGGCCTCCGCAGCCGACGTCTCATCCATGTACCAAAGTTAACACAACGACATCGGCAACTATGACTAAAATGGGCACGTGACCATCGGCACGGACGTCGGTGCAATGGCAGAGTGTTACATGGTCTGACGAACCCGACACGTTCATCATCATGCCGATGGGAGAGTGCAGATCCGTTGTCGTCCAGGGGAACAGCTCCTTCACATCTGCACAGCGGGACGCAGACAAGTAGGTTGCGGTTCTGTTATGCTCTGAGGAATATTCACGTGGCATCCATGAGTCCAGTGGAGCTCGTCCAAGGCACCACGACGGCAAAGGAGTATCGTACATTGGCTACAGACCACGTGCAGCCCATCATGATGACTACGTTTCCCGATGGCAGTGGCATTTTTCAACAAGATGTCGCAAGGCCAGGAGTGTGATGGAGTGGTTCGAGGAGCACAGTGGCGAGTTTCAGTTGATGTGCTGGCCCCCGAACTTGCCAGATCTGAACCCGATCGAACACGTGTGGGGTGTGATTGAATGTGACGTCGGAGCTTACTGTCTCCCTCCCAGGGATTTACGGGAATTAGGTAATTTGTGTGTGCAGATATGGTGCCAACTTCTTCCAGCGACCTACCAATGCCTCATTGATTCTATGCCATGACGTTTCGCCTCTGTTGTTGTTGTTTTTTTTTTTTCATTAGTCTACTGACTGGTTTGATGCGGCCCGCCACGAATTCCTTTCCTGTGCTAACCTCTTCATCTCAGAGTAGCACTTGCAACCTACGTCCTCAATTATTTGCTTGACCTATTCCAATCTCTGTCTTCCTCTACAGTTTTTGCCTTCTACAGCTCCCTCTAGTACCATAGAAGTCATTCCCTCATGTCTTAGCAGATGTCCTATCATCCTGTCCCTTCTCCTTATCAGTGTTTTCCACATATTCCTTTCCTCTCCGATTCTGCGTAGAACCTCCTCATTCCTTACCTTATCAGTCCACCTAATTTTCAGCATTCGTCTATAGCACCACATCTCAAATGCTTCGATTCTCTTCTGTTCCGGTTTTCCCACAGTCCATGTTTCACTACCATAGAATGCTGTACTCCAGACGTACATCCTCAGAAATTTCTTCCTCAAATTAAGACCGGTATTTGATATTAGTAGACTTCTCTTGGCCAGAAATGCCTTTTTTGCCATACCGAGTCTGCTTTTGATGTCCCCCTTGCTCGGTCCGTCATTGGTTATTTTACTGCCTAGGTAGCAGAATTCCTTAACTTCATTGACTTCGTGACAATCAATCCTGATGTTAAGTTTCTCGCTGTTCTCATTTCTACTACTTCTCATTACCTTCGTCTTTCTCCGATTTACTCCCAAACCATACTGTGTACTCATTAGACTGTTCATTCCGTTCAGCAGATCACTTAATTCTTCTTCACTTGCACTCAGGATAGCAATGTCATCAGCGAATCGTATCATTGATATCCTCTCACCTTGTATTTTATTTCCACTCATGAACCTTTCTTTTATTTCCATCATTGCTTCCTCGATGTACAGATGGAAGAGTAGGGGCGAAAGGCTTCAGCCTTGTCTTACACCCTTCTTTATACGAGCACTTCGTTCTTGATCGTCCGCTCTTATTATTCCCTCTTCGTTGTTGTACATATTGTATATGACCCGTCTCTCCCTATAGCTTACCCCTACTTTTTTCAGAACAGCTTGCACCATTTTATATTGTCGAATGCTTTTTCCAGGTCGACAAATCCTATGAAAATGTCTTGATTTGTCTTTAGCCTTCCTTCCATTATTAGCCGTAACGTCAGAATTGCCTCTCTCGTCACTTTACTTTTCCTAAAGCCAAACTTATCGTCACCTAGCGCATTCTCAATTTTCTTTTCCATTCTTCTGTATATTATTCTTGTAAGCAGCTTCGATGCATGAGCTGTTAAGCTGATTGTGCGATAATTCTCGCACTTGTCAGCTCTTGCCGTCTTCGGAATTGTGTGGATGATGCTTTTCCGAAAGTCAGATGGTATGTCGCCAGACTCATATATTCTACACACCAACGTGAATATTCGTTTTGTTGCCACTTCCCCCAAAGATTTTAGAAATTCTGATGGAATAATATCTATCCCTTCTGCCTTATTTGAGTGTTAGTAGTCCA
The DNA here is from genome assembly GCF_023898315.1 of Schistocerca nitens. Lineage (NCBI taxonomy): Eukaryota > Metazoa > Arthropoda > Insecta > Orthoptera > Acrididae > Schistocerca > Schistocerca nitens. Next base: position 382,463,450 of record NC_064619.1, on the reverse strand, counting down.
AAGCTCTTTTAAATTCCGATTCTAATACTGGATCCCCTATCTCTTCTAAATCGACTCCTGTTTCTTCTTCTATCACATCAGACAAATCTTCACCCTCATGGAGGCTTTCAATGTATTCTCTCCAACTATCTGCTCTGTCCTCTGCATTTAACAGTGGAATTCCGGTTGCACTCTTAAGGCTAGCACCGTTGCTTTTAGTGTCACCAAAGGTTGTTTTGACTTTCCTGTATGCTGAGTCTGTCCTTCCCACAATCATATCTTTTTCGATGTCTTCACATTTTTCCTGCAGCCATTTCGTCTTAGCTTCCCTGCACTTCCTATTTATTTCATTCCTAAGCGACTTGTATTTCTGTATTCCTGATTTTCCCGGAACATGTTTGTACTTCCTCCTTTCATCAATCAACTGAAGTATTTCTTCTGTTACCCATGGTTTCTTCGCAGCTACCTTCTTTGTACCTATGTTTTCCTTCCCAACTTCTGTGATGGCCCTTTTTAGAGATGTCCATTCCTCTTCAACTGTACTGCCTACTGCGCTATTCCTTATTGGTGTATCTATAGCGTTAGAGAACTTCAAACGTATCTCGTCATTCCTTAGTACTTCCGTATCCCACTTCCTTGCGTATTGATTCTTCCTGACTAATGTCTTGAACTTCAGCCTACTCTCCATCACTACTACATTGTGATCTGAGTCTATATCTGCTCCTGGGTACGCCTTACAATCCAGTATCTGATTTCGGAATCTCTGTCTAACCATGATGTAATCTAATTGAAATCTTCCCGTATCTCCCGGCCTTTTCCAAGTATACCTCCGCCTCTTGTGATTCTTGAACAGGGTATTCGCTATTACTAGCTGAAACTTGTTACAGAACTCAATTAGTCTTTCTCCTCTTTCATTCCTTGTCCCAAGCCCATATTCTCCTGTAACCTTTTCTTCTACTCCGTCCCCTACAACTGCATTCCAGTCGCCCATGACTATTAGACTTTCATCCCCATTTACATACTGCAGGCCGCGGTGGTCTCGCGGTTCTAGGCGCGCAATCCGGAACCGTGCGACTGCTACGGTCGCAGGTTCGAATCCTGCCTCGGGCATGGATGTGTGTGATGTCCATAGGTTAGTTAGGTTTAAGTAGTTCTCAGTTCTAGGGGACTTATGACCACGGCAGGTGAGTCCCATAGTGCTCAGAGCCATTTGAACCATTTGAACCTTTACATACTGCATTACCCTTTCAATATCCTCATACACTTTCTCTATCAGTTCATCTTCAGCTTGCGACGTCGGCATGTATACCTGAACTATCGTTGTCGGTGTTGGTCTGCTGTCGATTCTGATTAGAACAACCCGGTCACTGAACTTTTCACAGTAATACACCCTCTGCCCTACCTTCCTATTCATAACGAATCCTACACCTGTTATACCACTTTATGCTGCTGTAGATATTACCCGATACTCATCTGACCAGAAATCCTTGTTTTCCTTCCACTTCACTTCACTGACCCCTACTATATCTAGATTGAGCCTTTGCATTTCCCTTTTCAGATTTTCTAGTTTCCCTACCACGTTCAAGCTTCTGACATTCCACGCCCCGACTCGTAGAACGTTATCCTTTCCTTGATTATTCAATCTTTTTCTCATGGTAACCTCCCCCTTGGCAGTCCCCTCCCGGAGATCCGAATGGGGGACTATTCCGGAATCTTTTGCCAATGGAGAGATCATCATAACACTTCTTCCATTACAGGCCACATGTCCTGTGAATACACGTTACGTGTCTTTAATGCAGTGGTTTCCATTGCCTTCTGCATCCTCATGTCGTTGATCATTGCTGATTCTTCCGCCTTTAGGGGCAATTTCCCACCCCTAGGACAAGAGTGTGCCCCGAACCTCTATCCGCTCCTCCGCCCTCTTTGACAAGGCCGTTGGCAGAATGAGGCTGACTTCTTATGCCGGAAGTCTTCGGCCGCCAATGCTGATTATTTATCAAAATTTAGGCAGTGACGGGGATCGAACCCGGGACCGAAGACGTTTTGATTATGAATCAAAGACGCTACCCCTAGACCACGGGTCGCCTCTGTTATCCGTGCCAAGGGTGGACACACCGGCTATTAGGTAGGTGGTAATAATGTTTTGGCTGACCAGTGTGTTGTCCAAGTACCTCTGATCTGGACGCGTAAGTCGCTAACAAAATAGATTCGGTGATGTAATGGAGAACACAATATGTAGAGATAACTAGGCACATCTCTAATACAAATAGCAGAGCTTTCATAGAATTAGAATAAATGTGAGCTGCCGTACAGTTGGCTGGATTGTTGCCTAATTAGCAGCAAAGACAAAGGCAGCTCACATTTAAGACGTGTAAAAACGTTTAAAAAACAAATCCCATTCATAATACCTTTCTTTGCGTTGCCATCTTCCGCAGCAGCTGTTGAAATCTTTTACTATTGGTTATCCATCTTGAGCTGACTGCAGTTTAATTAAAAAGAATTACACCAGACGCGTTTCGCTTTTATTTAGAAAGCATCTTCCGTGGTTATTCTGCAAATTGGATACATACATTTTTACACTTTTGGTTGTTTTAGGTTAAGGAGAGTTAGAACGGAAATTTTTTTCACATTTTAGGATTTTCATTTCATTATGAAATTTGCAATTTTCCGAATAAAAAGATATATACAAGGTGCGTCAAAAAATGTGTACACACTTTTAAGTGTCATAGAAAATTTATTTCCCGTTCTACAATGTTCAAACTGGTTGCTTCAGCTTCAATACAGGTCTGAGTACGAGTCACCACTGATTCCGTACATCGTACCAAAGTGTTCAATGAGATTTCTGCGCACACCGCCTGAATCTCATTCTAAAGTATGTCCAGGTTACTTGGTTTACGTTTGTACACCTCATCAAAATCCAGCTGCGTGAGGTCTGGAGAGCATGCATGAAACTCGATTGGTCCATGCGTCCTATCCACTGGCCTGGCACATTGTGATCCAGGTATGCTCGTACGTCCCTATGATAGTGCGGCGGGGCGCCATCTTATTGGAAATAAAATTCATAATTACCGTATAATGCACGAATGTCAGGGAATATGGAGTCAGAAAGCATTGTTAGGTACGTTTCTCCACTAACAGTACCTTCAAAGCGGAAAAGCCCAATGAGTCTCCTTGCAGACAAACCACACGACACATTTACACCAGGCAAATTCACAGCCTTTTCAACTGTAATGTGAGGATTATTTTCAGCCCAGTACACTCAATTGTGCCTATTGACAGTTCTATTGGGTTTGAATTGGGCTTCATCCGACCAAATTATGCTACCCATAAATCCCGGTTCACGTCTCACCATCTCCTGAACCCATTCACAAAATTCTAACCTTCGATCTGGATCGTCATCACTTAGCTGTTGCACCAGCCTTGGAATGTACACACAAAACTTGCTTTTCTTCAGAATGCGTAGCACACTACTAGCACTTACATTACTCTCACGTGCCGCTTGCCTTGAATATTTTTGAGGCGAACGCTGAAACAGTTCCAAGACCGCAGTTGTGGAATCATCACTTGTAGCTGTACGAGGTCGCCCTGATCGACCTTTATGCACATCACACACAGTTCCATGAATTTCGAATTTGTCTCGTAGACGTGTAATTGTTAACCTTGAAGGTGGTTCTGTACCATACTCACTTCTACTCTGTCATCGAACCGCAGCTACATTCTCAAACTCCCATTAGCACTTAATTATCTGCTTCCGCGCCTCAAAATTCAAACGCACGCTCGCCATATTGCAGTTACTTCCTTGCCACTGCTGCCACCTGTTGAAGAAACATAACATTACTTTCTCACAGATATTTAACCTTGTAGAACGGGAAATAAATTGTCTATGACAGTTCACAGTGTGTATACATTTTTTGACGCACCCTGTATATACAAACTCACATAATAAGTATTTTATTTTATGTTTTAAATGTAATCTACACCGACTGAAAATGTTAAAATTCTTACGTGCATTACCTCAGTTTTTTATATAGAAGGCAATGGATTGCTGTGTAATAAAGGCAATGTCCAGAAGACGATGGGTAACAGGTTGAGAAAGTTTGAACAAAGTTTGAGAGACAAGAAACTTTCTGATAGGAGACCATAAGAGGCAGGCTGACAGAAAAAATGACTGATGCACTACAGCAATATTATGGGACGGCCATTAGAAATAATACTGAGGATTTGTTGAAAATGAAGCCGGTAGTATGGGCTACCTTCTTCCACAGACTGTCAACTGATGAAAAACCAGTACTCTACCTTTGCCCTTCTGGACCTGATTCATGGTGCAATTACAGCAATGTCCAGTACTCAAACAGTTCATACAGTCATCAACATTCCATCCCAACCGAGCGAGGTGGCGCAGTGGTTATCACACCAGACTCGCATTCGGGAGGACGACGGTTCAATCCCGCGTCCGGCCATCCTGATTTAGGTTTTCCTTGATTTCCCTAAATCGCTCCAGGCAAATGTTGGGATGGTTCCTTTGAAAGGGCACGGCCGACTTCCTTCCCCATCCTTCCCTAATACGATGAGACCGATGACCTCGCAGTTTGGTCTCTTCCCCCAAACAATCCAACCCAATCCAATTCCATCCCAGCAGCAGTCATTGATATCATAAATCCTGCTTACAGAGACTGTCAAATCCTGAATTACTGAAGAAGTGTCTACCTGGTCAGAAAATCCCGATGAGTCGTTCAAAAAATCTTAAATGGACTCGCTTACCAAAAAATGATTTTGTTGGAACGAAGACACTGAAGAGGGGGGTCAGTGATGTTGATCTTGCTTTTACTGATGGCAACATTGGTAGAGTGAAAGTGCTACAGCATATGGGATTTAATCCTGGAGCAAAATGCAACAGAGAACCTGAACGAATCGACAAGGCCCGCATTGATAAAGCAGAGTATGCAGCACAGTTGTCCACTAAGGAGTCCAGAAAGAAGAAAAGAAGAAGAATCTTGGAAAAGATCAAGATGATGCTTTACATTATGGTGTAGGGTGCTTCTGAGTGAATAAAAATAAAAAGTTAAGCATATTTTGAGTTACAGTCGTTCCAAACTCTAGAAACCGTTCCTGAAAATTTACATTTTCTGTTGCATTTTTCCCTAAATCTCAGAAACCACTTCGAGTATTCAAATTTTCAGTGAGTAATAACGTACATACACTGAGTCTACTTAACTAAAATAAGAACATCATGTTATGTATAATTAATATTATTTAGGATGACGTACAAAAAAGCACACAAAATTTTAACTGTGTAATTAATAAATTGTATTTCCGAAAGCAGTGGTTAAAATGCAATTATTGTAGTTCAGTAGACTCGGAACATACAGTTTAATGTCCTGTAAAAGATTCATGTCAACCGCTACAGTGGTTCCTGAAATACAGGGAAGCCAAGTCGGGATAGGGCGTTCCAACCCCTCTTAAAAATAGGGCGCTGTTTTTAAAGTTGGTGTGCAAGTTATTTACAGTGTTTCTTTACACATTCTGCTCCTTCCCTCCTTGCAAGCAGTGGCTGGCGTCGAAATGACTTCGATTCACATTTGCACTTGGCAGTGTTTATCATTCTGTAGTATTTTTTGTGCTGCATTATTTACAATTCACGTTTGTAAACTGTTCCTCATTCTGCACAATAACAGTGCTTCTGTATGTTCGTTTGTTTTCGTTCACCTTCCCCGCTCCCCCTGATCTTCCCCCCCCCCCCGCAAAAAATAGTAAACCCACCCCTATTCCTCTCACGTCTCTACCTAACATGCAGTAGACTTTCACAAATTGTCCCTTACACACACACACACACACACACACACACACACACACACACACACACACACACACACACACACACACACACACAAACTGTTTCACAGGTTAGCAACATTCACAACATGAACGAAAACAAACGAACAGATATAAACACAGTAACTGTGCAGAACGAGAATCAATTTACAAAAGTGAAGTGTAAACAATGGAGCGGAAGAAATTCTGCAGAATGGTAAAAAATGCAAAGTGCAAATGTGAACCGAAGTGTTTCGACGTCAGCCACTGCTAGCAAGGAGGGGAGAAGCAGAAAATATAAAGAAACACCGTATATAACTTGCACACCAACTTTAAAACCCAAACTCTGTTTTTAACTTAAAACAACCGAAAATGTATAAATCTGTGGATCCAATTTGCTGAATAATCACAGAATCTGCTTTATAAATAAAAGAGAAACGCGTCTTGTGTAGTTCTTATTAATTAAATAGCAGTCAGCTCAAGACGGATAACCAATAGTAACAAATCTCATACAGATATTCAGTGATTAATTAACCAAGCAATACCAATGCATTTCCATAGCCCAATGTGTATTAGCAGAGGGAGGGTTACGTAATGACCACCACCCAAAATTTTCAAAAAGATACAAATTCCAATAACTATTGATGACATTAATTCGTAACTAACGTGCTTAAAGATAAATTGGTGCGTAAGAAGGGTCCAGAACACGAAAATATGAATGACATTTACTGTGATCTGCTATTAAAATATGTTAGAAGAATTCATGAAAACAACAATAAATGTGTATCTGGAAGTTTTCCCGGCGTATTGATTGGTCCATCATATTTCGGGCTTGCAGCCGGATCACGTTGACATCTTGGCACGATATTTCGGCTAACAAACATGCAGCCATCTTCAGGTGAGTACGAGACTGAAGATTACTGGTGCGCGTCGTTCTATATATACCGAAAATTGGCGCGGCGGCGCCTGCGCAGTGGAGATGGCTAATACCGCGCCCCTTATCTAATTTGGCGCGCTCTGCAGCAGAAGCGGGCCGCGCATGCGTAGTGGTGTACCTACATTTGCGCTATATGCAGACCCATGTCTCTGTGAAGCGATTAAAGAAATTACAGGATCCCATGCTTTATCCATCTGAAAGCCGCCGTCTCGATTAATAAGATCTTATGCCAATCGTATCTCCACGAACTCCTTGATAATGGATTACCAAAAAGAACTAGTTGTCGCTAAAATTTTTGTTCCACAATAATCCATGGAGTGTCCCGTCGAAATACAAGCCCGAAATATGATGGAACAACAATAAATATTTATTTTTCAAATATTTATAAACTAAGGTACATGACAAGATTTCAGTATTTTGAAAACGTTGACATAAAGTAACACACGACCATGCCCCCCTGACACATCCTCCACCCCTCCCCCGGCCTGTCTTTGCTACAGCGAGGGCTAAACCCATGAAACTACACTCCTGGAAATGGAAAAAAGAACACATTGACACCGGTGTGTCAGACCCACCATACTTGCTCCGGACACTGCGAGAGGGCTGTACAAGCAATGATCACACGCACGGCACAGCAGACACACCAGGAACCGCGGTGTTGGCCGTCGAATGGCGCTAGCTGCGCAGCATTTGTGCACCGCCGCCGTCAGTGTCAGCCAGTTTGCCGTGGCATACGGAGCTCCATCGCAGTCTTTAACACTGGTAGCATGCCGCGACAGCGTGGACGTGAACCGTATGTGCAGTTGACGGACTTTGAGCGAGGGCGTATAGTGGGCATGCGGGAGGCCGGGTGGACGTACCGCCGAATTGCTCAACACGTGGGGCGTGAGGTCTCCACAGTACATCGATGTTGTCGCCAGTGGTCGGCGGAAGGTGCACGTGCCCGTCGACCTGGGACCGGACCGCAGCGACGCACGGATGCACGCCAAGACCGTAGGATCCTACGCAGTGCCGTAGGGGACCGCACCGCCGCTTCCCAGCAAATTAGGGACACTGTTGCTCCTGGGGTGTCGGCGAGGACCATTCGCAACCGTCTCCATGAAGCTGGGCTACGGTCCCGCACACCGTTAGGCCGTCTTCCGCTCACGCCCCAACATCGTGCAGCCCGCCTCCAGTGGTGTCGCGACAGGCGTGAATGGAGGGACGAATGGAGACGTGTCGTCTTCAGCGATGAGAGTCGCTTCTGCCTTGGTGCCAATGATGGTCGTATACGTGTTTGGCGCCGTGCAGGTGAGCGCCACAATCAGGACTGCATACGACCGAGGCACACAGGGCCAACACCCGGCATCATGGTGTGGGGAGCGATCTCCTACACTGGCCGTACACCACTGGTGATCGTCGAGGGGACACTGAATAGTGCACGGTACATCCAAACCGTCATCGAACCCATCGTTCTACCATTCCTAGACCGGCAAGGGAACTTGCTGTTCCAACAGGACAATGCACGTCCGCATGTATCCTGTGCCACCCAACGTGCTCTAGAAGGTGTAAGTCAACTACCCTGGCCAGCAAGATCTCCGGATCTGTCCCCCATTGAGCATGTTTGGGACTGGATGAAGCGTCGTCTCACGCGGTCTGCACGTCCAGCACGAACGCTGGTCCAACTGAGGCGCCAGGTGGAAATGGCATGGCAAGCCGTTCCACAGGACTACATCCAGCATCTCTACGATCGTCTCCATGGGAGAATAGCAGCCTGCATTGCTGCGAAAGGTGGATATACACTGTACTAGTGCCGACATTGTGCATGCTCTGTTGCCTGTGTCTATGTGCCTGTGGTTCTGTCAGTGTGATCATGTGATGTATCTGACCCCAGGAATGTGTCAATAAAGTTTCCCCTTCCTGGAACAATGAATTCACGGTGTTCTTATTTCAATTTCCAGGAGTGTATTTATAACAGGACTGTAGCGCTTGACAATCTGTTCACTAACATTAAACTGTTCTTACGCAATCGAGGAATTTCTCCTTCTCGTTCCAATGACACTGCAAGAGGAAATCTCATAAACATTTCAATCTCATTCACTTCCTGCTCACAACAGCAACAAGATTTCAGAAATAGCAGTAAAGTATAGCGTTTGCTTGTCGATACATTTTAATCAGGGGCAAGGCCCGGCCTGTTTCTGCTCTGCTCAGTTCTTTTGGCATAGCGCTATATTTCACGGAGTGTCGCGGTGTGGCTGTTTCGGTCAGCACAACTCTCATTAGTTCAGCGGAACCGTGCTGACAGCGCCGTTTACCCTTTGCTATTTTTTCGTGGTCTGAACGACGTTAACAGGTCTAGTGACTGTTTGCAGAAAAATAGGACGTCTAGTGATTTATCGTCACAAAGCTTAAAAATGTGCGTGAGTGTCAGAAGAGAAGGATGAGCATTCTCAGTATCAATTTTGCAATCGCATAATCTACGGATATTGCACATTAGTCATATTTGCTATGAAATGATATTACAGTACCATGTATAGAGAATTCAATTTTTTTGATAACGAAGGATCAAATATAACAACGATCTACAGACGGGATTCACTGTTCTCTACAGCAAGAAACACTTTGTGCTAAATTTGCAAGCAGGGAACCCGCTGAAGGAACTGCTGGTATGAGTAGTAAAATTTCTGAAGCACGCATTATTCCACTGTCAGTTCAACAATTTTCGAAAGAACTAAACGAAGTGTATGGAGACTTCAAAGATTATAAAAGTACACTGGTTAAGTCAAGTTGCATGACTGGAACGATTTTAAGTTTAAAATTCGCTGTTGCTAAATTTATGAACGAAAAAGGAGTGCAGGAACGAAAATTAGAACATCCAGAATGGATTGCAGACCTCGCACTTCAAGTGGACTGGACTGCACACTGCCCACAGTTAGTCACTGCAAGGTGATAGATAATCTGCTTGCTGCTGATGTGATGCATGTAATAAGGAAATCGCGTTGTAGAAGGGACACATTCTGACGAGTCCACTTCCCGAAGGTCACTGGCGTTAAAGAGAGCGCGAGGTTTGAAGAATTCGTTGTAGCGTTGAAAAGAATTGAAAGGACAGTTTCCTAAATATTTTGAGGACGCTGGCCACTTACACCTGCTTTCGAGAAGTTGTCGAGACCGTTTACCGTTTCAGTTGAGAGCGCCCTTGTGCATGTGCAAATGTAACTGATTGATCTGCAAGGTAATTAACTTTAACACTTAAACTCTGTCTATTGCTGTCCTCAGGTATAGTTTTCAGGTCTCCATAACGGGATTACGAAAGTGCTACGATATTTCGACGAACACATGCGTGTGAAAGAAGTTTTTCTATTGTGAAACTGAATAAGACGCGATTACGTGGCAACCTGAGTGCGAAAATCTGTGAAATTGTCTGCGTCTTTCCGTAAGCCGACAGTTTATTTCAGGTAAAAGTTATGGTTTCAGCACGCTAAATTTAATGATACTCTTCGGCTTCATTCCATTATCTTTGGTTAGCTTTGTAGATTTCTATCTTCTAACCTCTTTTCAGGGCACTAAACTTTCCTTTTTAACTGTTCTCTGACAGAGAAATAATCACGTCTGCATTGCACACAATTTTTATTTTTTCTTCCTGAACTTTAATTCCCTTTCCAGATGTGTCTTTGGATTTATATACTGCGCTCTCAATATACAGACTGAATAATATCCGGGAAAGGCTACAAAGCGTCCCTCTCTTCCTTCTCAGCTACTGCTTCCCTTTCCTGCCCTTCGATTCACGAAACAATCAGTGTCTGTACACAACGCCCGTCCATTAAAATCTATTACGATCAGCTCAGTTAGAAGGATATACCACTGCTACCGGGAAGTTCATTTGCCTTGCACTCGGATGCTGACACAGTTTTACGCTTCACCGTGTTACAGTGCCGTACTGCACACGCCGGCGTCATTCGCTTCGGCTGCAGAATGGCGTGGTGCTAGGCGGCGCGCCGGTGCAGGTAGAAAGCAGCGGCCATAAATCTTCATCAGGCAACCGGAGGCTTTCCGTGGTCCCACCTCATTAATTAACAATGCGTCTCCGTAAAACCCTCGCGTGTTTACGCGAGATCGTATTAAAGTATTAATCTGCTCTCGCTAATGCTACGCGGCAACAATATACGCTGTGCAGTTCGCAGTGACCCGCGTTTAGTCGAGGTCAACTAACATTTTAGTCTCGTCCCCGACATTGGCGTGTATGGTGAAAAGAAACTTCACAACATTAAAACGTTGCAAATTACCACTGCAGCCGTAGCAGCGGCGACGTTCGTTAAAAACTGTGCCTTAAACACGCAAGTCCTCATACAGTTAACGAATTAAATTCGCAAGTCAGTTATTTCCAGTTGTCAGTTGACGCTGCTTATAATGTAAAGGAGAGCAAATACAATTCTGCCATACTGCCTAAGTGAGAATTCTTAAAAATTAAATTGTGAAAAATAGAAATACGTAACTACAAAACTATATCACATTTTGAATATCTATGTGATTTTAGGCTATCGTTGTAATAGACCATTTTGCCGAATTGATGTCGTTATCAGCATCATAAAAATGGTACTATCTTTTCCATTGGTAATGACGATGGCATGAAAACTTCGTTTTATATTAGCCTTTTTTGTCGTTTCATCGCGTTCTAGGTCTCAGCTGAAAGTTCGGAGTTAGCATACAGTATTTAGATCGTTTATTACTATTACTGCAGTGAGTGTTATTGTTGTCATTGAACTACCGAAGCAAAGCACATAGAGACATATATGCAGTGTGACTGAAGCCACAAGTGCTTAGGATTTTTTTCTCATTTACTACCTGTTATCAGAAACATCAACAGAAGTGGATGCAAGGAAAGCGAGATCGATACAGGAAAACAAGAATAACAGCAGCATAATACACAGGCGAGCAAAAATTAACGACGAGAATCTCTGCGAAGTATCATAGCTCTATGAAACTTCGACCGTACATACATTACTGGCCATTAAAATTGCTACACCAAGAATAAATGCAGATGATAAACGGGTATTCATAGGACAAATACATTATACTAGAACTGATATGTGATTACATTTTCATGCAATTTGGGTGCATAGACCTTGAGAAATCAGTCCACAGAACAACCACTTCGGGCCGTAATAACGGCATTGATACGCCTGGGCATTGAGTCAAACAGAGCTTGGATGGTGTGTACAGGTACAGCTGTCCATGCAGCTTCAACACGATACCACAGTTCATCAAGAGTAGTGACTGGCGTATTGTGACGAGCCAGTTGCTCGGCCACCATCGACCAGACTTTTTCAATTGATGAGAGATCTGGAGAATGTGCTGGCTAGGGCAGCAGTCGAAAATTTTCTGTATCCAGAAAGGCCCGTACAGGACCTGCAACATGCGGTCGTGCATTATCCTGCTGAAATGTAGGGTTTCGTAGGGATCGAATGAAGGATAGAGCCACAGGTCGTAACACATCTGAAATGTAACGTCCACGGTTCAAAGTGCCGTCAATGCGAACAAGAGGTGGCCGAGACGTGTAACCAATGGCACCCTATACGATCACGCCGGGTTATACGCAGGTATGGTGATGACCAATACACGCTTCCAACTTGCGTTCATCGTGATGTCGCCAAACACGGATGCGACCATCATTATGCTGTAAACAGAACCTGGATTCACCCGAAAAAATGACGTTTTGCCATTCGTGCACCCAGGTTCGTCGTGGAGTACACCATCGCAGGCGCTCCTGTTTGTGATGCAGCGTCAAGGGTAACCGCAGCCATGCTCTCAGAGCTGATAGTCCATGCTGCTGCAAACGTCGTCGAACTGTTCGTGCAGATGACTGTTGTCTTGCAAACGTCCCCATCTGTTGACTTAGGGATCAAGACGTGGTTGCACGATGCGTTACAGCCATGCGGATAAGATGCCTGTCATCTCGACTGCTAGTAATACAAGGCCCTTGGGATCCAGCACGGCGTTCCGTATTACCCTCCTGAACCCACCGATTCCATATTCTGCTAATAGTCATTAGATCTCGACCAACGCGAGCAGCAATGTCGCGATATGATAAACCGCAATCGCGATAGGCTACAATCCGACCTTTATCAAAGTTGGAAACGTGCTGGTACGCATTTCTCCTCCTTACACGAGGCATGACAACAACGTTTCACCAGGCAACGCCGGTCAGTTGCTGCTTTATGTATGAGAAATGGATTGGAAACTTTCCTCATGTCAGCACGTTGTAGGTGTCGCCGCCGGCGCCAACCTTGTGTGTATGCTCTGAAAAGCTAATCATTTGCGTATAACAGCATCTTCTTCCTGTCGGTAAAATTTTGCGTCTGTAGCACTTCATCTTCGTGGTGTAGCAATTTTAATGGCCAGCAGTGTAGAAAGAGCTGCTACACTATGGTACAGAAGGTAACTGAATGAAGTCCGCAATAAGACGAACAAAAATGACACCTTTAATCACAGACAATAATTACACTGAACTCACCGATATTCATGGTTCCCCTCGACATTTCAAAAGGTGGATATTGCTCTCAATAGAACGGCAAAGAGTGCTCTGCAACCTGCTCCCATGCTGTTCACAAAGCTGGTAAAATTTTCTTATGGTAGAGCGTTCCGTTTCTCCACCAACCGGATGACAATTGGTGGGTGGCCGTTGATAGAAGTGGATGCACTGCAGTATGTCTCCCAAAGTATCCCACACTTGCTCGATGAGATTTCATGGCATCCAGTTTAGTCGCCAGATATCTTGTCGTTCCAAAAGCTCATCCATCTACACTGCTCGATGCGGTCGTGCACAGCCATCCATAAAAAACAAGTCTTGCCAGATGCACCCCTGATAAGATACATGTGCTCAAGAGGTATAACGCCAGGATATTGTTGACTGGTGAGTGCATCTTGTTCGAAGATTTGGAGATCAGTACGCTCGTCCAACATTATGCCTCCCCAAACCGCATTACCTGGACCGCCAAAACGATCATGTCCGGCAATGCTCTACATGCCTTCATATGGCGAGAGGTGGGAATATGTGATACACACAGGAACGTTGTCCATCGCACTGATAGAGAAGTGGAACGCCCTAACACAAGAGTTCATTGCCAACCTTAAGGCCAGCAGGGGAACACGTTGCAGTTCATACATTACCATCTGTGGTGATGACATGTCCTAAGAACAACCATGTCCCGCTTTCTGTAATTATTAGGGGACAATCATAACTGGCGGTGACTTCAGTGTGATTATTCTCTTCGAATAAAATCATCTGTGTTCGTCTCATTGCTTACTTTTTTAAGTTTACTTTCGTGCTGTGCAACGGCCTTGCCGCAGTGGATACACCGGTTCCCGTGAGATCACCGAAGTTAAGCGCTTTCGGGCGTGGTCGGAACATGGATGGGTGACCATCCAGGCCGCCATGCGCTGTTGCCATTTTTTGGGGTGCACTGAGCCTCATGATGCCTATTGAGGAGCTACTCGACCGAATAGTAGCGTCTTCGGTCAACAATACCATCATATCGACAGGGAGAGCGGTGTGCTGACAACACGCCCCTCCTCTCTGCATCCTCCACTGAGGATATCACGGTGGTCGGCTTGTTCCGGTAGGCCACTCGTGGCCTGAAGACGTAGTGCTTTCCCGTGCTGTACTGTAGCAGTTTCATCGAGCTTTGTTACTTGGCAGTGACACACCACTCTACAAGTTACTTGCGTTCTTAAGTTTTGTTCAAAAAATGGTTCAAATGGGTCTGAGCACTATTGGACTTAACTGCTGAGGCCGGCAGTCCTCTAGAACTTAGAACTACTTAAACCTAACTAACCTAAGGACATCACACACATCCATGCCCGAGACGGGATTCGAACCTGCGACCGTAGCGGTCGCGCGGTTCCAGACTGTAGCGCCTAGAACCGCTCGGCCACTCCGGGCGGCGCACGTTTACTACATGAGCTGATGTGACAGGCATTCTTACTACAGTCATCACTAATATCTAAAAAAACAAGCATTTGATGAACAGCATCGTCACTATTGACTTATAAAAGTGCATCTTTATAAATTTACTAGTCTTATTTCAGCAGTTTAACTACTTTCAAGTGGAGTACAGTGAAATTCTGTGCTTCACTACATGCAAAAACTTGTAAAATACCTTGCTTGTATATCTGTTATCATCACATCCATATTTTGTAAAATAAATCACATTGCGTCACATCCATGCACTGTCAAATGAATCACTAATGTCGCCACGTCCTGCAGTGTCACCACCATCGCTATTTCTATTGATTTTTGCCTTCACTATCTGCTACATTATTATAATCACTATCAAAATTATTTACACTATAATAATGTTGTTAGCACTTAACTTTATTGATGTTCATTATCACTATAGCCGTTGACACTGCGGCAAACATCATTACCACCGTAAATACTGGGGCTGTCATCACTAATAGCATAAACGCTGAGATTATTTTTATTACCACCATAAGCAATTCAGTCGTCATCACTTTTGCGATAAGCACTGTAACGACCATAACTAACATCCCAATCATTGGAACCACCACGGTTTTCTTAACAAATACTGCAGCGATCGTCAGTGTCACCACAAACACCGCACTCAAAAATGCTCTAATTTTGTTCAGCACACGTAAGCAACGCCATCGCCGTCACTACCGGCGCCCACGAGAAATATATGCCTCGCAACAAATTTGTGACGTCATACTAGTGGGCTCGAGGCCTACGAGAAAGACACGCCGCGGCGCGTACTTTACTTAGGTAAGCCAAGTTCGCTCGCTCACTCAACTCCGTTTCTACACCTGTTAACTCGTAACTGGGTGTGTATGTACAAATGAGAATTACATCTTGTACTGGAGTCCACTATTATGGAATCTTACTGTTATTAGTCCTACAATGATAGAAAGTGCATGAGCCTACTAATGATTTGTTACAGCTGTACTGCGGTACAATAAAATTAAAATCATGTCAAAGTGAATATCAGTTGCGTAAGGCACCACATCTTGTATGACATGAAGATTGTTACTCAGAAGAGACTAAACGCTACAAGCATGCCGTTATACCATTTATGTCGTGAATTGATTCTAAATTTTATTCCACGAGTGATAATCAGTAAGACTTCATAATACCAGATTTCAGTAGAAAATGCAATTCTCGTTAGTACGTACACAGTCAGTTGCGAGTTAACAAGTTTACAGACGCCTTTTGTCTGCTGAGTTAAGCGAGCCAGTTCTTGCCTACCTTCTTCACGTACGCGCCGCGGCCTGTCTTTCTCGTGGGCCTGGAGTGGGCTTGTCCGCTACACTTGGCGAACGCTCGGCTCCGTGCAGCGCTCACGGGAAAATCAATTTGTGATTGGTAAGGTACCAACTAGAGGTTTTAAATTTGTCGTGTGCTGTTGAGAGCATTTAAACGCGCAGTCAAGAATAATTAAATTCGTCTGAAATAGTTACTGGTTCCCCGCCGGAGGCGGCTCCTGGCACTCAGAAGACCTGCAGTTCACGTGCTGCGACGCACGTGACACAAACTGCCTTCTTCGTGGGCCCAAGTCACTACGGTTGCAGCTTCGACCAACAATTGTAAACAACAGATGTGTTTTCGACCAGTTAATTGTGAGCAGGCAGTGTTAAATACTGTTTCAACGTTGTTGTGTCACAAATTGGAATGGGGAAACATCCATAAATCAAGTGTTCTAGACATTTTCCATAAAAAAAGGAACAGAAAAGTACGTGAAACGTTTTTCTTGCACGCCTTGATTCTCGAAGGAGTAAAATGACGTGAGGACGCCTGCTCCGCGTTGATTGAAACGGAAAGAACACGGGCAAACCTATTCGAAAAAAAATAGTAGCATGTAAAAAGACATGGTATTATCAAAGTCTAGAATTTCACATGGAGGGTCAATGCTTTGACGACGACATAACCGATACTGAAGCCAATGTGACTGTTGGAAGCACATACGAAAGCAAGCCCCTGCTGACTGACAGTATCACACGGTGATATGAAAGTTCTGTGAGTTGTAGTCAAGTGGAGGCGATATTATCTAGAACACTGAAGCATTAAAACCATCATTTATCGCCGGCCGCGGTGGTCTCGCGGTTAAGGCGCTCAGTCCGGAACTGCGCGACTGCTACGGTCGCAGGTTCGAATCCTGCCTCGGGCATGGATGTGTGTGATGTCCTTAGGTTAGTTAGGTTTAAGTAGTTCTAAGTTCTAGAGGACTGATGACCAGAGATGTTAAGTCCCATAGTGCTCAGAGCCATTTTTGAACCATCATTTATCTTTCCTATGCGTTTTATTAATACTCTCTCTCTCTCTCTCTCTCTCTCTCTCTCTCTCTCTCTCTCTCCCATCAGTCCTTCTGACTGGTTAGACGCGGCCATCCACTAATTTCTTTTCTGCGTCAACTTCTTCATCTCAGAGTAGCACTTGCAACATACGTTCTCAATTATTCACTGTATGCTGAATGTATTCCGATCCCTTTCTCCAACAGTGTTCACCTTCTAAAATACCCTCTAGCACCATGGGAGTTATTCTGTGGTGCCTTAATATATGTCCTATCGTCCTGTCACTTCTTCTTGTCAGTCTTTCTCTATTCTCTATTCTACGGAGAACCTCCTCACCCCTTATCAGTCAACCTGATTTTCAACATCCTTCTGTAGCGCCACATCTCAAATTCTTCGATTCTCCTCTGTTGCGGCCTTCAATCCATGTTTCACTACCATACAATTTTGTGCTCCAGGTGTTCATTCTCCGAAATTTCTTTTTCAAATTAAGGCCTATGATTGATACTAGCAGATTTACCTTGGCCAGGAATGCTGTTTTTGCCAATGCTACTGTGCTCTCTATTTCCTCCTCGCTACGTCCGTCATGCGTTATTTCGCTGCATAGGTAGCAGAATTCCTTAACTTCATCTACTTCGTAATCACCATTTCTGATGTCAAGATTCTCATTGTTCTCATTTATGCTACTTCTCGTTTCTTTCATCTTTCTTAGATTCATTCTCAATCCATATTCTGAAATGAAATGGCATTGTTGGCCCGGAGGCTCCATCCGGGGAAGATCGGCCGAGGATGAAATGATGAGGACCCCAACACAACACCCAGTCCACGAGCGGAGAAAATCTCCAACCCGGCCGGGAATCGAACCCGGGTCCTCTGCATGGGAGGCAAGCACGTTACCACCCAGCTAAGCAGGCACATCAATATTCTGTGCACACTAGATTGTCTATTCCTTTCAGCATATCCTGTAACTGTTCTTCACTTTCAATGAGGGTAGCAATGCCATCAGCTAATGTTATCATTGCTATGCCTTCTCCTTTAATTTTATTTCCAGTCTTCAATCTTTCTTTCTTTCGCGTCATTGGTTCATTCTTGTCAGCACCATGGATGCATTAGCTGTTGAGTTGATTGTGCGATAATTCTCGCACTCTTTGGCTCTTGTAATCTTGGGTATTGTGTTGATGAAGTTTTCCTAAATGTCTCATACACTCTACACATGAACGCGTTTTATTGCCACTGATCCAAAGACTTTAAAATTATGATCTGAGTCTACAGCTGTCCCTAGGTACGCCTTATAACTAAATATCTGGTATCTTTGCCAGACAATTCTGTTATCTAAGTGAACTTTATTGATACATGTAAATGTACTTGCAGTTGCGGATGTGGACAACCATCACCTGTGTCATGGAATGAGGACAACGAAAATTTGTGCCAGACTTGGACTCGAACTCGGATTTTACGCTTGTTGGCAGCGGTCGCCTTACAATTTGGCTACACCAACAGGACTCACGTCCAGACCCAAACTTCCATGCGTCGTCAACAGTGTGTCTGCAACTTGTACTCGTTATGCATATTCCCGTGCAGGGGAAACATTTAACTTGTAAGCCGCTTGCCCGGTGTCGGCGGCAAAATACTATATTGCGTCGTAATTCCGAACAGCATGTATGCATGCCTGAAGGAACATTACGCTGTATTTCAGAATAACACAGGCACTGCAATATAGTATTTGTTAATACAGTCTCAAAACGTTTTAGATTGGCGGGGGTGCAGTATAACCGTCACCATTTTCAATCCGAATGTCTCTGTCTTTAAATGTTATCAACATTATGACAACTAATTTTAGTAGTAATACTGTGATTTATGGTGGAGTGTGCTATGACCGTCGTCATTATCTGTGTAAATGTCATTATCTTTGATCACCCTCAACATTACGATGTTGTCGTTGTTGTTGTCGTGGTCTTCAGTCCTGAGACTGGTTTGATGCAGCTCTCCATGCTACTCTATCCTGTGAAAGCTTCTTCATCTCCCAGTACCTACGGCAACCTACATCCTTCCGAATCTGCTTAGTTTATTCATCTCTTGGTCTCCCTCTACCACTTTTACCCTCCACGCTGCCCTCCAATACTAATTTGGTGATCCATTGATGCCTGAGAACATGTCCTACCAACCGATCGCTTCTTCTAGTCAAGTTGTGCCACAAACTCCTCTTCTCCCCAATTCTATTCAATATCTCCTCATTAGGTATGTGATCTACCCATCTAATCTTCAGCATTCTTATGTAGCACCATATTTCGAAAGTTTCTATTCTCTTCATGTCCAAACTATCGTCCATGTTTCATTTCCATACATGGCTACACTCCATACAAGTACTTTCAGAAACGACTTCCTGACACTTAAATCTATACTCGATGTTAACCAATTCCTCTTCTTCAAGAACGATTTCCTTGCCATTGCCAGTGTACATTTTATATCCTCTCTACTTCGACCATCATTAGTTATTTTGCCCCCCCCCCCCCCAATAGCAAAATCTCCTTTACTACTTTAAGTGTCTCATTTCCTAATCTAATTTCCTCAGCATCACCCGACTTAATTTGACTACATTCCATTATCCTCGTTTTGCTTTTGTTCATGTAGATCTTGTATCCTCCTTTCAAGAGACTTTCCATTCCTTTCAACTGCTCTTTCAAGTCCTTTATTGTCTCTGACAGAATTACCATGTCATCAGCGAACCTCAAAGATTTTACTTCTTCTCCATGGATTTTAATGCCTATTTCGAATTTTTCTTTTCTTTCCTTTACTGCATCTGGGATAGACTACAACCCTGTCTCACTCCCTTCCCACCCACTGCTTCCCTTTCATGTCCCTCGACTCTTATAATTGCCATCTGCGTTCTGTACAAATTGTAAATAGCCTTTCGCTCCCTGTATTTTACCTCTGCCACCTTCAGAATTTGAAAGAGAGTATTCCAGTCAACATTGTCAAAAGCTTTCCCTAAGTCTACAAATGCTAGATACGTAGGTTTGACTTTCCTTAATCTATCATCTAAGATAAGTCGTAGAGTCAGTAGTGCCACACGTGTTCCAGTATTTCTACGGAATCCAAACTGATCTTCCCCGAGGTCGGCTTCTACCAGTTTTTCCATTCCTCTGTAAAGATTTCGCGTTAGCATTTTGCAGCCGTGACTTACTAAACTGATAGTTCGGTAATTTTGACATCTGTCAACACCTGCTTTCTTTGGGATTGGAATTATTATATTCTTCTCGAAGTCCGAGGATATTTCGCCTGTCTCATAAATTTTCCTCACCAGTTGGTAGAGTTTTGTCAGGAGTGGCTCTCCCAAGGCTGTCAGTAGTTCAATGGAATGTTGTCTACTCTAGGGGCCTTGTTTCGACTTACGTCTTTCAGTGCTCTCTCAAACTCTTCACGCAGTATCACATCTCCCATTTCATCTTCATCTACATCCTCTTCCATTTCCGTAGTATTGTCCTCAAGTACATCGCCCTTCTATAGAACCTAAGCTGTATTAATGTTAACACTATGATTTATGATTAACATAAGCGCTGTTCGTAGTTGTGCTACCGTCTTTGTTACCCTAGGACATGGACAGCCATTCCTGTACTGTTGATGTGACGTCCCTGCTCAGACATACTGCCTTAAAATCCCTCAAATGTAGAGCTGGCATTCTAGTTACTGCGAGGTACAATTTGTCTACGATGACATTGTTTCTTATCCTGATTAAGACGTAGCCCGCCTGAAGTACTGCAGCCGCCCGGGAGATGTTGAGCTGTTACAGTCCAGTTTAATGATTCCATGAAATTTCGAAAGACCCCCTTAAAACATTTCATTAGACATAAGCGCTAATTCATTAGCGCGGCGGCAGTGTTGCATGGCTGGTGGCCGTGAGATAATGCGCAGGAGTAAGCGTGCCGGCGCTTCAGCCTTAGTTATGTCTGTAATGAAATTAAAGCGGATGCTCCTCGGGCGTGCGTACGTGGCGCCCGCTCAACCCGGGAGGGAGGGATTACTGCTCACGCCGTCGCCTGGGCGCTTTCGGCAATGTCGTCTCTCCCGGAGCCAGTGAACATCGACACCGAAACAGCGGCCTGCCGTATCGGAATGCTTTTCCGCGACTAACATCCACACTGAAGGGATTAAAAGCACTGCAGGCTTTCCGGAGCAGTTAGATTGCCTCAGTATAAATAAATGGAATGGCTAAGAAAACAATGCTCTGACATTTCGGAACAGTGCCTCTTCACTGTACATCTGTAGCGTACGTTCAAAAATATCGTCTGATACGTTACGCTTGGATCCTTTACTGAAAATTATTAAAGTAAATACTGAATACCAAACAGAACTTAGATTCTGACGGGAAATTGAGAGACACTGTCAGAAATGAGTCTAGCGCCGGTACAACTCAACAGATTGTGCATGACCACCACTGCCCACCATACATACTAAAGACAGCAAGTAGGATAATTTCAGCACGATACTTTTTTATAAGAGAATTTGTATCATTAAAAACAAGAATAGCATGATCATGAATTTTGGAAAGAATATGCCTCTGGTGAAGAGTCGTAAACACTTGTCAGGTGTTTTCGGGATAAGCGTACAAGACGACATGGGATGGATGGATCGTCTGAAAGGGACGGCAGCATGCTGTAGTGGGAAGGGTGGAGGAGTGGTGACGGCCATTAGGGTGTATGTTGCACAAAAACAGAGCAATACCCGCCAGTCGTCACCATGCAACTTCCAAAATGCAGCCGACATTTATAACGATGCACGAAATGAAGACTGAAGCATGTGTTATTACGTCAACTGAAGATAGATAAAAGCCCGAAACGTGCATTGGCATAAATAAAAACACACAAAAATGTGGCTGGCTGCTGTATCTCGTAAAATAATCTAAGCCACAGACACCTTGCTCAACAGCCAATAAAAAATATATATTATTATTTATTTTCCTCGTTTCTGTTTCCTTTAATTATAGCCTTTCCCCGTGTACTTCCCTTAAGATTTCTAGGTTGTTTTCCCTTTCCGTCAATCTCATCCTTATATTTTTGGCCACATCCGCATATCAGTAGCTTTAAGAGATTCGTTTGCAATTTACACAAAATCCAGCTTTTACTTAGCCAAGTTCGTACTCATTAGACAGGATCACCGATGGAGTTATTTTTTATGAGACAGAGAGAATTACATAGAAAGAATTTTTTGTCACACTTTCATTTTGTAACTGATCAATTACGTTTAAAGAACTGATAATACATTCAACTCTTCATTATTATTAGTAAAGCACAACCGAAGTACAACTTCAAGTGGACGTAGACTGGGAAGCCTACATTTGTAATGACCCAACAAAAATTCTCAGGAACTACACTACTGGCCATTAAAATTGCTACACCTAGATGAAATACAGATGAGAATCGGGTATTCATTGGACAAATATATTGTACTAGAACATACATTTTCACGCAATTTGGGTGCATAAATCCTGAGAAATCAGTACCCAGAGCAACCACCTCTGGCCGTAATAATGGCCTTGATACGCCTAGGCATTGAGTCAGAGCTTGGATGGAGTGTACAGGTACAGCTGACCATGCAGCTTCAACACGATACCACAGTTCATCAAGAGTAGTGACTGGCGTATTGTGACGAGCCAGTTGCTCGGCCACCATTGACCAGACGTTTTCAGTTAGTGAGAGATCTGGAGAATGTGCTGGCCAGGGCAGCAGTCGAACATTTTCTGTATCCAGAAAGACCCGTACAGGTCCTGCAACATGCGGTCGTGCATTATCCTGCTGAGATGTAGGGTTTCGCAGTGATCGAATGAAGGGTTGAGTCACGAGTCGTAACACATCTGAAATGTAACGTCCACTGTTGAAAGTGCCGTCAGTGCGAATAAGAGGTGACCGAGACGTGTAACCAATGGCACTCCATACCATCATTCCGGGTGATATACCAGTATGGCGATGACGAATGCACGCATCCAATCTGCGTTCACCGCGATGTTGCCAAACACGGATGCGACCATCATGATGCTGTAAACAGAAGCCGGCCGAAGTGGCCGTGCGGTTAAAGGCGCTGCAGTCTGGAACCGCGAGACCGCTACGGTCGCAGGTTCGAATCCTGCCTCGGGCATGGATGTTTGTGATGTCCTTAGGCTAGTTAGGTTTAACTAGTTCTAAGTTCTAGGGGACTAATGACCTCAGCAGTTGAGTCCCATAGTGCTCAGAGCCATTTGAACCATTTTTTTGTAAACAGAACCTGGATTCGCCCGAAAAAATGACGTTTTGCCATTCGTGCACCCAGGTTTGTCGTTTAGTACACCATCGCAGACCCTCCTGTCTGTGACGTAGCGTCAAGGGTAAACGCATCCGTGGTCTCCGAGCCGATAGTCCATGCAGCTGCAAACGTCGTCGAACTGTTCGTACAGATGGTTGTTGTCTTGGAAACGTGCCCATCTGTTGACTCAGGGATAGAGACGTGGCTGCACGATCCGTTACAGCCACGCGTATAAGATGCCTGTCATCTCGACTGCTAGTGATACGAGGCCG
Organism: Schistocerca nitens; assembly: GCF_023898315.1. Lineage (NCBI taxonomy): Eukaryota > Metazoa > Arthropoda > Insecta > Orthoptera > Acrididae > Schistocerca > Schistocerca nitens. The sequence continues at coordinate 382,439,897 of NC_064619.1, read as the reverse complement.
TTGGTATCCAGCACGGCGTTCCGTATTACCCTCCTGAACCCACCGATTCCATATTCTGCTAAAAGTCATTGGATCTCGACCAACAAGAGCAGTAATGTCGCGGTACGGTAAACCGCAATCGCGATAGGCTACAATCCGACCTTTATCAAAGTCGGAGACGTGATGGTACGCATTCCTCCTATTTACACGAGGCATCACAACAACGTTTCACCAGGCAACGCCGATCAACTGCTGTTTGTGTATGAGAAATCGGTTGGAAACTTTCCTCGTGTCAGCACGTTGTAGCTGTCGCCACCGGCGCAAACCTTGTATGAATGCCCTGAAAAGGTAATCATTCGCATATCACAGCATCTTCTTCCTGTCGGTTAAATTTCGCGTCTGTATCACGTCATCTTCGTGGTGTAGCAAATTTAATTGCAAGTAGTGTACTTTGGAAACAAAATTCTATACGGCGTTAAGACACAATGTAAAGCATTTACTGTGTTTGTTTATTTTTTCATAAACTATACTGTGGAACTGTGGCAAAAGCACGTCAGGTTTACAATGAGACGAGAGATAATCACGTAGCGAGGAAGAAAGATCGCTCTTTGAGGTGCGACGATTTCACGGTTCATTAGCAGCACTTGTGCAGCAGCAGCGAAATCGTCGAGGCGTGCCTTTAAGAGGAAAACAAACAATTTGAGGTGGAAATAACTGTGCGTCATTACGGCGGTTTGCCTCGCTGCCCCGTTTTTTTCCTGGCGCACAGCGACTGGCCCGTCAGCAGGAGTGATCGAGTGCGTCGCCCCGCGGTGAACAAGCCTCGGCTGATGCCAGCAAAGTTTTCGCCAGCAAGTTCCCTGCTAGGGTCACGCTCCCGTTCGTATCGCGGTAAACAGCCTCGCAGGACCTATCACGTCCCACAAACTCTCATTATTTATACACTATAAATTTGATCTGACGTCGCTGAGTTCTGCTAACAACCGTAGAATTTGTAAGGACGCATGGAGCAGAGATGGTGCTAGCGACCGTCTGCTGATGTACTGAAGTCAGATGCTAAAATACAGTACTGCCATACACCAGGAACGCTTTCCAAGTGAGGAGAACATTCTTTCTAGACATTAAATTGTGAAATGAAATCTATATTTTATTTTGTTGCCGTCATGTTTCGTGAGGATCAATTACAAAGTCGTCGCAACTGAGAAAATGATAATCTGAATCAAACGGTACCTGTGACTTAAGCACTAAATGATTAGCAAAGACTGCATATAAGAGAGTCTTTTTGCCTCTTCTATTCATTTAATGCGTCTCTTTCTTAAAACACACTATCTTCGGCTTGTGAGGCTCCATCTAAAAAATATATTTATAGAACATTAGTTTAGAACGCGTGAACTAATAAAAAGCATCGTACTTCAAAGTAAAGACTAACTGTGCAGTTTCTCGGAAACGGTAGATACAAGAAACCGAGTGAGGTGGCGCATTGGTTATTATACTGTACTCACATTTGGGAGGACGACGGTTCAAACCCGCGTCCGGCCATCCTGATTTCCTTAAACTGTTTAAGGCAAATGCCAGGACCGTTCCTCTGAAAGGGCACGGCCGACTTCCTTCACCATCCATCCCTAATCTGAGCGCGTGCTCCGTCCCTAATGACCAAGCTGTCGACGGGATGTTAAACACTAGTTTCCTGATACAAGAAATTGCTTTTAAAGATGGAAAATAATCTATCTGTAACACGCTAATCTTCTCAGTGGCCACATTTAATTTCTTAGGACAATAAGAGGGGGGAAAATTACGTAAATAAGGTTAAACAACTCTCTTTTGATTATTATTATTCCAATTAGAACAAAAAAACGTACCGTACGTTCGCTAGTACAGATGTGCTTTCGTATGTAATCTCGATTAGAACAAAAGCAGCAATGAATGATCCACTGTCGTAACCAGTTATATAACTTGAAAAATAAAACAAACGGGAAGTGTTGGCTCCTTAATGTTACGAAGCGTACATTAATCCTGTAGCTGTGAGCTTCATTCATTTTCTTGATACACCCGTCTTACGTCTTTACGATCTTTCTTAAAATACTAAATGGTTCATACAGTGGCGCCGCACCAAGCATACTGGATTGAATAAAGAGACCTCGTAATTAGACCAGAGGATGGTAGCAGACGTCTAATCGATCTAAATTTTCTTAATAATCATAGATCGGAACTGTGGGTGCAAAACGACAGCTGTTCAGTGACGAGCCTGCGGAAGTTAGCTCCTCAAGCGAACTGTATCTTTTCGCAATCCTGCGGCCCTTTGCTTTACGTATGCTGCTTCTAAAGTGGCTCATCACCCTTAGCGACAATGTTTGGTCGCAAAATTTAGAAGGATTGGATAATGGTGGAAGGCAGTCGATACTGAGCAAAATAAGTTGATTATACGCTTCATTTACATAAAATATTCACATTTATTTCTTTCGTAATACAGTCGCATTTTTGTCTCATAATGGCGCGGGGACTTATGACCATAGATGTTAAGTCCCATAGTGCTCAGAGCCAACCAATGGCGCGGGTCTATGTTAATCCGACCGGTCTCAAGTAGCCTCTCCACCTCGATAACCTCTTTCACGCACGAACTACGAAGCAGCATCGCTATTCACTAAGAAGTTCACATGTCCGAATCTATTTTTACTCACGTACCTACTTCTTTGAGTAACAATGTAGGTTAATGGCTTAGGATAGTATTCAGTTTTACAGCCCTTTTATTTGCTTCAGGGATGTATCGATGCCAGTATGTAACTAGCAGATAATCAGATAATACTTGAGTTTTCTGTTATGAAGCACAATATACTACCTTACAAGCTTGTTAAAGCTGTGTAGAACTATAGAACAGAAATATCCATGTGGTATACGTGTGGTTTTCGGCGGAAATTACAACTAAACTAAAATTACATTTTCCTTTGTGAGCAGTAAACTCATTTGACACAATGAGCTCTGTATACTGTAGCAGTCTGGAAGGCATCTCAATTATCAGAATAGATGGACACGCGCAGGACACACACCACGTTGAAAATAGCCTGGGAAGAGGAACTGCAAAGCTATGCCTGTACAGCACTGTCTACAGGTGAGCGAAAGACCAAAACAGTATTACAGCTGGTATTTTGCAACGAGTTTTCCGACGGCTTACAATATTTTCCGATCGCTGAGCGTCGTTCATAAAAAAGGTATAATTCCATTTTAACGCTCCTATAACAATTACCTGATTTGTATTATCCTACTGTGCACTACAGTTTGTTACTATATATGTCAAAGATGTTCACTTACCGTCAACCACTTCCTTCTTGGTTCTATCAAGATAAGAACACCAGACAGAAAAACCCCAGATGTTTATCATCTGTCACTGTTTTTGACAAGCGTTACTTTGAAAACGTACACTGTGAACATCAGTTTCCCTAAGTTTATCGGTTACGTAGCTGTTCCTCTAACAAACTAAGACTACACTTCGTTGTGCCCTTTTTTTGACAGTTACCTGCCAAATTATTCCTCATTATCGTTTATCTCGCAGAGAAGACTTAAATAGTTTCCGATATTGTTCGCTCTTGAACTAGCACACGATAAACTTTATCACCTTGTTCAGTGTAGAGCTATCACCTACAACATTTAACCAAGTGAGACTTTGTGTTCATCGTAGTGTTCCTCGTCACGCACAGAGAAAGCGGAATGAAGTCTGCCCATGTGCTTCGGCACACAGCCGCTGCCGCGTAGAAAAGGAGAGTGAAGCGGCGGTTGTCATGTCCGCCGCCGCTCATACGGCCCTTAAGTTCATCTACGCCTTCATCAATCATGGTCTGACGTCAAAGGCCTCGTTACAACGGTGAGAAAGGAGTATCGAGCAACCCTCGTCCACTCGCCTCTAGCGTGTTCCTCAATAGAAAGCGCATTCCCCGTCCCGAGCTTTTTATTCCTCCTCCTTTTTTCTTTTCCTCTTAAAGAATCGCTATACTGTGTGACTAAAACGCTGTTATTGTTTCTGTACTACACATTATTCCATTATACTGTGTCCTGGGAGTCGTAACCAAAAGCTTTGCCAGGCAACGGTCACTGAGTGACCATGCTTCTTTCTGACAGCAAAATTTTACAAACATATTTTAAAGCTTGAATAATTCTGGAAAATTATGAGTTGGTACAATAGCTGTGTATGACTCGCTCGAAAGTACCAGGACTTTAAACATTAGACATCTTCCAGTATTATAAGCACTGAATAATTTGTTACAGGACTTGCGGCCAATCATGATAATTTGCATCACGCCAACGTCATACATTGAGTGCATCAAAAGTACCAAACTTACACCTATTTTTAACAGTGTGAAGCTCAAGGTCCGGACAGCCTTGGCTTTATTTTACCAACGTTTCTCTGGGAGCCGGCTGGAGTGGCCGAGCGGTTCTAGGAGCTACAGTCTGGAACCGAGAGATCGCTACGGTCGCAGGTTCGAATCCTGCTTCGGGCATGGATGTGTGTGAAGTCCTTAGGTTAGTTAGGTTTAAGTAGTTCTAAGTTCTAGGGGACTGATGACCTCAGCAGTTAAGTCCCATAGTGCTCAGAGCCATTTGAACCTTTTTTTTTTCTCCAGGAACCTCTATCGTTTGACATACAAAGTCTCAGAACGTTTTATTAGTCTTGAGAAGTAAAGGGCATTCTCTGTTCACAAGTAGCCTCATATGAAAGCGCTAACTGAAAATCAGTTTATCCATTCGATATACTCTGATGCGCAAAACATAAGAACGAAAGTGACTTCCGCGTGAAGTGTCACACCCAAGCAACGTAGCTCTACGAAACTTGGGCAAAAAATAAAGTGAACTGCTACAGTAATAGTGCAGAATATAACTGAAAGAAATACGCAGTGGCCTGAATAGAAAGACACTTTTATTCAGAGACAATAATTACACAGAAGTCACTGCGAATTATGATGGTCCTACGGACATTAAAAAAAGGCGGAACATGGTTCTTAGTAGGGTGTGTGGTTACCACGGACGGCTATGCACGCTCCCATGTTGGCCATATTGTTGGTAAGGAGGTCTTGTGATAGGACTTTCCATTCTTCCACCAGCGCGGTTAACAACTGCTGGATAGTCGCTGGTGTATGTGAATGTTCTGAAATACGTCTCCCCAACGCATACCATATGTGGATCGATGGGATTTAAGTTGGGGGAACGCACAGGCCAGTCAATTCGAGAATATCCTTCTCGCTCCAAGAGCCTCCTACCATGCGCTGTTCGAAGCGCCGTGCTTAGTCCTTTCAGTGATTAGGTTTTATAGCATTCTTGGGTGCATTACATGTTTCTACTTTTCGCCATATGATAGTACATCCACCATTGTCGAACATGGTCGTTTTGGCGGTACATGCGTTACGGGGTGGAAAGGAATAATGTTGCATGAACGTATTGGCCTCTAAATCTTTGGACACCGTCAACTTTATTGCGACACGGTAATCCTTCCCTGCGTAACTCCTTTCAGGGTGCATTCAGGCCTGACTTCATTTTTATGGGTGACAATGAGCGACTACATCGTGTAGCGCAGATGGAAGGGCTCTTGGAACGAGAGGATATTTGGTGAAAGGACGGGCTGCCCGATCCCCCGAATTAAATCTATTCGAGCACGTGTGGCCCGTGTTTGGGAAGAATGGAACGGTCTACAAAGAGACATCTTTACCAACTTTGTGATCCAATGGGAGCAAGTGGCAGAGTGCAAATCGTCAGCCGTGCTGATCACACACCCAATTGAGAACAACATCCCGTCTTTTCTAATGTATAGAGGTTCAAATGGCTCTGAGCACTATGGGACATAACTTCTGAGGTCATCACTCCCCTAGAACTTAGAACTAATTAAACCTAACTAACCTAAGGACATCACACACACATCCATGCCCGAGGCAGGATTCGAACCTGCGACCGTAGCGGTCACGCGGTTCCAAACTGAAGCGCTTGGAACCGCACGGCCATACTGGTCTGCTATTGTATAGAGGACCGTCGAAATTCGATGTAATTTCAGCGTGGTTATTATCTTTGAATAAAAGTGTCATTACTATTGCGTATTTGTTTCATTTAGCTTCTGCACTACACCGTAGCAGATCTTTCTAAGCATTCCCAAGTTCCGTGGAGCTATTTTACCTGGCGGTAACAAATCTTGGCAAGTTCCTTTCGTAGTTAATCTCTTGATTAAAATATCACTGAAATGTTAAGAAGTACGTACTTTCTGACACAACTTAATAATGTGCATAATAAAATGAAAACTAAATGGGATACTTTCAAATGGGAGACACGACAGCCTCGCAGTGTGTAGCATTCAAACCAAATAACAATGTCGTGACTGAATAATTCACAAGCTGCGAGTACTTGTAACAATCACTAACTGTACAAGCAAAAATAGGATTAAATGGTTCAGCTGAAGAAGCAAGAGAATATAGGGTGTATCAAAAGGTATCATCCGATTTTAAAAAATCGTAACTATTATGTTGTTTCAGATACGTGCGTGAACAACGTACTGTTTGGAATAGCAAACTCTCGAGTTTTACATGGTTCCCTCTAGGTAGCAGCAGTGTGCATCCACTTCAGTTCTTGTAAAAAGGATATCGGGACCAGATAGAGCGCGTTGTGTTGTACGTTTTGCGCACTGCGGGTCAGTGATACCTGTTCCGCGTGACTTTCGTACTAGGTACGGGGTGCATCCTCCTACAGCACAGAGCATTAGACGATGACATTACCAATTCCGAGAAACAGGTTGTCTGTGTAAATGCGAACGGCCGGGCCGTCGCCGAGTGTCTGACACCGACGTCGAACGCATCGGCCATAGTTTCACAAGGAGTCCGCGGAAATCCGTTCGCCGTGCAGCTCGACATCTCAACATGTCGTTGAAGTCCGTCTGGCGTGTGTTGCATCGACGTTTGCACATGAAACCATATAAAATTCAGCTACAGGAAGCTCTTCGTGAAAGTGACAAACAACAACGTGTGGAGTACGTAATTTTGTTTTGGTAAGGAGGAGGAAGAGAGTGTTCTTCCATGCTTAGTGTGAGAATATGTGGTATGGAACAAACACATGAAGTTGTACAACATGAGAGGGACTCTCAAAACTTAATTTTTTTGTGCAGTTTCACGGGAAATGGTGTATGTTCCATTTTTCTTTGCCGAGAACACCGTTACAGGTAGCACATATCTCGATATACTTGAGACATTTCTTTTCCTACAGTTGGAGACTGATTCGAACGACTTCATTGATCATCAGGATGGGGCAACGCCACACTGGCATCTGGAAGCGCGGAAACTTTGAAATCAAAGGATTACTGAACTATGGGTCGGTCACACTGGACCAAATGATTCAGCCTTACATTTGTGGCCTCCAGGGTCACCGTACCTGACTGTATGTGATTGTTTCTTCTGGAGGGTTTATAGAAGACTCTGTTTATGTGTCTCTGTTACCAACAGCAACGAATGAACTGAGATACTGCATTACAGCAGCTGGGGAAGCTGTAACTCAAGACATGCTCGCTGCAGTGTGGGAACAATTTGAATACCACATTGGCATATGACGTGCATCGCAAGGGGGGCATACTGAAAGGTATTAAAAAAAGCGTTTTGAGTTTCCTGTTCATCAAAAAGCAAAATTAAATTCATTGTATGTGTTTGTTAGTTTCACAAATACAGACGCGCCAAATCGGATGATTATTTGTGATACACCCTGCCATTCAAAACATCATTCCACGAAACTGAAAGCTACTAGAAATAACGCGAACAACCGCCACTGTAATTCTGAAAAACGAAAGCTCATCTCAGGTTGATGGAATTTCAAATAGAATTCCGAAAAGTTGTTCCAACTTAATAAGCAAAGTCCTTCGTGATGTATGAAATGGGAAATATGCAATTTTTAAACCAATTCATAAGAAGCGTGACAAAACAGCGGTAACCAGTTATTGTCTAGTTTCCTTACTGACATCTTTTTTTTTTCAAAATATTCGAAAAAGTAATGTTCTGAAGAGTAGTTGCACACTTAAGTGGAAACAATTTACTTAGCATATCACAATTTGGATACCAGGAAGGTTTCTCGACTGAGAATGCTATTTATACATTCACTCATGAAACAGTACAAGCATTAAGTAAGAAAACAGTACCAGTTCGCTATCTTCGTGAGCTCGCCAAGTCGTTTGGTTGTGTAGATTACGTTATTTTCTCAGAAACACTGTTATTTTATGGAATTGACGGATTTACACATAGCTCTTTTGAATCACACTTATCAACCAGAGCGCAAAAATTTGAGTTGGATAAATTAAATAATGATGATGTAAGGGTAGAAAATATTAGTGACTGTGCGGAGGGAATGAATTCCACAGAGCTAAATTTTGGGTATTCTCCTGTTCGTTACATGTGTGAACGACGTTCCACTTAACATTCAATAGGGAAAATTGGTAATTTCTACATACTAGAACAGTGTTGTAATAAATTGGATTAAGCTTATCCGTTACGGATATTTTAGAACCCGTGACTGTCGCAAGCCAGTACCCAGCACTATGCTAAAATAATTATGTAACTTCCAGAAACCATCTGAAGATTAACCTGGAAAACTTCGAAAACCGGTTCATGGAATAGAACATAATTATTCAAAAAAGTGACTGGTTGCAGTTTATGTAACTTATTTACATTCATGTTATAATAAATCCTATTAAAGAGAAAGGAACAGAAGAGATGGGAAAGACCTTTTCGAAAGAATTATTAAGTGGTTCTCAGAACATAGAGTCCTCCTAAATTAAAAAAAAAAATTGAGTTCTGCACAGTAAGTGGCGCCGTACCAGCGGTTGCTGTAGATCATGAACAGGAATCAGCAACTAGGGTAGAATGCTCCAAATTTTTTGGTGTACATATTATTGGAAACTTGCACTGGAATAAACGTTACTGAGCTTTTCCAACAACTTAGTCTAGCTACAGTTGCTGCTCTTGGAAACAAACGAATTAACCTCCTAACATTTTTTTCCATATTTCCACCCAATAATGTCTTACGGAATAATTTTCTTGAGAACTCGCCCTATATGAAAAAAAAATGATCTTCATTACCCATTATTAAAATTGTTAGTGACCCAAGAAAGGAATCCAATACGTAGCAACAAACAACATTTACCAATAACGTAAAATATCTGACAGGTAGCAAAGCAAATTTTAAATATAACCTGAGATCATTTCTCCTGGACGAATATCTTGTTAACAACTGGTAGTCTGTATTTAAAACGAACTAGGTTCTAACTGTAGTTGTATATTTAGAACTAGAAAATAATCATTAATTTTTACACTTATCATTACACATATCCTGTAAGCCGACTCATTTCAAATCAATTCGAGACAGAGAATCGGTCAAATGATGTATGCAGCATTAACTAGCACACCAGTATATGATGCAAAATAAATATGAAGTGCCTTCAGGTAAAGGAGTAAAAACAAAAGACGGCTTCTTGGTGAGAGACTTATTTTAGTTATTACGTTACCTGTAACTTACTGGGAGATTATGACTTTGTGCTGGACGCGAATGAAGGACCCTTCGGAACTCACTGGCGCGTGCTCTATCGACTGAGCATTACACACGGCTGACGGCCCGCCCTCCCAGCGTATATTTTCCCTGTGAACATACTTGAAAAAAAAGACATAATCTTTTTCTATAATGTGTGACAACCATCGACATTTTTTTCATGTGAAGTGCATCGAGTGAAAAGGACAAAGACAATAAGCACGATTTATTATCTGTGCAGGCAATGATTTAAAAAGACAATATATACTCTGTTGATCTTCATTTGTCTGAAATAAGAGAAGACATGTACCTTTAGGAGTAGTACCGCTGACCCAGCAAGATGCACTTTTCATGTTGTTGTTGTTGTTGTTGTTGTTGTGGTCTTCAGTCCTGAGACTGGTTTGATGCAGCTCTCCATGCTACTCTATCCTGTGCAAGCTTCTTCATCTCCCAGTACCTACTGCAACCTACATCCTTCTGAATCTGCTTAGTGTATTCATCTCTTGGCCTCCCTCTACGATTTTTACCCTCCACGCTGCCCTCCAATGCTAAATTTGTGATCCCTTGATGCCTCAAAACATGTCCTACCAACCGATCCCTTCTTCTAGTCAAGTTGTGCCACAAACTTCGCTTCTCCCCAATCCTATTCAGTACCTCCTCATTAGTTACGTGATCTACCCACCTTATCTTCAACATTCTTCTGTAGCACCACATTTCGAAAGCTTCTATTCTCTTCTTGTCCAAACTGGTTATCGTCCATGTTTCACTTCCATACATGGCTACACTCCATACAAATACTTTCAGAAACGACTTCCTGACACTTAAATCTATACTCGATGTTAACAAATTTCTCTTCTTAAGAAACGATTTCCTTGCCATTGCCAGTCTACATTTTATATCCTCTCTACTTCGACCATCATCAGTTATTTTACTCCCTAAATAGCAAAACTCCTTTACTACTTTAAGTGTCTCATTTCCTAATCTAATCCCCTCTGCATCACCCGATTTAATTTGACTACATTCCATTATCCTCGTTTTGCTTTTGTTGATGTTCATCTTATATCCTCCTTTCAAGACACTGTCCATTCCGTTCAACTGCTCTTCCAAGTCCTTTGCTGTCTCTGACAGAATTACAATGTCATCGGCGAACCTCAAAGTTTTTACTTCTTCTCCATGGATTTTAATACCTACTCCGAATTTTTCTTTTGTTTCCTTTACTGCTTGCTCAATATACAGATTGAATAACATCGGGGAGAGGCTAGAACCCTGTCTCACTCCTTTCCCAACCACTGCTTCCCTTTCATGCCCCTCGACTCTTATAACTGCCATCTGGTTTCTGTACAAATTGTAAATAGCCTTTCGCTCCCTGTATTTTACCCCTGCCACCTTCAGAATTTGAAAGAGAGTATTCCAGTTAACGTTGTCAAAAGCTTTCTCTAAGTCTACAAATGCTAGAAACGTAGGTTTGCCTTTTCTTAATCTTTCTTCTAAGATAAGTCGTAAGGTTAGTATTGCCTCACGTGTTCCAACATTTCTACGGAATCCAAACTGATCTTCCCCGAGGTCCGCTTCTACCAGTTTTTCCATTCGTCTGTAAAGAATTCGCGTTAGTATTTTGCAGCTGTGACTTATTAAACTGATAGTTCGGTAATTTTCACATCTGTCAACACCTGCTTTCTTTGGTATTGGAATTATTATATTCTTCTTGAAGTCTGTGGGTATTTCACCTGTCTCATACATCTTGCTCACCAGATGGTAGAGTTTTGTCATGACTGGCTCTCCCAATGCCATCAGTAGTTCTAATGGAATGTTGTCTACTCCCGGGGCCTTGTTTCGACTCAGGTCTTTCAGTGCTCTGTCAAACTCTTCACGCAGTATCTTATCTCCCATTTCATCTTCATCTACATCCTCTTCCATTTCCATAATACTGTCCTCAAGTACATCGCCCTTGTATAAACCCTCTATATACTCCTTCCTCCTTTCTGCCTTCCCTTCTTTGCTTAGAACTGGGTTGCCATCAGAGCTCTTGATATTCATACAAGTGGTTCTCTTCTCTCCAAAGGTCTCTTTAATTTTCCTGTAGGCAGTATCTATCTTACCCCTAGTGAGACAAGCCTCTACATCCTTACATTTGTCCTCTAGCCATGCCTGCTTAGCCATTTTGCACTTTCTGTCGATCTTATTTTTGAGACGTTTGTATTCCCTTTTGCGTGCTTCATTTACTGCATTTTTATATTTTCTCCTTTCATCAATTAAATTCAATATTTCTTCTGTTACCCAAGGATTTCTATTAGCCCTCGTCTTTTTACCTACTTGATCCTCTGCTGCCTTCACTACTTCATCCCTCAGAGCTACCCACTCTTCTTCTACTGTATTTCTTTCCCCCATTTCTGTCAATTGTTCCCTTATGCTCTCCCTGAAACTCTCTACAACCTCTGGTTCTTTCAGTTTATCCAGGTCCCATCTCCTTAAATTCCCACCTTTTTGCAGTTTCTTCAGTTTCAATCTGCAGTTCATAACCAATAGATTGTGGTCAGAATCCACATCTGCCCCTGGAAATGTCTTACAATTTAAAACCTGGTTCCTAAATCTCTGTCTTACCATTATATAATCTATCTGATACCTATTAGTATCTCCAGGATTCTTCCAGGTATACAACCTTCTTTTATGATTCTTGAACCAAGTGTTAGCTATGATTAAGTTATGCTCAGTGCAAAATTCTACAAGGCGGCTTCCTCTTTCATTTCTTCCCCCCAATCCATATTCACCTACTACGTTTCCTTCTCTCCCTTTTCCTACTGACGAATTCCAGTCACCCATGACTATTAAATTTTCGTTTCCCTTCACTACCTGAATAATTTCTTTTATCTCGTCATACATGTCATCAATTTCTTCATCATCTGCAGAGCTAGTTGGCATATAAACTTGTACTACTGTAGTAGGCATGGGCTTTGTGTCTATCTTGGCCACAATAATGCGTTCACTATGCTGTTTGTAGTAGCTAACCCGCACTCCTATTTTTTTATTCATTATTAAACCTACTCCTGCATTACCCCTATTTGATTTTGTACTTATAACCCTGTAATCACCTGACCAAAAGTCTTGTTCCTCCTGCCACCGAACTTCACTAATTCCCACTATATCTAACTTTAACCTATCCATTTCCCTTTTTAAATTTTCTAACCTACCTGCCCGATTAAGGGATCTGACATTCCACGCTCCGATCCGTAGAATGCCAGTTTTCTTTCTCCTGATAACGACGTCCTCCTGAGTAGTCCCCGCCCGGAGATCCGAATGGGGGACTATTTTACCTCCGGAATATTTTACCCAAGAGGACGCCATCATCATTTAATCATACAGTAAAGCTGTACTACTGTAGTAGGCATACGTTCCATATTAAGAGGTCTGTAATAAGTGCAATAATTGTTAATTTATCTAAATCGTTTCCAGAATACAAAACGTTATTTTTTATTATTGAAACCATCTTTCATTTATAGGGGAATTGCGTCCATTCCTGCAGTTATTAAAAGTTTTGTTAGTTACGATATTACCCTATTGTTGTCCGCCATTACGATCGGTACAAGAATTTTTGGTAATTAGGGCTTTTCTAGGCCCGACATTATTGAGGAAGCGTATTTAGTTTGTGTGTTCATGAAAATATTAAAGTACCTCATTCATTACTTTCATTTTCTGATGCAAATTTTGCCGTACTGGGCCAGAAATATCGCGTACGTTATCTTTCAAGTAGGCGCCATTGCAGAGAAAGCTATAACTAAATACGTTTCATGCAATTAAATTTCGAACCCTGAGGTAAGAGACCAAAAGCGATCATGTTCATATGTTGTTTCTGCTTTGGTGTGCAATAATGTATCTGCACATTAACGTATCTGCACGATAACGTAACTTCAGTGAAAGGAAATAATTACAATCAATTATGTAGCACACCGAAATGTTCGGTGTAATAAGTCTGTGTTAACATTTCTACTGTTTAAAACATTGTAAAAAGATCAGTGGTAAGAATAGTTAACCGTTATCTGTTTAAAAGAGAGTTCCATACAACACGTTACAGTTGCGTCACTATGCACAAATCAATAACGGTACACAGCTCTACTTCCGCCAATACCAATACCTATCTTCCGAACTTCAAGGAAGTTCTCTTGTGTATCTTTAGAGGTCGCAGATTCCTGGAAGAGCAGTTACACACGAAAGGCAAAGCTCTCAGGTGCGAGTCCCGCTTAGCCACATGGTTTTAGTTAGCCAGTACGTTCCACTACAGAAAGAAAATTCATTCTGGAATATGTCAATTAATTTTCGATTATATTTACAGTTCATTCTATGAGAAATAATAATAATGATAAATAGTCGTTGAAATATAGTGATTGATCCAAAGATTAAACTTCATTGTTAGTTTCGCAACTACACTCCTGGAAATGGAAAAAAGAACACATTGACACCGGTGTGTCAGACCCACCATACTTGCTCCGGACACTGCGAGAGGGCTGTACAAGCAATGATCACACGCACGGCACAGCGGACACACCAGGAACCGCGGTGTTGGCCGTCGAATGGCGCTAGCTGCGCAGCATTTGTGCACCGCCGGCGTTAGTGTCAGCCAGTTTGCCGTGGCATACGGAGCTCCATCGCGGTCTTTAACACTGGTAGCATGCCGCGACAGCGTGGACGTGAACCGTATGTGCAGTTGACGGACTTCGAGCGAGGGCGTATAGTGGGCATGCGGGAGGCCGGGTGGACGTACCGCAGAATTGCTCAACACGTGGGGCGTGAGGTCTCCACAGTACATCGATGTTGTCGCCAGTGGTCGGCGGAAGGTGCACGTGCCCGTCGACCTGGGATCGGACCGCAGCGACGCACGGATGCACGTCAAGACCGTAGGATCCTACGCAGTGCCGTAGGGGACCGCACCGCCACTTCCCAGCAAATTAGGGACACTGTTGCTCCTGGGGTATCGGCGAGGACCATTCGCAACCGTCTCCATGAAGCTGGGCTACGGTCCCGCACACCGTTAGGCCGTCTTCCGCTCACGCCCCAACATCGTGCAGCCCGCCTCCAGTGGTGTCGCGACAGGCGTGAATGGAGGGACGAATGGAGACGTGTCGTCTTCAGCGATGAGAGTCGCTTCTGCCTTGGTGCCAATGATGGTCGTATGCGTGTTTGGCGCCGTGCAGGTGAGCGCCACAATCAGGACTGCATACGACCGAGGCACACAGGGCCAACACCCGGCATCATGGTGTGGGGAGCGATCTCCTACACTGGCCGTACACCACTGGTGATCGTCGAGGGGACACTGAATAGTGCACGGTACATCCAAACCGTCATCGAACCCATCGTTCTACCATTCCTAGACCGGCAAGGGAACTTGCTGTTCCAACAGGACAATGCACGTCCGCATGTATCCCGTGCCACCCAACGTGCTCTAGAAGGTATAAGTCAACTACCCTGGCCAGCAAGATCTCCGGATCTGTCCCCCATTGAGCATGTTTGGGACTGGATGAAGCGTCGTCTCACGCGGTCTGCACGTCCAGCACGAACGCTGGTCCAACTGAGGCGCCAGGTGGAAATGGCATGGCAAGCCGTTCCACAGGACTACTTCCAGCATCTCTACGATCGTCTCCATGGGAGAATAGCAGCCTGCATTGCTGCGAAAGGTGGATATACACTGTACTAGTGCCGACATTGTGCATGCTCTGTTGCCTGTGTCTATGTGCCTGTGGTTCTGTCAGTGTGATCATGTGATGTATCTGACCCCAGGAATGTGTCAATAAAGTTTCCCCTTCCTGGGACAATGAATTCACGGTGTTCTTATTTCAATTTCCAGGAGTGTACATGTTACTTCAAAAAAGTTTCAACTCTTACATGTCGTTGAAAGACATGATTGTTTAGTTACCACGAAAGTTTATGACTTTCCGTGATTCAGAGTGTATATGACAATTAATATTTTATGCATACCTCGATAAGGTCACCCAAACAAAATAATATAATTCCAGTTCACCTTTCAATAGAGCAGTGCCCTTTAAACTGTCGATTGCTGCTGCTTCGTACACAATTTCCAGTGTATGACATAAGTGGCATAACTAATACAGTGCGCCATATTTTCTCTGACTGTAGTTTGTATACTAAAAAGAGGACGCAAAATCGCTTCGCTAGATACATGCCCTCTATTGTGGCTGACGAGTGGAAGATAGTACCGTGATTTTTAAAACTGTGTGGTATTTCACGTCGTCTCCCAAAACCAAGGACAACAATTTAAGGTAAACGAGAGTGACTGGATTTCTGTCTTTTTTAATATTTCAGAGAGTTTTCCTAAACCATTGCTTATGCCTATATTAGCTGTTGCACTTTTTTTGGGACTATTTCAACGCAGTTACCGATTATGAAATATAATGTGCAGCGCGCCCGTTTGTTTGTTGATTATCACTACTATTTAATCATGTTGAACCGGATATTTTTTATAAATTTTAAACTTGTTTCGCCAGCTAAGAACATTTTCCGCGAATGTTATAAACGAGTGTGTAGGACCCACAGTACCGCACTTCATCTTTAAGCTACAACGCTAATTTCATGCTTTTGACGTTACATGTTCACGGAAGAGGTACAACAGAAACTGAAGGTTTGCTGCTATTATTTTACAAAATGTAGATTCTGGTAACAGGCTGATATTTATAGTAGTCTGAGCCCTACTTTGGGCTGGAGGATGACAGTTGGCTTCTGATTTGATGAAATCATCGAATGTGTATATGAAACATTAGTTATGGTGACATATCGCATGGTTACACACTGATCTATAAAGTAGTAATTGGTTTTTGTTTGTAAGCTGGTGAATCAGTCGAAAACGATGCGATGTGGAAGAATGTCGTTCTCATTATGGATTATATTTTACGAGTACCGTATTTAGATTGACGGTTTATGTTCTCCATCATGTTCACCGAATGGGTCAAAGCGACGGATGGTATCAGCAACTTCAGTTTTTTCCTACCAACCAAGCGAATAAATTCTGTTAACATTTCACATAGGAAAAATTGACAGAGATGCTGATATTTCTTATACGCAATGTACTTGTTAAGAAATGTGACTTTTAGTGCATTTCATCGTACTAGTAAGTTTCTCGATCAAGGATTGCCACAAAAACATTGACACCATCAAGCGTAAATTGATTCATAATTCACATTTTATGAATAATGCTAACCCTGTGGACGTGGAGAGAACACGAGAGCCCCAACGCTCTTTCAGGAAAAGCTCAGGCTTTAGTGACCGAGAGGCAGACGTTTATCGTCAGTGCAGTACATGGCTGATGAAGAATGCTGAATTTGACAGAGGTACGGATGCGCTTTAAATTCTGTCTTCCGTGACATGTAAAAGTTGCGAATCGGAAAAAAGCCTCTGCCTGCTTCGCAGCTGATTGACATGGCAGCCAACGGAATATGTCTCTCTTCGTCGATCGAAGGACAGGCTATACTCATATTTTACGCTCAGATTTAAAGGCTCCGAGGTACGTCCATCAAATTCTATGAAAATGTCAATATACGACTGAAATATCCGTAGTTTGTCAGAAGATATACTACAGTACTTGAAGAGCAGTAAAGTGTCTAATTCTATGAACAATGAAGTCAAGCAACACAAAAAGGGGAATCTTTTTCATATTGGAAGTTCGGTAAACAATACAATAATGTCTCCTGTACAGCATATCACTAAACTAAACCAGTATGCAATGTAAAACTAAATATACATCGAGCATAAATTGAAATAACAAGAAATTCAGTTTCAGTTTACATTTTCACCGAACATATTTTTGATTTCTGCTGGTATTGGTACTAAATTGAACGACATGTCAAGAGCATTAAAAAGGTGTGGTCTCAGATGAAAGGCTGTAAAACATTTGTATAATATCGTAATACACATGCTCCACTCGCATTATAGTGACCACCTCCTATGTTCGACGTCAAGTGAACAATAACCACATAACCACTTACAGACGAAGGTGGCAGCACTAGCAGTGAGGGGTACATAAATCGTGTCGGGGGTGACGGGAGGACGCGGTAAACAGAGCAGCCGTTTTAATGCGGAAAAGGAGCAATTCATCTGACGTCCAAAGTGGCGTTGTCATTGGCTTTCGAGTTAGCGCTTGAAACACTTCCGAAACGTTTAATTTTGTAAGCTGTCTGATGCTGCCGTGGTTAAAGTATACCGTGCGTGGCAAAATGGCGCTTTCGAAAACCGCGCCGAGGCAGTTGTTCACCCATGGACCGCGGTGAACGTCGGCTGCGAAGATGTGTACGGGCGAACAGACATACAACTGTTGATCAACATACCGCCCAGATGAAACTACAGGCTACCTAAAAGTGTTTCGTCAACGATCGTCCAGCGAACGTTGCCTCAGCAGGCGCCTGGTGTATGCACCCATACGGACTACAATTAATAGGCGACGAAGGCTGGAATTTGCAGGCAGTACTGGACGTCCACTGAGTAGCGAAAGGTTGTCTTTTCAGATTAATAACGTTTTATGCTCCATCGGACAGATGGCCGTTGGCGAGTATGGCGTGAAACGTCTAAAAGCAAACATTCTGCATGCATTATGATCTTGGAAATGTTTTCGTGGTATTCCCTGGGTGCCTAGTCATTCTGGAAGGAACAATGGCATAACGCATGCATGTATAGTTGTAGACCATGTCGACCTCTATGTATCAGTTTGTTTTCTTGGGCACGATGGCATCTACCAGCAGGACAACACGACATGTCGCGTGATTCGAAGGGCATCAGAATAAGTTTATCGTACTCCTCTGGGCACCAAACTTCACCTATTAAAACTCAATCAACAATCTGCAGCACCGCTTCGATCGGGCTGTTCGCACCATGGATCCTCAACCTATAAACATAGATCAGCCGACCACGGCACTGAAGTCAGCACAGCTCCACATCCTTGTCGCTACATTCCGGACCCTCACTGATTCTTCCTGCACGTCTCGCTACTGTTCGCGCTGTAGAAAGTCCATATTGAGGCTTCTGACATGTGGTCACATGAGTGTGAATATACAGTGTGTGTTCATAGTTTCCTAATAATAAGACGGACTTAACAAGACGACCTGAAATCCCATTCTCTTCATTATGATCACGTCTTCTCAGTGCAAGCAGAAGAGAGGGTAGAAAAACAAATATTAGAAGCAGGTAATTAATCCCCTAGCAGAGCTGCGGATGATACCTGAAGGTTGTCTCACCGTTCGATTTCTTTGATCAGATGTTGGTTCGAGGAAAACCTGGAACTGTTACTCCCATCTGGCACAATTTTCACTAAAAGGAGTGGTATTGTTCTCTAAATATCTGCAGCTGCGACAGCTCAGATGTAGAGACCCGCGTCCAACGTCCAGAAGACTGCGCTCTCCAGCAAGCGGTAGATCACTTTCTGCTGTTCATAAAAAGAAGTGAGAAATACTTCTGCGGTCAGCAACGCTGGTCACAATCTTGATATCAGTTCTATTGTTTTGCCCAGGAAAGTTCGGATTACTCAGCCGTACGTCGGTACTAGCTAGTGCACGATGGTTTCCGACGGACGCTTTAGGTTATCAGAGCTGTCCACGAACCCAACTCTTTCAGCTTTGTTCCTTGAGCGCAGCGATATCATGTGTGAGCCAACTGAGAATGGAATAAGGCTACAGTGTTATTAAGAATGTTATGACATTTCTCGCAAGCCAGACGTAATGGAAACAAAGAGTTATTTCGATGTTTAGTAACTCAAAGATATGGAAGTAAAGATGCCTGCGAGCCTTTAATACAGGGTCACGAAGAAAGCAATCGGCATGGATCGGCGGTGGTGTCGACGTAAGTGAATTTGTTTTAGTTTAAGGGACATATGGTGCCTATGAAAACAGAAGAGACGTAGAATTTGATAGGGTAAGAGACTTTTTATTGATTTTACACGGTTTGTCACCAACCGCAAATCCCCTAATGTTAATGAAAGTGTATCCTCATGCACTAGAATGTAAACGTCCTGTGACTAGGGCCTCCCGTCGGATTGACCATTCGCCGGGTGCAAGTCTTTCGTCTTTCGATTTGACGCCTCTTGGGCGACTTGCGAGTCGATGGGGATGAAATGATGATGATTAGGACAACACAACACCCAGTCCCTGAGCGGAGAAAATCTGCGACCCAGCCGGTAATCGAACCTGGCCCTTAGGATTGAGCCGGCCGGAGTGGCCGTGCGGTTCTGGGCGCTACAGTCTGGAACCGAGCGACCGCTACGGTCGCAGGTTCGAATCCTGCCTCGGGCATGGATGTGTGTGATGTCCTTAGGTTAGTTAGGTTTAATTATTTCTAAGTTCTAGGCGACTGATGACGTCAGAAGTTAAGTTGCATAGTGCTCAGAGCCATTTGAACCTTAGGATTGAAATTCTGTCGCGCTGACGACTCAGCTACCGGGGGCGGGCATCCTCATGCACTTACATCGCTTAAGAAATATTCGAGAGAATTCAAAGATATTTCACGTTACGAACTTAGCAAAACTTCTTTCATCAAGAGAAGCATAGAGAAAGTGTTCAGTAGGATGCAGCATTATTAGCTTTTAAATACGCACGAACTGTAATAATTTTGTGACGTATTTGTTGAATGTTGAACAGAAACAAGTTCGAAAAAAAATTTGACAAATTTTTGAACCGTTTTAACAGGAATTAAGCTGATTTTGCTTGTCAGATAATAACGGTAGATAAAAATGTGGCAACCACCACTCACCCGAAACGAAGCAGCAATAAAAGTGGGCACTGGAATCGGGTTGTCCCGCTCCAGAAAAGCATTAAAAGTATATGGAGCGAGTTTTTGAGTTCCAATCGTGGTCAGGGACAATGTACCCGTCTCAGACATGATTTTCAAACCGAAACATGTTTCTAGTATAAATTTTTGGCAAGGAGGTGGCATTACAAGAGAAAGGAGAGTGTGGCTCAAAGATGTTTTGTTGATGGGAACGCTGAGAGATCGTGTCTTCGAGCTTCCAACTTCATGGTCAGGTTTGGTACCTTCTGCTTGTCTCCTATTCCCACATCTAAGGAAATTTTATGCTGGCTAAAGACGTGAGTCCGCTTTATCAGTCTACTGTAACCGAATTTTAGTATTTCGCAGATCCCCTACAATGGCATTTCGCTGACGAAACGAATAAATTAAAATTCGTGGGCAAAGACCGTTAAATTAAAAAGCGACTAATTTGAAAAGGAAATGTATTTTTTACTTAAAGAGTAGTCATTTGTTTACATGTCGAAAATTTTTCACCTCGCCTTCCTCCTGTAGTGTGTATAATAATGGGTTGTACAAAAATATATACTCAACTTAAGTAGTTTTTACCTGATGAGATATTGGTTGGATTGGAATAACACGCACACTGTTGGAAAGAAGGGGATCTGAAGTTGTGATCAGCACATCTACACCACAGATAGTTGCGTAAACGATCATTAGAGGTTAGCGCCAACAGAGATACAGCTCGCATCTGCTGTATATGAGCTGGCTACCACTCAGCACACGGTTTTCTGCGAGTTTGATTTCTGAAGTACAGAGAGAGCATTTTGTCTCCGATTCGGCATTAAAATGAGAATCAGAAAAAAAGCATAAGTTACCTCATGAAATTTCTACAATGTGGTTCTCGCATCAAAGAACGAAACACTGCGTGACTGCATGCGAGGACTGAGGCGACGTGAAGAAAGTTTTGTCTGTAGAGTTGATTATTTATAGCCTATGACAGTAAACTTTTTCTTGTTTTCATTTTTACACGGATTACTAACACCAGATATCTATTTTGGGAAATAAAAATTGCAGGGTGAACACTAACAGATAGATAGAGAAATGAAAGCATTGGAACAACATGAAAGTTGACTCCATTAATAAATATGTATTCAAGAGGAAGCATAAATGGAACTAATACGTGGACTGTATGGATGAATAGAATTTTGTTAAAATTTTAACAAATAATCACCAGTTGGTGAAACGAATTCAGGTCATCTGAGGATAACATGGTGTGACATCAAGGCATATTGTGGGGTACTGAAGGAAAGAGGCTTTATCCCAGGAAGAAGAAGAAGAATTAGAAGAAAAATTACCTGAACTGCATCCATCTTTAATTATTCTGTATACTAGGTGTGTCAGAAAAGTAATGGGGTTGACAACACTGAGAGCGATATTGCAACGCTGTATTGTTCTGCTCATGTAGACTGGCGTGTTCATCCCCTCCAGGTGCTCAGTCCGAGTTTCAGTTTTGTACAGCCGTTATGTGAGTTTTGAGAGGGCCATCAGTGAAGATGGGTTTTGTTGTGTGTTACAAAAATGGAACAGTGGCATTTAGAGCAACGTCACGCTATTACCCATGAAGAGCTCACGTTTTTCGTTAGCACAAATCACTTTTGGAACGCTGAGAAGACGTTGAAGATGAACCTCTCTTAGGAAGACCTTCAACTTCAGAGCGTGTGCCTTCTCTTGTGAGATCAGAGCGACTTTTAACAATAAGGATGACGGGTGACCTGTTAAACACTTTCACGGTATATCAAATTTTGGCTGAACATTTGCACATGTTGAAAGGTAGTGCCAAAATGGTGCCTAAAAGCTTAACATCTAAGCGGAAGGATAATCGAAAAAACGTGTGCGTTGATCATCTTGAGAGGATTGCAGATGCCCACGAACGGTCCAGTCGTGTGATCAAAGGTGATGAATCCTGGATTTTTAGTCCTCAGACAAAGTGGCAAAGTGAGGAAAAATGTTCGATTGAGCTAATCAAAGACCAAAACAATGCAGACTGCTTTTTTGACATGGGCCTGGTTTGAAGCCATCGAGGAGAAACTAGAAACATCCCTTTCTACAATGTCAACCTACTAAAAAAGAATTCTCTAAAACTCCATCCCTCCAAAACTCAAGTGAGTGCATTCCATCTGAACTCGAGGCAGGCAAAGTACAGGCTCAATGTTACCTGGGATGGGACGTTACTAGAACACACAGATACTCCCACCTAATTTGGCGTCGTGCTGGACAGAACATTGACATACAAATATCATTGCGAAAAAACACTCAAAAAAGTAGAAGCACGAAATTCCCTAATACGAAAGCTGTCCAATAGCAAATGGGGTGCCAAACCTACCGTGGTCAGAACTTCAGCCCATGCTTTGTGCTTCTCAACTGCCGAACACGCCTGCCCGGTATGGTGCAGTTCCGACCACTCAAAAATGTAGATATTAGCTTGAATGAAACATGCAGGATAGTGACAGGCTGCATGAAACCAACCACCATAGAAAATCTTCACAGGGCCGCAGGTTTCACAAACTCTGACTCACGTAGGAAAGCCCATGAACATACCTAGAAGCAAAATAAATCTTTGATGCCCGTCACTCAATATTTGGCCTAGAGTGTGGCCCCAGCAGACTCAAATCCAGACGCCGTTTCCTAAGTTGCGCCTTAGATGAGCCCCCATCTACTATCCACTAAGAGAGGACCCACCAAGCGCCGTTTCTGGTGATTGGAAAACCTGGAGAATGCTTAACTGCATCAGAAGTGGGGTGGCTCCTGTGAAATCTAATCTGATCAAATGGTGTTTGTTGGACAAAAAGGACGACAAGTGTGACTGCGGCACTCGACAGGATATGGAACATCTTCTACAATGCCCTGCCTGCCCCCACAGATGCACCCTTGACGATCTATGGCTGGCTAAAGAAGAAGCATTGGACATTGCCCAATACTGGGCAAACAAATTGTAGTTTCCGGACACGAAAAAGTATAGTAAAGTAAATTGACATGGGTATGGTGCATAAAGAATTTGTTGCTACAGGAAAAATTGTCAACCAAGTGTTTTAAGATGATGTCCTTGATAGGCTCAAGGAATTGGTGAATCGAGTGGGACCGGAAATTGTAGGCAAGTGGATGTTGTGTCATCACAACTCCCCACGTCACACCGCCACTTCCATCAAGTAAATTTTACCTCAAGAGGCATTCCTGTTGTTCCACGTATCCACTATTCACATGATCTGGGTCCTTCCGATTTTTTCATTTTCCGAAATTTTAGGACTCTGGCGAACATTCAAATGAATGTGACCGACATGTTAAAGGCACAACCACTTTAAGCCTCTCAGCGCTACTATCAAATGGTTCAAATGGCTCTGAGCACTATGGGACTTAACATCTGAGGTCATCAGTCCCCTAGAACTTAGAACTACTTAAACCTAACTAACCTAAGGACAACACACACATCCATGCCCGAGGCAGGATACGAACTTCCAACCGTAGCGGTAACGCGGTTCCAGAGTGCAGCGCCTAGAACTGCTCGGCCAAACCGGCCGGCGCTACTATCAAGACTGGGAACAACGATCCGCCGGTCTATAGCTGCCGAAGGGAATTACTTTGAAGTGGACAATATTCTGGTTCAGAACAAGCAAAAAATTGTTAGATAATAAATCAGTCTCGCTATTTTCCCACACACCTCGTAAGTAGCCGAAGCCGCAGGGGACGCGGTTACCGGAGTACTCATGGTGTCTACAGTCGCAAAGGGAGCGGTGAGTAATCGGTTTAGTTTTACGCCAGACCTGGCGGAACTGGAAGAGTGGAGCTGGTGTCACCACGGCTGGCAGGCAGGAAGTGCTGGTGCTAAGGGTGAGTGGGTGGGTGTCTGGAGCGTGTGCTGGCCGCCGCAGCCGCGTCGTAATTAACAAAGGACGCAGAGCAGCCAGTTCTAATTATTTTCAAGTGTAATTATTGTTTGCGCTGTGCGGCGCGGCGCAGTGCGGCCCTGGGAAATGAACGCTGCCGCGGGCGGGCTCACACTGCGCTCGAGCCGCCATGTTTCGCGGCCTTGTTCCCGCTGGAATAATTTCCACCGCGTAATAATGCGTCCAGTTTTCTATGTTCCAGTGAATTGCTGGCAGCATTTCCCTACACCTCGCCAACTCGCCTTGCAAAAACTGGTAACAGCAATGTTTGTTCCTGGTTTATTATTCATGGGCATCGAAGAAATCAACAGTCACCTCCGTGTACTTTTGTGCAGCTAGTTACCGCTAGCCAAAGCGCTGCTAAATCGACACACAAATCGTTATTTCGAAACTGCCCGCATCTCGTGATCGTGCGGTAGCGTTCTCGCTTCCCACGTTCGGGTTCCCGGGTTCGATTCCCGGCGGGGTCAGGGATTTTCTCTGCCTCGTGATGGCTGGGTGTTGTGTGCTGTCCTTAGGTTAGTTAGGTTTAAGTAGTTCTAAGTTCTAGGGAACTTATGACCACAGCAGTTGAGTCCCATAGTGCTCAGAGCCATTTTTATTTCGAAACTCAGGGGTAAAATACTAGTATTTGTTCAAGTGGAGGAGGAATGAAGAAAGATTAAGGTTAAAAATAACAACGAAGGCGAATTCATTGGAGACGAAACAGTAGATCGTAATGCATAATAATAATGCGGGAACTAGGAAGTGGCTTCTTCGATCATTTTAAGACAGTTAGTGAAAAGATGACAAAACTATATCTGGATGAAGTGCCAGAGGCAGTGCCAAGTAAAATATTCAACCCCTGCGTGACTCCCTGTTTACAAGGTGAATGGATCGGGAAGTGTGACGAACTATATTTCCAGATTGGGATGTAGTCTCATAAACTGGTAACCAGACGTGTTGTACATTGGCAGATCAACAGAGGGCTTCTGGGCTCGTAAAAGCTTTAGGTTTAGAGACACTCTTACAACAATTAAAAAGGTGAGAAACATGTCATGTGTGCGATATTAACAGTCTTCCGTCATTTACGTTTCAAAATCATTCATTACCACTATATTGTGTAACTACTAATACGAAAATGTAAGCCGGCCGGAGTGGCCGAGCGGTTCTATGCGCTACAGTCTGGAACCGCGCGACCGCTACGGTCGCAGGTTCGAATCCTGCCTCGGGCATGGATGTGTGTGATGTTCTTAGGTTAGTTAGGTTTAAGTAGTACTAAGTTCTAGGGGACTGATGACCACAGCAGTTAAGTCCCATAGTGCTCAGAGCCATTTGAAACGAAAATGTAAAAGCTGACCTTGTACCTGAAGAAGAGATAGTAGTCCGCTTCAGTATTTCACTATTACACCAATTAAACAGCAAGCCACTATGTTCAATGTACGAGGTTATCCTCCCACCTGCAATCCACGATCAAATCATGGTTTCGCAGGCCGGAGTGGCCGAGCGGTTCTAGCCGCTACAGTCTGGTACTGCGCGACCGCTATGCTCGCAGGTTCGAATCCTGCCTCGGGCACGGATGTGTGTGATGTCCTTAGGTTAGTTAGGTTTAAGTAGTTCTAAGTTCTGGGGGACTGATGACTTCAGAAGTTAAGTCCCATAGTGCTCAGAGCCATTTCAACCATTTTTAAAAATTAAAAAAAATCAGGGTTTCATTGTATACTACAAAACAATGGTTGTCGTATGTAAACTGTACCATGTTTCAGTAAGCAATACTTGCAAAATCCAAGCTGGTACTTCAAGGAATTTCGAAATTTCAATACAACTAGAATGGATATATCTTCGCGATATATTGTCATATAAGTTAATTCATTTTCCACTATCGGAAACTGCTATCATTTGCGTGTGTTTACTGTATCTATATCTATACACTAACAATAAAACTGTAAAACCGTTTGATCACGCCAGACCCCAAAACTACTAGATGAATTTTCATATGATTTTCAGAAGGAATTTGAGCCTAGCTTGGGTCAACGAATGGGTTTATTTCATCAAAATCGGATCACGGAGAGAAAGATAGCATAATGTGAAGTTTTATCTAAAATTGTAGTGTCTGTCTGTCTGAACACGCTAATCTGCAAAATCGCTAGACGAATTTTCATGGAGTTTTCATAGTTAACTTCAGTGTAGCTTGGGGTAACGTATAGCTTCTTTCCAATAAAAGTCAGAACACGGTGAAAAACGCTATCGTAATTTTAAAGTTTTATCCACAATTGTCTGCTCAGCTTGATGGTTCAAATCCCTAATCATGTTGTAGTCCATCAAAGAACCAATAGATCGCGCTATTAGTTTTTTTTAACTCAGTGATGATGTATTTTCGGAAGTTTACGTCAACGATGGAATTAAGCGTCGCAATCTTATCTTTAGGAATACAGAGTAACAGTGAATTTAATTGACTAAAACTGCAGATTTAAAGATTGTGCTTTGCTCCTCTTTATAGATTTTATTTATATTCTTTGCTAGATAAAACGAGTTTATTAAGTTATATTTGTGATTAAGATGCCTGCTCATTATATTTTCATTTGGTTTGGCTTATGGATAAAAATGCGTAGTAAACGGTCGAGTCCTGCTAAATACACCAGAATGGCGGAAGAATGAGGACTATATGGTGCCGGCCGCGGTAGCCGAGCGGTTTTAGGCGATTCAGCCCGTAACCGAGTGACTGATACGGTCGCAGGTTCGAATCCTGTCTCGGGCATGGATGTGTGTGATGTCCTTAGGTTAGTTCGGTTTAAGTAGTTCTAAGTTCTAGGGGACTGATGACCTCAGATGTTAAATCCCATAGTGCTCAGAGCTATTTGAACCATTTTACTATATGATCTCAAGAATCCGATGAAGATCGCGACGTCAGACTTCCTGCGGCTAAAGAACATCAATCCCTAACTCGCTCTTTCGAAATTCCTTCCGAAAGTGAGACACTGCGTTACTCTGACCAAGGGCATCATGCAGTGTGGCTCCGAAGAACCCTTGGCTCACGGAGGCGTGACTAGTGTCTCCAGAGTAACATTAAAGAAGCGGAATGTTTGAAGGAAGTGGCGCATCGGAACGAGTTTCCACATCCCCAGCCCCACTTATTCCTAAAAATTTACCATTTCCCTTTAAACGTTTACAATTCCTGGTGAGCTTATGTTATGCCTTGGCTATAAAAAAATCACAAACCAAGATGCTGTGTATTGCGGGAGTGGATCTCAGTGGCACTTGCTTTTCAGATGACCACCTCCACATTACTTTCTCCTGTGTTAGTGAAGCAAATAAGCCCTTTGCTTATGTCCCCGATCATACGACTTCAAACACTGTGTGCAAAATAAGTTCTATGAGTACGAAGACTCGGGCGTAGTCATAAATGAATACCACTGCAACGCCGCGTTTTCAGGTAGTTCAGTACACAAAACTTCTCGTAATGGCCTCTTACAACAGTGGATGGAACGTTGATTCGAAAATCATCACGATTAAACGTTGAAGTGTCTTCTAGATCCACAAAATTAGCAAGGGTCACGGTGACATCAGCTGATTTTTTTTAATTATCTTGCTATTTGTGACATGTATAACAGGAATAGGTAGGCTATGATTTACCTCGTCACACAGCATACATTACGTTAATTTGGAGAAATGATACCCTCGGTTTGTACTACAGAATGCATATTCCCCATATTATGTAGCAGATGGTCATCACTAGCCATTGCCGGAGGAGAGACTTCTGAACAGCAGCAGTGGTCTGTGGTGGTGGTAATGGTGGTGGTGGTGGTGGGGGTGGTGGTGGTGCTAGAGATTCAGTTGTCCGTCCGAGAGCTAATCAATTACGTTCAGTCCTATTACGGTTCTACAAAAATGATGCTACACAGATAACAATACGTTACTGACATGGTTTCAGCGTGTACCGGGTTCCGTAGATTTACCGCGAGGATGACTTATGTTCATGTTACTATTCACGAAAACATTTCTGAATTAGTGATCTAATAATAATAGGCGGTGCGTACTTAGCAGCACATGTAGATGCAGACATATTTTGTAATCTGTTGTCATTGTTTATTACAGAAACAAAATGACCCATATGAAGAATCCATCAGTTACGTAACATTAGTACCACTTAGACTGTCAGATTGGGAGACGCAGGGTAATTAACGAACTCTGTCGCTCTGTAGTGTATTACTGAGTACTGTGTTCTAGTGATCACTGCAACACGTTCTGTGTTCAACTTAGATGTATTTCTACTGATAAATTATGGTAAACGAATCTGGGTGAAGGTATTCGAAACAGGCCATTCCACGTGGAAAAGTATAATGAATGGTAGATTCGTTGAGAAGGAAGAAAGTTCTAAGTCACAGGGAACGAAAAGAGCTGTGGTGTTGGGCTGAGAAGAGTAGAAACAACGACCTGGCTGTGACGTTCCTCCATCCGGCCCCACAGATACGAATAAGTCGCTTTATTATGTTCCAAATTATCTGGCCCGTCAATTGTTTGATTAGTAACCATTCATTGAAATGCACCAGCAGCTGCACTTTAGTCTGCCCTCTTTTGGTAATTTAAAAGATGTTTTACGAATTGAGCAAGTTAGTATAATCAGAAATCTCCACACCGTAAATATGATGTACAAAAGATAAATGGCAATGAACAATTTACAAAAGAAACGCAATATTTAAAACCACAAAATTGGCAACAACTGCAAGCAGGACTTTTAAATGCAGCTGAAACTGTAGCACCGCAAACAAGAACACGTAAACACCCATGGTGGACAGATGAGTGTGACCAACTGATAAATCTCAGACAACAGGCGTGGCAAAATTGGTTGTGCAACAAAAATCAAAAGACCCTGGAAGATCTCAAAGATACTAGGAAAACAGTCACAAAAGCAATACGAACAGTCCGTAAGCAACACGAAGACAAAAAATTGCAAGACATAGAAAATGATTTCAAGAAAAACAATTCCCGAAATTTCTACAGAGTATTCAAACAAAAATTAACGAAGTACTCTCCTCCATCACTCCAGTTCAAAAATGACCATGGGGAAATTTCTCATACCAACACCGAAAACTGTGAAATTCTTGCAAAATACTTTTCTAAATTACTGAATTGTGAAAAGCCTGCAGAAAAATTTGAGTTCCATCGTACACAACGAAACCCAGACTCAAAGCCACCAAGTTTACAAGAGATTAAAGAGATAATTCAGTCACTGAAAAATAACAAAGCATCAGGAGAAGACCAAATCATCGCAGAATTATGGAAAAATGCAGGAGAAAATCTTATTGCAAAACTCAAAGAAATTATACATGAAATCTGGAAAACTGAAAAAATCCCCACAGATTGGAAGACTGCAATCATACATCCTCTGCACAAAAAAGGAAGTAAAACAGACCCCAACAACTATCGTGGAATCTCTTTATTGTCAATAACATACAAAATTCTGTCTAAAGCCCTACTAAACCGCGCAGAACCTCAGCTGGATTCAAAACTAGGCGAATACCAAGGTGGGTTCAGAAAAGGTCGATCTTGAGTAGAACAGATCCTTAACTTGAAAAACTCAATGAAATATTTACATAGTACTTCAAACAAAAGTTATATCATAACGTTTGTCGACTTTAAAAAAGCATATGACAGTATAGACCGAGAATCCCTTTTTTAAGTATTAGCAGAATTTGGACTAGATCAAAAGACAACAAACATCATAAAAGAAACACTCACGGAGACCAAATCCAAAGTAAAATTTATGGGAGAATTGAGCACAGAATTTGAAATAGACGCAGGAGTACGACAAGGGGATGTACTGTCCCCAGTGCTCTTCAATTGTGCTCTTGAAAAAGTTGTTAGAGAATGGAAAAAAGCAGGTGCACCAGCACACAGACTGGGACCAAGACATAAGGGCATAGAATTACACTGTTTAGCATTTGCTGATGACATGGCACTGATCGCACAAGACATTACTGATGCACAGAAACAGCTAGAATTATTACAAGAACAGGCAGCTAAAATAGGATTACAAATTTCATTTGAAAAAACAAAATTTATGACTGACGTCAAAGATGCACCTTCTGATCTCAAAATTGGTAATAACTACATCTCTCGAGTAAAAGAATTTAAATATTTAGGTGAATGGATTGCAGAAAATTGTAATGAAAAGAAATCTGTCAGATCAAGATTCCAGAAAATGGAGACGGCGTTTCAGTTAACAAAAACATTTACAACAAAAAGAGTCTCTCGTGGAACTGCAAAATACGACACTACATAACAGTAATTAGACCCGAAGCCCTCTACGCATCTGAGACACCTAACTTCAACACAGAACACTAAAAGAGGAATTAGAAGTGAAAGAACGTAAGATAATGAGGAAAATCCTAGGACCAAGAACTAAAGATGGGGTACATTATCCAAAACCCAATGCAGAAATATATAAAAATATCTCCAAAATAACAGACACAATGCGCATGAGAAGAATCCAATTCATGGGGCACTTAGAAAGAATGGACTCAAACAGGTTAACGCACAAAATCCATACTTTTTAAAGAACGAAACCACAAGACCGAACTGGTACAAACAGACAGAAAAAGACCTGAGAGAATTAGGGTCTTCAAATCTACATGATAGAAACGAAATCAGAAAAATCACAAACACACGGGTTTTTGAGGAAGAAGAGAGAAAAACTAACCGACACACATGGTCTACGCAACGAAAGCTAGCCCATTCGTTGTTTATGAAGGAATACTGGGCGAAAAGGAAGGCTAACAAATGTTGATTACGCGTGGTCCTAAGTGATCCATCCACGAAGAAGAAGAAAGTAAAGGGAGAGAGAGAGAGAGAGAGAGAGAGAGAGAGAGAGAGTGTCATACTTTTTATTGTAACGTTTCAATACTTAATCATTTTAAGAAACTCCTGCTCATGTGCCTTACAATTGTTGTTAAGGTGTGCCACCATCATCTTTCTGGAGTACAGCATGGATGCGACGAGCCCCTCTCAGAGAACAGAACTGGAAACGAAGACTCGCCAGAGTAGCAGTGCTCTTTCGTCCTCTAGAGAACGCTGGACTTCAGGATGGCGGTGCGGTAGGAAAGCGGGTGGATGAAGAGAAGAGGTGCCGCTGCTCAGGATTATCTTGCAAGTTAATTACGGCCAAAAAACTGTAGACGGCTCATTACCCGGGAGATGACACTTGTTTGCCCTCAATATCTACGTTGTGAGAGCTTGCAGAAAACCTTGCTGGGCTACGCCGTCTCTTGCGAAGGCTACCGGGCAGCAGAAGAATTTAATAAACACCAGTACCATACATAAAATACACCCAAAATTGACATTTCAGTTACGGTTAAGTGGCTGTGGAAGCGTGCGACCATGAGCCAGCAATAGCGCCTTTCCTCCAATATACTCCCTCTTCGAATGTCCTTGTTTTTAGTCCAAGTCTTTTCTTTACTATAATCATTGACTTCTTTGACAGCCCATACATCTTTGCCCGTTTTCATTTTCATCGTCCAGTTGGCGCAATTCATCGAAACGAAGATTCCTGTTCATTAGGAGAAGCTCCCCATACTTACAACAAAAAGTCTTGCATCACATCGGTTCCGAGAGTTCCGGAAATGTTAAGAAAATTGGAATAGAGATCAACATAAACATCATTCCTGCTCTTTTAATTTATAATGAAAACTACACATTGCATGTTGTACCATCATACAGTGAGAACTGCAGAGGTGGTGGTCCAGATTGCTGTACACACCGGTAGCTCTAACACACAGTAGCACGTCCTCTTGCATTGACGCATGCCTGTATTCGTCGTGGCATTCTATCCACACGTTCATCAAGGCACTGTTGGTCCAGATTGTCGCACTCCTCAACGGCGATTCGGCGTAGATCCGTAGATTGTTGGTGCGTCACGTCGTCCATAAACAGCCCTTTTCAATCTATCACAGGCATGTTCGATAGGGTGCATGTCTGGAGAACACGCTGGCCACTCTAGTCGAGCGATGTCGTTATCCTGTAGGAAGTCACTCACAAGATTTGTACGATGCTCGTAGGGGTGCGAATTAACGTCCATGAAGACGAATGCCTCGCCAATATGTTGCCGATATGGTTGCACTGTTGGTCGGAGGTTGGCAGTTACGTATCGTACAGCCGTTACGGCGCCTTCCAGCGGCGTACGGCGGCCCCACATAATGCCACCCCAAAACAGCAGGGAACCTCCACCTTGCTGCAGTTGCTGCTGGACTGTGTCTAAGGCGTTCAGCCTTGCCGGGTTGACCTCTAAACACGTCTCCGATGATTTTCTGGTTGAAGACATATGCGACACTCGTCGGTGAAGAGAACGTGATGCCAATCCTAAGCGACCAATTCGGCATGTTCTTGGGCCCATCTGTACCGGGCTGCATGGTGTCATGGTTGCGAAGATGGACCTCGCCTTCGACGTCGGGAGTGTAGTGGCGCATCATGAAGTCTATTGCGCACTGTTTGAGTCGTAGCACGACGTCCTGTTGCTGCACGAAAAGCATTATTCAACATGGTGGCATTGCAGTCAGGATTACTCCGAGTCATAATCCGCAGGTAGCGGTCATCCACTGCAGTAGTAGCCCTTGGGGGGACCTGAGCGAGGCATGTCATCGGCAGTTCCTGTATCTCGGCATCTCCTCCATGTCCGAACAACATCGGTTTGGTTCACTCCGAGACACCCGGACACTCTCCTTGTTGAGAGCCCTGCCTGGTACAAAGTAACAATGCGGAGGCGATCGAACCGCGGCATTGATCGTCTAGGCATGGTTGAACTACAGGCAACACGAGCCGTGTACGTCCTTCCTGGTGGAGTGACTGGAACTGGTCAGCTGTCGGACCCCCTCCGTCTAACACGCGCTGCTCATGTATGGTCGTTGACGTCTTTGGGGGGGGGTGAGGGGGTGGGGGGTTAATGATATCTCTCAACAGTCAAAGTGACTGTGTCTGTGATACAATA
Source organism: Schistocerca nitens (assembly GCF_023898315.1). Classification (NCBI taxonomy): domain Eukaryota; kingdom Metazoa; phylum Arthropoda; class Insecta; order Orthoptera; family Acrididae; genus Schistocerca; species Schistocerca nitens. The sequence goes on along the minus strand of NC_064619.1, from coordinate 382,406,756 downwards.
TCCACAGTCAACGTCTATCTTCAGGAGTTCTGGGAACCGAGGTGATGCAAAACTTGTTTTGATGTGTGCATTTAGAGGGACACTCTATTCCCTTTTACCTATGTACCTCCAATGTTTTCCCGGGTTAACTTAAGAAAGCTCTGCTTCAGGAGTCGAAAAAATTATTCATTGCTTTCCTCATATACAGATGTATTGTGACTGATTTATGATGAGGCTAACAAAAAGGTTCATATATTTATTTCTCCAGATTAACCTATTTTCCATGTTGCTCGGGATGTATGTAAGTGCATGTGGTCCTTGAAATAACTGCCGAAAATAGCATCTGAATGATATTCTTATTTTCTGAGTTCCAATATATTGGATAGTACTGTTGACGTGTCTTTCTGTGTAGCATTCATGGCTCAATAAAACATTCAGTCGATGTGACGGCGGTTCTGATTAAAATATTTTCTTTTTATTCGGCGTGTATTCTCTGTGCAAGTGTAAGAAGATATTGACACCACAAATAAACGAAGAAGTAAATTAATTGATTTAACATGGATTACAAATTGGTTTGGAAGCCATTTCTGATGATAATTGTCGCACATTAGGCCAAGCGCGGAAGTGAAATTTAGACGAAAGTTAGTTAAGAAGAGAACTGAAGCTTTTGAATGGTGTGACACAGAAGAATGCTCATGATTAAATGAGTGAATCGGATAAGAAATGAGGAGGTGGCAAATTTAGATGTGGAGAAATTAAATTTGTGCTACGACTTAATCATCAATTTGGGTACTTGAGGTGAGTGTAGGGGTGGAGTGGGGTCAATGTAGACGAAGTCTAAGGCTTGACTAAAGTGGTGTGGTTGACATGAATGTGAGGTACAATAGATATCCAGAGTCTAGAAGGCTTGCACAGGATGGTCTAGCGAGATGTATCAAATCAATCTTTGGACTAAAGTCCACAACAACATCAATAACAAAAACAACAGTTCATTGACGCAAGATGCAACACTTCAAGCAACAGGAGAACGTCATTTCACGTAAACTACCAACCATAAAACACAATAGCAAATTATTGTATTCCACTGGTCAGAGCAGTTATCAAGGGAGAGGGAACGGCAACACTACCTACGTAGCAGGAGGAACATCATCGAACCACAGGCGGTAGCCAAGTGGTCACAGTCTTACACGCCGCAGGCTTAGCAAAACATGGTGCTGGGCTTGCAACTCCATTGCTTGCATTGATTAGTGGCATCGGATTAGGCCACTTCGCCACCTGCGTTGCCAATATTATCTTGTATTGCGTTCTACCGATCTAAGGCCATTGGAAAAGGAACGGTTTCCTTTGTACTACCGCTATAGGTCCCCAAAATTGTTCATGGCGACGACTGTAAGATAGTGACTTGGGCTGCTTCTTTCTCAGACACGTTACGAATTACACTATACAGTCTTCTGAAAGATATATGTGCGTGTAGTCTACAAGATATTTTTAGATTTGAATTGATCTAGGTCGTAATTTATGATGTCCATAGTGTGAAACAGCCTCGTATGTAGTACATCCCACGTCCCCTGTCGGTGACGTAGCAATTCCTTCAAGATATGAGGTGTAGAGTGGAACCTCTCCCAACTCTCCCACTTTTTTTTTTTAGTATTCTGTATCTCAGTCGGTAAAATGGAGCACTCATAGGATTACTTTATTGTCCATCTGTCAATACACGTTTTTCTCGGGATCGGGTAGAGATACCAAATTGGAATGCATGTCAGACATTAAGGTATTCAGTACCTGTGTGGAGTAAAAGAGAGTTAAGCTTCTAAAACAATGTAGTCCAAAGATATGGCCATTTATATCACATATTTTGATACCCGCAAACTGAATTATCAAAACCTATGGATTAAGTATTGCATACCTAATTAACTTTGAACGAAGTCCTCCTCGCACTTGTCCGGCTCTTTTCCTCACACACAAGAGATACGTAGAGAGATTACTTTGGCTATTCCGTAGTATTGCATCTCCGGTTCCTGTTTAATATTTGAATAATGAGGACTAAATTATTACATAAATGAATTATGTATTGGTGTACATCTTCCATCGCTACAACTGTACGCGTAACATGATCCCTACGAAGGTCTACCAGAAGTCTGTAACCAGCCAATTCTCATATCACAAGAAGCGAAAACTTATCAACATAGACAATGTCATAAAAAGTATACGGACACCTGGCTGAAAATGACTTACAAGTTCGTGGCGCACTCCATAGGTAATGCTGGAATTCAATATGGTGTTGTCCCACCCTTAGCCTTGATGACTGCTTCCACTCTCGCAGGCATACGTTCAATCAGGTGCTGGAAGGTTTCTTGGGGAATGGCAGCCCATTCTTCACAGAGTGCTGCATTGAGGAGAGGTATCGATGTCGGTCGGTGAGACCTGGCACGAAGTCGGCGTTCCAAAACGTCCCAAATGGTATTCTGTAGGATTCAGGTCAGGGATGTTATTGTTTGTAACGACTCCGCCCACAGGCCGTACACTATGAACAGGTGCTCGATCATTTTGAAAGATGAGATCGCCATCCCCGAATTGCTCTTCAACACTGGGAAGCAAGCAGGTGCTTAAAACATCAATGTAGGCCTGTGCTGTGATTGTGCCACGCAAAACAACAAGGGGTGCAAACTCCCTCCACGAAAAACACGACCACTCCATAACACTACCGTCTCTGAATTTTACTGTTCGCACTACACAAGCTGGCAGATGACTTTCACAGGGCATTGGCCATACCCACGTCCTGCATCGGATCGCCACATTGCGTATAGTGATTCGTCACTCCGAAATACGTTTTCCCACTCTTCAGTCGTCAAATGTTTACGCTCCTTATACCTAGAGAGGCATCGTTTGGCATTTACCAGCGTGATGTGTGACTTATGAGACGCCGCTCGACCATGAAATCCAAGTTTTCTCACCTCCCTCCTAACTGTCACAGTACTTGCAGTGAATCCTGATGCAGTTTGGAATCCATGTGTGATGGTCTGGATAGATGTCTGCCCATTACACATTACGACGCGCTTCAGTTGTGGGCGTTCTCTGTCAGTCAACATGTGAGGTTGGCAGGTACCCTTTTGTGCTGTACGTGTCCCTTCATGTTTCAACTTCACTATCTCATCGGAAACAGTGAACCTAGGGATCCTTAGGAATGTGGAAATCTCGCGTACAGATGTATGACACAAGTGACACCCAATTACCTGACCACGTTCGAAGTCCGTAAATTCCGCGGAGCGCCCGATTCTGCTCTCTCAAGATGTCTAATAACTAGTGAGGTCGCTGATGAGGAGTACCTGGCAGTAGGTGGCAGAACAATGCATCTAATATGAAAAACGTATGTTTTTGGGGGGTGTCCGGAAACTTTTCATCACGTAGTGTAATAAACGATAAAGCAGTCAAAAGTTACGGATGCCAATGACGAGCGGTCTATCGTAGCTCAAATCGGACCAGATCGACTACCTGATCAAAAGTATCTGGAAAGCTATAAGTGGAGATTAATATGGCGTGTGTCCACCCTTCACCTTCATGACGACTTGGACTCTGCTGCGAACACTCTCGATGAAAACAGGGCTGTTGTCGGATGATATTACTCGGATTCAGTCATCGTTTTCTTCTGTTGCAACTTTCTTAGGATGATTCGCACTGTAGATGATAGGGAAAAGAATGTCATCAGCATGTTGTGCTCTGGAGATAAGACGCAAAAGAAGGATACAGTTTTCAAACTGCAGAAATGGACATCATTTCGGTATCTGCTTTTCCACAGTTTGACTTCACAGCCCTCCGTGCTTTTCTATCCTCTGATTTCCTCTTCATTCTTGGTACCATGCTTCCGGTCTGCTGACATCCTGAATCTGTTATCGTTTCCTCTCCTTCCCCACCTTTCCCACAGTAAAACCTCCAATCACCCAAACTAGAGGGTAGTCTCTTCTCATTTTATCTACTGTCCACTTTAGCTTCCCATTCTTCACTGTCAGCAACATCCACCGATCTTCTTCTACTCTTCTCAGTATCTCCTCTTTTCTGACTTTATCAGTCCAGCTGATCTTCTACTTGCTGTGCAACATCCACAATCACTAGCTTTAATTCTCCTCTCATCCCGCTTTCTCAATATTCATGTCTCTCATCCGTCCAAGGCCGCGCTAAACGTAAGGCATTTCACTATCTGCTCCGTTAATTCTGTGTTCGAATGTTCGAACCACCAGGTAACAGTATTTTGTGCTTTGGAAACGCAATTTTCAGCAGCGCCATTCTGACTTTGGTGTTCTGTTCACGATTCATGTCACCCCAAACCCGGTTCCAAATATTTGAATACCCTCACCTGGTCTGTGGTTTCAGCCCCTAATTTATATTTCGATCAACTTCTCTTTAAGCCGATAACAATGTCTCTTATTTTCTTTTTATTTATTATCGTACTGTGTTCTAGCATTTTAATCAATATCTCTTCCTCTTCTCCAAGAATCACAATGTCATCTGCGAAATTTCCGCATTCTGTTGTCCTTCTATTTGTCCTGATGCATCTTTTTCCATCCAAACGACTTTTCACTATTTCCTCCGAGTAAATCAAATAAGAGATTTGCACCCGTCTAAAAACCCATCAAGTTATCCCATTTCACTCTCTCAAAGATCTTTTCGAGGTCTACAAAGGCTGCAAATACTTCTTTTTTATTTTCTCTATATCTATGACTAATATTCTGTAGAATTCCAGTGGCATGTCGTGTAGCTTTCCTCCTTCCCAAACAATATTCCTCCTCTCCAAGTGCGTTTTCCAACGTTCCGTATAGCCTTCTATTCAGATAAAGAAATTCTGCTTCCTGCGTTATTAGGCTGATGGCACTGTGTCCTTCACACTTTTTAGAATTCATGCTCTTTGCAACTGGGACTATTATGGATACAAGAAAGTCCTCCTATCTGTGTCTGCAAAGGGAGATGAAACCCTTTCGTCTGTTTCTCTTAAACTATTTAAGATTTCTGTCGGTATATCTTCTACACCACATTCTTCGTTGTTTTTCATTTGTACCAACGCCTTTCTCACTTCCGCCCATTAAGATGAAGTTTCCTCATCATTAACTGCTTCTTCCTTCTAAATTTGCAGAAGACCTTTGATCAGCTTCACAGAGACTTTCAGTATACTCTCTTCACCTGTCCTGAACATCACGTGGCTCTCTTAAAAGTTCAGTTTTTGATTTCTATCTAAATGGCTCTGAGCACTATGGGACTTAACATCTATGGTCATCAGTCCCCTAGAACTTAGAACTACTTAAACCAAACTAACCTAAGGACATCACACACATCCATGCCCGAGGCAGGATTCGAACCTGCGACCGTAGCAGTCGAGCGGCTCCAGACTGAGCGCATAGAACCGCTAGACCACCGCGGCCGGCTTTAGTTTCTATCTCTACGTTAAGTTTTACTTCCTTTACCGATACACATGTCCGTGGCCATCCGACACATCTTTTCGTACTTTCGCTCTTTCTCCAGTGTCTCAGTTTCTGAGCAGATTACCCTCATCTGTTTCTCCCTGGCCTGATCAGTTACTCTTCTCGGATCGTTGTTCAGTATCCAATATTTCCTTTTCCGTTCTTCAGTTTGTGCATTCCTCCTCTTACTTTGTGCCATCTTCAAGATCATGTCGTCAGTAGCCCATGTTGTTATTCCCCGCATGCACTTCACCTTTCCGATTCTCTACTGGTTCTTTTCAGGGCTCCCTGAACTGGACTCTTTTTTTTTCCTATTCACCCTCTTGTCTCCGAAACCTCCTTCCAGTTTCTTGCTTATTCCCTCTTCCTTTCGAGCATACTAGTTTAGTTTCTCCCCACTTTACGTAACAACATTATTTTCTACGTGATCGGCTCTTCCGCTTGGACTAGGCTGTTGTCGGAATTAATGCCCACTCCTGACGTTTCTCGTGCTTGTTCGGAATCTGCTCTACATGAGTACATAATCGATCTGGTATTTTATTTTGTCATAACTCGGTGTCCATGAGTGCCGTCTTCATTTCTGATTTGCAAAAAGGATGCGAACGATGTTTCATAAAAAAAAGTGATCATTCCTACACCCCTCCCGTTTATGTTGCCCAACCACCTCTCCGTCTTTCGTCTTGCTACTTGCCTGAAATGATTTAGAAAAGCCACAAACAGAGCAAACTCCATCCTCCAAGTTAAGAGGCCAGTGCCTTAACGACTGCATTATTTCATTCATCTGGTCCATATTGCACAATATGATTACAGACATATAACAAATAATTTTGCATTGCTTCTTCTCATCCCCTTACTCTATCGCTCCACGCACTATGGAAATTCCACTAACGAGTCAAGGACCGGGAGTATAGAACTCAGTCCCATTCACTGCCTTCTAATTAAGTATACTTGCATGATAAATGAGACTTTTCTATGAGGGGAGTAAGACATTACCGTCATGCACTATACTTCTTGGCACAGGATTTTCATTTAAAAGCTTGATGTTGTGATCATGTATCGTAAAGTGAAAGGAATTTCTGTTTGTTGTACTCTTTCATAATTACCACTCTGAATTCTCTAAGTAATCCTTATACGTGGACTTTGTATTACTTATGAAGTATGTTTTAACTGCTTTTTTCAATAAATGAATTTTAGCAATCTTTTTATCTCATTTGGCTGTTTATTACACAATTTTACTCCCTGATAGAGCATTCTGTTTTGAGTACTGAATTGTTTCTTTGTGAAAGCCCAACTGGCTCTCGTTCCCAGATTGTCTTTAGAACTATTAGTGAAATGCTTACAACTGTTTTCCCTAATACGTGAAACAGATTGGTAGCTGCTCTTACTTGGTGCAGTTAGGACACTCACTTTTTAAAAAGTAATTCTTTTAACGAGGCCGACTACTGCCTGTAGTTACTAGTCTTACTGCCCTTTTCAGAGGGCGGGTACCCAAGTGTTGGATTGGGGACTGCTTCCCAGATATTGGTCTTATAAAAGAGATCTAACACTTCCCGCGGACCAGCAAATAGCTGCAGAGTCTGTCTGAGATTGATTGACTGCCAACAGCGTCGGACCAAGATTGGGCGGCTGATATTATGTGTGGAAAGCAACGGGAAGCTACCACATCAATGTTCCTGAAGCACATTTGATATGGCCCTCTATGTGCAAAATAATACCGATGGTAAAACGTCCTTTCCGGAAGATCCCCGGGAGGGAGTGCATCGAGATTAATTGAACGCTTAGAGACAAGAGAGAAGACGAGAAAAGAGGAAAAGCTGAGAATTCGTACGTGGAACCTTGACACCTGTTACAGTTTGGCGAATTTGAAAATGAAATAAATGGAGATGGAGCACAACAATTTAGGTATACCAGGAATGTGAGAGGGAGGTTGGGGTAGCAGCGGTGAGCTTTAATGTGACGACTACAAACTGTTCCACCGAGGGTTTGAAAAAGATGAAAGGAATGGAGCAGGTCCCATGGTACGAAAGAAGTAAATATTGAAATTTCTCGAGAAAGATGTAACTCTAATACATATCTACACTCATGCTTATAAATTAATGATAATTGCAGAGTGTGGTGCCACACAACGTTGCAGTACACAAAACTGGCGCCAATAGCATAGGCACATAGGGAACACACACGACACAGATCTGTAAGTCCACGGTGTTGGTGATAAGTTGAGAAAACCGTCCAGAAACACATGTGCTACAAAACGCCACTGTTTCCTGCGCGTGTACCCCGATATCAATCTGGGATACAATCACCATGCACACGTACAAAGGCCGCACAACGGGTCGGCATACTCTGGATCAGGTGGTTGAGCAGTTGGTGGGGTATAGACAACCATTCTTGCACCTGTGCTTGTAGCAGCTCCTGAAGTGTCATAGGGGTTTGAAGACGTGCAGCGATACTTCGAGAGAGAGCGTCCCAGAAGTGCTTGATCTGTTTTAGGTCTGGAGAACAGGCAGGCCACTCCATTAACCTGATATCTTCTGTTTCAAGGTTCTCCTCCACGATATCAGCTCGGTGGGGCCATGCGTTATCATCCATCAGGAGGAAGGTGGGACCCACTGCACCCCTGAAAAGGCGGACATACTGGTGCAAAATGACGTCCCGATATACCTGACCTGTTACAGTTCCTCTGTCAAAGACATGCAGAGGTGTACGTGCACCAATGATAATCCCACCCCACACCATCAAACCACGACCTCCATACAGGTCCCTTTCAAGGAAATACGGGGTTGGTATCTGGTTCCTGGTTCACGCCAGATGAAAACTCGGCGAGAATCACTGTTCACACTATACCTGGACTCGTCTGTGAACGTGACCTGCGACCACTGTTCCAATGACCATGTACTGTGTTCTTGACACCAGGCTTTACGGGCTTTCCTGTGACCAGGGGTCAATGGAATACACCTTGTAGGTCTCCGGGTGGATAAACCATGTCTGTTCAGTCGTCTGTAGACTGTGTGTCTGGAGACAACTGTTCCAGTGGCTGCGGTAAGGTCCCGAGCAAGGCTACCGGGCGCTGATGGTGAAATATCGGTCTTCTTGTGGTGTTGTACACTGTGGACGTCCCGTACTGTAGCGCCTGAACACGTTTCCTGTCTGCTGGAATCGTTGCACAATCTTTAGATCACACTTTGTGGCACACAGTGGGCCCGTGCTACGACCTGCTGTGTTTGACCAGCCTCCAGTCGCCCTAGTATACAAACCCGCATAACGTAATCAGTATGTGTTCTTTGAGTCATTTTCAACACACAAACACCATTAACACGTCTGAAAACGGCTGCACACTTACTCGCTGGACCTTACACTGACATGCACCAACACACCTCTGCGTATGTGGACTGCTGCCAGCGCCACCGTGCGACGACCGCAGGTCAAATGCACCCCATTGTCATACCCCGAGGTGATTTAAACCCGCAAACCGCTCACCAGAGCGTTGTTCCACCGTGTATCAGCATTATCCTTAATTTATGAGCATGAGTGTATATGCCGGTCAGCCAATACACTGAAGTTGAGAATGAGAAGTACTACAGCAGGTACGGAATCACTGATGGAGTGAGAGCAGAAAAGGCGTGCACGATAGTAATGGCTGATTTGAATGCTGTGATTGCCGAGATGGCCCCTCCAGAAAGCACGGCCGACCGCCTGCCCTCTCCTCGTGAACACATCACACATTCTGTTCGCAATTATATCCAAGAAATTTATTTTTGCTGTATTACATTCACAAATCCCATATCACTGTGAGATAATCCGTTAATCAATGAAGACAAAAATAAGTAACTGAAATAATATTGGATAGATCATGCTGATGATGCGTTTCAGTGTTATCACTCAACCATAAATGTGCAGCTTGCTGGAGAGAAACTGTAGAAACTAGTTAGCTAAGTTGCTGCTTGTTGTCAGGATGGAATGATGTAATCACTTTAGTTGTTAGTCGAACCTCATTATTCAAAAATTGATTTTTGCCAACTATTTGTGCTGTTTTCTATGGATGCAATGTCAACAGACTTGTGAAACATCACCATCTTGTTTACCAGCGTTCTCACTACACCTGAACAGTCATCGAGTGACCTGTTCTAAGAAATGCTCTCCCATATACTGCCGTAAGTACTTGTCCAGGAGAGCTTAGTTAGACCTATAGCATGTAAACCTGAAGGGGGGAAGGGGGAGAAAGAAAGTAATGTTATCAGCTGCTTTGGGACTTGGTGCGTAATCAGCGGCTCCGAGTGAAAATGTGTGTCGGACCAGGGTTCGAACCCGGGATCTCCTGTTTACTATGCAGCTGCGTTAACCAAAGCGCCACCCGGACACAGTGTTTATCGCAAATGCGCTGACTATAACGACACGCTCCCCAGCCGACTCACACTCCCACCTAGCGCTTTCTATCTACGTCCCCCCTTCCGTGTCCTCCACACTCACTAATTTTAGATTCCCACTTGAGGTAGAACGTAAATATACATCCGCTCTGAAGGTTGTGGATTCATTGCCCAGAGAGGCGACTCAGTTACATAAATGCGTGGTGTGTTCTTTCGGACATGTCCAAAAAAATTCATACAGTACGTTTACATCAGCCTCACGTAAATCTCGTGAACGGAATGTACGAGTGTGTGACTCATTACTTTGAACAGCTTAGATCAGCCTCATATAAATCTCGTAAACAGAATGTACGAGTGTGTGAATCACTACTTTGAATACTACATGCTGATGTCGTTTACTGCAATTCCACTGTAGCCGTCTGCGTATGGTTAGTGTTACCACCGTGCCGTGGTGCTGTTTCTGGGAGTGTTGGTGTTTGATAGCCATCTCTATTCAGCGCGGAGTGTTTTTGCGGTACCAGTTGAGCAGCCAGAACGCTCCATTGTGGTTTCAGTAACAACTTGGGCAGCGCCGCGGGCCCGGCTGGCGTAATTTCTGGCCTGCAGCATTCCCCAGCCGCAGAGCGGAGGAAGGCATAGCAGTCGCTCCGCACGTGTGGCTTCCTCGCGGTGGGCGGGTCACAACTTGGCGCCTCTGCGGTTTGCTTTGTGTCAGCCCACGCGCCTATAGGCTCGCAGGGCCGGAGCTGCTTCCGCGACGGCAACTCCAGCAACCCCGCCGCCGGCATTGGTTGGCGTTGTTGGAGCAGCTGCGGAATCTGTCAGCTGTCAGCTGTAGCTGCCAAACTAAAAATGAAAGGCCATCATACTGAAAGGAGGAGGAAAGGAAACCACAGGCTGACAATTATGAGATATGCTTAGTGATATATACTTTATCATCATCAGTATCATCAAAATGAATGCTTACCTACAGGGTGTCCAGAAAAGGACTCCCTGATTTCAAAATTAAATATCTCGAAAAAAAAAGATCGATAGAGGAATGCAGTAAACGGTATGTTTATTGTGAAGGCTGTAAAAAGTTTATACAGCAGTTTGAAATAATAGTTACAAAAGCTGCTAACAGATGGCGCTGTAATCGCCATACGGAATGCCTAGTATGAATAGTTATCCGAAGCCCAGAGCGATCAGTTCCACTATTGAAAAGTGAAAGGAGGTTAGCGTACCGAAGGAAGAGATTAAAATCATTACTCCATTGAACAACGCGTTTTTCTGGTGCTAGAGTACCACAGGTACAGCAACAAGGAGAAGTTTTCAAGCACAATTTAATGTTCCAAAAGGACCCGATGCGAAAACCATTCGTACGCTCTTCGCAAAATTTCAATGAACAGGCAGCGTAACTGATGATCTAGTGGGGCATGTTGGCCGCAAGCAAATCACAGTTACGCCTGAAAATATCGCCATAGTTTCTGGAATTATTCAGCGAAATCCAATGTCATCCGTCCGTAGAATTGCATCTGAGACTGGTTTGAAGCGTTCCAGCAAGCAGAAAATACTGAGAAAGAGCCTACACATGTTTCCATTCAAAGTTCAAACGCACCAGGCCATACCCGTACGAGCTGTGCAACAAAGGGCTGCCTTTGCTAATCAGATGCTCACAATGATTGACAGTGAAGGATTTGATGTTGGCTGCATCTGGTTTACAGATGAAGCACACTTCCACCTGAATGTATACGTGAATAAGCAGAACTGGCGATTTTGGGGTTCCGAAAAGCCATATTGGTGTGAAGCGAAACCCCTGTATTCTCCTAAAGTTACTGTGTGGGCTGCAGTATGCAGCAGAGGCATTATTGGCCCTTTTTTCATTCGAGAAACGGTCACTGGTGCACGTTACGTTGCAATTTTGGAACAATTTGTCGCCACACAGCAAGCGTTAGAGGATCGACGAGGTACTGAATGGTTTATGCAAGATGGAGCCCTACCACATCGGACAGAACAAGTGTTTCGCTTTATTGAGGAATACTTCGGGAATCGAGTCATTGCTTTGGAATATCCCAAATTTACTGGTGCAGGCATGGATTGGCCTCCATATTCGCCGGATTTGACTCCCTGTGACTTTTTTTTGTGGGGCACAGTGAAAGATATGGTCTACCCGAAGTATCCCTCCACACTGGACGAGCTTGAATCGGCGATTTCTGTGGCATGTGAATCCATTTCGGTTGAGACACTACGAAATGTGATGGCGAATTTCATTCTTCGTTTGCGCCACCTCTGTAGTGCCAATGTTGAACATTTTGAAAATATTGTGATGTGATTGTTTGCAAAGATTGTTTTCATACGATTATTTCACTTATGTATGCTGATATGAGCTGTACAGCGTACAGCGCCATCTGTTAGCAGCTTTTGTAACTATTATTTCAAACTGCTGTATAAACTTCTTACAGCTTTCACAATAAACATACCGTTTACTGCATTCCTCTATCGATCTTTGTTTTCGAGATATTTAATTTTGAAATCAGGGAGCCCTTTTCTGGACACCTCCTATCTGAGTACCCGGTGTTGCTCGGGTATGTATTTATTCCAATGTTCTAGTGATTCATCTCCTCCTTTTCCTCTCTCTGTCTATCTCCTCCATATCACTCCTTACCACTCCTTACCCACCTCCTCCGCAATCCTTTCTCTGTCCATCTCTTCCCCACTTCTCCTCTGTCTTTGCCCATATCTTCCTTCTCTCTTCTCGTCTGTTTCCACCTTCCCGTCTCTCTGTCCACCGCCTCCTCCCTCTGTCTCTGAAAATCTCCTCCTTTCTTCTCGTGTGCTGCCTCTGTCCTCATAGCCCCTTCTCTCCCCACGTTGTCATCCTCATCCCAACAGCAGTTTTCTGGTTGTTACCCCCACAGCATTTCTTTACAGAAAGTACGGTAAATGCAGGCCGGAGTGGCCGAACGGTTCTAGGCGCTACAGTCTGGAACCGCGCGCCCGCTAAGGTCGCGGGTTCGAATCCTGCCTCGGGCATGGATGTGTGTCATGTCCTTAGGTTAGTCAAGTTTAAGTAGTTCTAAGTTCTAGGGGACTGATGACCTCAGAAGTTAAGTCCCATAGTGCTCAGAGCCATTTGAACCATTTTGAACCAGTACGGTAAATAGTATGTGTACCGAATCTGGGTGATATTGATCCAAGGATTTAGTAGGAGCTTTCAACCAGTGACCTACCCCCTGCGGGTCCGGGGATTAGAATAGGCCCGAGGTATTCCTGCCTGTCGTAAGAGGCGACTAAAAGGAGTCCATCCCCCTGACGGGGGTAGTTAGCGCCTGCGTCCGGAGACGGACGGTTTCACGACCTATAATCGTGGTCTTCTTGGTTTTTCACTTCTCGTTTCTTCCTTCCTTTTGTTGGTTCCTTTCTTTGCTCTTCTCCACTTCACTGTCTTCCTTACTCTTTCCCTTGACTCCTCCTTGCCTTCTCATTGCCTTTTTCTCCTTGCCTTCTCATTGCCTTCTTCTCCTCCTTGCCTTCTCCTTGCCTCCTTCTCCTTGCTTTCTCATTGCCTTCTTCTCCTTGCCTTCTCTGGTCTCCGCCTCGGCGTTTGAGACAGTCTGTCCTCTTTCTCCCTCTCTCTTCTTTTTCCTCTTCTTCCTTCCTCCCTGTGCGTGTCTGAAGGCCGACCCACGCGTTCGCACGCGTAGCCGGTGACGGGGTAACGCGTAAGTCCCCGCCCTGGGTAGACATGTAAGGCACGCGCGTACCCCCTGGTAAAGGCCAGGCCCGGGGAGGGGTGATTGCCTGAGCTGATACCTTCTGACCATGCCGATTGGTCCCTCCGTCTGTTTCTCGGGAGGTGTGACCTGAGGTGTAAACATTCACCTAAGGCGGGAGTGCCCTCTGAGAGGGTCCCCACAAGGAAGGAGCGTGCCATCGGAGACGCTGGCAATCATGGGGGATTCCTCCGCAATGGATTCTACTCCATCGCTTTCGACTTCGACCCACAAACGGAAACGTGACCAGCCAACAGTGACAAAAATACTACCGCCTGCCCCACAGTTCCTCGTAGTTTCTCGATCTGAGGACGGAAAGGATTTTTCCTCTGTCAACCCTTTCGTTATCCAGAAGGGCGTAGATGCCATAGCCGGATCTGTCAAATCCTGTACCAGGTTGCGTAACGGTACCTTATTACTCGAAACTGAGAGCGCCTTTCAGGCACAAAAACTGCTTCGGGCCACACTCCTGTACACCTTCCCTGTCCGGGTGGAGGCTCACCGAACTTTGAATTCGTCTCGTGGTGTGGTCTATACTAGATCCCTCGACGGTTTGACTGACGAGGAGATTCAATCTTTCCTCGCTGAGCAGGGCGTGACGGCTGTCCATAGGGTCATGAAAAAGGTCAACAATGACCTTGTACCGACCCGGACACTTTTCTTAACCTTCGATAGTGTTAAGCTGCCATCGCGCATCAAGGCGGGCTACGAGGTTATTTCTGTTCGCCCCTATGTCCCGACACCTACGCGCTGCTACCAGTGTCAGCGTTTCAATCACACTCGACAGTCTTGTTCCAATGCGGCTAAATGTGTCACTTGTGGCAGGGATGCCCATGAGGGTGACTGTCCACCTCCGTCTCCTCGTTGTGTGAACTGTCAGGGTGACCATGCCGCATCCTCCCGCGACTGTCCTGTCTATAAGGAAGAACGCTGTATCCAGGAAATTCGAGTCAAAGAGAAAGTGTCCACCTCGGCTGCTCGCAAGCTATTGGCTAGTAGGAAGCCCACGCTGCTCCCAGCGGGGAAATACAGCACTGTCCTCGCCTCTCCTCGGACTACCCGGGAGGTAGCAACCCAGACATGCGATCTGACCTTCAGCACCACGGTCGTCCGTTCGGCCAGTGCTAAGATCGCGCGGTCGACGTCTCCTCTTCGTCCCATCACCCCACAGACACCAGCCCCTTCATCAGCTTCTGCTAAGACGAAGACCCAGAAGTCAGATGCACGGGCCTTCAAGAAGGAACCGTCCCGTGCAGACTTCCTACGTACCTCGACCTCCCAGCCTTCGTCCGGTACTTCCACCAAACGACCATCCAAGAAGGCTAATAGGAAGCACAGTTCTCCTTCTCCGCCACGGCGCATTTCTTCTCCTGCGCCACCCAGCGGTTGCCGCCCCAGGCCGTCATCCCTTTCGCCTGGCCGCACCGCTGGTAGCCGAACATCTGGCCGTTCACCGGCGGAGGAAGCTCCCCCTCCCGGCCATCTTCCCAAGATGGCCGATGAACCTATCGAACCAATGGACGATGACTGTCCGCCTACTGATAGCGGCGGCAGTGCTCGCTCGAAGCCAGGCCCTCAGCGGCCTTCGAGGTGACCCCTTCTCTCATCTTCCTTTTCTTCCGATGGCACTTATTAACTGGAATATTCGCAGCGTTCGCTCCCACCGAGAGGACTTGAAGTTGCTGCTCCGCTCGCATCGTCCGCTCGTCGTAGCCCTCCAGGAAACGAAGCTACGCCCATGCGATCAAATTGCCTTGGCACACTACACCTCTGTGCGTTTTGACCTACCCCCTGTGGTAGGTATCCCAGCTCATGGAGGGGTTATGTTGCTGGTCCGGGATGATATTTACTACGATCCCATCACGTTGCACACCGGCCTGCAGGCAGTTGCCATCCGCATTACTCTCCCCACTTTTACGTTTTCCTTTTGTACCGTTTACGCTCCATCGTCATCTGCCGTTACCAGGGCAGACATGACGCAACTTGTTGCTCAGCTACCTGCACCGTTTTTGTTAACTGGAGACTTCAATGCCCACCATCCCCTTTGGGGCTCTCCAGCATCCTGCCCGAGGGGCTCCTTGTTAGCAGACCTTTTCAACCAGCTCAATCTTGTCTGCCTCAATACTGGCGCCCCTACTTTTCTTTCGGACACATCTCATACCTATTCCCATTTAGACCTCTCTATATGTACTCCCCAACTTGCACGCCGGTTTGAGTGGTATGCCCTTGCTGATACATATTCGAGCGACCACTTCCCGTGTATTATCCATCTCCTGCAGCATACTCCCTCTCCGTGCTCCTCTCGTTGGACCATCTCCAAGGCAGACTGGGGGCTCTTCTCTTCCAGGGCGACCTTTCAGGATCAAACCTTCACAAGCTGCGATCGTCAGGTCGCACACCTCACGGAAGTCATTCTCGCTGCTGCTGAATATTCCATCCCTCACCCTACCTCTTCTCCACGTCGCGTACCGGTCCCCTGGTGGACCGCAGCATGTAGGGACGCTATACGTGCTCGTCGACGTGCTTTACGCACCTTTCAACGCCACCCTACAGTGGCGAATTGTATTAATTATAAACGATTACGTGCTCAGTGTCGTCGTATTATTAAAGAAAGCAAGAAAGCCAGCTGGGCTGCTTTCACCAGCACCTTCAACAGTTCTACTCCTTCTTCTGTTGTCTGGGGTAGCCTGCGCCGGCTATCTGGCACTAAGGTCCACTCCCCAATTTCTGGCTTGAAGGTCGCGAATGAAGTCCTTGTGGCCCCTGAGGCTGTCTCCAATGCCTTCGGCCGCTTTTTCGCCGAGGTTTCGAGCTCCGCTCATTACCACCCTGCCTTCCTCCCCCGCAAACAGGCCGAGGAGGCTAGGCCACGTGACTTCCGCTCCTCGAATTGTGAAAGTTATAATGCCCCATTCACCATGCGGGAACTCGAAACCGCACTTGGCCGATCACGGTCCTCCGCTCCAGGGCCTGATTCTATTCATATTCAGATGCTGAAGAACCTTTCTCCTGCGGGTAAAGGTTTTCTTCTTCGTACATACAATCGCATCTGGATTGAGGGACATGTTCCCGCATGCTGGCGCGAGTCTATTGTTGTCCCGATTCCTAAGCCGGGGAAGGACAAACACTTGCCTTCCAGTTATCGACCCATCTCGCTTACCAGCTGTGTCTGTAAAGTGATGGAGCGAATGGTTAACTCTCGATTGGTTTGGCTGCTCGAGTCTCGCCGCCTACTTACCAATGTACAATGTGGATTTCGAAGGCGCCGCTCTGCTGTCGACCATCTGGTTACCTTGTCGACCTTCATCATGAATAACTTCTTGCGGAAGCGCCCGACCGCGGCTGTGTTCTTTGATTTGGAGAAGGCTTACGACACCTGTTGGAGGGCGGGCATTCTCCGCACCATGCATACGTGGGGCTTTCGCGGTCGCCTCCCTCTTTTTATTCGTTCCTTTTTAATGGATCGACAGTTTCGGGTACGTGTGGGTTCTGTCCTGTCAGACACCTTTCGCCAGGAGAATGGGGTGCCACAGGGCTCAGTTTTGACCGTCGCTCTCTTCGCCATCGCGATCAATCCAATAATGGATTGCCTCCCAGCTGATGTATCAGGCTCCCTTTTCGTGGACGATTTCACCATCTATTGCAGCGCGCAGTGTCCACGTGTCTTGGAGCGCTGTCTTCAGCGTTCTCTTGACCGTCTTTACTCCTGGAGTGTCGCCAATGGCTTCCGTTTTTCTGCCGAGAAGACGGTCTGTATTAACTTCTGGCGCTACAAAGAGTTTCTCCCACCGTCCTTACGACTCGGTCCCGTTGCTCTCCCACTCGTGGAGACAATCAAATTTTTAGGCCTTACCTTTGACAGGAAACTTAGCTGGTCTCCACATGTGTCATATTTGGCCGCCCGTTGTACCCGTTCTTTAAATGTCCTCCGTGTTCTCAGTGGTATGTCGTGGGGAGCGGATCGAACCGTCCTACTTCGTCTATATCGGTCGATCGTCCGCTCCAAGCTGGATTATGGGAGCTTCGTATACTCCTCTGCACGGCCATCCATCTTACGCCGCCTCAACTCCATACAACATCGGGGTTTACGACTTGCGATCGGAGCATTTTATACCAGTCCCGTAGAGAGTCTTCATGCTGACGCTGGCGAATTGCCACTCACCTACCGGCGCGATATACTGCTTTGTCGGTATGCCTGTCGGCTACTGTCAATGCCCGACCATCCTTCTTATCGTTCCTTTTTTGACGACTCTCTTGACCTTCAATACGGGTTGTATGTCTCTGCCTTGCTACCCCCTGGAGTTCGCTTTCGTCGCCTCCTTCAACACCTTCATTTTTCACTCCCTGCAACCTTTCGAGTGGGCGAGAGCCGCACGCCACCTTGGCTCCAGGCTCAGGTCCGCGTTCACCTCGACCTCAGCTCGCTCCCAAAAGAGGTCACCCCCGGTTCGGTCTACCACTCCCGTTTTTTGGAACTTCGTTCGAAGTTCAACAACATGACTTTCATTTATACAGATGGCTCTAAGACCAATGACGGGGTCGGGTGTTCCTTTATTGTCGGGGCACAAAGTTTCCAATACCGGCTCCATGGCCATTGTTCGGTCTTCACAGCTGAGCTCTTTGCCCTCTACCAGGCTGTTCTGTACATCTGCCGCCACCGACATTCTGCTTATGTCATCTGCTCAGATTCCCTGAGCGCCATCCAGAGCCTCAGTGCTCCGTACCCGGTTCACCCTTTCGTACACCGGATCCAACGCTCTCTTCAGCAGCTGGTGGACGTCGGTACGCCGGTTAGCTTTATGTGGGTTCCTGGCCATGTCGGTATCCCTGGGAACGAAGCTGCAGATGCCGCGGCCAAGGCTGCGGTCCTCCAGCCTCGGACAGCTTCTTGTTGTGTCCCTTCGTCCGATTTTAGCAGGGTCATTTGTCGGCGCGTTGTGTCGCTGTGGCATGCCGATTGGGCTGCACTTACCGACAACAAGCTTCGGGCCTTAAAACCTCTTCCCGTGGCTTGGACGTCCTCCTCACGCCCTTCTCGGCGGGAGGAGGTCGTTTTAGCAAGGTTAAGAATTGGACACTGCCGGTTCAGCCATCGCCATCTGCTGACGGCTGCGCCGGCGCCGTTCTGCCCATGTGGGCACTTGCTGACAGTTCGTCACATTTTAATGTCCTGTCCCGATCTTAAAACACTGCGCCTCGATCTTAACCTGCCTACTACTTTAGATGCCATTTTAGCGGATGACCCACGAGCAGCTGCTCGTGTTCTTTGTTTTATCAATTTGACAAACCTCGCTAAGGACATTTGATGATGTTTTAATCCTATGCCTGTCAGTCTGTCTTTTATTGTGTTTTCCCTTTTAGTTGTTGTTGTCAACTTGTGCCTCGCGGTGCATTCTTAGAGTAGTCAGGGCGCTAATGACCATTGAAGTTGTGCGCCCGAAAACCACAAAAAAAAAAAAAAAAAAAAAAAAACCAGTGACCTGACCTGTGTACAGACTTGTCACATATATGTCGCACATATTTAACATAATTCAGTCATATTTGTACACATAGTTCGCCTGTGTGTCTAGATAAATTCGTCTAGCAGTTTCATTTTCCCGCAGCTCAATGTTTATGACGTATCTCCTGAAATATGTCGTACAATGACATAAATTTGTACATAAATTCAGAGGCATATGTGAATACTGTCTGCAAAATGTGTTGCGAATAGATTTATTAGTAAGGAAATAATAAATTTAAACTTCGTCCATGATGCAACAGTTTCTCACACATTTCCGTACCTATAACGTCATATCTCCTACACTAGCTGTCATACAATGACACAGTTTAGTAGGTACATTCAGTGCTGGATGTGAATACTGTCTACAAAATGTGTTACGAATGCAGTTGGTGGTGACGAAGTAATAAATTGAAATATCATGCCTGATGCGGCAGTTTTACTGCATGAACAGCGAAAAGGTAGTAAGCGATAAACTTGCGTAAATGTTTGAAACTAGGTGTAAAATGTGTTGCCAGTTGTGCTCTCATGCTCAAATACTGGATGAAAGAAGTCTGGCAATCGGTTCGCTGTGGGATACACTTATGTTTCACCCCGATCCCCGCCCAGTTGATGGGCACGTATTTACTACACCCACGATGATTAATTCCAGACGAGAAGTGATACCTGTACCTACTTTGGCTGAAATCAATCCAGTGGTTTAGGAGGGGGTATGGAATATACATGTATGCAGATAAAAACACATACATTTTTAAAATATTTATGGGTTCCTTGTACACAGAAGAATACCATGTGTGAATCAAAAGATGAAGGAGGGTGGAAGGATGGTTTAACACACAGTATGTAATACTGAACGCTGTGTGTCTTGCAGCTTTTTTTTAGAAAACCTTAGTTGATGAATGTTTTTTAATATTATAACTATTTTTCTCCGAGGGTCATCTGTACCATTTCATGCGATTTTCAGGATTACTAGAGGAGAATGGTTAGGTAGTTTACATGATTCTGAATACGGCCTATGTCACCCACTTCACTCAGTGGTCCTGTTCTCTGTCTCTAATGACAATGCTACCGATAAGACTTTAACCATAACTTCCGTTTGTTTCTTTATTACACTGCCTGACAAAATTTAAGCACCCAGGAAATTTAGTAAGATGCCAGCGCAGTTTCGTACATGTAAACACTATCGGTGGTATGTAATTTATTATAATTGCTATTCTTTATGACTACTAGAACGGCTACCGTAGTGCATTAATGTTGTTCTTGTTGTTGTTACTATGCCTGGCAAGGAATACAAGAGGCGTGAACAGCGGCAGGTGTTGAGTGATCTGTGATGGACACGGAGATGTCGTGTACCCGCGTGAGACAACGTAATCAGAACCTGACACTAATTCACTAAAAAGCGGCAGATCGCCTACTTCCCGCCTTGCCGTGCCTCGGAAAGCTGAAAACGCTTTTTCGATACGGCCTGCGCGCCGTTTGGGTCGCTCCTCTGGCAATGTCGCCTTGGACGAATGATGTAGCCACACTGAGCTACTAATATGCATAAGTACATGTTTTATTACTTTATTAACGACTGGACATTCACAACAATACACACCGAGACATTAGAATAAAAATTAAGTAGCAAGCCAACATTTATTGGAGCTGATCATTCTAAAGTAATTTAACACTTTTTTTTACTTTATGTATGTGTCTAGCCAAATTATATCATTTTTTATAAATATTCCATCTTAAAACAATTTTAAAAATTTTTGGTACAGGTAGATTTGTTATTAACTCCGTTTACATGTCATTTCAAGGTTGCCACATAAAATCCAGGCTAAAGATGAACTTGTATTAGTTTTTCATTGATTCAGGGACGAAGTTCCCGTAGGGTATAATTTTATATTTTATCATTTGTTGGAAGATTGCTGGGAGTTCGAGAACTTTTTCATTTCTCGTGATGAATTTTGGAATACAAGAATTTACTCTAGCGGAGGCATTAATCAGTGACAATAGTGGTTCACCATCAAGGATGTTAGCGAATAGCATTTCCGCCTCTGGATCACGGCGTCCCGGGTTCGATTCCCGGCCGGGTTGGGGATTTTCTCTGTCCAGGGCTGGGTGTTTGTGTTGTCTTGATCATTTCATTATCATCATCATTCGTGACAGTGGCTAGGTTGGACTGTGTAAAAATTTGACTGTACAAATTCGGACTTCGTAGAGGCGCTGATGACCGTGCAGTTGAGCACCCTACTAACCAAACATCATCATCATCATCATCATCAAGGAAATTATATTCTTCTAAAAACCAGGAGGTGTTGGGGTGATCTGACAAAATTTTCAAATGTGTGAAAATTCCTAAGGGACCAAACTGCTTAGGTCATCGGTACCTAGGCCGGCCGCGGTGGTCTAGCGGTTCTAGACGCTCAGTCCGGAACCGAGCGACTGCTACGGTCGCAGGTTCGAATCCTGCCTCGGGCATGGATGTGTGTGATGTCCTTAGGTTAGTTAGGTTTACGTAGTTCTAAGTTCTAGGGGACTGATGACCACAGATGTTAAGTCCCATAGTGCTCAGAGCCCATCGGTACCTAGACTTACGCCGGCCGAAGTGGCCGTGCGGTTAAAGGCGCTGCAGTCTGGAACCGCAAGACCGCTACGGTCGCAGGTTCGAATCCTGCCTCGGGCATGGATGTTTGTGATGTCCTTAGGTTAGTTAGGTTTAACTAGTTCTAAGTTCTAGGGGACTAATGACCTCAGCAGTTGAGTCCCATAGTGCTCAGAGCCATTTGAACCATTTGAACCTAGACTTACACATTACTTAAACTAACTTACGCTAAGAACAACACACACACCCGTGCCCGAGGGAGGACTCGAAACTCCGGCGGGAGGGCCGCGCCGTCCGTGACAAGACGCCTCAAACGGCGCGGCCACTCCGCGCGGCGTGATGTGACAGTATTATCACACATATTGCTTTGCGATGATAATTGAAGTTGGGAGCTTAATGTTCTTAACCATGCTGCAGGGAAACACACAATTCGTGTGATGAATTTCCCTTCGCTGTACCATGCTTTAGAGAATACAGTAACTGACCTGCGTGGTTGCAATGCAATGAATACGAGACAGCTCAAGTCATTCCCCTCTTGCCTCAACTGATGAGCTGCTTGTTCGCAGAAGTCTTGTGGCCGCACGCTGGCCGCTTTCAGTTGTCCCCCAGGCGGCATGGACTGGTAAGCTATAGCAGGACGACCACGGATTCCCAGAGCACTTCTGAAGTGACGAATCTGCGTTTCCTGTTGGCGATATCGATTATGTAACACAGACATGGTGCCGTGTTCAGCGTGGGAAAGAGCCAGACTCTAACCATCTGCACCATGTCAGCTAACCAAAAGGTCGTCAGCGCAGGTGCTGTAGCGTGAATATCCGAACCAATGAGTGATGATACAGCATATACAGTGAACCAAAATCGGGCCAGTTAATGGGCATACTGTAAGCGACAGTGGAGAGGTTTGGGCAAGCTTCCCTGCATTTCAGCTTGCTGAGAGGAAGTCTTGATCGTCACTGTGGTGAAAGTGGTGCATCCTCCCCTATAAGCGGTGGTTTTCTGGGAGCTAAGAGGAACGCGAAGGAGAGTCGAGGAGTCGGTGCGGTGACACATGGCCGAGATGGTAGATCGAGAGAGAGAGAGAGAGAGAGAGAGAAAGAGAGCCTGGCGCGGTTTCCGCTCAATCGATCGAGCATGTGTAACTGAGGAAGTACCGTAATTGTGAGATTGTACGTTTGGAGCACAGCATTGCATGGTAGTGAAACATGTACTGTTGGGAAACCGGAACAAAAGAGTATTGAAGCATTTGACATGTAATGTAATGTTACAGATGAATGTTGAAAATTAGATGGGCTGATAAGGTTAGGAATGAGACCATTTTTCGCAGAATCAGTGAGGAAAGGAATATATGATAAAAGAAGAGACGGTATGACAGGAAATATATTAAGACGTAGGGAATAACTGCCGTGGTACTAGAGAGAGCTGTGGAGGGTAAAAACTGTATAGCAAGATAGAAATCGGAATACATCCAGCAAATAATCGAGGACGTAGGTTGTAACAGCTAACCTGAGATGATAAGGTGAGCACAGGAGAGGAATTTGTTGCAGACCGCATCATACCAGCCATAAGGCTGATGACTGAAAAAGTGTCGCTTTTTTAGCGCTAGCGCTGCTTTTGATCTTAGCAGCTCACAATTTACGAGAGCAATTCCACAGATTGTGCCGCATTTCAGTGTCTTTACTTATTTGGATCTTGGGTCCGGTCTTGTGTTTGCGAGGTGCATAGATTTTGGAAAACCAATCGCGATTCCATAGCAATCTTCTGTTCAGTTAGAGATTACTACCACATGTTGACAAAGCAGCCATTTCTTGTAATTTAGAATGCATCAATGTACATTTCATTGTGGAATATAATTTCTTACATTTTGAGAAGTAACAGCTTCTTCAATCAGCTTCAAGTAAGCAGTTATTTGTGTCTCAATTACGAATAAATGTTCATTTTTATTGTGAGGCATTTTAGAGGAAATAAGTCCAGCGTTTAAAAGAATTACTTTGTTTCCCCCTTCTTTTTATTGTCTTACAACAGTTCAGGACAGGCGAAGCTAATTAAATAGCAAAAAAATGGCTCTGAGCGCTATGGGACTTAACATCTGAGGTCATCAGTCCCCTAGAACTTAGAACTACTTAAACCTAACGAGCCTAAGGACATCACTCACATCCATGCCCGAGTCAGGATACCTGCCACTGTAGTGATAGGACAGAAGCAGCTCAATACAGTGACCGATAAATTAGCATAGTCTGGGCCTTCGACTTAGTCGGAATGTGGGCCTACTGGAAAATCTCTACAACCTAGTCCCTGTAAAGCTTTTCTCCAGCTTGTGACTTAAAAACTTATCTCAGAACCTTTCAAGCAATGTTAAATTGAAGGAAACGCAAACGCCTAAACCAGCAGAACGGCCTTCCTGAAGGCTCCGATCTGGCTCCACTTCTGTTCAACATCTACATGTGAGATGTCTGTACCACAGTGTCTCGAAAGTTTATTTATGTCCACGATATAATCATGGCCATACAAAGCACGAACATATCCAAACAGAGGAAACATTCACTCAAGGTCTCCAAATAATAAATGAATGTTTCAGAAAATGCGGACCTAAACCAAATCCGAATAAACCAGTAGTTTCAGTCTTCTATCTAAATCACAAAAAATGGTTCAAATTGCTGTGAGTACTATTGGACTTAACATCTGTGGTCATCAGGCCCCTGGAACTTAGAATTACTTAAACCTAACTAACCTAAGGACATCACATACATCCATGACCGAGGCAGGATTCGAACCTGCGACCGTAGCGGTCGCGCGGTTCCAGACTGAAGCTCCTAGAACCGCTCATACACACCGGCCGGCTCTAAATCACAGACAGGTCCATGTTTAGCTAAGAATATACTACAAAGGAACCATCTTAAGACTTAATCTGCATCCTAAAGATCTAGGCGTCACGCTAGTTCGAATTTGCCCTACAAACAACAACTGGAAAATGTTTCAGCAAATGTAAAACCTTAGTAGCTACGTCTTGGGGATCTAATGCTAACACCTTGAGAACCTGCAGCATCTCTTTGGTTTACTCTGCTACTGAGTGTTGTGCCTCTGTTTGCATCAACAGCCATCAAACAAATTTTGTTGGCGCTAAACTCATCAAGCAATGAGACTATTTACCGGGACGATCACGTCAACTCTCACTCAGTGGATAACCGTTCTGAGTAACACAGCACTGCCTGCTGCTCTAAAACATCTTTTTCAGAAACGTTCTAATAAGTCACTATTGCATATTCATACCGATTCTGTGCAACTTACGAAGAACGTACGGAATTCAGACTGAAATCAAGAAATATCCCAGTGAGAATAGTAACACAACTTGGGAACTTCACTGTAGACGAGCATTGGCGGTTACTGTGTAGACAAGCAGTCAGAAACTGTAGCTTGAAAAAAGATCCGACAGTCAAGTAGGCAGGTTGTGATCAGAGTAGAAGGATGTGGGGCATCCTCAACAGAATCTGCAATGGACAGGAAACGTGTATAAAATGATTGTTCTAATGGAGAATGGCCGAAAATCCGTCAGATATAAAGGGTAAAGTCAAAGAACAAAACTCTTCCACATATCCTTCGAATACCCGCTATGGATACGATACGATATGATATTGCAGTGCCTGTGTTGTTCAGAAGTACGATGTGTGTTGTTCATGTACTTGCTATGAATGGGCGCTGCTAGAAATCCACGACCTTACACCTGCAGCACTGGATTGGCTGGAAAACTTTAGCCTGTATTTTTGATATGTTTGTATTTCTACGCTATGAAATACGTCTTCCTAGATGTATGACAGAGTCTGTAAGACAACCTAGCAAGAATATATCAACTATTAACGAATAAATAGCTTTCTACCACAGAAATATTGTCATAAGCCGAAAATATTAAACTGCATTGTCCTAAAGCGGTTAAAAAACAGGAGTCAGATTCACGTGGACGGCGTTTAAAACCCGTTCCAGTCATCCAGATTTTTGTTCCAATTACCTCCCTTAAATTGAGTACGGTAAATGCTGGGGTCGCTCCCTTATAAAAGAAATATTTTCAGATTTAAACATACGCTTTCTGGTGTTCGCTTAATAACATGCATTTATATTAGCAACTTCCACATTCTCAGAATTTCCTACCGGCGTTATTAAATACGTACGCCTCTAACGCTTTCATTCCGTAAATTGTACTATAAAGTTCGTTTCCTGGAAATACAGAGACGTCCTGTTAAGTAAATATTAATTTAAAATGAATGTATGGTGTTAACATGAAAGTTAATTAGTTCTCTGTATCTAATACTAACCGGAAGCTGATCAGTGCCTCTCCTGCAAGAGATGTAAAACTCGATTTTGCGAGGAAGCGTAAGAGAAGCCGTTATGAAAGGGAAGCAGGCGAGAGTAGCGCTACCCGTGGTTGGTAAATGCTAAGAACCGTCGGACCATTGCACCGCTCAACAAACTTACATAATCCTTACAGCTACGAAAGGGATTAACGGGAATTTCAGCGTAAGGTTGCGCAGAGAAAACTTCCATTGTGCTTGGATCTTCATTCCTGTATACTTAGCTAGGATCAGTCTCAGCTACAGAAAGTGTAATTACTGACCTTACCTTAGATTTTACACGATGTTTATCGTCGAAGCCTTTTTGTTCTATGTTTTCGGCTTAGTCCAACACCAGGCAGAATCCTAATGTAGTACTTGTTAAAATAATTGGTAAACTAACTTTATAACGCTGCAGGATTCATTATCACGTATTAGCATAATTAGATGCTTAGAAGTCGGCTTAGCTACACTGAACTACCCGAGAGTCATTACCAAAGTCTGTTGCCACTATGATGTACTGATTAACGAAGAAAGTTCCCGAGCACCTTAAAGGTTGACCGGCAACACGTTACGACCACAATAAAATTCTAAAGAAAAACTCAGCACTTACATTTCAGGAATATTGCATAACTAAATACATGTCTAACAAGCGAAAAGAGTGAAATCTACTTTCTGCACATAGCAAAATTTTCATGGATATTGAAGATTTTGCGTTAGAGGAAACTGTACACAGAAAGTCAAAGTGTGGGTGATTAGTATTAAGGCAATACATTACAAAACGTCAGGAATTAGTTTTGTAGACCACGAATGAAAATACGCAAACAAAAGCATCGCATGTTAAAACTTAAATCCATGATTCCATCTGGGCTGTAAGCTTTTAAAGTAAATTGAAATTTATTTCACGTTACAGGAAACCAGTTTCGCCTTGTTACACAACAGTGTCAAGTGACATAAACGAGCAGCGAAATGCATCAGCTTCGAAAGCCTCAGGAAATAAGCCAGCCAGATGTTAACCACATTCCTACGAGATGCATGAGGTTGAAGAAAATGAAATACATAGTGAAGTTGAGTACTCAGATGTAGGATAGAATGAGTCGATATGGAATTTGTTTTAGGCAGCATCAATAACTTAAGCCAAGCCATTGATAGCAGTTCAGCAGAAAAAGAGTCGAACACAATTAAGAAAGAAATAACTAAGAGAGTGCACTACACATTTACATTAAAAAGAGAGCAAATATTGTCTGGATAACTCGCTAATCGAATGTTCCACGGAGATTCGAACTGTGTACCGGACCGGAACTCGAAACTGAGACCTGTACCTTTCGCTGGTAAGTGCCCTACTGACTGAACTATCCCAGCATGACTCACGATCCAGCCTCACAGTTTTGCAGATCTCTTGAATTGAGAAGACTGTATAGCTCAGAATATCGTCTAAGAATAAAGAAAGCTACGACGATACCAATGCTGAGCAGTGAGATAACAGCAGCTCCAATAACTTCAGATTTGAGACTGAAACACCATTAGAACAATTGAAAAACTCTCCTACGTAGGAAGGAAGATTACACAAGACGGCAGAGTGATAGAGATAACGTAAGTGCCGGCCGGGGTGGCTGAGCCGTTCTAGGCGCTACAGTCTGGAACCGCGCGACCCCTACGGTCGCAGGTTCGAATCCTGC
The DNA here is from genome assembly GCF_023898315.1 of Schistocerca nitens. Classification (NCBI taxonomy): domain Eukaryota; kingdom Metazoa; phylum Arthropoda; class Insecta; order Orthoptera; family Acrididae; genus Schistocerca; species Schistocerca nitens. The sequence goes on along the minus strand of NC_064619.1, from coordinate 382,379,129 downwards.
TACGGGCATGGATGTGTGTGATGTCCTTAGGTTAGTTAGGTTTAGGTAGTTCTAAGTTCTAGGGGACTGATGACCTCAGAAGTTAAGTCCCATAGTGCTCAGAGCCAATTGAACCATTTTTTTGATAACGTAAGTAGATTAGCACACATCAAGGAAGCTGTCCTCAATAAAGTAGCTCTGCTGTTGGCAAATATTCACGTCCAACCAAGGAAAAAGTTCCTAAATTTGTACTTCGGTAGCACAACCGTGTATGCAAGTGAAAAAGGGAATGAAGGAATAATCTGGCAGCATATGGTAAACTGTTTTTTTTTAAGAATGCTTACAATTAATTCGGCAGATAAGGAAGGAAAAGACGAGGAATGAGAAAGAATAAAGTTGTGGAAAATACTTCAAAGTGAAGGGATACATTGCCGGAACTTCTGATGCGGCGTACTTGAAAAGTTCACATGGTGAAAGAAAGAGCAGAAGAACAGAAAGCTCGTCGAGCTGACAAAAAATACAGTGCCTGAAATAGACTGTAATAGAAATTTAATAAAGTAGATACTTAATGATAAAATTGGCACATAAAATAACTGATAGGATATGACCACACCAGTCATAGGAAAATACACGTAAATGAAATTTCATGTATTATCAGGCTCTTTTTTTTTAAGTTGTGAGGCAGCTCTGAAGTTTCTCAATTACCGTGAATGTATATGTTAATCTCCTACATAAACCTGTTACTCTGTTCTGACCACAAATTTTTTGCTCAGCTTTCAGTAAATATAGTATCTTCTAATTTTTTTCCTGTACTTTACAGAGCTTTTTCTTTAAGTAAGGACTAATACAACTTTAAGTTACTGTCGGCAAGGGCCTATTTTAATGTAAGCGCCGATTTGAAATTGTCCATTGAAACTTAGAGGCCGCCGTACTGCGCAGGCTCGAAAAAATACCTTCAACAGTTGGTTACCCACAGACTCCACGCCGGTGGCTTTCGTTCGCGTGAACGTTTATTCTTATTTGTTAAAATGGCTCATCCAATTGTAAGTGAATCAGTATGTAAAATACGCGCTGTTGTTTGTTCTTTAAATGCAAGAGACGTGAAAGCTGGAGAAATTCACCGCCATGTTAGTAAGGTCTATGGAGGAAACTTCGCGAGGGCTGAATGTTTAGAAAATGTTGTGGAGCATTTAAGGATGACTATATAGATGTGCACAATGAGAAACGATGTGTGTGACCGCCCTTACCTGAGAAGACAGCTAGGCTACACTATTTCGTCATTCTCTCGTGCCTTTCCTAGTTTTTCCAGTAGTGTTCTGCCTGAAATTGTGACAGAACTCTTCCACTACCGGAAGATTTCCAAAATGCTGACTGATAATACAAAACAAAGCGTTTAGTGAGTGCGATGACTTTCCTCCGGAGGCACAGTGTCGAAGAGATTAAGTCAGATTTTCTCTGGTGACGCAACATGGATTGCTCACTTTACACCGGAATCAAAACACGAGTCCTCGGCATAGAGGCATTCAGCGTCCTCCTAGAAACTGAGGTTACTTCAGACATTTTCATCCCGAAAATGTTTTGGGATAGGTTGGGTATTTTTCTTGCCGATTTTCTTGTCTCGCGGTAACACAGCCTGTGCATGAGATTTTTGTCAGGTCTTAAGGAAACTGCACAGAGAAATGGTTCAAATGGCTCTGAGCACTATGGGACTTAACATCTGTGGTCATTAGTCCCCCAGAACTTAGAACTAATTAAACCTAACTAACCTAAGGACATCACACACATCCATGCCCGAGGCAGGATTCGAACCAGTGACCGTAGCGGTCACGCGGTTCCGGACTGAGCGCCTAGAACCGCTAGACCACCGCGGCCGGCCTGCACAGAGAAATATAAAACATAAAAACTGGCATTCGCAATGTAGGGATCGTTTTGTGCACGACCATGCCCGCACTGAAGGTCTCATAGCACCGTATGACTGGGAACAATTTGATCACCCCCATGTTGCCCTGACGTAACACCTATGTCTATCTGTATCTACTACATACATACTCCGAAAGTCGTCGCAGGGCAGAGGGTACCGTTTACCACCACTAGTCGGTTTCCTTCTTATGATCGAGGGACAAACGAAAGTCTATATGCCTCTTTTAATAGCCTTCATTTCTCTTATCTTCGTGGTTGGTTGGGGAAGGAGACCAGACAGCGAGGTCATCGGTCTCATCGGATTAGGGAAGGACAGGGAAGGAAGTCGGCCGTGCCCTTTGAAAGGAACCATCCCGGCATTTGCCTGGAGCGATTTAGGGAAATCACGGAAAACCTAAATCAGGATGGCCGGACGCGGGATTGAACCGTCGTCCTCCCGAATGCGAGTCCAGTGTCTAACCACTGCGTCACCTCGCTCGTTATATCTTCGTGGTTCTTGCGCGAAATGTACGTTCCCGGCAATACAATCGTTCTGCTGTTAACTTCAAACGTCAGTTCTCTAAACTTTCCCAATAATGTTTCGTGGAAAAAAGACGTCTTCCCTCCAGACATTCCCATTTAAGTTCACAAAGCATCTCCGTAATACTCGCTGTTGATCGAATCAGCCGGTAGCAAATACAGCATCATGCCACTGAATTGCTTCGATGTATTCCGATAACCCGACGTGGTGGGGATCTCGGGCATCGAGAAGTACGCAAGAATGAGTCGCACGAGTGTCCTGTACTCGATGTCCTTTATAAATGTGCTACTCTTTTCTGAAATTCTCGCAATAAACCGAAGCCGACCTTCCGCCCTCCCTATTACCATCCGTACTTGCTCTTTCATATCTCTTTGCAACGCTACGCCTACATATTTAATCGAAGTGACTGTGTCAAACAGCACGCTACTAATGCCGTAGTCGAAGAATACGGTTTGATTTTCCTACTGAAGTACTTTAACTTAGCTTATTCTACATTTAGAGTAAGCTGTCATTCATCATATGAACAACAAAATTTGTCTAAGCCGTACTGACCATACATTTCCGTACACCACAAAGTTATTGGCAAACAGCCGCAGATTGTTGCTCATCTTCACTGGCAGGTCATTTATGTATATAGTGCATAATAGTGGTCCAATCACTCTTCACTGAGGCACTCCTGACGATGCCGTTGTCTCTCATGAACACTTACCGCGGAGGGCGACGTACTAAGTATTGTTGCTTAAGACGACTTCTAGCCACTGACGTATTTGGGAATTTAATCTGTATACTCGGACCTGCGTTAACAGTCTGCAGTCGGGCACTCTGTTAAACGCTTTCCTACAATCTAGGAATTTGTTCTTGCGATTAAAGAAATACCTTGCCCGTCAGAGCTGCAAGGAAGATGACTATGTCAAAACGTCAGTACAGAACTAGTTGAAAAATCAAACGACAAATTTAAATGAGAATAGATTTCAGAAGCTGGTATTACGATACAATATGTGTCATAATGTAGGTGGAAAGCCGGCCGCAGTGGCCGAGCGGTTAAAGGCGCTACAGTCTGGAACCGCACGACCGCTACGGTCGCAGGTTCGAATCCTGCCTCGGGCATGGATGTGTGTGATGTCCTTAGGTTAGTTAGGTTTAAGTAGTTCTACGTTCTAGGGGACTTATGACCTCAGCAGTTGAGTCCCATAGTGCTCAGATCCATTTGAACCATTTTTTGTAGGTGGAAATTACTATGAAAAGTATATTAAGGCCCAGCCTTTCAAATAAAAATAAAGTTGTTGTAATTTTGTTTATTTTAATTTTATTTTAATTCGGAATTTTCTTTGAAATCTCGCTTCGTAAATTACTGTTACTACTGCGGTAATTTGCAGTTTCACGAAATCCTCCGTTTCGCTTACTGAAACCACATTTTATTCTCTGGTCTAAAGAAACCACGACCAAAAAGTGAAATAAAAAGTTCAGAAGGATACGATACGAGGTCCCAATAGCAGAACAATTGTTTTCGGAGAAAAAGCTGGAGCTGACCGAGCTGACCCGCTACGGATTAATGTTTGCCAGCCATCTCTGAGGCGGCGCTGTGTACAGAACCCTTTACCGGGCCGAGCCTTGGGCACGTCCCGAAGACCCGCTCTCTCTTCAGTTCCGATCTGCTCGCTTCTCTTCGTGCAAATACTGCGCACAGATTGCCTCCGTCCACATAGTTTCCCAATATTTGATCTGCAATCCGCCCAAGATCTCGGCGGTAAGAAGTCGCGAAGCCGCGCGAGTTATGTACGAGTGTTTACACGCGCCTCCCGGTGCGTTTGAAACTTAGAGTTTCAGTGGGTTAGACTTTATGCAACGTGTCTGTGTCTCTGCTACTGGAACTACCGGATTCTTTTCGATGTAGGGGTTTCACTGTTCACGACAGTGGTGGTTATTTTCAGTTAACGTTTAATAACTGACATATTGAAACTAAAAAACTCCTTTCTGATGAAAGCTCCCGGGTTCGAATCCCGGCGGGGTCAGGGATTTTCTCTGCCTCGTGATGGCTGGGTGTTGTGTGCTGTCCTTAGGTTAGTTAGGTTTAAGTAGTTCTAAGTTCTAGGGGACTTATGACCACAGCAGTTGAATCCCATAGTGTTCAGAGCCATTTGAACCATTTGAACCATCTAATGAAAGCCTACAGTATTTTCAGTGGTAACTCAGTGGTTAAGCCTAAAAGGAAGCTGTAATAAACTAAGTTACATGCAACTAGCACTCATTTGATGTGAGGAATGGAGCCCAGATTACATCAAAGTAAGTTTCTACATTCACCTTCCACTCCAGAAATTTAATACTGTGTAATCATCTGTGAAATCACTAATTTGTCTTGCTATTTCGGATGCATTCACGTTTTTCATAGCTGACATCGGCCTATAGATTCTATGAACCGTGAAAAGAAGGTCCCAAATGAGACTAATGTCTCTCTTACACCACCTCACACCATTTGTTGAGCGTTTGTCGCGCTGTTTAAACAGACTCGTGACAAGTCAGTTTTTTCAATTGCCTCTACATCGTACACTAATACCTATTTCTTTGATAAAGGGCTTAGATCAGTGGTACAGAAGAACCGGCTAAATTTTGTACCATATTTATTCTGTATTGTTATGACACAGACCCATTATAAAGTACTTGATACTCATTTCTGTTGCTTACTAAGTCGGGATTGGAATGGAAGGTCAAAGCCCCTACAATGTCACTCCTTAAACACAACAACTAGTAGATCAATAAATTAACAATTTATTCAAGACCACATTTATAAAACAGCTAACATACAATCAACACGTGGCCGTCTTAAAAACAATATCCAAAATGACCAATATCTTCCAGCTCAAGAAAGCAGAAAATTAGAATTACTTGATGAACAATAAATCTGAAGTAATTTAAAAAGGTGGCTCAGGTCAATTTTTTTGAGCAATAACACAACCAGCACAATACGTTACACATAATATAATTCACTGGCATGCAAATTTGAAATTTCTGTAAATACACGCGAGATGTTAAATGTTTATCAAATGGGCAGTGACGCCAGGCTGCCCTGGGCAAAAGGTGACTGAACTTAAAATGCCGGAGGCAGCAGATCAGCCGTCCAAAACAACACCTAAACGTCGGGGCCCAACCGAGAGTAACTTCCCATAAGACGACACGTCACAGTTTCTGTGCACCGAAGCAGAACGTGGCGCCGCTCCCACACACAACAACTCGCAGGAAACACGCAAACACCAAGCAAACATCAATTAATATAAGTTAAGAGATCAATAAACAATATAAGTTAAAAAACTGATAACTGATTTCAATAGAACCTACTTAAATTTCGCAGCAGTACCAATGCTGTAAAACATTTAAACCAAGATGTACACAAATGCAATGCTGCAAAATAATATCAGACCTTTACACCCTCATAGTTTACTCAACAGTATTTACACATATATTAAGGTCGACAATGTGCACAATGATGAAATGGAAATAATTTGAAAATAACATCACGTTTTTCAAATGCACAACTTCACAAAGAAACTAGGTTTGTGCACCTTAATTTCGTTGCTTAAGTACGCAATGTAACTGTCAATTGTATAAACTTGGTATGCAGAAAATCAGAACTAGACTATGAGCTAATATCTTTAATACCTTACAGTTTCTTCAACTTTTGGGGACGCTGATTTCCTTAAAGGAAGTAGTGACTGCTGGTCTCCATGCGATCACACATCTTGCCGGCTGCTCTTTCTTCAACAACACATACATTAGGGCAACCAACCAACCAACAAGTGACAGTCGCTACCACGCAAATAGTTCCACGAAACGAAGGCACCAAACCTACTTATACCTTCGATGGAAAGCGCTGTTCGAGATGGTCTCGAGAAATGGGTATGTCCGAGAAAACAGGCACCAAAGCAATGCGAAGAGCAGCGCCCGGAGTTGACATCAGGCAGGTGCACCACAAACTCGCGACCGTGCTGCAAGGTAGACCGGCCGCGCCGCTGCTGGCCGAGCCCGCGTGTTTTGCTCCGTCGTCCCCTCAAGCACGTCCTAGCTCCTCGTAACGTGTCCGACGACCAACTCCCCGACTGCAAGTACCCGCCGCCAGATCACAACAGGGGCAAAGATCGTAGTAAAGCCGGGTGATCGATAGTCGTGCCAAAGAGCTGGTGTGCCAGTAAAGGCGCACCATGGCTCAATTACTTCCATTAGTGAAAGTCTTTATGTATAAAGAGTCTCAAACACTCCATTACCGCCGAGCTGTTGACGCACTTGTGTTCGTTGAGAAATAAATGACACGACAAACGATGGAGCGGGAATGGCAGAAAAATATATGCTAAACGGTTAATTTGCTGCATCAAGTTTTTTGAATGATAGATTTGATTTCTTACTTCTGAAGATGAGGTGCTGTCAGTGGTGGTTTTTGTATGACAGCTTGGACAGATCGAAGAGCCGGCCGGAGTGGCCGTGCGGTTCTAGGCGCTACAGTCTGGAGCCGAGCAACCGCTACGGTGGCAGGTTCGAATCCTGCCTCGGGCATGGATGTGTGTGATGTCCTTAGATTACTTAGGTTTAATTAGTTTTAAGTTCGGTGACTGATGACCTCAGAAGTTAAGTCCCATAGTGCTCAGAGCCATTTTTTAACAGATCGAAGAAAGTTCTGTTTATAGCGGTAGTGTAGAATCCTGAGGTAGTGTTGCTGATTGGATGCAAAAAATGTGTCATATGTAGATTGATGTTTCGTCAGCGAATGTCTTCCGTAATTTGTTATGGATTCCCTTCCGACTGAATGAGATTGTAGGCGTGTTTCACACTTTGCTTTGTTTCCTGTCTTCTTTTTTTTCTTCTTTTTTGCCCCTTGAGAGCTGCACTACACAATGAAAAAATGAACTAAATTACCAGTAACGTGATCTCACACTCAAAGTACACCGTCCAGTCAAAGTAATGTAACCACTTTTCAAAAGAATGAAAAACTACCTCTTGCAGCGTGGACCACTGCGAGTCGTGCAAGAAGAGTATCAGTGAGCTTTTGGTAGGTACCGATAGCGATGTGGAGCCATACCCTCTCCAGTGCCATGGACAGCACTGCAAGATTTCTCGGTTGAGAAACAAAGGAGCGAACAGCCTGATCGAGGTGGCCCCATAGACTGTCGACTGGATTTAAATACTGTGACCTGAGTGGCCTGTTTAATGCGCCAGACGCATCCTGGTGCTCTCCGAAACACACACGTACACTGTGAGCTGTTTAACACGTTTTATTGTCCTGCTGGTAAATGGCAACGTACTGAAGAAAAACAAACTGCTTGTGGAGATGGACCTGATCCCCACGGATAGATTGAACACTTTTGCCTTCCAGAATGCCGATATCAACCAGGAAATGGCAGAAAAACGTTCCGAAGAACATAACGCTCCCTCCTTTGGTCTTGTTGCAAGATGTTAACTTTCAGCGTTTCGCGTCTTACACGATAATGGCCGTCTGGCCTTTGTGGCCGACGAACAACAGTCAACGTTGAGTACATGAGCCAGGCGACTGCTGCAGTGGAAATTACGCAGCAGCCTTCGCTGAACGGTCTTTGTGGGGACACAGTAGCCCCTTGGTTCATCTCCGCGTACAGTTGCTCAACAGTTGCGCGAATATTCGCCTGTATCGATCTCCGTAGCCGTTGTTCACCCCTGTTGTCTATTGGCCCGTGGTGCACCGCAGTAGCCTCGGCGCCGGTTCTGGACAGCGCCATTTTGCCACACATCTTGTGTTTTGAACATGGCGGTGCCCAAACAGTCTACAAACCTAGCCGTATCGTATATTCTTCCACCCGTGGCCCAAAAGCCAATGATCATGGTCCTTTGGACGTCAGATAAATCGTATCGTTCCGTTTCCGCAATTCAACAGTGACTGCACTGTTCATCTATCCCCTCTCCCGTTTCCTCCACTGCTTGTGCTGCCACCTGTCGTCTGTGAGTGTTTGTTGCACATTGGAATCGAACATAAGCAGTGGTCACATAATGTCACTGGACCGTGTGTAACTAAATGTTGTGAAGTAGAGCTAATATCTGCTCTCATCTCAGACCACAGTTTGATTTTATAGTCGATCTTAACGCCATTGACAAGACTTAGGCTGCTGGAACTAAGTGAAATTCCAGCAGAACCATCTCACCATCTATAGCTTTAGTGGCTTACGAATATTGCTGAAAATGTATTCGTTGCTCCGTGCCACTAAAGACTTGCTCTGCAGAGAATAAGAAATTATGGGAATACGAAATCTAATGAGTCGGCACGAAGGTAGCGCATAAGAAGATACATTGGTAACAAAACTTTTCAGGCAGTAACGAAATGGTACTGAGAAACTACTTGATTATTCACTACTCAGTAAGAAATATAAATGATATGCAAGAGCCTTGCCCCCAGATACATTTCAAAACTTTCAATATTTCGAACCTCCAATCCACGCCCTTATAAAGGTAATAGCTATTTTATCCAATATTTCACAAAGGAGACCGTTAGAGTTCTAAACATATATCACAGTGTTTAGAAGTCGAGGGTAGGGGAGGGAAAGGGAGCGGCAAGGTGCCGGGCTCGAGAAAAGTAAAGTTCTTACACAACATTTCCTCTTTTACTTACCAGTGGTATTATAAAAGGCAATTTAGACACCATTAAAATAAGGCACCAAAACCAAAGAAAGCATTCTTTAGTAAATATAACACAGGTTAAAGAACACAACTTGTAGGCAAGGATCAATTAAACTTATCGCTGTTGAGAGATTTTTCAAAGAAAATTCACCACAGTTGAGACTAACAATTTTTAGTCAACTTATTGCAGTCACGAGATCATTCCGCTAGGAAATTCAACACATTTGAATGGAAACATTCATCAATTGAAAGTTACAGTTACCATACCATATGTAAAAGTAATGGACCGAATAAAAACATCCATTATTACAGTATAACAGCATTATAATTTTCTTCTTTGTAGTAAGTCTGCTCACTTGGCACATCAGTCAAGGTCGGCTCCTCACAGTTCATCTTGTAGTTCACAACTTACGAAGCTACACCCACTAATCGACCACCTTACTACAATATAGGTAGTGTTATAAACACAGCAATTATACGAAATTAAAAATGGTTCAAATGGCTCTGAGCACTATGGGACTCAACTGCTGAGGTCATTAGTCCCCTAGAACTTAGAACTAGTTAAACCTAACTAACCTAAGGACATCACATACATCCATGCCCGAGGCAGCATTCGAACCTGCGACCGTAGCGGTCTTGCGGTTCCAGACTGCAGCGCCTTTAACCGCACGGCCACTTCGGCCGGCACGAAATTACATAAAACGGAATGCAGCCTATCAGTGGACCACGGATGTGAAAATCGTCTCGAACATAATTACGGACTTAGCAATATTCGGCACATCAATGGATTTGAAAATTACAATATACGTTACCAGCAGTTCCTGTACGCATGGGAAGTATATGTAATATCAAATACAAGACTTGGTGCGTGATTTTAAACTGATGAGTATCTGAAGACGTAACGAAATACAAGCTGGTCTCACCAAATCGAAAGGGCCTTACAAAACACTTTGAAAGCTTTTAACACTTTTACAATTATTCTGCTCGTCAAAGCGCGGCCAGGTGCTTCACAACAGACTTGGTCTCCAATGAAACAAAACAGTTGGTTCAGGTTTAACAATTGAAGGCTCTCCAGCTTCAACATAATTCAGTTATGTGATTGAACTCCCATCAGTGAATTACGCCTCAGTTACCTGTAGCTAAGTGTCTGGCGCCAATCTGCCAGTAACGTTTAGTCCTTTGCGGCGCACCACGCACAGGAACGACTGTTGTTAAAAGCCACACTCATCATCTTACTTCACGCTCCTCCCACATTGGGTATAAATACTTGGTGGATGAGTCTAATGCGTAGCACACCGCTTCGGCACTGTGGCACTATCAATGTCAGGCAGCGTACCGAGCTTGACAAGCTCGCATAGGCGCGTCCGCGGCTAATTTTTTTCCTAGGCACCTCTTCAAAAATGGTTCAAATGGCTCTGAGCACTATGGGACTCAACTGCTGTGGTCATAAGTCCCCTAGAACTTAGAACTGCTTAAACCTAACTAACCCGCGGACATCACACACATCCATGCCCGAGGCAGGATTCTAACCTGCGACCGTAGCGGTCATGCGGTTCCAGACTGTAGCGCCTTTAACCGCTCGGCCACTCCGGCCGGCAGCACCTCTTCGCATGTCCCTGTACCGACGCCCTGAAATCTATCACGTAATGAGGAAGTAAGGAAATCTATAACCTCACTCGCGACTCATCGAAAAGAAGCGTAGCACGGCACAATGTTAGCGATGAGGTTACTGCATTGGTGTTATGTGAGTTACGGTATGGTCCCTTTGATTAGGACACGTCCGATTTCCTTCACCAACTTTGTACGTTCCGACCTTGATTTGCATCTCGAACTACAGTCGTTACGATCTTTCACTGTAGAAACAACCCGAAGGTAGCCTTACGGAGAAAACCAGATCATGAAGTAGACTTCAGACTGAAGTGATTCCATCGTGTAATTTGTTATATTCTCCGTCCCATGTTAAACAGCATTTACATACTAAATGGTAGGTCTTCTATGACCGATCTGGAGACCGTCAGTGCCATTCAACACTATGCTGTTGCCTTCGGTTTATAAACTCCGTGCAGCAATTATCATTTTGATCATAAAAGGAGCCAAGTAGGTGACAGTAAATTTCCTTTGAGGATGTAGTGGTATAAATTTAGATTGCCCCTTGTTTCTCCCCTTTTTGGCATCCCACATTTTGAACCATGGACTGCCGTCATATTTATCGCAATAGTGGAGCGTTAAGGAGCAAACATTTGCAATATTACGTATTCCTTTCTCAATTACTCAGGTCAGTTTAAAAACGACACGTCAGGACATGACGAGCCGATTTATGCAAATTACAAACAGCAAATAATCTAAGGGATAGCATTATTTATGTAGGACGAGCTACAATCTGTGACCTACGAGAAAGGCTGTGAATTAGAACAGAGACCAATCCTGGCTTGTCAGTATACATTGATTATCTTCATAAAGGGTGTGAGACTGCGTAACGTAACTAATTTAACTGACTCTGTTTCGAAATGAATAGTAATATTTTATTCCATCTGAAATAAAGTGTTTCACTTATGTTACAAGCGCCAAGTCCGCAGTTCAGACAGGAGGTCCACCGGCCAATTCCCTTGACAGCTGCCGCATATCCGCACATCGTCTCCTCCCTGAGTCCATCTTAAACAAAGACACAATGCTATGAAATTAAGATTGCCTCTAGTTACTTTCGGTGCATAAAACGAGTTCCTTTGCTTCGAGATTAGCCTGAAACCTGCTGAACATACTGTCAAACTCTCATCGAGTTCCGGGAGCCGAAATTATTTATATTGTTAAGCCAGGACGGCTTCCAGGGGCAATAAAAATGTTATTTTTAATATTTAGTCTAATTGTTGCCCCAGTTTAAAAATTTAAAGTATTCTCGTAATCTATTCATTAAGAGGTATTATCTTATGTTAACACTTTAACGCAAGAGGGAAGGATTATGGTTAAGACTGTGTGTTTGTCGTGAGGGAAAGCAACTGAGAGCGTACAAATACCCGAACTATATTCATGCAGTATTTTAGCATGAAAGAACCCAGCGACTTCTGGCAAACATTACATATAATTTCAAACATACACGAAACTTTCTCTCGGTAACACACCCCACAAAATTATGAAAGGAACAAAGTTTATAGCGTAACTACAGTTTCGCTGTTCGTAAATGCAAACTTCAACGTTGAGCTTATCGTTTTTTTCATTGCCTCCTTCCTGCCGATTCCAATCGCATTACACTTAGCAGACTGTATCCACATATACCTCTAAATGTACCTGCAACGTTATGTCATTATGGTACACATAAATCAGAAAAAATGACATCATAACTATTAAGATGCGTGATGAACTAGCTCTTTCTTGAATTGGAAAGCAAACTACCAAGATTATATTCTTCCACTGTTTAATAAAGAGCTAAGTCTCTGGACTTAGCTTAAAGTTTGTCTTCCCCATATTCCTCGTGTAGAAATTCATGATGGATCAAGCCCTTTCTCTCGAAAAAAGATGATGAACATCGTCTTCATCTTGCATTTTGTCAGCCGATATTTTTGGCAGGCGAGGAAGACGATGAACACCATGCCGCTGACTGTTGCTTGGTCTCTGTATCGTACAGGTTGGTTGGTTGGTTGGGTAATTTGTGGGAGGGACCCAAACAGCGAAGTCGTCGATCCCATCGGATTAGGGAAGGGTGGCGAAGGAAGTTGGCCGTGCCCTTTCAAAGGAACCATCCCAGCATTTGCCTGAAGCGATTTAGGGAAATCACAGAAGACCCAACTCAGGGTTGCCGAACGCGGGTTTGAACCGTCGTCCTCAGGAATGTGAGTCCAGTGTGCTAACCACTGCACCACCTAGCTCGGTGATCGTATGGGTAGCACCAGGTCTCATCACCTGTAGTGATACGTATATCCAAGAACTCGTGACCGTGATGCTTCGAGCTCTTCCACGAGAATCGTTTGCAATTGTACAACCGGTGACAGAAGTGTGTTTGTACGTAATAATGCTTGTAGCGTACTAACGATGATTCGTGTGCGGCCGCGCACAAGGGAACCGGCAGCGCGGGTTGACGGCCTCTAGGGGCAGCGGTGGACGCTGAGCCATGCCGGTAGCGGAAGATGAATACATGTTTGAAAGTATACCGAATATTCGTGTTTTTCGATTATTCGTGCATCTTCTCCCCCGGTTTACCCCGAATAATGTACTTTACTTTACTCTGAAGGCCAGTAAAGGTATTTTGGAGCTCTTGCTTCCTTTTTTTCTGAAATCATTCACCAAACTTTTCGAACGTTCCTTCCATTACATACGAAGAATAATCAAAGTCATAATTACCCCCTCTCATAGATAAAATTACGTAATTAACTTTTTGTTCTTTGCAGATACATGTCTGCAGTCCTGGTACACCGTAGTATGCTTCCAGACGTGTCAAACCAAAATGGCGCAGCCCATTGTTAAAGAGGAGTATCATGCTGTACGCATAAATAGTTTTTGGCAGCAGCGAAAATGTAATTGCTGTGTAGGCTAATCGTGTGACTTCTCTAGCCATCTGAATTGGCATGACACAGCTACTACATTCCCACTTCTGCCGAGGAAGAATTACAACCAGACACTGCAACGGGATGCGCCATTTTGCTACGACTTCTCTGGTTGCGTGCAGCGTTACTGAGACGAGGATATTTCACTGTTTACCACGTTTACCACAAATGTACCTAAATACAAGGGAATCATTAAATGCGCAACTTTATTTCTCCGAAGTGATACATATAACTTTGGCGGTCCCTCGTACATTTGTGAAAGAGCTTGTAATGGCGTTAATGAGATAATTGAAAATTAAATCGCATAATGTGAGCTCCTGTAATGCCAGGTAGGTTCCTGGGTATGTAAAACCCCACACCTCTAAATCACAGTTATTGTCACAGCACATGCATCAAACTACTTCACGACACAAAGTATTAACTATTCCGTGCAACTCCATTCTGATAACGCCGATGTTTGAAAGAGCACTATGTAAGATTATGCTGCCTATTTACAAACATCTAATAAGGTCTCACAAAAAGTGAAGTACTACAGACGGAAGTGAGAAGCCAATAGTTCTTGATAGGATAGTTGAAGAAAATATATTGGTCCAGTGACACATCTGCACATCTGTCAATAGCCACTTATCGAGCCGTTCTGTTCGTCCGTCTTAGAGGACCCACTATTTTCATTACTTACCATATCTAGTGCCATCAAAGACATCAATACACAATGTCACATTCATTTTATTGTATAGCTGCACCTTAAACGGAGTGTCCCATGAGGAATGGTCAATATTCAGGGATACGACAGGAGCGGTCATTCAAAACAAAACAGTCTAGTAAATATGGGTTTCAAAATACGTATCTTATTAGCTATGACCACTGATGAAAAAGTGCTAATAGCTCTCAAGGTATGCGTTTTAGAACACACGTTTACCTCACATTTTTACTGCGAATGATCGTGCCCACCATGTCAAATTAAGGTCTATATTTGATACCAACAGTCTTCTCTAGGCCAAGAATGCCCTCATTGCCTTCTCTACTGGTGTACTTTTTAGGTCATCCTTGCTTCATCTGTCATGGGTAATTTTGATTCAAATGTAGCAGAATTCCTTAACTTCGTCACCACCAGTTTTGATGTTAAGATTCTCACTATTCTCATTTCCGCTACTTCTCTTTACTTTTGTGGTTTTTCGGTTTACTCTCAATCGATATTCTGTAGTTAATCATGTATTCATTCCATTCCACAGGTCCTGTAACTCTTCTTCAATTACATTGAGGATAGCAATATCACCAGCGAATCTTTTCACTGATATCCTTTCACTTTTAATTTTAATCTCGATCTTGAGCCTTACTTTTATTGTCATTGCTTCTTTTTACATACAAACGGAAAAGCAGGGACGAAAGACTACTTCTCTGTCTTACACCGTTTTCAGTCCGAGCAGTTCGTCATTAGTCTTCCTGTCTTATTCTCCCTCAAGTTTCTTGTATTTATTGTATATTATCCTATTACATCAATATGAAACAACAAGTAATGCAATGAAATTTTGAAATAAAACTTGCAACAAAACGACATGAAGGATCTAGTGCATCGATAAGATTTTGAAAGATAGGAATATGGTGATAATGAAAGCTTTGACAATCAGCGCTATATGATGGTCATAGTCAGTACTTAATGACGAAAGGCGTTTAATTGCCTTTGACAGCATGTAAGTCAAATATCTTTAAGCCCTGTAAATGAAATACTCCCTCGGTGTTTTTCTGTCTATATGAAGGCCCAGTTCAGGAACTGCTGCAGGATTTTTGATACGGCTTTCATGAATTCATAGATGGACTCAAGAGGAATGTCCGTCTACAGAATTTAAAATTGTGTTAATGATGAGTATGCAATATACGTGTTAGCTGGTCCATATTTAATTAGCTTTCGGATGGACATCTCGTGGCAATAAAGGAAGCTAAGAGCTCGCAGTTTACAGAGTAGTCATTATCAAGCAAGAAAAGCAGTAAACGGCTGCCGCATTCCAGACAGCATCTAATCTTAATTATTATCTAACTTATACTATGTACAGACATAGATTAATATGTATTAAGCCCCCTACCACGTTTTTCTTTCTGTATGTGAAGGCTAACCTCATAAATCACTGTAGAAATTGTAAAATGGTTTTGCAGATAGACTGGGTCATGAGAGAGGATTGTAAATATGGTACAGTGGAAGTGGATGGTTAGGAGACGTAAACCTTCTCTAGTTCATGGGGACCATCTCTACAATAATCGGTGAAAGCTTACCATAATTTGGAAAAAAAATCCACTAGTTGAGGTATACCATCACTGGCCCGGTTAGTAGAGGTATACAGTAGCAGATTATTAACTCTGTGTCGAAAAGTGGTACCAGGCATCGACATGAATGTAATTGTCGTCAGTAATGAAGAACATTTTGGAATTAAAAGTCCCCGTAAGAATCGATATTTGGACACGGTTGATCTTCATCAAGTTTACCCTCTGAAGCATTAGCGAACTTCCATTCTGAGGACGACCTTGGATATGTAATGTACAAACAGAACATTATCAGTGAGAAAGGAACTGAAATGTTGCTGAATAATGATCATAGCAAATCTACAATGCAAGAGAGTAATATACCAACAAGAACAGAGGTTGGGAACCGTGAGAAAGCATGTCATACAGACAGAACTGAATACCGGCTGACTGATTTAGTCGATTCAACTCGCGCTAATAAAAAAACGCACAGAACTGAGGTGTACAAGTGCTCAGAAATGAAATGAAATGGCGTGTGACGAGGGCCTCCCGGCGGGTAGACCGTTCGCCTGGTGCAAGTCTTTCGATTTGACGCCACTTCGGCGACTTGCGCGTCGATGGGGATGAAATGATGATGATTAGGACAACACAACACCCAATCCCTGAGCGGAAAAAATCTCTGACACAGCCGGGAATCGAACCCGGGCCCTTTGGATTGACAGTCGGTCGCGCTGACCACTCAGCTACCGGGGGCGGACTGTTCTCAGAAGAAGAATCACAGCTGTCCTCGGATCGTCTTTTGTCACCAGTGGAAAGAGGGTTATACAGTTACATCTCAAGTTCCCGCTTTCGAGAAAGGATGAGGAGAGGCAAGCTCGATGTTGGATGTCGTCCTCGAGATAACGGCTGATGGCTTCTACCGAATCAGGACGAGAAACAGTGTGCTGAGCCAGCTACGAACAAGGTAGTAAACTGAATCTTTCAAATATTTTTGGAAGAGACGATACGACATGCAACTGCAACTACGACTGCGACAGCATTTTGTTTCAGGTCCCAGTTAAATACGTGCCCTCTTAGAATAATCTCAGAAAGGAAAGTTCCAGCAAAGTTGCCCTGGAAACATTGCTGACATGTCAGTCGACGGGAAGCTGATGGGGATCCTTCGATTGCAACTGCCAACGCAAACGTCATCTCGGAGATGATTTTGCAAAAAATAAAAATACGTTGTACAATTCTAAAAGCCATGGTTCATTTACTTGCTGTAATAAATGAATTCTCTATAATACGACTATGTTACCAAACTGCAGCTCCTAAAATGTAGCTTTCGAAATATTACTCTGTTTCGTTACTGCAAAAAAAAATGGTTCAAATGGCTCTGAGCACTATGGGACTCAACATCTTAGGTCATAAGTCCCCTAGAACTTAGAACTACTTAAACCTAACTAACCTAAGGACATCACACACACCCATGCCCGAGGCAGGATTCGAACCTGCGACCGTAGCAGTCCCACGGTTCCGGACTGCAGCGCCAGAACCGCACGGCCACCGCGGCCGACTTCGTTACTGCAGCCATGGTTTAAATTCCTTATCTCTTTGCAGTGAAGGTATGCCTTCACTAGACATGGTGAATCATCCCTAGTGGATGTTCGTTGGTTACAAGAACTGGACTCAATATTTCACTTTTATTGAAACGGTTATGGGAGGTGCACCATCATCAGTGATGGTATACCTTCTCTGAAACTTCCACTGTAATATGTATAATCTATACCCCATAAAAATCATCCGGCTGTAAATATTTAGTAGCACGCTTGCGGAGCCTGCGAGGATCTGTAGCTTTCGCTGCTGTGGACGTGTATACACGTCCGGCTAGGCCGTTCCCCAGGTGCTGTGGAGGAGCACACGCTCGCAGCTGGAGTTTTCGCACCGTGCTATGGACGTCTGTATTCGTCCTCAGCCGCCGACCTCTCACTGTTGAAGATGTGTTACTTCCATATCTCTGTCAACACGAAAGTATTGAGTATTTATCATACAATATATCTGCCCCATAGAGTGCTATTGTTTGCAAAATAGCCTCGTTTCGATATCTTGCATCGTTTACGAGATATAACGATTGTTATGATCACACAATTCGCAATGCGCAAGGACGTCGTCCTTCGAATATAAAGCCCAATAACTCGACAGCCAAATGACATATCGTTCTGCTCTTAATTTTAAATAAAATTTCGATATCTTATCTACATTCCATTCACTGCAAAGTATGAGCTAAAAGCAACCATACGCAAAGTTTACGCAGTGAATCTTTACCACTGCAAATTCTTTAAATTTCATGCAGTGTTTTACTTCATTTTACGCAGAAAGTATGACGGGTATTCATTCGGCTTTCCAGGCGGGAAGGAGCGTCGGTGCCCGGCACGAATCCACCCGGCGGATTTGTGTCGAGGTCCGGTGAGCCGGCCAGTCTGTGGATGGTTTTTAGGCGGTTTTCCATCTGCCTCGGCGAATATGGGCTGGTTCCCCTTATTCCGCCTCGGCTACACTATGTCGGCGATTGCTGCGCAAACCAGTTCTCCACGTACGCGTACACCACCATTACTCTACCACGCAAACATAGAGGTTACACTCATCTGGTGTGCGACGTTCCCTGGGGCTCCATCGAGGGCCGAACCGCACAATAACGCTTGGTTCGGTGTGGTGCGGCGGAGGGCTGAAGTGGACTGCGGTAGTCGTCGTGGGGTTGCGGACCACTGCGGCTGCGGCGGAGACGGAGCCTCTCCGTCGTTTCTAGGTCCCCGGTTAACATAACATAACATGACAGATATTGAAAATAGATTCAGTTCTTTATTGATAAAAGATATCAGCTGTAAGAATGTGGAAAAATTAAGCTTTTTCACCAAATAGTTAGGGAAAAGTGGAATGCGAAGTAGTTCGTATCGGCGGGAACGTCGTCTCTCATCAGGGACACCAGCCTTTAGCTAGCAGAGCAGCAGTACAAAAGCCGCATCAGCACGGAGTGTAGGCAGCACGTCTATAGCGGCGAAATGGCTAGGATCAAATACAAACAGCGTGTCAGGTGTTGCCCGATGCTGGACCATTTGCAGAAAACTCGTATGTCATGGGAGATCCAAAAGTGGAGTGGAATGGATTAAACTGTTGAGACCAACACATTCCCCATGTGCCATCTTTTTGGTGCGGGAAACGCCTCCTGGATGTGTCGATAGGTGTCCAAGGTGGCTATGGCAATACTTTTTTTTTTTTTTGTTCTCGAGCAGGCCTTACAGTGGGAATACCTAGGCTTGGCGTCCACTGCAGAATCTGGTGGGGCAGCTTCCTGAGGCGACCTGGGGTCGTGACCAGAGCGGGAGGTGCGTGGCGGCCGACCAACGCCCTGCGGCCAGAGGTCAAGTGGGAATCGATAGCTGGCGGTGGCTGCGAGCCGAGTGGCAGCCGGCGCAGACGTCGCCACGCCAGCCCAGGCAGCGCCACGCCACGCCGCGCGGATAATGGCTCCATTGTGCGCGCGAATTAGGACAATTACTGCTCAACACATTACCTGCAGGTCCGGCGCGGCCCGCCACGCCACGCCCAGCTGGCTGGCTGCCGTCCGCGAGGAAATGTGCCCAAGATGACGCCAGGCGGCCGCGGAACGAGCGACTCTTAGTGGTTATTACCATCTGACGTAACACGTTAAACCCTTTGTTCCAGGTACTTCGCTCGGAGCTGAGTCATAGCTGTTGATATTTTATCTACAAGGCATATCTGCCGTACCATCAAAGAACTGTGTATAAAAGACCCTTTCTTTGTGGAAAATAGAGGAAATAAAATTTTTCGTAAACATATCTACATCATACTCGGCAAGCCACCTAATGGTGTGTAGCGGAGGGTACTTTCGGTACCACTATTTGATCCCTCCAACCCTGTTCAACTCGCGCATAGTGCGTGAGAAGAATGGTTGCCGGTAAGCCTCTGTATTGGCTCTAATTTCTAGAATTTTCTGCTGTGGCCGAGCGGTTCTAGGCGCTTCAGTCCGGAACCGCGGTGCTGCTACGGTTGCAGGTTCGAATCCTGCCTCGGGCATGGATGTGTGTGGTGTCCTTAGGTTGGTGAGGTTTAAGTAGCTGTAAATCTAGGGGACTGATGAGCTCAGCAGGGTTAAGTCCCATAGTGCTCAGAGACATTTGTACCATTTTAGAAGTTTCTCCTCGTGGTCAATACGCGAGATGTAGGTGGGGGAAGACTCGTCCTGAAAAGTGTTATCCCGAAATTTCAATACTAAATCTCTCCGTGATGCACAACGTTTCTCTTGTAACGTCTGCCAGTGGAGTTTGTTTAATATCTCCGTAACGCTTTCTCGCCCAATAAACAATCCCGTGATGAAACCCGCCGCTCTTCGTTGCATCTTGTCTATCTCTTCTATCAGCCCTACCTTATAGGGATCCCAAATAGATGAGCAGTACTCAAGAATCGGGCGAACAGGCGCCTTATGAACCACTTGTTTTGTGGATGAGTTAGATTTCCTTAAGATTGGTTCAAATGGCTCTAATCACTATGGGACTTAACATCTGAGGTCATCAGTCTCCTAGATTGAAACCTAACTAACCTAAGGACATCACACACATCCATGCCCGAAGCAGAATTCGAACCTGCGACCGTAGCAGCAGCGCCGTTCCGGACTGAAGCGCCGAGAATCGCTCGGCCACAGCGGCCGCCCTTAAGATTCTTCCGACGTATCTCAGTCTTTTGTCTGCTTTTCCACCAATCTGTTTTATATGTTAATTCCACTTAAGGTCGCTATAGATAGTTACGCCTAGATATTTTACGGCAGACGCTGTTTCCAGCTTTTCCTTGTTATTACCACGGTCTATATGTAAACATTTATAAGTTCAAGTTCCAAAATGTCAGATGCAAATTTCATAAATCAAGGTGTTCGACAAGGGCACAGTCCATCGCGAATTTAATTTATTTTAAACACTGCCGGAAAAAAGAAATCGCAACACGAAGACCGAGCTGTGCGACATAAACGAAAGTTGGTGGGCGTATTTTTACACCTGAAAGATCGTGTCTATTCATGTTTCGCACCATTCAAATGAGTGGTGCTAGTAGCGCCCCTATCAGGATGTAGATCAGGTTTGCTTCATACACGCGCTCTTCGGTCGTGAGCGTTAGTTACCTTTGGAATTGAACGTGTAGTTGATGTTAGTCGAGAATGCCTTTCAGGCGACAAAGACGCCGTTACCAACACCTAACTGAGTTCGAACGAGGTCGTGTAATAGGGCTCCTAGAAGCTGTATTATGTCCCTTCTGTGGTGCTGCAGAAAGTCAGCAGTGGTCACGAGATTGTACAGTCGGAAAAAGACCGGACTAGGGACGGCTAAATGACACTACCGAGACGGAAGACCAACGTTTATGCCGTATGTCTCTGGCACATCGTACTAGATCTGCAGCAGTTGGCACCACAGTGACACAACGAATTGTTACAAATCGGTTACTTCAAGAACAGTTCCAAGTCAGATACCCTGCAGCGTGCGTTCCGCTGACCCTCAAAAAAATGGTTCAAATGGCTCTGAGCACTATGGGACTCAACTGCTGAGGTCATTAGTCCCCTAGAACTTAGAACTAGTTAAACCTAACTAACCTAAGGACATCACAAACATCCATGCCCGAGGCAGGATTCGAACCTGCGACCGTAGCGGTCTTGCGGTTCCAGACTGCAGCGCCTTTAACCGCACGGCCACTTCGGCCGGCGCTGACCCTCAACTTCAGTGGTGTCAAGCGAATACTCACTGGCGGACTGGCGAGATCTGTTGTGTTTCCTGATGAAAGCTCGTTCTGCCTCGGTGCCAGCGATGGCTGCGTGTTGATTAGGAGGATGCAAGTTGAGGGCCTGCAAACTGTCTGTGCACTAGACACACTGCACCTACACCTGAAATTACGGTCTGCGGTACGATTTCGTATGACAGCAGGAGCACACTTGTGGTTATTCCATCCATCCAGACTCCCAATCTGTACGTCATATTGTTGAGTCGACTTGTTGTGATGCCATTCGGGAACAGCATTCCAGGGGATATCATCCTACAGGATAACGCTCACCGGCATACTGCTGTTGTAACCAAACATACTCCACAGAGTATGTTGCCATGACCTGCTGAGTGTTCTAGCAGTAGTGGACACCAAAACTCCTGAAGAAGATTCCAGCAGAGGGGTCGAAACGTCGAACATTTTAGAAGAAACATGACGCGGCCTAATAATCCAGATGATTTTAACTTCATAAAGGTGGTTACTAGGAAACCATGCCCAGTCTAATGCCAACGATCGCTCTTAGATTTTCCACCCATTTCAGAACATCAGTGTTTCATGTCCAATACTGTATTATTATTAAATTATGTCTTCAGGACATATGTAGTGTGAGTCTGAGATAAAATGAGAGAGAATCCAATCAGATTCATATACTTTTAGTGAAATACGAGAATCTGAAGTTGGCAACTGCTTTCCGAGACCGGTTATGTGAATATACTTTATGTTTTATATATCTAATCGTTGACATTACTAAATAATAATATAAACGTTACAAAAGTCGCATACGTGCAGTCGGCAGTGAATCAGTTTACAAATAAGATTCATACTTGTTTTACCTCATCGTAGTGGAGGAGTGACCTGAGCAGTCATTCCCTCAACAGTGTCTCTATGCCGAACTTGCTAG
The DNA here is from genome assembly GCF_023898315.1 of Schistocerca nitens. NCBI lineage: Eukaryota > Metazoa > Arthropoda > Insecta > Orthoptera > Acrididae > Schistocerca > Schistocerca nitens. The sequence goes on along the minus strand of NC_064619.1, from coordinate 382,356,613 downwards.
TATCTGCAGGGGGAGGGGGGAGGGGGGGAGGGGGAATGTCCGCTTTGTAAACAGGAATCTTCCAGAAGAAAGCTCCGCTCAAGAAGGACAAGGTCTTTGAAATTAATTGTCCACTTTCTTAGGTGATTCCTTGAATAATTGATAGTAATGTGTTAACTACCCAGAAACACACAACATCGCTCTCCTGTTCCCGGGAGCACACTGATATGAATACATGAGTTTCAATCTTTTCAACTGTCCTGAAATCAATCTAGCCAGTTACATGGATTATTAATAAAGCAAGTGATAACAATTTTAGTACAAGTGCTTTCCTTCATATCCATTCTTCGATGACTACTTACAATAGTTATTCACATTAATGGTTCATTTCTAAATTTATCAGAGAAATTAGGTTTAACAAAATTATTGGTACATATTTTCAATATTTTAGAGTACTGTTCTGGCTTGTTGGAATTCGTGCAGATCCTACGACTCTGTGCTGCATTATTGTAGGACAGACCGTACAGGTTTACAATCAGTACTGCATTTCTAACGTGTAGCAGCAACAAGCAACCAGCCACAATTAGGCTTCGGTTTATTCTATTGAAAAAGCGACGTTTCCGCTGTCCAGTATACACATTTATCCTCAGACAGATGGAATCCTTTCATCAGACCAAATGGTGTGTTGATTTATAGGTCAGTTGCTGTGAAATGACGTCTGGGAGCTCCCCTGTAAATCAGCGCCCAATGTGTTTTGAGAAGTCCAACACTCCGTCTGACGATGAGTTCATAAACTCGACACCGGTAACGGCGCTTCTTCAATTAAGTAAACCAAAACATAATTGTGACTTCTTGTTGCTGTACTTTATAAACATCCTGTATCACACAGCATCCACGGTTCTCCAATAATAGCGTTATTTGGCAAAACAGTAATGGTACCTTTCATGCTGAGACAGTAGTTTTCCAGCATTCGCACAGTGAATCGAAAACGTCAGTTTGCTTTACTAAGACTGAAATTATGTTACCATTCCATTAAACGTTCACACAGAGATCACATCCAAGTATTCGTGTGACTGCAGATGTGACTCATCAGGTAGAACGTGATTTGTACATTTTGTAAGGCATTATACCATTACATTTTACTACATAAGGAACAAACACCCAATTTCTACATCAAGCCAGTATTACGACAATATCTAAAGATAAGCTTCTATAATCTGTTTTTTGAAAGAACGCTCTAACTGATAACCATGCCATCAAAACAATTAATTTTGTTATAACATTAGTCACAGACGCAGTATATCATTACTTATATCGATAGCGGCTACTTTGCAGTTCCATTGGGCTTATATTAAGTGGCGCTATGGAATTTCTGAGTGTCCTTAAGTTACACACGAAGTTGCGATAATTTCAGCGTGTGACAATTTCATTAGGTTTTTCGTTTACTTTAACGCATGTACATCTTAAGACACTATTTTAATCGGTGAAATCTCCTTCAAATAAATTTACCAAATGAATATAGAAATGATTACGTTGGAAAAATTTCACTACAAATCATTTTTTTCTTCCAAAACATAAATGTAAAAGTAAGTACTTACTTAACTACAGTTTCTTTTGAAACATTTACGAGGTCACCGATGAAAGGCACAAAGGCGCAATCTAACAGTTGAAAAACGCCTGAAATTAGATTTCAGAGTTGAGAATGAAGAGGCTGTTTTTGAGCAGGCACGTGCTTTTTTATATATAGTCATATGCTGCCGAAACCGGTAATTTAACGAATATTACAACACTATAAATATATTTTTCTATTTCTCGCTCACGAAACCGCTATCACTACACAAATTAAATAAAAAGAAATCCTTCATGGAGACTATAGCATTTCGTTCAGAGCACAGAGGTACTTTAAATGTGTGCCTCAAAAGATTTCCATTGTCATTATGAAAGCACATTAGCTCATGAAAACGTGACCCTCTTTTATTACTAAATAAATAAAAAGATCTGAGACATTTAGATAACTCAGACAAATTTCCCGTTGCATCCTGTCTTTTGGCTTATGGTTTGACGGCGTCAGTTTATCAGTGATAGGTCATTATGGCGTTGCCTGCAGACATATGTCTTTTTTCTTGGTTTAGACATTAATCACAGTCCGCGACATATTATCCTGCCTATTCTTTTTTTTCTCCTGTTCTCTTACAATATTAATGTTCGTTACACGAAAAACATTCGTCGAGAATTGGATGCAGATTCTGTGTTATGCACGTCAATATGCGACAAAATATGCATATTGCTGTGCTGGTGTTTAATCGTAGTCGTCTGAACTTGTTGTAAAGTAGAGGGCTTCCTCTGAGCCCTTCCAGCCTCCTGACAAAGAGCGAGTGATTAAATAAAATTTTATTTGTAATTCCGATCACAGTCTCAGACTTCCCGTAAAATTACGAATCAGCTGATATAGGTAACTGGTTTCTCAGTTATTAACCCAAAGTAGATGAAATTAATCCATGCACATTAAAAACTTACGATTGCATGTATGTATGCATGAATACTCCACATCTCCACCTAAACCACTGAATCGATTTCAGCCAAACGTGGTAAACTTACTGCCTGGAAAAAATGACTGTGAGGGTAAAAATCATCTCCCTCTCAAAGGAGTGGGGGTGAAGAAGTTGCGAAGAATGAGAGCAGTTCAAGACTTGCAACAATCCTTGAAACATTTCAAAGAATTCTTAGATATTTTCTCACTGCCGACACCTTCTCCCCCGCCCTCCCACTTACACACAGAAGTTTATCGCTTTATCGCCTACTTCATATGTGCTGTTCATGCAGTAATACTGCCGCATAAGGCATGACGTTTTAATTTATGATTCTCTTACTTCTAAATATATTCCCCAACACGTTTTTCAGACAGTATTCACATATTCCACTGAACGTACCTAAAAAATATATGATTTTACGACACACAGTTGAGGAGATACGAGGTTACAAATACTGAGATGCGTCAAAAACGGCCGCGTCATGCATGACATATCAATTTTTTGCTTCTGTACTACCAGCTGTATTCGTAACGCATTCCGCACACAGTATCGACATATACCTCTGGACGTACTGGCAAAATTAAAAATTATGTCATTGTACGACACACAGTTCTGGACACATAATGTATTAACACTGAGCTGAATGAAAAAAAAACTGGAGGGCGCAATTCACGAGAGATGTAAGTGAAATATGTGTATAGCCATGAATAAAGTGTATTACACATGTGTGGAATGTGTGTGACAAGCACGTATGCCGACAAATCAGCAGGGAAAATGATCCCTCTATACTCCTTAATCGATGCCAACCAAACTCGGTACCAATACGAGGGCGTTCCAGGAGTAATGTAAGGTATTTTTTTCTCGACTTCTTTCGGTTTAAAAAATATACAGTTCGTTGTCGGACATCTTGGAATATTCTCGCCTTAGCCTCTCACTTCGAACCGGTAACATGCAGTGGCGCCACGCCACTTCTCCTCCGAAGAAAAAATACAAAGCCGCACAATCAGCCGGTACAATGATGGCGACGGTCTTCTGGGACTTTGAAGAGGTTGTTTTGTCTTATGTCCTCTCTCATGGTGCAACGATCGACTCTGAAAGTGTCTTAGGTTGCCCTCGGGAAACTGAAGAAGCGAGTCCAGTGTATCCGTCGCTACCGAATGAAAACGAACTACTACTTCTTTATGACAACGCAAGGCCTCACGTAAGTCTGAGCAGCCGAGAGGAGCTCACAAAGCTTCATTGGATTGTTGTTCTTCATCCACCATACAGCCTGGATCTCGTTCCTTCCGACATCCATCTGTTGACCCCATGAAGGATGCACTCCATGGGAAGAAGAACATGGATGACGGAGAGGTTATTGACGCAGCGAAGCGTTGGTTCCGACGTCCACCAACAGAGTGGTACTATGCGGGCATACAAGCTCTCACAGTAAGGTGGCGCAAGGCTGTCTCATTGGAAGGAGATTATGTTGAAAAAAAAGTTGTATAACCAGTAAAGTTGGGAGTAATATGGTGTTTGGAATCCTGAATAAAATGAAATCAGCCTGATTTCAGAAAAAGGCACTTCGTATTACTATATGGAGGGAAAAACTGCAGGGATGAGAACCAGGATTCTTTTTGCTATTGTGGTGGTGGTGATAATGTGGAGAGAAACAGAGACGAGGAGATGGACAGAGAGAGGGAGAGAGAGAGAGAGAAAGGGGGGGGGGGACAACGACAAAAAACGGACAGAGAGGGGGGAAGGAAGGTGGTAATGGACAACTGTAAGACTGGAGTAAATGTACACCGTGAACTTCGGGTCCTCAGCTACTTGATCGATAACATGAAACCAAGTTTCGCCAGCAATCGGAGACCGTTGTGGCCCTGCCGACTCTGAGAACTTTTTTCATGAGGCGGAGTAATTTCTGGACCTCGTATTACTTATTACTGCTAATTTCGAAGATGTCGAAATTATATAAAGGCTGCTAATCCATTGATTTAGATTTCAAACCATAGCCACTAAGAGGGGGTTTCTACACGAGACCGTCCCACCTTTCGCGGAGTTGCCCCCACTTCAGTGCCCCTAAGTTTTCAGCTAAGAGGTCAGGATATCGCTGATCGACACAAATCGTAAGGGCCACCCTTATTAAGTTGGTCATTGGGTCCTATTTCCGTCGGTGGACACCTAATGTGTGCGTTGTCCGCATTGATAGAACTGGCGAGAGATGCACTCGCAATGCCAGTCAGTGCAGTTCTTTATTGGAACCAGGAGCCCTTTTGTGGCTAGCTAACACTTGTGCGAATGATGACGCCGTTTTAGTATGCGAGTGTGCTCACACTTCCTGCACTTGGTAGACACCATCGGCCGTGAACCTCTTGTTGGTACTGCTTTTGCTCAGCATCTCTCTCTCTTTCTCTCTCTCTCTATCTCTCTCTCTCTCTCTCTCTCTCTCTCTCTGAAAAGGTGCTAGATGAATTAGGCATCCCCTCTAGCATTTGTTCAGCTACTTCTATTAACTTGATTTGACCTGCAGCAAGATGATGGTCGTTTCCAGTATTTGCGTTAAATAATGTGTAGAGTAACCGCTATTAGAATGCAACAATCAATCGCGCATATTCGTATTTTTACCAGATACGTCTCTGGTCTGTAGTATTCACCTGTTGCCTCATATAAAGAGTTCCATCTAGCTACCAAACCCCTCCCTGAACGAAACGGAATTCTCTGCCACAACGGTCGACATTGGCAGGGGAGACTAGTCAGTGTTCCAGCTAACCGGGAATCGGGGCAAACAGTTTAATTAACTGCCATTAATTTTATCATTTTAGTACCACCCACGCGCGCCAGAGCAAGCAGCATCTGCACTGTCAAGATGAAGTTGGGTCGTACATATGCGTTACTACATTCTCACACTTGATTTCGCTGTTGAGGATATCTTTCTGATAACATCAATCACACGCGCTGAGTAGGGCACAAACCAAATTTTTAATTTGATTTCATTTGTTGTTAAAACGCGTCATTTACAGTTGAGTTACAACTTTCATATTACGTGAAAAGGTAGTATTTAAGCTCAAATGAGGCCACTTGTCTCGAATACGGTTTCTCCTTTCGATACCAGTTACGAGCGCGGACATTTAAGTATTCGTTAGGAGCTTTAGTCAGTTATTGGACTTGAGATTGTAATTTAATTCAACGAGACATAATACGATGTGACGAGAAAGGAACACTGATTTCTGCTACGTTGGCAGGAGACTTTGTGTTTACTGGTTTACATTTGTCTTACGACATTGTGATAATTTATACGGATATTAACGCTGCTCCTCACCTTAGAAAAGCTGAACAAATTTTCTGTGTTAAGCCATAATGACCCAATACTGTTGTGGTTAACGTTGTGCCAGGATAACATATTCTCCAAAGGATATCCACCGACTGTTCTCAACGACTCTTATAGGTGTTAACTTGTCATTTGCTTTCGTGTTTTTCGACCAGACTTATCATCGACGGGAAACACCCGTGGTATTCATTAGAATTGTTTTCGTGGCATCACGGCTGGAAAGATGGCTGTACCTGTTTCTGGATTCCATAGGTTGATTGTTGAGTCACCCATACGATTTATACACAGCAGCCAGTGATAATAAACCAATATAAGCTTTAAAAGTAATTTGGTCTTATTCATCCCAGCTATCACAATAAAGTTGTTCGCTCTCAGTATTAGTCCTTTGCACTACAATGCTCTGAGTATTATGTTTTATAAAGGTATGAAAAGAGGATTTAACAACAAGAGTCACTTTCATAATATTTTCACTTGATACTCCTCAGGTTTTTGAAAAATATCCTGATTTCCGCAAGATACTTTCTTCTTTTGACTGAACCATCTGAACCGCTTGCACGCTGGCATGCGAGGCAGCAACGTGTGAAGTATCTTCTAATTCAGATGTAGGATGAATGGCCGGCCGCGGTGGTCTCGCGGTTCTAGGCGCGCAGTCCGGAACCGTGCGACTGCTACGGTCGCAGGTTCGAATCCTGCCTCGGGCATGGATGTGTGTGATGTCCTTAGGTTAGTTAGGTTTAAGTAGTTCTAAGTTCTAGGGGACTAATGACCACAGCAGTTGAGTCCCATAGTGCTCAGAGCCATTTGAACCATTTGTAGGATGAATGCTGTCGTCACTGCTGTGATTTTCTCCTTCAGCTTTATTCTTCACTCTGTCAGATGCATTTATTAAAGTTTCCAAGTGCTCGGTAGAAATAATCATATCGTCACGATAGTCACACAGGAATTACTAAGTTGGATGCATGAACTGCGTACGCACCAAGAAACGGATAAAACATTACAGAATGCGATAATGCTATGATAATTTGAATGTGATAAGTGACCTGTCTTGCGTAACTTCACACATTTCAACAAAATTCATGCAAAAACCTGCATTGTTACAAAATAACAGAAACGCGAAAGTAAATTTTTACTACCGAAGCCATCGGCACATGTACCGTTCTTTCGGTGGCGAGGTCAACGTGCTGGTGAACGGTAGAAACGATGCGACGTGTGCATACGCTACGTGTCGCTGGTTGTGGCGAAGGCAGCGCGCTCCAGAGGCAGATGTAACTGAATCGAAAAGCACACTGCCCACTAATGGAGGGGCGTAAAATTCCTACGTTGCTCTATTAAAATGCACGTACACTTCCCTGCCCGTGTGCTAGTCATGTTGTTCTATCTTTAGTATACATAAATACAAATTTCAATGCTCGGTAATGTGGTATAAAGCAAAATGGAAAGTACCATGTCCAGTCTATAAGTACATCGCATTATAAGAGTTCCATTACAAAGTTAAATATTATTTCATCAAACTGACTCTTTACTAAAACCCTAACGTTATTCTTACTTGATCACTGTTCCCATTCAGCAGCAGAATCTTTACTGTATGTGAAATACAAAACTTTAAACAAGAAAGCGCAGAATATTTTGCTTCATGTAGTGTAAGCTGTCTTGTAGATAGAGCCAATCGAACAAACTCACTTCTCAGAAAGAGAGCACTTATATTCATATAACATCGAATATTATAGACTTTTCTTTTATTAAACTAGTAAGAAAGTATCAGAAACCACTATAAAACGCGAAGGATAGTAAAAAGTATATGGATGAAGTCTGACACGAAGCAGCTACACACCATACTCATCATGTGTTACTTTCCTAATCTGCGTCGCTACTTATTAAGCTGTGTTGACGCTTAATGATGTACTGTTATACTTTGCACCTCATCCTCTCCTTAAAGCTAAAATCGTAATATGTTATTAACTGACATATCATTATGACAGACTGTACCAAGAAACGTCATACTTTCATAATACGCCAATTACAATAATGATCTAACATTAAACGTATGTGTCACACGATAGATTATTAGAGAACGCATGTTATTGCTATGTATCAGTGTTCCACTCGTAAAGTGAAGCCTACTAATGGTCAGCAGAATTTTTATAACTACACATTGCAGCTGTAGGCTGTGCTGTCCTCAAGTTTCAATGTTCACCCATGTCTCTGTATTGTCACAAGGTATTAGTTCGCACCTGCAGATAGGCAATCCAGTTACCACATTCGCAAAGGGGGCGCCTTCGCTCCTTCCCGGACACATCTTGTTAACGACTTGCACCCACGAATTGACGTTCGCCGCATCAAAACGAAGCCGATATTGAACAACTGTAGTGTGAGTTACAAAGTCGATGAGACGCTCTGTCCACTGATCTGTATCTGTTTTCAGTATTTCTTGTAGTTTTGCCGTAGTTGTCTTCTAAAACCCTGGAAGTACTTACGAATAATCCCTTACATTCTATCCCCCCCCAATCACCCAGCCTCCTTTGAAAACGAAACGACGGGAAATAGTCTGCTCATATTGTTATTTACACTCCTGGAAATTGAAATAAGAACACCCTGAATTCATTGTCCCAGGAAGGGGAAACTTTATTGACACATTCCTGGGGTCAGATACATCACATGATCACACTGACAGAACCACAGGCACATAGACACAGGCAACAGAGCATGCACAATGTCGGCACTAGTACAGTGTATATCCACCTTTCGCAGCAATGCAGGCTGCTATTCTCCCATGGAGACGATCGTAGAGATGCTGGATGTAGTCCTGTGGAACGGCTTGCCATGCCATTTCCACCTGGCGCCTCAGTTGGACCAGCGTTCGTGCCGGACGTGCAGACCGCGTGAGACGACGCTTCATCCAGTCCCAAACATGCTCAATGGGGGACAGATCCGGAGATCTTGCTGGCCAGGGTAGTTGACTTACACCTTCTAGAGCACGTTGGGTGGCATGGGATACATGCGGACGTGCATTGTCCTGTTGGAACAGCAAGTTCCCTTGCCGGTCTAGGAATGGTAGAACGATGGGTTCGATGACGGTTTGGATGTACCGTGCACTATTCAGTGTCCCCTCGACGATCACCAGTGGTGTACGGCCAGTGTAGGAGATCGCTCCCCACACCATGATGCCGGGTGTTGGCCCTGTGTGCCTCGGTCGTATGCAGTCCTGATTGTGGCGCTCACCTGCACGGCGCCAAACACGCATACGACCATCATTGGCACCAAGGCAGAAGCGACTCTCATCGCTGAAGACGACACGTCTCCATTCGTCCCTCCATTCACGCCTGTCGCGACATCACTGGAGGCGGGCTGCACGATGTTGGGGCGTGAGCGGAAGACGGCCTAACGGTGTGCGGGACCGTAGCCCAGCTTCATGGAGACGGTTGCGAATGGTCCTCGCCGATACCCCAGGAGCAACAGTGTCCCTAATTTGCTGGGAAGTGGCGGTGCGGTCCCCTACGGCACTGCGTAGGATCCTACGGTCTTGGCGTGCATCCGTGCGTCGCTGCGGTCCGGTCCCAGGTCGACGGGCACGTGCACCTTCCGCCGACCACTGGCGACAACATCGATGTACTGTGGAGACCTCACGCCCCACGTGTTGAGCAATTCGGCGGTACCTCCACCCGGCCTCCCGCATGCCCACTATACACCCTCGCTCAAAGTCCGTCAACTGCACATACGGTTCACGTCCACGCTGTCGCGGCATGCTACCAGTGTTAAAGACTTCGATGGAGCTCCGCATGCCACGGCAAACTGGCTGACACTGACGGCGGCGGTGCACAAATGCTGCGCAGCTAGCGCCATTCGACGGCCATCACCACGGTTCCTGGTGTGTCCGCTGTGCCGTGCGTGTGATCATTGCTTGTACAGCCCTCTCGCAGTGTCCGGAGCAAGTATGGTGGGTCTGACACACCGGTGTCAATGTGTTCTTTTTTCCATTTCCAGGAGTGTATGACTAACAAGGAGACGGCACGACCGAGGGGTCGGGGATTTGTCCGGAATTTTGTGTGGTGAAAGAGGACCCCTAACACCTCACGTGGTTAAAATATTAGGACGCACTACCCGGAAAATCACGGGAAAAATCTATCCAAAGTTTCTTAGGTGGCTTATGAGTATAAAATGTTAGTACACGGCCAAGCTGCCGTCTGGCCTAGATGTTTAGGGGCTCGGATTCTTACGCCAGATGTCTCGTGTTCGATTCCTCCTCTCGCAGGCAATTTTCTTTTCTTCTGTTTCATTTTCTTTCGTTATTCCACCAATTATTCAGAAAGTTTCCCAAACCTACATTAACTTTAACAAATTAGTTTCATTATTGAATAAAAATTGTTTTCTTTTTGTCCAACAACACAATTTATGGCGGTGGGTTTTCTATTTATCATTGTAAAGTATATAACGAGAAACATTGCCTTTTTAATCAGAGTAACAAAGTCGATTGGAAAACATTCAATTTTTGTACATATAATACTTACAAACAACAACCGCACTGGTAATTATCGTAAAAACAAACAAAGCAACCATTTTTGCGACATCTTGCGCAACATATAAAAGCGGATTTTTTTACAGTCACAGGGCGTTTGCAATAAATCTGTACAAAAACATGCCCCATTAACATTTACGAAAATGTTTCAAGTTGCTGACCATTTTGAGGCAAACCAGGCCTATTGAATCACGTCTCGGAATATTGGTGACGATAATTGATGGTGAATTATAGAATGAATATTTATACAGTCTCCCCGGGAATTAATTTCATCGTTCTGCTGTAACAATGCGCTGCAATTTTGCAAGCAACAGAAGGAAAAAGAAGTGCCAGTGGAGGAATCTAACCCGAGACGTTTGGCATAAGGGTCCGAGCACTAACGATTTAGGCCAGACGGCGGCTCGGCAATGGACTAACATTTTATACTCATAAGGCACCTAAGAAACTTTGGATCGATTTTTTTCGGGATTTTCCGGATACTGCGTCCTAATATTTTAACCACGTGAGGTGTTAGGGGTCCTCTTTCACCACACAAGTCCGCAGCTCGTGGTCGTGCGGTAGCGTTCTTGCTTCCCACGCCCGGGTTCCCGGGTTCGATTCCCGGCGGGGTCAGGGATTTTCTCTGCCTCGTGATGACTGGGTGTTGTGTGATGTCCTTAGGTTAGTTAGGTTTAAGTAGTTTTAAGTTCTAGGGGACTTATGATCATAGCTGTTAAGTCCCATAGTGCTGAGAGCCATTTGAACCTTTTTTTTTTTTTCACCACACAAAATTGCGGACAAATCCCCGACCCCACGGTCGTGCCGTCTCCTTGTAAGACAATAATTAAAATAGCCATACATTAAAACTGGTAGTCAAAGGTTTAACCAACAGTGTTACGTTTCCGCTATTTTATTACAACAAACCGTACAATTAAAACAGGTTTTCGAGAGATCTGCGATTTGTTGGTGCTTAGAAACGACACGTATACATATAGGCTTCAATTAAAAGCCAAAATGACGCTGGAGACTGTACCGAACACAAGTGGCATCATCTGACGTAGGTGGCATTTTACTATCTCATTGGTCCACGTTCAGAATATCTGACGTGCTACGTATAGCCCTGCACGTTCGGTGAGACTCCCCAGCTCTGTCACATCAGACATTCGGCACCCTCAACGCTCAGTGTTCGGATGCAAGGTCCGTGTGCCGACGGCTTTAGTCTGTCTGTATGCGCGTAACGAGGAAAAACGTAAAAAAATAAAATAAAATTACCTGGGACCTAATCAGCAGTAGCTATGTCGACGACCTAGCCGTCAAAAATGAGACCATATTCCCGAGGCCGTGGTGATAGCGGCCTCGGGTCGCCGAGGTCGGCTGCGGCAGGGCTCTGTGGAGGGCGCTGGAGGCTGCGGAAGAGAGCGAGTGGCTCCACGCCGCAGTATTCCACGGGCGGTGGCCGACTTTCAAGCACCCATCCAGCCGCCATTTCGGTGCTGGGCTGCACGGCCCAGCTGTAAATCAGCGGCAGCACAACTCCCACTCCCCCCGTCCCTCTCTCCTTCTCCCTCCCCCTTCTCTCTCTCTCTCTCTCTCTCTGTCTCTCTCTCTCTCTCTCTCTGACCGGAGCCATCACCCGCAGCCGTTCATCTTGGGTCGGCCATCCCCAAATTCTCACTTTCCCTCTATCAGCCCCCGCTCTCGCTCGCTGCTTACCTCGCGATAGCACCGACCGTTATTAATTTCTTCTGCACTCGCGCGCTTTCCACGAGCCGTCACACTATCGCCGTGCGCATGCGCGATCCACTCGCAGCGAACGTGGAGAGAGGTAGGTCAGCTCACCTCCGTTCATCACCGTTAAATACCGTCGTCACTCTTAAGAGCGCCTGTCACGGGAAGGGCAGTGTTTTTAGTATTCCCTTCCTCCTCACAATGTCACTGCTCTATAAATCAGAAGTAGCTCAAAATTCGTACAAGCAATTACGTTTATTACCCAAAGCATTTCTGAGAAAATCAGTTAGATACTTATTACGGTATGAAGTTGACAATAGCATTTATAAAAGATTAAAAACATTTTGTTTGATACCACTCACTGAACAGCATAGAATAACAGTCAGTAACATTCAGGTAAGTATGTTATGTCTCCAATTTCCGCTTCTGATCCTGATATGTTAAAATATTCAAAATTTATTTCACTACAAGATATATGTTTAAAATATAGATCAATATTCACATACGCCACTCTCATATTTTAAAGTGTTCTGGGAGCAGTAGGCAAGGAAGCGAGCGATCATTCTAATTACATGCACCAAATTTGGTGAATTTAACTTCTGTCGTTTAAGAGAAAAGTCTACCTGAATGATGCAAATTCAAGTTTCCGGTAAATCGCAGAAGTAGTTTTCTGAAATTATTAGCTTATCACTGTGCAGTATTAGAAAATTAAAGCTGGATATTCCTATTGGTCACCTATTTCTTTATCCTCCATGATATTTCCCTTCACTTTTTTATTTCTCCTGCCTTTCAAGGTAACAGCTTCTGCATCTCTCTGTGCTTCCGTTACTCACAGCCTGTCAGTACTGAAATTTCGTTGGAATTCTGAGAGCGCCGGTCGGGGTGGCCGAGCGGTTCTAGGCGCTACAGACTGGTACCGCGCGACCGCTACGGTCAGAGGTTCGAATACTGCCTCGGGCATGGACGTATGTGATGGCCTTAGGTCAGTTAGGTTTAAGTAGTTCTAAGGTCTAGGGGACTGATGACCTCATAAGTTAAGTCCCATAGTGCTCAGAGCCATTTCAACCAGTTCTGAAACCGATCATCGAGAAATCCCCTGAGAAGATCTCTGAAAACCAGTTCCCTTTATTTTGGATTAATTGCTTCTAAAACAGCAAGGAATGATGTGAATGTCTTGTATGCAATACACACGCAATTATTGTTGGTGGCTGTTCAACCAAATGCTTTTTACTGGTTGCCTCAAAATTTCCGTTTGGTGTTAAATATCGGTATTGTTGGCATCCCTTACACGAATACTGGAATAGAAAACAACAGCAGTAACTGTGAAGCGGACTTGTTACAAATTCCGAAAGCAAGACCTAAACAAATATATAGTAAGATCTTTGGTTGCAGCTAAACTAGCCTTCTAGATACATCTTTATTTACGTCCTGGAAGTCAGAGCCTTCTAGAATACAACTGTTTTTACGATCCATAACTAAAAGCTGAAAAAAGCCAGGTAACGTAAAATAAGTATTCTAACACATCTTAAAAATAATAGAGGTTCATGGCACCTCTGAAACATTACGTTCCAACTGAATTTACGAACAAACGGAAAAGAAAAATGGTCCATAGACCGTACTTTTTAGTACTCAGCACGAATTGTTTTTTTATACAGCAGGAGTTTTTTTTCAAATTTTTTTGTCTGTGGATCAGTCTGAATGTCACACATTATCTAATAACTAAATTAAATTTTTTTCTGGTATCCTCCAATCTCGGCATGTGTACGGAGATATACAGGGTGTTACAAAAAGGTACGGCCAAACTTTCAGGAAACATTCCTCACACACAAAGAAAGAAAATATGTTATGTGGACATGTGTCCGGAAACGCTTACTTTCCACGTTAGAGCTCATTTTATTACTTCTCTTCAAATCACATTAATCATGGAATGGAAACACACAGCAACAGAACGCACCAGCGTGACTTCAAACACTTTGTTACAGGAAATGTTCAAAATGTCCTCCGTTAGCGAGGATACATGCATCCACCCTCCGTCGCATGGAATCCCTGATGCGCTGATGCAGCCCTGGAGAATGGCGTATTGTATCACAGCCGTCCACAATACGAGCACGAAGAGTCTCTACATTTGGTACCGGGGTTGCGTAGACAAGAGCTTTCAAATGCCCCCATAAATGAAAGTCGAGAGGGTTGAGGTCAGGAGAGCGTGGAGGCCATGGAATTGGTCCGCCTCTACCAATCCATCGGTCACCGAATCTGTTGTTGAGAAGCGTACGAACATTTCGACTGAAATGTGCAGGAGCTCCATCGTGCATGAACCACATGTTGTGTCGTACTTGTAAAGGCACATGTTCTAGCAGCACAGGTAGAGTATCCCGTATGAAATCATGATAACGTGCTCCATTGAGCGTAGGTGGAAGAACATGGGGCCCAATCAAGACATCACCAACAGTGCCTGCCCAAATGTTCACAGAAAATCTGTGTTGATGACGTGATTGCACAATTGCGTGCGGATCCTCGTCAGCCCACACATGTTGATTGTGAAAATTTACAATTTGGTCACGTTGGAATGAGGTCTCATCCATAAAGAGAACATTTGCACTGAAATGAGGATTGACACAATGTTGGATGAACCATTCGCAGAAGTGTCCCCGTGGAGGCCAATCAGCTGCTGATAGTGCCTGCACACGCTGCACAAGGTACGGAAACAGCTGGTTCTCCCGTAGCACTCTCCATACAGTGACGTGGTCAATGTTACCTTGTACAGCAGCAACTTCTCTGACGCTGACATTAGGGTTATCGTCAACTGCACGAAGAATTGCCTCGTCCATTGCAGGTGTCCTCGTCGTTCTAGGTCTTCCTCAGCCGCGAGTCATAGGCTGGAATGTTCCGTGCTCCCTAAGACGCCGATCAATTGCTTCGAACGTCTTCCTGTCGGGACACCTTCGTTCTGCAACTCTGTCTCGATACAAAAGTACCGCGCCACGGCTATTGCCCCGTGCTAATCCATACATCAAATGGGCATCTGCCAACTCCGCATTTGTAATCATTGCACTGACTGTAAAACCACGTTCGTGATGAACACTAACCTGTTGATGCTACGTACTGATGTGCTTGATGCTAGTACTGTAGAGCAATGAGTCGCATGTCAACACAAGCACCTAAGTCAACATTACCTTCCTTCAATTGGGCCTACTGGCGGTGTATCGAAGAAGTACAGTACATACTGACGAAACTAAAATGAGTTCTAACATGGAAATTAAGCGTTTCCGGTCACATGTCCACATAACATCTTTTCTTTATTGGTGTGTGAGGAATGTTTCCTGAAAGTCTGGCCGTACCTTTTTGTAACACCCTGTATAGTGTAGATATCCTGTCAGTCTTACCTATATCAATTGGGTCAAATGGCTCTGAGCACTTTGAGACTTAACATCTTATCAACTTGAAACGCTCTCTCAGGACTGATTATTGTTATTTTTCTATGTCAACACCTCTAGCCCGACTCCTATCCCACTCGCATAAATGCTGATGGTGGTTCACGTCATTGTATTTTACTCCTAATAGTCATATTGTAACAACCTCCCCTCTCCCTTCCCACTGTGTCCTAAACGGAAAAATTTCAAGGTCCTGCAAGGTGAATTAAGATGAAAGTCCCTACCACAGATAGGAGTGAATATTGTTCCTACTTACAGGGTATCCTGATGAATTAGGTAACAGAGAAAGGCTGGGAGCTTCAGTCCGGAACCGCGCTGCTGCTATAGTCGCCGGTTCGAATCCTGCCTCGGGCGTGGATGTGTGTGATGTCCTTAGGTTAGTTACGTTTAAGTAGTTCTAAGTTCTAGGTGACTGATGACCTCAGATGATAAGTCCCAAAGTGTTTAGAGCTATTTGAATTTGAACAGAGGAAGGTTGGCACAATAAAATTTAACAGTGAGACGTGGTCCGTTAAAATTCATATTCATATAGCCGAGAGACGCATTCACTTTCACGCAGGGATAACAATCAGTGAATGCTAGAAAATCATCACGTCGCACTATCCTCTGTGTCCTCGATCGCTCAGTAGGATAGAGTGTCCGCCATGTAAGCAGGAGATCGAGGGTTCGAGTCCCGGTCGGGGCACACATTTTCAACTGTCCCCCCTTGAAATTTATTAATGCCTGTAAGCAACTAATGGTCTGGATTCATTGTAATTTAATTCCTCTTGAGTAGTCCCCGCCCGAAGATCCGAATGGGGGATTATTTTACCTCTGGATTAATTTACCTAAGAAGACGCCATCATCATTTAACCATACAGTAGTGCTGTATATCGTCGGGAAAAATTACGGCTGAAGTTTGCCCTTGCTTTCAGCCGTTCGCTGTACCAGCAGAGCTAGACCCTTTTGGTTCATGTTATAAGACCATGTCAGTCAATCATCCAGACCGTTAGCCCTGCAGCTACTGAAAAAGCTGCTGCCACTCTGCAGGAACAAAACGTTTGTCTGGCCTCTCAGCATATAGCCTCCGTTGTGGCTGTACTTCGGTACTGCTTTCTGTATCGGGAGGCACGTGACACATACACCATTCGTGGGTAATTTGTCTAATAATGCAGTTTCCCTGTAAAGCTCATTTATACTCAAACTAACTTTTGCTGCTTTAGATTGGCTTCAAATGGCTCTGAGCACTATGGGACTCAACTGCTGAGGTCATTAGTCCCCTAGAACTTAGAACTAGTTAAACCTAACTAACCTAAGGACATCACAAACATCCAAGACCGAGGCAGGATTCGAACCTGCGACCGTAGCGGTCTTGCGGTTCCAGACTGCAGCGCCTTTAACCGCACGGCCACTTCGGCCGGCTTGCTTTAGATTTTCTACTGTGTTAACATGGTCAAATTCATCACTTAACAAATTTTTGTTGCTTAGTGTAAAAAACTAGCTGTGTCACTAAAATTGTTTAGGTACGCTAAAGCTTTGTCAACAATAAAGTAATTAAAGAAACTCTACATTTTTACTGGCCAGTTCTGGTGAAGACAACACATTAAATTTTTTGCCTGTTTCATATCAGAAAAAGATATCTTGTTTTCTTTTCCTCAGTCTGTTTTTAAGATTATCCATAATATTATACACATATCACATTGTTATGCAGTTGCTTACGTGGCATTTTCAGTTTTATTGAACAAATATGAAGTTTTTTATTACAAAATGCAAGTTAATTTCAGTCAGTTCGTTGTTAGTGTTAATCATCTGTAAGTTTCGCACAATTGTTGGACTTTTTCCACATAGCTTATCAAATAACTTGTGATGGGTTTCCAATATAAAAAGAATTTATCTATACAAGGCAAAAGAGAGGGCTATCTTGCACCCATGCGCGCCGGCCGGGGTGGCCGAGCGGTTCTAGATGCTACAGTCTGGAACCGCGCGACCGCTACGGTCGCAGGTTCGAATCCTGCTTCGGGCATGGATGCTTGTGATGTCCTTAGGTTAATTAGGTTTAAGTACTTCTAAGTTCTAGGGGATTGATGACCTCAGAAGATAAGTCCCATAGCGCTCAGAGCAATTTGAACCATTTGTACCCATACGTCATTTCGCTTCATGAAAGACTCTATTGACTGATACTATAAGTTTTTCAGTTCTTCAGTTTTTACATCTGAGTGGAAAAATGAGGATAAATTTTCAAAATTATAGTCTCTATGTCATATGAGAAAAACTCATGGCTGCTCTCGTGGAGTTATGCATTGTGCGTGCATGACAATTTTCTTGAATCAAATCTTCTACCAGATCTCTAATATTTTGAAATGAAAATGGTTAACTCTAAAATTAGCTTCTTCTTCCTCTGCACCTATCCCACTGAATTACTTGAAACGTGCCATTAATTGAATCTACACCATATTCACAAAATAAATTAACTTACTTTGAAAGTCATTTTAAGCTGTAAAATATTGCAGCACTAAAGGAATAGTTTTATGTTTCTCTTGTCTGGAGAATCAGTTCTTAAGCAGTAAAATAAATATTCAGTGTTTAGATCATCTATTGCATTTTGAACAACACATGGCGGCAACACATCTATATAACCATTAGTTTTCCGGTACAGACCGTACCGTTGTAGTACAAATAGTGTTTTACAGTGTCGTATGTTAAAATTAGTTCAGGCGCAGTAGCGTTTTCTTCGTCACAGCAACGTGTAGTTTCGCATGTGGCAACAGAAGCACAGTCTAAGTATTTCTCAAGCTCGTCAGATGTTTTTCCTCTTTCCTGATTTAGATTTATCATGTTTTGTTTCCAGGTCTCGCTTAACTTGAAATAACTAGAATAGAAATTCATTTCACCCGCCACCAACCACCATTGCAGCCAAACGTCATATCCATAAGAAAACACACACACACACACACACACACACACACCACATCGTTGCACAATGAGTTTTTCCAGTCACCATGTATTTCATCGGTGGCAAGATAATGATAGCGTTTTGTAGGTGTACATGGATTAAACTATTAACTAAAGCTGTATTTATACGTGATTCACTGTTGCATAATACTATCAAGCCGAAAAATTGAACTTTCTTGCGCTCTATCCGCCTTACCAAAGCAAACTGAAATACGCAACACAAGGCTTTGCTCCGCTATCATAGTGCTTCGACAGCTAGATCGCTGAGGTTGGCAGCAGTCGTCTCGTAAGGACACGAAATTTTCCGACTACTGTAACGAGCAGTACTTCTGCGGCCGCCGGCTAACTTTTCGCAGAACAAAGAATTCACAGGGAAATATTTACTTACTAACTAGTTGCAAAGGATATGAAATTAACGGGTTATGTGTCTTTCTCAATTGAAAGATTGACATTGATGGTATTGACATATGAGATTTGGTTGCATTCAAAATAGAATAATCAGTTCAGGGTTCAGTATCGCAAACGGTCATAACATTATAATACAGTGACAATCGACTTCTGCGGTCTTTCATTAAATTACGCAAAATGAATACTAGAAAAAATCAAACTATGTGAAAGAATGCATTTTGATGTACTTTATTGTTTTCATAAAATATCTAGAACAATTGTCCGAAACTACGTATAGAATTTCATTATAAAGCACAAACCCTTGTTGCTAGCGCCGTTCTAAAGAGGAGCAGGAAAACTAGCACTGGGAGTGCTGCGCTCTGAGGCTTTACCTACGCCCGTACTGTAGTGAGCTTCTACATCAAAAAATAGTACTAGTGGCGACTGCTGGGAGGGGCAGTGGCCAAGGACTGAGCGTGGGAAAGCCTACAACGCCTTCTTTCTGCAGAGATTTCACATCTGCGTCCACTCCAACCATCATAACACAGTCGTCTTTGTATCTCTGCGACTCCTCGTGGGAAGAAGGAGGACAATTTGAAGTTTGGTCTGAATTTAACGGCTACAGCCATTTTGAACAGGTAACGCAATAATCTTCCAAATGATCACTTTGGAAATCATGTGAAGGAATACCATTTTCTCTCTGAATTTCTGAGAAAGGGTTAATCAGCGTTTAATGTTTGGAGAAAATCGAAGCAGATTATAATCTGATAACAAATTAACTTACGAATCAGTCATTAAGAAGGGTCCTGAATGTTTTATTATTACTAGTGGTTGCATTCTTTGTTAGTGACCTCTCACGAATACAAACGTACCCGTCTCGACTCTTAAGGAACCTGCCTACTATCGTAGTGTTAATTACACAGACGAAGTTGGGTTGAAATAACTCCAAGCGTCCGAGAGTTATATATCAGTGCGATGCAATAGAAGCACCAAGGTTCTTAGACCGCCGCATTATTTTTTCCTAACGAGTAAAAAATGTGAAAACTACGTCGTGTTGAAATCCATCCTTGGGTTCCATAGTTACGCTTACACCTCACTCACTTCCCTCCCGATACCCGGCCCCATCTCCAGGACGTCTTGGGTGTATCCACGTCTTACACTCTATTCTACAGTTAATAAATCAGAGTACCATGAGAAAGTTTGACTGAAATATCTCCTAGAGATCCAAGGTTATGTGAAGAGCAGGACAACATATTACTCCCGCCCACATACATTTCGCGAAATGACCATTACCAGAAATTTCGAAAGATCAGAGCTAAAACAGAGGCTAACTGCGAGTCATTCTTTCCACGCGCTATTCGCGAGTGGAACAGATGTTGGTAGGGGGGCGGGGGGGGGGGGGGAGAGGAATCAGTTAGAGGTACCTGAAGTATCTGCGTCACTCACGTTAGGTGGCTTTCGGAGTATGATGTAGAGGTAGAGCTCTGTTTTACATGTCATCCTTATGTACTCTATACGTTAAATTTCGCCGGGAGCGACAGCACATAAACCGTGATAATTGTGGATTTGACGCTTGTGTATTACATTTCCGATTATCTTTGCATGCCCTTCGCCCGTCGTCACACAAAATAATTACCAAACTTGTCTTACCGCAAACGTGTATTTTTTGTAGGAAGTAAATCTATACGTTAAGTTAATTCAAATGTCGCCTGGTGGCCTAGCGGTAACCACCAAGGGTACCTCACTGCGTTCGGTCAGACGACTCGCCACTCCTTTCGTTACAGTTAAAGACTGAGTAAAGTTCTCTTGAAGAAATTTGAAAGATGTCGTGCTACGTCTACACAGTACAACTGACGAAGAAACAGCAATGAAACGTATCTAAAGAAAGGGTAGAAAATGATAAAGAGCTTTACTGAAAACCGAGAGGTCGCAGGGTAAAATCTTGAGCGGACCACGGAACATTTTAATCGGCTTTTAATCTGACCTCTACTTCCCAACGAAGCGAGGAGTCACCTGTAAAGACAAATGGTTTGGGTTCCACGTTCAACTGTCCTATTTTTCCAAGTCGGATAATTGGGGTAGGTAGGGACTTGCAAGTCACCGAAGTCGAGTCCAATTGAAAGACTTCCACTCAGCTGTTGAGCTACATACAGTTATTATTGTTTTTATTATTATTGTTAGTTAAACTTTCTGCAGGAATCCAGCTTCATTATTAATATGTACAACTCTGATCCGTACAAATTATGGAAATTGTCTCCTGGTATTAGGATGCACATGTACCAAGTTCGGTTGAAATTGTACTATTCGTACGCGATCCGGAACCATGCTGGAAAGTAAACAAACGCGCACACACACACACACACACACACACACATACAACGTGAGATGATGCTAGACGTCTCGGTGTTAAGGTTCGATCCATTAAGTGAGAGACGGGCACGCTTTACCGTGGAGAGGAGGTGCGTGTTACGCGGAGCTGCCAGACGGACAGGGGCGATCAATTGGGGGTGGAGCGGCCTCCGGTAGTTAAGCGACGGCGCCTGGCCTCGCCCTGCCGGAATGTAGCGCTGGGCGTGCCGCCCCCGGGAAGGGGTGGGGGCAGAGGCGGAGGCGGTGGCACTTTGGCGCCACGGCTGAAACGATCAACACAGCACGCGAGGCGGACTGCCCACCTGTAATGGGCCAGCGGCCGGGATGCTAACAGCACGACGGCCATCTTCAGACCACTCAATCTCTACAGTTTACTAGAGGAAGGGTTTAAATATGAGTTTAAGACGTGGGATGGACAGGGCTGTTATGTTTAACTTTATTTAATTTCTGTTTAGATGATTTAGTTAAAAACTCTTTCCAACAAAGTAGAGGTGCAAATATAAGAGATCAGCTTCGCCTGTAGAAGAATACCGATCACACTGAAGTGACTGGCTGAAAGTTTACTAATTTGATATGTTCAGCTAATTTGTCTTTTGTCTGAATGTAATATGAATGGTGTACGCTTGTCGCTGGCGCCAGGGGTCATAATATGACGCAATACACTGAGGTGGCAAAATTCACTAGACAGCGATATGCACGCATGCAGATGGCGGTAGTATCAAGTACACGCAAGGTAAAAAAGGACAGTGCATTGGAGGAGCTGTCATTTGTACTCGTGTGATTCGTATGAAAAGTTGTCCGAGGGGGTTATTGCCACTTGACGGGAATTAACAGGCTTTGAACGCGGAATAGTAGCTGGAGATAGACGCATGGGACATTGGCT
Organism: Schistocerca nitens; assembly: GCF_023898315.1. Taxonomy (NCBI): domain Eukaryota; kingdom Metazoa; phylum Arthropoda; class Insecta; order Orthoptera; family Acrididae; genus Schistocerca; species Schistocerca nitens. The sequence goes on along the minus strand of NC_064619.1, from coordinate 382,334,571 downwards.
TTCGAAAGTCGTCAGGGAATTCAGTATTCCGAGATCCATAGCATCAAGAGTCTGCCGAGAATACCATATTTAGAGCATCACCCCCCATCACGGACAACGTGTAGAGTTGTCACAGTTAATAGGCAAGTAAAACTGCAATCACAGAAATAAATGTGGGACGTATGACGAGCGCATCCGTTAGGACACTGCGGCGAAATTGGGTGTTAATGGACTAATGCAGCAGACGACTGATGCGAGTGCCTTTGCTGACAGCACGACATAGACTGCAACGCCGGTGATCATATCGGTTGGATCCTACATGACTGGAAAACTGGCCTGGTCAGATGAGTCCCGGTTTCAGTTGGTGAGAGCTGATGGTAAGATGCCAGTATGCCGCAGACCCGAGCCATGGACCCAAATTGTCAACGAGGCACTGTGCAATCTGGTGGTGGCTCCATAACCGTTTGGGCTGTGCTTACATGAAATGGGTTTGGCCCTCTGGTAGAGCTGAACCGATCATTGACTAGAAACAGTTACGCTCGAATATTTGCAGACCATTCACAGCCATTGATAGACTTCATGTTCCCAAACAACGATCGAATTTTTATGGAGGACAAGCGTCATGTCACCGAGCCAAAATTGTTTGCGATGGGTTTGCAGAACATTCTGGACAATTCGAGCTAATGATTTGGCCACCCAGATCCGACATCAGTCCCGTCGAACAGTTCGTGCACAAGATCCTGCACCACGAACCCTTCCGCAGTTATGGACGGCTATAGAAACATCATGGCTCAATATTTATGCAGTAGACTTCAAATAATTTGTTGAGTCCATGCCACGTGCAGCTGTTGTACTACGCCGGACAAAACGAGGTACAACACCATATTAGAAGGTATCATGAGTTTTGTAAGCTGAGGGGAGAGAGGGAGACAGAGAGAGAGAGAGAGAGAGAGAGAGAGAGAGAGAGAGGGGGGGGGGGAGGAGGAAGCGTAGTTCAGTGTTGCAGATTTGTTTGTCTGTCGACCAATGACATTCGTAGGAGCTTTTTTCCGCTGAATAATGTTTTGACAGTAATGTAAACGATGATAAGACCGAAGGTTTACTCTTAAAGGCAGCTTTATTGGTCATCGTGCTCGCATGCGTTAAGAAGAGAATAACTGGAATGGGTTTGCAGTAGCTGGATATCATGCACTGTTGTACTGCACTATCGCGAGTGTCCACTATTGAGGTCACTGGCATGTTGTAAGAAATATTACGAAGACATTAGTACGAGTAACCTTTAGTGGACGTTCTGTGAAGAATTTTTTTAAGCGTGACTAAAGGCCGAATTTGGAGCGTTCTAAAATACTTAATGGTGTTTCTCATTCCTTTTTATTGTAACTACATCCATGACTTCATTCTAGAAATTAAGTCAGCACTTAAAACAGTAGACGTTGGTTATCACCCAAAAGGGAATTCCAAATCGATCTCACCTTTTTTTCCTGGGATTCAACCCGGATTCCTTTTATTGATAATGTTTCGAAGGTGGAAACTGTGAGAAACACTGCGCGATGTTTCACAGAAAATGAAGAAATTTTCCTGAAAAGCAAAACAAAAGAGTATAACCTATAATTAGCGAAAATGCACGTGACTGGTAAGTTTACTGAGCAGTGAGAAAAGTTAGGGACCACAAGTTGGAACCCATGTTTGCTATACCTTCCAGTGCCACAAGTCAGGAATTTGAATTGAGTTGTAGAAATTACATTAAAGTGATTGAATACTAACTTGTCAGTATTCAGTATATCCCTTACAAAAGTATAACTGAAAGCGCCAGGGAACGTGAACAGGAAACTTGTTTGGAAAGACTACGTTTCCCTTGGAATTCTTGATTTGTTAATTCAGGGAACTGGTATTCGAATAAGACTGGGTAGCAATTTGACTGTCTCTGTAGTATATCGCGCATAAGGACAGACCAGTATACTTACCGAGACGACCGCTTTTTCCTTTCCATATATGCCAACGGGGCAGTACGAAAGAAGCTAACACTGGCGGGAGGGTCAGTCCGCTAAGTGCTACGCAGTGGATAATCTGTAATTATGCACCATGTCGGCTGTCGTGACACGATACGCTGTCCTCCAGAACACCGTCCTCTTGCCACTTCAGTGTCATGTGATGATCAATGGAGAAAAAAATTTCCTGAAAATAGGCACCTGTAACGGTGCCGAAATGTTAACAGGGCTGTTACTGAGCTAAGGGCTAAAGGAGTAAATCATTAAATAACTGTGGGTTCCACAATAAACAGAACTTCTTGCAGATAGCTTGTATCACGAGCAACACAAATTCCGAATAACAGTCTACTGGTGACAGGTAAATATATGACGCTAACAATTCATTGCATATGCGTGTTGCACCAGACTTTATTTACCAACCATTTCATTCAAACTCTGTCGTGGAACATATTGGCTGTCGATCCATATTGATAAGTGAGATTTACTTTTCGTCCCTAGTCGATACATTCACACAGTTGTTCCTCGTATTACAATTGGCTGAAAATCGTTTGACATCTATTGAAGAGCCATTATCGTTATTTCAAACAGCTGGTGGGTCGAGTCACCGTTAATAAATCAGAAGCAATTATTATTCGCTTTGCATCAAACTGAGTGCAGAACTTTCGGAAGCTAGTGGTGGACTTTTTCCGTAGAGCGTAGCGCTGTACATTTCGCATCCAGAATAAATCAGTGCACATGTAAGATTCCTTTACGAAGATAGAGGATAAATAGATGTGCAACAAGAATCACAACTGATTGAGGCCTTATATTTATAGATGGAAGATATATTGTGCTGTTTGAAGGAGCAAAGACCAGCTGCTTCATTCAGAGTGAAGATATACCGAATAGTCTCTGTCTACAGGAGAATACTTTTAAATTTAAATTCGAAGTTGTCGCGTGAAATGAACGAAACGCGCCGCTATTGCACTTCCCGTGATGCAAGCGTGATCCGCACGTGATGTGATTGACGTACTGCAATGCGACAAACGCTGTACTTACATATCGCTATGTACAATCTTAGTACATGGCTTGGAAAACATACGAATGTCGAGTAACCCACAACGGAAACAAGAACATGGTTTACTAAACTTTTTGATACTGTTGCAGTGGACATAACGGTAACGAAATAATGCCGATAACCACCGGCAGGGGTAAACAGAATTAATGGCTGTTAAAGGGTCGCACAGCGGGAAACATGCTATTAGTACGCATTTGTGAATCAAATACACATGTCACGTACAAGGCGTATCACTGAACATCTTTAACGACTGCAACACAATTGAGCCATAGCAAATGGAGCGACGCATACATAAACGTATAGTAGTACCAACAAAACAAACATACGACTTCTCCGTCACACACAAAATTGATGCCCGCGTGCAATCACATGTCTCTCAGACGAAAAGGCACAACTTATGTTCGAAGACATCGCCATTTGCTTGGCGACACCACTCTGCGCGCTCCATCGCGGATCCACTCACGGCTGTTAGTATTTCTGTTGTTGTTGTTGTTGTTGTTGTTGTTGTTGTTGTCTTCATTCCTGAGACTGGTTTAATGCAGCTCTCCATGCTACTCTATCCTGTGCAAGCTTCATCATCTCCCAGCACTTACTGCAACCTACATCCTTCTGAATCTGCTTAGTATATTCATCTCTTGGCCTCCCTATAGATTTTTACCCTCCACGCTGCACTCCAATGCTAAATTTGTGATCCCTTGATACCTCAGAACATGTCCTACCAACCGATCCCTTCTTCTTGTCAAGTTGTGCCACAAACTCCTCTTCTCCCCAATTCTATTCGATACCTCCTCATTAGTTATGTGATCTACCCATCTAATCTTGAGCATTCTTCTGTAGCACCACATTTCGAAAGCTTCTATTCTCTTCTTGTCCAAACTATTTATCGTCCATGTTTCACTTCCATACATGGCTACACTCCATACAAATACTTTCAGAAACGACTTTCTGACACATAAATCTATACCTGATGTTAACAAATTTCTGTTCTTCAGAAACGATTTCCTTGCCATTGCCAGTCTACATTTTTTATCCCCTCTACTTCGACCATCATCAGTTATTTTGCTCCCCAAATAGTGTCTCATTTCTCAATCTAATTCCCTTAGCATCACCCGACTTAATTCGACTACATTCTATTATCCTCGTTTTGCTTTTGTTGATGTTCATCTTATACCCTCCTTTGAAGACACTGTCCATTTCGTTCAACTGCTCTTCCAAGTCCTTTGCTGTCTCTGACAGAATTACAATGTCATCGGCGAACCTCAAATTTTTTATTTCTTCTCCATGCATTTTGATACTTACTCCGAATTTTTCTTTTGTTTCCTTTAGTGCATGCTAAATATACAGATTTAATAACATCGGGGACAGGCTACAACCCTGTCTCACTCCCTTCCCAACCGCTGCTTCCCTTTCATGCCCCTCGACTCTTATAACTGCCATCTGGTTTCCGTACAAATTGTAAATTTCTTGTGTTACTGCAGCTGTAATATGGGCTTTCATGTTGTCCAATGTTGTTGGGACCTGCTGATACACCATATCTTTCTCATATCCCCAGAGAGAAATGTCCGTGGGACGAGGTCCGGCGACCGTGATGGAAATCCTTGAGTGAGACTGCCCCATCCAATCCATCGATGTGGGAATTGCTGATTTATCTGCTGCTGTGACACCTTGGCACTAAGCGCTGGGCATCCATCACGTTGATACCACGTTATTTGACGCAAATGAAGGGACAGGTCTTCCATCAGTCCAGCTAAGGTACATCTCAGGAATCCGCTCGCACTGTCACCCATTAAGAATGCCATCAATGAAATACGGGACAATGATCTGGCGTCCTATAATACTACGTCATACACTGACACTCGACTGACGTTGATGTTGAATCCAGTGTCGGTTTTCTGGTGACCAGTAGTGCATATTGTGTAAGTTGACGCTACCATAGTTTGTAAATATGGCCTCATTGGTATACAGTACCCTGAGCATAAAGTCACGGCCTTGACGCAGAACCTACTGACAGTAGTCTAAGCGATTGAGGGCGTCGTTTCCATTGAGGCCTTGATGTAGCGCTACGTGATATGGGTGGTATCTGTGCCTGTGCAGAATACGTATCACACTTGTTCGAGGGAGTCCAATCTGTCTCTCTATTTTGCGAATACCTGCATGAGAGTTTATTGCCGCGGCTTCCAGAACAGCTACCTATGCTGCTTCATATCTTACGCCTCTGATCCGGATCGGCGTTCGTGGAGACAACCGCCTTGTCGGGTGTATCCTTCGAACAGTATGCATGAAGGTATGTCGTCGGACTGGATGACGTCTATTACGGGACCGCTCGGTCTACACCTTTGCCGCACGCGTGCCATTTTGTAGACATTCTCCGTACAGTAATATCATGTCAAACATTTCGTTATTTGCGAATACCATATCGAATGGCTAGAACACATGGCCAGGTAAATTAATATGACGATTACAACAATGACACCAAATACAGTGTACAGTACACCCGTGTCATGTGCCTATACGTACTTCCACACAGAACAGTCTGCTTCGTAGTCAGCCGTTCCAAGACACCGCGCCGATTTCTGCCCGTTCCTGTACACAACTGCAGAGCCGAAGGGTTGACCTGGACAGTGTAATGGGGCGGCGTGCACTGGCCGGTACTGTTCCGTGGTCTGTACGTAGATAAATACAACACGGACGAGGAACACCGTTATGTACACGTCAGTGTTTGTGGCACGAATCCCTATTATTACTTTCGGCTCTCGTGATAACAGTGAAAGTAAGAATACGTACGTCACTCACATCGCGATTACGAGCAACGTGCGGGTCATGCTTGCATCGTGGGAAGTGTAATAGCGGCGCTTTTCGATCATTCCATGCGTCAACTTCGCGTTATAATTTATCAGGATGTAATTGACGTATTTCGATGCAACGTACACCATTATTATTGTAATTTCTCATGTTACTGATTCCGAATGGAATAATAAGCAGTGTCCATTAAAGCCTGCAGAGTGATGATTGTACCCAGCCGTGCATCTCTTCGTCTGAAGCAAATCGATGGCCAGTTTAGCAGCGTAATTTCTACCGAAATTTCTACCAAAGTCATTTCAGGTACGGTGGGAAGCCCTTACACATCCTCCATATAACACCGATTTCTCACCATGCGAATTACATATTTTTGGAGCCCTGAAGAAAAACACTTGTGGCTGACGATTTGCTTCAGACGAAAGGATGAATCCCTCGTCGTTTTGCAGGCCACATTTTTCCATGAAGCCATTGACTGTCTTGTCTCACAGAGGGATGACTGTATTGACCGTTGTAGCTATTTCTTAAAGAATAGTTTACTTACTTTGTTTTGCATTTGACTGCCCATTGTATAGTCCACGTTCCCTAAATTATAGGATCGATTTCAACAAAATTTGGTACACGTACTACTTATTGTCCGGAACGGAAACAAGTACTGTTGGGATATGTACAACCTAGAATAGTCAGCCACTGGACTGTAATTGGCGAATGTATCGCTGGTGTTCAGTGCATAGCTTTTTTTTTTCAGTGCGTAGTGTTTGTCCCATGTTCTTTTTACCACACGCACAAAGCCTTTCGAAACATCTGACTTTCTTAAAAGCAGATCATTCTTCACGAATCCCAGAAGATCTGCAACCTTGGCAAGCAGTTGGAAGATCACATCCACTTTATTCTTCTTCATTTTCCTTCTAATTTTCCAAGAAATTTTCCTCACCTACAGGATTGTAGCATGTGGTAGCAGTTAAAATGCAGCTGTTGACATGATACATGCTAATGCGTTAATTTTGAATCGATTCACGTTGGAAAAAATTGTTCCGATTTCCGCCACCAGATGTAAACCCAGCGCCTTTAGTTCAGAAAAGACGTACATATATATTTCCATACGTAATGGTTTAGGAACGGGTCTTGGGCTAAAAAGGTCAAACAAGTGAGAGAGACGTAATGTTGATTTTATCATTAGCCGCCGCATACACCATTTGTTCAGTATTTGTACCAATGCTTCAACGAGATGCTGCCCAGCGCCAGATATATACCTGGTAGTCAAAATTGCGACAATGTTCTTCCCAGTGTAAATTTGTTGCGGATTAACGTGTAAGCATATCAATCAAGTCTCGCTGCCATACGATAATTACATCCCACACTGGACCTCGGTGAGTAGCAGCACTTTAATTGTAAACTACCAGACATTTGCACTGGCCATTCCAAGCATTACGCAGAAGTTAAGATTCTGGCCACAGCCTCATCCTACTGGGATACTTTGTTCTAGGTCCTCACTCCCTGGCATTACAACATACGCCATCCGTAGTAATCAACTAAGTACTTCGTACACAGTGTGGATCCACTGACTCTGCGCATGCTTTGTTTTACTCAAAATTAAAGACAAAAAATTTTTTTCTACGACTGACACCCCAGTTACCATCAGTCATATTTTTGACGCAGGCGCGTTTAAATGGTTCAAATGGCTCCGAGCACTATGGGACTTAACTTCTGAGGTTATCGGTCCCCTAGAACATAGAACTACGTGAACCTAACTAACCTAAGGACATCACACACATCCATGCCCGAGGCAGGATTCGAACCTGCGACCGTAGCGGCCTTGCGGTTCCAGACTGTAGCACCCAGAACCTCTCAGCCACCCCGGTCGGCCATGCCCGTTTACTCCACTGTGTAAAGTGCGTTATAAATTTTGCAAACCACCCACCTTGATAATGGCTGAAATTTTGACAGCCGAAATAGCGGTACACGACTACGTGATGTCCCGGATGCCATCCATGAAAACGACTGAATATTTTATCCGCCGGAAGAACTTCAAGAAACACTTGTGCCAGCTTGTTTACTCTAGATTAAGGTCTCCTGGGGAACCTTCCTGCGTAACGCTGACACATTCCCATCGACAGGGACCACGAGGTATACGAGCAACGAAACGAACTTACGACGTAGCATTAGCCGGCTTATGCTCCATACATCGCCAACATTCAGCTCCGTGGAGGGCCCACAGGAGGTCAGTACGTCAATGGAAAGGTGACCGCTAAAGGTATAAACTTTGTCTTCTGGTATCGAGAGCAGTTAAGCTTCATTAAATTCGTCTGAAATAGTAACTCGCCCAGCGCCAGGACTGCTGCAGGCACTTGGAAGTTTATCAGTTTCCGTGCTGCATGTATGACTCACGCGCTTCAGCCTATCAGTCACGTGGCCCTTGATCTGCTGGGCTGTTCATAGAGCGTATTAGCTGTATCAGTCGCCGAGTGCATCGGTTTTTAATATGGTAATAATTACTTTGAAAATGGCACAAAGGACAAAGCAAGATATTGTGACACACACAGACCAGACAGTCTGATAAAAAAGATATAGATAGCAATAAGATCTTTAAATAAGAATGTACATAAAAATGTACCGATGAGTGGATCGGGGTCACTGCAGGGAATTTCTTTCGTAACTTCCTAACGAAGGTTTTGCGGTCGTATGCTCGTGTTGAAAAGTTTTCCTGACGGGAAAGTATACTTACATATTTTATGGACACCTATTTACAAACACCGCGTATAAAGTACTTTGTGTGTGTGTGTGTGTGTGTGTGTGTGTGTGAGAGAGAGAGAGAGAGAGAGAGAGAGAGTGTGTGTGTGTGTGTACTACTGGTTTCTGTTGAGTGTCACAAACGGTTTCAATTTCGTTGCGTGCTCATTTTTCTAATACAATAAGCGAGAAAGAAACTGCTGTAGGCATGCGTATTCAAATACAGAGATATGTAAACAGGCAGATTACGGCACTGCAGTCGGCAACGCATGTGTAAGGAAACAAGTGTCTGGCGCAGTTGTTAGATCGTTACTGCTGGTGCAATGGCAGGTTATCAAGATTTAAGTGAGTTTGCACATTGTGTTACAGTCGGTGCATGAGCGATGCTATACAGCATCTCCGAGAAGGCGATGGTCTGAGGGTTTTCCCGTACGACCATTTCACGGGTGTACCGTGAATATCAGGAATCCGGTAGAAATTCAAATCACCGACATCGCTGCGCCCGGGAAAAGACCCTCCAAGAACGGAACCGACGACGACTGAAGAGAACCGTTTAAGGTGACAGAAGTACAACCCATCCGCAAATTGCTGCTGATCTCAATTTTGGGCCATCAACAAATGTCAGCGTGCGAACCATTCAACGAAACACGATCTATATGGGCTTTTGGAAACGAAGGCCCACTCGTGTACCCTTGATGACTGCACAACACAAACCTTTACGCCTCGCCTGGGCCCGTCAACTTCGAAATTGGACTGCTGATGCCTGTAAAAATGTTGCCGGATCGAACAGGCCTCGTTTCAAACCGTATCGAGCGGACAGACGTGTAAGGGCATGAAGGCAATCTCATAAGCCCATGGACCATGTATGTAAGCAGGGGATTGTTCAAGCTGGTGGAGGATCTGTAATGGTGCGGGGAGTGTGCAGTTGGGGTGATGTGGGTCCCCTGATACGTCTGGATACCACTCTGACTGGTAACATGTATATAAACATCGTGTCTGACCACCTTCAACCATTCATGTCCATTGTGCATTCCGACGGACTAGGGCAATTCCAGCATGACAGTGCGACACCCCACATGCCCATAATTGCTAAAGAGTGATTCTAGGAACACTCTTATGAGTTTAAACACTTCCAATGGCTACCTAGCTCTCCAGACATGAATATTAATGAGCTTATCCGGGATGCCTTGCAATGTACTGTTCAGAAGGGATCTCCACCCCCTCGTATTTTGACGGATTTGTGGACAACCCTGCCGGATTCATGGTGTCAATTCCCTCCAGCACTACTTCAGACATTAGTATAGTCCATGCCACGTCGTGCTGCGGCAGTTCTGCGTGCAAGCGGGGGCCGTACACGTTATTAGGCAGGTGTACCGGTTTCTTTGGCTCTTCAGTGTAGTTCGTCCTAACAGACTGTAGTGTCCGCGCACATTGGGCTAGTGGTACTTTGTCCCAAGCTACCCCGTTGTCTCCACAGACACACACTTTGCTTGGTCGGTCTACGGAACAGTGTCCTTGGCGTCCAACTCCCAAAGTGTTGTTGGATGCGCCGTTGCTGACGACAGCATTGTGCCGTCTGCATCAGATTAATTTCACCCCGTGGGCCCGCGCATCTGCCTGCGAACGAAGCCACATACTCTCGCGCGTCATTACGGCGAGCGCAGTCTTGCCGGCTCGCACGAGTAACAGCTGTGAAGCGCTCATAAATTACAAATATTGGCTTTAGGCTGTCGGCCGGCGAATGGCTCGTCGCCGCGTTTCTCTACTCGACAGATTAGCGCCGATCGACCGCGCACGATACGTGTAAACATCGAGCCTGCTGCAGCTTCGGATAAACACACGCCCAATTCGGATCCGAGCGGCCCGGAACTGCCAGAGATCCACAGCCACCAGCATGTATAATTTAACTTCCCAGCTGCGTACCTGTGAAGTTGGATTTTCAAGTGAACGGCGGCTTTAGAATACGGAAATTCTCGTCTCTAATTGGAATTAGGTTCGCCGCGCCAGCAGCTTAAATTTAATTGCCAACCTTTGACATTAGCAGTAACGTTAAACTTGCGCTGCTAATTAGCTCCAAATTAATGTGCGTCGTTTACATATGTTACACACAGCTACACTTCTTTAGTGGACGCGCAATTAACTTTCAAGCGTTTGTGTACTGGCTCCAGTGCTGCAACGAATATTTTCAGATACCTAATGGCATGCAGTCATACTTAAAACTGCTGCTACTGTTTTTATGTTACTTCTGCAGAAGAGTGCTTTAGAATATGTTTTAACGAGGTTCAATGTATTTACTTCAAGTATTCTCGCAATACTCGTAGTAATTCTGTGTTCGTCGAGAAAGCATGAAACGTCTGTTACTGTGTAATGGCTTTCATATTGGGTGCACACAAGATGTCACACAGAGTAATATTACAGCACCACATCTGATTTTCGATGTGTCTAGGTTTTCTGTTACTTTATATACAGCTATGTTTAGGTTGAATTGATGTGTCACAAGTATATCTGAAATTATAATTTCGAATTCTATCTTGGGAATTGAATATTACCAACAAAACGTCAGAACGGATTATCCAATAACAATATATTAGTATTCCGAACATCCTTAATGGGACGTAACTTGGTTCCATGAAGTATTAAACACTTTTGGGGCCCACATGTGTAATAATATTGTGCTTGATATTTCCTTCTGAAATTCATCTGTTGTGTTACAACATAATAATGCATCTCGCTCATAATTTTTTTACTTACGTCCAGTTGCTGTATTCATTATCAATGGAAATGCGTATCCTCAACTGGACTGGAAAAGGAGATGGTTTTTTTCCACTTCATTAACGAATATTGGACAGATCAGTTTCACTTACAAAAGAACTAAACTAATTATTCAAATCACTCACAATAAAGATCGGTTGTACATTTTCTTGTAAGACCCGTGAAATTTTTATTTTAGGAAAAAACCTAAATCCTGTAGCAATTGTTGCACTTCAGCTACTTAATTTCTCCACCTTATGTACAGAGTGAATCACTAACTATTGTCACCTAGAATAACTCCGAAAGTATGATAGGAGCTGAAAAGTTTGTGGGACAAATGTTGCATGGGACAACGTGGGCCATAATATGACGTTGGTTTTTTGTTGCTAGGTGGGGTCGCGTCAGAGATACGAATGTAAACTTTGTTCGTTAAAATGAGGTGCTACAGTTTGGTACTTATTTTCTGATAGCGGCTATCGAGATGAATCCAATGCTGTGTAACAGTAAGATCTTTGAAGGTCAACTAAGGTCAAAAGGGTGAGATGAACGTCCATTTACATAAGGTGTTCGAAGTGATGACCATTGTTATCAATGCAGTCCTGCAATCTTATTATCATGGACTGAGTGATATTCCTTATCACTTCGGCACTTATCGAAGCACATGCTCTGACAATTCTCTTTCGTCTATCGTGCAAATAGTAAATATTCGCCGAATACGGCGTATCCATCCAACGTGCCGTTGACATGTAAGCACCATTCGACGGTTTCGCAATGTAACACTTATAGGAACGGTAATAGTAGTATCGCCGAATCAAGCGAATGTGAATTATGTACTCCTTCGAAGAATAAGTCGATATGCTTCTCATTTACGGAGAATGCCAACGAAATTCAGTGAGAGCTAGAGACTTCCACGCTGAAATATATCCTCAATGTACTCACACTACACGTCGTACATTTAAATATGTGTATGATAACTTGAGAACAACTGGGTCTTTAACGCATTTGAAACATATCCGGCAAAGGAGAGTTACTAACGAGCAAACGGAAACTGGTACTCTTGACACTATGGTTCGAAATCCTCGTGTTAGTTCGCGTTAAATTGCAAGGGAATCTGGCATGAACCACAGTAGTGTTGTTCGTGTTCTTCATCGCAATAAATATCATCCTTAGCATTTCTGTCTCCACCAAGAATTAACTGGTACAGATTGTATGCGTCGCATTGAATTCTGCCGATGGGCTCAACTTCAGATTCAGAGGGACGACACATTTACTAATTTGATTTTATTATTGACGAGGCTACGTTGACGAACCATGGAAATGTTAATTTGCGTAACATGCATTACTGGGCAACTGAAAATCCATGTTGGTTGCGGCACGTTTCACACCACGTGATCTGTGAATGTATAGAGTCAGACTCCGGAGGACAGAATTATATTTCATCGAAGGAAATCTTAATGGTAGGAAGTACACCACATTCCTACAGGAAACGTTAGGTCAGTTATTCGAATAAATATCTTTAGGAATAAGGTACGGAAAATGGTATCAACACGATTGGTGTCCAGCACATTTTTTGATGATGGCTAGAAATGTGTTGCAGAGACAATTCCCAAATCGTTGCATTGGACGCGCAGGCCGGCTCGTTCGGCGGACTTGACACCTCTGGATTTTTTCTTGTGGGGATTCCTAAAAGATATGGTTTATGAAGACGTTCCAACTACGCCTGAAGGTATCCGAGAGAGAATTGTCAGAGCATGTATTTCGATAGTGCCGAAGTGGTAAGAAGATTGCAGCACTACATTGATACCAATAGTCATCACTTCGAACACATTCTTTAAATGGACGTTCATGCCACCTTTCTGAGCTTCGTTGACCTTCAAAGACCTTACTGTTATAACTCATTGGATTCGTCTCGACAGCCGCTATCGGAAAATAAGTACCAAACTATTGCCACCATTTTAAAAAAAAACAAAGTTGACCTTCAAATCTCTGAAGCGACCGCACCTAGCAACAAAAAACCAACGTCATATTATGGCCCCCGTTGTCACATTCAACTTTTGTCCCACAAACTTTTCAGCTCCTATCATACTTTCGGAGTTATTTTTGATGACTCACCCTGTATAGAAGCGGTTCAAAGGATGTATAATTTACGTAAAGAAAATATTCTGGAAGAAGAGGTAAAAACAGTTTATGTTGTTTAGAAGTACGTATTCCTGTGGATACAAAATGTTCGCTGCTATAATCGGCGTTTTTATCATCACTACAGCGCGGAAGCGTTGTAACAAGTATGTGTGAAAAGATCGCCGCAGAATCGCGTTTTGTGAAGGTGGGGAACGGGTCTCTGTGTCAGCTTCCTATATGAGTTAGGAACATGGGGTGAAAAGTTTTTGGTTTAACCCGGACCAGCGGCCATTGCATCATCATTATAACGTCTGTCTCACTGTAGCAATGTTACAGTATATTGAGCAAGGTTTGAACGACGAACCGGAGCTCGCGCCCAGGCAAATTGCGTGAATCGGTTAATTCCTTGCGCGGAAAAACACTCAGCCTTAAATAGCTCCGAACTGTAGCGAGACTGATGGTTCAAATTTGGTTCACCGATGTATCAGAGCTTGGTCTAAAGGTAAGTTTTAATCCTTCGAAATAAATCTGGGTTCGTTTCGACTTTGGGGACAGAAAAATGCTTTTTTCTGAAGGTTCTAGAAGTGCACCACTACTGTACTTTAAATTTGTACGAATCTGTTCAAAATTTACCCGAAGGTAGATAAATGGACAAAGCCAAAACGAAATATTTTTCATTCAGTAATGTTGTCCTTTGTCCAGATACGATGATAAGAAGCCGATCTAAATGTAGCACGCAAAATTCATTCTTAAGTGAATTGAACGCACAGAAACGGCTTTAGTGAATCAATTATATAAAAATGCGTCCTTACGAGATAATTGAAAACACTCCAAAAATCTACTTCCATTCGGATGTTACGTGCAAACAGGAAGTATTTATTTTTCTTACGTGCGCCACTTCTATGTTTCAAATTTGTGCGAACAAGTTCAAATTTTGTAAGAAGTGATATAAATACATGTAATTAATGGTCATTCCGTTGTTCTGTGAAAGCTTTGTCCGTTGTCATCATACAACGGTCTAAAGCTGCACTTAAAATCTGGGTAAAATACAGTTTTATGCGAATCGTACATGCTGAGATGGTTTAAAGTGATACAGGTGATAAAAAAAGATGTACCCTTAAGGTAATTTTGAACAGCGTTTCAAAAAAATGGCTCTGAGCACTATGGGACTCAACATCTTAGGTCATAAGTCCCCTAGAACTTAGAACTACTTAAACCTAACTAACCTAAGGACATCACACACACCCATGTGAACAGCGTTTGCAAAAACCTTTGATCGTTCGGATTTTACGTGCGAAAAATTACGCGTTTGCGCATTCAACTGTTTCGTAGAAATGCGTTGGACAGGCAACATTCTCCGGTTAAAAATGTACATAATATGGAACAAAATTTTAAAACATTAAAAATATAAAACAGAATAATAAAATATTCAAAAATAAAAAATAAACGAATGGTAGAAAACTAAAATAGAAACCTCCAGTGGTCATTTGATCTTGACGTGATAGTGTGGCTTGTGTGTTCTGGGGACACAATAGACTATACTTCACAGCTCCAACTACACCAGGTAAGTAACCGTAGAGGAGCCAGACTAACGATGCCCAACATACGGAACATCGACCGAAACACAATTAAAAATCCTATACTGAATCCGTCGTCACTCGAATCGACAAAACTCATCATCGCTTGCCGTGATATGTTAGTCTAATGTCAAAGTTATGGTAGGGTGAAATGTGGGAACGAGAATGAATGACTCTTGTCATAGCACAAATAAGGCCAATACATCCGGGGCAGACTTCGGGATGTATAAGAAAGGAATTAGATTTTCGACTTATGTGGCAGCTTCAAAGACATTTAAATCAAAACATCTTGATATATTCGCGCTTTTTTCCGAGTTAGCCCTACTTCCCCACCATGGTGGTGACCTCTCTTAGCTGCATGGTGCTGGGACGTCTGCAGCTTTTAATTTATAGGCTCAAGTCCCAGGTACTGTACCCAAAACCCAGAAGATTCGTCAGCCATAGCAAATAATATATATCATGTGGTTCAAGAGCATACATGCAATATCCAAAAACGCTTTTGTGGAGATATAAAATTTCTGGGGGGAGGAGGGGGTGTATTTGTTCCTGGGGGAACGCTAATACAGTTCTTCTATTTCTGGGGAGCGAAGGGGCTGATATTCCCCCCCCCCCCCTCCCAATGTTACATGTATGAAGAAGGGAATAAGAAGTAATACACGCACATTTATGTGCTTCTAGAGAGTGCGATGTATGTACAATAAGAAGTATCCGACAGTGGAGTGCATCTGTAATAGGAAGTATCCCAGAGAGGGGATGAATGCATATTAAATGACACATTGTCCCTTATTACTCGAAATGATATATGCCATTTTGAATGACATGATGGCGTGGGTCATGTTATACGTTATCACGAAACAATGCATTATATTACATGACATGGATACTAATACTAACAGGTAGAAAAGGACGAAAATGTCAAAACTGTTTTGATTTAAATGTTTTTGAAGCTGTCAGATAAGTCTAAAACTAGTTCCTCCCTCATACATTGCTATTCGGCCAAAGCATATTCGCCTATTTTGTGCTTTGATAGGAAAATTTTTCATTGTGGCTATTATTATTATTACTACTGTTAATTTTATTAATTCCATATTTCATGTAAATAATTAGGTAAAGATATGCATCAGCAGTTGTAAAGTCTTGTAATTCTCGTTTTTCAGTTCTGTATAAGATAGGGTTAAAAAATTCTGCACCGACACACAGACAGACGTATCAATTCAGTATCAGGTTGAAAAAAGGAATAATCTGTAAAGAATATTGACCAGTAACAAGTTGTGCCTTGAGAATATCTGTGAGAGTAAGTGACTGTAAGGGATGCTTGTATTCTGTGGTCTCGTATTTGTGTTGCAAAAAGATAAGAGTGTGTGGTACCGGTAAACAACCGGTTCTCTTCTACAGCACTGAGATGACCATTAGGCTAAACGGCCGTCCTACAGACGGATCACCGTCATCAGTGTCCATCCTGTACTTCACAAGACCAATCCTAGAGCATGTACGAGATATGTAGACCTTAGCCGTAACTGAGCACTGAAATAAATCCAGCGGCGGCAAGAGAAAATTTGTGCCGTGCGGGACTCGAACCAGAAATCCCCTCTTTACGCTAACGGCTATCCGAGCACGCTTTCTGTCCATCCCAAATTTTTAACTTGTTGCACACGACACGTGTAAGGTCCACTATCCATTGTCTTTTGTCTTCAAGCCTTGATGGCGGAAATGATAGCTTCAGTGCTAATGCATTTCTACTGTGCGTGTGTGTGTGTGTGTGTGTGGGGGGGGGGGGGGAGTGATATTTGTTCTTTCTGACATGTCCGAATGAACAGCCACCATACATGTGCCTGCCAACAGATTTTGAATTTAACCCAGGATTGATGACAAGACGGTTTTAAAAGTTCAGCATCAAAACTTTCAATTAAATTTTGGCCGACTAGTTTCAGGCTTTGCCCAGTATCAGAATCAAATGGCTCTGAGCACTATGGGACTCAACATCTATGGTCATCAGTCCCCTAGAACTTAGAACTACTTAAACCTAACTAACCTAAGGACATCACACAACACCCAGCCATCACGAGGCAGAGAAAATCCCTGACCCCGCCGGGAATCGAACCCGGGAACCCGGGCGTGGGAAGCGAGAACGCTACCGCACGACCACGAGCTGCGGGCCCAGTATCAGAATCAAAGTATTTCGTATTTTGGATATGTTTCTTGCTGAAAACTCTATTTTAACTTAAATGTAGCTCAGATCTTCATTATCCAGCATGATATGATCTAGGTGACAACAATGTTTTATATACAATGGAGAATATGTTCTCATTTACATACATTGTGTGTGTTGTGACTTAGCAAGACAGCCAAGTCACAACGAGAGGAAGCCGAAAGGCACGCGTTAAGCTCACGCAGATTGGCGTGAGGTCTGGAACAGTTAAAAGGAAATGAGAACTTAGAAAATGGACGCAGTTGCTGTAATACTTAACTTTAATCCACATTTGTAGAACATCGTTCTTGATGATACATGCTTCAAAATATTAATTAACAAAGCTATGGCGCCTTGCTATGTCGTAGCCAATGACTTAGCTGAAGGCTATGCTAACCATCGTCTCGGCAAATGAGGGCGTATTTGTCAGTGTGGCTTCGCTAGCAAAGTCTGCTGTACAACTGGGGGCGAGTGCCAGGACGTCTCTCTAGACCTGCCGTGTGGTGGCGCTCGATCTGCAATTACTGACAGGGCGACACGCGGGTCCGACGTATACTACCGGACCGCGGCCGATTTAAAGGCTACCACCTAGCAAGTGTGGTGTCTGGCGGTGACACCACAGTGTGTGACGCTGGTTTATTTCTCGTACGTGTTATCGTAAATTTGACAGATGTTGTAAAAATGGACAAAGCCCGAAACCATTCTGCCAATAAATTATTAGTGCTTTGATGAAAGCTGCAAGACGCGCTTACTGAATACCTTTAACCCGGTGTTGCAGACACTGCCGCTTTGAAATTTTACAATACAACGTCAGTTACTACTTGTGAAAGACAGCCCGAGTAAACATTGTGTAACGGATGTGTCCACCAATGGCCTGATGCAGCAGCTGATAGGGTGGTATCACCGGTTCTCGTCAGGTTACCGAAGTTAAAGGCTGCCGGAATTGGCTAGCAATTGCACGAGTGACCAGATTTGCCGAGCGCTATTGACAATCGGGGTGCTCTCAAACCTTGTGAAGTTCAAAATGGTTCAAAGGGCTCTGAACACTATGGGACTTAGAATCTGAGGTCATCAGTCCCCTAGAACTTAGAACTACTTAAACCTAACTAACCTAAGGACATCACACACATCCATGCTTGAGGCAGGATTCGAACCTGCCACCGTAGCGGTCGCGCAGTTCCAGACTGTAGCACCTAGAACCACTCGGCCACTCCGGTCGGCCCTTGTTAGGGAGAAGTAGCGGCATCGGTCACGAAAACTGGCAACAGTCGAGAGAGCAGTATGCTGAAGACATGCATGTCCATATCAGCATCCAGTGACGTCTCCGGCTGAGGATTACATGGCGGTCTGACGGTACCGTTGGGACTTCTGATACTTGTTCGGAGGGAGAAGAATGCGTACCACCAATAAGTAATGAGCGGCATAGTTAAAGTACCATATCATGTCCCTTTGTGTGACCAAGAGGTTAATGCTACATTCTAATAATGAATAGCTATCTAACTTTGTTCGAATATTAAATAATGCCACTGATTCAGTGACATGAATTGACTAAATAGCTTTTTTTCTGTCTCTGTTTACAGTTTTTGACCTGAGGATGGCTGAGTGCCGAAACGCTTACTCATAAAGTGCGACCACGACAGAACAGTTTTGTGTAAAAGTGCGTAAACATGGCCGCTGACCGCTACAGCGACGTGTTTAGTGACTTCTATGTCTGTTTGCACATATAATCACCCGCCGCACTATTACCACGTCGGAGCCGACGTCTGGTATCAGAACATAAAACCGGCAACTTCCACCGCGCATGGGAACCTGCTGAGCAAGTCGTCTGCTATGTTGGTGCAGCCAGCACAAGTCAACGTTAGTTACGGAACTTTCCATAGTAGTCAGAAACCGAGAACATTGCTTGCACCTCGTCTCGCGCGGTTTGGCCGTCGGCCGCAGGTTCCGCCGGCGGGCTTTTGCTGGCGATTGTCCACCGCGGTCCGCAAGCCAGATAGCGCCACTCGGCTGCGCAGACAAACTGCGCTGCCCCCGCAACTCTTCCCCGGCGCGTCTGGCCCGGAACAATTTCCCGCTCAGTTACTTACGCCCGATTTGCGCAAGACAATGGCCGCCCCCGGCTTAATTAGGCGTGAATGTAGGCGGCGCCCGCACTTTGCCGCACACGTCCGCGGACTTGCTCCGCTGCCCACTGCTCCACCCCCAATCCCCCCCCTCCCCACCCCACCATCACCCTCCAACCCATCCCCCCCATTCTCCTCTGACAAGGCAGCGTCTGCGGCCTCCAGTTATCTGCCTTGTCAGTAATTACGTAAATTAAATTGTTTGTGTAGCGCCGCGCTCTATTTCGGCGGCCTTTTTCCTCTTTAAAGCGGGCGTCCAATCAGACTTTCGAGACTTTCTCACAAAGGATATAGCCTAACGAACGATAAGACCCAACTTTAATCTAGAATATAATCTCGGAGCCTCTTTTTTTCCCCCTCATACCCTTCTACCCTCCCTTCTGGAGTCCTCTCGGCAGTTGTGGCTACTGCAAACTTGTGTCTGCGTCGAAATAAATGGCTGCATCAGTGCAAAAGAGCTCGTTCGTCTGTTAAATAAATGGGGTTAAGTTCATTTAATTCCTCCTCTCTTTGGTAATTTTCAAAAGTTGCCTCATTGTCATCTGATGGGGCCGCAGGGGATAAGAGAGGTTCTGAGAACCTTACGGGCCAGGGTGGTGTACGCAGCAGCTGCCACAGTCCAGAAATTGCCGCAGAATAATGCTTTAATTTTAAACTTGTCCAGTGCCGGCTGATAATTTCGTAAATGTACTTCAAACAAAGCGCTGGTACGAAGTCGAGTGACGCTGCTTACCAATTTCTGGGCAATTTCGTAGTTCTTCCTATTCGCCGTCGCTGAATATAAATACATGCGTTCCACAATCTCCAACACACCACTGCTAAATTTTAACATCAGTCTCTTTAGAAAAAAATTTTAAGATAATTTTTATTTATTGTTCCGTTTCAGTTGCACATTTTTAATTAGATTATACGTTCAGATCCCAATGGGTAATCTTCAGGTCTAAGTAGTTGCTTCAGCAACCCGTCTCGTCTACTCAAAAGTACATAACAGTGCTCTGATAGGTGCCTCTGAGTAGAGAAGACGGGTTGCTGACGCATTTGCTTCAACCTGAAGATGATCCAGAGAGAAATAAACAAGTAATGTAATTAAAAATGTGCAACTGAGACGAAACAATAAATGAGAATTATCTCAGATATCAATACAGTTGATAAATCAAGACGATTATGCCGGCAACATTCAGAAACGTTTGTGTTTTCGTTGCTGGAGAAAATAGCGCTGTTAGTTACTTGTGCCTGAATACGTCTGAAAAGACACTTAAACCGTTGCTCTGCTAGCATCTAGACGAAAATGTTGACACTGAGGTGCTCTTACAAAATGAGCCCGAAAGTCATACGTATGAACAAAGACACAGTCGTGATATATCGTAAAAAATGGCTCTTTGCACTTTGGGACTTAACATCTGAGGTCATCAGTCCCCTAGACTTAGAACTACTTAAACCTAAGGACACCACACACATCCATTCCCGAGGCAGGATTCGAACCTGCGACCGTAGCAGCAGCGCGGTTCCGGACTGACGCGCCTAGAACCGCTCGACCACATTGGTCGGCAAAATATCGTAAAAATTTTCCACTCAGCTTGCGGAAACCAATAACCTGAGCAAGCTAACAGCTGCAATTGACGGTAGTAAAAGACTAGTATATCTATTACCATAGGTGGGACATAGTCCATTGACCCTGTTTCGATTGATTTTTATTTTTGTCTTTTTCACGGTCCATGGATCATACGTTCTTTCACCCTCTCACTGTAATATAAAATACTCAGGTTTACAATTGCAGCACACTATCTCAGTAAAAAAAACGGCAGTTTGCTGATCTTTTACTTGAATATCTTCAGAAACTTTTTTTTTTACTTGTGGCTTGTAGCTAGCATTGTTTAGTCTGCCCCACTCTTCTTTAAAAACAAAATCACACTGAAAAACTCTGTGAGAGAAGGATTACTCACGTAAATATAACTTCAGTTTGTACTTGAAGTTGATTTTATTACCTATTAAATTTCCTATATCATCCAGTAAGCGATCAATGAATATATGGATGAATATATCACTATCTTCTGCGTAACACCAATTCTCAAGGATGGATATTGTATTTCATTTCTCCTTCTATTTCGGCATTTATCAATGTTGTTGTGGTTTTCGAACTGCGATTAGTTTCATAATAGCGTAAATGAACTTTGGGGCTGTTATCAGTGTCCGATGATGTTGGTTCCAGGTTGTATATCATTCAAGAAGTTGTGAAATGCATGATGATTTACCGGAAGTGCAAATAAGAAAACAAGGAGTCGGCTTGTCACTCTATCTTCTATCTCCAAAATAGTGGGCCGAGTGATTAAAATTCTAAACTTTTGCTTATGTGAGATAAATACCTTTCCCGATCTCCTACGAAAGCTCTTACCCAGCCTGATACAGTTTGCGAAGTGGTGCATGGCTGTGGCAATGTCAATGTACAGAAACTATCGGACCACGAGAGAATGTACTAAACAGTAGGAATGCAAATCACATTTAATAGCAATTGTAAATTACACGATCCGCAAATGACAAGAAAGAATGTGGCAGGAGTAGATACTCGGAAACAAGATACCAGTAGATGTGAGACATGCGTTTGTAGTGGCAGAAAGTCGTTGAGAACTGAAAGAGCAAGTGAAATTTCGGCAGGGACGACGATAAGCACCCTGCGGGTTGCTGGCACCGACGGACCGTGGAAGTAAACAGCAGGACGCAGCTAGTGGAGGATATAAACAAGTCTTTGGAAGCCGCCTCAAAACACAACAGCCGGCCGCGGTGGTCTCGCGGTTCTAGGCGCGCAGTCCGGAACCGTGCGACTGCTACGGTCGCAGGTTCGAATCCTGCCTCGGGCATGGATGTTTGTGATGTCCTTAGGTTAGTTAGGTTTAAGTAGTTCTAAGTTCTAGGGGACTAATGACCACAGCAGTTCGAGTCCCATAGTGCTCAGAGCCATTTGAACCATTTGAACCAAAACACAACAACAATAATATTTTTGCTTCTGTCATGTCAGTATTTTTGTTTCTGTCATGCTTTGATAACATTTCCTCTCCTTTCAGTAGTGACCGCCTACGAATGTAAGCCTGACGAACACCACCAAATAATTAAGGCTGTTCTGAAAAAACGATGGCGAACGCATTCTCGTATGCGAACTCAACGGTAGACTTTGACGGTGTTTAACCACATGTAAAAAAAAAACACAAGAACACTACTGAACTGGTGTCAGTAGAGTGTTTGATGATGCTGTAGTATACAGAGAAGTTGGAGCATTAGAAAATTGCTGCGAAATGCAGCGGATAGGCACTTGGTGCAGGGAGTGGCAACTGACCCTTAACATAGACAAATGTAATGTATTGCGAATACATAGAAGGATCCTTTATTGTATGATTAAATGATAGCGGAACAAACACTAGTAGCAATTACTTCTGTCAAATATTTGGGAGTACGCGTACGGAACGATCTGAAGTGGAATGATCATATAAAATTAATTGTTGGTAAGGCGGGTGCCAGGTTGAGATTCTTTGGGAGAGTCCTTAGAAAATGTAGTCCATCAACAAAGGAGGTGGCTTACAAAACGCTCGTTCGGCCTATACTTGAGTATTGCTCATCAGTGTGGGATCCGTACCAGGTCGGATTGACAGAGGAGATAGAGAAGATCCAAAGAAGAGCGGCGCGTTTCGTCAAAGGGTTATTTGGTAAGCGCGATATCGTTACGGAGATGTATAGCAAACTCAAGGTGCAGACTCTTCAAGAGAGGCGCTCTGCATCGCGGTGTAGCTTGCTGTCCATGTTTCGAGAGGGTGCGTTTCTGGATGAGGTATTGAATATATTGCTTCCCCCTTCTTATACCTCCCGAGGAGATCAGGAATGTAAAATTAGAGAGATTCGAGCGCGCACGGAGGCTTTCCGGCAGTCGTTCTTCCCGCGAATCATACGCAAGTGGAACAGGAAAGGGAGGTAATGACAGTGGCACGTAAAGTGCCCTCCGCCACACACCGTTGGGTGGCTTCCGGAATACAAATGTAGATGTAGATGTAGATGCAGATGAAACGCCAAGTAGGTAGAAGTAGACAGAGGAGGAGAGGAGACTGTTTCTGTGTGAACACACAGAATATTATGCTTTCAGCGTAAGGCTGTGGTCAGTTATCTCCGGGTGTTCAGACGTTCTTAACGAATGTTAAAGGTTACGCTATCGACAGCATGTACGCCATACGTTCTGGTGCGCCACTACGCGAGAGACGCTTCCGAAACTCCCGTAGCGTGGGCAGGGGCGAGCTCGCTGTGCATAGCTCGCTGTTCCCCGTCGGTTGGCGTGGCGTGTATACGTCACCAGCGGTCGGTCATGTCACATGGCCTCACCGTCCAAGTACATCGACACAGCCCGACACCGCTAACGAGGAGAACACGGCAAGTGCCACAACCAGATTTTCCGGAAACTTCACTCAGTGGAAGAGGAGCCAGAATAAAGAAACATGTATCTCCGCTTATCCGTAGATATTCGATGGTTTCTGGGAAAACCACGGTCAACGTTATCCATAGAATTTATGTGCCTTTTGGCTAGCAAGCAGCCCAACGGATGCGGCAGCGCAGTGGCTAGTGTAATGGTTGCACGCTTTCGTGCCTCATGTTCGAAGCCCAACTTTTAGTTTTCGTTTCGTTTTTCATTTATCTGCCCATGTCCACAGTAGATTACAAACCTTAAAGTTTACTAATAGTATATAGAAATAACTTTGTCCTTATTCACCTGCCAACTGTATGTGTCTTGAATGAATAAAAGAGGAGAAAGGGAATAGATGAATGGAAACATTAATTATTTCAAATTCTTTTGTTGGAAGTCATGTAGCGTACATTGATTCACAATCAAATGGAAGTGCCAGTTCTCGGGAAAGAGATCCGTTATGCTTGGCTTGCTGCGAAAATATTGACAGTGCCTGAAATTTTCAGCAGCGTTAACGAAGTTTCTTTCCCGAGTCAGATTCATACGAAGAAATATCGCTGAGGCAAACCTGCCTTCGCGCGGTGCGTGGAGTCCGGAATTTCTGTGTTTCGAATGTTTCTCCGATCGATTTCACACAACGGTCGCACCAAATTTTCCTGAAGAATAAATGCATTATATAGTACATGCTGGACTTCTATTGTGAAACCCAGAGGTAACTTTACAATTTATACGACGACATTGTATCCCCTATCTTGATAAGAAACGTTCTTGTAATAACCTGTTACGGGCGTATGTAGATAAAAGAAAAGGTGAAATAAATAAAAAGAATATTCAGGTTTCGCATACGGGACGCAGAAGTGAGAATGGCCTACGCTAGTCCTGTGCCAACAGTTCGGCTGAAATTACCGCACTCAGGAAGATATATAAATTATGTCGACCAGTTTGACGGTCGTTTTCTCCAAAACGTTCGAGCATCTACGGATAAGCTGGACTCTTCTTAGTTTATTTTGACTCCTATTCCAGTGAGCGAAGTTTCTGGGATATTGGACTATGGCACTTGCCGTGTTCTCCTCGTAAGCTTTCGTAATATTCAGTGTCTTGCAAAAAATATCAGCATTCAAGACTATTTGCTATAATGAAGAATATCATTTAAATATGGCTCAGCAGCGCTGAAGAACCTACAGCATTCACAGTTATGTAGAACTCAATTTCTGTGTGTACGTAAAGATACATATTGTGTTACCTTTTTGTAGATGTCTACTTGTATTTAATTGCCACCTCGTCACCCAGTGAAACAGATATGAGGTAAGTCTTTCACAGTACGCGCTGTTATGTTACCTGCCCCTCTACTGAAGATTGGTAGCAGCGCCACATGGTGAGCAATAAATATTGATCAAGCTCTCCCTAACTCTTTCAATTCAAATGAACATAGTAAATAATCATTAGGACGTAAATGAGGTACTGGTATCACGTTTCACTTAATCTTGTACTACTAAATCCTCGTAAAAATTATGCTTGCAGTATGATCTAAAACAGGGCATGTTGTACTAAACTTATTAGTAACGTACTATGGGAGATGTAACAATATTGTAATTAACTAACACATAATCTATAAATTATGACTTTCTAGGAATAAAATTCGGAGTAGTACACGATGGTTTAGTAACAATGCAATATTTTGCTCTCTTAGCGTTCTAGAGTCAATAGTAGAAAATCATTCCTTGGCGTCACAGTACAGTATTCATGTGTCATCAGCCCTATCTTTGTCCTTGCGACAGCCTTAAGGATCTATACTACTAATTCCTGAAGTTACCGAATTAATAACAATTTACACAGACATTAAAAATAGTCTCCTGGAGCAGTATAACATACTTATGGGAATTAATTTGTATTAACATTTCAAAAATTGACAGATACGTAAACAAAAGCAACAAAAAAACTTATGAATCGATTACTGCAATAAGAGTATCAGGGCGCACGGTTCCAATACCTCTAATGCGTAAAAATAAGGGGAAGGAATTATATGGTTACAGTTATCAGCTGCAGTTCAAAATATAGTTTCAGCGTACACATAGGTAAAACTTCAAATAACATTCGCGCTCTAATTCATGTGTTTAAGCTAATGAGAATTACTCACTGTTATGTAACACTTCTTGCTGGTGCCTCCACTCAGATTCCCTCAATCTCGCTTTTTGTAGAGCACGTTATAAGTTGTACAAGGTACACAGAGTGAGCTGCAAAATAAACCGACAATCTTTCAGACGTTGAAACGGCCGGGGTGGCCGAGCGGTTCTAGGCGCTACAGTCTGGAACCGCGCGACTGCTACGGTCGCAGGTTCGAATCCTGCCTCGGGCATGGATATGTGTGATGTCCTTAGGTTAGTTAGGTTTAAGTAGTTGTAAGTTCTAGGGGACTGCTGACTTCAGAAGTTAAGTCCCATAGTGCTCAGAGCCATTTGAACCATTTTTTTCAGACGTTGAGAAACGTTGTTTTCTAAATATTTTGATAGCAACTGTGCAATAGCTCCTTATAGAGGATGTAGCTCAATTTTATACCATTGATTGTAGTGTTACCACGAGACGAAATTACATCCAGTAAAGCATAATAAATATGAATGTGTATATTAATATTTGTTTGGGCGGTACTACTTCCGGAAATATTTCTTTCGATGTGATATTACCATCTCCAGATATCTAAACCAGAATAATATTCCAACAAAGTGCCATGGCATTGAATGTATGTTATAATTAGTGCGTCACAGCAGCCTCAAGTAACATCGAAAGTGGTCCATTAAAGTGCTACTAAGGCTCCAGCGATAGCCGTTGCTATTAAATTGCCCGGTATTACATTCTGAGGAAATTACGTACCAGTAGTATATGCCAATTTGATGTTTCTTGCTCGTCTCATTCATGGTACTGTAATTTTGAAGGCCATCAGTGCACAGTGTCGTTCAATAGTATCGCCTTAATCCTGAAACGAGACTGCATTATTTATGTTATGAAATATGAGAACAAGATAGCCAGAAAATAACTGGCCAATATACTCTCCACGGACAGATGAATGTATATAATTTAAAATCAAGCATACAAGGGAATAAGCTGTAGGCACCAGCTGAGGGGTAAGACTCTAACGAGGGTGCATCTTGCGTTCAGATCGCAGTGGCCAATACATGTGTGGTAAACCATTGAGACAGCGGACAGCGCATGCAAAAGGCACTGGCCAAAGGCAGCTACAGTAGATATTCCAACGGTACATGTTACTACTGATGAGATAAATACAATGTCCGTGTAATTATTTAAGTGATCTTTAGTTAGCTTTAAGCTAGCGTTAGTCCGATGACTGCCATGATGAGGTTACTCACCTATACAGTTTTGCGCATTCGTTTCAACTTCTGCACGGCTATTACACTTGCGTCTGAATTTGACTACTGTAGGTTTGCTCTGACCTCCTGCTACAGAATTTACTCCCCATACTTACGTCCATTACCAAATAGAGTATTCATTGATCTTTCGGCTTGTGTAACAACAAATGTATACTTTGTTTTGGCCAGATTACAATGAAGTTCCCCTCTTCACGATTCATTTCAGTAACTCTTCACTACTTATCAGATATAAAAGCACTATGGGACTTAGCATCTGAGGTCATCAGTCCCCTAGAACTACTTAAAGCTAATTAACTTATGGACGTCACACACATCCATGCCCGAGGCAGGATTCGAACCTGCGACCGTAGCAGCAGCGCGGTTCCGGACTGAAGCGCCTAGAACCGCTCGGCCACAACGGCCGGCTCAGATATAAGCATCTACTATTAAAATTTCTTCAGCAATACCGTATTTCAATAGCTTATCATCGCCTATCATACTGACGAGAGAATGAGAAAATGTTAGAAGCATTTGAGATATCGATGTGGAGGAGAGTCGAGAGGATAAACTGGATGGAAAGAGTACATAACAAAAGAGTGTTGGAAAGTGTTAGCGAGAGGAGAAAATTTCTGCAGGTTATAAGAGAAAGGGAGAATAACTGGACAGGACAATCGATGAGACGAAAGCTCCTGCTAAAAGACGCTTTTGAAGGTCTAGTTCGTGGAGAGAGATTGAGAGGAGATATAAGACGATGGACGACATAAAGGGAAGTAAACACAACGCCGACCTGAGCAGGATGCCAAAAGACAAGAAAGCTTGGAGAGTTACCATGTGAAAACCTGCCTTTCGACAGAACACATGATGATGATCATCATCATGATCGTAAAATAACCTCTTATTACAAATGCCTAGACGCTCTACCTATTATTGTGCGGATGATAGTCTTTCCAAAGTCCGACAGTATGTCACAGAATTTTTTTCTGCAATTTCTGCCATGATTTATAGCAATCTGTGTGTAACTCTAACATTGCTTACCCTATGTTTTCCAGGTCGATACCCACTTATTCTTTCATCACGTTAGAAGAAAGTAAAAAAGCTTGCACCACCCCCCCCCTTTCACTAAATGCAAAAAGTTTATTACTTCTATTCATTTACTCACTCCTCTGAATTTTAATATTGGAATTTCCCTTGTACTGCTAATAGCGACGCCTTTGGTTGGTTGTGTTGGGGAAGGAGACCAGACAGCGAGGTCATCGGTCTCATCGGATTAGGGAAGGACAGGGAAGGAAGTCGGCCGTGCCCTTTGAAAGGAACCATCCCGGCATTTGCCTGGAGCGATTTAGGGAAATCACGGAAAACCTAAATCAGGATGGCCGGACGCGGGATTGAACCGTCGTCCTCCCGAATGCGAGTCCAGTGTCTAACCACTGCGCCACCTCGCTCGGTCCAGCGACGCCTTTCACTGAAATATCTCTTAATGTTGCCTGACGAATCCCTTTCACAGATGGAATGGAGCCTGTCGCGTAACATCGAGCACGCACCGTTTACCTTTCACACGTCGCTTTTGCAGCTACATTGTGAGTTGCTGTGGTTTATTAGCCACCGCGCGGTTAATCCCGATGTGTGTTTGCCAGCAAACCGCTGGTCCTTGGGAGTTTCGGCTGCTGCAAGTTAGCGTCGGCTGAAGGGCACAACAAGAGCTGGCGGCAGCGCAACAAGCACAGGAAGTAACCCCCCCCCCCCCCCGCTGACTGCTATCATCCTCTAAACGGCGTCATCAGCAGCGGATAATAGCTTCACCACGGAAGCCGCCACTAGCTCGCCGGCGTCCGTGTGCGCTGCACCAACCGCGCTGAGCTCTGCGGGCTCCTGGTGGCTCACAGACAATTACCAGCTGGTCCAGATTATGTTGACGCTGGAACACGTTTACACAGCTCACCTCCTCGCTAGACTCCTCCGCTTTCATGTGTATTGCGCAACTACCTTCCTGCACGTCCGTGGGAAGCTCTGTCCCAGGTGTCCCACGTAAATGGCTTGTGCGTTAACAAAAGACCTTATACGATACACCACATAAAGATTCGTACGTAACATTATTACACCTAGGCCATGGGCCCAGGTGAACGAGTATGTTTCTCATTCCCGTACAGTTGAAAGTCGTACGACAGTGCGTCAGACACTGTTTGCTAATAACTCAGTTCCGTGTGATCTAACGTGCCCTACTGCAAAATTTTATATATGATTACAATAATCAGGTATGGGTTTCCAGTGAACTACGTAATAGAAAGAGGGAGTAATTACTGTAACTTAAGCGTATAGCTTCTACTCTTTCTACTTCCACAAATATTGCAACGATTTTGGTATTTTCGCATGGAATTAAATGCTTTATTAAAGGCACTGGAGGGGTCCTGAAGAGTGAAATAAAATTACTTGTATGGCGAAAATGTGGGAGTCGACAAGGACAGAACGAGAAACAACATTTTTTAAAGAAGCAATAAAAAGTGTATGACTTCATGGCAGAAAAAAAGCAAGAACAGGAGGAAAGTGGACACAAGATAAGATGAAATAACATTCTCTAGATATGAAATAAGTCTGGGCCCAAAGAAAACTGCAGTTAAAACAAAGGAGCTGAAACAATATTGATTTACCCTACCCTCTCAAAGAGTTACTCGAATAAAAGATGACGAACGGGAATTTATATGGGAAATATTCTAAATATCGAGGTAAATATAAGAGGCAATCAAATGAAAACAATACAGATGCCAAAAAGAAATTAAACTGAATATTATTTCAAAAATAACAGCCGTAACCGTTAATACATTTATCCCACCGTTAGACAAGATGTTCACTATATTCGTGAAAAAATGTTTGAGGTTGCCTGCGGAACCTTGATTGCATCCAGGAGCGCTCCTCTTCGTCGAAGCAAATCATTGCCGACCAGTGTCTTTCTTCAGGGCTCCAAAAACTGGAATCGCATGGGGAGAGATCACAACCGTTTGGAAGATGCATGAGGGCTTTCCAGTGAAACTTCTGCAACAGGGATACCAGTATCACGTCCAAACGCCCAGGAATATTGACAGACGGCATCATTCTGTTGCAGGATAATGCCCGTCCACATGTTGTCAAAGTTGTTTCGATTACGCTGCAGAATTTTCGCTGGGCAGTGCTCACACATTCTCCATACAGTCCCGATCCTTCCCTCTGCGATTTCCATGTTTTTGGAGACCTAGCGAAAGAAATTGTGGCCGTCGATATCCTTCGGACGAAAAGGTGCGTGCCTGGCTACAATCATAGTGGGGTAAGCAATCGATTAACCACCTTGTCTTAAAGTGAGATAAGTGTATGAACCACTATACTGTTTACTTTTCAAAGAATAACCAGTTTACTTAGTTTTCTTCTGTTTGCCTCATTTTCATTTGATTGAACCTTAAAAATCTTGGTAAACATCGGGAATTGGAGCAAAGCCTAAACAGTTAATCACCTTCGCATTTGCTACATTTCGCCCCCCTTTTTGAGACATTTTAATTGCAAATCTGAACATGATTATGGAGATAAAGTCCGATGAGATTGTTGTGTTCTTGCACTTTATCATGAGTTGGAATGTCTACTTCCACAATCTCCAAGCTGTCTTTCGTTGTTTCACGATTTTTTTCGCGGGGTACTGTGTGGACAGAAAGGAAAATTTAGCGTCCTATCGACTACGATTTCGCTTGTAGATCTGAATGAGGACAGATAGTGCTTAGCCGTCATTGCAGAGGAAACAGGAGGTCAGATTGTGAAAGGAAATATGCTGTGTCCTTATCTAAGGGGCCATGATGTTTCACCATGTCGAGTAGCTGCAGTTTCTAAGAAACCATTCGACGTAAAGCCTGAGAGCCAATGAAGCACTTATTACGTCGGGAAAACCTCAGTCGAATAATCCCCAAGTTAAAGAGAATGCTAACTTCGTTAATCACCGGATAAGAAACACAGCACTCACAGCAAAACAGTATCTCTCTCTGCCAGCAGAAGCGAAAATGGTGAATAATCAAACATTATATAACAAACATACGTTTATTGCTAGGAACCTGTGAAATAAACTCCACATTCTGGCCCAAAGAACCACGCGATGCTGATCACTATGTCATCCTCTTCTAGATTTTGTCATTTGGACGCTCTGTGGAGGTGTATAATATCAGCCCATCGCTCTCCAGACGACGTCAACTTTCCCTACCTTGGAGCCGCTAAGTGTCTTAACGTAACTCATCAAATGATCTAACGTGACTGAAAGCACCATCTTCCAATGCTCCCACCAATGTAAAATCTTTGGCGGTAGTGGTAACTGAAGTCACGTCCTCCACAGTCAGACGCACAGACTGCTCAGCTGCGAAAACCGACTCTGAGAATCGGTACAGTTGTATGTATAAGTTTCTGTTCTGAGACAGTCTCAAATACAGGAGATCAAAACGTGCACCAAAAAGTGTATAGCGCTCACAGCTGTTTTCGATTTACATTTTGGAACACTGTGCTTCAGACGCATTTTGTGCCACTAATTAACTTGATATTTCAGCCTACTCTAAGAGTTAGAGAGCGGTTTCCAACTCATTTCAACTACTATCTGCAGATTTGTGCCAATGTCCTTAATTTTAGTTCATCCTTTCCCACCACATTCAATAGATCTAGAGCATGAGGTGTGGTTAACTACGATCTGAACATCGATAAATGGAGTGAATCTTGGAAATGTGTTGATACTTTCACGCTTCAGCTGGCTAGGTAATAAACAGTTCACATCTTAGGTTCCCAAAAAAGTTATACGCCGATTCACAATAAGACAAGTAAAATAGCACATTGAAATAGATACATTCTCACCAACTCGGTGCAGTTGTACATAATACCTATCAAATACATTATTCACAGAAAACAAAAACAAATGTCTTACACCGGTTAGTTGCTAGAATTAAACTGCCTATCAGCAGTTAAAATCAGTACAGGTTTTCTACGACAATCGTTTCATTTGTGCACAAAGATGGTACATAATACTTGTGTTTAGCGGTGGCCGAGCGGTTCTAGGCGCTTCAGTCCGGAACCGCACGACTGCTACGGTCGCAGGTTCGAATCCTGCCTCGGGCATGGAAGTGTGTGATGTCCTTAGGTTAGTTAGGTTTAAGTAATTCTAAGTTCTAGGGGACTGATGACCTCAGATGTTAAGTCCCATAGTTCTCAGAGCTTTTTTTTGAGGCTGGAGTCCCGTACCGACCCGGTATTCACCTAGCGAGATGCGCGCCTACAAACCACGTCAAAGCTGGCCATCCTTCGTCGTTAAAACGCCGGGCGGATTCGATCGGGGCGTTGCAGTCCCTCCCTCCGAAGGGCCGCTATAATGTGCACGCCTATCCTGGCGTATGTAACAAGAAACGTGATTATTTGTGATCTATATTTCATCGCTATTAAGCCGTGGTCTAAGGGATAATTCTCGGTCTAACGTTTCGTCTTCCAGTGTTGCAGACATTATCGGAGGCTTTTAACGAATCACAAAGCTGTTACAGTCTCAAACAAGCTCAGCAAGCCGAACTGCTTTTGATTCGTTAAGTCCTCTAATGCTCTATCTCTAGCATTGAAAGAAGAAACGTTAGTCAGAGAATTACGCCTTGGACCACTGCCTAATGTCCCTAAAATAAATATCAGCAACATCGTCCATGACAGCTTACATTCTACGAGAAATGGGATTCACCTGACCAGGAGACAAGAGTCTACTGATCCACTGTCAGAACTCAGTGATATCTTGATCATTTAACTTATAATTGAGAACGTCGTTGCGCCAACATAGTAACACGTAGGCGTCTTCTACAGTGAAACTCAATGTTCCATAATGTGCTGAAATATTTTTACTTACACGAGCATTGTATTCTCTGATCAGATCTGCCACAGATCGCAGCCTACCGTGCTTTGTAGAGAGGGCAATCTTACGACCTCCACGTTCTGTGATGAACATATTGTCATCTACTCTTGGTTCACTGTACTTCAGTCACTGTCCTCACAGGAGCAGCAGCACGCGAACAGCCGACCAGTTTCACCGAATTTTATATTTCTTCAGGCCATGGGTCACAACAATCAACCCGGCCCTTTATGAGAGCCGCTTATGTTATGGGATTTTTTGATTTACGTTTCATGTATATAAGAGAGAGAGAGAGAGAGAGAGAGAGAGAGAGAGAGAGAGAGAGAATCGACAAAAATATAGGAACACAAAAACGCACTTACCTTTCATGAACACGTTGGTCTAAAAGAACTCTCGTCGTCTCCCAGTTCATCAGTAAATGCCCCGTATGGTTTTCGAAGGAATCTGACACCATTCTTCCTGCAAAGTGGTGGCAAGTTTAGGTAACGGTGATGGAGGTAGGCAGCGAACAAGCACACCTCTCCAAAGTAGATCAGGAAGGTCCAATAACAGAGGATCTGGTGACTTCGTGCGATAGTTCATCACCGTCTTTAGAGTGCAAGTCCTTAACAGTGTGGGTCGTGTGAAAATGGGTTCTGTCGTCTTGGAGCATAGAATCACCTCTGGGTGACGAACATTGTACAATGAAATGGACCTAATCAGCATAAATGTTCACACAATCACTGGCGATAATGCGACCTTTCGAGGCATCCATATTCCTCTTGGAATGTCACGGCAACGCTACTCAAATAATCACCGAATCCGTTCCATGTATCACTCGTGAGGTGTAAACTCGACCATAAGTTGGAAACCGTCTCAAACAAGACTCATCCCACCGAATGACCTCCTTCCATTGCTCCATAGTTCAGGTTTTGTGGCTTTGGCACAACGTTCTTCTGTTAGGTGCATTTCCATCACTGGCGGTTGGCATAGAAATACCAGCTAGCTCTGCAGTTCCCTGCTTATGGCATCCTCATCTTTTGGTGTTGACAGGATGCAGTATTACGACTAACAGCTCTGCGATGCCTACTGCAGCTGTCGTCCCCTGATAATTCGTCACAGTCCCCTTCAATGACCGTTGGTCACTACCACTCAACAAAGACTTCCGATCGCGTTGTCACTTAGCGGACGATATTTTTCTCGCTTTCCTTGTATGCGGTATACATCTGCTACACGGTGCCTCTTGAAACAGCAAACACTTCGGCTACATTGCTTACGATAGCACCTAGCATACGCGCACCAACAATTTGTCCAAGTTGAAATGCGCTTAGCTCCGACATAAATCCACTCAAAACTACACAGTACGCCGTTCTGAGCACGACTGATACCTACGACGTATAGAGGACACTTCACTTGAGCCCTTCGTGGCCAAATCCAATAGCGCAACGTACATGTTTGCCTAGCATCCTCACTTCTATTCAAGCGAACATTTCTCGCGATGTTTCCGTATTTATGTGCAAACCCCTGTAAGTGCAGAAAAGATAAAGATGACGCATCAATTCTTAAGGAAGTTCTGTTCGTTGGAAAAATTTATTAGCATTGGCGTTTTAACAAGTGCATTAAATACAACGTCATGTGTAACTCACCAATACATGAAATGTGACCGGAACTACTTTACCAACTGAACACAACTTACTGCAGACGAAATTGTAGACCTTAGCTAGGAAGAATGTGTAGCTCCCTTGTTATAATGGCTTTGTCTTCCAGAAAGCAGTCACGCGATTAAAGAAGAAGGGCGTAGTGTACGACCACTGCTGGCAACGTCGAACTGGATCATTAATCTTATTGATCGCGGCCGGTGATCCAGACGGAGGCGAGACTGACGTCTTGCATAATGCAGCAGGTTGGACTTTGATCGCGGCCACATCGATCAAGCAGCTAATAATCAAGCAGACTGTCGCTGTCAGACGCTGGCAGCCCGCGTCCGAAGGGTTACACACCTCGACACCTCTGACCCCCGGCAACAGGTGCGTTGCACAGGCTCCCGGGCACTTCCTTAGCTTTCCAGGCCTGCGTCACGTCCACACAGCACAAGAAGCTGCGACCACGGGAATGTGTGATGCGCGCAACGATCTGACTGACATTTCCAGCGCTATGTTTCCACTTTGCTAATACATGTCACAAACGAATCTAAATGTAACCAATGCCTTCAATGCGTTAAGGGCTTCAAAATATTAATTCGCTTTCCAATATCTAACAGAAGACTCACATTAAAGAAACAGTAGTTCTATATTTATTAAGATCAATGTTATTAATTTTTCATGCAGAAATTGCACTTGGATGTAGCTACTGCAGACTAATAATGAAGGAAGTGAGTGGTTGGGCCAGCTGCCGGAAAGTAATAAACTGCATTGCAATCAATTACTTACACATAATCGTCTTGTCCTTTAAAGATCATTACTTCATCCTAACATATTTCCATCACTAAGAATTCATCATCCGTGGCAGTGGCTGCATTGGACTTTGAAAAATATTGGACAGCGTAAAAATTTGGACTTTGTACGGGAGTTGATGACCGCGCCGATGAAAATGCCTCAAATGCCTCTGAGCACTATGGGACTTGACATCTGAGTTCATCAGTCCCCTAGAACTTAGAACTACTTAAGCATAACTAACCTAAGGACATCACACACATCCATGCCAGAAGCAGGATTCGAACCTGCGACCGTAGCGGTCGCGCGGTTCCTGACTGAAGCGCCTAGAACCGCTCGGCCACACCGGCCGGACAGCGCCGTTGAGCGCCCCACAAAGCAAACATCATCATCACTAACAATGAAATAATAAAATACAATCGTGCGAAAAAAATAAGGACGAAAGTAACTTTCGCATGATGTGTTGCTGACAAATGACATAGCTCGATGAAATTTGGCCCATACATAGACAGGACTGCTACAGTACAATGAGTTGGTGTTAAATCCATGGCTTCATATAAGAAAATTGCTGTTTTAGATTTTAAAATAAATTATTTACACAACGTATTCCGGCTTCAGCTCAACACATGTACGGTACTATTGTTCCAATTCCTTCATCACATGAAAAAAAATACACACATCATAAAAAGTTTTGCATCACCCCGGTTCCCAGAACTCCTCAACATAGACGTTGACTGTGAATACTGTACCACAGGCACAGTCCCTTTGACTATTGACAGATGCCACTAATCCCTCCAAAAGATGTAAATAACGATGCATGAGCAGCGCCTGTTAGACGGAGGGGATCCGACAGACGGTAAGTTCCACTCATTCCAGCAGGAAGTAAGTACACGGCTCGTGTTGTCTCTAGTTCAACCATGCCTAGAGCGTCAATACCATGCTTCGATCGCGTCCGCATTTTTACTTTGGGCCAGGAAGGGCTCTCAACAAGGGAAGTGTCCAGGCGTCTCGGGGTGAACCAAAGCGATGTTGTTCGGACATGGAAGAGAGACAGAGATACAGGAACTGTCGATGACATGCCTCGCTCAGGCCACCCAAGGGAAACTACTGCAGTGGATGACCGCTACCTATGGATGTTCTGACGGCAACGCCACCATGTTGAATAATGCTTTTCGTGCAGCCACAGGACGTCGTGTTACGACTCAAACTGTGCGCAATCGGCTGCATGATGCGCAACTTCACTCCCGACGAATAAGACGTGGTCCATCTTTGCAACCACGACACCACGCAGCGCGGTGCAGATAGGCCCCAAAGCATGCCGAATGGACCACTCAGGATTGGCATCAAATTCTCTTCACCGATGAGCGTCGCATATGCCTTTAACCAGAGAATCGTGGGAGACGTGTTTGAGGGCAACCCGGTCAAACTGAACGCCTTAGACACACTGTCCAGCGAGTGCAGCAAGGTGGAGGTTCCCTGCTGTTTTGGGGTGGCATTATGTGGGCCGACGTACGTCGCTAGTGGTCATGGAAGGCGCCGTAACGGCTGGACGATACGTGAGTGCCTTCCTTCGGCCGATAGTGTGACCATATCGGCAGCATACTGGCGAGGCATTCTCTTCGTGGACGACAATTCGCATCCCTATCGTGCACATTTGTGAATTACTTCCTTCAGGATAACGACATCGCTCGACTAGAGAGTCAAGCGTGTTCTCCGGACATTAACCCTATCGGACATGCCTGGGATAGATTGAAAAGGGCTGTTTATGGACGTCATGACCCACCAACCACAATCTGGACCAACAGTGCTTTGATGAACTTGTGGATAGTATGCCATGACGAATACAGGCGTGCATCAATGCAAGGGGACGTGCTACTGTGTGTTGGAGGTACCGGTTTGTACAACAATCTGGACCACCACCTCTGAGGGTCTCGCTGTATGGTGGTACATCATGCAATGTGTGGTTATCATGAGCAATAAAAAGGGCAGAAATGATGTTTATGTTGATCTCTATTCCAATTTCCTGTACAGGTTCCGGAACTCTCGGAACCGAGGAGATGCAAAACTTTTTCTGATGTGTTGTAAATAATTAAAATTAAAAATTTCGATTGTGCTGAAAACCACTCGTCGGCAGCTTTTCTGGCTTCCTCAATGTTCATAAATTGCATAAATCTTCTTCTGTTCAGATGTTTCTTGACGTATGGAGACAGTGGCCAAGTCAGGTTAATAGGTTGGATGTGGAGGATTTAAAAGTGAAGATCTGCCAATTTCTGCTGGCCACGGTTTCCTGAACTTAGACGTGATAAGGCGTTCCAGTACAATTCATCTGAAATGCCCTGTTCTGATTGTAGCAGTCCAATTCTTGATATTGGAGCAGGAAGTGTAGTTACCACCCAATGAACCAGACATTTCACCACAAATTGACTTAGCAGCGTTCCCTCTTTTTTTAACAAAAATATGAGAAAAAAAATTTAATCACAGCACGATTTTCAGTCATTGCGAATCCCCTTTCCTTGCGTCATGTTCGTTTGAAACCTGCACAGAAAAATAAAAACCAATATTCCTCCTATGCAATTATAATCGAACATAATGTAAAGAACAACGTTTAATGCCAAAGCATGAGAAACAAATAGAAGTCTGTTTTAAGTAGGAAAAGCTACGAACTTCACCAGCCGCCGCTCGTATAACACAGAAGGTAACTGAAGTAAATTCGCAATGAGACGAACAGAATTTACACTTTTAATCATAGACAATGATTATACTGAAGCTACCGGGATCATGATCGTCCCCTGGAGATTAAAAAGGCAAAACATGCTTCTTAACATTGTATCAGATGAGCACGTATGGCAGTGCATGCCCTGCAACGCGCTTACATCCTGGCTAGGGGGTCGGTGAGGAATTCTTATGATAGAGCGTTCCATTCCTGCACCAGTCTGGTTCACAACTATTGGATGGTCGCGGTGCACGTGGACTTGCTGCATTACATCTCCCAAGCGCATTCATCAAGTCTTCGAAGGAATTTAACTCGGGGGGAACAAGCAGGCCAATCCATTGGGCGAATATCCTCTCTTCCCAAGAGCTCTTGTACCTTCGCAGTTCGATGCGGTCGCACATTGTCACTCATAAAAATGATGTCAGAACCGAATGCACCACTAAAACGACGCGCGTGATGAATTTCGTGTTAACGCTTTCCGTCATATGGTGGTACGTCCAGAAGTGTCCAACATAATCATTTTGCTGATCCATGTGTTTTGGTCTAGGGAATCCAAATGTTGGAGGGATGTACTGACCACCAAATTTTCGAGCACGGTACAGTCACCAGTCAAGTGGTACTGTACTCCAATCTCAAGGGAGTCTTTTTTAGGGGTGCACTCGGCCCTGACTACATTTTTATGGATATCAACATGAGATTCCATCGAACAGCGGAGTTGGAGGAGCTCCAGAAACGGAAGGATATTCGCCGAATGGAATTGTCTGCCAATTAGTCAGACTTAAATATAGTCGAGCACGTGTGGGGTGCGTTGGGCAGACGTATTACATGCAGCCTGTCCACACGCACCAACGACTATCCAGCGAATATTAACGGAGCTGGCTCAGGAATGGAACGGCCTCCACGAGATCATCTTGCCAGCGTTGTGGCTACCACTTGAGCCCGTAGTGCTTTCTTTCAAGTCCGTGGTTGTCACACAACCTATTATGAATCATTTCCCGTCTTTTATAATGTACAGTGGACCATCAAATGGCGCTGAGCACTATGGGACTTAACGTCTGAAGTCATCTGTCCCCTAGAACTTAGAACTAATTAAACCTAACTAACCTAAGGACATCACACACATCCATGCTCGTGGCAGGATTCGAACCTGCGACCGCAGCGGTGGCGCGGGCCCAGACTAAAGTGCCTACAGCCGCTCGGCCACACCGACCGGCTACAGTGGACCATCATGAATAGCGATGACTTCAATGTAATTATTGTCTTTGAATGAAAGTGTTGTTTCTGTTCGTATCATTGCGTATTTCTTTCGGTTACTTTGTGTACTATACTATAATAGTTCTTTCTGTGTATGGCCGACGATTCATTGAGCTGTGCGATAATCATTTCCGTCTTTAAGTTTTGCTTATCATTGTAATAATATGTACTTTACATCAATAAAAATCTTTCAGGATCATTACCAGGATTTGCAGTCACTGTTGCAGATACCCAAATAGGACCTAGAAAGGCGGTCTGCGATTGGAGAACTTACGCGTGTGTAGTAACCAGACGTTGATTGGCCATTCGGTAGCGCCACTGAAATGCGCTCGAGAGTTGACACACGTCATCTTCGGGCAGCGGTGCGTGTCTTTTGGCTGCGCTTGGAATTGCATGTATCGCGTTAGCTGCACAGACGCTCAGAACTGATGTTAAAATAATTGCTACAAATAAGGGACAATATTGGTCCCGCTGACAGGGTACTCTTCTGGTATGGTAATGTTATATCTGTTTGGATTTTATGTTGATTCTATGATTTGGAAAAAATGTTCAGATGTGTGTGAAATCTTATGGAACTTAACTGCTAAGGTCATCAGTCCCTAAGCTTACACATTACTTAACCTAAATTTTCCTAAGGGCAAACACACACACCCATGCCCGAGGAAGAACTCGAACCTCTGCCGGGATCAGCCGCACAGTCCATGACTGCAGCGCCCAAGACCACTCGGCTAATCCCACGCGGCTATGATTTTGAACCGCTAAATATCTGATTCATTTAGAGAATGGACAAAAGAACTGCAATCGATGCCAAATCCGCATTTTACAGCAGCAGATCTAGATTTCAACTATTACATAGTCATGTTCAGTGCATATATCAGTCCGCAGCCCGTGGTCGTGCGGTAGCGTTCTCGCTTCCCGCGCCCGGGTTCCCGCGTTCGATTCCCGGCGGGGTCAGGGATTTTCTCTGCCTCGTGATGACTGGGTGTTGTGTGATGTCCTTAGGTTAGTTAGGTTTAAGTAGTTCTAAGTTCAAGGGGACTGATGACCAAAGACGTTAAGTCCCATAGTGCTCAGAGCCATTTGCATATATCAACAGGCGGCATTACTCTAAACTATTACACAGTAAACAATATTGGTGGTGTAGAACATACAGGAGACTAACATGAACTCAATGTTCTCATTTCAAGAGCATTTTTGACGCTTTTAGCGGAATCCCTCCAAAAATCTTGGTAACACCTTTCGTGAAAGACTTCTCTCAGTCTGCAGATATTGATCTTGCCATTCGAATTCCTCTCGGCTATAACTCTGTCATACCAGACTGATTTCCACATCTTTTTTTGTTAAATTTAGCGAATTAATTTCCATGTATGTAACGTTTATAGTACATGCAACGCATGCATTAACATGATTTAAAGGCTGTGAATAAATATTATTAATTCAACACGTTCGGGAGTCTACCTTTTTTGTATCCTGTTGATTATATATAATTAAGAGTAAACTAATTTGCAGGTTGTTGTTATAGTGCAGTCTTCCGTAACGCTTCTCATATAATTTCGGTAAAAAATCGCGTTTTCTGTTAAGTGATTACATACGTTGTCAACAAAAGAGAACGATTATTTCTAAACAACGAAATGGTTATGACAGGTACGCCCCATATGCTTTAGCTGTCATTACGTTTCTTCATACTGTTAATAAAGTCATTATTTGTTAAAGATTCAGCATGAAGCATAGCTATTACTATTTAAAACACTGCGTCACAGTGCTTTACGTTCGAAAGTTTTGTATCTTAATAATATACAGGATGAGGCACTCAGAGGGGAAGATTAAAACAATTCGCATTTAGTGGAGACTTAAACAACCCTTTTTTCACATCAGTCTGGTATACAAGAGTGGAGACAAGTAGTTTACGCGTGAAGTTAAGTTATGAAGCCTTCGTCATTTTCTCCAATAACATTTAATATCGTTTGACAAAAGGTTATGCGGTTACTGTAACATTCAGGTTAGGAGGCTTGCACTACGTGCATCATGTATGGATTATAGGGAAGATCATTTTTCAAAATCCTTCTCATTAATGAATTGCTGAGGAAAGGTTCAGAAATGAGCCCTACAGCTGATTTTTGTTAACTTCTTCGTAAAGCTTTACGCACACGATCAGTACTTTCGTCGATCCGGCTTGCTTTTACTATACATATTTTACCTTTGTAGTTTTACCATTGGTTTGTGACATTCTCAGCGTTAATACACTCCTGGAAATTGAAATAAGAACACCGTGAATTCATTGTCCCAGGAAGGGGAAACTTTATTGACACATTCCTGGGGTCAGATACATCACATGATCACACTGACAGAACCACAGGCACATAGACACAGGCAACAGAGCATGCACAATGTCGGCACTAGTACAGTGTATATCTACCTTTCACAGCAATGCAGGCAGCTATTCTCCCATGGAGACGATCGTAGAGATGCTGGATGTAGTCCTGTTGAACGGCTTGCCATGCCATTTCCACCTGGCGCCTCAGTTGGACCAGCGTTCGTGCTGGACGTGCAGACCGCGTCAGACGACGCTTCATCCAGTCCCAAACATGCTCAATGGGGGACAGATCCGGAGATATTGCTGGCCAGGGTAGTTGACTTACACCTTCTAGAGCACGTTGGGTGGCACGGGATACATGCGGACGTGCATTGTCCTGTTGGAACAGCAAGTTCCCTTGCCGGTCTAGGAATGGTAGAACGATGGGTTCGATGACGGTTTGGATGTACCGTGCACTATTCAGTGTCCCCTCGACGATCACCAGTGGTGTACGGCCAGTGTAGGAGATCGCTCCCCACACCATGATGCCGGGTGTTGGCCCTGTGTGCCTCGGTCGTATGCAGTCCTGATTGTGGCGCTCACCTGCACGGCGCCAAAAACGCATACGACCATCATTGGCACCAAGGCAGAAGCGACTCTCATCGCTGAAGACGACACGTCTCCATTCGTCCCTCCATTCACGCCTGTCGCGACACCACTGGAGGCGGGCTGCACGATGTTGGGGCGTGAGCGGAAGACGGCCTAACGGTGTGCGGGACCGTAGCCCAGCTTCATGGAGACGGTTGCGAATGGTCCTCGCCGATACCCCAGGAGCAACAGTGTCCCTAATTTGCTGGGAAGTGGCGGTGCGGTCCCCTACGGCACTGCGTAGGATCCTACGGTCTTGGCGTGCATCCGTGCGTCGCTGCGGTCCGGTCTCAGGTCGACGGGCACGTGCACCTTCCGCCGACCACTGGCGACAACATCGATGTACTGTGGAGACCTCACGCCCCACGTGTTGAGCAATTCGGCGGTACGTCCACCCGGCCTCCCGCATGCCCACTATACGCCCTCGCTCAAAGTCCGTCAACTGCACATACGGTTCACGTCCACGCTGTCGCGGCATGCTACCAGTGTTAAAGACTGCGATGGAGCTCCGTATGCCACGGCAAACTGGCTGACACTGACGGCGGCGGTGCACAAATGCTGCGCAGCTAGCGCCATTCGACGGCCAACACCGCGGTTCTTGGTGTGTCCGCTGTGCCGTGCGTGTGATCATTGCTTGTACAGCCCTCTCGCAGTGTCCGGAGCAAGTATGGTGGGTCTGACACACCGGTGTCAATGTGTTCTTTTTTCCATTTCCAGGAGTGTAGTTTTGGAAGATGGCACGGGAG
Source organism: Schistocerca nitens (assembly GCF_023898315.1). NCBI lineage: Eukaryota > Metazoa > Arthropoda > Insecta > Orthoptera > Acrididae > Schistocerca > Schistocerca nitens. The sequence goes on along the minus strand of NC_064619.1, from coordinate 382,291,527 downwards.
CTCGTGGAAATAAATTAAACTCTTCACCTAATGTGTGTTGTGCCCCAAAAACTCTGAGCTTTTATAATACGCCTTCACAGCAAATGCAACGCCTTGAGAGCAAATGCACGTTGTGCACTTGACTAACGCTCTGTGGCTACTAAAACGTCCATCTTTCTTCATTCCCAAGGTCTAGCTCCTCTCATCCCCCCCCCCCAATTGACCCCGCCCCCCCACCAACACACACACACACACACACACACACACACACACACAACACACACACACACACACACACACACAAACAGCACCACCACGATAGCAAGCCAGTCCTCAGATCTTCCCTTTTGACTGCCTTAGCCAGCATCTGTAGATTTCCTTTCTGATGGATATCCAACTTTAGTGAATATTTATCTTTATATTAAACATCTATGTAATTACTTAAATATTAAACAGAAATGAATTCTATATCAAAATGTGAAACCTACAATTGCACACACAGAACTAAACTTTTAATACCGCGTAAGTACTATGACGTACGGATAGGTCAATCGCTAACACTAGCACGGCTCTTCCGCACTGTCTGATAATAAAGTGTAGTTAATATTTTTGAGTTAAAAACACATCATGAGAATCTCATCGATCCACTTAAATTTGCTGCTTCGTGGTTCTGATGAATTCTCGGTTGCACGGTCAGTAAATACAATATGCTGACGTTTGGGCTTTTACCAATTCGTTATTACATAGTTCCATCACCAAAATTCCTCGTTGATTATCCCTCCATTACAAAGAAGTGTGCTTACCCTGCCCGACCCATAAAGCCAGTCCTTAAAGTCAGAATGAAATACAGCAGAAGCACAGTCACGAGCTATACTTTGCCATCTGCCTAATGAGCACATTAATTTGGCATCTCTTGAGTCATCGGACACACATATTGGCTCATAACTTGCTGTTTTGCCTGAAGCACATTGAGTCTTAAAAAAAAAAAAACACGTACTAAAATTATACCACATGTTTTCTATATGTTCCCTTACTATAATACTAAGTGTGATGCTGAATCCATACCCATAATGTGAATACTGTCGCATCATATGGCTTAGTATTAAATGGTCTGATTTTTTATGGTTTTTAGGATATTCATTCTTTGATAAAACGTGGATAAACTCCACATAACAGACTATAATTTCATGTCTCACTTTCAGATCTGCGTTCTTGAGCGAGGGGAACTTCAGGGCATAATTTTTGTACTAATTAACGTACTTTTCTATTTCTTCTTGCGCTGTTTGTCAAATCCTTTCGGCATATATAGACTTGTGAGACCGCCTTCAGCTAAACTGGTGGCCACATTTCTCTTTTATTTCACCTACATCTACATGGATACTCTGCAAATCACACATAAGTGCTTGGCAGAGGGTGTATCGAGCTACCTTGACTATAATTCTTTGGTATTCCACTCTCGAAAAGCCCTCGGAAAGAATTAACACCTATGATTTCCCTTTTTGTATTATGAAGATCGTTTCTCTCTACGTAGGTCGGCGTCAAGAAAATATTTTCACATTCGTGGCAGAAAGATGGTACCTCAAAATTCGTGAGAAGATCCCGCCGTAACGAGAAACGTCTTTGTGTTAATGATGTCCTCCCCAAATACTGTTTGATGTCCGTGACACTTTCTACCCTATTTCTCGATTATAAGAAATGTGTTGCTCTTCTTTGAACTTTCTCTGTTGGTTTCATTAAACCACAACCAAATGATTTTAAAAAAAGTATTGTGAAAGTGTAACAGAATATATGCCACTTGACGATTTCATCACATTTAGGTTGGTCGGTTAGCGCCATTTGTTAGTAACATAGGTATATTACTGATAGGCATTGAGGAAACGAGCAAAATCTGTGACTGATGTAAAAACTCCAGCTACAGAGTTTTGCATAACTGCTGCTGGGGTTTCTTTGCATGTGTTGTTACATAGAACACTGGGTGAGCGCCATCCCACCGCCTTCTAATGTGCGTCTGAGGGACGCAATGTTAGTTTATGCCGCTCTTTTGCAACTGAAGTCTCGAACGAGACATAGACAGATTAACGTAAAATGCCAAGAAGGAAGTTTGTATTAAGAAGTCGAGCTGGTGATGAAACGGAGATTTACAAATACATATAAACATGATAACGATAATTATGTGAAGTCTGATATCTGTTGAGGCTAATGAGAAAGATAAAACTTCATATAGTGAAATATAATGATACAGATGCAATATAAACTTCGTTTATTTGAGATAAGACGAACCGAAGAGAAGAGCTTCAGTCATGGTTGGTTGGTTGGTTTGGGGAAGGAGACCAGACAGCGTGGTCATCGGTCTCATCGGATTAGGGAAGGATGGGGAAGGAAGTCGGCCGTGCCCTTTCAGAGGAACCATCCCGGAATTTACCTGGAGTGATTTAGGGAAATCACGGAAAACCTAAATCTGGATGGCCCGACGCGGGATTGAACCGTCGTCCTCCCGAATGCGAGTCCAGTGTCTAACCACTGCGCCACCTCACTCGGTGCTTCAGTCATGAGTATTATCCTTTGTCAGATTTAATGACCATCACAAACTACCTGTCTAGTACACATTCACTGAATGACACGTTCTGTAAAAGCATGACAGTCATTTAACGTCTGTCATCGCTGCGGTACATTTCCTGAGCGAATCCCAGGCATACCTCTAATACAAATGTCCCTCTACCATGCTGACCACCGCATTCAAGTAATATTCACACCATCAATCATACCTTCCATCAAATGAGTCCTTCTGGAAGGACTACCGACGTCCACAATACTGAAAACCTTAGTAATGGCGCCAATATGTAGTAGAAGAAATTCACAGGCTTCAATGTTTACACAGCTCACCACTTACAATAAACGAACCTAGATAACGCATTAGGGCGATATGACAATTATTTTGCTCTTACTCTAGTAATAACGAGTGACTTTTCAGTAGCTGTCCCATAGATAATACCCACATACAACTTCTGCAGGGTTTGGTCACTCATACTCGGACTGTTAGACAGTTATGTACCGGCAGCCTATACTTGCTACGAAACTCTTCTACAAAATGGAATGTAAAGAATCTATTTAATGTTGCATTATCAACAGCAAACCCTCCTCAAGTTCTACCTGAAACAGCCCATAGAAATCATCATCTAGAAAATATTTTCCACCCACATTTCGAAGTTAAATCAATGCAACCTGTCTGTTTACCAACAGCATCTGAATACTTCGCAAAAAGTAAGAAGAGAGAATATGCGCGACACTTTTATAGCTTAAATATATGCAGCAGATTTTACATAGAAACTTGCACCGCCAAAAGTGTCACAACTATCAATATAATCCGGGGTATAGTTCCATGGTCAAATTAATTTAATGGAGAATTCAAATGTTTCGTCCTTAACTGCTGAGGACATCTTCAATGAAAGACCTTCTATGGAGGTCCGAATCACACACTAGAGGCCCCAATAGAGGCGTGACGTCACATATTTTTGAAACTCGAGCTCAGTTAGGCGTTTTCGGTTCCTGTTGGCAGCTATTTGTCATCGCCTCACCATGTCCGCAGCTCGTGGTCTAGTGACTAGCGTTGGTGCCTCTGTATCACGGAGTCCCGGGTTCGATTCCTGGCCGGGGACTGCGCGTTTGTGTTGTCCTCATCATTTCATCGTCATCGTCATCGTCATTGGTGAGAGTTGCTCGATTGGACTGCGTGAAAAATTAGGTCTAAAAATTGGGACTTTGTACGGGTGCTGATGGCCGAAATGTTGAGCGCCCCACAAACCAAACATCATCATCATCATCATCATCATCATCGCCTCACTATGGAAGAAGACTTCTACCAGCCCTCTATCGTGGGGCAATAAACAACGACCAATTCCGCTCCGCTGATTGCAGTCAGGTTCCAGTTTGAAGTAATGGCAGTGGAAATAAGAAAACTGATCGCAGAAAACTGTTTTGCAGACTGCCGCGACGGCTTTCTGATAATGTGATTACATTCTCTGACGATCTGAAGGAGAAAAGAGTCCTACTGAAGATGGAAAACGTGACGAGACATGTTACGACGGTGAGTGGACTTGGATTTAAATACCCACCCCAACGATGATACCTTTTTCTTTGCCGACAGGGATAAATGCGTTACTAGACAGCAATTTCAGCACTACTAAGAACAATACAACGAAATACTAATTCTTCTGCGCAACCTACGTAATTTTAAAGCAACAGGGGCAGCAAGCGAATTGGTAGAGATTGTTCTGTCTACAGGATTTAGTTTAGAAACCTACCAAAATCATATGCGAGTCATCTTACGTGAAAGAGACTACACAATTAAGAAACAAGAAAGGCATGTAACGTCAGGTTTTCATCAAAAAATTAAGATTTGGAATTAAAGACCACAATTCCTTATTCACACTGTCGATAGCTGTGGTGACAGTGTGCGTAGTTTGGCTAACAAAGTGTCGTCCATGTTTAATAGCTGTGGTATGCAAGGCATTGACTTATATTCGAGAAGCATACTACATCGCTGCACGTGTAAGAATACTGGAGTCCACTCGACGAAATTTCCGAACTGCAGCCAGTCGTCGTTTACGGACTCAAATAAAATTTCATTTCGGCATCTGCCAGACAACCTCAGGTGAGTCGACGAAGCTGAAATCGGCTACCCTTGTCGCACAGTTTGTTAGTGCTCTCTATACTATCTGCGCATGCTTCTTGGTCCTAACTGCAGGACCGTCCACATTGCCAAGAGACAATACCATCAATTTCATACCATGTACGATGGATATAACGGGTTAAGAATGACATACTATGTGGATAGCAAAAGACGAGTGCAGCATTGTCCTATGCACCATTCTTCTATGGTCCGTGTTGTACGGCCTATGTAAGCCAAAGCACAGTGGCACAAATTTTATACACTACGGCTTTGCAAGACAGCAAATCATCCATCATCGATCTAAGTAGGTCTTACACCCTATATAACGAACTGTAAACTACTTCAACATCAAATTTTCAGAGCACACAGACTATGCCGAATGAGACGTCGCCAACATACGGAATCAAAGCTGCCAAGGTACTATCCTACACGTCGGTTAACAGACATATATCCGTTAATTGATAATGCGCTGTTGAACTGCCGGGTAGTGCGTCAGTTTTCGTTGAAGACTGCTCATGGCCGTACAAGTTCCTTAGACAAGTTTTCAGAACCGGAAGCTGTGTATGTCTCAGGTGCACGTGCCGTAAGCACACGCGTAGCTTGTGACGGGTGGTGACAACTCCAGGAATGTACATATTTATCCGTGCGATTGACATCACGGTAAACTTAGTGACCCAGACAATGATATTTTCCTCTTCCCGTAGTAAACTGTTTGTTTTCTTAAGTGAAGCTGAGATGTCCTCCCCTTGCGGCTCCACTCTGAAAATGTCATTAACATATCGAGAAGAAAAGATAGTTGATTTAAGGGCTGCAGAATCTAGTGCTCTATCCTGAAAGTTCATATAAAAATTTGCCCACCAAGAATTATGCTTTCTTAGTTTGTCTACCCCCCCATGAACCATGGACCTTGCCGTTGGTGGGGAGGCTTGCGTGCCTCAGCGATACAGATGGCCGTACCGTAGGTGCAACCACAACGGAGGGGTATCTGTTGAGAGGCCAGACAAACATGTGGTTCCTGAAGAGGGGCAGCAGCCTTTTCAGTAGCTGCAGGGGCAAAAGTCTGGATGATTGACTGATCTGGCCTTGTAACATTAACCAAAACGGCCTTGCTGTGCTGGTACTGCGAACGGCTGAAAGCAAGGGGAAACTACAGCCGTAATTTTTCCCGAGGACATGCAGCTCTACTGTATGATTAAATGATGATGGCGTCCTCTGGGGTAAAATATTCCGGAGGTAAAATAGTCCCCCATTCGGATCTCCGGGCGGGGACTACTCAAGAGGACGTCGTTATCAGGAGAAAGAAAACTGGCGTTCTACGGATCGGAGTGTGGAATGTCAGATCACTTAATCGGGCAGGTAGGTTAGAAAATTTGAAAATGGAAATGGATAGGTTAAAGTTAGATATAGTGGGAATTAGTGAAGTTCGGTGGCAGGAGGAACAAGACTTTTGGTCAGGTGATTACAGGGTTATAAATACAAAATCAAATAGGGGTAATGCAGGAGTAGGTTTAATAATGAATAAAAAAATAGGAGTGCGGGTTAGCTACTACAAACAGCATAGTGAACGCATTATTGTGGCCAAGATAGACACAAAGCCCATGCCTACTACAGTAGTACAAGTTTATATGCCAACTAGCTCTGCAGATGATGAAGAAATAGATGAAATGTATGACGAGATAAAAGAAATTATTCAGGTAGTGAAGGGAGATGAAAACTTAATAGTCATGGGTGACTGGAATTCGTCAGTAGGAAAAGGGAGAGAAGGAAACATAGTAGGTGAATATGGATTGGGGGGAAGGAATGAAAGAGGAAGTCGCCTTGTAGAATTTTGCACAGAGCATAACTTAATCATAGCTAACACTTGGTTCAAGAATCATGAAAGGAGGCTGTATACATGGAAGAAGCCTGGAGATACTGACAGGTTTCAGATAGATTATATAATGGTAAGACAGAGATTTAGGAACCAGGTTTTAAATTGTAAGACATTTCCTGGGGCAGATGTGGATTCTGACCACAATCTATTGGTTATGAACTGCAGATTGAAACTGAAGAAACTGCAAAAAGGTGGGAATTTAAGGAGATGGGACCTGGATAAACTGAAAGAACCAGAGGTTGTAGAGAGTTTCAGGGAGAGCATAAGGGAACAATTGACAGGAATGGGGGAAAGAAATACAGTAGAAGAAAAATGGGTAGCTCTGAGGGATGAAGTGGTGAAGGCAGCAGACGATCAAGTAGGGAAAAAGACGAGGGCTAATAGAAATCCTTGGGTAACAGAAGAAATATTGAATTTAATTGATGAAAGGAGAAAATATAAAAATGCAGTAAATGAAGCAGGCAAAAAGGAATACAAACGTCTCAAAAATGAAATCGACAGGAAGTGCAAAATGGCTAAGCAGGGATGGCTAGAGGACAAATGTAAGGATGTAGAGGCTTGTCTCACTAGGGGTAAGATAGATACTGCCTACAGGAAAATTAAAGAGACCTTTGGAGAGAAGAGAACCACTTGTATGAATATCAAGAGCTCAGATGGCAACCCAGTTCTAAGCAAAGAAGGGAAGGCAGAAAGGTGGAAGGAGTATACAGAGGGTTTATACAAGGGCGATGTACTTGAGGACAATATTATGGAAATGGAAGAGGATGTAGATGAAGATGAAATGGGAGATAAGATACTGCGTGAAGAGTTTGACAGAGCACTGAAAGACCTGAGTCGAAACAAGGCCCCGGGAGTAGACAACATTCCATTAGAACTACTGATGGCCTTGGGAGAGCCAGTCATGACAAAACTCTACCATCTGGTGAACAAGATGTATGAGACAGGCGAAATACCCACAGACTTCAAGAAGAATATAATAATTCCAATACCAAAGAAAGCAGGTGTTGACAGATGTGAAAATTACCGAACTATCAGTTTAATAAGTCACAGCTGCAAAATACTAACGCGAATTCTTTACAGACGAATGGAAAAACTGGTAGAAGCTGACCTCGGGGAAGATCAGTTTGGATTCCGTGGAAATGTTGGAACACGTGAGGCAATACTAACCTTACGACTTATCTTAGAAGAAAGATTAAGAAAAGGCAAACCTACGTTTCTAGCATTTGTAGACTGAGAGAAAGCTTTTGACAACGTTAACTGGAATACTCTCTTTCAAATTCTGAAGGTGGCAGGGGTAAAATACAGGGAGCGAAAGGCTATTTATAATTTGTACAGAAACCAGATGGCAGTTATAAGAGTCGAGGGGCATGAAAGGGAAGCAGTGGTTGGGAAAGGAGTGAGACAGGGTTGTAGCCTCTCCCCGATGTTATTCAATCTGTATATTGAGCAAGCAGTAAAGGAAACAAAAGAAAAATTCGGAGTCGGTATTAAAATTGATGGAGAAGAAGTAAAAACTTTGAGGTTCGCCGATGACATTGTAATTCTGTCAGAGACAGCAAAGGACTTGGAAGAGCAGTTGAACGGAATGGACAGTGTCTTGAAAGGAGGATATAAGATGAACATCAACAAAAGCAAAACGAGGATAATGGAATGTAGTCAAATTAAGTCGGGTGATGCTGAGGGAATTAGATTAGGAAATGAGACACTTAAAGTAGTAAAGGAGTTTTGCTATTTAGGGAGTAAAATAACTGATGATGGTCGAAGTAGAGAGGATATAAAATGTAGACTGGCAATGGCAAGGAAAGCGTTTCTCAAGAAGAGAAATTTGTTAACATCGAGTACAGATTTAGGTGTCAGGAAGTCGTTTCTGAAAGTATTTGTATGGAGTGTAGCCATGTATGGAAGTGAGACATGGACGATAACTAGTTTGGACAAGAAGAGAATAGAAGCTTTCGAAATGTGGTGCTACAGAAGAATGCTGAAGATAAGGTGGGTAGATCACGTAACTAATGAGGAGGTATTGAATAGGATTGGGGAGAAGAGAAGTTTGTGGCACAACTTGACTAGAAGAAGGGATCGGTTGGTAGGACATGTTTTGAGGCATCAAGGGATCACAAATTTAGCATTGGAGGGCAGCGTGGAGGGTAAAAATCGTAGAGGGAGACCAAGAGATCAATACACTAAGCAGATTCAGAAGGATGTAGGTTGCAGTAGGTACTGGGAGATGAAGAAGCTTGCACAGGATAGAGTAGCATGGAGAGCTGCATCAAACCAGTCTCAGGACTGAAGACCACAACAACAACAGTTTGTCTACAAACAAAAACCGAGCAGGCGAATGCCCATTCCGTCTACTCTGCTATACCACAAGAAATAACTGAAGGCTGTGTCAAAACGTACGCCTCTTGAACCAATTAAAGAGCACTGAGGTACGGCCGGTGATGGTTTATTTTTTACTGAATGCGGTATTACCACAAAGAATACTGATACTATTAACTAATGTAACCAACACGAGAGAAGCACCTGAACAGAAATCAACTAAATCAACGCACGCTATTGTAACGTGGGATACAAGAAACTGTTTCTTGGAGTGCTTATACGGTAGTTGTAGTGTTTTTCTGGGAAAGGTCGCTTTCTGCACCACAAGCGCTGTTCGGTCTTCAGTTTACAAACAGACTATACAGTGTGACTGAAAAATAAGAACAGATTTCAGTTGTTTATTACTCACAGATTGTATCAGATAGAAGCACGTTACATATGTCAAAGGATAGAGGAAAGTTCAAAGTCTTAAAACAGCTGCGCTGTTGTGTGTTTGTAGCCACTACTCCACGAGAGATATAATTTTTTGTGTTGGAATTTGCGGAAAGTAAACCCATTGTTCAATTGCTAAGAGCATTCCACCGTCGATTCAGCAAGAAGCCGCCTCTGCACAAGCAGATTTATGACAGTCATAAAAAATTCCTGGAAGTTGGTTCCATATGCAAAAAGAAGAGCACTGGCCGGCCACGCACGTCTGATGCAAATGCCGAGCGTGTCCGAGATGCGTTCACACGGAGCCTCCGGAAGTCCACGTGTGGCGTGTTCTGAAACGACGCCTTCATGTGAAGCCTTACAAGTTGCACTTACTGACGCAGTTACGTCCCGGTCACCATAACAGAATGTATGAAGTTTGCATTTCAGTTCTCCAGGATACTGGAGAAAATACTTTTTTCCGAACGACCCATCTTTTGGGACAAATCGATGTTTCAGCTGTCGGGTAGCAGGACTCTCATACCTGGACATGCTGTAAAACGTTTTCTTTCCTCAGTTTACCAAAGTTCCAATAATTTCATTTCTATGCATGGTGTAACCATAATAAAATCATTTTCTTCGTTGTTTTGGCGTTGTGGGTCACTTGACCTAACACCTCGCGTTTTTTTTCTATGGGTGTCCATAAAAGATAGAGAGGTACTTTCCGAGACCTGAGGAATATAATTGTTGAACCTGTCGACTCAATGCAAAGAACCTGTTGATTAGTGTGTGGAATGAAAGTAGCTACCGCTTCGATGTTTCTCGAGCATCGCATGGTGCTCGTGTTCGCTGTATGGTATAGTGTGTGTCAGAACATGAAACCTTCCTCTATCCAGTGACATGAGCAATGTGTTCCTGTCTTTCACTATCTGTCTCCAATAAACAAATTATGTCTGTTCTTTCTTTTTGAATCACCCAGTACTAGCACCACTGCCTGCTTCTTGTGCGTAAAATGGGAACTAGAATAGGAAACAAGACGCTAAAAGCAGTAGCTGAGTACTGCTATTTAGGCAGAATAATATCTGACGATGGCCGAAGTCGACAGGAGAAAAATATTAAGGTGTCAGTGTCACTAAAGCATTTCTGAAAAATAGACTTTTGTTAACATCGAAGCATTTCCTGAAGGTAACTGTACTGAAGTGAACGTTGACGGTAAGCAAGTGAGACAAAAATATAATTTAAGCTTTAGAAATATGATGCTACAGAAGACTTCTGAAGGAGAGATGGGGGAAAAATAAATTTATGCCGCAACGTGACTAAAAGAAAGGATCAGTTAATAGGACACATCGCGAGGCATCGAGGAATTGTCCGTTTTGTGACGGTGTGAAGTGTGGTCGGTAAAAATAGTAGAGGGAGCCAGTAACTACACTACTGACCATTAAATTTGCTGCACCAAGAAGAAATGCAGATGACAAACGGGTATTCATTGGACAAATATATTACACTAGAGCTGACTTGTGATTACATTTTCACGCAATTTGGGTGCACGGATCCTGAGAAATCAGTACCCAGAACAACCTCCTCTGACCGTAATACCGGCCTTGATTCGCCTGGGCATTGAGTTAAATACAGCTTGGATGGCGTGTACACGTACAGCTGCACATTCAGCTTCAACACGATACCACAGTTCATCAAGAGTAGTGACTGGCGTTTTGTGACGAGCCAGTTGCTCGGCCACCATTGACCAGACGTTTTCAGTTGGTGAGAGATCTGGAGAATGTGCTGGCCAGGGCAACTGACGAACATTTTCTGTATCCAGAAAGGCCCGTACAGGACCTGCAACATGCGGTCTTGCATTATGCTGCTGAAATGCAGGGTTTCGCAGGGATCGAATGAAGGGTAGAGCCGCGGGTCGTAACACATCTGAAATGTAACGTCCACTGTTCAAAGTGCGTCGTGCGAATAAGAGGTGACCGAGACGTGTAACCAATGGCACCCCATACCATCATGCCGGGTGATACGCCAGTATGGCGATGACGAATAGACGCTTCCAATGTGCGTTCACCGCGATGTCGCCAAACACTGATGCGACCATCATGATGCTGTAAACAGAACCTGGATTCATCCGAAAAAATGACGATTTGCCATTCGTGCACCCAGGTTCATCGTTGAGTACACCATCGCAGGCGCTCCTGTCTATGATGCAGCGTCAAGGGTAACCACAGCCATGGTCTCCGAGCTGATAGTCCATGCTGCTGCAAACGTCGTCGAACTGTTCGTGCAGATGGTTGTTGTCTTTCAAATGTCCCCATCTGTTGACTCAGGGATCGAGACGTGGCTGCACGATCCGTTACAGCCATGCGGAGAAGATGCCTGTCATCTCGACTGCTAGTGATACGAGGCCGCTGGGATCCAGCATGGCGTTCCGAATTACCCTCCCGAAACCACCGATTTCATATTCTGCTAACAGCCATTGGAACTCGACCAAGGCGAGCACCAATGTCGCGATACGATAAACCGCAATCGCGATAGGCTACAATCCGACCTTTATCAAAGTCGGAAACGCGATGGTACGCATTTCTCCTCCTTACACGAGGCATCACAACAATGTTTCACCAGGCAACGCCGGTCAACTGCTGTTCGTGTATGAGAAATCGGTTAGAAACTTTTCCCATGTCAGCACGTTGTGGGTGTCGCCACCGGCGCCAACCTTGTGTGAATTCTGTGCAAAGCTAATCATTTGCATATCACAGCATCTTCTTCCTGTCGGTTAAATTTCGCATCCGTAGCAAGTCATCCTCGTGGTGTAGCAATTTTAGTTGCCAGTAGTTTATGTTCACATGCAAGTCGGTTATAATAGTTATGCAGACTGAAGAGAATTACACACGGCAGACTAGCGCTGAGAGCTGCTTCAGATCAGTCCCCGGGCTGAAGACTACAGCATGAGCAGCAGAAACAAGAAAGAATAGGACTGTAGTGACAACCTGGCCGAAAGTTTAGTTCGCTTTGCCAGTTAATACTGACTATTGTGGATTCGCGATGGGACCGTCCGAACTGTGTCTGGAACTTTCCTTCCCAGCGTGGTGTCGATTAAACATGAGACGCAATTTATCTTGCAAAATACAGAGTTAAAGCTTCTGGAAGTGACAGCAGGTTGGTGTATTGAAGGTAGGCTATATGCCACTTGCCACCCTTCGGATGACTAAAGCAGCCAGTCACCGCCGGTGGCACTAGCAGACTGCAAACTATTGGATTCCCACTGAAAGTTAGATACTCTGCAGCGCCTTTTACGACGCACCGCGCATCGCCCGTCGCGCTACTACAATCTTTCAGAGCCGAAGCCGTTCACGACGAAGCTCCAACGAGCGTAAGCTTTCACGATATTTGCTTGCTGGGTTGGGGGGGGGGGGGGGGGAGGGAGGAGGAGGAGGGTGGAGAGGATGGGGAAGGGGGATGAGGAGGGGCAGGGAACTCGCTCCCGTCGTTTGCAGGGTGTGAAGAGGCCCCGGCGATACAATAAACTGTGACAATCTGTCGAAGTGCTGCGGCGCGCCCGAGCAGCCAGCCTGATAAACGCGCCGCGCCGCCTGGGCGCTGCTGCGCGCGTGCGTGCGTCGTGCGTTCCCCACCCGCTCGCTCTGTCAGCGCCAGATGGGGCCGCGGGTCGTGCAGCGGCGTCCCTCATAGCGTGGCGCCGGCTCCGGGCCACACCCGTATCAAGATCACTCATGCGCTGCGTTACACTTATTGCTCTTGAATGTCGTCTGCAAACTTACAGCAGTTCAGTTCCCTGCTTTACCGTCGTCTCATAACCTGTCACTCATCAACTGCTTTCAAACACAGCTATTAAGGGAACAGAGTATGTTACGATGTGGTATACACAACTTGCCGAAATACAGTAATTCATACGGATAATAAAAATGTGTGTATATACAGGGTGGTCCATTGATCGTTACCGGGCCAAATATCTCACGAAATAAGCGTCAAACGAAAAAACTACAAAGAACGAAACTTGCCTAGCTTGAAGCGGGAAAGCAGATGGCGCTATGGTTGGCCCGCTAGACGGCGCTGCCATAGGTTAAAAAAAATGGTTCAAATGGCTCTGAGCACTATGGGACTCAACTGCTATGGTCATCAGTCCCCTAGAACTTAGAACTACTTAAACCTAACTAACCTAAGGACATCACACACATCCATGCCCGAGTCAGGATTCGAACCTGCTGCCATAGGTCAAACGGATTTCAACTGCGGTTTTTTAAATAGGAGGCCCCATTTTTATTACATATTCGTGTAGTACGTAAAGAAATACGAATGTTTTAGTTGGACAATTTTTTCGCTTTGTGATAGATGGCGTTTTAATAGTCACAAATATATGGCTCACAATTTTAGACGAACATTTGGTAACAGGTAGGTTTTTTAATTTGAAATACAGAACGTAGGTACGTTTGAGCATTTTATTTCGGTTGTTCCAATGTGATACATGTACCTTTGTGAACTTAACATTTCTGAGAACGCATGCTGTTACAGCGTGATTACCTGTAAATACCACATTAATGCAATAAATGCTCAAAATGATGTCCGTCAACCTCAATGCATTTGGCATTACGTCTAACATTCCTGTCAACAGTGAGTAGTTCGCCTTCCGTAACGTTCGCACATGCATTGACAATGCGCTGACGCATGTTGTCAGGCGTTGTCGGTGGATCACGATAGCAAATATTCTTCAACGTTCCCCACAGAAAGAAATCCGGGGTCGTCAGATCCGGTGAACGTGCGGGCCATGGTATGGTGCTTCGACGTCCAATCCACCTGTCATGAAATATGCTATTCAGTACCGCTTCAAACGCACGCGAGCTATGTACCGGACACCCATTATGTTCGATATACATCGCCGTTCTGTCTTGCAGTGAAACATCTTGTAGTAACATCGGTAGACCATTACCTAGGAAATCAGCATACATTGCACCATTTTAGATTGCCATCGATAAAATGGGGGCCAATTATCCTTCCTCCCATAATGCCGCACCATACATTAACCCGCCAAGGTCGCTGATGTTCTACTTATCGAAGCCATAGTGGATTTTCCGTTGTCCAACAGTGCATATTATGCCGGTTTACGTTAACGCTGTTGGTGAATGACGCTTCGTCGCTAAATAGAACGCGTGCAAAAAATCTGTCATCGTCCCGTAATTTATCTTGTGCCCAGTGGCAGAACTGTACGCGACGATCAAGGTCTTCGCCATGCAGTTCCTGGTGCATAGAAATATGGTACGGGTGCAATCGATGTTGATGTAGCATTCTCAACACCGACGTTTTTGAGATTCCCGATTCTCGCGCAATTTGTCTGCTACAGGTGTGAGGGTTAGCCGCGACAGCAGCTAAAACACCTACTTGGGCATCATCATTTCTTGCAGGTCGTGGTTGACGTTTCACATGTGGCTGAACACTTCCTGTTTCCTCAGATAACGTAACTATCCGACGAACGGTCCAGACACTTGGATGATGTCGTCGAGGATACCGAGTAGCATGCATAGCACGCGCTCGTTGGGCATTTTGATCACAATAGCCATACTTCAACACGATATCGACCTTTTCCGCAATTGGTAAACGGTCCATTTTAACACGGGTAATGTATCACGAAGCAAATACCGTCGCACTGGCGGAATGTTACGTTATACCACGTACTTTTACGTTTGTGACTATTACAGCGCCATCTATCACAAAGCAAAAAAGTGATCCAACTAAAACATTCATATTTCTTTGCGTACTAAACGAATATGTAATAAAAATGGGGGTTCCTATTTAAAACAACGCAGTTGATATCCGTTTGACCTATGGCAGCGCGACTAGCGGGCCAACCATAGCGCCATCTGGTTTCCCCCTTCAAGCTAGACAAGTTTCGTTCTTTGTAGTTTTTTCGTTTGACGCTTACTTCGTGAGATATTTGGCCTGGTCACTATCAATGAACCACCCTGTATATATATATATATATATATATATATATATATATATATATATATATATATATATATATATATATATATATATATGCATGTGTGTAATGCCACATTTCCATCCAAGCCACTGCACTGATTACAGCCATACTTGTTACACACGTCACATCCTGTCCTGACAGAATTGCTGTGGAGGCAAGAGCCACCTGCGTTCAAAAGTTTGGAAGTGGGTTTGAAAAACAAGTCTAGCGCACGAAATACTATTACCGAGACTTCATTCATCCATCATTTGAGAATAAGAGTGCCTAATGACCTGTATAGACTTTACACATAATTCCAAGCTTTTACGCAACTCCATCTCGCTGACAACCACCACAAAACGATGAAATGAAAATCTTTATTGCTTACTACTTTTCCGCTGTTCATGCAGTAAAACTGTTGCATCATAGGTGACATTTTAATTTGTTACTTCTTCACTCCTAAACCTATGGGAAACACATTTCACAGACAGTATCCATATATACCGCTGAATATACTAGCTATTATACCATGGGACGAGAGGTAGTTCAGGAGATATGACATCATAAAAACTGAGCTGCGTAAAAGCGAAACTGCATGGTGAAATTCGCTAGAGGTATAGGTAACTACGCGCACAAATGTGAGTGCGATATGGAAAGAGACGGAAGGAATAGATAAACAGAGGGGGAGGAGCAGAGGGAAGAGAAAGGAGTGATGAGGATATGAACAGAGAGAGAGAGGAAGGAGGAGACGGGCAGAAAAAGGAAGGGAGGGGAGCGACTAAAGGAAGTGGGAGGAGATGAATAGAAATGCGGGATAGAGATGTGCAGAGAGAGGGTGAAGAATAAATTGGACGAAGATTGGAATACACTGATGAGCTAAAACATTATAAGCAACTGCTTGGTAGCTTGTTTGTCCCTCTCTGGAACGAAATACAACACTGATTCTGCATGTCAGGTTGGTTGGTTGGTTGGTTGTTTTGGGGGAAGGAGACCAGACAGCGAGATCATCGGTCTTATCGGATTAGGAAAGTACGGGGAAGGAAATCGGCCGTGCCCTTTGAAAGGAACCATCCCGGCATTTGCCTGGAGAAATTTTGGGAAATCACGGAAAACCCAAATCAGGATGGCCGGACGCGGGATTGAATCGTCGTCCTCCCGAATGCGAGTACAGTGTCTAACCACTGAGCCACTTCGCTCGGTGCATGTCAGGGATCCGACAGTTTGTTGGTAGGTTTGTGGAGTAATGTGGCATTAGATGTCAATGCACAGGTTGCGAAACTCCCGAAAATAGCCGGATGCTGATTTTCGTACGCGGTAATGGTGCGCGATAGCAACCCAGGTGGGTTCCGTAGGATTTATATCAGACGAATTTGGTCACCGAGACATCAACCTGAGTTCACTACAATGCTCCTCAAACCACTATAGCACGGTTCTGGATCCGAAACAAGGACGGTTGAACTCTGGAAGATGGCATCTCCGTCGGGGAAGACATTAAGCATGAAGGGATGCAGGTGGTTCGCAGCTGTCAGCGTGTCTTTGATTACTAACACAGGTCCCATGCAAACGCAGGAGAATGTCTCCCATAGCATGATACTGCCCCCACCAGCCTGCGTCCGTGACGTGCTGCAAATTCCGAGCCGCCGTTCACCTCGATAACGGTCATCGACCTGGTGTAGCAAAAATGTGATCCAACCGAAGCGCCGACACGCGGCTGAAAATTTTAATTTTTTGTTTTCAGACAATTATTATCTGTCCGTCTGTCCGTCCGATGCGATCACTTTTTTGGGAGTGATAATCACATCCACAAGAAAACCTAAATCGGGCAAGGTAGAAGAATCTTTTTACCCATTCGCCAAGCGTGCAAGTTAGGTGGGTCGACAACATATTCCTGTCATGTGACGCACATGCCGTCACCAGTGTCGTATAGGATATATCAGACGTGTTTTCCTGTGGAGGAATCGGTTGATCTATGACCTTGCGATGAAATGTTTTCAGTTCCCATTGGAGAGGCACGTCCTTTCGTCTACTAATCGCACGGTTTTGCGGTGCGGTCGCAAAACACAGAAACTAAACTTATTACAGTGAACAGAGACGTCAATGAACGAACGGACAGATCATAACTTTGCGAAAATAAAGGAAGTAAATTTTTCACTCGGGGGAGGACTTGAACCGTGGACCTCTCATTCCGCAGCTACTGACGCTAACCACAAGACCACGGCGCTCCTGGCTGCATGTCACCCTTGAAGTTGCATATGTTGCACGTGGGCTACTCAGTTCGTATATTTTGCTAATTTTTTTCATAGTTCCACACAACTTCTTCCTGTTCTCTCGATTGATCTGTGTTCAGTTTTTCAAGGCCTATCCACTGTTCCAACTTACAGCTAAATCTGAGGGGGGTGCGATGGGGAGGTTCCCTTGTAAGAATAAAGTCCGAGCCAACGGCTGATCAGTCTCTTGGGCTATAATCTACACTGTCAGCACTTCTGACACTAATTGTAGTTGGCGGGCCACTTGATATTGGGCGCGCAACAGCCTCAATGGCCAGCTTCAAAGATAATTAATTCGGAAACTGTGCAACGTAACAAGATTTTTTCTTAAGATCTATTTCTCAGCACAACCTACCCTGCAACACCCTTACAAACTTTTCAGACAATTTCTGACGACCCTCAAGAAGAGGGACAGAGAACAAAGGGCGATCGTTCTAGGGAGAATGCGGTCTGAGAATCGGAAAATAAGCTAATAAGCGACTTAGACAAAGGTAGATTGTTATGGCCCGGTATCTGGAAACGAGCATCTCGGAATCGGCAAAGCTGATAGGCTATTCGCTTTGCCTGCTACTGTCTAGAGCGTCTATCAGAAGCGGTCGAAGGGCAATGAAACCACGACTAGGCAGCAAAGTGATGGACATCCTCACTCATAACAGAATGTGAAGGTCAGCGAATTGCAGACTTTGTAAACCTAGATAGGCAGCTATCTGATGTCTGAGTACAAAGTACAGGCAGAAGTGTTTCGAGTACCCCGTAACTGAATACTGTTGAACGTGGTGTTCCGCAAAAGGTGGCCGTTACTTGTTCACATGGTGACTGAAAGACGTCACCAGTTAGGTTTGGAGTGGACGCGGGACCATTGACATTGTACCGTGGACCGATGAAAATCTGTTCCCTGAGCGGATGGAACATTTTCAGTGATACACCAGGTCGATGATCATGCCCGGATAAGGGCTGCTCGAAACAAGCACCATACCACTGACGAAGGCCGATGGATCAGTGTTATGCTATGTAGGACATTCACCTGGGCTTCCAACAGGTCTATGGTAGTAATGGATGGCATCTTGGCAGCTACAGTACAGTTTTGAGCCCATCAGCATTCCTTCATGCTTAATGTCTACCCCTACTGTGATAACTTCTTTCAGCAGGATAACTCCGTGTGTCACTGGGCCAGAATCATGCTGTAGTGCTTTGGCGAGTATTATTGTGAGCGCACGTTGAAGTCTTTGCTACCGAAATCGCCTGCTATGAACCTGTTGAAACACTAGTAGGTCGCTACTGAGTGCCAGCTGCGTACCCGCAAACCACCGGCCGTATTTGACGTGAAACTCTTCACCTTTGCTTAGACATCTGGCGCCAAGCACCTTCGGAAAATAACGAAGGGCTTTTCCAAACCATGGCACTCAGAATCGTTGCTGTATTGCGTTCCAAAAGTGTACTTATAGGCTGTTAAGGAAATGCTCACAAAGTTTCGGCTCATCAATAGACACAAAGGTCATATGAGTCATAAAATAGCTCCTAATATCGTGTCGGACCTCCTTATGCCCGGCGTAATGCAGAAACTCGACGTGACATGAACTCACCTAGTCGTTGGAAGTTCCCTTCTATATGGCCTCAACATTCGCTCGAATTGTCCAGAATTTTCTAGAAACCAATCCTGAACAGTTGCGTCCGAGTGACATGGCACGTAGTCACTCATAAAAATTCCGTCGTTATTTGGGAACATGAAGTCCACGTATGGCTGCATATGCTCTCCAAGTAGCCGAACATAACCATTTCCAGTCTACGGTCGGTTCAGTTGGACTAATAAAGGCACTCGCGTCGGTCGTCTGCTGTCATAGCTCATTAACGCCAAATTTCACCGCGCTGTCCTAACGAATAAGTTCACCGTATGTCCCACATTGATTTCCGCAGCTATTCAAGGCAGTATTGCTTGTTTGTTGCCGGCCGGAGTGGCCGTGCGGTTCTAGGCGCTACAGTCTGGAGCCGCTGGAGCCGACCGACCGCTACGGTCGCAGGTTCGAATCCTGCCTCGGGCATGGATGTCTGTGATGTCCTTAGGTTAATTAGGTTTAATTAGATCTAAGTTCTAGGCGACTGGTGACCTCAGAAGTTAAGTCGCATAGTGCTCAGAGCCATTTGAGCCATTTGACCCACTTTTTTTTTAGCAGTGAGCAGTGACCGCCCCTTGCAAACACCAACTCACGGTCGTTCAGTGAAGGCAGTGGGCCACTGCATTGTCCATGATATGCATGATATGAGGTGATATCTGAAGTTTGGGTTCTAGGCACACCCTTGACCCTGTGGGTCTCGGTATGCTGAATTGTCTAGCAATTTCCTTAATGGAATGTCCTATGCGTGTAGCTCCAGCTACCATTCCACATTCAGAGTCTGTTAATTCCCGTCCGGCGGCCACAATCACGTCGGAAACCTTTTCACATGACTCACCTGAGTACAGATGAGAGCTAGGAATGCAGTGCCCTTTCATATCTTGTGTATGTGATACTTCCGCCGTTTGTACATGTGTATATCGCTATTTCACTACTTTTGTCACCTCTGTGTATATTAGCATTGCACTACATAATTCTATGGAATACCACCGAAAATGTGAAATCTGTGATCATGAGACTGTGATAAGAGAACTACAGGCATTGCAACAGCACACTGGGAAAAATTTATTCAGTATATGTTTTGGCAGAAAACTAACGGATATGTCTCCATCACCGATTTATCAGTGAAGGATCATAGGCTCCGATTGGAGGGCTTGGGTTGTTTGGGGTAGGAGACTAAATTGCGAGGTCATCGGTATCATTAGATTAGGGAAGGACGGAGGAGGAAGTTGGCCGCACCCTTTCAAAGGAGCGCTGCAATTGGAGATGAACACGTAAGACAGTTGGCTATTAGCTCCTCAAAAGAATCATTCAAGCCATTGCATTTTTATCGCTTAAAAACTTCGGTGGCTCGATATAATTTTTTGCGGCAATAAACTTAGATTACCGAGGTACAGATATTTTGCTTCGGTCACTACGTAATGCAGACTGAACACTAACATTCGGGAAGACTGGCTTACAGCAAAAGTGTTTTATCACCGTTTAAGAAAAAGGAGATGGCAGCAAAACTTCATATTATAGAGGTGACAACATGTTAAATCCTGTCTACAAAACATAATCACATGCATCAAATAACAAATTAAGATTTATTACAGAAATCCCACTTCTAGAAGAACAATGTGGCTTCGTGAGAGGAAAATGATGTGGCGAAAATATATCTACTGGGCGACAAATAATACAGAAAAGAAGAAAATTTAACATACCAACTTGCCTAGCTTCCACACATTTTGAAAAGGTTGGATGGAGAGAGATCCTATGGGAAATGATGGCAAAATGTCGGTACCCAAATCACTTAATAATTTGCATCAAGAGTGAATATAATGGAACTTACATCATACTTGACGTCCTTAGTTGTACAGAGACAAAGATTTGAATAAACCAAGGTGTGAGACAAGGGAGTACTTTATCGCCTACTCTGTCTTGTATTTATGTAGACAATGCCATCCGAAAACGAAAAGGCATAGCGTCAGGAGGGATACATGGAGGTAAACGAGAATAAATGTATTAACATATAATTATATGTTCCGATGACACTGTATTGATAGAAAATTTTGAATATAAACTACAAAAATCACTCCATATGTGAAATCTGATTGGAAACGATTGTAACATTAAAATACATGTAATTAAAAGTTAGACATGGCTTTCCAAGGGAAGTACCCACTACCAAACAAAACTGTAATCTAAGATCAGATTTTGGAACGACTCCAGCATTTCAGTTACCTAGGATACTATGTTGCTTTCGTTAGGTCTAGATATCGAATTCCAGAGATATCAGAGCATATGTGGCAATATAAGCAGAACATGAAAAAGTACACGAAGAAATACAAAAAAGAAATTCAATAATATGATAGTGTTGCCCTTCTACTGAATGGCAGTCAATCCTGAATTATGAAGAGAAAAGGTTTTAGCCATGTTCAGGCAGCTGAAATGAAATTTCTACGAGTAGTCAAAGGTTGCACCAAGATGGACAGGAACCCTAACAAAAACCTTAGGCAATAACTGACTATTTCAGCACTAAATGAAAAATATAGAAGAAAATAAACAAAACTAGATGGAACAATGTGAACGCATGGGAGAAACAAGGTGAAACATCCCCTTAAAAAATTAATGAATTACTGTGGTGATAAACCTCCAACGTTGTTTGATTTTCAAACAGCTGAGCAGAACTGAACGTACTCAGACATTTCTCTCTTTACTTATTCTGATCATCACTAAACTGACACACAATATTTTTAGCGCAACGCAATCTGACTTTCAATAATCCCTACAAAAGAATGGGCCTGACTAACAATAACCTATACATTTCATGAATCACTTACCTCACAAAAATCTTCGTTATTCGAACTACTGCAGTACAGCGAGCGCCACTACAGTTAGTTACTACAGAACTCTGCTCTCCTGCTGTAGAGTTTCTCCGTTTCTTCTCACACTCCAGTGGACCACAGTTTAAGAATGTCCTTGTTGCCGAGGCCACGAGGTCGGCGCGCTGCGCCCGTGAAGGAAATGGCGTGTCTCACGCAGACGATAGGCACACCCCGCAGCCTTGATGGCAGTTTTTCCTTTGCTCAATTGCCCCAGGCTCGCTACCCAAGCTAGTCACGTATGTCGGCCGGAATAAGATACATGATAAGTCACAGCAGTCCTAGTATTAGCGAGGGTCGAACACCAGTGACCTGAAGTTAAGGGTAATCGGGAAAATCAATTACAACATATAAGAAATTTTAAAAACTTTCTATACAACTTTTCAAACTTCTCAGAAATGTTCTGTTTAGTGTCTCAATCGCATCCAACCTTTTTTTTTTTATACAAAATAAGTTTCGGTAGCTTCACTCTTGTCTTTACAGATCACATGAAACACGCCCTACGTAATTATTTTCGTTACAGTCACTACCATCATTTCCCCCAGACACTGCAGTTTTGGCAGACGTACAAGAAAAGACAATGCCGTGATGGGAATTGGCACGTTATTCAAAGGTACTGAAAAGCATTGCATTACGAACAAAATGAGTAACTAGTGTTTACAGTTTCGTTTTGAGAAAGGTGTAGCCAATGTGCTAAGATTACTGCATAACACAACGCAGACGCACTTCGCAATTTGTTTTGCTGTATATAGATTCTTAACTTCTTCAAATACATCAGATGAAAACCGAGGCCACAACATTGTTGTATTTGTCACCATTTCACTTAAAGTTTTGTGTAATGATTTCGAAACACGAGAATATATATGAGGAGTAGCGACTCCAAACAGTAACATCACTGAGTTGGCGATGTCATTAGACCTTTACAGGACAATTGCCTGCGAACCCTAGAGCTACTTTGCGATTTGAAATTTCCTGGGAAAGTGTGTATCGATCGCACAGAGGAGCTATTCATTATGCCCCAAGTTCAAAGGCAGTCTACATTAGGATCCTTTCTTGTAGAATCGTGAAAGAACCATGAGCGCGTGGAGATTTCCACGGATGAATCTAATTTCGTATTGCAGAATCAACAAAGGACCCCCATGCCAGGGGAGCTGAAGTTGCGATTTAAGGAAGAGGTACAGTATCAGGACAATGCCGCACGTAAACTGCATACTGTAGTCGCATTTGCAGCTTACCACAGATGCAGCTGGCGCAGAATTGTTTTTATAGGCTGTAGTACGTATTCACACCGACACGTTCTGAGAGACTAGTTTCTCGCATTTAATGGTAATCACCGCAAGGGCTACTTCAGTGCCATTTACGTTCTTTTATCAACGGTGCGTGTTGGAGACAGTCTTACGGGCACTCAACGCCGAAGCTATCAGCGACCATACACATATTACTCGTAAAAAAAATGCGCATAAGATGATTAAAATTTTTTTCACATAGTGAGCAGGAAACTTACAAAATGACACTCATTCACTCACACACAGATCATTCCCGTTGACCCACACAGTCACTCTATCTCACAGGCCTTAATACAACGGAGGAGGAGGAAACAGATACAGTCCGGAACCGCGCGACCACTACTGTCCAGGTTCGATTCCTGCCTCGGGCATGGATGTGTGTGATGTCCTTAGGTTAGTTAGGTTTAAGTAGTTCTGTTCTAGGGGACTGATGACCTCAGATGTTAAGTCCCATAGTGCTCAGAGCCATTCGAACCATTTGAGGAAACAGAACGAATTAAAACACAAGTAAAACCACAGAACAGCTAAAAAAAAAAAAAAAAAGGCACACGAAAATGTGACTTGCTGACCACTGAGCCAGTCATTCCGTTGAGACGTTAAGAATATCTAGCTAAAATTTGGGGAAACAAGATGGACAGATCGTAAAACCATGAAGCTGACTTTCTAGACATCCGCTCAGCACTTTCTCAAGTATGGGATCGGCTGAAAATGAATCTCCTTCACAGAGGCATCGAATGTGATTGTGTGATAGCTGTAACAGTATTCGCTTTTAACTGTATTATTTATATTTAGTTTTTAAAGAACCTGTATGGTCAGTTTGAGAACTTCCTCCTTTTTTCCTGTGTCTAAACTGTTGCGCGTGACAAGGGGCAAGAAATATACTAGTTTTGCTTTACAGTGTCAATAAGACCGTCGCTGATGGAGCGGAGGTTGCCATTGGAGATGAAAAGGTAAAAAAAGAAAATAAATATTGGCCATCTCAAATACGGTCGCTAATAAAACAACATACATCGCAACATATTCATGTGCTTACATGTAATGTTCTGTTGTCGATCGCTCTTTCTCATTTGCAAGAAAAAGTTCTCTTCCATATTTCTTCACCTACGTTTTAATGAGAAGCACTTTTTGGTGCCATTTCATTCATCTGCGTATGAATTAACTGACAACATCACTCGCTTGCCAAGTTTTATTCTGTTAATTAACAGCTTCTTCTACCTTGAACGATGACCTACATTTCGGTACGTGTAATTTAACGTGACGTCTTATCCTTCGCACCCATCTACCATCGTACCTGCGGTAATGAAGGAGAGATTCACGCGCGAGTGACGCGAATTACATTTCGCCACAGATATCATATTTTTGAGGCAGAAATATCTCTCTCCATGCAGGTCGGGTTTTATCGCTTAAAAACGTTGCGTTTCGGTGGCCAGAGATAATGCTCGCAACGCTGTTTTACTTTTTTCCCGCAATAAACATGGATGAGCTGCACAGCCGTGCGCGGTCTCCTTTTCGCCCCCTGCCCAGTTTTTACGGCCGGGGCTGGGGGTCCCAAGACAGTCTGCAGCAGCGACCAGCAGGCTGCAGGAGCAACTGGCAACCAGCAGGCAGCAGCAGCTGGCAGCGGTAGAGATAATGCAGCGTATGAATCCACGTGGTACAAGGGAGCAGGTGGTCGACATCTGCCCGTCCGCATTATGAATTCACGGCCACATTTTTCCGGATCCCCACCCTGGACTCGCTCTTTTCCGCCCGCTCGGTACTCTCCCACGCCAGCAGGGGGGGAGCTGGCTTAAATACAAAAACTCACCCTCCTCACCGGTGGAGCCATACGGTAGCGCGTGAGTGCGGGGTAGTGGTGGTGGAAGCAGTAGAATCCTGGGGTGGGCTTCGCGCAGCCGCAAGGCCGGGGAATCCCCTCCGCGGGTCGCTTACGCAGGCCCCGGCCATTATGAACGTGAATTTTAGCCGGCGCGGCCGGTAATGAAAATTGCAAAATTCGCACTGCGGTGCGTCTGTGGGTTAGGTCAGAGCAGATGCGCCAGTGGGGGGAGCTCGGTGAATCCCCTACGCTCGCAGCGCCCCATTTCCGCTCTCTCGCACCCCGTTCCCCCTTTTCGCGCTACCTTCCGCCTCCTCCCCCCTCCCTCCTCCGCCACCTCTTGCCCGTTTCTACGACAGAAAGCCGCGCGGGATTCGCGGGCCGTAAATCATGGGATTTACTCCTCAAAGAGGACCGCGGCGCCGTGCAGAGTCGAAATAAAATACGGCGCCTCGTGCGCGGCCTTTTGTTGTCTACCGCTTTCACATGCCCACGGTCGATCGTACGTTTTATCCCCCTCCCTCTCACAACTCCCCCGCTATTTCTCTCTGCGTCCGCTCGCTCTTCCCGCGAGCAGCGTATTTTAGAATGTAGGAAGCTCGTGGCTCATGTCTTCGTTGTCGGACGTAGCAGAAGGGAAAATAAAAACTTTTGTGGCTTTCGCGGTGCACTGGGTATCACAGAACGTCTCTCGATTGCTGTCTTTTTCGTTGAATTACAGGATGCTACCGGGAATTATCGTCACGAGTTTATACTGCAAGCCAATTTTTCATAAATTGCTTCTGAAATGAATCTTTCGCTCTGTTGGAGGTGCGAGTAGTGAGACGACTGACTGTTGGATTCAAACGGTGCCTGCTTGGCCAGTGCTGGAACCCAAACCCTTACGGTTCGCGTACAGTATGAACCACTCAAATAGGTGTGATGTACCAGGTGTGATGTACCACCCCCTCATTATCTGCCTAAATAATGCTAAATACTTTCGGCTGCCTTTAATACTAACAAGCCACCATCGATAACTGTAATTAACTGTGTCACCAGCCTCAGTATAAAATGTTAAACCCGTGGCACAACGGTAATTTACTAACTGTGACACAGCGCACCCCACTGACTGCTTGCTTCCAAAGACCCTATATCCACCGAACTAAGGTCATATCAAGGTCGGAAATTGCAAAACAATAAATCGAATTACTAGAGCAAATCATCCGTTTACTTATGACTGCCACACACATACATACACACATCAAAAGAAGTCTCCCATCACTTCAGTTCCGGAACCTGTACAGAAAAATGGAGTAGAGATCAACATAAACATCATTTCCGCCCTTTTTATTGCTCATGAAAACCACACATTGCATGTTGGACCACCATTCAGCGAGACTTTCAGAGGTGGTGGTCCAGATTTCTGTACACACCGGTACCTCTAATACCCAGTAGCACTCTTCTTGCATTGATGCACGGCTGTGTTCGTCTTGGTATACTATCCAAAAGTTCATCCAGGCACTGTTGGTCCAGATTCTTCCACTCCTTATTGCAATTCGGCGTAGATCCCTCAGAGTGATTGGTGTGTCACGTCGTCCATAAACAGCCCTTTTCAATTTATCTCAGGCATGTTCGATAGGGTTCATGTCTGGAGAACATGCTGGCCACTCTAGTCGAGCGATGTCGTTATCTTGAAGCAATTCATTCACAAGGTGTGCATCAGATGGTGCGCGAAGTTTCGTCCATGAAAACGAATGCCTCGCAAATATGCTGCAGATGCGTTTGCAGGATGGTATTCATTTATCGTACAGTCGTTACGGCACCTTCCATGACCACCAGCAGTGTACGTCGGGCCCACATAATGCCACTCCAAAACAACAGTGAAACACCACCTTCCTGCACTGGCTTAATAGTATGTCTAAAGCGTTCAGCCTGAAAGGATTGCCTCCAAACACGTCTCCGACGATTACATATGCGACTCTCCTCGGTGAAGAGAACGTGGTGCTAATCCTGTGCGTCCATTCGGCATGTTGTTCTGCCCATCTGTACCGCGCTGCATGATGTCGTGGTTGCAAAGATGGTCTCGCCATGGCCGTCGGGAGTGAAGTTGCGCATCATGCAGCCTATTGCGCACAATTTGAGTCGTAACACGAAAAGCATTATTCAACATGGTGGCGTTGCTGTTAGGGTTCCTCCGAGCCATAATCCGTAGGTAGCGGTTATCCACTGCAGTAGTAGCCCTTGGGCGGCGTGAGCGAGGCATGTCATCGATAGTTCCTGTCTCTGTGTATCTGCTCCTTGTCCGAACAACGTCACTTTGGTTCACTCCGAGACGCCTGGACACTTCCCTTGTTGAGAGCCCTTCCTGGCACAAACTAACAATGCGGGCGCGAACGAACCGCGGTATTGACCGTCTAGGCATGGCTGAACTACAGACAACACTTACCGTGTACCTCCTTCCTAATGGAATGACTGGAACTGATCGGCTGTCGGACCCCCTCCGTCTAATAGGCGCTGCTCATGTATGGTTGTTTAAATCTTTGGGCGGGTTTAGTGACATCTGAACAGTCAAACGGACTGTGTCTGTGTTACAATATCCACAGTAAACGTCTATCTTCAGGAGTTCTTGGAACTGGGTGATGCAATTTTTTTATGTGTGTAACAGAAAACACTGGAATGTAGTGACACAACAAAATATCTAAAAACACTTTGAAAAAGGGAAGACTAACTGCTAATACGAACACGTCAATATAAATAAGAGAGAAGATCTTGTATTAAATTTAATGCAAAGTTACAAGATTGGGGTAACGCTCAGCAGTTCCTGGTTTCAAATAGTTACTAAAATTTTCGTAAGACTCCGTAACACCCTTCGTAACTCTTAGGTTCTCTTGGAAACTAGACACAGACACAAAAATCTACATGTCCTCTAGTACTTTACCGAAAAGAGATCTTTTCTTCCAGCCGTAAAATATCAAAGAATGCCCGTCGGCACCGTACCCTGAGTTAAGCAGACGGCATCTGTCCGCCTTCCTCCATCAATGCACAGAGGTTGGACAAATATAAGGAAACTTCTCTAGAAATGCGTGACTCTTTACAAACGCGGATGGTAGCCAAGCCTGCAGGTTGCGCTGTTGCATCTGAACACGAACGGCACCTGTGCAACGTCCTCAGTACGTTGTTTAGTGTCAGTAGCGGTCAGCTCTCGTCTAACAAAATAAGAAATTTGGAGTCCCTTCCTTTTCACAATAAAATTAAACTTATACCTCTTCAGCCACTCCTCCTACAAACTGGGTAAACAACTAGGTTTAGATATTTAAAAGTACCGTTAGCTTTCATGTAAAGCCTTAAGACAAGTAGTTGTTGTTGTTGTGGTCTTCAGTCCTGAGACTGGTTTGATGCAGCTCTCCAGGCTACTCTATCCTGTGCAAGCTTCTTTATCTCCCAGTACTTGCTGCAACCTACATCCTTCTGATGTAAACCAAAAAAAAAAAAACTTTCTTTGAAAAATACCATTTTAATAAAGTACGTGTTAACGTGTTATAGCACAAACAGCAGCTAGATGATAAAAGTAGGCAAGTCGTAGGTTTTTTCCAAGTATAATTTTCCTTATTGATTTACTCGATCAAATTTAAATGGCGTGAGAACGGATGACTGGCCATGCAGATGACCCTAGATCGAGTCCCGGTTCGTTGGTGGGAGGATAGAAACGGGGTGCGCTCTGCCAGTTGAGACCACTTCAGGAACTACTTCACCGACCCTACCGGTTCCATGTCACGAAAACACATAATGGTCGGGAGAGTGATGGCTAATCACAAGCTCCTCCACACTGAATCCAATGCATTGACAAAAGTTGAAATCGGGATCTTCCGGTGCTGGGGCCAACGAGATATACAGGCCCTGTTTCATGATGCGTCAGAGCACGTAACACTACGGTCTTACAGGTGTAGCCACCATCTCTGGTCATGGGCTAGTTTCTATTTTAGACCAGAAAACTGTATTCTTCAACATGATCTCCGTTCAATACGACTGCCTTACGCCACCTTAACAGGAGGGTATTTGTACGAAGTCTGGTGCAAATCTAATGGTTGGTGAGGAAGCCATCATCTTGCTGCATTAATAAACTCCCCGTCATCCATGCGAAGTGCGTCCTTCGTTGGATCAAACAGATGGAAGTCGAAAGGTGCGAGATCCGGGCTTCAGGGTGGACTGGACGAGGAAGATGAGTCCATTGAACTCTAGTGATGCATTGCATTGTTATTTAGAAGGAGAAGTTTGTTTGCATTTTTCTGGCGATGTCGTTTCTTCAGTTTCCTGAGGAGAGCGCAGTACACTTTAGCGTTGATCGTTGCATCATGAAAGAGTCTGTCAAACAGAATAGCCCCTTCAGAGTCCCAGAAGACGTCACCATGAGTTTACTGGTAAAGTGGCGGCTCTGAACTTTTTCCTCGGAGGAGAGGTGGTGTGGCGCGACTGCACGGATTGCCGTTTTGTTTCCGGTTCGAAGTGATGAGCCCGTATCTCATCGTCTGTGACGATGTACCACAAAAAATTGTCTTGATCAGCCTCATAAAGCGCAAGCAATTCCGGACAAATTGTCGTTTGTTGTTTCTTATGGTCCAGCAGGCACACAGCTTTGAGAACCCCAACTGGTGGAAGAGACGTCCAGTTGTGGAGAGAGTTGTTTGATTGTGAAACGTCGGTCACCTCGAATGAAAGTGTCCGCACATCCCAACACTGGAAGAGTCACAGATGTGGGCGGCCGGCCGGCACGCGGGAGATTTGAAAGGTTTGCGTGACCTTGTTGTTTCACAGAGGAAGACTGCACTGTAGTTCCTTCTCTAGATTGTCGCACAGATGACAAAATGGTAGATATCGTAATAGACGACAGAGGGGTAGAGAAACAATTAAAATCGCTCAAAAGAGGAAAGGCCGCTGGACCTGATGGGATACCAGTTCAATTTTACACAGAGTACGCGAAGGAGCTTGTCCCCCTTCTTGCAGCGGTGTACCGTAGGTCTGTAGAAGAGCGTAGCGTTGCAAAGGATTGGAAAAGGGCACAGGTCATCCCCGTTTTCAAGAAGGGACGTCGAACAGGTGTGCAGAACTATAGACCTGTATCTCTAACGTCGATCAGTTGTAGAATTTTGGAACACGTATTATGTTCGAGTATAATGACTTTTCTGGAGACCAGAAATCTACTCTGTAGGAATCAGCATGGGTTTCGAAAAAGACGGTCGTGTGAAACCCAGATCGCGCTATTCGTCCACGAGACTCAGAGGACCATAGACACGGGTTCACAGGTAGATGCCGTGTTTCTTGACTTCCGCAAGGCGTTCGATACAATTCCCCACAGTCGTTTAATGAACAAAGTAAGAGCATATGGACTATTAGACCAATTTTGTGATTGGATTGAAGAATTCCTAGATAACAGAACGCAGCAAGTCATTCTCTAGGGAGAGAAGTGTTCCGATGTAAGAGTGATTTCAGGTGTGCAGGGGAGTGTCGTAGGACCGTTGCTATTCACAATATACATAAATGACCTTGTGGATGACATGGGAAGTTCACTGAGGCTTTTTGCGGATAATGCTGTGGTATATCGAGAGGTTGTAACAATGGAAAATTGTACTGAAATCCAGAAGGATCTGCAGCGAATTGACGCATGGTGCAGGGAATGGCAATTGAATCTCAATGTAGACAAGTGTAATGTGCTGCGAATACATAGAAAGAAAGATCCCTTATCATTTAGCTACAAAATAGCAGGTCAGCAACTGGAAGCAGTTAATTTCATAAATTATCTGGGAATACGCATTAGGAGTGATTTAAAATGGAATGATCATATAAAGTTGATCGTTGGTAAAGCAGATGCCAGACTGAGATTCATTGGAAGAATCCTAAGGAAATGCAATCCGAAAACAAAGGAAGTAGGTTACAGTACGAAATCCCCGCGCCCGTGAACAATGGCGAGGTAATTGGAGGGGACTCGCGGCGGAGCGCGGTACCGCTGCTGCGTCGGCAGCTGGCGGCTGCCGGCTGGTGGCTGCCTGCCTTCGGCTGCGCCCGCCTGTCGGCCAGCCGCTACACCGCGCCGTGTTGTCGACAGCCGCGCAGTCCTCGTCGTGGGGCGCGCGTGTCGGCCATGTTCAGCGGGTCGTCACACTCGTGCGACATGCCAACACTGGCGGGCCATTACGACTGTGCGCTGCTAGTGTGCGTGCGCGATGGACTGCGCTACACAAGTTTGCCGAGCTGTTCAGCCCCCCCCCCCCCCCCTCGCCATCGCCATGTTTCAGTAACGGACATGGATCACCATTCATGACTGCAGCGAGTGTTATGACTAATGCATTCCGAATTCCGTAAATAGCGTGTCAATCGGTGGATGTTGCAGCATGCGGCGACGGTCATCCACAAAAGTTTGTCACGTTGAGCCACCTAAATGACATGAAATAGCAAAACCACTACATAGACAGTTTCAAATATTGATGGAAGAAGGTGTCTTCAACGAAATTGTCAATACTGAGCATTGGTACAGGTGAAGGATTCTTAGTTAAGGACTCTTACAAGGGAACCTCCCCATCGCACCCCCCCCCCTCAGATTTAGTTATAAGTTGGCACATTGGATAGGCCTTGAAAAACTGAACAAGGATCAATAGAGAAAACAGGAAGAAGTTGTGTGGAACTATGAAAAAATGAGCAAAATATACAAACTGAGTAGTCCATACGATGATAGGCAACGTCAAGGATAATTTGTGCTCAGGAGCGCCATGGTCCCCTGGTTAGCATGAGCAGCTGCGGAATGAGAGGTCCTTGGTTCAAGTCTTCCCTCGAGTGAAAACTATAATTTTTTATTTTCAGTTAATGTGACGAACTCTTACGTTTTCGTCACTTTTTTGGGAGTGATTATCACATCCACAAGAAAACCAAAATCGGGCAAGGTAGAAGAATCTTTTTACCCATTCGCCAAGCGTGCAAGTTAGGTGGGTCGACAACATATTCCTGTCACGTGACGCACATGCCGTCACCAGTGTCGTATAGAATATATCAGACGTGTTTTCCTGTGGAGGAATCGGTTGACCTATGACAGAGACGTCTATGAACGAATGGACAGATCATAACTATGCGAAAATAAAGAAAGTAAACTTTTCACTCGAGGGAAGACTTGAACCAAGGACCTATCATTCCGCAGCTGCTCACGTTAACCACGGGACCACGATGCTCCTGAGCTCACACTATCCTTGATGTTGCCTATCTTGCACATGTACTACTCAGTTTGTATATTTTGCTTATTTTTTTCATAGTTCCACACAACTTCTTCTTGTTTTCTCGATTGATCCTAGTTCAGTTTTTCAAGGCCTATCCAATGTGCCAACTTATAACTAAATCTGAGGGGGGTGCGATGGGAGGTTCCCTTGTTAGTAAAGGACTCTGCCGGCTGATGTGGCCGGACGGTTCTCGGCGCTTCAGTCTGGAACCGCGTGACCGCTACGGTCGCAGGTTCGTTCAAAAATGGTTCAAATGGCTCTGAGCACTATGGGACTCAAGTTCTGAGGTCATTAGTCCCCTAGAACTTAGAACTAGTTAAACCTAACTAACCTAAGGACATCACACACATCCATGCCCGAGGCAGGATTCGAACCTGCGACCATAGCGGTCTCGCGGTTCCAGACTGCAGCGCCTAGAACCGCACGGCCACTTCGGCCGGCTCGCAGGTTCGAATCCTGCCTCGAGCATTAATGTGTGTGATGTCTTTAGGTTAGTTAGGTTTCAGTAGTTCTAAGTTCTAGGGGACTGATGACCACAGGTGTTAAGTCCCATAGTGCTCAGAGCCATTTGAACCATTTTTTGAAGGACTCTTACCTACAAGCTACGGTTCTGTGTCGGTGCAGCAACCACTCTTAAAGGGAAATTTACAGATTAGTAGGGATCATATAGGTTTTACCTGTGTTATCCGTTCGTGAATAGCAGTCTCGGTCGCTAATGATTTTTGTTATTCAAGTGAGGATCTGGGCGTATCCTGGAGCAGAATATACGGCATGGGAGAAGGAATGAGTACCACTTTGGGTATGAGATGCAGACAGCCACATATATCATTAAGGATGTTATGCAACCAGTTAGTCCGTCAGTAAGGTAGCGCTGCTTGGCAGTAGGTGAGTGTGGCGAGCAAACTCCGCTAAATATGAAGCAACAAATTCTCTCGGGTACAATTAAGTAATATATGATATACGAACTTCACTGTAAGTCTGAAAATGTTTTTACTGTTTCATTCACGTTGCTGGATAATGCTGACAGATTCCTCAACGTGTTTCATCTGTACTGTGGTGGATGGAAATGGGTGATTGTAGTTGGCATATAATCTCTCTGACTTTTGAACTTCACCGTATTAGTGAATATACACTCCTGGAAATTGAAATAAGAACACCGTGAATTCATTGTCCCAGGAAGGGGAAACTTTATTGACACATTCCTGGGGTCAGATACATCACATGATCACACTGACAGAACCACAGGCACATAGACACAGGCAACACAGCATGCACAATGTCGGCACTAGTACAGTGTATATCCACCTTTCGCAGCAATGCAGGCTGCTATTCTCCCATGGAGACGATCGTAGAGATGCTGGATGTAGTCCTGTGGAACGGCTTGCCATGCCATTTCCACCTGGCGCCTCAGTTGGACCAGCGTTCGTGCTGGACGTGCAGACCGCGTGAGACGACGCTTCATCCAGTCCCAAACATGCTCAATGGGGGACAGATCCGGAGATCTTGCTGGCCAGGGTAGTTGACTTACACCTTCTAGAGCACGTTTGGTGGCACGGGATACATGCGGACGTGCATTGTCCTGGTGGAACAGCAAGTTCCCTTGCCGGTCTAGGAATGGTAGAACGATGGGTTCGATGACGGTTTGGATGTACCGTGCACTATTCAGTGTCCCCTCGACGATCACCAGTGGTGTACGGCCAGTGTAGGAGATCGCTCCCCACACCATGATGCCGGGTGTTGGCCCTGTGTGCCTCGGTCGTATGCAGTCCTGATTGTGGCGCTCACCTGCACGGCGCCAAACACGCATACGACCATCATTGGCACCAAGGCAGAAGCGACTCTCATCGCTGAAGACGACACGTCTCCATTCGTCCCTCCATTCACGCCTGTCGCGACACCACTGGAGGCGGGCTGCACGATGTTGGGGCGTGAGCGGAAGACGGCCTAACGGTGTGCGGGACCGTAGCCCAGCTTCATGGAGACGGTTGCGAATGGTCCTCGCCGATACCCCAGGAGCAACAGTGTCCCTAATTTGCTGGGAAGTGGCGGTGCGGTCCCCTACGGCACTGCGTAGGATCCTACGGTCTTGGCGTGCATCCGTGCGTCGCTGCGGCCCGGTCCCAGGTCGACGGGCACGTGCACCTTCCGCCGACCACTGGCGACAACATCGATGTACTGTGGAGACCTCACGCCCCACGTGTTGAGCAATTCGGCGGTACGTCCACCCGGCCTCCCGCATGCCCACTATACGCCCTCGCTCAAAGTCCGTCAACTGCACATACGGTTCACGTCCACGCTGTCGCGGCATGCTACCAGTGTTAAAGACTGCGATGGAGCTCCGTATGCCACGGCAAACTGGCTGACACTGACGGCGGCGGTGCACAAATGCTGCGCAGCTAGCGCCATTCGACGGCCAACACCGCGGTTCCTGGTGTGTCCGCTGTGCCGTGCGTGTGATCATCGCTTGTACAGCCCTCTCGCAGTGTCCGGAGCAAGTATGGTGGGTCTGACACACCGGTGTCAATGTGTTCTTTTTTCCATTTCCAGGAGTGTATTATGCAGTCCTCACCCTGTTCCATCCATACTGGCATTATCGCTACGCTAAGCAGACATATTTAGCCGGTGTAACACCACGGGGCCAATGCTAGTTTAATAATAGTATTTCAATGAAGCTCGAAAGGAATGGAAGTTACTTTATTTCGTTAGGCATTTACTTTTCATTTCATATACACATGAGTGTGTCAGCACAGTTTTACGCTTCGGTATCTTGTCTGGAAGCTGAATTATATAGCAAGTAATATTACATGATCCACAGCAACTAATAGAAGTATGATAAGGATTATAGTCACGATTAATTATGCAAAAGAATAATAAGCAATTTGATTGACGAAAACGCGATAAATTATGGGAAGACTATACTCATGAAGAATAAGCGAAATAATTTTCTAGCCGGCCGCTGGTGGCCGAGCGGTTCTGGCGCTACAGTCTGGAACCGCGCGACCGCTACGGTCGCAGGTTCGAATCCTGCCTCGGGCATGGATGTGTGTGTTGTCCTTAGGTTAGTTAGGTTTAAGTAGTTCTAAGTTCTAGGGGACTTATGACCTCAGCAGTTGAGTCCCATAGTGCTCAGAGCCATTTGAACCATTTGAATAATTTTCTAAAATCCCTGTATTGTACCATTCGATTACTCATTTGTTATTAACGAGTATTTTCATCTTTGGGCCAATCTGTATTTTTTCCTATGTGTCTCTGTTGATCGTAAGTAAAGTGTGATTGACGAAAACGTGCTGAGAGATTAAAATTTGATCTATTTGACATTACACGTCGTTATTAATATCTGAATGATGAAACCGCGAAGCATCGTGTTATGTCGGACGAATGGAAAAATAAACGCTTTTTCACATGTATACTGACTTTAGTAAGCCACAGGGTACAAAAGCCTTTCCTAAGAGTAGTTATTGCTCCATATTTCTCGGATTTTTGCTCGCCACACTCAACCACTGCCACCCACCACGACCACACTCTCTTACTTGAGACCAACGGCTGTCTACCACCACAACCACGAGTGGGTGTAAGTGGGTGGTCATGGAGAAAGGTCCGTCAGTGCGTACACTCGCAAGCCTTTTATATCTACAGATTTTTCTTGTTGTAAGGGGTAAAGATGTCATTAACACGAAAATTTGTTTAAACACACTGCTTCACTTGGTATTGTCCTACAGTAGGGTCTTAGCCATTGTCTTATTCTAAGACAATTTTAGGGTTGTATCAGTGCTATTACGGACACTGTCAAAAATAAATGGAAGTTACGGGTCTTGTGGTTACTACTTTCTTTAATAACGCGTTTCGACTTAGACATCACCCGATTCATCTCAAAAAGCCACAACTAATGCATAGTGCACATTTACATAACTACTAAGAACAAGTAGGAAATAAATCAAAGTACATTGTGGAAACATACCAAGATTAAGTTAAACACATCATACATAGGTATGGAGTCAAATATCTTGCCGCTTAGTCGTATTCATTAATCCATTATTCCACTGATACAATCTTTTTAAAATTGCGTAAAAGTTGGCTCATACCTCTT
This sequence comes from Schistocerca nitens, assembly GCF_023898315.1. NCBI lineage: Eukaryota > Metazoa > Arthropoda > Insecta > Orthoptera > Acrididae > Schistocerca > Schistocerca nitens. Next base: position 382,255,134 of record NC_064619.1, on the reverse strand, counting down.
GCTACACTTCAAGTCACACCTGTTATTCTAAGACTAGCCTTTGATCAAAGTCCAGGCGCTTGACTCTGAAGCCTGGCACTCAACCACTGACCCACCAAGCAACGCTATTATCGCTATTACACCTTTCTGCAGTCACTTTCGTCATATCTGTACACAATGGAAACTTGTTTCGAGCAAATCGAAGTAAAATGATATAATGAACAAAACTGGAGGGAGGATGACATCTTCAGAAACTGAATATCTACCATAACAAAGTAATACGCAATGAATGTTTCCATCTTCTTAAGATGTCACTTCCTAAGAAGTCTTGTCTATTATTTCAGATTAGCTCCTTTTATGATTTTCTCTAGCGTACAGATCTGATGGTGATGGTCGAAAACATTCATATAGTAAAATCAATTATAAAACAGTTTCTGATACAGACAAAATTCTATGCGCAAAGAGTAGAAATCGTGCTGACATCTTACTGTTTCTCTGTCCTATATTGTGACAGCCATATTACCCACTAAGAATAACTGAGAGTTCGTACCAGTTATTGCAACATAATATTAGTTCAGTCAGTCTCATCATTTACATTTCCTGCTGTTTGCGGTTTTGATTACTAGCTGATGTAAGTTGAATTGGACAGAATAAACATTGTAGTACTCGTATTATTATAAACCAGATGTAAATGTCTTAAGAATATGTCACTAAGGAATCAGCAACATTAATGTGCACAATGTTTTCGTTTGCTCCTCACGTCCCAATTTTAGGTTATACCCTTTAAATTGTTAGTAACTTGCTGAACACTTCATATTACAAAAGGAACAAAGGTGACAATCTGACAATGAAGTCCTTGGATATAAGTTTGGTGATTTATTAACCGCATATACTCATCAGATTAAGGCTTTGGCTCTCTCGAATGTAAGACTACTTTTCTTTCATAGTTTAGACATACGCACAGTATTCCATTTACATTTACCACTACACTTTTTGTGCAGAAGCAAAGTAGACAACAATCATGAATCAAATGTCGGTTAGCTGCAAGAGCGCCTTTAACACTAGCATGGTTGTCTTTCTTGTAACTTGTAAGATATGAACAGCTGTATCTGTTTCTTTAAATAACACTCTATATCTTTTATTCAGTAAATCACGTTCTCGCCTCCAGACTTGTTCAAAAACGGGCTACGTAACTCGTCCACTTGCCATTGTTGCCATGAAACAAAGGGAAACACGAGAAAGATACACATCCATCATTCAGTCAGCCTTCTGTACATGAAGATTTGTGAGAATACCATGTCTGTGGGAGCTCTATGACAACTGCGTTTTCTTGTGTTGTAATTTCCTGTTTCCTGAGGCGCCAGTAATAGACGAGGAAACAGCATTGCGAAGGTGGGTTCTTGTCATAATTCGCTCTATTTAGAGTTACTATGTTTGCCTAGCATTACAGCTACCTACAACCACAATAAAAGTAACTAAGATTCAGTTTTTTATCAGGGACTTTCTTTACTGTTCTCAACATATCAATTAAAGGTCCTACGATGCTGTATTGCGTATACCCGTATCGTAAATGCAGAAATTACTGCAATTGCCGTTCTGGTACCTTACAGTCTTTATAGATAAGTAACATTTCTACCTTCTTCTCGTTGGTGACTATTGTACTCATGCAAACCTTCAGCCGAAGATTGTAGACAGAATGACTGCTGTACATTTTCATGGCGTTTCCATTAATTCACTGTGAACCTCACCAATTGAACGAGTTACTTTATCCCGGGTACCATCCGTAGGAGAGTCAAAGTCAGTTTTGTGTCACGTTTTTAATGACTAACGTTTATGTGAATGATACACCGTGACACGTTTTAGAACAGGTCCTGAGGTGAGGAAGTGGATTGCCGAATAGTATAGTGCTGTTTTAAAAAAAGCGTAATGCTATTCATACCCTCGCTAGGAACTGAGTAACCGAGAAAGGCAACCATGCTGCTTAATGCCCCTTTAGAAGCTGAAAATCATTCACTTGATACAGTTATTTTCATTTAACTCCTGGATAAAAAGTTATTCGTGGTGGTCAAGAGAAAATGATTTGAAAATAATATAAAAACCAGATCGTGTAGATGTTGATGAGAAAATTAGCACAAGATAGGTAGGAAGAGTGGTGCTTTAAAAATTCTCCTGGAATTAATGGAATAAAGCTATTTAGGTATGTGGATGTTCCGTGGATCATAACAGCGAACCCTGGATATGATGTGGATCGTGTGTTTTGCAGTCACGTATGTCAGTTATGGTACATCTTCTCAGTGGAAAATGGCAATAAAATTTTCAATGCTGAGCAGTCGATAAAGGTGACAGACAGTGTGATAATCGCGACTTCAGCCCTTACTCCAATAGAATGGTCGTCCTCTGTAGTGAAGACTTATGGTATCATAATATGGTATGTCGGTAATGTTATACACTCTGGAATTCAGAGAAGTCAAAAAGCCGATAATTTTCACTGTTTGAACATTCTTGTAGAACGTAAATAGTCACAGGGTCCAAAGTTGTACCCCGACCAGTTTCTCGCTGATGTTTTTCAAAGAAAAACAATTAGTTTTGTGAAACACAGAGCGTGGCATATTCCTTTCGGTACATAAGTACAGTATTTTCACTCCAGATCAAGTTTTCGTGTGCCCGCATCTCGTGGTCGTGCGGTAGCGTTCTCGCTTCCCACGCCCGGGTTCCCGGGTTCGATTCCCGGCGGGGTCAGGGATTTTCTCTGCCTCGTGATGGCTGGGTGTTGTGTGATGTCCTTAGGTTAGTTAGGTTTAAGTAGTTCTAAGTTCTAGGGGACTGATGACCATAGCTGTTAAGTCCCATAGTGCTCAGAGCCATTTGAACCAAGTTTTCGTGCGGTATTACACAAAGAGCTGTAACTTAAGAACAGAAAGTGATTCCCCTTTCCTTTGAAATTATATACGGAACGGGTCTCCAGAACTGTGTGCTGACAAGTTACTGAGTTATAAGAATTATATAGGAGTTGATTGTCTTTCTTAACAGATTTCAATAAAAGGCAACGCACGTTTTCACGTAGATTTCGAGTCACTAAGAAGATATTAAAGATAAAATCCATGTCTCCGCCGGGACTGCTAGCTTTCGTCAAAACGTCCGTGCCTCCCCGCAACTGTAATGAGTCATTGTCGGCGACGCGTTGACTATGATGTTTCTCTCGATATTTTTCAATAGTTTTTTCTTCTTCTTTACTATTCCTCTTTATGACACCTTTTAAAATGAAAGCTGTATTTAAGATAGGCTTAAGCCTCCAACCTTTCCTTCTGTCGAGTATGGTATATTCTGTTGATACAGCACTACACAGCCTTAAAAGGATTCTCTTCGGGTCTGAATAATACTTCCAATGATGGGAAGCACTGGTTAGAGAATATACAGCGTAAGAGAATAATTTGGTCTTTTATGATACTAAAAGATAATAAGTATCATTTCTTAACTCATTATGTAAAGGTTGGATGGAAGCCTGCCACTGTGTGAATACAGAGTATTTCCCGCAGATAGTGAACAGCGACTGAAAATATTAGTCCGAGAAATTGTTTTGTTGTGTTATGCACGTTTCAGTTCCAGAGCATAATCTCATTTTTGTTAAGTGCTTCAAGTTTACACGGTTTCTGGTGTTGTGCTTTGTGGTTTCATTTGTCTTTATTTCACCTTAAAACGGGAGCATTACCCGAAGTACCCCAATTAAAACCACTTACGTCTGCATCTACGACTGTGGTATTACTTGCTGACGGAATATTAAATGTCTGGGACTATCGGGACACTGCGTAAATACGACGGCGAAAAGACACATGTTTCAAAGAGGATCCATGGATATGCCGAGGCTACTGCTATGACCATCAACCCATTTCTTGGATTTCTTTCCAAATTACGATCACCAGATTATTTGATATAATGTAGACGCTACCTTTCTGCATTACAATATACGTGAAATACACTCTGATGACATCTTTTTTTTTAATTTTCTATATTGCTATTCATTCAATACCTTTCTTCTTCGCCGTTTATGGTGACAAAGTATTCCTGATTACTGTGCTGAATTCATTCTGCAATGGTTTGGAAAACTATCTTACGATGTATTTAATCGACGAAATAATTTCCTTTATTGCAGTTCGTTGTGGCTGTTGAGGTTTGCTGCATTAGTGTGACTAGCGGGTTTGTTTGTCACATTTGTTACTTACTGCATGTCCTGTGTGTTACTGTATAAATCCCTACAAACTCCCCGAGTTTTCTGTTTGTAGTATGGTTTTTTGCTAATGCATGTCTCAGTTTGTTGGATATTAAGTTATTCCCCTGAAGTGTACTCTCTGCGAGTTGTTACGTGTGTATGCCATGAAGGATCATAGATTTTACAACCATGTCTGTATAGTTCCCAGTTTTTTGTTACTGTACCTAGTATAGCGTTAATAAGACCTATAGGCCTTCCAATTGTTACGAAGAAAATTGATTTACATTTAACAATGACCTTCTCTAAGACACGCATGAAGAATATGAAAATCGGAGTAAGTTATGGAAAGAAGTTATTTGTAACTTATAAATAGCTGGGAAAAGAGAGAGACTGCTCAATTTCTTTGAGAAATGTCTACACATAAAAGAAAAGTTTTTAGTAAGAAAAAGTTATCTGTGATTAATGAAGTCAGTGGTGTTTCTTGTGTAATTAGGCCAGTGTGATGCTGCACAATAATATAAGACACACTAACAATGTACCGCAGTATTATTTCACTATACAGGTTCAGGACGGAGTTGGTTCAGATCCGTACCTGGCTATCCCAGTTCCGATTGCCGAGATTTTTCAAAGTCACTTTCACCTAATACCACAACTGTAAGAATGCACAGTTTCACCGGTATAACGCCGATATTTAATGTTCATGGCGTTCCAGCCCGATAAGCGTTCAAGAATTCCTCGAGCTTTAGACCAAGTACTCCCTGGACATCGTCAAGTGGAATGACTACTTATGGGCTGCCTACTCCATCTGCATAAGAAGTCAGTCTCATTCTGCCAACGGCTTTGTCAAAGAGGGCGCAGGAGCGGACAGAGGTTCAGGTCTTTCTCTTGTCCTTGATGTGGAAAACTGCCTCTAGAGGCAGAAGAATAAGCAATGAACAACTGCATCCATGCGATATGTGGCCTGAAATTGAAAAATTATCATGATGGTCTCTCCATTGGCAAAAGATTCCGGAATAGGCTAATTGAGTTCCGTAATAAATTTTAGCTAGTAATAGCGAATACTCTGTTCAAGAATCACAAGAGGAGGAGGTATAGTGGGAAAAGACCGGGTGATACGGGATGATTTCAATTAGATTACATCATGGTCACACAGGGATTCCTAAATCATATACTGAATTGTATGGCGTACCCAGGAGCATATATAGGCTCAGATCTCAATCTGGTAGTGATGAAGAGTAGGCAGTAGTTTAGGAGATCAGTCAGGAAGAACCTATACGTAAAGAAGTGGGATACGGAGGTACTAAGGAATGACGAGATATGCTAGAAATTCTGTAAGATTATTAATAAAGCAATAAGGAATAGCTCATTAGGCCATTCAGTTGAAGAGGAATGGACATCTCTAAAAACGCCAATCACAGAATTTGGAAAGAAAGTCATATGTACAAAGAAGGTAATTGCGAAGAAACCATGGGTAACAGAAGAAATACTTCAGCTGATCGAAGAAGGAAGGAAGTACAAAAATGTCCAGGGAAATTCAGGAATACAAAAATACAAGTCACTGAGGAATGAAATAAATAGGAAAAGCAGGGAAGCTAAGATGAAATGGCTGCATGAAAAACGTGAAGGACTCGAAAAAGAAATGACTGTCGGAAAGACTGACTCAGCCTACAGGAAAGTCAAAACAACCTTCGATGAAATTAAAAGCGATGGTGGTAACATAAAGAGTGCAAAGAGAATTTCACTGTTAAATGCAGAGAAGAAAGCGGATAGGTGGAAAGAGAATACTGCAGGCCTCTATGAGAGGGAAGATTTACTTGATGCGATGGAAGAGGAAACAGCAGTCGATTTATAAAAGGGATCCAGTACTAGAATCAGAATTTAAGAGAGCCTTGGAGGACTTACGATCAGATAAGACAGAAGGGATAGATAACATTAAATCATAATTTCTAACATCACTGGGGAAGTGGCAACAAAACGAATATTCACGTTGGTATGTAGAATTTATGAATCTTTTGGAAAAAAAATCATGCACGCAATTCCGAAGACTGCAAGAGCTGACAATTGCGAGAATTATTGCACATTCAGCTCAATAGCTCTTGCAACTGACAGGAATAATATACAGAATAGAAAAGAAAATTGAAGTGGTGTTAGATGACGATGAATTTGGCTTCAGGAAAGGTAAATGCACCAGGGAGGTAATTCGGACGTCGCGGTTGATAATGGAAGCAAGACTAAAGAAAAATGAAGATACGTTCATAGTTTTTGTCGACCTAAAAACAGAGTTTGACAATGTAAAATGGTGCAAGATTTTCGAAATTCTGAGAAAAATAGTGATAAGCTATAGGTAGAGACGGGTAATATACAATACACACAAGAGCCAAGAGGGAATAAGAAGAGTGGACGACCAAGAACGAAGTTCTCGGATTAAAAATGGTGTAAGACAGGGATGTAGTCTTTCACCCCTACTGTTCGTTCTGTACAGTGAAGAAACAAAGATTAAAATAAAGGAAAGGTTCAGGAATGGGATTAAAATTCAAGGTGAAAAGGTATCACTGACACTTTTCGCTGATGACATTGCTATCCTTAGTGAAACTGAAGAATAATTAAACTATCTGCTGAATGGAATGACATGTGTAATGAGTACAGAATATGGATTGAGAGTAAATCGAAGAAGGACGGAAGTATAGAGAAGTAACAGAAATGAGAGCACCAAGAAACTTTATGCCAAGATTGATGGTCAGAAATAGTTGAAGTTAAGGAATTCTGCTACCTAGGTAGAATGACGGATGAAGCAAGGAGCACAACAAAAGTAGACTATCATTGACAGAAAGGATATTTCTGGCCGAGAGAAGTCTACTAGTATCAAACATAGGCTCCATTCGAGGAATAAATTTCTGAGATTACGTTTGGAACACAGTATTGAGTGGTAGTGAAACATGGACTGTGGAAAAGCTGGAACAGAAGAGAATCGAAACCTGTAAGGTGTGGTGCTATAGACGAATGTTGAAAATTAGGTGGATTGCGTAGAATCGGAGAGGAAAGGAGTATCTGGAAAACAATGACTAGGAGAAGGGACAGGATGACAGACTCTATCTGCCGCCTGTGACGTCACCGATACTCATATCGCCGTATACGGACATGCGTGCTTGATGCAATCGTTTCAACCTCGCGGTATTTGGATCTCACATTGCGCGGAGCTGTTGGAGCTCTTTTTATTTCAGTGGCTTCTTTGATTATTCTGTCCCGGAAGCCGTTAGTACGACCCAAGACGTAGGTCTGACTGAACAAACGACCGTTTCGAGAGGATGCTCAGCTGAAGCAGACCTTTCAAGGTAACGTACGCGATAAAATTTCTCATGCACTTTCGCGCTTGCTTTACAGTGCGCGCTTTTTGTCTTACGTAAGATTTCCCACACTAACAAGTTGTTTTGTAAGCCACAAGAGTACTGAGATCTGCCCTATCTTTGATGTGTGGTGCTTGTGGCCTGCCGATCACGGTGCACCACATTTTATTGGACAGCATTTTATTTGATGACCAGCGGGCTGCAGCGGGTTTGCCGGCGGATCTGCAGTCTATTTTATGCAATGCTCAAACTAATGTGGCTCGCATTTTAAAGTTCTGTGAATTGTCCCACATTTTTAACAAGATTTTGGGGAGATATTTTTAATGTGTCAACGGAGTGACTGGCTCACTCAAAATTTTTCGCAAGTGGTCAGCCGGTCACATTTCCATTTGCTGTTCTTTTAGCTCTTTTGTGGTTTGTTTTCCCTCTTTTAATTTCTTGATTGGCTATATTGCCTCCTCAATGGTTTTAGTGCTTGGTAGGGTTCCTGTGCGATAGAGTCATTGTGTGGTCGTTTCGAGTGCATGCGTGTACTACATTTTGCGTTCTTATCTACATTCGTCTACATTCGTTTGTTTTAATGGATGTCATGGCGCTGATAACCTCGCCGTTGGGCGCCCATAAGAGCCCAAACCACACACACACACACACACACACACACACACACACACACACACACACTTTAAGTGGCATCAGTAGCTGGCGGTTTTTTGACAGAGTTACGTAGCTTGATTACATTTTGTCTTTCAGCAGGCTACTTATCTTACACGGCTTGGAACCACAGAACAGTACAAATGCTGACTTTATATCCTGTTCCTCGTCGATAGTATTAGATGCAACTCTTACTTGAGATCGCTTCATTTATTTGAAGATTTTTATGGTGATTGTAGCCTTTGTTCCTGAAGATCTTGCGTAGGTGGCTCAGCTCAGAGGGCAGTTTGTCTGGGGTGTGATAACATTTTCGCGTTGTGTAGCAACATTTGCAACACACCGCACTTCTGTGCCGGCTGATGATGGCTGATGGCGTGAACTACAGATCGGTGAACACAGATTTTTTGTAGACGCGGTGGACGAGGACATTGTGCATGGTGAAGGTATCTTGTTCGTCCATGCCCATAGTGAACTGGGTGTTATTGTGAATACTGTTGAGACGTTCAGGGATTCAAGTTATATCACGCCTACGTGGTCCAATGTATCGTCAATGCATCAACAGATAAAATTAGGCTTTGTTGGGGACGTTCCCACGGAGTGTTTGGTCGAATACTCGTCGAATTTTATCCACTTGGTGAGGCTCAGAGCTCGATTACATTTGATTCAGTGCCAGAAAGAATTTTTAAAAATGACGTGACCGTTTTCCATCCGTCCATAACATTATGGTGTGCTCTGTCCCGAACGGTCGTCGAAGGGACGTTAAACCTTAATTTTCCTTCCTTCTTTCCATCCTTTCCTTGTACTTGGTAACTAGGCGCTGGTTGACATTTGTCTCGGTGTAGTATATCACGAACGTTTTACAGCTAAGAATTTTTGTGACTGTAAACCTACTTTTAGTTGAAAAGTATACATAGGTGTAGCTGGCAGGTATGGGATGGGTGCAGAAAGGAAAAAAGGACTGCTCGGTGCGGGGGCGTAAGCTTAGCCCGGGCTTCTCGCGGCGGCTGCTGGCGACAGCTCGGCAGCGTCGCGTCTGGCGCTCCCCCTGGCGGGTGCGCTACCCGCGAGGCCAGCTGCCTCGTAAACATCCGCTCTCTCCGGCCTCACGGCTTTACTGCTGCGCCGTTCGATCGCTAAAAAATAGGCTTATCCGATCAGCATCAGCGGCGCACGGCCGCGCATTCCTCGCTACACCAAACTTCGTTCTCCACTTTGCAGCTGGTGCAAATGTGTTGAGCAAAAAAGAAGGAAAAACACCGCCACGTAGTCGCACATGCTTCCCTCTACGCTGAAAATCGGCAGCCGGATATCGTGTTGTTGTTTCCCTTCAGGAAGAGAATAATGACCCAATAGCGCGAATTTTACTACAAGTAATATTGCTTTAAACAGAGCGTCGATACAGAACTTGGGATAACGTACTTCTACAGCATATGAAAAAATAGTAGCGTTTAATATTTATTCATCTCTTATGACTCATCACCAACACAGTTAGACCCGATTTCATTACTCGAATTAATGAAGTCTTTCTGATTTAATATGAATCTAAAGAATACCTATGTTAAACTTTTAAATAATTCTCTGCTGCATCTAATCAGTGAGCGCGAAATATAAGTCGCATTTGACTTAGAGCATCGTCTTCCGGTTTTATACCAATCGATCAGTCTGTTATCAACAACGCATGGCGTTGCTAGCCCTAAAATTACTAAGTACCGATGTAAGAAATATCAACAGTATTATTGACTTATGGGCCCAACAGAATCACGCGAGGTACACTCCATCAATCTCGGTTTCGGTGGTTGGCCTTCCTTTGTGTCCAAATTTGTTTCATCCTTTCAGAATGGAGTCTCTTTTTTTCATCAGACCACGGTGATCCAGTTAGTTTTCTAACATTCCTCTGACCAACGTTTCAATTAAATATCTCTTAACTGAGTGTTTTTCTACTTGTAACGCCTGTCTGAGTTATACCGGGTACTTTAATATCTTCCTTAATCGCAGCGATCTATTTAACTGGTTCAGTTCGGCCTTACTTCTGCTTTCGTAGAATTATACTATTTGTTTTGTCAACCTACTGGGTCCCATTCGTTTAATGTAGCCATAAAATTTAAGTCTTGGTTTTCTCATGTCACCACGTATGTGGGTGTATCCTGTATCCTTGTTACTTCTCAGCCTATAAGTTTCTCTATAAGTAATTTTTGGGCCTAATATTTTCCTAATAATTTTTATTTCTTTCTTTTGAATTTCTTTGACATCCCTATTTCTGCTCCATAGAGACATTCAGGTTTGATTACAGTGCTGTAATGCCTAAGTTTACTGAATTTAGAAAGAGAGAAATATAACATAAATAACAACGCAACGTAAGCTGTCACTAAATTTTAAGATTTTTTATTTATGGCAGGTATTTCACAGTAATAAAACAATATCCACTAACGCAATGTAAGACAAGTGTATTCCGGAAATTTCATTATTCTACATTAATAATTTTTTGGTGTTGGTTCACTGTATGTAAGTATTGAAGCTGTTAAGTTCAAATGAATTTCTCTCGAGGAAATTGGACAAATCAGATCCACAAGACTGCTTGTATCTATATTAATTCCAAACTATTTCTTCATAATAATCCAATATGAAATTAAAATGGTAACGTTAAAGCATTGTTGATGTTTTGACATCATTGGCTTCTCTGGAACAAATCAACCAAGTCCAAATATGCAACAATCATCGGCATTTGGAAAAATCTCCCAAAAATGATGTAAACAAAAAAAACGTAAAATTTTGCTATCAGAAACGTTTTCTTTTAATGTATATTGTCAACAGATAGTCACCAAATCAGTCTACCAAATATAAATCTGGACCAGTGTGTCTGGATATGTAAACATTTTCGGTCTTGTATACACACACAGGTTGCAATGGTTCAAATGACTCTGAGCACTATGGGACTTACCATCTTAGGTCATCAGTCCCCTAGAACTTAGAACTACTTAAACCTAACTAACCTAAGGACATCACACAACACCCAGTCATCACGAGGCAGAGAAAATCCCTGACACCGCCGGGAATCGAACCCGGGAACCCGGGCGTGGGAAGCGAGAACGCTACCGCACGACCACGAGCTGCGGACAGTACAGATGGCAATCTGCTTACCAACACATGACCTATTCTGCTCTCATTGAGCTTCCTACGTATATTTAGGTGTGTCAATACATCCACGATGAAATAATGAAAACGAAACACGTCACATCTCACATATATATAATGTGTGTGTGTGTGTGTGTGTGTGTGTGTGTGTGTGAGAGAGAGAGAGAGAGAGAGAGAGAGAGAGAGAGAGCGATGCTTTATTATATTACAGTGGGCACCTGTACGCTAAACGATAAGAAATGCTGAGTAATTTTTATATCTTACTGATATTTCATCTGTTCAAACATCTAACCAACTTACGGGAATGAAGCCGGGTGACATCTTTGATAACTGCCAATATTTAGATTGATAAACGCTCCAACATTTTCAGGGTAAGGAGGAATGCTGGACAAACAAGTATGGTCGATGATGGAAGTTATCGATTGCCACCGGGTGAGGAAAGATCTATAACCCTCTAGCTCACCCTGCGAAATAACGTCACTTGGTTCCCTTCTAGTCAATTATTTGAACATTTTTACGTCGGGAGAAAGTAAATTTTTATATTTAATCTGATCTGTCCAGGATAAGGTGTGTGAGCACCGAAACATTAGCAGTTTCGACAATTTACTGTGTCGCTGCGTCTACGGTAAGAAAGAACCGCGTAATCGCTGCCATCGAGTAATCTGTCAGCGTCGTAACGCAGTAGCTGCGCACTGTCCACGACACAGTGGCCATAACTTAAGAAGAAAAAGGAAGAAAATAGATGTAGCACACTTTCGCTTTTCGTGCACTTTGTAGCTCGTGACGCGCACATTTCGCAGTTTGTCACCACGGTCGATGGAGGTACCAATGGCAGACACGAAAATTCTTTCCTTCTTGGGACGTCACGCCAAGAGCCACCTTTCTCTGTGGACGTCGGAAATATAACCTTCCTTATGGGTGGCGCCCACGCAACGAGCTGAGTCACGAGCTGGAAACTTTTCTCCGAACTCTACCGAATTCTCAGCTTCTTCGACCGCATGACTTGCAGAGACATAACCTATGTTTATTCGTATTTCAACCAAGCGTCTCGTCATACCGTAATGAGACTTCAACGAGGTATTGGAACGTGTTTCGATCCTGCTAATTGAGTATTTCAATAGCCTACAAATTTATGAAATCAGGCCTTTTATTATAGCAGTACAGTGATATAAAAGGGAAACCGCATTTAAATTTCCTTCACTTTTCTTTAGATGCCTAATTAACTTCACTGTATGCTCAACACACTATCCAAGTTCGGTACATGCAATGAATCTGACAAAGTTTCAGTGGTTTATCAAACTTGCTTGCTGTGGTTGTTCACATAATGGACCGCTTGTGTCAAATGCCTTGCTGTACAGTAATTCGGTTTTATGTCAGTTACTTTGTGACAGCAAATTGGTGCGTATACTTGAAGACAAAGGGAAAGGTTCTGGGAGAGTCTGTTGCATCTCTGAGGGAAACCACATACAAGAATTTGCACTAATCTTTTCTAAATAATTGTTCCCGGATTTGAAATTCTTAACAAACAGTTATGACATTAGACAACGAACGGACGACCGCAAACTTCAGTATAGCCCTTACGAAACTGTTAAGGCTTATCTCAAGCGAGTAAAATACGCTTTTCTTTTTAAAGAAAGGTGGGGTAGTTTTCGTAGAATGTTGGGGTATTTCTAAAAACTGATGGTTAAAGATAACGACATATCCTCTCTGTTTACTAAAACTACATTAGAGATTATGATATGTACGAGATAAATATGTTACTGTAAAAGTAATATGGCCGAGCGGTTCTAGGCGCTTCGGTCTGGAACCGCGCGACCGCTACGGTCGCAGGTTCGAATCCTGCCTCAGGCATGAATGTGTGTGATGTCCTTAGGTTAGTTAGGTTTAAGTAGTTCTAAGTTCTAGGGGACTGATGACCTCAGATGTTAAATCCCATAGTGCTCAGAGCCATTTGAGCCATTTTTGTAAAAGTAATATAATTGGTAAATCCTAGAATTAACCTGTGAAACATAAGATTTGCCATCGCGGTGTGGTAAAAGTCCGAAATTTTTCATTATATACATAGATTTCAAACTTTTACCAAGAGATTGGTAAATCTTAGAATTTGTCGATACAACTGGTAAAAGCTGGATCGAAGACTCCCGCCTCCGTCGTGCATGTTCAGGCAAGTTTCATTGTTGCCGTTTTTTTCATATAAGATTCTTTTTTTGCAATTATGAGTTCTCAGTCCGCTCACCGCTGCGTAGTTTCAGTCAGTGTCTTGCGTCATACGTACTGCCATCTTTGCGACTCGTTTTAGTGATGTTTCTTCTGCAGCTTTGCATCAGAATAAATGATGTTATGAATAACAGACTTTATGAAGTTTTAAATGAATCAGTAAATACGAAGAAGAACAATTGTTACGTAACTGCTGGGCAAGTGAAGAGAAAAATGCAAAAACCGTTTCCAATAAAAATTCTGTTCACTACAGACGTTTGAAGCGATATGATGTTCTCGACATCGGAGGCGAAGAGAAACTCATAGCACCGGTGTCTGCTGGAAAAGAAGAAATTCGTTGTTACGTTCGTTTAGATGAGCTGTTTAACGTACTAACATGAGACCCACATTTCTATAGGCCATGGCGCTCAAACACTGATGATTGTGGAACTGCATCGTAAGTACAAGAACGTGACTGTTGTATCAGCCGTTATTCACTTGAGATTATGTGGATCATGTCAGAAAGAGCAAAAAACTTTGGAAAGGGGTGTTGTAGTGAAACCCATCATACACAGTTAAATGAATTCACGGTGCTAAATTGATTTAATCGACATGCAGGCAAACGCAGACAATAAATCGAATTGCATACTTGTACACCAAAATCATTTGACAAAATTTGTTATCCTCCGCCCACTAACTTCTGAAAGGGCTGAAGGAGTAGCATATCATCTTTTGGACATTTTTACCACATTTGGTGCCCCAAGTATCCTTCATTCTGTTAATGCTAGACAGTTTTGTAACCAAGTCATTCAAAGTTTATGTGGGTTGTGAAGTGATATAAAGCTAGTCCACGGGAAGCCGAGACACAGTCAGTCTCAGGGATCAGTCGAAAGAGCAAATCAAGATATCGAAAGTATGTTACAAACTAGGGTGGAAACAAATGAAACTACAAAATGGTCTGAAGGGCTGAGGTTTGTGCAGGCGATGAAAAATAGGGCTTATCATGAAGGGATCAGATGTTCGCCATCAGAAGCCATGTTTGGGGTTCCAAGGAAAATGGGCATTGCGTTCTCATTTGTTCCACGTGATTTAATAAAAAATATAAACACTGAAGAAGACTTGCAAACAATGATAATCACCGCTTCTAGTGACTCACAGGAAATTGTAAATGACGGCCAAGGAATTACTACTTTTGTCCGGTCTGATGGAACCTGTCCCGACTCCCAGGCCATTTCAATTATCCTGTGTAGCCATTTAAGACCTGACATTCCACTATATTTGATGAGTTCCGACTTAATTTCATCCGCCCCAGCTGCTTTATTGCACTGCACTCTATTGACCATTTTCTCCACTTCCTCAAATGTGATCCTATTTCCATCATCATTCCTATCCCATTCTACCTCGAAATCTGAAACATTACTAATCGTATTTTCACCTACATTGAGCAACTCTTCAAAATATTCCCTCCATCTGCCCAAGGAATCCACAGGATTCACCAGCAGTTTTCCTGACCTGTCCAAAATACTTGTCATTTCATTCTTACCTCCCTTCCGAAGACTGCTAATTACAGTCGAGAATGGTTTTTCAGCAGCTTGACCCATAGTCTCCAACCTGTTTCCAAAGTCTTCCCAAGATTTCTTCTTGGATGCTGCAATTATCTGTTTGGCTTTGTTTCTTTCTTCAACATAACTTTCTCTGTCTACCTGAGTTCTAGTATGTAGCCATTTTTGATACGCCTTCTTTTTCCTTTTACAGGCTGCCTTGACTGTGCCATTCCACCAAGGTGATTGCTTCATCCTACTTTTGCACACTACTGTTCCAAGACATTCTTTAGCCATTTCCAGTACTGTGTCCCTGTACCTTGTCCATTCCTTTTCCAATGACTGTAATTGACTACATTCAACTAACTGGTACCTTTCTGAGATCGCTGTTATGTACTTGTGCCTGATTTCCTTATCCTAAAGTTTCTCCACTCTTATCCTCCTTCATATGGACCTGACCTCCTGCACTTTCGGCCTCACAATCCCAATTTCACTGCAGATTAAATAATGATCAGTGTCATCAAAGAATCCCCTGAATACACGTGTGTCCCTCACGGCCTTCCTGAATTCCTGATATGTTATTATATAGTCAATGACAGATCTGGTTCCCCTGCCTTCCCAAGTATACCGGTGAATGTTCTTATGTTTAAAAAAGGAGTTTGTGATTACTAAGCCCATACTGGCACAGAAATCCAAGAGTTGTTTCCCGTTCCTGTTGGCCTCCATACCCTCTCCAAATTTACCCATAACCTTTTCATACCCTTCTGTTCGATTTCCAATCCTGGCGTTAAAATCACCCATGAGCAGAACACTGTCCTTGTCCTTTACTCTAACAACTACATCACTGAGTGCCTCATAAAAACTATCCATCTTATCTTGATCTGTCCCTTCACAATGCGAATATACTGACACAATCCCAATTTTCTTGCTAGACACTGTCATATCTATCCAGATCAGTCGTTCGTTTACATACCTTATTGCAACTACGCTGGTTTCCATTTCTTTCCTGATGTAAAGCCCTACACCCCATTGTGCTATTCCTGCTTTGACTCCTGACAGGTAGATCTTGTATTCTCTCACTACCTCTTCTTTCTCACCCCTTACCCGAATGTCACTAACAGCTAAAACGTCCAGCCCCATCTTACTTGCACCCTCTTCTAGCTCTACCTTCTTCCCAGAGTAGCCCCCGTTGATATTAATAGCTCCCCATCTCATTACTATTTGTTTGCCAAGTCGTATCTGAGGAGTCTCTGGTTTGTCAGTTAGAGGTGGAACTCCGTCACCTCCAAAGGTCTGAGGCATTTTGCTCTGATTGTTGCCAGCATCATATTTAAAGTACCAGGGAAGCAGGTTGCTAGCCTTACTTGCCCCGAGTCCCATTGGGGTTTACCCCTAACGGTTGAGGGGCTAACCGGTGGATTTGGTAGTCTTTGCCGTATGAGCACAAAGGTGACCACGACTCAGAATATGTTCGAGATGCCCAGCCTTATTCCAAAGTAACTGGTATCCCGACTGTCGGGACCACTTACTTGGCCACTCATACGTTGCCCGTGGTTCATGAACTAGGACAATAGTAGTAATCACACCGATCTTTAAACATGGAAACAGAAAAGATTGTAACTACTACAGAGGTATCTCTTTAATCAGCGTTGTGGATAAAATCTTCTCAGGTATTGTTGAAAGGAAAGTGCGAGTATTAGTTGAGGACCAATTGGATGAAAATCAGTGTGGGTTTAGGCCTCTTAGATGCTGTCAGGACCAGATCTTTAGCTTACGGCAAATAATGGAGAAGTGTTATGAGTGGAACAGGGAATTGTATCTATGCTTTATAGATCTAGAAAAGGCATATGACCGGGTTCCTAGGAGGAAGTTATTGTCTGTTCTACGAGATTATGGAATAGGAGGCAAACTTTTACAAGTAATTAAAGGTCTTTACATGGATAGTCAGGCAGCAGTCAGAGTTGACGGTAAATTGAGTTCATGGTTCAGAGTAGTTTCAGGGGTAAGACAAGGCTGCAACCTGTCTCCACTGTTGTCCATATTATTTATGGATCATATGTTGAAAACAATAGACTGGCTGGGTGAGATTAAGATATGTGAACACAAAATGAGCATTCTGGCATATGCGGATGATTTAGTTGTGATGGCAGATTCGATTGAAAGTTTGCAAAGTAATATTTCAGAGCTAGATCAGAAATGTAAGGACTATGGTATGAAGATTAGCATCTCCAAAACGAAACTAATGTCAGTGGGAAAGAAATATAAACGGATTGAGTGCCAAATAGGAGGCACAAAATTAGAACAGGTGGACGGTTTCAAGTACTTAGGATGCATATTCTCACAGGATGGCAACATAGTGAAAGAACTGGAAGCGAGGTGTAGCAAAGCTAATGCAGTGAGCGCTCAGCTACGATCTGCTCTCTTCTGCAAGAAGGAAGTTAGTACCAAGACTAAGTTATCTGTGCACCTTTCAATCTTTCGACCAACTTTGTTGTATGGGAGCGAAAGCTGGGTGGGTTCAGGTTACCTTATCAGTAAGTTTGAGGTTACGGATATGCAAGTAGCTGGGATGACTGCAGTTACTAGTAGCTGCGAACAATGGCAGGAGCGTGTCCACAATGAGGAAATCAAAGAAAAACTGATAATGAAGTCTATAGATGTAGCAGTCAGGGCGAACAGGCTTGGATGGTGATGTCATGTTACACGCATGGGAGAAGCAAGGTTACCGAAGAGACTCATGGGTTCAGCAGTAGAGGGTAGGAGGAGTCGGGGCAGACCAAGGAGAAGGTACCTGGATTTGGTTAAGAATGATTTTGAAGTAATAGGTTTAACATCAGAAGAGGCACCAATGTTAGCACTGAATAGGGGATCATGGAGGAATCTTATAAGGGGGCTATGCTCCAGACGGAACGCTGAAAGGCATAATCAGTCTTAAATGATGATGATGATGATGATGATGATGACCAAGGAATTGATGCCAGCGAATCAAGTGATGGAACAGAAGGAATGGGAGGTAGCAAACGCAGCTGCAGTAGAGGAGGAAGCACCAGAGACACCGGATTTGACGACAGTTTGCAAACTGGCACCAGCTGATGGTTGTGACGAGACGCTGACAACTTATAACAGTGTTAATAAAGTGAAACCAATCCGAGAAGCTGGCCTTCAATTGCAGGCAAAGAAAATGAAAGCAGCCTCACGTAACAAAATTCCAAATCCTTCAGCTGGACAGAATGTGAGAATTAAAATACCAGTTGTAGACAGGGCAAAAACTGATGCTGAATCTGTAACAGCACAAGTGATAAATATTCCGGGTGACGAATTTCATCAACTTTGTACCAAAGCTGGTAAACTGATGTCATTGTACACTAGGAACCACTTTACATTGTGCGAGTAAAATTTTATCAAAGTCGAAGACGTAGCATGAGAAGAAATTATCCTACGGGAAGTGGTTACCAAACAATCTTTTGAGGAGGACAAGGGTTCAAAAGGTGCAATTGCTTAGAAAAGTGTACAACTAAAATATGCTTGTGTAAATTATCTTCCATATTATGTTATCCGAAATGCCACAATAGTCAGCCTTGTTCACAAGGTAAAATTTTAACATTTTTCAGTAATAAGGAAAATTGCTCATTATAATCACATTGGAATGCAAGAATGTTTAAAATACATAAATTTGTAATAAATAAAAGCTATTTCAGTAAACTGCTAAGCTGATTTTTTTAATGAATACGGTTTTTCCAGTTGGTATGGGTACATTCTAAGATGTACCAGCGTCTCATGGTAAAAGTTCGAAATCTATGCATATAGTAAGAAATTTCGGACTTGGGCCACACTGTGACGGTAAGTCATAGGTTTCAACAGTTAATTCTAGGATTTACCCATCCTCTTACTTTTACAGTAACATGCACACCCTAATTTTTTTCTCAGTTCACACGCAGCAGTTATCAGCCACCATGAAAGCTCAGCCAGAAACAAAATTTGGTTTAACCGGAGTCTCAAGGACTTATCTGTGGCCAAAGTCCTCTTTTCTACTCTGTGTGTGTGTGTGTGTGTGTGAGAGAGAGAGAGAGAGAGAGAGAGAGAGAGAGAGAGAGAGAAGAGGAAAAAAAACTTTTTTCGTGCTGCAAGGCAGAAAAATTATTAATTTAAACTTATACGAGTATGTACAGAAAAAGGTAGCTACACCGACTGTGGTCTTTTGCGGGTCACATCAAGTACGTGTGCTTTATAGAAATGGGTTTTCATTTTTGTGATTTCTGAAGCGGAAAGACTTGTACCCTATTGAAACGTAAACAATAAATGAAAGACTTCAGGCTAATGAATTAAAGATGATAGGCACCGTTGGCGTATAGCAAGAGACCTAATTTAACACGAACTTCATAATGACTTGGTCAACGTGTGATTTCTTCATTCTGTCATTTCATCTGATAAGAAATGACTAAGAGAGAAAATCAGTCTTGATTCTGATTTCAGATGACTGTGGCAGGAAAATTGAGACCTTTCACAGCTGATATTACGAAAAGATGTCTACCGAATGTAACAGTTTCTTCAGAACACAGGTATCCTTAGAGTGTGTACGAAGAGAAGGTCATGTAAATCCGCGAAGCTGCCGGCAAGGTGGAAAACACTACTTGCTCATGAGCACGAAGGTAGCACGCGGACCCCTTCTCACACGCTATAATGAAATAATTACGTGTTCTCGTGCTGCTCCGCAAGGCCGGGCAATAATGTGCAATCCATCTGACACGCTCCACGCGAATGTGAAGCGGGAGAGAAATAATCAGTTGGTCCGCAGTAGGTCACTGTTTTTGTTTATGGAACTGATGGCTGGAAGGAAACATGTTTCAGTTGTTTCTAACTACTATCGTGATGGAAAACACCACTTCAGCTGTATAATAGATTTTTGTCTACGATCTACCTAATTTCATGGCGTTAGAGCTACATCTTGAGGGATACATTTTTGTTTCATGGCTTAGTACAAGTGGTAATCTGTAGACGACTCAACATCCTCTGTCAGTTGTGACAAAACGTTCAACGGCTTGTAAGTTCATAAAGAGAATAAACGATACTGGGACAGTCACAATTTGTGTGTTTTTTATTCCTAGACAACAGTGAATAACTAATGAGTTAAGAATTCCAAGAACAGTGTTACGAATCGAAACGTAGAAAGATATGTATAAGATTGGGTTGTAGTGACAAGTTCTACTATTTTAAACAATAAGTGGCAATATTTTCACATAAAGAGAATTCATGATTCTGTACAATTCACTACCTACAGTATTTATCTATGATTTTTCTCAAACAGTTCATGGTACTGAAATATGATATTCAGTAAATCGAGGTATGCAACAGTGCCAAAATTTTATTCGGCTGCATTTTTCTTTTTAGCCTGACTTGATACAGTCACAGCCCTTTCTGCAAGCGGAGGTGTAGCCGTCTGACGAAATTTCTAGTATGAGAGATACTGCTAAAATATCCGAGAAATATGTTAAACATTACGCATGTGTCTGTCGACACTGGATAGTTACTGGGGATTGCCTCCGTGTGGTAAAGGTGTTGTCCAGGACGTAGTGTTAACCATCCGGGTTAAGCCAAATCGCCGAGCGGGATTAGCCGAGCTGTCAGGGGTGCTGCAGTCATGGACTGTGCGGCTGGTCCCGGCGGAGGTTCGAGTCCTCCCTCGGGCATGGGTGTGTGTGTTTTTCCTTAGGATAGTTTAGGTTAAGTAGTGTATAAGCTTAGGAACTGATGACCTTAGCAGTAGTAAGATTTCACACATTTTTTTAAAGCCAAATCCTTCACTTTTTGTGTATTAAGCTGCATGTTGATAATCTTATGGCTATACGTGAATCGAATGATCCCGTAACCGATAGTCGCTTCTCCAGCTATACTACTCTGATTTCAGCTCTAGATCCCCATTGGCTTAGCGATCGGAGTTAACCAGCTATAACTTACGTCACTATAGGCAGTTGATGTTAATTTTTATTATGTTTTGCAAGCGAAATACTAGTTTCTCTAAGTATTCGCTGAAACGGTCTTCTGAGTTTCTGATAACTGCAATCTTAACATAATAATGGTTCCTTATTCAGCAACAGATCGGAAACGAATAGCAGGAGGTGACTTCCAAGTGTATGGACGAATTACGATTCTTATGTCGTCACTACACATTACCGTCAGATAGGGAGAGTAAGAAAAGTCAATACCAACAAGTGTTTTTAAACTTTTGATTTGATAAATGTCCATTCAACAGTTAAAGGAAAGAAAGTGACAAGTTATGTTCCTATCATGCATATTTCCAAACGACTGCGAGTGAGCTCTATCACAGGCTTCTATAGGAAGTGAAAGGATGCGAGGGGAACAATGTAAGCCATTAGTGATGTATTTCATTTCACAATTCTTTTATTCAAATCTCTTTTTCTGTGTACCTTATCTGGCATCAGATATTCAACTTGCCGAAATCTTTCACAGAAAATTTGACATTGGTAAAATTAGTCATTCATATTCCGTGGAATCAGAATGCCGGCTGACAGCAGGTACACCTCTTTCGCGATTTCCTTAAACAGCTTCTTCCTCATGCCATGACAGTTTCTTTATCATTTTAGTAGCTAGTTGCCAGACTTTAAAAACCTTTCCATAGACTGAATATTGATTCCAAGAAACAGAAGAATTGACTAACGTGTAAGCATAGAAAGTCTGTTTCTTTGTGACAGGAAAAGGCGTTATTAATACAGTGATTAAATTTTTCACAGACTAAAATTGTGTTGCAGCTGCGCAGTGAGATTCTGTGGCTGGTAAAACGAGTAAACGATACGGACAGTAAACTAAAAGTAGCTTGGATAAACGATACTATTTTAACTCAATTCAACTGCAGATACACAAATTCTGTTGTGTTATTACACAACATTCTGACTGACAGCAGCCACCCGTCGGCGAAAAAAGTAATTATTACGACAAAGGATTTTGTCATTATCAAACCATATTTCTGTGTATTTACTTGCGTTTGTCTGTAAACCGCTTCACACGACCGAATGTTCCTCTCGAATTGTGGACTACTACTACTTTTTCGTTGTTTTTAATTACAAACTACAAGAGAGTTCTGACCTACCAAACAGCAGTTACACGTTGCCTAAAACGTCTCAAAAGATGATACATTCTCTTTTGTGAGGCTTTGAAAAGTAGTAAAGTGACCATACTCTGGCGGAGCCCATTTGGACCACTAAACTGCAGACAAGGACGGTGTCTAAAAATCATGAAGGAAAACTTTAATGTACGTGTTTCTTTATGCCTGCCTGTATAAAGAAATCATCTGCTGGACGTCCACGAGCTGGAAAACTCTGTTACCGATTTGCAGCGCAGTTAATTTGGTGATATTTTTCGTCTTGATTACGTCATGAAAAAGCCGCGTCAAACCAGCTGACTGACAATAATATGAAAGTTTAATTATCTGGGGAAATTAGAACGCGAGGAGCAAGATAACTGCCTTGTAGCATTTTTATTCGTGGCAGCCAATTTCACGAAGACCGCAAGATTCCCATTAACGCTCCAAAATAATAATAAGAAAAACGTTCTCGAAAATGCAAATAATTGTCCAAGAGCCGAATGAAGAGTGATTAGATTTGACAATTTAATTTCCTGCAGTTGAAAGTTTTTCATCTTCCGACGTCATTAGGCCTGTAGTGAAAGTCTCAAGTTAGGAGAGGTGAGCCACGGGGCAATTCAAAAAGGAAAATAGAGATTACAGACGGATATAAATGTTTAATGCGTAGAGACACGTTAAGAAGCATTACACGAATTTTAGACGGAGTTGAAAAGTTAATTTATAAACTCTATAGGTGTTCCACATGATTTCTCTTGGCCACATGGACAATTAAGTGATGATCCATTTCACTATACACTTCTGAAGCATATGTGAAGTTGCCGAAGTGAGTTCATTATAAATACACATTTTGATATCTGGAATTGTTTTCAGCGCCGGAGACACATACACAAAGTGTTTCACGTGACCCAGTAAGAGAAATCCTTGAGAATCGGGTCTGGAGACTTGGGTGGCCAAGAGCAAAACACAGCGTCCTCGTCTCTACATTGGTTTGTAAGATATTTACGTTAAAATGTATCAAACTGTAAACCCCGATGTGGGGGTCCTTAGCCTTGCTTGGAGATGTAATCCGTGGAATACGTATCAAGCTGTGGCTTCAGAGATTGTTGAAGCCTGTCCAGGTAAATGTTGCTGTGAAGAAAAGTTTACCGTACAGTTGTTGTGCTCACGTCTCACAGGACACTTGTACTTTCGGTTAGTCACCCTGTTGTTGAATCACACACGAAAGGTTTTCAGTACCGCATATTTCAGTATCTCAAACAATTACTTTTGCTCTTGTTGTAATTAGTAATTTTAGAAACAAACGTATCGGCCTCCTTACACATTTTACATATTTATACTCTATTATGCCCTAAGAAACAATTTTCGGGGGTGACCCGTCACTTACAAAGAAGGTATTGATTACACAAAAAAGAGCAGTCAGAATAATATGTGGTGTTCACCCACGGACTTCATGTAGCTACCTCTTCAAGATCCTAGGCATTTTAACTGTGCCGTCACAATACATAATTTGGCCAATGAAATTCGTCATAAATAATACATCACAATCTGAAAAGTACAGTGATATCCAAATCTGCAACACTAGAGGGGAAAAGGGCCTTTGACCTTTATTCCTCGTTGTTAAAGCTGTTAGTGGCTCAGAAAGAAGTTCAGTATGCAGCAACAAATATTTTTAATCATTTTCATAAGAATGTAGTATGTCTGATAGAGAAGCAAGGTTTAAATTTAATTTAAAATCATTTACCCTGGACAACTCCTTCCACTACGTTGATGAATTTCTACATGAGAACTGGTAGTCAGTAAGAAAATATTAATTGTTGTTCCATGAGTAGGACTAAAAATAATGGATTGTTCATTAATGTTAACGATATCATTGCATACGTATCCTATAGCCTTCTTATCCTGTGAACTGCCTCGTCCCACATCATTTCGATAAAAGAATGATTCAGATTATCTATGTAACATGTAACTAAGGAACAAACTAACTATTTGTCATCTGCACTGACACATTGCGTAATTCATATGGCGCTCCCTGTAAGTTATCTTCCTTATCCGAAATCAGAATCCAGCCGTCAGCAAACGTAAGAGATTTCATAAGAGTCTTCATTTGAAGTTGTCCTGTACATTAAATTCTTTCCCTCAAAACGTAGTCTAAATATGAATTACAAAAATCAGTGAAATACAACATATTTGTCTGACCCCCATTATTAATATTTCTTCGAGTGATATTTCCAGAATCTGCCTTCAGAATTATCTATGTTGCTCTATATAAACTTCAGATAGCTTCGATCAGATGTATTGGTACTCCTCTTTCTTTCCCTAACATTCCATAATCTTCCCCAGTGCACGTCGCTTTGCTGTAAGCATAAACACTACGTAGGTTGTATGTTATGGTGATGCATCTAAGAAAATCTGGATTTAAATCACACTCTCCGATGTTCCGCTCACCGCCGCCGTAGCATAAGACGCTGGTCCAAGTAAATGAGCAGGGGGGTGTTCTATCTGTATTACATGCACGCCGTATGAATTGCCAGTGCCCAAGTCACGAGAACAAGCGTCCTTAATTGGACGACAGCGGCTTTGGCACTACTTTGCCTCCATTACTCCCGCTTAGCGAACTCCGTGCCCCGCGTCTGAGCAGGGAAGAGGAGGAAGATATTTTCATGACAAAGACGAGGCGCGTGGCGCCCGGCAGTACAGACAGAGCATAGTACGCTATCTGGCGAGCGATCGGCACATCAAAGAGCGTGCCGACTGTCCTCGTAAGATGCCAGCCGGAAGGAGTCGTAATTACGGCGTCGCTATCTGCTGCACTGTCGCCGCTAGACACGCGATAGCCCTGGCTCGTCCTCTCGCGGGACGAGGGTTGATACGGACGGGACCGCGTGCCGCTTAGTGGATCCAACAACCTTACCGTGCACGCGAGAAGTGTTTGCCTTTACTAGTCGGACAACCGCTGGTTAGGATCTACATCTACATCTACATCTACATCCACACTCCGCAAGCCACCTGACGGTTTCTGGCGGAGGGTACCTTGAGTACCTCTATTGGTTCTCCATTCTATTCCAGTCTCGTATTGTTCGTGGAAAGAAGGATTGTCGGTATGCTTCTGTGTGGACTCTAATCACTCTGATTTTATCCTCATCGTCTCTTCGCGAGATATACGTAGGAGGGAGCAATATACTGCTTGATTCTTCGGTGAAGGTATGTTCTCGAAACTTTAACAAAAACCCGTACCGAGCTACTGAGCGTCTCTCCTGCAGAGTCTTCCAATGGAGTTTATCTATCACCTTCGTAACGCTTTCGCGATTACTAAATGATCCTGTAACGAAGCGCGCTGCTCTCCGTTGGATCTTCTCTATCTCTTCTATCAACACTATCTGGTACGGATCCCACACTGCTAAGCAGTATTCAAGCAGTGGGCGAACAAGCGTACTGTAACCTACTTCCTTTGTTTTCGGATTGCAGTTCCTTAGGATTCTTCCAAAGAATCTCAGTCTGGCATCTGCTTTACCGACGTTCAACTTTATATGATCATTCCATTTTAAATCACTCCTAATGAGTACTCTCAGATAATTTATGGAATTAACTTCTTCCAGTTGGTAACCTGCTATTTTGTAGCTAAATAATAAGGGATCTTTCTTTCTATGTATTCGCAGCACATTACACTTGTCTACATTGAGATTCAATTGCCATTCCCTGCACCATGCGTCAATTCGCTGCAGATCCTCGTGCATTTCAGTATAATTTTCCATTGTTACAACCTCTCGATACACCACAGCGTCATCTGTAAAAAGCCTCAGTGAACTTCCGATGTCGTCCACAAGGTCATTTATGTATATTGTGAATAGCAACGGTCCTATGACGCTCCCCTGCGGCGCGCCTGAAAACACTCTTACTTCGGAAGACTTCTCTCCATTGAGAATGACATGCAGCGTTCTGTTACCTAGGAACTCTTCAATCCAATCACACAATTGGTCTGATAGTCCATCTCCTCTTACTTTGTTCATTAAACGACTGTGGGGAACTGTATAGAACGCCTTGCGGAAGTCAAGGATCTTTTGACTTAGCTGTAAGGATGAAACGTAAGATATTAACGCGATTATTCTTTACAAACGAAAGGAAATCTCTTTACTGGAATTTCACTTATGGCTTCCTAATTCATCAACGTACATATTCCGCAAGCCACCGAACGTTGCGAGTTGGAAAGTATCCTGTACCACTACAAATTATCTTCCTTTACCATTCTATTCGCAAATACTGCGAGAGACAAACGACTGTCTACAGCCCTCTGTGTGAGCCCCAATTTCTCGTATCTTAGCTTCGTGGTCCTTACGAGTAATACATGTTGGCGGCAGTAGAATCGTTCTGCAGTAAGCTTCAAATCCGGTCTCCTAATTTTCTCTGCATTGTTTCTTGAAAAGAGCGTCACCTTCCCACCAGGGATTTCAACTTGAGTTCCCGCAGCATTTCCATAACGCTTACGTATTGTTCGTACCTACCAGTAACAAATCTAGCAGCACGCTTCTAAATTGTCTTCCTTCAATCTGACCTATTACGGATCCCAGACACTCGAGAAGTACTCAAGAATACGTCGCGCTAGCGTCTTGTACGCAGCCTCATTCACAGATAAACCACACATTCCTAGAATTCTCTCAATAAACCCAAGTGGACCATTAGCCTCACCTACTACAGGCCTCATATGCTCGTTACAGTTCACATCGCTTTGCAACATTACGTACAGATATTTAAACGGCGTGACAATGTCAAACAGGACACTACTAGTGCTGTATCCGAAGATTACGGATTCGTTTTTCCTACTCATCCGTATTAACTTACATTTTTCTACATTTAGAGGTAGCTGCCATTCACCACAGAAATAGAATCAAAGTCCTCTTGTATCCTCTTACAGTCACTCAGTTTCGACACCTTCACGTACACTGCAACATCATCAACAAACAGCCGCATACTGCTGATTACCCTGTCCGCGAGATCATTTATGTATAGGGAAAATAATTGCGATCCTATCACACTCCCATTAAGCACTCCTGACAGTACCCTTGTTTCTGATGAACACTCACTGTCGAGAACAGAATACTCAGTTCTTTTCACTGGAGAAGTTTTAGAGCCACTCGTATATCTGGAAACATATTCCATATCCTCGTACTTTCGTGAACAGTCTGCAGTGTTGCACCATGTCAAATGCTTTCCGGAATTATAGAAATATGGAATCCGCCTGTTGTCCTTCAGCCATGATTCGCAGTATATTAGCTGAGAAAAGGGAAAGGTGATTTTCGCACGACCGATACTTTGTAAAGTCATGCTGATTCATAGACTTAAAGCTATCGGTCTCAAGAAAATTTGTTGTATTTGAACTGAGAATATGTTGAAGGATTCTGCAGAAAACCGATGTTAGGGGTATTGGTCTGTAATTTTGCGGGTCGGTTCTTTAATCCTTCTTATACACGAGAGTCACCTGCGCTTTTTTCAGCCTGCGCTGTTTCTCGGAAACAGAGCCCTAGCTGACTCTTTGCTATATAATGACATTCTGCTGGGATTGGTTATGAATTGATTTTAGCCATTTGGCTTACCTCTGTTGCGTATTACAATTATCTTTAGCCCCATGCTTGCTTTCACGCCACTCCCAACGCTAGAATGTCCTGTGCAAGTCTCTTCATCTCTGCACAACTGCTGCAACCTACATCCAGTCGAACTTCCTTAGTTTAACGAGTATTGGACTCTCTCAGTAACATATACTCTCCACACTTCACTTCTTTATCAGGGTGACTATTCCGTGTCCCATGCACCACTCCTACTTTCACCATGAATTTCTTTTCTCGCTAATTTCATTCAGTACTTATACTCCCTCAAGTTCGCACTTGTGAGAGTGAAACCTTAAAGAAGAAATTAATTTTCGCATGATTTGTAACATAGAGGAATTAATCCCTGACCTTATATAGGAAGAAATCGGGTAAGGTAAGGTGTGTGATGACTTGACATCGGATGGCAGTGCATTAGTAGCGCTTGACACAGTCACGTCGATTAAATATTTGGGCGTAACATTGCAGAGCGATATGAAGTGGGACAAGCATTTAATGGCAGTTGTGGGGAAGGCAGATAGTCGCCTTCGGTTCATTGGTAGAATTTTGCGAAGATGTGGTTCATCTGTAATGGAGACCTCTTATAAAAACACTAATACGATCTATTCTTGAGTACTGCTCGAGAGTTTGGGATCCCTATCAGGTCGGATTGAGGGAGGACATAGAAGGAATTCAGAGGCGGGCTGCTAGATTTGTTACTGGTAGGTTTGATTATCACGCGAGTGTTACGGAAATGCTTCAGGAACTCGGGTGGGAGTCTCTAGAGGAAAGGAGGCGTTCTTTTCGTGAATCGCTACTGAGGAAATTTAGAGAACCAGCATTTAAGGCTGACTGCAGTACAATTTTACTGCCGTCAACTTAAATTTCACGGAAAGACCACAAAGATAAGATAAGAGATAATACGGCTCGTACAGAGGCATATAGGCAGTCATTTTTCCCTCGTTTGGGAGTGGAACAGGGAGAGAAGATGCTAGTTGTGGTACGAGGTACCCTCCGCCAAGCACCGTATGGAGGATTGCGGAGTATGTATGTAGATGTAGCTGTAGATGTGTTCTGTAACGTGGTTCTATGTTAGCCACAAAGCAGGAAGTCGTGGCTGACCGCTCCTCAATCGTATTTGGCGCATGTAGACGTGCATCAGTATGTCCCCCAACACATCTCACACGCTCTAGGTGGGATTTAATTCGCGGGGGACGGGTAGATCAGGAACTTCCCCTCATTCCAAGAGCACCTCAATCTGCGCTGTTCGATATGGTCGCGCACTGTCACCCATAGAAATGAATTCAGATGGGAATTTCCGGAACGAGATTTTCACTCTCCAGCGGAGTGTGCGCTGATACGAAACTTCCTGGCAGATTAAAACCGTGTGCCGGACCGAGACTCAAACTCGGGACCTTTGCCTTTCGTAGGCAAGTGCTCTACCATCTGAGCTATCCAAGGACGACTCGTGCCCCGTCCTCACAGCTTCACTTCTGCCAGTACCTCGTCTGCTACTTTCCAAACTTCTCAGAAGCTCTTCTGCGAACCTTGCAGAACTAGCACTCCTGGAAGAAAAGATATTGCGGGGACATGGTTTAGCCATGTGCGCAATAGACTGCATCATGTCCAACTTCTCTCCCGATGTCCATGGTGAGGTCCATCTTTGCAAACACGACACCTTGCAGCACGGTGCAGATGGCCCCAACAACATGCCGAATGGACCGCTCAGGATTGGGATCACGTTCTCTTCACCAATGAGTGTCGCATATGCTTTCCAACAGACAATCGTCGGAGACGTGTTTGGAGGCAACCCGGTCAAGCTGAACGCCTTAGACACACTATGCAGCGAGCGCAGCAAGGTGGAGGGTCCCTGTTGTTTTGGGCCGGCGTACGCCTCTGGTGGTCATGTAAGGCGCGGTAACGGCTTTACGATACGTGAATACCATCCTCCGATCGATAGGGAAACATATCGGCAGCATATTGGCTAGGCATTCTTGTTCATGGGCGACAATTCGCGCCCCCATCGTGCACATCTTGTGAATGACTTCCTTCAGGATAACGACATCGATCGACTAGAGTGGCCAGCATGTTCTCCAGACACGAACCCTATCGAACATGCCTGAGATAGACTGAAAAGGGCTGTTTATAGACGACGTGACCCACTAACCACTCTAAGGGATCTACGCCGAATCGCCGTTGAAGAGTGGGGCAATCTGGGCCAACAGTGCCTTGATGAACTTATGGATAGTATGCCACGACAAATACAGGCATCCATCAATGCAAGAGGTCGTGTCACTGTGTGTTGGAGGTATCATTGTGCGCAGCATTGTGGGCGAAAGCCTCTGAGGGTCTCGCTGTATGGTGGTGCATCATGGAATGTGTGGTTTTCATGAGCAATAAGGAGGGCGGAAATGATGTTCATGTTGATCTCTATTCCACTTTTCAGTACGAGTTCTGGAACTCTCGGAACCGAGGTGATGCAAAGCTGTTGATGTGTGTAGTTGTGAATTATATTATTCTTGTGTCTAATTTGCATCATGGTACCATTATCGTTTTGCGTGTTTCTGGGTTTGTATGAGTGTCATATCGGCCCATATTACAGCGTCTACGTGTAACGACTGCGAGCTGTATCCACCTGATGCGTGTTTTGGTCTCCCTCTGCAATTATTACTTCGCTTTATTTACTTACATTACCAATTTAACTAATTCCTGGTGCCCTTATCATCCTGTTAGTGTACAGCCTATCTCAGGTTGTACCATAAAGGAAAACGTGTACTGCATTGAAAGCTTCCTGTCCTAGGATAATTCTCCTAACCTAATCTGATGTTATTCGAATACAAGTCGCTACCATTGTTTTAGTATGATTCTCATCTAATTTTTGTCATTAAATTGCTTAATCCGCTCATTCCTTCCAACTCCTTTAACTTCGGCGACAGAAGTTCAGTGCCTCGGTGAACCAATATTCTATGACTTGGTTCCTAACTTCCGGCAAAATACAGGTAATGGATAAAAATAAAGAAACACCAAAAATACAACTCGTCACAGTGTACGAAGTCCGAAAAACAGCTCTCAGTCGTCTCTCATTGGATAAATACAAGTGCTGTATGGTTTTCACGGCACTGTTATACCATTTCTTCTGCAGAGTAGTGACACGTTTAGATTACGATGATGGAGATGGATAGCGATCGCTCAACCTTCTCTCCAAATTAGTCCACAAAGGCTCATTACCACTAAGACCTATCGACAAAGGTCGCCCGGAGAGAAGCTACTAATCACATTCGCATGTACTAGTTCTGGCCGATGCGAGCTGTGTGAACAGTTGCCCGATCGCCTTGAACCACATTATCACCAATGGTGAACAAGTATGATACCAAGGGATTGACCTGATCAGCCAAAATGGTCACACAGTATGGCTAACCAACCCATAACCGAAACCCCGCCATCCATCACTCTTTACACTAAACTCGGCAAGAAGCTGGACACAGTGTTCTCTGCCTCGTGATGACTGGGTGTTGTGTGATGTCCTTATATTAGTTAGGTTTAAGTAGTTCTAAGTTCTAGGGGACTGATGACCATAGATGTTAAGTCCCATAGTGCTCAGAGCCATTTGAATTTGGACACAGTGTGAAACAAGACTCACGTGACCAAATGAGTTTCTTCCATTCCTCCACAACCCAGATATTACGGCTGAGACTCCATGTTTTTCAGTTAAGGACATTTGCATCACTGATTATTGGTTTTATAATTCCAGTTCGCCCTGCAGTTCATTGCGTCAGGGGCTCCATTGGTGTTGTTTTGGTGCTGACAGTTTTCGTGAGTGCGACATTCAGTCCTGCAGTGACTTTTGCAGCTGTTGTCTTGACTTCCGTCACAACCCTCTTGAATGATCATTTGTCACGATCACTTAGCACACATTTTCCTCTGCGTTGTGGCTTAGAGGATGATGATTTTCCGATTTCCCTATATGCGCTATTAATCTTCGATATGGAGCATCTTGAAACACCCAGGAGTTCGGCTACTTTGGTTACGAAAGCACACACTATATGAGCACCATCAATTCGGCTACTGTCGGAGACACTTAGTTCTGCAATAATGCATGCAGAACCAGTAACATTAGGTTAATACGACTTAAACTTGCAATGTACGAAGAACAGGAGCTGTTCGTGATCAAATGTAACAGAGCAGCCTGCACTCATGGTTATCGTATGCATTTATGTTTCTCGAGGTGGTTCCACATTTTTGTCCAACCTATCCATCTGAACCTCTCTGAGGGAATGTCCTATCAACCAATCACGTATTCCAGTCAAGCTGTGTCATAAATTTCATTTCTCCCCGAACCGTTTCGGTCGCTCCTCATTATTTGTCCAATCTACCTATCTAATATTCAGCTCTCAAGTCATCTGTAGCACAACATCTGACGTTTCTTACTTGAACCGTTTCAATTTATAGCAAGGCCACACTCTAGACAGAGAACTTGAGAAAATACTTCCTAGTACTTATATTTATGTTGTGTAATAATGATTTTCTTTTTTGTCAGAAGTGCTTTTCTTCGTACTTGCACTCCGCATTTTACATCCTCTCAACCTCAGCCAGTTTAGTTGTTTTGACACTAATATAACGAATCTCATCTACTACTTTTAATGTCTCATCTCATAATCTAATTCCAGCCGAATAACCTGGTTTCGTTCGATTGCATTCCTTTACCCTTTTTTAAAATTATCATCTTATAACCTGTTTTCAAGAAATGTTCTCCATTCCTTTCAGCTGCCTTTGTTTAATCTCTTAGCTGTTTAATTTATCATCAGCAAACTGCAGAGTTTACATTTTTTTTCTCTCTGAACATTAATTCGTTTCCAAATTTCGTCTTGGTTTCTCTTACTGCTTGCTCAATGTGCGACCTAAATAACGTCTGTGACAGCAAACAGTCGTGTATGCGTTCTCAGCTTCTGTTTCTCTTTCACGTCTTTTGCCTGGTATCTGTATAAGTGTGCATTACTTTTCCTTCCTCTATTTTGTCTCTACTATCTTCAGAATTTCCGATAAACATTGTAAAAACACTTCTCGAAACCTACCATTATTACGAGGGGCGTTCGATAATAAATGCAACACATTTTCTTTAGGAAAGCAGCCTCCTTCTTTTTTTTCAGGATTCCAATACCACATATTATTCCTCACTCATTTGGCCACATAATCCTTTTTT
This sequence comes from Schistocerca nitens, assembly GCF_023898315.1. NCBI lineage: Eukaryota > Metazoa > Arthropoda > Insecta > Orthoptera > Acrididae > Schistocerca > Schistocerca nitens. The sequence continues at coordinate 382,222,209 of NC_064619.1, read as the reverse complement.
TCAACATGATCTCCGTTCAATGCGACCACACCTTTCTGGGAGGACCTGTATACTCGCATGGTACCACTCTACTGGTCGACGTCGGAGTCAGCGTCTTGCTGCATCAAAAATCTCCCCATCATGTACGTATTGCTTCCCACAGTGTGAATCATTCATTGGAGCAAACAGATGGAAGTGGAAACGTGCAAGATCTGGGATGTGGGATGGATGAGGAAGAATAGTCCAATGAAGTTTTGTGAGCTCCCGTCGGGTGTTAGACTTGTGTGAAGCCTTGCGTTGCCATCAAGAAGGAGGAGCTCGTTTGTATTTTGGTGGTGACGAATATGCTGAAATCATTTCTTCAATTTCCTGAGGGTAGTTAATTCACCTTCGAGTCGACCGTTGCACGATGAGGGAGGATACCAGAAAGAGTCCCAGAAGACCGTCACCAAGACTTTACCGGCTGAGGCTGATGCTTTGAACTTTTTCTTCGGTGGAGAGGTGGCGTGGCTCCACTACGTAGACTGCCGTTTTGTTTCTGGTTCGAAATGATGAAGTTAGGTTTCATCGCCTGTACGATCTTCGACAAAAAAAGCTTTCACGAGGAGCCTCGTAAGGCGCAAGCGACTCTGCACTGATGGTCTTTAGTTGCTCGTTACGGTCTTCTGTCAGGTCGCGAGGAACCCAGGAAGGAAACACCTTTGATGATGATGATGTTTGGTTTGTGGGGCACTCAACTGTGCGGTTATCAGCGCCCGTACAAATCCCCAACCTTTGCTCAGTCCAATCTCGCCACTTTTCAGGAATGATTATGAAATTATGAGGACAACACAAACACCCAGTCATCTCGAGGCAGGTGAAAATCCCTGACCCCGCCGGGAATCGAACCCGGGACCCCGTGCTTGGGAAGAGAGAACTCAACCGCAAGACCAAAACCTGCGTACCACACACCTCTGAGTACCCCAATGAGTGGAGTGTGTCAGCACTATCAACAGACACGTCCAGCTGCAAAGTAAGGTGTTGGATTGTGTTCCGTCGACCAACTCGTATGGGTGTGTACGCACATCTCAACGTAACAGGAGTGACAGCTGTGTACGGAAGCACGGCAGGTGGGATATCGAACAGGTTTGCGCGACCTTGTTTGATAATGACGGGCACCAAGCTTTTGTTCACTGCTAGTTCTCCGTAGACATTCTGCAAGTTAAGTCCCATAATATTTCACACACGTTTGAACATTTGAACATTCTTCAAGTGCCTATGAACACCTGCAATGCTCTGGTTTTCCTCCAAAAGAAATGAAAGCTGTCTGCTTGGAACGCAGTTCCATTCCAGATGTTGCTTAGCTGCCTATCCGGAGGTCATGAAACTACAGGGTCTGAAGCGGGAACATTCCGTGATGTGCCACAACAAATACCGTATTTTGTCACTCGAAACTGGCTGAAAAAAATAGTGTGTTCCATTAATTTTTGAACACCCCTCGTGAAATTGTACGTTTGTCATTCTTCAGTTTATCTCCTAATACAATAAGATGATTATTACCTCAGGTGGTCATACTTTTCTCCGGTATTTAAAGTAATCCCCTTGAAGCTGGAGTTGTGCATGTTTTTCCATTGTTGGTTAAATAAAGTGAACGGTTAAATTCTTTTTCAGAAACAGGTTAGTTTTCATTCGCACAACGTCGTGACACAGCAAGCGTTGAGGTTGTTGACTTTATTGTAAATTTACGCCATCAACATCAAGGGTAATAGACAATGACAGTTTTGGTGTCGACAAGGTAATTATTACAGCAAGCTGTCCGTTGTCCTTTGACGGCTTACTCGCAGGCGCCGAGTGCTGGTGCCTGGGGCGCCATCTGGCGGTAACCTGAGAATGGCCGCGGCGGTCGATGGCTTCCGCGTTTGTCATAACAATAAAGAGCGCCCACTGTCAATATAGCGACGCGCGTAATGATTACGAATGGCGGCGATAGCCTGGGCAATTTACGGCCTGCCGCCCGGCGGCTGTTTCGGTCTAATGTTCGAATATTCGGCCTTAATGGTTTCGGTAATTTACCATTACGCAGACGTTTATTTCGTGTCAGCTACTCTGCCGGCAGCATCTGTCACGGTGGTGGACAGCAAAGAGGGACGTGTCATTTGCAGCATTCATGTACAGACCGATATTGAGTTTCGTTAAACCGACGCTGTTCCGGCACAGGAAATTGGTCTCGTGACACACGTGCATTTCACTCTCTTATTTTTCGTTATCATCTTATAATTCTGAACAGCATCGTTCAGCGTGTTTTCGGAAATCAACAGTTAGAAGTGCCGTAAAGCATTCACAGATCAGTTTTGTCAATAAATATATCCTATTTGCGTCCTAAATTGTGAGTTATTCTCACGAGTGATGCCCGCATCTCGTGGTCGTGCGGTAGCGTTCTCGCTTCCCACGCCCGGGTTCCCGGGTTCGATTCCCGGCGGGGTCAGGGATTTTCTCTGCCTCGTGATGGCTGGGTGTTGTGTGCTGTCCTTAGGTTAGTTAGGTTTAAGTAGTTCTAAGTTCTAGGGGACTTATGACCACAGCAGTTGAGTCCCATAGTGCTCAGAGCCATCACGAGTGACCTCCTGCAGTGGTCATGGTACTCAGTTTCCCTAGCCAGCCGCTACTTAGTTGTTCTGCTACCAGGCGTACAGAGTGTCTTATCCGGGACCGCAACGAGGTGTTCTTGCGTCCATGGAAGAACTACCAAAGATGTCAAGATGCGCCTCTGTCCCCCACCCGTCGTAAAAATAATAGCTCAGAATTTGTCTCTACGCAGATACAGCAAATTTTCTAATTACGTTTAAAAACTTTACTGAAAATTGTTATGAGAAGTGAAGAAAAATACTACGTATGAAAAATTAAATTCATTCTAGGACAAAAAAATAAAAAATATAAAATTAAAAGAAAACGACGCACCATGAAGCATTAATGCAAATTGCTTACAAACTGATATTCATACAGGTGTGACGTAAAATTCAAAACTGTAAACTTCGGCGGTCGATGGACGAAAGTGTTACGCTGCAGCGCAATTTCACCGGGCACCTGGTGCGGATGGTAAATAAATTGCCAATTTCATTCCGTGTACTCAATTGGACAGTAAGTTGCCTCTCAGAGAGGCACGTGGGCAACGCACGCAGATGTCAGCATATGAGCCAGGACGTGTAGTTGGAGTCTAAGAAGCCGGTTGGCGCAATCGGCGATCGCTCGACTGTTGAGTAAGAGCATTAAGGTATGTTGGGAGGAATGAGTGAACCATGGCCGAACACAGTGTCAAGAAGAAAGCGCTCGACTTAGGAAGTCGGCGTCCCTTGCACCGACTACAATTAACCTCTGTACACAAAAAAGCCTGTTTGCAGCGCTGTCGGGCACATTCGGCCTGGAATCTCACTGACTGAAGTAAAATTGTGTTCACTGATGAGCTCAATTTCCAACAGAGCCTCGACGACCAGCGAAGAGCTGTCTGGAAACGGCTCAGACATCGGTGGGATACCAACTTGACTGACGCCTACGGTACGGCCCGGTAGCAAGGAGTGATGGTCGTGGTGTGTCATTACATCTCATAACAGGAACCTTTCCTTTGTCATCCGCGTCACCCTTACAGTACCGGCGGTTACGCCGACGATATTCTACGTCCCGTTTTGTTGCCCTTCATGGTAGGCCATGCAGGACTTACATTTCAACAAGATAAAGCCCGTCCGCTCTTGCAAGAGTTTCCACTGGTTGTCTCCGTGCTTGCCAAACCCTGCCGCGACTATCAAGGTTGCTGGATTCCCCCCCCCCCATCTCCCCCCTCCTAAATTGACAACGTTCGTAGAATTATGGGCTGGACCCTAGGACCAGCTTGGGATTTTCACGATCTGAAGCTCCAGTTGGAGATAATGTGGCACGATATCACTCAGGAGCACACACAACAAATTTATCAGTCAATTCCAACTGCTTGCACAAGGGCCAGAGGTGGACAAGTGGGTAACTAATGTACTCACATTGTGACGCTCTTTGAACAAATCATTGAACTTTAATCATTTGTTTGTCTATGAATGTACACCACATCTAGCGATTTCCGTCACATTCGGAAAATTCCTTCGTGGTGCGTCGTTTTTCTTCTCTTAGAGTGTATGAGTTATTGTTCCCTTCTTCTAGTGTACTTGGTTTCAACTGCGGTGTAAAATACAGAACACTGTTTATTTGCTGCTCATAAATTATTAGTGGGGGACAAACACTTGTTAACAATCAAAGGAAACAAGGTTACAATGAATACTTGAGAAAATATACCTTGCGAAGAATTGTGTTCTCACAATAATTTCATTTCACGTTTCCTTGCTTTGATTGAAGCAAACTACAAAAATTGCTTCAGCATCCACTTGCCGACCATTGAGGTCCTACAGTACGAGTACATTAGTGAAGTAGCAGCAAGACCTCCATTGTAGTACTTGAGGCGGCAGCTGTGGAAATCGAGCGCACTTTTCCACACACACAACGTTAGCGTTTTGTAGTGGTCGTTTCCTTATGACGCTACTCGGACGAAATTACGCAACAGAAATGAGACTGTGAGAACGGCGGTCTTTTACAGTCGTTGGCCGAGTAAACAGCAACTTCTCGTAGGGGGAAGATTGGAACACAAGCGGCAAGAGAACTCAGGCACCCCTACTTAAACATAAGAAACTGAGCATGGCACAGATCTGTGAGTTCATTAAGTTACTTACATTAGTACTGTTGTACAATTACGTTAGAAATATGGGTTGGCGATGAAATGTTAGTAGATACTTACACGAACGACGTAGAGAAGACATTTTGCAAAGCTAACACTCATTTCAAGAGCAAAATCATCTACTACAAAATGCAGGATAGTGACATACTTACTCTTTTTGATGCCACCAATGAATAAATTGGCACATTAACAACAAATCTCAGCAGCATGCACAAAACATTAAATTCGCCTTTGTGAAACATACCAACTACAACATTAATTCCTTAGAGCTAAAAATCTCCAACAAAAACCATAAATATCATTTTGGGATGTATAGAATACCAATAGCCTCCGATTTGTGCCTCAGAAACTCGTCTTGTCATCCAAACCAGCATAAGAGACTATGTTTTAAATCCACAATCATTCGCCTACATAAAATTCTCTTGAGGCAGTTGAAAGAGGTAAAGAAATTAACACCATTAAAACTATAACCTCAAAAAATGGATATAGCCTCTTCATAATAGATTAATCATCACAAAAAAGCATCAGATAGCGGAGCTTCACATCAGAAAACAATGCAGTTAACGCAAGATACTGTAGAAAACAGCAGAAAATATTTTAGGGAGCACATCCTACAAAATAGGAAATCTATCTAAAAACAAAGAAGTGTTGAGGTAAGTTTCCACGCAAATAACAACTTCAACAAGTAATAACTCACAACTTAAGAATAAAAACTCACCATACAAAAGATCATTCATATACAATCTCAGTTTCCAAAGCTGCTCGTGATACTATACCCAGAGACAGCGCGAATTTATCACAGATTGCATTTCATCTTGTTCCTCGTATTTTCTCGTTATTACCGACATCCGTTTCTACTAATTTCGTAGGGGCACTGATAACCTTGTTGTTGAGCGCCACTAACCTACAAACAACGACACACATACTGTATCGGACACACTGAGAGAAGAACTGGGACTCGCTTCAGTAAGTACATAATAGGTGCCATACGTTTGAACAACACACTGAAATCCACATTTGTAGCGCAATTCTTAACACTCATTGAATAAATAGCATTTAAGCTCACATTCAGGTATTTCATCATACTGAGAAAGGTAGCTTTATGCTTAGGGACAATTACAGTTAAACTTACCGCTTCTCACCTTATGTTTTGGTTGTAGGACATCACCAAGAGGAACTTTTACCAGAAGCGGAAGTAAAAAGTAAAAGCTGATGTAACAACAACAAATGTGTACCTAAACGTGAAGAGCCGTCTGACGTCGGTACCAAACTGGCAACGGCGCTATTTGCGTGAATAAACAGCATTATCAGAAGCGGCTGATTGCTGTTTCCTTCTCTACGAGAATCAACATGTCTAACTTGAAATATTTACAGAAAGAGACGAGATAAAATTTCATAAGTAAAAGTAGTACGATAAAGACAACAGACGACGCTCAGAGGACCTTGACAAGGGTCAAGGCTGGAAAGCCAGCGATGGTAAATAAGCGTAATCAGCAACTGTATCTCTGTAAAGATACAAGATATCTAGGAGACACGAAGAGTGAAGCACTGAACGTGGCCTGCTGTTTGCAGTTACAAAATCACACGTTATTTATAACGACAAAAAAAATGGTTCAAATGGCTCTGAGCACTATGGGACTTAACAGCTATGGTCATCAGTCCCCTAGAACTTAGAACTACTTAAACCTAACTAACCTAAGGACAACACACAACACGCAGTCATCACGAGGCAGAGAAATATAACGACAACAGATCCATTTTCGATCAACAAAAAATAGCAAATCTGAGGACGTTCGAGGATTTATTGTATGCATACTACGCAGTGAATAGCAGCGGACATACTTTTAAGCAATAAAGTTTACTTTTCCAAATGTGCGCAGATATTGGGCGATATTTCTCTCGTCAGTGGTTAATCGAAAGTTTACATGTGGCTGTGCAACTGGTGTCATCGTATGCTGAGTACCAATGTGTGGCGCGGCAGCACTCATTATACAGTGAACGGCTTATTGTTGTTGCTCTGTCGGACGTTACCCTAAGTGGCACCGTGGTACGAAGAAAGCATACTATAGAACCGGCGTTTGTGTTCTACAAATAGCTGATTCTTGACTATAGCCGACATAGTCCTCCCGAGAGAATCAGCAACTCTACTGATGTTTAAAGTAATCCTCATTTATTCTTCAACCTCAGCTCCACATTTTTAATTATATGACATCTTTCTATCACTCTGCACCATCTTCAGATCTAAGTAGTTGCGTCGGCAACTCGTCTTGTGTATTCAGAATCTTGTCTATTCAGAACCTCGCAGCCTCATATTAGAGTATTCTGAACGGTTATGAACAGACAAGGCGGCTTGCTAACACAACTACTTGGCTGCAAAGATGATCCAAAATTATCGAACTTGTCACATAATTAAAAATGTGCAACTGAGAGTGAGGAATAAATGAAGAAGACGTGAAAGATTTGCTACTGGTAGGTTCGAACAATACTTAAGTGTTACGGAGATGCTTCGAGAATTCAAATGGGAATCCCTGGTGGGAAAGCGACGTTCTTATCGAGAGAAACACTACTGAGAAAATTGAGAAAATCGGAATTTGAAACTGACTGTCGAGCGATTTTACTGTCACCAACATTCGTTGAGCGTAGGGACCACAAAGATCAGAGAAATTATGGCTGATACGGAGGCATACAGACAGTCGTTTTTCTTTCGTTCTGTTTGCGAGTGGAACAGGAAAGGACAGGTAGGAGTACAGGGTAGCCTGCGCTACGCACCGTACTGTGCCTTGTGGCCAGTCGATGTAGATACAAATGAGGGTTATTGTGCATTAATTGTCATGTGAGGTTAAACTTGATTGTATGAAACTTAGACCAACACCTAACCGCAAGTACGATGAAAACTACTGTAAAAGTTTAATAAATCTTTCAAATGACATACCTCTCTTGCTGAACATGTGTGTCAGAACCAGCTTAGTTTAATTTAATATTGTTTGCAACAAATAAATGCCACATGTGAACATGAACGGCTGTGTAAAAAATGCTTCTACATAATCTTATTACCTGCATATGACACATTTCTAGGCATGTCGCAAAACAGTGTGTGTGTTGTCAGCACTGAGAAAGATAGTGAAAATTACTCCCTCCCCCCGTCCCCGGTCTTTTCTCACTCCCGCGGCAGTAGACAACCGTCCGATCCTCTCTCCCTCCCCCAGCCCAGGGTACGTTCCTAAGTGGCGAACAAGCTACAGCGGTACGCCTAAAATTTTTAAAAAGTGTCAAGAAGTGATACGCAGTGACAAAAAGTTTGGGACCTCTGTTGTAGAACATAAAAGTAAAATAAATAACTGTGTTAGTTGTAAAGACAAAGTATTATCTGAATGATGTTTCACAAACAACGGAGTACACAAATCACATCATCTACATTGACGGCAAAGAATCCCAGTTAGCTCTGATATTTCGTAACACCTCTTCCACATCTTTGACTCTTGTGGATGAATGAAGTAGTGGCAGAGAGTAAATGTGTGTTGCCCTAGCCACCCCTCCTACAGTCGAGTGTTCCCCCTGCCCACACACCGAGCAGTGCAGCACACTAGCACAGTTTCCTGCTCCCTCCGCCGGGCCACGTTCGTTCCAGCCCCGCCGTGATTCGCTCCGGTGGGGCGCGGTCGTCGCACAATGCGGCCTTCGCCGGCTTAAACACTTGTCACTCGCCGGCGACAAATTATCGGAATTCGATTCCTGCAAACAAAGGCACCAGGCACGCTGTGGTCTCGTCAGCGGCGTCGGCGCCCGCTTTTCCAGGCCTCGGAACACTTGAGCAGCTCTTGCTCAGTAACTTACTTCATTCGAAACTTACTGCAAATGCGAGACCCGCTTACGGCGTCCTTGGTAGCACACTGCCAGTGCTTCTCCCACTGACACGTGAAATTTCTTTTACGTTTTCGTTTGGAGTGTGGGAAACACGATGCTCTTGAGATTTTTTTCAACATTTTAATTTTATTGTTTATCGTGTGACTCTTTTTACATAATCTGTGTGTTACTGGGTAACAGTTTGAAATGAGCGAAATACCACACAGTATAATGTAACATTTCGTGTTCTGGCATCCATCCATGGACATCACAGACTTTCATTCAGGGGCAGGGTGATCAGCAAGACTCTAAAACTGAAATTTGCTCTTTCTGACGTTGTGACCAGAAGTCGTCCAACCATAACTGCGGGTTCTTTGATTGCACTTGTAGAAAGCTCTCCAAATTGGAACACATGAAATATTAGTTCACTTTATTACATAATAAATAAAATAATTACTTAATTTGCACGCACTGCTTTGTCGCAGGAGTACTGGATAATTTACAACTGTCACTGACTAGCAAAGCGTCACTTAAGGCACTAGTTAACAAACGGTTCTCTTGACATACAATGTTCGATATTTGCAACGGTTCAAGTTCATCTGAAACTTCAACAACTGGTTGGTCCTACACCTTGATGTTGACTCCTTCAGATGAGGTGACGGTCTGGGCTGAGCTCTTGCATCGTCAACACTATGTTGATCGCAGTGTGAGGGGAGGTGGTTTGATTTTCTGGAGTGCCTCCCACTGGTTGTTTCGGAGTGCAGTGAACCCTCACTATTGTCTGCAGTACCGATTTGCATTGCCGACTTTGGTGTGACATTGTGATCTCTGGATGATATGACATCTGACATAAATCAGTTGGTCAGCCTCGAGATGTGCCATCCAAAAAAAAATGGTTCAAATGGCTCTGAGCACTATGGGACTCAACTGCTGTGGTCATAAGTCCCCTAGAACTTAGAACTACTTAAACCTAACTAACCTAAGGACAGCACACAACACCCAGCCATCACGAGGCAGAGAAAATCCCTGACCCCGCCGGGAATCGAACCCGGGAACCCGGGCGTGGGAAGCGAGAACGCTACCGCACGACCACGAGATGCGGGCAGATGTGCCATCCCACAAGAGATAAATTTTGTGACACAAAAAACTGATCGATATCCAATGAATATGAAATAAACACAGTACTTCAAATTCTACGTGGAATGACATGTGTAAACTCTTGTCTCCGCCACCCCCCCCCCCCCCTCCGTCCGCCCCCCATATCAGTGAGCACACCTAAGCAACGATCACTATATCACTACTAAGCAAAGCATACTAAAGACAGTACTGTCGGCGTATGCGACCAAGGAACGCAACACGTTATGTTTACTGGCAGTACCATAGTTTGGTGAGCGCCTTTATTTGGCTCATGAGACACATGCAAGCTATTCTATGCTCTGATTGGATGCTGGGGTGCCGCCTCTGCGCCACTCTTATAATTTCATTACTTATTATTTGTTAAATGAAATGTGAAATAGAGATTTGTATGACAATAAAAAATGACTATCAGTGTAGTCATTAGGAAGTGCTAATGAAAATGGTCTGACAAAATATTTAAAATATAATAAAAGTTATGAACACCAGGAATCACTTTGAGATTTGCTGTGCTGTTATCGACAATGCTCCACGGTAGCGATCCACACCCCATATCGTAGAGTTCAAGTCTTACAAATAGCCAATAAAGTTCATAACTGGCGGGCAGGTCCATTACACTTCAGATTTGGTCGGTAGTTTATAGAAATATATTTATTGCCGTGAGTCTGAGAGCAATACACAATATATCGCGTATCGAAGTGACCACACGATTTTATAATGACTGTCGTTTTCGTTGTTTTAACAAACTATAACTTCGGTAACAAAACAAATGCTTAAGAATGCATCGTAATCAACTGCATGACTTTCACAAATGAAGGGAACAGGTGATAATACGCTGGTTATAATCTTTGACAATAATTCATTTCTACTAACAGGAAAATTATACTTAACTATTTTCTCACCCAAATGTTTGGTTTCGTTTCAGCTGGCGTCCAAACAAAAAATTCAGTGTAAATACCTTGATTGCAGCATTAGTGTCCCGAAAGCTAAGTGTCTTTCCATTCTCATACTGATCTACGCTCATGTGTCAAAACATTATGGCGGTGTTGGTCCACACTCAGATCGCAGTATTACAGCGATTCTTCGTGGCATGTATTCGAAAGTATCTGGTAGGTTTCTGGAGGTATGTGCCATCAGAGGCTGGTCCCGGCGGAGGTTCGAGTCCTCCCTCGGGCATGGGTGTGTGTGTTTGTCCTTAGGATAATTTAGGTTAAGCAGTGTGTAAGCTTAGGGACCGATGACCTTAGCAGTTAAGTCCCACAAGATTTCACACACATTTGAACATTTTTTTGTGCCATCAGATGTCTAAACACCCGTTGCCCAGTTCCTCTAAACTACGGGCCCGTTGTTTGTGGGCGCGGGTTTAACGCCCGAAAGCGTTCCAGTTACGTTCCACTCGACTCAGTACAGATGAGTTTCAAGGCCAAGGGATCAGTGTGAGTTTACTCTTTTGAAGCCACTGTGGCACGATTCTGGCCTAATTCTGCTAGAAGATACCACCACCGTCGGGAAAGACATCAATCATGATTGGATGCAGATGGTACATAATAGCCGCGTAGTCCCCAGCTACAGTGGCTTCGATTACTACCACAAGTCTCACGAAGGCCCCGGTGAACGTCCCCGACAGCAAATACTGTCTACAGAGGCCTGAATGAGTGGTGCGCCGCATGTTCGAAGTTGCTGTGATCCTGGATTGCGGCGTATCCCGCCACGACCGTAGACCTAGTATAACACGATATGCGATTAATCGGGTCAGGCGACATGTTTACACTGATCCACGGTCTAATCTCGATAATATCGCCGCAAATGAAATCATAATAAATCCATGTAACTGTGTCTACATGGAAATAAGCAAGGATGCTCTAGGCGCTACAGTCTGGAACCGCGCGACCGCTACGGTCGCAGGTTCGAATCCTGCTTCAGGCATGGATGTGTGTGATGTCCTTAGGTTAGTTAGGTTTAAGTAGTTCTGAGTTCTAGGGGACTGATGACCTTAGAAGTTAAGTCCCATAGTGCTGGTTTTTAAAACGTGATTTTGGAGTGGTAAAATGTTTTGCGTGTATATTTTGTTAGGACTCGCGTTTTGTTAGGACTCACGTGTTGTGAGTGGTCCTTCTTCTTTCGGGTTCTGAGGTCACAGCACACACATAATAAATTTATTTTATCTACTTTTGAGTTTACAAACGGCTTTTCACTTCACAAAACGCGGTGTACACAATGTTGTTGTGTCTCCTAACCCCGTCGGCATTCATTTGTTCCCCAGTGATTTTGGCGCGGAATTTTGTTTACTTCTCTCTCTCTCTCTCTCTCTCTCTCTCTCTCTCTCTCTCTCTCTCTCTGTGTGTGTGTGTGTGTGTGTGTGTGTGTGTGTGTGTGTGTGTGTGTGTGTTCAAAGGTCACTTTTCTTTCTCTTGAATATTTCGGAAACTAAGTCCTAGAAAAAGGTTCTTTTCATTTTTTCTGTAGGCTCGTAGCAAGTGGGAGAAAAAGAAACTCTTTGTGCGCGGTATTTGAAGGCAACCAATGGGTAGGGCCAGTTGATTCAATCACTTTGTTTACACCAGACTGCGTTACGATGTTTCATTGTGGATGCACAACGGTACACGAACCCTTGAGTGAATACATTTAGGCTCTGAGCAATGGACAGGGAGCGCTGCTCGGTAGCGTGCGGCATGTGGAGATTTGGGTCAGACGCGGGACGTGCTCGGATGTCCGAGGCGGGTAAGACGACCGCTGGCGCTTCTGAGTTCGTTCCGTGCCCCGCTGCAGTTGAACGGTTCAAGTGGCTCTGAGCACTATGGGACTTAACTTCTAAGGTCTTCAATCCCCTAGAACTTAGAAATACGTAAACCTTACTAACCTAAGGACATCACACACACCCGTGCCCGAGGCAGGATTCGAACCTGCGACCGTAGCGGCCGCGCGGTTCCAGACTGTAGCACCTAGAACCGCTCTGCCACTCCGGCCGGCGCAGCTGATTGAGATTTCTTTCGTCACGCGTGAGTACAGCTGCCGATCTAATCAGTTGTGTCTTTTTCCTTCGGTCACGCATACCCGAAAGAACAGGCACCAAACCTATAATATATATCGAGATTGTCAAGTATACGCCCTCGTAGCGAAATTTAGGAGATATGTCCATGCGTTATCGAGCAAAAATCGGAAAAGGAATGTTAGAGTTATTTAAACAAATGCTGCACAGATACTATTTATAACCCCAGGGAAAGAGGATGAGGGTAGTACATACGCCTACTCACAGACACACGATGAAATCGGTGACTGACAGTTTCCATGGATTTCAATAAGTTCATGGCTTGTTGCCACGATTTAGTCACAAACGAACCACGTACAAAAAGACAAGAATGAAAACTTAACGGCACAGCCAACGGAAACATACAATGTGACCCGAATTGCTGTTATGACGACTACTGATCAGGATATGCCGTGGTACCACAATTTTTATTCTATGATGGAAGAATGTCTTTTAAAATGTGCCGGCCGGAGTGGCCGAGCGGTTCCAGGCGCTTCAGTCTAAAACCGCGAGACCGCTACGGTTGCAGGTTCGAATCCTGCCTCGAGCATGGATGTGTGTGATGTCCTTAGGCTAGTTAGGTTTAAGTAGTTCTAAGTCTCGATGTTAAGTCCCATAGTGCTCAGAGCCATTTGAACAATTTTAAACTGTATCAGTGAATTAGTAACCGTGTATCATGTGACGATATAGTTCTTCATCTTTACGTCCTTTGTATGTTTGTATTACTTTTGCGACAACCGTACCACTTAGACAAACTGCACCTTGCGGCGCCTGGTACGTGTGCGTTAAATGACTTTTTGATATTTCTTATTTTACCTTTCATGGTTTTTTGTATAATGTTACAGTATTGTAACTTTTATCCCCTCTTTTACTTGTTCCAACCTAGTCCTGGAGATGATCAGCAAGGCAGATCGAAACCAGTAGTCTTCAGTAGTCATTTATTGACTCCAGACGTTGATTCCCGTGACAATTTCTAGGATCAGTGCGAAACGCTGGCCACATTGGGCCTCCAATAGCATGTAAATATCGACGCACGTGGACGATTGCTAATCCGATATGCTAAAGTTATGAGCGGCTATTGCTAATTCGATATGCTAAAGTTATGAAGGACGACTGCTATCCGATATGGTAAACTAATGAGTTAACTTTGAAGATAAATCGCAACATTTTTATATTCCTCTGGGCGTAATATGAATGTACTGCAACTCTCTACAAGCGTAAAAGCGTTTAAGTTTATTAGCACATGTGACATGTCGAGACTGACGCCACGAAGCTCCAAGCACTAAAACAGGAGTCTCTCTCCAGGCGGACCACAGACAGAACGATAGCGCTTGTTAACGTCACTCTTTTTACCAATCTATTTCTGCACGGAGGTTTGTTCCGCGAGTGAGCGAGACTGAGAGTACTTCTTGCTTCTTCCTTATCGATACTGCAAAGGGGATGGTGTTTGGAGGGCATAACTATCGCCTGTTAGTACAGCAGCAATGACGATGTATTAAATTGAATGTAAAATTATTAAGATGAATACTATAGCCACCCCTCAAACTTTGTGATCAGCTCTACATCTCTTGTTTCAGGAAGTGATTGCTGGCCTAGCAAGACGGCAACTTCGTCTTAGGTATGTATACGCCAACAGAAAATTAAATTAAATATTATTGAGAAAACATAGAAACAGAATTACGTTTGCGAAAAAGTACTGACACCACAGTAATACAGTGTTCTTAACATAAAATATATCCTTAGATATTTCAGAGATTGTTGTGCAATACTAGAAATTTTCATATTGTTCGTGTAACGTGAAAACGTTGAGTTCTAGAAATGATGTATTGTATTTCTTCGCTTTAAACGTCTGTAGCTTGCCTTATGTGTGCCTCTTAAATGTCTTACGGTTTCAGTGTAGTATTAACTGTCTTCGTCAAGCTAAAGATGTAGATTAAGGTAAATAAGTCTAGCCACGGGGGAAACTATCAACACAACGATAGAGAAATCATATAGATTAAGTTCATGCCAGACTTCGCACATTGACCTATCAAGACGCTTTACAAATTAAATAACTTTATGCGCGCTCACAAGAAGTGGTACAGTGGCGAACGTCGGTGACTATGACTGGGTAAGTCAACTGGATATACTTGGAACATTATTTAAGGGGAAGTTATTCTTAGAGCTGAAGACTTTTTTAAAAACGCCCCCGATATGATATACCATCACATGAAAAGTCGATGAATATATTGTTGGAGGTTTACTTTATCATTTAGACCATATTCTGGAAAATTTGCATTTGGAAATGTGACAACTAATAGTGAATGTAACACGAGGACGCATCGAAGGTGCCGGCCGGTGTGGCCGTGCGGTCTAGGCGCTTCAGTCTGGAACCGCGTGACCGCTCCGGTCGCAGGTTCGAATCCTGCCTCGGGCATGGATGTGTGTGATATCCTTAGGTTAGTTAGGTTTAAGTAGTTCTAAGTTCTAGGGGACAGATGACCTTAGATATTAAGTCCCATAGTGCTCGTCACTTGCCTTTGCTATTAGACTTCCTGTATCAGAATGACAGCTTACCGCCGCAGTGCCTGGCATTAGATAGTACAAAATATCACTTTCTACTGTAAAATCCGTCCAATAGCAGCCAGTGGCGCGAAATGTTATTACACACATAATTTGTAGTACCTGTGGACCCCGTTACAGTCAGTACATCTGGAGTCCGATATCTTTCTATTGTTAATAGCTGCGTTTTCTGCATACCTACCTGCTGGGCTAATACACTATGGGATTAAAAGTATCCGGACACCTGGCTTAAAATGACTTACAAGGACGGCCGTTGTGGCCGAGCTGTTCTAGGCGCTTCAGTCTGGAACCGCGCGACCGCTACGGTCACAGATGTGAATCCTGCCTCGGGCATGGATGTGTGTGATGTCCTTAGGTTAGTTAGGTTTAAGTAGTTCTAAGTTCTAGGAGACTGATGACCTCAGATTTTAAGTCCTATAGAGCCATTTGAACCATTTCCACTTACATGTTTGTGGCGCCCTCCATCGGTAATGCTGGAATTCAATACGGTGTTGACCCACAATTAGCCGTGACGACCGCTTCCATTCCCGCAGGCATACATTAAATCAGGTGCTGCAAGGTTTGTTGGGGAATCGGAGCCCATTCTTTACGAGGTGCTGCACTGAGGACACTGAGGAGAAGTAGTGGCCTGGCACGAAGTTGCAATTTCAAAACATCCCAAAGATATTCTATAGGATTCACTTCAGACTCTGTGCACGCCAGTCCATTACAGGGTTGTTGTTGTGTAACCACTCCGCTACAGGCCGTGCTTTATGAGCAGATGCTCGATCGTGTTGGAAGAAGCAATCGCCGTCCCCGAATTGCTCTTCAACAGTGGGAAGCTAGAAGGTGCTTAAAACATCACGACCACACCATAACACCACCGCCTCAGAATTTCACTGTTGGCACTTCACACGTTGGCAGATGTCGTTCACCGGGCATTCGACATACCCACACCCTGCCGTCTGATCGCCAAATCAGTGTGATTCGTCATTACACACAACGTTTTTGCACTGTTCAGTCGTCCAATGTTTGCGCTCCTCACACCAAGCGAGGCGTTGTTTGGCGTGATGTGTGGCTTTGTCACCAGGGACTCCTGGTCCCCCATGGCTCATCTCAGAGCAATTGCATTTCATTTGAATTTTGACCTCCTTCTATCTTTGTATTTGTACTGCACAGATAATTGTTATAACCAGGAATAACACAATAACCTCTTCAGTCTGGTTTATTAAATCACAAATCACTTTTTAACAATTATGTTAGCCAAGCGTCTACCCAGGCTCACACTCAGAAGTAATGCAGAATTAAAGTTTGGTTATACCAATGTCCGAATGTGCATGGTGGGGTGCACGCCCCGTAATTATTCTGAAGTCCAGTGAAGTTCAGTCTCCCCAAGTGAAGTCGCAAGATTTCCGCCGAGCAGCCAGGTAACCTCGAGTGGTGCGGCGAGTCATCCACAAGCAGCTGGAACACGGCGTACTGCACTTCCCGATGAGAACTGTCGTTTGCGGCGGCGGCCGGGTTTATATAAGGCTTGCTAGTTAATGGTGCCGTCGGCTGGGGTCGCTGTTTTCCAGGGAAAACCAATCGCAATGTTTCCTGGCGTAGCCAATTGCTGGGTGCTGACAAACGCGCGCGCGCGAAGGCGGCCAGCGATGGTAGCCGCGAGGTGGCCGGAGAAGTGCGGCCAGTGATGTATTTCTCGGCCACGTAAGGGAGCGTGCGTGTGAAGACGGCCAGCGATGGAAGCAGCGGGCCGCCCAGAGAAGTGCGACCAGCGATGTATTTGGCGGCCGCGTACTGGAGCGCGTTGTTCGGTGTTTGGTAGAAGTGGTGTATACGACAATAATATCTGCACAACAGTGTAAATGACAACGTTGTGAGTTGCGTGTCCTGTTTTCAAACAAACGTGCCTCGTTACTACTACGGCGTTATATCTATGGTTTATTTTTTCCAGCAGAATTAGTTGTACGTTAAAAGTAATGCACACCATTATGCCCGGTTTTACTGATGAAGAGTTGGGCGATATGCCTTACATGCACGGATTCATTGAATGCTAGTAGATAACGCCACAAAGACGCTGTGCTGAGGTCCTAAGTTGTTCCTATAGCTACGGCAAACACTTACAATGCGTGTATAGGCACCTATCAGACATCAGACCTTTTCTTGTTACAGTGGAGGATACTGGAACATCCACTGGCGGAAAAATATTGTAAAACAAAAAAATAATTAATGTAGACTAATGAAATTTCGGGAATACATTTGTCTATTTTAGTTGGTTGGTTTTTTTGGGGAAGGAGACCAGACAGCGAGGTCATCGGTCTCATCGGATTAGGGAAGGACGGGGAAGGAAGTCGGCCGTGCCCTTTGAAAGGAACCATCCCGGCATTTGCCTGGAGCGATTTAGGGAAATCACGGAAAACCTAAATCAGGATGGCCGGACGCGGGATTGAACCGTCGTCCTCCCGAATGCGAGTCCAGTGTCTAACCACTGCGCCACCTCGCTCGGTCTATTTTAGTGATTAACATTGCAAGATCACAGGTTAATGTAAGCGTGAGGTAAACCATTGCAAATATGAAATTCTGGTATACTAATAACCGGACTGCCGAAATGTTGAGTACAAGCCTACAAACGTGAATGCATTGTGTTGTACAGTTACCAGATGTCAATTTGTGGAATGGAAAAAAAATGGCTCTAAGCTCTATGGGACTTAACATCTCAGGTCATCAGACCCCTAGACTTAGAACTACTGAAACCTAACTAACCTAAGGACATCACACACAATCATACCCGAGGCAGGATTCGAACCTGCGATCGTATCAGCAGCGCGGTTCGGGACTGAAGCGCCTAGAACCGCTTGGCCACAGCGACCGGTTGTGAGATGGAGTTCCACGCCTGTTATAGGTGGTCGGTAAGTACCGGGATGGTTAATGCTGTTTGTGAGTAACGCTGGAGTTTTCGTCTGATGGTGTCCCAAACGTGCTCGATTGGAGACAGATCTGGTGGTCGAGCAGGCCAAGGTGACATGTCGACAGTCTGTACAACATATTGTGTTACAACAGCGGTACGCGGGCAAGCGTTATCCTGTTGGAAAACACCCCTTGGAATGCTGCCCATTAGTGTCAGCACAACAGGTCGAATTAACAGACTGACGTACAGGTTTGCAGTCAGGGTGCGTGGGACAACCACGAGGCTGCTCCTACTGCAATACGAAATTGCATCTCAGACCATAACTCCAGATGTATGCCCCTTTAATCTAGCACGCAGGAAGGTTGGTTGTCGAGCCTAACCTGGCCTCCTCCTAAACAATACTCGGCATCCAGGCAAAGCCAACTTTCGTCAGAAAAGGCGACAGACCTCCACCGTGTCCTCCTGTGACAGCACTCAAGCCGCAAATTGTGGTGTATTGGGGTCAGCGGAATGGACACGACACCTGGTTGGGCTCGAGGATATCCTTGAAATAACCGATTTGTAACAGTTCTTTGTCACTGTGGTGCTAACTGGTGCTCAGATTGCCGTTGCAGAAGCAGGACGATGCACCAGAGCCAAACGGCGAACACGATGGTCTTTTCTCTCGGTGGAACCACGCGACCGTCCGGAGACCGGTCTTCTTGGGCCCGTACATTCTCATGGCCACCGCTGCCAGCAGTCACGGGCAGTGACTACATTCGTGTCAAGTCTGTCTCCAGTACCACAGAAGGAACATTCAGCTTCTCTCATACCTATTGCATGACCTTGTTCAAACTCAATGAAGTATTGATAATGTCGTCTTTGCAACCTTAAAGGAATTCTTCACTGACATCAGTTCCCCACGTCCAGTCTCAAAGGTAACTAACACTTAAGATCGATGCAGCGTATTTACAGCAAAACTGATTTGCATTCTCCTAACTATTAGCGCCGCTCTTAGGCAATTGGTGCGAAATTTCAATAAACATCATCTCTCAGTTGTAGAAACACGCCTAAACACTTTCGTTTGTGTCGAACAACTCCTTCTTGGTGTTAAAATTTTTTTCCGTCAATGTATTAAAGACTTTCTCACTGCTGTGAAATTTTTTCATAAAAACAATATAACTGAGGCAATATACCAAATAAATCGTTATTACATTGTTAGTAGGTGACAAGATACCTGACACCAAGGTCCCTTCATACCAAAATACTCCGAAAATGTCCCTGAACAACCATCGAAATATTCGGTTATTATTCAGGTTCACATTGCGTATATGGTTTCCAGATTTTGGACGTAAATCTCCTGCGTTTACTTTAGCTGCTTTGTGGGCACACATTTACTAAATTTACGCAAGGCACTATTTTTCACCTGCAGTAGCATAGATAGCTGAGGGGCGGCTGAAGAAAGGGAACTAATCGTTTGTCTCTCATGGTCTTTCATAAACACTGGGGACCCTCAGATAGTCAGAGAGCCATTCCACTACTGAAATATTTGTTGGGGTATAAAATTTAAATAGTCGCAACCACTGAAGTGAAAACCGCGAGAAACTCCGCATTCCCTGGGAACCACGGATTTTTTGTCGTTTACTGTTCAGGTCAGAATATCCTCTCGACGTCTAAAGCAGTGTTCGTGACCTCCTGTACTTAATAGAAATTAAGAACCGGGGAGATTTTCTTGTACGACCAGCTAAAAGAACTGCCTCGCTGCACGAACTCGAGGCTTCGGGACATGTAATAGAACGTAATGATTGAGTTCAAAACTTTGTAAGTGGGCGACATTACTTTATTGACCGTCCTGGGACGTTATTGGCCGCAAAGTCTCATTTCAAATTGTTGGTTGCATGCAAGCAGCCAGTAACATAACAATGGCTATATGAACTGCTCACAATAGAATTTAATGTTCTTCTGTAGATATATGCCAAATTCCTACATCTACATTTATACTTGGAAAACTCCAATAAAGTCTGTGGCTGGTATAGCTTTTTGTTGTACCGTCTATTAACGCTTTTTGTTCCATTGTCGCTCAGAACGTGGGAAGAAGATCGAGCTGAAGTGTCTACGCAAGCTCTTCTCAGATTAATTTCATCTTTATGCTCTGTGTTTGATTGATGCCTAGGGAGCGAAGAATAGTCGCCCGCATCTCGTGGTCGTGCGGTAGCGTTCTCGCTTCCCACGCCCGGGTTCCCGGGTTCGATTCCCGGCGGGGTCAGGGATTTTCTCTGCCTCGTGATGGCTGGGTGTTGTGTGCTGTCCTTAGGTTAGTCAGGTTTAAGTAGTTCTAAGTTCTAGGGGACTTATGACCACAGCAGTTGAGTCCCATAGTGCTCAGAGCCATTTGAACCATTTTTTGAAGAATAGTCATAGTTTCCACCCTGAAACTTAACAGCTGTAATTTCCTACGCATATTTTGTACACTGACTGCGAGATACAATTCAAAATTATAGAGCAGCACTGTTATCCTCCGAAGTACTAGTGGTTTACATACTACGAAATTCTAACTAAATTCTAACCAGTATTGAAATCATTGTGTGACATGTGGATGACAATGGCTGAACAGGTAGTGGCTAATCTTCATTAATTAACTACTAACTGTCTTACGAAAACTCATTTCACGCTCGGTTGTTGCACCATTAACTCAGAATTCCTAACGAGAAAGTTTAACTATATTGGTAGTACAGTTTTGTACTAGCCAAACATGCTTCCACTATACAGAATGGGTCTTCATGTAGCTTCACTCCACACAACTAACAAACAATATACAAGAAATTAACAACTAGTTTTCGTTTAAATTTTGCGTTTTTATGAAGGATTTCATTTATCAATACAGAAAAATTGTTTAAAAACGGAACAATATTTTTATTTAAAGATATTTAATTCGTAATTACATCAACCCTAATTACGCTAGGCGTAAATTTATTTATCACGCTAAAGATTCTAATGTGAGAAAATGTGGACGTTACATAAGAGATACAGGTAAGTTTATACAGATTTTTTTTATTTTAGTAGGTGCAGAAGTCTGTTTTCAGCCACCATGCAAGGAAAAGTGAAAGTGCCTATCTAGCAGTAAGATGCAACATCATCGATACTCTAGAAAGAAAGTAACAGAGAACACTCCATTAAGAACATATGGGAGCGGGGTCACGTCGTGTTATTTCTGTTTTTCCTTCCACAAGAAAGTGACAGAAACGTTCAAGTGATAAGCTTGAACAAATAGCGGTAAAATGCAGTGGTAAACGTTTCAAGTAGTGAGGGCAGAATTAATACCATTGTTTTTAGAAGAAATGAAAATTATTGTTGGATTTTTAATTATGATTCTCTGACTCCAATGTTAACCTAAGAGTCAGAAAGTCAAGTTTTGACTTTATGATGAGAAACAAAACAGAAATATAATAAGCCTACAAATACTCCCTTTCTTCTACCGAGCGAGGAGGCGCATTCGTTACCACGATTAACTTGTATTCGACGATTCAAATCGCTATCCGACCCTCCAGACTTAGGTTTCAGTGATTTCCCTAAATCGCCTAAGGTAAATGCCAGAATGGTTCCTTTGAGAGGCCACCGCCGATTTCCTACCCTATCCTTTCGTAATCTGAGCTTGTGCTCCTTATCTAATGAACTAGTTATCGCCGGAAGTTTGGAACCTATCTTCCTTTCTTCCATTCCCTTTTTTCTATACAAGTATGTGGTAGCGGGGAATATAATTCATACAAAAATGCTGTCAATCAGTTGATAAAGGTTACAAACCAAAATACGACTGTACCAGAGAAAAGAGGAAAGTCCATACTTAGCCATTAGATGCTATCAGAACCTACATAGATAGCGCATTAATCTAAAGAAGCGGAACACATCTGAATGTATAAAACTGAAGACAATGCTGCGTGGAAAAGATCTTGCTAGATTAATGGTTTTAGAAAGTTTTCTGATGGTAATGAATCATTGGGGTGGTGATGGTGATGATGGTGGTGAAGCAAAATACGTAAGTATATAGATACACTAATTAACTGAGAACGAAGTGTAAACGTTACACAAGTATTAAATAATTTTAGTCTAGAAATTAACAGACTCAAATGCACTGACTGTAGTTTTTGTTTTGACCTTCATAGTGCACAATACTTGGCATAAGCGCCAATGCAAGATTTGGTCCTGGGTCTCCTCAGTATCATATGCACAGAACACAGAATCCACAAAGAGAGCCCAACTTTCTACACTGCTTTGCTAATTGTGAAACCAGAATGGAGTCATATGAGTGACTACCTGATAAACCATATTTCGGTGTGGTGGTAAGGGGGACGTCCTTGAGGCAGCATCCATTTTTCCAAATGCTGGGTTCTGGCACACTACATTTGTAGTCTCGTTTGCTGTAGTGGTGCTGCGAATTCCTCATTTGTCTTAAGGAAACTTCCTCGACTTGAATCGTGAAAGTGGTGGCCCGTATCAGAATACAATATGCTCACCTGATGCAGCAGCTTCAGTCTTCTCTTTTGTTAACACTAAAGATAATCAGATGAACTGGTATTATTAAAGGCGCTACAGACTGCGCTCTGGTCGTATCGTGTGCTTGGTGGTCACACCGTTGAAGCATCTCCATGTGGTTCCCTATCTAGAGATGTTCCAATTCATTTCATGCCGTGATTATCGTTTCTATAAGGAAATTCTTCAAGAGAAGTTGGTATCGCCCTCACACATCTTGGATACTAAAATGTAATTTACATGCAGACAATATGGTTTATTTACGAACTACATGAGTCACTCCCATGGGAATGCCACCTCTTCTTCGAAGGGGAAAAAGGTTGTACCAGCTATCGGTACCACGTGTTTCCCCGCTGAACGTCAGATGTGTGTATGCATAAGTAAAAAAGAGCTCAAATAGTTTTCCCAAGTACCATGGCAGGTGCTATTCTGCCAATGTATTACTAGACAGTAGGACTACTTCTTGCTTCTGAACATCTTAATACTGAAAGTCCCCTGCTGAGAACATCTGGGTGGATTTTGATTCTCCTCGTTGCCTCCTGAAGCCATTGACCTCTTCTGCGCCATTCTCTCCTTAGCTGGCTCGCGCCACAATTAGTAACCAGCTGGTGTGGGCGACCACGAGGCAAGTCTTCAACACTTTGTGTAACACGATAAGCTTGCAGCGTTCTGACTTCGTCGTCGCAGCGTATGGGTTGCTTCCGACACGGATAGCCCTTCCTGCCGCGTAGTAGCTATTCGTGCTCGATGGTCACATGTTGACTCACTGAACTGAGCACACACACTCGCTGTTGCACGTGTTCATGAGAACAGCGGATATTACTGGAGTGTGCCAGGGCCACAGATACTCTTCTGGCGGCTGGTTACACGTGCCGATATACTCTGACTATCCCAATGCCTCTAGGTCACGAAAGCACACACGCAACGATATCAGTCACGACATGGATCCCGTACAGAATTTTTCATAACGTACTACACAGTTGACATCTTATCTGCGGCATTCAAATATCAAGGTGAGTTCCTACTTTTCTTCAGTTTTGCATTTTGTTTGAAACCTAGTTCTATAGGCAGCTGAGACATGCGTTCAGAATTTGCACGTACACAAATAATTCGGGCCTTCACGTACCTCAAAAACTGCACTCATAGTTTACGTATTTGTTAATCATTCCTTAACATCTAATTTAGTTGAAATAATAAAACCATGAAGAGTGACATTATGAGTTGCGTTGTTGTGTAATCATATTACTCTTTACAAATGGAGGGCAAAATTATACGCTGCACGCTGGGAACTAAAAATTCAGTACTTTAATTTTTAATAACGTGTTCGCTTGTGCAAATATAGTTTCCTCGGGATTACAACAGCAGGTTTGAATGTTACTGCACCGCATTTATTGAAATATCGTGCTGACAGTTACATTATTTTTTTCTCCGTTAGACGTGTGGAAGCACATTTGTGTTGCAGCAATTACATGGCTAAAACAGGCATGGCTGGTTTGTATAACACCTGCCCTTAGGACCGAAATGTTAAACTTACAAAAACTACCAGACAAAGGGACCAAATAAATCAAAAGCCAGATACAATTGTTATTATTTACACTGCTAATTATGGATACACTCTTAACCATCAAGGACTATTAATTACGTAAAAACATACTTATGTGTGCATAAAACTAAACGATTCAAATGGCTCTAAGCACTATGGGACTTAACATCTGACGCCATCAGTCCCCTAGACTTAGAACTACTTAAACCTAGCTAACCTAAGGACATCACACACATCCATGCCCGAGGCAGGATTCGAACCTGCGACCGTAGCAGCAGCGCGGTTCCGGAATGAAGCGCCTAGAACCGCTCGGCCACAAAGGCCGGCGGATAAAACTATTTTGCCATTGGAGAGTGTGTTGGCGGGTGATAAGGCGTTAACATGTCTTTACGTATACGCACTCGAAAATATCGTAAAGTCCCAGTCATTATTTTCTCTCTCGTTGTGAGCTACTTACTTTCCTACTGACACATCGCTATTTTCGTGTATGGGCTCAGATGCCGAAACTATTTAACTATCAGCCTATGTAGGATAAACACAATATTTACTACAAGTAGTCATGCGTACCGTCTGTACAAAGACATTTTACAAATGGTAGCAGAAGCTAGAATAACGTCTAGTGCAAAAAAAGCTGCAACAAGAAGCTGTCATAGCACCGGCAGTCATCTTACACAAGAAACTGAGTCAACCTAAAGGTCGTGATGTTTTTGTCGACTGAAAGATTGGCACTACAAAAGAGGTAAATAATAGCCCAAATATCGTAACAGAGCTGATTACTGTCGCAACGAACAAAGATGTTGAACATAGTCTATATCGATCAGTAACAATTGGTTTCCAAAGCGGAAAACGTTGTCACCTTTTGAATGACTGTGGTCTGAAAAGATGTACTTGCACCAAAAAATTTTAACTTGCAAGCACGTAGTCGGTACAATGCGCGCCTATTACCCCAAAAGGCTGATTTATACCCATATCAACTAAGAACATCAGTTATAACAAACTGCACTTGGCTTTTGTAAGACATCCGAGAAATTCTGATCCGTAGTTTCGTGGAAAACAAAACACGAGTGTGCAGTATCTGACCAGATTTGTTACTGGATGCAGAATTTCATTGCAGTTTGAAGACCCGACGCCCTTATACAAACAAAATCGACAGATGTGACAGAAATTTCGGGCTTATCCCAACGGAGTGTTACAAGACCGTTACTGTTTACAATTAATCACTTAAGCAACGGAAAATAAGTAATGGAATAACGACAATATTATGAAAAGATAACATTGTTCCTCACCAGATAGAGGAGATTTGCAAACAGACACAACAAAAGAAGAAAAAAGATCGGTCAAAAGGGCCTTTTTTTAAGTAGACAGCACCCACAGATATCCATGCATGTACGGCCTCAGTGGCCATAGACAGGGACCGTGTGTGTGTGTGTGTGTGTGTGTGTGTGTGTGTGTGTGTGTGTGTGTGTGTGTGTGTGTGTGTGTGTGTGTGTGTGTGTGTCAGTTTTGCTTGCATGAACACATGGGTGTTGTCAACTTTAGAAAAGGCATTTTAACCGAAAGCTAAACATGTATAGCAGTCTCGTCATTGTGTCTGTCAGCGATTCAGCAGCAATCTTTCCTTTCCATAATAATGTCAGTTAATGCTTTAATGGATAACAAGGAGGCTCCATGAGTCTATATCGGAGGAGTCTGTGGCCTGTAGGAACGTTATAACATCAGAACATTATAGTGAAGTGCAGGACGACACACAGGAAATATACGATTGATGCAGAGAACGACAACTGCTCCTGAGAGTCAAGAAATGTAAAACATAGCGCAGAAATTGGCAGAGGAATCCACTTCGATTACACTATTTCTGAAGAATCACTGGAAACGACAACAACCGTCAAATTCTTAGTAGCAACCGTTCACAGCCAGCAGTAGTGGCAAGTCCACATAAACCCAGTAGCAGGAAAAGCAGATGCCACGCAGAGATATCCTGAAAGAATCTTAGCGTACTGCAGTTCTCCCACAAAACAAGTGGTTTAAAAAACACTTGTTAGAATGATGCTTCAGTACTTATCACCATCTGGAACCCTTATCAAGTAGGATTAATAGAAGGGAGAGAGGGGGGGAGGGAGGTAGAGGGGAGAGAGAGAGAGAGAGAGAAGAGAGAGAGAGAGAGAGAATATCCAACGATGAGCGGTGCATTTCATCACGGGGTCGGCGCGAGAGGGTAACGGAAAGGTTCAACCACCTCTAAGTAGTTGACGCTGCAGGAGGCGGAGTCCATCAGGGAGAGGTTCACTGTTAAAATTCCGAGAAAGAAGCTTCCTCGAAGGGCTGGCCAACGTATTACGTACAAATAAAGCAGTTTTCTGCGTCATTCACTTCTTCATTTTGCCTTTACGCGTTTCGGTGGTTCAAGCCATTATCTTCAGGTGGAGAATTGTTTCTTTACGTAGCTGATGTTGGGGAAGAGGACATACGTCGTTTCACAGTAGCCGACCAAGGGCAGTGTAGGCTATGTTGCGACTTTTGCTAATGATAAAAATCATTTACTTAGAAAAGGTCTTTTCAGATTGAAAAACATGAATTTCTGACAGTTAATTCTTCTTAAAGGGCGGTAGAGTCGAACAAATCTGCATACTCTTGTTTGTTGTATGATCTTTCTACTGTACATTAAGTTTACACTCTCACTTGGAAGATATTGTACTTGTCACGTATGCTTGCTTACATTGGATACAAAGATATAAGATCAAATCGTTTCTACATAAATAAGTTTTCCTTCTTTTTAAAAGAACTGTTTATGAATGGCCTGCACCGGAATATGGAGTAGTGCACAATTCAGTTATTGTATTACAGAGTTGTACAAACATAAATTTTTCTTGTATATTTAAAAAATACGAATCAACTGCAGCATTGGATGCAAATATAGAAGATTGTATTGTTATGTAAGTAAATAAGTTTTCCTTTTATTCTGAAAAATACGAATGGGTTACAACAAAATGAGAATACAATTCAATTATTAAATTAATTTTTAATATATATAAAAAAGATTACAACAGATCATACATATGTTTGTAGGTTGAACTTATTCAGAAATGAGTTGGAGTAGTTACATTAATTCTGTGCTTTGAAACTGTATATTATTAGAATACCTTAAATACATTGTCAAAGCTTTTGGAATAGTTGGTTGTACTTGTTTCACTGTTGTCGTTAAGTACATGTTCCCCGTGCTGGTACAGCCCATTCATTAAAAAAAAAAAAAAAAAAAAAAAAAAAAAACATACTTGTGTAGAAACCATTTAATCTTATATCTTTATGTTCTATGTAAGTGAGCATATGTGTAACATGTACAATATCTTTGAAATAAGAATGTTAAGATAATATACGGTGGAGAGGACATTGAAAACTGGCAGCAGTATGCAGACTTTTTTCGGCTCTACCGCTCGTGTAAGCGCAATTCACCGTCCGAAATTCATGTTTTTTAACCTCAAAAGTGCCTTTTCTAAGTAAACACTCTGCATCATCAGCAAAAGACGCAATGTAACGCACACTGCTCTTCATCTGCTACTGCGAAAAGACGTCTGTATTCTTGATCAACGGATGCTACACAAATAAATAGTTCTCCACCTGAAGATTATGCCATGGACCATCGAAACGCGTAGTGGGAAAATAAACAAGGCACTGTCGCAGAAAACTGTTCTATTTGTATTCATCAGTAGAATCAATTGAAAGACATGTATATTCAATGATGTTACAATCCAAACGGCGTCTCCCGTTCTCTGATACATGCGTCTGCTGCTGTGGTCCCCTGACTGGAACTCTGTGAGGATGCGGGATTGCCCGATCTCTCCCGCTGCTCATCTTACCTTCGCATACAGCGTTGTGACCGAGCGAGGTGGCGCAGTGGTTAGCACGCTGGACTCGCATTCCGCAGGACGACGGTTCAATCCCGCGTCCGGCCATCCTGATTTAGGTTTTCCGTGATTTCCCTAAATCGCTCCAGGCAAATGCCGGGATGGTTCGTTTGAAAGGGCACGGCCGACTTCCTTCCCTAATTCGATGAGACCGATGACCTCGCTGTTTGGTCTCTTCCCTCAAACAACCCAACCCAACAGCGTTGTGGTGTTGTCTAACGCCGTCATGCCCGATGTGATTGCCGTACCAGACTCTGCAGGTGGCCGTGTTGGTTGCCGTGATGACCAAGGCTATGTTGTCATGATATCATGCTGTTCTCCCATTCTGACCCTCCCTTCAGCAATCCGGTGGTGGGTCGGAGGCTGCAACGCTAGGGTAGCTTGTAACCCAGCTCGTTGTCGAGGTGACAGTCTTCTGTGTGACTCACGAGAGGCATTTGTCGTTCTGGTCTCGAATATGACTCCTGGTGACTCACTAAGATGCAGTCACACTTGTCCAACAGTGCAGCTGTAGTGGAGAAGTACCGGGGAACTGAAACAATCCTGCACAAATTGTTACCTAACAGTAATCAGAAAATGAAGTGCGAATGAGGAGAACGCCATCGATCCTTCTGATGGAATGACTTCTGGCCTGTCAGCAGACGTATTTGTTACGGATGTGGAAGGGGTTTTGTTAATAGACGTTATTAATAATGGCCGAACCGTCCTATTGCCAGCGGACAGTAGTCTCTTCCACTATTACATTCACTTAGCGATTAGTTCTGGCACTTTAGCCCTCTTGCCAAAACAGCACTGAACGAAGTTGCAGAGTTAATCGTGCTTCTTGCATAAAGTTCCGTAGGTGCACCGAGGTTCGCCTGGCTATCTCTGTCACACACTTCCTGCAGAATCGCGCGGTCACACACTGCCTTGCTGAGCTTGCTGTTTCTGCCGCCCCGCTCGCCAATCATATTAGCCTGCGACTCAAGCCCGCTGTGGAAACAATGCTCTCCGGGTGAACTTAGAAGTTTTGCGTCTTCCCAAACTGAGCTGTTCCATGTGCAACAATGGAGTCCATTGATTCAGGAAAGTCATGCACAACGCCATGCAGGGTCTCAGATACCCAAGACGTTTGGTCTCCGACACATTTCGTTTTCTTGGCTGCATAGAATTTGCAGCCTCGTTGTGTACCTTCAACCAACAATCAGCTTACTTGTTGCAAGGTAAATATTTACACGGACAGTGGGATGTGGGTTGTCAGCACGGCGATTGTTGCTGCGGCTTGATTTTTAACGCGGCAACAGATGCGCGCCAACACTGGTGATCCTAATGACAACACGGAGCAAGGGAGAGGCACAATCTCGTCTTCTCAGACAAGTCCTGGTTTTGCTACAGCCTCACGACGAACACATGCTTGTGTGAAATTTCCGAGAACGTTGACAGACTGATTTCGTCATCGATATACCAGCCCTACACGTGACGCGATGTTACGGGATGCCATTGGGTTTACAACACGATAACCCCTTTTTTCGTACAGCCGTTAAGTTGGACAAAAGGCGGTACAGTTCTGACGTGTTCGGGCCTATGATTCTGCCCTATCGTCGAGGTCTCTGAGACAGTAACTTCCAACAAGATAACTCGAGGCTGCATTTCACCTGTTCTATTCTGACACACCTCGATAAAGAAGTAGTTCGGCTGTGACCCTCCCCACACGTTGTTCCGAACTATTATCCATTCAAAACATCTAGTCATGGCCTGTCGAGAGACTGGTTCGCCATTAATGAGCTATGACAGTCGCAGCAGTATAGGACGATGTACGCGAATTTGGCATACGAGCTCAGCACGATTTGATACCGAGCCCGGTTGAAGCCATCATTTCTGCAAGAAGAAACAGCTCTGTGAAATAGATTTCGCACTCTGTATGACCCCAAATCGCTTACAAAGTCAGTGATTTAAGCACCCTACTATGCTGTATAGGCAGAACAAGTAGGGGAAAGCGATTTAATACCGTGTGCTCTTAGGCTATTTGTTAAATATTTCTTATTTCCTGAACTCAAATGAAATGGTGAACCATCTTATTACATCAAGCAAACAATTCTTTGTAGTTGATTATACTACCTTTATGAGGAGCCACAATCATAGAAAACTTACGGAAAGACATTTGATCATATGGTATGCTTTCTTAAACGGACCAGATTTTAGCCTTATGCCATTTTCCAGTGTTGAAATTGTCAAACATTTTACAAAAATATTATTCCGTACTGTATTCTTTCAAGGCCTAGGGTAACACCGTGCACCATGATGGGTAATACCATGTAATTAAGGGGACCGTAAAGTAATGTCGTTTCTGCGATGTCGATATTCGTTTGTCATTGCGTACTTCGAAGTCGTCCCAAACACATTTTAAGATTAGAGCGACTCGATTACTCCTAAATAACGAAATTTCAACCTGTTTTGCAACTTATGGTGAAACGGCCAGCCAAATAACAGAAAATCTACATTTTCGGCGTCGTATGCTTTTCCAGTTTCGCAAGGATAGTAACGCAATAGCTGCTACCAAAACATTTGCGATATCAATCCAAGTGCATTAGACGTTCACAAATGCCAAAGGTGGTTTCATAAGTTCAATGTGCATGGTAATTTTGATGTTTCCGACTGGTATCGATCAGAAAGTCAAACAACTCTAGATGACGTCATGTAAATGGCGGAAGTGGAAACAATCGAAGAACTGTCAAACTCTCTTAACTGATCTTGGTCGTCCATCGGACAACATTTGCAGCAGACTGGTAAAGACAAACAAAGCTAATCCATGCGCTCCATGAACCTCACTGATTCAGCGTAGTAGTGTCCTCTATGATAATCCAAAACCCCAAAGGCACTGGCTCTCTCCGAATGAATCGCCACGAAGTACAGCTAAACCAGATCTACAGCCCAAAGAGGCTCTTTTGTGTGTTTGGTAGCTTGATTATTCGTAGAGTCATTCATTTTGAAGTGCTTGAACCTGCACAGACTGTGATGTAGATCTATACTGTGGACAACGGATCGAGTAAATTAATTTTTTAGTTGAAACGTGCACAACTGTTGTCAACAGAAAAGGCGTTATCCTGCAACACGCACCACACTGCACAAGACGAACCCTGAAGAAAATTAATGAATTGTGGTGGGAGGAATTGCCCCACTAACCACGATACTCGCCCGATGTTGGGCGGTCGGGTTTCCATTAATTCGGACGCTACAACATTTTTGCTGCACGTGCTCTTCCTTTGGCTTTTAACTTCGATTTTTCCATGAATAATTCTTTGTCTTCTTTCTCCCTTCATCTTGCTTCTTTAATCTTTTCAGTTTTTTAAAAACCTCTTTGTTCGGAGTCACAGTGAATATTGAGGAATGCATCTCTTGGGATCTGATAACGGACATAAATGTTTGAATTGTAGCCCAGTTGCTGGTTGAATTTGCAAGTCTTCGTCTACATCTCCCAGCACATCAGTCGGTGCTTTACAGTGCAAGGTTCGCTCAAACTTCTCATTATTTTTATCATTTTAGGGCTGCAAAGCTTAACAACTGTCAGGCATAAAGTGCTCTCTTCTCCTGTACGCAGAAGCACGAAGTCGTTGGTTTATTTAGCCAGATCTAGAGGAAAAACTCCCGTTTTACTGTTTTCTGTATTTGCAATCCTAATAAACTTCTTTGCTAAGGATAGAGCAAATGTTATAGTTATTAAATGAAGCCTTTATGCTGCTGAAAAAGGTCACATCTAGAGGTCGTGGCCTGTGAGAGCGGTGAGGTGGTAGAGTAACGACTACTTTTCTGTTGTTATTGCAAAATTTGTGGGTTTCTAGGGAGACATGGTTATTGAGATTGTCTAAAATTAAAAAAACGTGGTTCGGCTCTTGAATGCCTTGGTAAAGTTAGAAAAATGCTTGATCCACTTTGGAAAGACATCCTGAGTATCCAACCACTTCTTCTACAGTCGTATATTGAATTTCGTTGTCCCCTCCCTCATCCTAAACTACTGGGAAATAAACATGAGATGCACGTACGCATCAGTGACATTCGTTACACAGTACATTACAACATTCTTACCACGCTCCCACAATTTTGTTGACCCAACTTCTTCAGGTCGTTTGGGGGCTAAAGCTTTTCCTGGCTTTTGAACTGTTGATGTAGCAGTCTCGTCAAAATTATAAACTCTAGTGACATAAACTTTATGTATTTCCTTCAAAGAGAAGAGATTATATTGTAAAAAAAGTTTAAATTCCCTTGCGTTACAACTGAGATCCGATTAAGAATCGTAACCTCAGGTTTATGAATGCTGACTGATGGATTTCCGATAAGAAACCCATTGAACCAATCCTGCCCAGCCATCTTCAATGAATTGTTAGAATTATGAAGAATATTAATTTCCTCGCACATATCTTTGCTAATAATAACACAGGCTTAGCTACATCTTCTTCCTGTTCTTTAGAAAATGTAGGCTTTATGCTGAAGCTGAGTATCCATCTCTTAGCCTACCTCTTAAAGTAGAGAAAGGTATTCCAGACTTTCTTGTAGTTTCCCTCTGTGGCTTTCCGTATTCAGTAACATCATGCACAGTTCATTTCAAGTTCGGTCCCCCTTTTTCTTCTGTCTGTCGTTCACACCCTCTTTCTCGCCTTCTGAGAAAAAGCCAACTTGTAAGTTTTCACACATATTTTCAAAAATATGAGTAACAGCGAATATTAAAACGAAGTTACCGTATGGGACTACAGCCACCCTGAGCCAACACCGTGTTCCTTGCGCGGCATTTTCCCATGACGACGCGATTACATTTTTAATACTATCCTAGACACCACGACGTTTATATATGCTAATATTTGGCTCTCAAATATAGTTCAAAAAATGTGTAACTAAATAGAGTTACTGTACGGTTGTTACTGTTAACATATTTCATTTACCTCTACACTTCAGATACACAGATTTAATAGTATAAGAGTCTACAGTTATATATGAGATACTACTAACAGCTCCAGGTCAGTAGACGCTGTCCGTATCTCTAGATCTAGTTTATATTCCTACGGCTGTGTGGCAGCACTATGCGGCGCACGTTACTCCCACTAGGAAATTGGAAAAACGGTGCACGGTATTAACCCGCTGCACAATATTGTTCCTCTTTTCCCTAACATTTTACTGTTTACCATGTTGTCGGAAACTGCAAGTTTACTGGTCATCTATGCAGCTACAGTACGTCTGTAATACGATTCAGGACGTTTAAATTTCGTTATGAACTTACGAAGAATGGACTCATACGAAACAAGGGACTCGAAATCTGGTTCAGTGTTATACACCGCAGTCTGGTGATTCCTTTCGAAATATGGTGTCATAACATTTGGCTGCAGTGAAATAGATACTGCAGGTACAAACCTCAGTATGATGACAAGTAATAACATTCCAGAATGAGATTTTCACTCTGCAGATAGATACTGCAGGTACAAACCTCAGTATGATGACAAGTAATAACATTCCAGAATGAGATTTTCACTCTGCAGCGGAGTGTGCGCTGATATGAAACTTCCTGGCAGATTAAAACTGTGTGCCCGACAGAGACTCGAACTCGGAACCTTTGCCTTTCGCGGGCAAGTGGTCTACCATCTGAGCTACCGAAGTACGACTCACGCTCGGTCTCACAGCTTTACTTCTGCCAGTATCTCGTCTCCTACCTTCCAAACTTTACAGAAGCTCTCCTGCGAACCTAGCAGAACTAGCACTCCTGAAAGAAAGGATATTGCGGAGACATGGCTTAGCCACAGCCTGGGGGATGTTTCCAGAATGAGATTTTCACTCTGCAGCGGAGTGTGCGCTGATATGAAACTTCCTGGCAGATTAAAACTCTGTGCCCGACCGAGACTCGAACTCGGGACCTTTGCCTTTCGCGGGCAAGTGCTCTACCATCTGAGCTACCGAAGCACGACTCACGCCCGGTCTCACAGCTTTACTCTCCTGGAAAGCTTATGTAAAGTTTGGAAGGTAGGAGACGAGATACTGGCAGAAGTAAAGCTGTGAGACCGGGCGTGAGTCGTGCTTCGGTAGCTCAGATGGTAGAGCACTTGCCCGCGAAAGGCAAAGGTCCCGAGTTCGAGTCTCGGTCGGGCACACAGTTTTAATCTGCCAGGAAGTTTCAAGTAATAACATTATTTGTGGTTTCATCTATATGCTTATCAGAACAAATGATTTGCGAAGCTGTACCGTGAAACTATTACAATGCGCTTAGTGGAACGGACTTCTCCCACCAGGGTTTATTTCACACAAACTGGTCAAAATACAAGGTAGCATCATTTCGGCGAATAACATTACGTGACCTTCAGTTCATTTAACTCCGATATTGGCATCGGTAAAGAGAGGGTAGTAGAGCGTACATGGCGTTTTACGCCACGCTGTTGAAACGCAATTGTATGAAGCGTGATATTAAGTTTTCGCATGACAGGATTTCGATCACGGTTACCCGAACGCCATAAGCATAAATATTTGTGGAGAGCAGCTCTATTGAGAATCACTTGCTGTCTATAAACAAGACAGAGTAAAAATTTGCTCTGCGCTTCCGTTCTGTGCGGTGGATGCAGTATAACTGCCACACGATCAACACGTGCGATACCAAAAACTGATGTACGTTAGTCACGGATGGCAGATAATGTTTATGTGGATGCAGTTTATGTGGATGCAGTTTATGTGGATGCAGTTTAAGCGGAAATAATTTAGTAGATGTTTCTCGAACTTTTAGTGCTGATAGTAGGAAAGACATAAACACCTTAAACGAATGAACGGAATTGTTTAACTGTTCTCTCAAATTTTGACAGTACAGATATACAAGGTAAAACAAACAAAAACAAGCGTTCCATTTCTTAGGTGTATCGAATATTCTTACTTTCTGTCGTTCGTAAATAGGAGGTTACTTCTAATCTGAATATCACCTCTCTACATGAAAGAGGCATTATTTAAAAATATAAAAACAAAGCTTACATAAAAAAATATTCCCGCCGAAAATGAAACATAACATTTTTCTCAAGGTCGAAAATGGACTAAGTTCGTAACACTTCCACTACTTTCGTGCTGTTTGACTTCAAGCATGTTGGATGTTATTCGATGTGAAAATCTGGTACAGTATTTCATGTTCAGCACCTTTGATAATTAATTTTTATATATAATTTTTTGTTACCTGTTCTGCTGTCTGTGGTGCAGCATCCTCCCCGTCACACAACTAGCAAACTCACTAATACAATCATATCTTGCTTACATCATAGTCCTGCTGGGGAACTTTCGTTAGTTGAGCGGCACGGCTATTGAGGAAAGCAAATTTACAATAAGCACACTTCGCGTTTGTGTACAATATATATGCGAGCAATCTGTCCTGAAAGTTGCCATTACCTTTATGTTACACCCCGTACAAACATCTGCTGGAAATGGCATTTATTGAAATGCTAAGTAGAGTATCCATCAAAATTAGAGGCTTGTAATAAAGATACAATGGCAGTTCAGTTTCGTGCCTCGTCCCTGATGTAACTGATATGGATTATTTCATAAGGATGTAAATTATATAGTGCTGTTTTCGTGAACTTGGAAGTTTTACAATGGTTTTGTCCATGTAGGTGATAAATCAGCTATTGAAAAGACAGAATGAGAAGATACAGTAATAAGAAAAGAATAAAGTAGGTACAGAAGTTATTTTTGTACGGTATGTTTTATGATCACTAATAGCTGAAGTTATCGATGTTGTTGTCAGCGAGATATGTCAATGAATCTTTTTCACTAACTTATTTTGGACGTTACTCCAGTTTCGGAGAGTGTGTAAATGCTACCTACTTCAAGTAATTAATCTGGTATACGATCTGAAATACTAATGTTGTGATGCGATTATCTGAAGTTTATCTCTTAAAGGCCTTGTCAGGTGGAAAATAGAAGTAATGTTCCGCTGTGAAGGGGTGTCCCTCATGGAATATGTGGTTATAATTATTATAGACTTTTGAGTCTGTGAGTGGAGGATGTTATATGAAAAAAGGTGGTAGGACGGTAGTTGTGAACCCGTGGTTAAGGAGTAGTTTTTTTGGTATGTAATCGAAACGTCCTTGGTCTCAGGTCAAACCCACCCACCACTTAGATTTTGAAAAAAGGAAAGGAGGTGTCGGAATTGAGGCCCAAGATCTCTGACACAAGCAGTGGACCACTTGTCGAAGTGGGCGGAGGAACGGAACGAGTTTCATGGCAACCTTTGGGCTGGGAAACTGCGGAAGGATCAGCAATGATCAAAGGCATGAAAATGTCGAAAGCTATGGAAATCACTGCATTAAAGACACGCAACATGTTTCTACACGACATACGGCTTGCAAATAAGGAAGGGGCATGATGATCTCCCTACTAACATAAAATTTCGGATTAGTCCCCCAGTGAGATTTCCAGAAGGGGATGTCAAGAGGAAGGTGACCGTGAGAAAAAGACTGAGTAGCTGACAAATGACTTATCGGTGCGAGGAACGTCGGACGTTTGAACGTAGTAGAAAAGTTACAAAATCCGAAAAGATAAATTCAAAAGCCATAATTAAGTAGATGTATTAAGATGAATGAAGTGAAATAGAAAGCAGATAAGGATTCTGGTCAAACGAATGCAGGGTAACATCAACAGTTGCAAAAAATGGTGTAAATGCAGGATTCACAAGCAGAAGAATAAGTAGAGAAATTATATATTAGCATACTGACCAGATAATTCGATATGTAATACGAAACGGTAATTTAATAATCATAAGATTTTGTAATGGAAGGAATAGAAGAACGGGTTACGGGAGAATATGGGCTTTTTAGTAGAAACGATAGAGGAGGAAAATTAGTTGAATTCTGTAACCAAATTCAGTTAATAATAGTAAATACACTGTTCAAGAATAACAGGAGTAGTAAATATGCCTGAAAAAGGACCGGAGATGCTGGAAGATTCCAACTGGATTACATCATGGTCAAACAGAGATACGTAATCAGATACTGGATGTAAGGCGTATACAGGAGCAGATAGAGACCCGGATCACAATTCAGTAGCGGTGAAAACAGTAGTGTACGACAAGCGTTCGAAACAATCGATGTGGACCAAAATGCGAGACTAAACTACTGAGGAACAATGAGATGGGTTTCAAGTTCTCGAAGGCTGTAGATATTACTACAATGAACACCATAGTAGGCATTTCAATATAAGAGGAACGGAAATCCCTAAAATGGGTGATCAGTGAAGTCAAAAGGAAGTTGAAAGAAGGAGACTGCGATGAAACATTCGGTAACAGAGGAAATACTGGAAAGAGCGTTCGACAGTGTAAAGTGATGCAAGATGTTCGAAATTCTGACAAAAAAGGGAGTGAGCCATAGGCAAAGATGGATAGTATATGTACAAGAAGCAAGACGCTACAATAAGAACGGAAGGCCAATAATGAAGTCTCAGATTGAAAAGAGTGTAAGAGAGGGATGTAGCCTTTTCCCCATGGTGTTGAATCTATTCATCGAAGAAGCAATAATGGAA
Source organism: Schistocerca nitens (assembly GCF_023898315.1). Lineage (NCBI taxonomy): Eukaryota > Metazoa > Arthropoda > Insecta > Orthoptera > Acrididae > Schistocerca > Schistocerca nitens. The sequence continues at coordinate 382,184,589 of NC_064619.1, read as the reverse complement.
ATAAAGGAAAGGTTCTAGACAGAGATTAAAATTCAAAGTGCAAAGATATCAATGATGATTTCATCTGACGACAACTGCTACCCTCAGCGAAAGTGAGGCCTTTGAATAGAATGAACGGGCTAATGAGTACAGAATATGGATTGAGAATAAACAGAAGAAAGACGAAAGTAACGAGGCGGAACAGAAATGAGATTAGCGATGGGTTTAATACGAAAACTGATGATCATGTAGACACTGTCAACGAATTACTTACTCTCCCTTGGAAGGAAGAAACGCATGAAGGACGGAGAAAGAAATGCATTTAAAGCAGATTACCACAGGCAAAGGTGGCGTTCCTGGCAAAGAGAAGTTTGCTAGAATGAAACAAAGGCCTTAATTTGAGGAAGAAATTTCTGAGAATACACTTTTGGAGCAGAGTGTTGTATGGTAATGAATAACGGACTGCTGGAAAACTGAGAATGAGGATGAGAACGTTTAAAACGCTGTGCTGTAAAACTATGTTGAAAATTAGGTGGACGTATAAGACAGCGAATAATGAGGAGGTTTTCCGTATAATCAGTGAGGAGAAGAGCATCTGGAAACTGTTCACAAGAAAGATGAACAAGATGACAGGAAATGTGTTAAGGTATCAAGGAAAAGTCTATAACATTAAAGAAAAGTGTAGAGGGTAAAAAATGTAGGTGAAAACAGAGACTGGAATATATTGAACAAATAATTGAGTGTGCAAGCGCTGTTGTGTGATGAAGAGGTTGTCAGCAGAGAGGAATTCGTGCCGAGTTGCATCAATCCTGTTGGAGAGTTGATGAAAGAAAATGATAACATACAAGTTGCAGCTGTTTCCTTTCATTGCTTTACATTCAGAACACGAATATAACAAAGGCACTATTATAGCTCAAGACTTTGTACCTTATGGGCTCCTTGTAAAACTGTTATTTAGATCAGTTAACTTTGGGGCATACGAATGGTTAGATGGAAGAATGTGCAAAGTTTCCATTCAATAAAAGTAGTCTGTTCTCGTTATCTGTTGCACATTCGAACACACCACATGCTGGTTACAAGTAACTCCACACGTGCTGCCAGAAAGATCTGGTATTGTGTAGATAACTGTTGTATCGTATTCTGTTTACATTCTTGTTTTTAGACAGAACCAGTGGTATAACATGCGGTCATTTGTTACAGAAAAGTTTTTTCCATAACTGCTTCAGAACCGTATTAGCAAAACATTACTCAGATGATTACACACGATCCATTTAAATTATTTACGCTGTATGAATATATACACACAATTAAATCTAACACAAATGACTGCAAATCTGAGTAGTACAATTCTGTATTGTCACAGGTCCTTGTAGTGATTTTCAGCGATTTGAAGCAGCCAGCTAGCTATGGGAATGCACAAGTGCTTCGAACAGAGCTTCACATGCTGACACAAAAGTGTTTCCACTAAAAGCCAGGGTACACTCATGTACATGCTGGGAACCGAGTGTTGTCTTTTGCCAGATGTGAGGACCCTGGTTGGTCACCATGTGGTTCAAATGGCTCTGAGCACTACGGGACTTAACATCTGAGGTCATCAGTCCCCTAGAACTTAGAACTACTTAAACCTAACTAACCTAAGGACATCACATACATCCATGCCCGAGGCAGGATTCGAACCTGCGACCGTAGCAGTCGCGCGGTTCTGGACTGAGGCGCCTAGAACCGCTCGGCCACTGTGGCCGGCGGTCACCATGTGGGTGCCACATCAAGAGTGCCCAGCACGATGTAAGCTTTCACTGTGCAAAGAGCTCAAAGGTTGCCTTTTAGGAAAGACAAAAAGTCTGAAGGAAAGAGAAAACCATGTCACACTCAGAGTGCGACGTAACTGCTGGAGGCCAGGGGAGGTCGATTTTTAATGAGACCCATGTCCTGCTCCTGACAGTTGGATAGTCACGTAAGAGACTCGACTATATGGATATGCAGGTATTTCCATTAGATGAAACGCAAACACACACATACAAGAACAGTGGAAGACAATCTTTGTCTACTGCCCCGCTCTAAGAGTGGTAAGCATGGGCAGTGTTAGCATACGTCGTGATAAGGGAGACGCGAAGTTATTTGTTTCTCGTTAAAAGTTTTATTTTTTAAAAATTAAAAATAAATGTTCAACTAAATTTTCATAAACTTAAAACATACTCCGGTAGGTAAGCAATTCCTCCTTCATGTATTCGTTGACGAATGAGTGGAGTATGCAAAAAATGTAGTGCCCATCTTCCGACAAAAAAAGCACGTCTCTGTTGACATGTACGTCGACGTTAGCCTCTGCAACTGCGCGCTCGAAGACTACTCCGTTCGTTACTGATGCTTACAGCTTTGTTTTGTGGTGGCAACACATGACAAGTAGTAGCTCCCTTAATTAGCTTCAATGAAGCTAAACAAGTACCGTAAATTTAAATGTAACAATTCATCTGGGGGGAAATTGTGACGTTTTTGCAGAAAATGTGTATTTTGTAGAAACATCTAACAGCATACTCACATTATCATATATGTGGCTCTGGTTTTCTATCAGGGGTAGGTGCGAATGAATCAGTGTGTGAGTGGAAGAAATATTGGGGTGGTATCCTTTTAGAAGGAACAATCCTAGCATTTGGATTTGGTGATTCAAAAAATGCGTGGAAATGTAAATAAGAGACAGCGTGGCAGGTATTTCCACTATCTTCCTTCCTATTCGAATCCACCCACTGCGTGAGTGAGTGAATGAATGAATGAATGAAGGAAGGTAGGAAGGAACGAACGAACGAACGAACGAACAAAAGAGAGAAATTTTGATAGCCTTTAAAGTGTCTTACGTCACTTCAATAGAGACTTCTTTAAGTAGAAATAACCTCTTTTTATATTAACAGAAAATACGAAATGTTTTATATGAAACATTTTTCACATCTAACTACACAACATTTCCGTTACAACAAGGACGATGAGATAGTAGAATAGGAGTTCGGAGGAGGTCAGATTCCTTGGCATGACTTTTTTATTATAGTTTTGTCTGTCGACAGTCTTCCTCTATTTAGTTAGTCTATTCGTTAACATGAAATATTTCTTTGTATGGTATTGCGTCTTACTGTAAATAATCACCACTGATGAAACCAGTTTTCGGCCACAGTTTTAGTGTCTTCTCCTGCTTAAATTGATGTATTTTATTGTACATACTCCCTTATATTTCCTCATAACTGCCGTACTCAGTATGAAGTTACATTAAGTTAAATTATTACAAAGTATTTATTTCTTCAAATAGCTCTGTTACAGAGCACGTTAAATCCATATTTTAATTTCTGCCTGCAGCATTCTTTCTCTTCGCCCACATTCGATTTCACATCTTGAGGTCTCTGTTTTCGGAGCTTTCTTTGTTCTTAAAACCGTTTTCTTAATTCTGTCCCTAAATATTGTCCTGTTATGCGTATCCATTATGAAGATGCTTGCTTGTTTGATGAGATTTATTATTTGCGTTCAGCTTTATAATTTTATATTCTAGCCAAGTAATCGAAGAACGACAATTTTCTCCTGCTCACAACCACCTCATAGACTTCTTTGTTAGGTCGTTGCATTGTGTTTCTGTTGCTATTTGGCGGCATTTGCTTCAAACTAGTTTTCTCTCTATTTTCATAATTTCTTACGCCATCTTTCCGCACTGCTTTTAGTGTTTCAGCGCAATTCAGAGCCTCAGATCTTACTACTATATTGTGATATTTTATTGCCCCATGATCAAGCGTTTTTCTTGCATACGTTTCTCGTGTTCTGGTATGCAAAGTTCATCTTATTTGCTCTTATCTCTAGATTATCCTTTTCATTGCTGTTTAGGGTTAGACACTCACCTAAATAACCGAACGAGATGATTACCTTGACATTCTTTTGTTTCATAAGAAATGTCCGTGATAACTTTTTAACGTTTATTACAAATTATGTATTCCTGAAAAAATCGTACATAGATTCTTCCTGCTTGTAAAATTAGGTTTTCTTTCAAGATTTTGATGTGTGTGTTATCAACGCAACGTCATGTACGAATGCCTTGGAGTCTTCGTATGTGGTATCTTTCCGGTTTCTCTATTTGATGTCTTTCGTGTTGAATTTCTTCCACTCTCTAATCACCCTTTTCAGGTTGCAGTGAGAGAGCCAATGTAACAGTCCACCCCTGCCAGACTTTTGTTTTTATCTTAATGTTTTAGGAGAAATACTCACAGGACATGACTTTGGATATAGTATTTGTTAATGAGGGTTAGAAAATGTTCCTAGTTTTTGGAAGCAAACCAAACGTTTTCATAACACTGATGAGGCATTTTCTGTCAGTGTAGTCATACGCTTTCTTGAAATGTACAAACGTAACTGTTGTATTTCAGTTTCTCAATTGTATCATTTGTAGAATAGTTTTTAGGTTCCAGATCTGTCCGCTTCATGATGTATTTTTCCGAAATCCACCTTGATATTTTCTTGTTTGTCGGTTCAATAGGGGGTGCACTACGGTAGAGAAATACTCCAGATAAATTTTTTTGTGTCACTAGCAATAGTGATATACCTCTATAATACTTTGGCTCATTTTTAGGTCCTTTCTTGTGCAGAGTATGTATGACGGCTGTTTTCTAGTCCTCTGGAATTTCTTATTTCTCTTAGATTTTATGTATTATATTTATAAGTTTAAGAATGACGCCATCACCTAGGCCTTTCTGCAACTCTGCCATAAATCCATCCTCACCAGCTTATTGCTGTCCAGTGAACATGTAATTCCTTCAGTTTCTTCTAAATCTGAGGCTGTAAAATCGTCGTTGCAACTACAATGTTTACTAACGATAAAACACCAGCACACCATGAAGAAGGCCCCTGTAACGAAGGCCGAAGAGTTGGTTTCAACGGAAGTAGTTATTTACAGTATGACGGGACCAAACGAAAAATAAAAAATAATTTTAACTGGTTATGTCAATGGAAAGCCTGCGAATTACAGTTTGTTATTGGCTGCATTTCTTTTGCCAATTATAAAGATGCGCGACCAAGGAAACGGCACACTGTGCAGACGCTACTTCATCTGTAATTAAGAGGGGCGTTTAGTAAGTAATGCAATATCTTTTTTATTCGGCCAGCATCAGTTGGAAAAACACGAAATTTGTTGCGTGACATCATAGAACACTCCCGTTTCAGTCCCTACAGCTTCATGAATTTCACCGTGCGAGGTGGCGCATTGGTCGTCACACTGCACTCGCATTCGGGAGGGCAACTGTTCAAACCCGCGTCCGGCAATCCAGATTCAGGTTTCCAGTGATTTCCCCAATTCGCTGAAAGCAAATGCCGGGATGGTTCCTTGTAAAGGGCACTGCCGCTTTCCTTCTCAGTTCGTCCCTACTCTGAGCTAGTGCTCCGTCTCTAATGAACTCGATGTCGACGGGACGTTAAACACTAATTTCCTCCTCCTTCATCTATTTCCGGTATGCGGCGGCTCTATAGGTAGCCTACAAAATTGCGTCTGCAACGGAGGTGCTTTCCAAGCAGAGAGCTGTCATTCAGTGTCTTTTGACGCAATACCAGAGAATTGCAGATATTCGCAAGCGCTAGCAGAATGGCTACCGAGGCCTGCCAGTAAATAAAAGCACAGTGAATCACTGGACGAGGCCTTTTCCATCATCGAAACAAGGTCGCGCAAACCTGTCGGATCTCTCGCGGGCCGACCGGCGACACACAGATGTCACTTGTGGAATATCCACCCCCGGTAGCTGAGTGGTCAGCGTAGCGGAATGTCAATCCTTAGGACCCGGGTTCGATTCCCAGCTGGGTCGGAGATTTTCTCCGCTCAGGGACTTGGTGTTGTGTCGTCCTAATCATCATCATTTCATCCCCATCGACGCGCAAGTTGCCGAAGTGGTGTCCAATCGAAAGACTTGCACCAGGCGAACGGTCTAGCCGACGGGAGGCCCTCATCACGCGACATTATTATTATTACTCCTGGAATGTTGGAATGCGCCGAACCTCTCATTCGAGGTGATCGACGGATCACAATCAAACACCTCACTGCACAACTGAACGTCTCTGTTGGTAGTGCTGACACGCTCATCCACTAGTTGGGTTAGTCAACCGCTGGTTTCCCCACCGCCTAACGGCAGACCAGAATGAGCCAGAGAGAGGACCATCTGGGTTCATCACTTCGGACTGGAAACAAAATGACATTCCATGCAGTGGCTCCACACCACCTCTTCCCCAAAGAAATAGTTCAAAGCCGCAGCCTCAGCCGGTGAAGTAATGGCGAAGGTCTTCTGGGACTCTAACGAGTTATTCGGTTTGATGACCTCCCTCATGGTGGTACTCTGAAGTGTATTGTGTTACCCTCAGGAAACAGGAGAAATGATTTCAGCGAGTTAGTTAACACAAAAATGCAAACGAACTTCTCCATGGCAACGCAAGGCCTCATATAAGTTTGCCTACCCGAGAGGGGCTCTCAAAATTTCATGGGACTTACTATCCTCACCCATCCTACAGCCAGAATCTTGCTCCTTCCGACTTCCATCTGTTTAGCCAAATGAATTAAGCACCCCGTTATAAGCAGAACGTGGATGATGAGGAGGTTACTTTACTGATGCAGAAAGACCTGGCTCCGACGTCGACCACTCGACCAGTAGAATGGTATCATGCGGGCATGTTGGCCATATCACTAGGGAGATTTTGTTGAAAAATAGGGTTTTCTAGCCAAAAGAGTGGGGAATAAAATGGAGTATTCGAACCCTGAATAAAATTAAACTGCTTTCAGAAGAGAAATATGTTGCATTACTTACTTATTAAATTGGTAGGCACTGGTGTCAACAAGCTTAGAGTGATCACATAAACTGTGATCACTCTAAGCTTGTTGACACCAGTGCCTACCAATTTAAAGTATATACTACAGAACTGAGGATGGTCACTTAGTGACCGAAAATCGATTTTGCGGTTAATAAGACAAAAAAATACGACCAGTGCTGTCTCTCCTTCTAAGTATTTAAAATACTGTCACAGTCTACTCATTGAGACGTCTACTTTTATGTTAACAGTTTAACCCAGTAAGACAAGTAATACAGTTAACAACCGTGGGTTTTTATTAAGGCAGCTTGACTGACTGCACGTCAATGCCGGCCGGTGTGGCCGTGCGTTCTAGGCGCTTCAGTCTGGAACCGCGTGACCGCTACGGTCGCAGGTTCGAATCCTGCCTCGGGCATGGATGTGTGTGATGTCCTTAGGTTGGTTAGGTTTAAGTAGTTCTAAGTTCTAGGGGACTTATGACCAGAGATGTTAAGTCCCATAGTGCTCAGAGCCATTTTAACCTTTTTTTTTGCACGTAAATACGCGTAGTTGTTGGTTCAAATGGCTCTGAGCACTATGGGACTTAACTGCTGAGGTCATCAGTCCCCTAGAACTTAGAACTACTTAAACCTAACTAACCTAAGGACATCACACACATCCATGCCCGAGGCAGGATTCGAACCTGCGACCGTAGCGGTCGCGCGGTTCCAGACTGTAGCGCCTGGAACCGCTCGGTCACTCCCGCAGGCGTAATGTTTTTGGTTTAGTATTTAAGAAAGAGAGCAAATAGCTTTAAACTAATGCAACGTTTTCTACAACTAATTCTCGGTCCCCTCAGTTACACACACATAATTTCTGTCTCACTGACTTCTGATCAGAATAATAACCGCAGACCTCTCGATGATCACCTGTTATTTCAATACTATTATTGCCTACAACTAATTCTCGGTCCCCTCAGTTACACACACATAATTTCTGTCTCACTGACTTCTGATCAGAATAATAACCGCAGACCTCTCGATGATCACCTGTTATTTCAATACTATTATTGCCATATCTTTCATCAGTTCCGTCTGAAATCTGCATTATAACCGACAACTAGATGAATGTTATGTTTTATCGACTTGAGCTGAGCGCAGTCCTTCACACATTAAAAAAACCCTAAATGTAAGTATACATTGGAACAATCGGTTTAATGACCAATTTTCTTGATAATAATGTAACATGGATCAGAATGAGGCAATAATGCACAGTTAGTAAACAAATATTTTTAATTATGAAAGGAATAAATCCAAACACGTTTATCACTGGTCATGAGAAATGATACAGTTAATATCGGGCACAAAAGCACGGCTCCTTGACAAACGCAAGCAGTTGCGAAGATTTTCATTACTTTTGCTTGATCGAAACCTTGATTTATTCACTTTCATCACCGATAAAAATCGTTCACAAACATATGTCGACCCGAACATGGACATAACTCTCACGGCTTCTCGGTGCAGGAGTGGAAATTCTTGTTGTGAAAAATTTTCGTTGAATTCTTTTGTACTTCGCACTGCAAAGAACTTGTCCTACAGTCGTGTATTGCACTGTAGGTCGATCAGTTGCATCTGTAGATGATTCGGAGCATCTTCAACTGACGACGAGAACGGTCGAGCAAAGAGGCGAATGACAAGAGACAAACTCGTAACATCTGCAAATCGTGCTCGAAATTGTTCCTTAATTTTTACAATTATTGACACGTATTCTTGAAATCTTGCACTTTCGTGGACCAGTCCAAGAGTCGAGAAATTTGCAGTGTTTTCTGTCAATAGCTGGCTCTCCCAAAGCGCAAGCTTCCTTTCAAAGGCATTTAGTTTTTCCAACATGTCAGAAATTAAATTATTTTCATCTTGCAAACTGACGTTCAGGCTGTTCATGTGAGACGTAATGCCCACGAGAAATGCAAGGTCTGATATCCAACAAGGGTCTTCCAACATAGGTTCACTTTTTCCCTTCTCATGTAAGAATGTTACTATGACCAAACGAAAATCAAAAATATTTTCAGCATTTTACCTCGACTGAGCCAGAGTACTTCGGTAAGGTATGTCGCCGTACTCCACTCCTAATTCCTCCAAGAACCGCCGAAACTGGCGATGCGTAAGCCCATGTCTCTTCAGATAGTTTACAGTACGCACAACAATTTGCGTGTCGTTTGCTAACTTTACTGATTTTGCATAAATCTCTCGATGCAGAATGCAATGAATTCCATACAACGTCTCGTCTGTGCGCCCTAGCTTTTTGCGCATCCGTGCTATGAGTCCTCTCTGATGGCCTTGTTTTGATGGTGCTCCATCTGTGGTCACTGAGACTAACCGATTCCAGTCCATACCGACACCATCAATCGCTTACCCGACAGCTTGGAGTCAGTCCGCACCTGTAGTAGTCCCTTTCAAAGGTACTAAATCCAAAACGTCCTCTGTTACAGAAAGAGCGTTATCGACAGCCCGTATGTATATCACAACCTGGGCTGTATCTGTAAGATCTGTTGCTTCATCTAGCGCAGCAAAGAAAGCAACAAAGTCTTTAGCCTTATTTATTAGCTGCCTGTGCACTTCGCCGGCCATAGCATTGATACGTCTTGTCACTGTATGTTTGGATAGATTGATTTCCTGAAACCTGCTAACGTTCGTGGGACACAAAAGTTCTGCAGCATCAATCAGACACCCTTTCACTAACTCCCCTTCGGAAAAGGGTTTCCCAGATTGTGCAATTCTTAATGCGATTTCAAAACTTGCTCGCAGTGAAGATTTAGTGTGGTTGTCATTCTGGAAAATTGAAAACAGTACATTGTACAGTGTACAGTAAAATAGACATAAACGTAACACAAGAAACTAAGAGTTCAGGAAGTATCAGTTACTTTGACGTACAGTAAAATCGAGTTGGTGTGCCTCACCCATTTTCTTAAGGACATTTAATTTTGCTTGCAGTTCTCCACTGTTGAGTACACTACACTCGTCTTTGCCATATGTATTGTAGTGCCTTTCAACTGAAAACTTACGCTGGCCGCCTATTATTCGGCGGCACAGCAAACACTGAGAGTTTTCGCCAACGGCTACAAAAAAGATTTCCAGTTCCCAGTCAGTTTTAAACGACTGAGGACATAGATCTCCCGTCCTTTGCTTTTTCACAGTACCTGCCATTTCTCAGTACTTCTCTGTTAAGGTTACGGTCATCAGGGGTAAACGAGACTGGGTATGTTGCGCTCTTGCCTGTACCACATAGACAGGGAAGTGGAGCCGCAGCCGTTCATTTAGGACACATGTCTAATAACAGATGTCGCTGTCGCACACGTGCGCACATGTGCAGCACTTCCGCACGTCTGCACACTGTGCAGCGTTTGGCCGGCCCTGCCGTAGACCATCTTACTTTGTATGGCAAAGGGTACTTCTGGTACCACTAACTTCAATAAACACTAAAATCTTTCTGTCTGGACACTGATTTCTCTTAATTCACTATGATGATCATTGCTTCCTTAGTAGGTAGGCGTCATTAAAATATTGCCATATTCAGTGGAGACAGTGTTGCCGGCCGTTGTGGCCGTGCGGTTCTAGGCGCTTCAGTCTGGAACCGCGTGACCGCTACGGTCGCAGGTTCGAATCCTGCCTGGGGCATGGATGTTTGTGATGTCCTTAGGTTAGTTAGGTTTAAGTAGATCTAAGTTCTAGGGGACTGACGACCTCAGATGTTAAGTCCCACAGTGCTCAGAGCCATTTGAACCATTTGAGACACTGTTCGAAATTTCGTGAAAAGATCTCCGCTTCGCCTTAATGATTGCCACCCAAACTCGCTTATCAAATCCGTATTTCCTAATAATGTGAAAAGAGCTATCCTTCCTTGGACTTTTCCGATGTCCTCCGTCAGTTCTATCTGGTAATGATCCCATACTGCACAGCAGTACTCTACTAGAGGACGGACAAGCGTAGTGTAGGCATTCCCTTTAGTAGACCTGTTGCAACTTCTAACAGTTCTGACAACAAAAAGCAGTCTTTGGTTTGCCTTCCTCACAACATTGCTTATGTGGTCGTTGCAATTTAAGTTGTTTGTAATTTTATTTCCTAGGTATTTAGTTGGATTGACAGTCTTCAGATTTGGGTGATATACGAGGGTCTAACTGAAATTTAACGGACTCCTCTCAATACTAATGTAGATGACTTCACATTTTTCCTTATATAGAGTTAATTGACACTTCATTACGTGGTGCAGACATCGTGTCTAAGTAATTTTGTAAGTGGTTTTGATCGTCTCATGAGTTTACTAGACGGCTAATTACAGCATCATCTGAAGACATTTTAAGATTATTTTCTAGATTTTGTACATAGATTAGGAACAGCAGAGGGTCTACACCACTTATTTGGAGAACGCCATACGTCTCTTATGTTCCACACGATTATTTTTCGTCGATTAACAAGAACTGTGACCTTCATGACAGGAAATTACGAATCCAGTCACACAACTGAGAAGAGACTCTATAATCACGTAATTTGATTAGAAGTGTCTTCTGAAGAACGGTGTCAAAAGCCTTCTGGAAATCTAGAATAAGGAATCAATTTGAGACCCCTAGCGATAAAAGCCATTACTTTGAGTGAATAAAGTACTTGTGGTGTTTGACAAGAACGATTTTTTCGGAATCCCTGCTGACTATAAGTCAATAAACTGTTTTCTTCGAGCTAGTTCATAATGCTGGAACATTGTATGTGTTCAAAAATTCTACTAGATATCGACGCCAGCGATATGCATCTGTATTTCGTCGCATTACTCCTATCTCCTTTTTTGAGTATTGGTGTGATCTGTGCAATTTATAGTTACGAATCTTTTGTCGAGCGAAGTACTGGATGCTAAGTACGGAGATACATCAGCATACAAACAAACGTAATTGGTATACACTCCTGGAAATGGAAAAAAGAACACATTGACACCGGTGTGTCAGACCCACCATACTTGCTCCGGACACTGCGAGAGGGCTGTACAAGCAATGATCACACGCTCGGCACAGCGGACACACCAGGAACCGCGGTGTTGGCCGTCGAATGGCGCTAGCTGCGCAGCATTTGTGCACCGCCGCCGTCAGTGTCAGCCAGTTTGCCGTGGCATACGGAGCTCCATCGCAGTCTTTAACACTGGTAGCATGCCGCGACAGCGTGGACGTGAACCGTATGTGCAGTTGACGGACTTTGAGCGAGGGCGTATAGTGGGCATGCGGGAGGCCGGGTGGACGTACCGCCGAATTGCTCAACACGTGGGGCGTCAGGTCTCCACAGTACATCGATGTTGTCGCCAGTGGTCGGCGGAAGGTGCACGTGCCCGTCGACCTGGGACCGGAGCGCAGCGACGCACGGATGCACGCCAAGACCGTAGGATCCTACGCAGTGCCGTAGGGGACCGCACCGCCACTTCCCAGCAAATTAGGGACACTGTTGCTCCTGGGGTATCAGCGAGGACCATTCGCAACCGTCTCCATGAAGCTGGGCTACGGTCCCGCACACCGTTAGGCCGTCTTCCGCTCACGCCCCAACATCGTGCAGCCCGCCTCCAGTGGTGTCGCGACATGCGTGAATGGAGGGACGAATGGAGACGTGTCGTCTTCAGCGATGAGAGTCGCTTCTGCCTTGGTGCCAATGATGGTCGTATGCGTGTTTGGCGCCGTGCAGGTGAGCGCCACAATCAGGACTGCATACGACCGAGGCACACAGGGCCAACACCCGGCATCATGGTGTGGGGAGCGATCTCCTACACTGGCCGTACACCACTGGTGATCGTCGAGGGGACACTGAATAGTGCACGGTATATCCAAACCGTCATCGAACCCATCGTTCTACCATTCCTAGACCGGCAAGGGAACTTGCTGTTCCATCAGGACAATGCACGTCCGCATGTATCCCGTGCCACCCAACGTGCTCTAGAAGGTGTAAGTCAACAACCCTGGCCAGCAAGATCTCCGGATCTGTCCCCCATTGAGCATGTTTGGGACTGGATGAAGCGTCGTCTCACGCGGTCTGCACGTCCAGCACGAACGCTGGTCCAACTGAGGCGCCAGGTGGAAATGGCATGGCAAGCCGTTCCACAGGACTACATCCAGCATCTCTACGATCGTCTCCATGGGAGAATAGCAGCCTGCATTGCTGCGAAAGGTGGGATATACACTGTACTAGTGCCGACATTGTGCATGCTCTGTTGCCTGTGTCTATGTGCCTGTGGTTCTGTCAGTGTGATCATGTGATGTATCTGACCCCAGGAATGTGTCAATAAAGTTTCCCCTTCCTGGGACAATGAATTCACGGTGTTCTTATTTCAATTTCCAGGAGTGTACATATACACTGGAAGACTTGCCTTTACTGAGTGATTTAAGCTGCTTCGCTACACCTAGAATATCAACTTCTAAGTTATTCATCGTATCTGCTGTCCTTGATTCGAATTCCGGAATATTTACTTTTATCCTGTTTGCTGAAGGAATTTTGGAAAACTGTTTTTGGTAACTCCGCTTTAGATCTACTGTCATCGATAATGTTGCCATTTGTATCGCATAGTGAAAGTATTGATTGTGTTTTGCCAGTGGTGTATTTTACATGTGATCAGAATCTCTTTGACTGTGCTGCCAGGTTTCGAGAAAGAGTTTCGTTGAGGAAGCTATTAAAAGCAAGGTCAAATATATTATAGCAACCATTCACTCTTCGAGCGGGTTCCTGAGTTTATTGTTCAAAATAATTTTCATAGGAAGCATTCAGTATGATTTCGGACGATGTTTTATGCCTACTAATGATTTTAAAAAAGTATTTATGCCAAAATATCGAGGGAGGATTGACATCATCACCAATTATAATTGTACAGTGGGTTACCTATTTGAAATGAGACTGAAGTTTTCTTTGAACTGTCTAGCAATTGACTCATATGGGTCGAGGCGTCGCTTAAAGCAACCAGTTAATAATTTTTCTGATGGTCTAGTGTACCCTCTACCCATTTTCATTCGCAGAAACAATCTAGTTAAGTTACACTACAAGATAAACTACTTCTAACAGCAGGAAACACTCCACCACTAACGGTATTTAACCTTTCGTTTCTGAACACCAGTTCGTCTTTTGTAAAAATTTCGGCTGATCTTATTTCCCGAGATCCTTTAACCTAAAAATCCGCCAGACCATTCCACACCGCCGCCTGACCTGTTAAGGGGAACTCAAAATCCCACCGCCCTGTGGCGCAACTCCCAGAATCTACGACCTTCACGGTTGCAGGACGATCACTAACTCGGATTCAGACCTTCTGTTCGGCTCTGTACAAAAAGACCACAGTCCTGACAAAGCTGCTACAGATGGCGAGCTCTGCCAGTATCTCTCAAGCAAGAATGGTCCTCTTTATAAGTGCAGACAGCCGCACGGAACTAGAGAGAATGTATTCCGATCATTAATTCCGACACGACATGCCACCAGCAATTGGTAGCACCTTTTGCTTTCATGGCATCCGCAAGCATCCGTTCCACACTGGACCGACTTTATGCAAACAGAGTGCAGGCTGGATTTTTTCCATTTCTTATCAGCCATATCCCTAAGTTGCCTTTCCATCCCTCCTCCCCCCCCCTCCTCCTCCGAGAAGGTCTTTTACTGCCTGCCACAAGTGAAAGCGACCTCTCATTCGATCACAGTTGAGGGGTGTCGCTCAACGGGGCAATGATTAGGGCTTTGACTGTAGTGGAACGTGCTAGACATCCCTTGGATCGCCACATTCTTCATCCTGCAGTGATGTCCATTGGCAGTAGCCTCAAACTGTGTGACCGAAGCCAGCAACACCTAGAGATGTGGGGGAAGGGTCACCAACTCTTCCCGCAGGGTGAAGACAGTAATCACACTCCCTAGCAGTACTAAAGACGACGGAACTATACACTACACAGTAATTAAAACTGCGGCTGCTAGATACACAGACACGTAAGAAATTTAAAAATTAAAATTAAAATGCACACATTAAGTGAAAATGAGCCGCTTGTACTGGAGACAGCAGAGCTACGAGGGCGGATAGTGACTTGTACTTGGGTAGCTGAGTAGATAAGAGTGCTGCCTACGAAATGAATTCCAGTTTGACAAACAGTTTTAATCTTTCAGGAAATTTGGATGTAAATCTAGTGCGAATTTTCATTATATGCAGTTTAGTGCTTATAATGGTGATAGTACTGCTGGCAGTGATAGCGGACGCACAGTGGGAGGGTGATATCCACTTCCGAAGCGACGCAACCGATTGGAAGCCCGCGGCCAGCTACCCCAGTGGATCGGTTGGCCGGTCTGCCGCCCTGGCTTATAGACTACCCGCGGCGCGGCTCCGGAACGCCCCATTTCCAATCAGTGAGCGGCCGGCGGCTCGCTGTGATTGGTTCAGCTCCAGCGGCGGCAGATTGCCGGGCCAGGTGCGGATTGGCTGCGGGAATTGAAATCTGAAATATTCAGCAGTCGGCGGCGGCCGGAAGTAGGCAACTGTGCCCACCGGAGCCCCCACCCAGCTCGGGGGCGCATTAATACTTCACACTTCCCCGCGGACGCCGCCAATCATTCTCAGAAGCGAAAAATTAATGGCGCGCATCGAGCGGGCCACGATGCGGAACTTTTTTCCTTCCTCTCGTTTTCTATCGGAGAGCGCTACGGGGTTTGCTGTTCTCGCTCTCTCCTTTGTGAGAGGACAACACTATTAAAGAAGCTGTTCCTCTTCCTATTACATTTAATTTGTTAGTGTCTCCAAAGACATGCAAACAGATGTCTACGTATAATATTGAGGCACAATGTGTTACAATGTACCAACAGTTCAAAGTACCTACGTGTTATTTTGGATAGGCCACTTACCTACCAGCAACATCTTCAGAGAATAGTTGCAAAAATAGTCACAAAAGAATTTATAGCAAAGCTTAATTGGAACTTCTTGGGAAGCTCACGAAAACACTTTTAGAACAACAGTACAATATTTTGTTTATCCACCAACTAAGTACGGCTTAGCTTCGCGGCCACCAGTTCCCACACTAACCTAGTGGACGCTCAACTTCACCTGGGCGTCAGCTTTGTATCTTGTACGCCTCTGCTTCCTGCTGTTCAGTGGCTCCTGGCTCCACCTCATATGAAAGGACAGCAAGTTCTTGTTTGCTTATACACAGGAATACAGAAGAATCAGTGGTTTCCAGTACGTGACATCAATCAGTAAGATCACACTATTCTTTTGAGATGTCATTGTCACCACTTGGAAATAACAGTGGTCGTCTTCACCCAACTGTCAAACTCCTGGGCTTCAGTCTTCCTCGTGTCACTTCGTGTCACTTGGCGTCAACAGGATTCAATCGCATGTTAGACTAGAGCAAGATGTCGGGCCTAGAGTCGATCCCCATAGAAGATAATGTCGACAAAGCGCAGGTATTACACTACTATTTGTGTGCTGCCTGTTCTATGAGCACTTGTTTATGTTCACTACTGGGGAAACACCTCCCTTTTGTTGAACAAGTGCGATGTATTTTAGAAGTCATGTTTACTAGAAATTTTTACTGTTTTGCTCGATACTACCTCCTCCCAAAATATGGAAAGCAAAGAGCTGGCAATAGAAGAGGTGTGGTTCACAGTAGCGAGGATGAACATGTTCTCACAGCCCTTAAGGAATGCATTTTAGAGGCCATGTTCAATAGACGATTTTTTCTTGTTTTGGTGTAAGGAGTTTGCCCGCCAAGTATGTAAAAGTATTTTTTAAACACACGATATAACTACTTACGTGTTCAAAGGTCACCGGACAGTTGGTCTCGCTCATAGGTGTTTACTAATTTCATGCGCCATATTTTAGCTATTGATGAGTTTTCCAATTATAATGGTGACACTTGGCCCCACTGCTAGTGTTATAAAATCTTTGGGCAAGTTTCGAAGTACTTGTAATTGGGTTTTCACATAGTACTTCACAAATCGGTGGTTCCTTACATTAAACTTACCACGTTAAGATGTATCGTCGAACCCAAAACCAAGAATACAAACATTAATTCTGTTAACTTAAAGTAACTTCTTTAGCATTATTGCTGTTCCATCTTCAGTCCACTGACCTATGATTCGGCTCTCAATGCTGGTATGTCCTGCGCAAGTCTCATCATCTCTGCTTACTGCTGCAACCTACATTCAGTTGAACCGCTTTCTGTAGTTAGGCGGGGTTTCCCTGCACAGTATTAAATGCCGACACTTCCCTTTATTGCCATATTATCTAATTTCTGAAACGTCCTTTGGGAGGAAAAATTGGATTAACTTCTTCCCAAGGGAACCAAACATAAGAAAGAGAAATGAAGTTCCTGTGGTATATAACGGGATATATATATCTTGGCCACAAAAGGGGTTAAGATATACTATATCAATTACGAATTCAGAGCATCAATGACACAATTTTCTTAACAGCATATATTGTTATACGAATGAATTAACTGAAACTTTATGATTGTACTTTCGTACAATGAGGTACAGTAAGACATTTATTGACATTTAAAATAAATAAATAAATAAATAAATTTACTACCTTAAGATCACTGGTACAGTCTTTTCTCCAAATAACACTCAGACAATTAAATAGCAATGCAAAAATTCCTCATAATGCTATCTCACTGCACTTACATTCACCTACATGCTACTCCTACCACACTAAGTGACAAAAATATCCCAGAAATAATAAACAGGTAAATAAATGATTCTTGAGTTTCTCCCGGCGTATTTGATAATCAAAATATCCACGGGTGTACTGCCGGTCTACAGTGTCCATAAATAAATGGCAGTAGAGTAACTATACATCTAAGACTAGGTACTCATCCATGGATTCTACCGCACCTTCTTGAAACGTTTACTGACCCTCGGCTGAACTCGGTCAGTCTCGTGGAACACCTAGGTTAAGTCATGAAATGATGATTAAATCAAGACCCTAAGCTGTCGACAGGCGTTGATATACATCAACGGGGACAGTTGAAAAGGTGTAACCCGACCGGGACTCGAATGCGGCATCTCCCGCTTACGTGTCAGACGCTCTATCCATCTGAGCCACCGAGGGCACAGAGGATAGTGCGACTGCAGAGATTTATCCCTTGCACGCTCCCCGTGAGACCCACATTCACAACTTAATGTCCACACACTACATTCGTAGTGCCCCTGCCCATTACACTCATTACTCACGGCAGACAATCTTACCGAGTCCCGTAGGAGTTCGGGCATTGCGTGTGCATCCAGTACAGGAAATGAAGGTCAATAGCCGGTTAGCCTTAACTACATGAAGATGGTATCTGTCCTTTCGGACATGTCCGAAAGAACAGATACCATCTTCATATAGGTCACGTTATTCCTCTATCAGGTGATAGCCAAGAGTGAGGCCCTTCGTGTGCTGGGGCTGCGTTCCAATCCGTGCTACGATTTTGAATTCAGCCTACTGGCGTTGACCTTGTCCCCCATTACAAGTCACGCCGCCTCCCTTAATAGTAAAATACTCATTTTCCACATAATACTGAAGCAATACAAATCTTCCTTCGATAATTCTTTTATTTTTAAACTTATTATTACTTCATATTGCTCATGGTAGAAATCATTTATAATTTAGACTCGATATATTACGTGACACTTGCATCCCACAGTTGCTCTTTTCGTTCAAAAACAGAAGCTGCGCGACAGGGGGAGGAGGTGGAGACTCTGTAACGGCCGCATCTTAGCTGGAATATGTCGGCCAAGCGGTGACGAGCGGAAAGAGGCATCCCGGCTCTAGGCGCCTGGCTCGACTGAGTCCGATCACGGAAGAGCCCAAGATCGCTGTATTCTTGAAAATTGTTGTGCCAGCTCATTACCTTTTAATAGGTGAACAGACAAACAACAACTCACTCTATCATCGTTCCTCAACAATAACAATAGCAGTAACAGTGACATACTACTCGCACGAGAGAGTCAAGATGTGTTACATGAGGTGTTGTGATGGCTATGTGCTGCAGTAACAAATATTCTCAGTCATACTACTATCGGCCTAATGCCTTCTGTAAAGAATAACGAAGGCACGGCTTTTAGGTTTAGGCCTTATAAAATTACCTTGTTGAAAGCAGTCGTCCTTGGGTCTTACAGTCACAGCCGAATGACGAGACTGTTTACATCCAAATCATTAATCTGAGAATCACGCTTCAGTATTTGGCTGTTTGGCAGAAGGTTCCTTTTATAATGTATTGGCTTGCGGAACGTGCCCACACGGCCATTTCGACAACGGAAACGTTAAACTTGTTTTTGACAGTAGTATATATTGTCTTAAGTCGCACCCCGGTAAGACGTTACTTGGCAGAGTGTTAGTGAACGACTTTCACAGAGTTTCTTGACCTTTACACTCTTGAATGCCACTTGACGAAAATAAACGCCGAAAGCTTTCTGTGTGATCTCTGATGGCTCTTATTTTATTACGAAGGCCGTTTGTACCCGTGTAGATGAAGTCATCAAAAGATTTTCGCATTCGGAGGAAGTTGGTGATAAAAATTTCGTGAAAAGGTGACGCCACGAAAAACGAATGATGAATGAATTACTGATAAAGTGAAAGAAAGATTGGGATGGTTCTATTTCGAAGAAACCATCCCCGAATTTGAGTTAAATGATTTTGGGAAACCGCGGAAATTCAAAATCAGGATAACCAGGCAATAGATTTCCACCGCAGTCGTCCTGACATTTAGCCAACCATTCACCCGAAGGAATGCCAGGAAAACCGTTGAACAAATGTCGCTGGAGAAATCCTTGACGTAAGCAAACAGGTCATTCACCAACAAGCAGCCAGAAAGGCATCAACAATTCTGTAGTATAAAAGGAGATTGGAAACGTTAAGATTCCACATTGTGATACGTGTTTGACACTTTTACCATCGTCGACAGCCTTCCACTCTTGAGGCAGTTCGTTCTTGGCTGAAGTTAACTTCGTATGATGGCCCCGATAGGCTTTGCTATATGATCCACACTGTTCTTGCTCTTCATCAGTCTTTGTCAGTGAGATATTCAGGGCCTGTTAAGCTATCGTCAGGTACTTCAGTACGTTTCCCAGCACTCTGCACTGTCCTCTTTCGTCGCCTTTAATATCTGTGTCTATTTATGTGTAAACTCAGGTCTCACCGTCCTCCTGCAAGCAAGCAAAGGGAAACAAAAAACAACCTTTAAAGTGATTCCAGTACTTTCAGTCCGCTTATCGCTTCCCTGCAGCACTACGCTCCGTATATTTTCTTTCAGAAAACTACTCTCCATTGTGTGACGATAGTGGACACCACTTGGTTTGCAACAAGTTGTTGAACAGTGTCTTGTCACACTGCACTCATATGTGTACCTTACATTGTAGACTTTAACCCACATACATATTCCAAAGGCTAAAGCCTTGGCATAACCACACTCTTCTGCCATTGGCTGTTCATTTCTGCTCCGTGTATGAGGGTCGTTCAATAAGCAGTGCCCCACTTTTTTTCTCAAAACATATTTATTGTTAAGAGTCAGAATTTGGTGACAATATATATCAACATGTCTTGTCCATCTTCTGATTTCCTTCGTAGCCTCCATCACTTTCTATGGCCTACGCCAACGTTGTGGAAGAGCATGTATTCCCTTCTGGTGAAAGCTCTTGTCCTGTAGGCGTAGCCATGTTTTCACTGCATTACAGACATGCTCGTAATCTTCAAAGTGTGTTCTCCGTAGAGAATCTTTAACCGGCCCAAAGAGATGGAAGTCATAGGGTGCCAGGTCTAGACTATAGGGTGAATGAGGCAATGATGTCCAGCACAATTTGGCGATGTTTTCCCGGGTTCTCAGACTTGTATGTGGGCGTGCATTATCTTATTGGAGCAAGATTTATGCTGGAATCGTGTCCGATCGAACACGTAAAAAAAGTTTCTTGAGCTTATTCAGTGTCTTCACGTGTGCCTCTGAATTGATGGTTGACCTTCTTGGCATCACATCCACGAGAACGACGCCATCACAATCACAGAAGAATGTCGCCATGACTTTTCCGGCAGAAGGGGTTGTCTTGAATTTCTTCTTTTGTGGCGAATGAGAATGATGCCTTTTAGTATCCGGCGCAAAGTGGTGCACCCAGCTTTCGTCTCCCATAACAATCCTTACAGGAAGCCCTCTCTGGCGGTCTCAAAACGCTCCAACAATTCAGATGAAATGGCCTTTCTATAAATCCTGTGGTCCGCTGTGAGCATTCATAGAACCCATTGTGAGCACCTCTTTGAATAGCTGAGAGTCTCAATCATTGCAGACGCACTTCCAATGCTGACCGACAACTATAGAGCCAGTTGTCGAGTTGTGATGCACCGGCCGGCACGTTTAAAGGCATCTACACGATGCAGAATGTCTGGAGCAGTGGCTGTGAAAGGACGTTTCTGCATTTTCTAAGGCTGTAACTTTCTTTACCCATCGCCCAACTGTACTCCTATCAGCTGCAACATCACCATACACTGCACACAAATGTTTACGGATGTTCACCATGACTTTTTTTCTGCACACAAGAATTCAATAACAGCACGCTGCTGGGAATGTGAGTCATTTATAGACGTCATTTTGACACTGTACTACGGCTCTCCCATCTGTCGGGGTTCGAAACTGAACCGGCGCACAGAACAAACATAAAATGTGAAGCACCATAAGCACATTTGTCTATTTATATTAATGGCTTTTTAAAAACATGCCGGCCGGTGTGGCCGTGCGGTTCTAAGCGCTTCAGTTTGGAACCGCGTGACCGCTACGGTCGCAGGTTCGAATCGTGCCTCGGGCATGGATGTGTGTGATATCCTTAGGTTAGTTAGGTTTAAGTAGTTCTAAGTCTAGGGGACTGATGATCTCAGAAGTTAAGTCCCATAGTGCTCAGAGCCATTTGAACCATTTAAAAACATGTGGAGCATTACTTATTGAACGACCATTGTAATTGTCACAGCCTATCTCCTTCTCGACCTCTTCCAAATATTTCATCCTAGGCCGTCCTCCTCATTTCCTTCCCAGCACTTCCTCTCCAAGAACGTTGAAGACGAAAGTGTTGTGTCTGATGGCATGTTCAATAAATTTAATTTTTTTCTTTTCATTTCTTTTAATGATCTTCTTTCTTCATTGACCTATCTTAATCTTTCCAGGTTGGTTTTCCTTCCCCTTCAACTCGTTCCTGTCATTTTACCCGTGTCCATATTTCATCATCTTCAGGTCAAATCTTTTCCCACTTACCCAGAATCAAACTTTCACCGCCATAGTGCTGTGTACTCCGTTCGAACGACTTCGTAAAAGATTTTCTGACATCTGTATTCGTGAGTTTTCTCGTTAAAATGTTTTTCTTAGTCATAAATGCCTGTTTTGCTAATGCAATCCTTCACTTCCACTAAACACCCGTTGGGCTCTGTGACCGTTCTGCGAAGGTAACAAAATTGTTTCACCTGATCGGTTCTGACGTCATCAATTTTTATATTTGTTATAATCTCTTTCACATTTTTCCGTACTGCCATTACAATCAGTTTCCGTTAGTTCACTTTTAATTTCCATATTTTAAAAGTGTCTGACAAGGCTTGCAACATTCTCTTCAATTGCGTTTCGGAGTCTACAACTATTACGATGTGATCAGAAAATGTGATAAAATGTACCCTTCCACCATTGGCTTTTATTCTCTTTGTCTTCTCTTTCATGGTCTGAACAGCTTCCTCAATGGACATGTTAATAAATACGATGGCAGGGGATATCCTTGTCTAACAACTTTTCTAATCCTGGCTTCTCCCTCTAACTTAGTTACGCTTATTTTTGTACTTCGATCCTGATACAGTTGATAAATAACTCACATGTCCTTTGATAGAGTCCTGTTTTCTACATAGCTCTAAAGAGCTGCTCCCAGTTCAGATTGTCAAAGGTTTTTTGCTAGTCACTGACGGTAAGGTAAGTTCTTCTCTTTATATCCATCTTTCTCTCTAATAGCATGTGCAACGACAAAATCTCTTCTCTTGTTCCTCAGCCTTCTCTAAATCCAAATTGGTCTTCTCAAATACATGTCGCTTAATATACCTTTCAACGTTGACTGGAAAATTAGGTACTGTAGATATTTGGTGACGGGCACGTACAACAATATCTTTCGGGGCAACAAATAACTGTGAGACGGACGCAATTCACAACCGATTAATTATTCATAATGCGATTTATAACATACGCTGGAGCCGAAATTTATTAGTCATTCTATTTGTGCAATACAATTCGTTCCAGTTTTTTGTTGTACATCTCATTATTCACCTCTATACGCACTCAGGGATTGAAAACAGCATATCGCTGCATCGGAACTTTCATAAAATATTGAGTGCGTGATTACATTACAGGGGTCACTGTGAGCCAGTTTCACGGCAATTTTCATTTGGAAAGCCTACGGACGTAACAAGGTTAAAGCCATTCCATTGTGCGTATATACAAAGCAAACTGTAACAAAAATTTCGGCAGCTGAAACTTCAAAACAAAGGAGTTAAGCCAAACTTATGTCAAACTGTGAAGCTCCTCCGTTAACGTGTCCGTTTGTGTAACATGGAGAAGACCATTGTATTAAGGGAAGAGCTCGCCAGCCCGTCCATCACTTTGAGAAACGTCGAGTTAGTGAAACAGGCCGCAGCAACGCGAGATCTGCGTAGAACAGCCCCGGTCCGTAGCGTTTGCGGCACCCAATTGAAACTAACTCGGTCTGAGTGTCCGCTCATTCTGTGGTAGCGTGGCGCGAACAGGATCCGCCTACGCGGAAAACTTACTAATGGGAAAGCTATTTCGAACTAACTTTCGGCCTTGGTTGGCTTCCATATATTGCTTCCCTGCAAATAGAGCTTGCAGAGAGAACGGTAACTATTGCACAAAAGCGAATGAATTACCACTGAAAGATCCAAGAGCCTGCTTCCTAAATAACACGTTTTGGTGAATGATGTTCATAAAAACCTTATGGAAGGAACGGGGGATTTTGCCGTACTTTACGTAATTTTATTAATATTAATTTCGCATTCGTCATATCATGGCATTTATTACTAAACTTTCATCCAAGTATCCATAACACTACGCTAAGATAATATGACTTTTATATGACTAGTTTCTATATACACATCGGTCCTAATTTTTAGCCGAACAAGTCGGGAATGGGGAAAAATGACGTTTAAGATGGAGTTAAATAACGCACTGTAAGATGTTAAATTTTATGCTTTATGTAGTTCCTGTTATAATTTAATTCTGTTTATATTTTGTTCAGTCTACAGATAGAGAATGTCAATATAAACTATAAAAGAGAAGCATTTAAATTCAATGTAGGTATTTGATTTATTTCATTTCGGTTCAGAAGATTGTACAACCTTGTAGTCCGTCTGAATAACGATTATTGATCATTTGTTAATGGTGGAATTCTAAAAATTGTGAACATCAAACGGCATTGATTGTATTACTTTACCTGGCAGCTAGTACGACATAAGTTCCTGAAAAATCGATTGCTCTCTATAAACGCATCGTGGTTTACATTTTATTGTAGTAGTCGTGGCCTTTGAAACCAGTTAGGGAACAGCTTTTTATGATCGAGGGATATGATTCAGTGTGGTTATACAAATTAGCTTCAACGTTATCATTCGACAGTATCTCTGAGGCCATGCTGAGGTAAAATTCCGTTCTCAAGAACTTATTCGACTGCGTCTATAGATACAGGACTTCAAGCGTCTCCAATCATTTGCTCGCAGATATTCTTGTAATTGGAACACACGTTTTTGCCTTTGAATTACCTTCCTTATACTTTCAGGATGGCCGATACACATTTGCCACGAAGGAGAGAAAATTTCATTGTGCTACTCTTCTGCCAATTTTTGACTGTTCTGTAAGATCTCTTATTTGGTAGGCAGTTGCCAGACGCAGTTGAAACCCTGTTCGACTCGCATCGTCATAAAATGGTGGAGAATAGAAGGAGTTCCAGAAGAACAAAGGTAATAAATTTTGGAAGTCTCCTAGTAACTGTTAACAATGGATAAAGCGGAACGGTTAAGCAGAACATATGTTTCAAAAACAGGAGAAATAAATAAACATCCTTGCTCATTCAGTTACGAATGTATTATGCAGTATATTTATTCACAAATGAGTATCAATCATAAAATGTGCAATAAAGCAGGAACTATATCTTCTTGGTCTTGTGATATGTTTCATTATGATTTGTAGCCTCGGATACTATCAGTTTGTGGTACATAATATGCTCATTCACATAGAATCTATGTTGAAGCAATCTTAAAACAGAATTCCCTCCATTTCTACGAATATCATTCTACAGTTAGATCTGATAATATGTGTACAAAAGATGTAAATCACGCAAAGTTAAAATTTCGTCGATTCGTTCAAGGCCATTGTACTCGTAATAACGAAACCTGAGCAGGTGGCAGTTTATTTTCGATCACTAGCCAATTCCATGGTCACCTTGAAGTCTTAGGCACATAATTTGTCGCTGATTTTGCTTTCCCCACAAATGCAGCCTTGAATTGTGGAATTATACATCATTGGATTATATGTGTCTCCAATGTTTGTAGCGATGTCAGCGACATGCCAATAACCACTGTTCTTCCTTTTGCGAAACCCTTAGTTTTGTTGCTGTTCAGTGTATTCGAACGGTACAGAAAGGGAAAACAGGTAGAAGTTTGTGAATTTAGAGCAACTAATATGTTGAAATCCCGAATGGAAAAAAAATAAACAATCAGTGTAACAGAACAGGCTTGAGGCAGCACATAATTTAGATTTATTCAAGCATCCTCTAAAATAAAATAAAACTAAAAGGCTTTGTATGGTGGTAGGAAGTCAGTGAAGGGACGTAAAGTGGAAGATAAAGAGTTTGGCTCCTGAAAGACCTCCTGATGATCAGAATGATGGACGATGTGTGACAAGGAACGTGAAATAGTACCAAGAGGACGAGGTGGAGGAGGAGAAGAAAGTGGTTTCTCACGACTGATCACAATACGACGACGACCACTAAAACTACAATACAACCACTACACATGATTTTAGAGTGATCCGAGAGATATTATTAAATATTAAAAATGAATAATTTTCAGCCATTCCTGGTTCGTGATTGCTCAAGAATGTTATTTATCATGGGCAGCCGCCAAAGCTTTTGCTCGGTAGACGCAATGATAATCATCATGGAAGCAGATCTGCTTACTTTGCGGTGTTCTTTGAGATGATTCAAGAATAGAAAAGAGGCTCGTGTAGCTAAGCAACCCGTAACATCACGTTCCATCTTACTGCTTCCGATATTCTTCCAGAACAGCTTCCTTTTTTCCATAATTCGCGCTATATTTGTCACATAAATACTAAAAGAGATTCATTTGTCCAGCTGATTTGCTTCAAGTATTGACAGGTCCATAGTCTTGGTCTTCCCGATAACTTGGTAATATTGTGTTCATGTTTCCGTTTTCAACTGTGTGTTTCCAAATGTTCAAACAGAGTATATACGCATTCGTAAAATTTCCTGATGATATGTGTTGATGTTCTGCAAACTGGTTGGGAAAAGGACATTGACACATGGTGTTAATGCAAGAAATCTACCACTGATGTTTCGTTCCATGTCGCATACCACGATCCTTTCATTTGGAGACCCACAGAAGCTTCCTGGTGTTCTCTTCGTAGCACAGGTCACAAAATACGAAATTTCTTTGTATCGGAATGATTCAACATCTTCTGTAAATAGCCTTAGGTAGCGTCATATACTCATTTATCAGTAAAGGTAGGATTTTACAAAAATCTCTTTAACTACGCAACATGCCACATTTCATCAGAAAAAGTGGAATGAGTTACCTTTTTAAAAGGTCTCTTGCAGTATGTAAAACCAAGCTTCTGAAGTCTCAAGGAACAAACATCTGTCACTATGTAAACATAGTAGCTATACTCTACCACCACCAAAACCACCACCGTCATCTTAGATACTCTTCAAGGGGACAACAGAATCTAATAATATTTTCTATTTCAGAAATTGAAAAATCATCACGAAGACACACTAATTTACAAATAACGATCAACCATTGTTATTTTCGCACAAAATACACGGAAGCCCCAAGGACACTGGTGTAGCCATGCTTATTCAAGTACTGAGATACGTAAACAGGCAGAATACGGCGCTGCGATCGGCCACTCCTATATAAGACAACAAGTGTCTGGCGCAGTTTTTAGATTGGTTACTGCCGCCAAATGGCATGTTACCAAGAGTTAAGTGAGTTTGCACGTGGTGTCATAGTCGGCACACGAGCGATGGGACATAGCTTCTCCGAGGTACCGATGAAGTGGGAATTTTCCATTACGACCATTTAACGACTCTATCGTGATTATCAGGAATCAGGTACAACACCAGATCTCCGACATTGCCGCAACTGGGAAAATACCCTTCAGGAATGGGACCAACGACGACTGAAGAGAATCGTTCAACATAACAGAAGTGCAACCCTTCTGCAAATTGCAACAGATTGCAGTGCTAGACCATCAACAACTTTCAGCAGGCAAACCATTCAACGAAACATCATCGATATGGAATTTCGGAGTCGAAGACCCACTTGTGTATTCTTTATGACTGCACGACACAAAACTTTATACCTCCCATGGGCCCTTCAGCACCGACATTGGGTTGTTGATTACTGGAATCTTGTTGCCTGGCCGGACGATTCTCGCTTCAAATTGCATCGAGCGGATGGACAGGTAAAGGTATGGAGGCAAACCCATGAACCCATGGATCCTGCATGTTAGCAGGAGACAGTTCAAGCTGGTGAAGTCTCTGTAATCGTGGCGGGGATGTTCAGTTGGAGTGATTTGGGATCCCCGATATGTCTAGATACAACTCAGACAGGTGACATGTATGGGGAGGTAAGCATCTAGTCTGATCACCTGCATTCATTCATGTCCATTGTATATTCCGACGGACTTGGCCAATTCCCCTAGGACAATGCGACACCCCACACATGCAGAATTCCTACAGATTGGCTCCAGGAATGCTCTTCTGAGTTCAAACACTTCCGCCACCAAACTCCCCACATGAACATTAGTGAGGACATCTGGGATGCTTTGCAACGGCCGTTCAGAAGAGATCTCCACCCTCTCGTGCTCTTGCGGATTTATGGACAGCCTAGCACTACTTCTGACATTATTCGAGTCCATGCCAAATCGTGGTGCCGCACTTTTGCGTGCTCGGGGTCTCCCTACACGATATTAGGCTGATATACAAGTTTCTTTGGCTCTACAGTGTATTTTTAAATCGTTTATCAGAAATTCTGAAGGTAACAAGGATAAAATAGAGGGAGGAAAAGTAATCTGTACTTACACAGATACCTGGCAACAGATATGGAAGAGAAACAGAACAGGTTACTGAAGCCAGTACGTGTTACCATAGCTGATACATCACAGTCCTAATTACACTTCAAAATTGTTGTGTAAAAAAACCAGCACTCACAATGAATGGGTCACAATGCAACATATGTACTGGAGAAAATCGTCATTGCACAGGGGCTGGTATTTGAACGAGTGTTCTCTTTGAGAGGTGTCCACAAACTGCCAAAAATCGAGTCCCTCTTACCTCACATTATCCCTCCCTCCCTACCTCCATCCATCTGTCCACCTACAGGGAAAACGGCCAGCTGCTCTGCCATGCTTTGAGCTCTATCGCTCTTCCACCTTCGCTGTGGGCGATAACCGCCTTGAGGTGATGTTCCTTCGTCAACACAATAGCATGTATAATCAATTTAACAATGGCAGATAAAAGGACAGCCATCCAAAGTGCAACTTGTTTTTCTCAAATATTGGGACACAGCCCCCACACTCCACCCACTGGTCAGGGTGCAACTGGGTCCGGCGACCACCCACAGTAGACACGCCCCCTCCCCCTCACCCCCAGCAGCCCGCCGTTCTGTGATGGAGAGCAATTGTATTTGATATCAACGCATCTCCTATAATCATGCATCTATTAAAAAAAGGAAAACTCAACTGGGACAATAATAGGTGTCTTTTTTCAACGAAAATAGGAAAAATCCATTTTCTTTTAGTTTTAGGAGGAAAAGCGGTATAGCTATTATGTTTAACTGCATGATACCATTCGCATCTCTTTACTTTGCGACATCCAGTGAAGTGAACCGTCACTGATTACAGATGATCAGCAGAGACATGTACACCCTTTGTAAAATCAGGAACAAAAACTTTGACTATTTTGCTGTGAAAACCACCAATCTTCCCAGAATGCCTTCATTATTTCGAAACCATCATCAGAGTAAAATATGAGCGAGAATTTAAACTCCGAAGGAAAAACAGCTATATTAAGCATTTTTTTTTTTAGCTTGATGGACAAATTCACGACCTGAGAGCGTCGCTAGCGTCTATTATCTGTAAATAAACTGTCATGCACGAGCATATTACGAGTAGAAACATTTCAGAAACGTGAAAGAACATTGGAGAATACAATCATTCACGCCATTGGCTCACATGTCAGAAGAAACACAATCATTTTACATTCGTAAACTACAAGCTCTCATTCAAGAGGATGTAGCTGTTTTGTACACTATGGCAGGTCCCCTTTTACCAATGCAATGCCTATCATGCCTACTTTTATACTCTTAAAGATCCACAATGGTGGAACGTAATCATCCCAATCCCGCTATTTTATGTGATAGATGTCCATCAGATGAAGAGGGACCATCCTTTGTATTAATGTTGTGTATGGTACAGAACAACTCATACAATATAGTACTGAATTCGAATGCACCCAGTCAGTCACAATCAAATATTCTACAGATAGGTGCATCCACTACAGGGGGTACTGGGTGAGGTTTATGGCAGGCATCTGTAACACATACACAGACATAGACATACAGAGAAATAGAGCAAATGCACTACACCTGTAGAATATTTGGTTGTGAGTGACTAGGTGCAGTCACGTATAACGCTATACCGTCCGATTAATGTGTCATTCTATACTGTACATAACAATAATAGCACATAGGGTTGTCGCCCTCCATCTGGTGAACATCTAGCGCACAAAGTAGTATAATGGGGATGATTGTGTTCCATCATTGTGGATCTTTAAGGGTATAGAATCAGGTGTGATAGGCATGGCAGGACGCCATGATTTTTTGCTATCACTGGTGGATCTCCACAATATTGTTACGATATATCAGTAATATGACATGCATCAAAGATGTTATGCTCTTTACCACATTGTTCAAAAGTGCTTCCATCACCCACAGAATCGTTTTGCGAATAATTTTTCTCAATTTGCACAGCTGTAACACTGTCGAAAACAACGTACTAATGGTTGAAATCGAGACATCGTGATTGTTAGTATGCATGCATAGTGTCGATATGTATGTGTGTAGTGCTGTCAGCAGTCGACAGTAGTGGTTCAAATGCATAACTTGCTAACTGTTCGTCTACAAACTGGCGGGGGTGCATACTCTGTAGGTACAGGGAGGGGAAACCTTCACAATCCAGGATAGTATGTGCAGTCGACACACAGTCATCTACCGAATAATTTATTACAATGATAAAAAAGTACCTGAAACCTACAGTTTGCAGATGTCCTGATGTGGCTGTGAAGGGGCCTATCAGGATGGTATCGTTGGGTTTTGAGGTTTATTGCGATTTTAGGCCGTCCTTGTGTAACGCTATGCATATAGCTTTGTAATTAGGACCGATATTTATGATTAATTATGTAATGAGGTAGTGGGTGTGGCGGTGGTTGGGTGTGGGTAAGTTTCTGGGAGGATTAATTGATCAATTTAATTAATTTGCATATCAATCTGATATCCAAAGTGTACTCTTGCGGCCACTGCCCTACTATTTTTGTATCATGCCGTTTGTGTTCAGTGAATTATTGTACACAGTCTAACCTAACAGTTCCATGATTGGTTTTATTCCTAGAATATAAGCGATTTCAGCGCACTAGCTGCAGTTTCCTCTAGAACTAACAATTTTAAACAATGGTTGTGAATTCGAACAGTCAGTTGTGAGCAGGCAGTGTTAAGTGCTGGACCTGCAGAAATGGTGTTTGCAAAACATATCTAATCAGTTGTTCAAGACATTCTCCTGAGCGTTTTGAAGAAGTGAAAAGTGTGTGCTAAGTCTGTCATACACTCGTTGTCTCGGAAGAAAAGAAAAAAAAGCACATGGAAGTCGGTAACGACTTCACTGAAATGCAAAATCCAGACAAGGCAGCTCTTTCTGAAAAAAGAAAAGCCGTTACAGGTGACAAAATGTGGTGTCATCAATACTGACCTACTACAAAACGACAAAGTGCAGCAATTCATATGAAGGGTCAACGTTTTTACGACAAAACTGGCATTCAGGTCATAATGACGCACGAGTCGTACATCACCCCAAAGTAGGAGTTTTCCGACATTTTCAAATGGTTGTACACAGCTTCTGTGCGATGTACTGAAATGGACTGTGTAGAACATATGAAGCATTAAACCGACCATCTTAACTTTTCTCTATGTATTCATTGTGCAGTCTCTAAATTTCTTGGACTGGCGGAGTTTTTTGTGAATGTATCATATTTTCGTAGTTGGAAACTGGGGACCAACCTGATGTGTATGGGAAACCACCTGAACCCCCTGTCTGGTAGGCCGGAATGTGAGACCACGGTTCATCTACAGAACACAGCCGCAAGCTGCGTATTATTTGATCTATTTAACTAGATTAGTTCATCAGGCAGCAGCACCAGCAAATGTTCATTGACCTGCTGGCAACGTGTTACAGACTTTGACAACCACTCGCCGCTATCGTCAACACAGTACGATACACGACACTTTGTATAGCCATTGACGCCGAGCGGTGCTTCAAGCCTTTGACGTGTTGCCGCCATGCCAACAAATATCTGTGAAAGCTCGCGCCTGACCAGTGAAACTAGTCAAACATATTAAACAACACGCTACCAGTGGTGGTTTATCTGTTCATTCATTACATTGATCACTGTGTCCCCTGCAGTCTATCGCTAGGACCCAGATTCCTCAGACCGGAATGCGGGACCACTTGCGGCTTACCTGCCTGTAACGCTAATTAAGCCATCGTCACACGGAACGCGTTTTCATCGTCAGCCACGCCCGGCGTTGTTTACACCGTGATTGGTGGACGTTCAGAAGCGAGCTGGTGCATCATAAGTGAGTGATTCTCAACACGATTTACCACCGCAGGGATCTCCAGCGGTTATTGTCACCACTGGCACAGAGATTACACACTAACCCACGCAAAATAACTACATTACCTCTATTAAAACCCATATTCCTTCCCTTGCCCAAAGCCTAGCTACGTTACTCTGTTTGTAATATACATGGGTAAAAGAAGCTTCAGTATCTTAAGACAAAAGCGAAACTTTCATGAGAAATTAGTAATGACATTAACCTTTAATACGTCCATTAAACTAGTGTGATGATAATTTCCAGTAGTCTTCCACATAAGAAAAACTAAATTTCATTATTCACACTTTTTTTAAAAATTTGTAAGGTCGTATGTGCTATATCACTCTTTCTATTCAGTAACAAAAGCTTTAGAACATGTGTAATACGACACTTCAAACATGAAAGGGAAAACGTCCTATTATAAGTACTGCAGGTTCTCTTGTAGATCAAGAGAAAAAAGTGTGTGTGTGTGTGTGTGTGTGTGTGTGTGTTCATGTATACACATTGATGAGTGCACATGTGTGTTTGCGCAACGATCGTACACAATGTTTATAAAGCTATGTATGAATAAATAAATGAATACTGACTCTCCATCGAATCAAGCAGTGAGGCAGAAAGCATAATGTCATTCGTTGGTCCTGTTCCCTGGAATATTCACAAAATCGAATAGTCTCACTCCTGAGAGACAGCGCCCTCATTTGTATATAAATATCGAATGTTATGGAATTATATTGATAAGACAGACACAGAATATTTTATAAATGCGACGGTGGATAAAAATAATTAGTTTATGATTAATTGACATTTCCTTATGACAAATCATACCAAGAATGATGTGTTTTTTAATAAATCTTCAATGCACAGTTGCCCTGAAATGGCTTCCTTTCATGTCATATTAGTTAAAACACAAGAAGCCCTTAACCACCAGAATGTCATTTTATTATAAGATATTTTGTTACAAGAAATAGTACTAATAGCGACGTGTTTTCGAGATATCTTTAGTGAGCTGCTGCTTTGGAACAGCATCTGTTTCTAGGCCGTAAGTTGTAATATAAAATACATTAAATATAATCTTCAACTGTAAACGACAGCCGGCCGGAGTGGCAGAGTGGTTCTAGGCGCAACAGTCTGCAGCCGCGCGACTGCTACGGTCGCAGGTTCAAATCCTGCCTCGGGCATGGATGTGTGTGATGTCCTTAGGTTAGTTAGGTTTACGTAGTTCTAAGTTCTAGGGGACTGATGACCTCAGCAGTTAAGTCCCATAGTGCTCAGAGCCATTTTTTGTAAACGACAGAATCTAATATGGCGTCTCCCAAGTTCTGCTTGAGACGTAAAACACGATTTTGCATCTAATTGGCCACTTTCCTCTCCACTAAGCAAGTATCTGTCTTGTTTTATTCAGCCTTTGTCGCTACAGACAGCTGTGGCATTCGACCGAGGCCCACAGGAAGTATGGGCTATGCAACTACTTGTGACGTCAAACTAGGTACCTTGCACACCATATATCGCGAATGCTCGGCCACAAGGGAAATTAACAATGAAAACTTAACCAGTAGAATCCACAAGTCTACCATATCGAGAGCATGGGATTATAGAAATGCGCAGCCACGACACTGAAGAGCCAAAGGAACTGGTACACTTGCTTAATATCGTGTAGGGTCTCTGCGAGCAAGCAGAATTGCCGCAACACGACGTGGCTTGGACTCGACTAATTTCTGAAATAATGCCAGAGGGAACTGATACCGGTAATCCTGCAGGGTTGTCCATAAATAAGTAAGAGTACGAGGGGGTGGAGATCTCTTCTGAATAGCACGTTGCGAGCCATCCCAGATATGCTCAATAATTTTCATGTATGGGGAGTTTAGTGGAAGTTTTTAAACTGAGAAGAGTGTTCGTGGAGCCACTCTCTAGCAATTCTGGACGTGCTGGGTGTCGCATTGTCCTGCTGAAATTGCCAAAGTCCGTCGGAATGCACGATGGGCATGAATGGATTCAGGAGATCAAACAGGATGCTTACATATGTGTCACCTGTCAGAATCGTATCTAGACGTAACAGGAGTCCCGTATCACTCCAGTTGCGCACGCCCTACACCATTACAGAGCCTCCACCAGCTTGAAAAGTGCCCCTGCTGACTTGCAGGGTCATGGATTCATGAGGTTTTCTCCGTACCCGTACCCGTTCATCCACTCTATACAATTTGAAACGAGACTCGTCCGACCAGGCAACATGTTTCCATTCATCGACAGTCAAATGTCGCTGTTGACGGGCCCAGGCGGGGCGCAAAGCTTAGTGTCATGTCGGCTCTGAAAGCCTACATCTCTGATGTTTCGTTGAATGGTTCGCACGCTGACACTTGTTGATAGCACAGCATTGAAATCTGCAGCAATTTGCGGAAGGGTTGAACCTCTGTCACGTTGAACGAATCTTCTCAGTCGTCGTTGATCCCGCCCGTTCTTGCAGTATTTTCTTCCGGCCGCAGCGATGTCGGAGATTTGATGTTTTACCGGATTCCTAATATTCACAACACACTCGTGAAATGGTCGTACGGAAAAATCCCCACTTCGTCGCTACCTCGGAGATGCCGTGTCCCATCGCTCGCGCGTCGATTATAACACTACATTCAAACTCATTTAAATCTTAATGACTCGCCATTTTATCAGTAGGAACCGATCTAACAACTGCGCCAGACACTTATCATCGTATATAGGCGTTGCCGACCGCTGCGTCGTATTCTGCCTATCTATGTATTTGAATAACTATACCAGTTTCTTTGGTGCTTCAGAGTAGTAAGTCGCTCCCGGCTGGAGACGGTAGCTGCAACTCTTACGAAGAGTAGTATCGCGTGCTGTGACGTAGGCCACAGGGCCCGAATTCGGCGTTGTGACGTCATGAAGCTAGACCGACCTCTCGTCCACGAACGCTTTGTCGTCCCTTGTGACGACGGCCTTAGTGCTTTAAACTAGACGTTGTGCTCAGCCATTGAGGCAGGCTTTGTTCTTTACCGATTTGCCCTTTGTGGTAATTTGTCGGAGAGTCGTTTTGCATCCAAGAGCAGGTAGTGGTACTTCAGAGCAAGCAAGTAAGCACTTACGTCGCTATTGCGTGACACCTGCCGCTGGCAGGCCAAACGGGCGACCCCGGCTCCTGGCCACAGGCAAACAGTCGTGGCCACAAGGTAGGGTGAGGAGGAGCGGGGGGGGGGGGGGGTTGGTGCGAGACGCAATTAGCCACGGGCTGGCTGGCGGCGCGGCGTGGGGTCAAACAGCAGGCAGCCGGCAGCTCGGCCAGGCAGTTAACGCGCAGATCCGCTGTCGCTGCGTGTCGCCCTGCTGTCGGTCTCTGATGCAAATAAGGCCGGCGCGCCGCTG
The DNA here is from genome assembly GCF_023898315.1 of Schistocerca nitens. Classification (NCBI taxonomy): domain Eukaryota; kingdom Metazoa; phylum Arthropoda; class Insecta; order Orthoptera; family Acrididae; genus Schistocerca; species Schistocerca nitens. Next base: position 382,149,261 of record NC_064619.1, on the reverse strand, counting down.
AAACACTTGTCTCTGCTGGACGCCAAAACAACCCGCCCCGTGTCAGGTCACGGCCGACAGCCGCGACTCATTTGCAGTTTGCGTGCTCCCTGGCCGGTCTCGCCATCTGCGCTACACATTAGAACTGGGTTTCTTCCGCTGTTCTCGTCACCTCTTGTTAAATCCCGTTCAGGCATAATTCCCGGTGAAAAACTTACCCGTCTATTAAGAGACGTATTAACACGTAGCCGTGTAGAACACGTCACGGTTCATTCTTGGCTTCTCACCTTTACTACGATCGAAACGTACCTTTCGTCCGTTCTTGAAGCCTCAGTAGCGACGAAAGAAGTGGTAGTCGCGGCTGCGGCCAGAAAACACAAACTGCACTGAGCGGAACTGCATTGTAGCAAGGCGGCAAGACGACCAAATAATGTTCACATAAAATCGTGTGAGACAGTACACACTGAGCGGCAACGGAACTTGGGGCGCAACACTACGAGGCGAAGTTGACCAACTGGCCAACCGTGGCGCGCCGTACAATGTAGCGTAGTTCCGTTGTCGCTATTGCGATATAGCACTACAAATGGTTCAAATGGCTCTGAGCACTATGAGACTTAACATCTGAGGTCATCAGTCTCCTAGAACTTAAAACTACTTAAACCTAAGGACATGACACACATCCATGCCCGAGGTAGGATTCGAACCTGCAACCATAGCGGTCGCGCGGTTCCAGAGTGAAGCGCCTAGAACCACTCGGCCACTGCGGCCGGCTGTAGCACCACACATCGTTCAAACCGTAGCTCTTTTGTCCTGATAAAAGATAGTTTTTTTTCTACCAAAATGGCTGTAGACGAGTAAAAGTTACTTGTATGTGTAAGTGTGTATCCAGAGTTAAATGACCTTCAAAATAAAGATGATTAGAATAGTACCAGAGAAATCAACATTTGGAAAGAACTCTCCATGGAAACGGGAATAAACATAACGTGCGAACACCTACATTTCTTTGTGGAACGTACCTTTAGGTCTTTATTTTGTTATGATTACATTATTATTACACTTTTTACTACTTATTTTTTCTTCGACGAGATCAGATGTAGGTTTGCCCGACCTAAACCACCTTGCTGGAAGTTGAAGTAGTCTTTGAATGTGTCCCATAACTGGAAAGTTTTCTTTACAAAATTACCTCCTGTATAAGGAAGGTATCGTAATGGTATCTCTTCGTATCTTTATTATCAAAGAACACTTTCTCGTGTCTGACATTACTGTGCGAGACACAAGTGGCACGAATGACGTTCTGTAAATGTTCGATATTGAGAGAAATCTTCCGACAGTAAATCCTAAATTTTTCACACCAGAAGCGTTTTATGAAACACCGGATTCTGCTATGTGTGTAACAGTACACTTTTGTCGATTCGTTATCTGATTGTGTATTAGGATAAGGCCCCATCAAATAGCTTTTTAACGCAAATGCTTCGTTTCCAGCAATCACTCTCGTGACCGGTAACTCATTTGTGCATGGTATATTCTAAGTATTTGTTTTCAGTTTTGTTGCTAAATCTGTCCGTGAAAAGTTCCGCGCTGCACTATTTTTCCAATGTCACCGAAGTTTACACATACAAAATTTATAGTCTTCTTGCTCACATAACAAAAAATTTACTATCACATACATTTCACTTTCTTCAGTTTTCCTCTGACGTTCCCGAACGACTTGCGTACAAAATTTGCTACGTATTGCCGGCCCACTGCAGTTCGAATGCCGTATACTAAACAAAGCCTCGTCATGTTACGATGCTCTGCTGCTGTGCAGTTCTGCTCGATGCGGTCTTTTATGCAAGAGAGGTTAACCGCAGTGCCAGCCGCTGCTGCTTCAGCTGTCACCCTGTCAAGCGGCCGAACCCGCAGTACAAGTGCCCGGACGTGTAGAGCTATTCTCGAGGCGATAGATGATTTGGAAACGTCACACACGACGGAGAGATTGAGGTCTGTTTGCCTAGCGTAATTTCGTTTAATATTTTGTTACAAGTAATAAATTTTCTGCATAAACGTTTCGGACGAAGACAATCTCCTCTTCGTAATAGCGCTACGAAACGAAAGTAATGAATAATAGAGCATGTTGGTAGCATGACAGCAACATAAAGAAAGAAAGGTTAGGAGAATCCCATTGCCTGTGTACTGAGTTTGCGTTTCATGAAGATAGTTTTTTCAACAGCATTATCTCGTATCACCACAATGTGTTGAGGATACGACATTGTTGTGATATAACAGGCGGGGCAGTGAAACGGACGATTTGGCAACCTTGGAAATGGCGTGTTGTGTTGGTAATTAGAAAGCAGGAATGGTACTATCTGGACGACAAATGTTTCCCATTGAACCAGATATCGATGTTCAGCCGAGATGACGTGGACCGGTGAACAACGCTCTGTTGACGTGAAGGCGTTTTACGAAAACAACGCAGCTACGTGGCCGAGCAGCGTGTTATTTCGTGCTGATTACAATGTTTCACGCCATGTCCCAGTCCCGTCGGCACACGCAGTCACAGTGTGGGTACAGAACTTCGAGAAAAGTGGTGATTCGGTGCGAAATATGTGTGGAAGTGCAAAACGAGTGTGCACAGCGCATACTGTTGCAAGAGTGGAAGATGCTTGTAGCCTAAGAGCCAGGTGTTCAGCACGCAAGCATGTGCTGCAGTTTGACATATCAGATAGCAGTGCACGGCAGATAATTCAGGTGTAATTGCAATACTAGACACACAAAATTCAGATAGTGCTAAAACTGAATGCGGTCGACTTCCGAAGAGAATAAACTTTTCCCGTGAATCGTTGGAACTCATGACTGCCAACCCAGGCATGTACGACAATCTGATCATGAGTAACGAGGCCGTGTTTTCTGTGTCAGGTTTCGTCAGCAATCAATTTTGAGATACTGGTCATGTGAAAATCCTAGTATGCTTCTTACTTCACAGTAAGAAAGTGGTGGTGAGTTGCGGATATCATCGTTTGGAATCATAGGTCTCACTTATTTGGATACAATAGCGGCTATGCTGTTACTGTGAATACGGACGTTATGTTCACATATTGAAGCATTTCCTAGTGCGACAGGTTGGTAGTCTTCCTGTAACTGCAAACACACTCTTCCAAGAAGACGGAGCACATGCCATACTTGCGGCACTCCATTTAAACGCAAAACATATTTCCTTTTCATCTCATCAAGAACGAAGACATTTCCTGATGTGACCCACCACACACCATCGACGAATTGAAGGATCAAATGCAGGAAGTTCCATTCCTGAAAGATGTGATGTCTAACTTCCGTAAAAGACTTGGTACGTGTGTGAAGGAAAATAGCGGGCACCTACGTGATGTCGTTTTGAAGTGATATGCATTTTAAATTAGAAGCACTGTAAATTCCAGTTTCAATTCTTTTATATCGCTGTAAATACATTTGTATCAGCTGTGGAGGTTTCACTGCCGAACCTGTTACTAAAGTTCCCGTTAAATATGAACTTTTATTTCACTACAGAATCGTTTAGTATTCAGCACTCATCCTGTGAAATTTATAAATCAATCTCACTTATTTTTATTTTCTATATTATTTATTATATTTATATATTACTTATATATACTTACATATAACATTATACATTTATATATTATTCTATATATTATGCATTATACTTATAGCATGGAACAGTGGTTCTACATTTCGTAATTGCTCCAGTTGTGCAGTCTCGCCGTAGCTTCCGCATGGTTTATGCAGGCACACAGGAATATTAAAAAATTCGTTTCAGCATTTCTGGATTTTCTTAAATTCGTGTTATTTAATTCTAGTTTCAATGGTTTGTCTAAAGCATTTACTGCGAACTCTTTCTTTCGATGAAGCGACAGTCGACTTCCTACCCCAACGTTATTCATTTCGACGTTATACTCCTCCTCGTGCTATATTATCTTCGACGGGAAATTAAACTCTGACCTTACCTCGTTCTCAGAGAACTTACTGCGTTATCTGCTCGATCACTGATACATCTACAGTATATTAACGGGTCTTTCACGTTTTTCTGAAGTGTCCCTACTACACAGCGCTTCGATGCCTTATTACACTCGTGTACTGCGATACAGAGCGAACTTAAAATCTTTCGCCGATTACAAAAATTTATTTTATACTGGTGTGCTAGATAAAGCTAAGCGATTTGTTGCAAACGGTATCTTAACTAATATAGTTTCTGCACGTGTTCTGACGCCTCAGTTTCAGGAATTTCATTCACAGGCAATGTTTCAACAAAAGTTGCACCGCCAAATTGGGGGTTATTTGTTCGCCACTTCTTGGATGAAACCTTTCTAGACTGACGGATCAGTGGAGAATGTCCAACATCACTGCCCCTGGTTGGCCAGATAAAGCCATTCTTGGCTTTTTTGTGTGAGGATAAAGTGTTCCGTTCGTCAGTTCCTGATGTGCAAACCTTTATGGCACTAACACGAGACTCTGTAGAGGCGGCGACCGAAGAAATGTTGACAAACAATTGAGGGTTTATATTTTTAATTGGGGGTTATTTTTCGCCACTTCTTGGATGAAACCTTTCTAGACTGACGGATCAGTGGAGAATGTCCAACATCACTGCCCCTGGTTGGCCAGATAAAGCCATTCTTGGCTTTTTTGTGTGAGGATAAAGTGTTCCGTTCGTCAGTTCCTGATGTGCAAACCGTTACGGCACGAACACGAGACTCTGTAGAGGCGGCGACCGAAGAAATGTTGACAAACAATTGAGAGATATTCAGTAACGCCTCGACATTCTGCTGGGAACAAACGGAAAACATGTCGAAGTGTTCCCATAAAAAACATAATGAGTTATGCTAACATAAGCAACAAACCGCATGCCAGTATCCTCTAGTTGCTTAGTTGCTATGTGACAATAACAACAGCATTTAATTTCATCCATGGCTTGTATTCACTTAAGCAGTAGTCCAGTAGCTTTTATATTTATATCGCTAGTCATATTTGATGCAGGCTCATGTAAAATTATTATTTTTTTTTGTTTATAGCCCACACTGCACGAAATTTTTTATACCTGATATACTGCTTCTGACAGATAAACAACCAGGTGAAAAAGATAAATATACTCCTTTTTAGAAAAAAAAACTGTGACAGAAAAGTGAGGGAATCACCTGTTTTAAAACCCATACCGCCTTCCTCTCCAAAAATTGGTAGCATGCGAACATATTCACTCTCTTTTAACACAGTACATTCTAAATCCTTTCATCCAGTCACTCTTTGTAATTAAACCTTCATACTAAACATCTCCCTCTTAGTACCAGTCTGTATATACACTGAAAAGCCAAAGAAGTAGGTACACCTATTTAACATCGTGTAGAGCCCCTGCGAGCACGCATAAGTGCCGCAAAACGACGTGGCACGGAAACGACTAATGCCTCAAGTAGTGGTGGAGGGAATTGACACCATGAATCCTGAAGGGCCGTCCACAGATGCGTAAGAGTACGGGGGGATGGAGATTTCTTCAGAAAAGCACGTTGGAAGCCATCCCAGATATGCTCACAAATTTTCATGTTTAGGGAGTTTCGTGGCCAGCGGAAGTGTTTAAACTCAGAAGAGTGTTCCTGAATTCGTATCTCGACGTATCAGGGGTCCCATATCACCAGCTTGAACAGTTCCCTGCTGACATGCAGAGTCCATGGATTCATGAGGTTGTCTCCGTACCCATACACGTCCGTCCTCTCGATAAAATTTGAAACGAGACTCGTCCGACCAGGCAATATCTTTCCAGTCATCAACAGTCCAATGTCGATGTTTACGGGCCAAGGTGATGCGTAAAGCTTTGTGTCGTGCAGTCATGAAGGGTACACGAGAGAGCCTTCGGCTTCGAAATACCATATCAATCATTTTCCGTTGAATGATTCGCACGCTGACACTTGCTGATGGCACAGCACTGAAATCTGCACCAGTTTGCTGAAGGATTGCACTTCTGTCATGATGAACGATTCCCTTCAATCGTCGGTGGTCCCGTTCTTGCACTATCTTTCAGTGATGTCGGAGAGATAATATTTTTCTTGAATCTTGATATTCCGGTACACGCGTGAAATGGTCGTACAGGAAAATCCCCACTTCATCGCTACCTCGGAGACGCAATGGCCCATCGCTCGTGTGCCGACTTAACACCACGTTCCAGCTCACTTAAATCTTGTAGCAGCAGTAACCGATCTAACAACTGCGCCAGACACTAGTCGTCTTATACAGGCGTTGCCACCGATCGAGGTGGCGCAATGGTTAGCACACTGGACTCGCATTCGGGAGGACGACGGTTCAATCCCGCGTCCAGCCATCCTGATTTAGGTTTACCGTGATTTCCCTAAATCGCTCCAGGCAAATGCCGGGATGGTTCCTTTGAAAGGGCATTGCCGACTTCCTTCCCGTCCTTCCCTAATCCGATGAGGCCGATGACCTCGCTGTCTGGTCTCTTTCCCTAAAGAACAACAACAGGCGTTGCCGACTGCAGCGCCGTATTCTGCCTGTTTACATATTACTGTATTTGAATACGCGTGCCTATACCAGTTTCTTTGCCGTCTCTCTCCCACTGTCTCATTTTTCTTCCATTGATTGACCATATATCCCACTGCCACCATCTCCTCACTCAATCGAACTCTTCCCTTTTGCCTTTCTTTCCCACTGCACTACCTCCACAATACTTTGGCAGCTTAAAAGTTCTGTGGGCTCCAACTTACTTTTCCAAAATACCAACTTACTTTTCCCCAATACAAACATGTTTCAAATTTCGGTGCAAATTGCAACATGTCCTACGCCTACGTTTAAAGTTCCACGGATTGTGAGCTTGAAGACCCCAAAACCTACGCACGGTCTCCACTCATCTGTAGTTTTCATCATCACATTCTTCTCTCTCTCTTTCGCCCGCATCTCGTGGTCGTGCGGTAGCGTTCTCGCTTCCCACGCCCGGGTTCCCGGGTTCGATTCCCGGCGGGGTCAGGGATTTTCTCTGCCTCGTGATGGCTGGGTGTTGTGTGCTGTCCTTAGGTTAGTTAGGTTTAAGTAGTTCTAAGTTCTAGGGGACTTATGACCACAGCAGTTGAGTCCCATAGTGCTCAGAGCCATTTGAACCATTTTTTCTCTCTCTTTCGTTCCCACTGCTTCCATCTCCACTACTATTGCTTTGGCTGCCACTGCTATTGTCTTCATCATCTCTCCTTCCCTGCCGAATTCTCTCTTCCACTAACACTGCCTCCTCTCTTCCTCTTCCTCTACCTCTGGCATTTTGTCGTCTCTCTTCCACCGCCACTGTTTCACTACAACACTCAGAACAAAAAGGAGCGAATTTGCAGAAATATATTATCACTGTGCGGCGGAGTGAGCGCTAATGTGAAACTTTCTGGCAGATTAAAACTAAGTTCTGTGCGCCCGACCCAGACTCGAGACTTCTGCGTTTCGGGGGGTGAGTGCCCTGCGCGAGTGAGCTACCCAAGCACGACTCTCGACCCGTCCTCTCAGCTTTACGCTGAGAGGCACCCACATGCCTTGCTCATACTGTGGCATCAAGCAGTCAGGCCTGCAAGATGAGTGGTCTGCCAAGCGAGTGGATTCATTCTTATTTATCGAGTAACATGAGCTCTAGTACTCACAATTAAGTTACAAATTATTCTCTTGTTTGAATATTACGCAACGGAAACGGATAACGCACATCTGACTATTAGTAATTTACACAACTCTGACTGTTCACTACGCACTGGCAATCCGACATTTTCTTTCTTACCCAACGGCCTTGATCAACACGTGGCCATCGCACTGAATATGAGTGGTGCACACATTATAAATTCTGGATATCATGACAACATACTATTCGAAGGAAAAGGCCACCAATCTTTTTCTTTTCACTATCTTTTTTATTCCGATAAATTCTATAACCTAAACACACCTTTACATTTTCTACAACACATGAGAAACTCCGCCCAGTGGGCATGGTTTTACATTGGTGATTCTCTATCGTATGGTCTCGTAATTATCTAACACTGTAGTGCACTCTCTGGATAGGATGGTGGATCTTTTGCTATATCTCACACTTCGACTCTCACACCCATCATTTCCTCCAGACAGAGCGGTACAAAATGGAACATGCATAACCCACTGCCTCTGAACCTATCTTGCTACTCTCCCAAGCAAACCACACATACTTAAATTACTTGAAATACACCACACTGGCAACATGGAATACAACACAAGGAATAGTCACAACGTTATAACCACATCACTTTCAGTTTTCCCACTTCAATTAGTATTCATCACAGTTTCACACGACACTGCCCCACTTGGTAGCTTTTCTTTCCTACTACGAACTCTGGAGGATATATGCACGTCTTCCTGTGCAATGCAAGCCAAGTGGCGTTGCTGGATAGACGGCTGACTCACCTCGCTTCTCTCTCAGAGTATTATAGTTTGAATCAAGCGTCACACGGAAACATAACTCGCAGAGTAATATTAAGAACATTTTCGTCACACACGCGAGTCCTCAACTGATACCATCGACGAGTACTTCCCTTTATCCTTTGTCTCATACACAGATTGAGACTCACACGGTACTCACCACGTGGAAGTACTCGTCTCTAATTTCAAGTCCTGCACACCCCATTTCTTAAATATTTCCAACTTATAGTACACACGCCAGTAATTCAGCTTAACTTAAGCACTCGGAAGTATTTCAACTTATTGCTACACGTGGTTTCATTGTGATCGTTGGTCACTTCCGAAGATTACTACGATCCCCTTAATATTACCTGCCTGACATTTAATTCTCCCCACAAAAGTTCCTGAAATAGAGAAATTATTATTCCAAACTACTCGTAAGTATTCCACATGCATACCATGTCTCCATTCTTTTGTCTTTACGGAGCACAACTAACACAGGTCTTACCAACAGAAGATCCAGCGCCAGAATGCTGAAACATGGCCGTTCTTCAGGTCATGCTACGCATTGGTCAGCCACATTTCAGGCGCTCAAAGCTCAGGTAAATTTCATCTCTTTGGTTCCACCAAAGGTGACCAAAGGACCGTCTCAAAGATGATCATATATTGAACATTCACTATCTGTGGTTAGCAGACGACCATACATTCATTCATTTCGCAGATCTCACCAAATTGGATGTATGGATTTATTTTGTGGGAGTGCACATGTGAGCAATAAAACAAATTAATTGTCATTCTTTCCTACACTGGTATCTGGCTTCGGTGTATTAAGTGAAATTGAGTTATTACTACAGAAAATATGTTGTTCTGACAAGAATAACGAAGAACCTTGTACCTATTTTCAATATCGGGTGGTACTGTACCCTTTCAACGCTGAAGTGAAAAAGTCATGGGATGCGGCCTAAAATCGCGTCGGACCACCACCTGCCTGGCGTAGCGCAGGAGCTTGACGTGCCGTGGACTTAACAAGTCGCTGGTCGTCTCCTGAAGAAATATCGGACCATGCTGCCTCTATAGCCGTTCATACTTGCAAAACTGTTGCCGGTGCAGGATCTTGCGCACGAACTAACCTCTCCACTTTGTCCTAGAAATGTTGGATGGGATTCATGGCCGGCCGCGGTGGTCTAGCGGTTCTAGGCGCTCAGTCCCGAACCGCGCGACTGCTACGGTCACAGGTTCGAATCCTGCCTCGGGCATGGATGTGTGTGGTGTCCTTAGGTTAGTTAGGTTTAAGTAGTTCTAAGTTCTAGGGGACTAATGACCACAGATGTTAAGTCCCATAGTGCTCAGAGCCATTTGAACCATTTTTTTGGGATTCATGTCGGGAGGTCCTGTGGCCAAATCATTTTTTCAGATTGTCCAGAACGTCCTTCAAATCAGTCTCGAAAAATTTTGAACACGAAGACCATGATTGGATGCAGATGGTTTTCACGCCGAACGCAACCATTTCCAGTAAATCATCGGTTCAATTCGACCAGAATACCCAGCTCAAACCATTACGGATCCACCACTGGCTTGCACAGTGCAACTTGGATCCATGGCTTCGTGGGGTCTGTGCCACAATCGAACTTTACCATTAGCTCTTACCAACTGAAATGTGGCTCACCTGTCCAGGCTACAGCTTCCAGTCATCTAAGATCCAACTGATCTGGTCATAAGTCCAACAAAAGTGCTGCAGGCGATGTCGTACTATTAGCAAAGGCATTCGCGTCGGTCGTCTGTTGTAGTATCCCATTAACGCCAAATTTCGCCACACTGACTTAACAGAAACGTTAGTTGTACGTCCCACATTGGTACTGCGGGTATTTCACGCTGTATTGCTTCTATGATAGCACTGACAACTCTACGCAAACACAGCTCGCCTCGAAGTGAAGGCCGTCGACCACAGCGTTGTCCGTGGTGGGAGTTAATGCCTGAAATTTGATATTCTCTGTACAGTCTTGACACTGTGGATCTCGAAATATTGAATTTCCTAACGATATCCGAACTGAAATGTCCCATGCTTATAGTTCCAACTACCATTCCGCGTTCAAAGTCTGTCAATTCTCGTCGTGCGGCCATAATCACGTCGGAAACCTTTTCACACGAATCGCTTGGGTACAAATCATAGCTCCATCAATGCACTGCCCTCTAATACGCTGTATAAGCGACACTACCGCCGTGCGTATGTGTGCTTATCTCTGTTCCATTACTTTGGTCACCTCAGTGTACTTCCGCCAGTACCTCACCTCCTACCTTCCAAACATTACAGATGCTCTTCTGCTAAACTTCCTGGACTAGCACTCCTGAAAGTAAGGATATTGCGTATATATGGCCTAGTGACTACCTGGGGGTTTTTTCAGGAAGAAATTTCCACTCTGCAGCCGAGTTTGTGCTTATATGAAATTTCCTGGAGGATTAAAACTGAATGCCAGACAGAGACTCGAACTTGGATCGTTGCCTTCCGCGGGCAAGTGCTCAGCCCACTGAGCATGGGTACCGAGTAGAACCTGGGTCCGGCACACAGTTGTAATCTGCCAGGAAGTTTCACATCAGCACATACGATACTGTTGAGTAAAAATTTCATTCTGGAGACATCCCCCAGGCTATGGCTGTGCCACGTCTCCACAATGTCCTTTCTCCTAGGGGTGCTGTTCCAGTAAGTTCCGCAGGAGAACTCATGTGAAATCTGGAATGTAGGAGTTGAGCTACTGGTGAAAGACAAACTGTGAGGATGGGTCGTGAGTCGATCTTGGGTAGTCCAGTCGATAAAGCACTTGCCCACGAAAGACAAAGAACTCGATTTCGAGTCTCGGTCCGGCACACGGTTTTAATGTGCCAGGAAGTTTCAAGCGGGAATATGTTTTATGTCAAACCTTTTTTGGTGAGGAAAGCGGAAAGAGGAAACAGGCATCTGGTTTCCCAACTTGTGTATCAGAGTCTTTTGAATAAGAACTTGTTCACCTTTTTTGTAGTCTGACAGAAGCACTTTTGCGCTGGGTGTGCTGATTATAAAACGAATTCTACAGGTCAATAAACTTTGGACTATTCGTATATTTCGACACCTTTACATTCATTTATTGTGGATACTTTTCTCAACGATCGCAGTTGACAGAAAATACGCAACTGATGACCTGTATTTTACAAAGTGTACAAATTTTATCAAAACTATTTTCTTGAATTTGTGGTGTTTCCTATCATACATTATTTTTCATAGTCATTTTAATTTCCTCTCATGAATGTTAAAATCTTTTTAGCCCATTATTTGTCACAGGCAGTATCAATTTTGGCTTTGTTGTATAGCCGTGAGTGGCCCTTTGTATAGAGACAGCGCGTCTTAGAGTTTTATTGGCAAAAAACTGCTGACTAAAACTTAGTCTAGTGACCTCAAAACTCTGGTGATGAACCTAGAACCCAAGCCATGTGTTCTCTACCTCAGCTAAAACTACAGTTATGACTCAAACCGAATGTTACTGGCATATATTAAGTGCATGAGGACTGTAGCTATCAACATCTGGATGATGTTAATGGATACTGATATCGAAAAATTTACAAGGTTCCTCAGAACGTCGCCTTAAGGAAAAATTTCGACAATATACCGTGAATAGAAATTATAGAACTGACCAACCCCAAAATAATACTTTCGCTACCCAATGATGGTTTTCCTTGTGTACCTGGATAGCGGATACAGATTTTCGAAACGCGAAATGGCGTTTCCAGATTAATGTCTAGAAATTACAGTTAAAATTAGAGCAATTGTCTATGGTTAGTCACTTAAGTAATTGTAGCTCACGGCACAAAAACGGTTTAAATCGGTTTTTTGCGATTTCCTGCTTCAGAGAGGTAACTCTGGACCTCCGGGTCTTTTTAATGGGTAATGATATCGAAAAAAGTTTGGAAGTTCCCCGAGAATACCGTCTAAAGAACACAGTAAAAAATTCAACCCTCTGTCATGAACAGAAATTACAGAAGAGGCCATCCGCACAACTGGTGCTTCTGGTACACACAAATCATAATTTTTCGGCCTTTTCTCACGAACCGCCTATGGGCAAACGTTGCTTTTATATGCCGCGCATGTTCCACTCTAGACCACAACAAATGCAAAAGAACCAACTGATCTGTTCAATTTGCCTGGGCTGCAGAAAGTATGTAATGTTTCAATTTTGACCCTATATTGTAGGATAGCTACAGTATGCCTGTTCTTTCAATAGGTATATAAATGGTCACTAGGCCAAGAGCTATTCAAAACAATGTTGTGCACAGACCAATGAATTTTAAACCAAACGGAAGTTGTGTCCTGCAGACATCTTTATCGTTTCCTATGAACACAATGTAGTTATGTTTCCAACTTACAATATCATCAAGATTATTTACATTAAAATCTGGAAACTTAGTAAAAGCGGAAAGTGCCTACAATCTAGCGAAAATATGTGAAATGTCCAAATGATGGCTCGCTCGCTCTCGGCTTTTTTGCCTTCTATTGCAAACATGTTAATTTTAACTGTTCAATTTATGTAAATTCGCCAGTAACAGTGAGGTACAGAGGAGTAATTTGTTTAATTTCGTTATTAAATGTAATTAACCTCCATATCGACTTAGCTATTCCGCAAATGATAGATATGAACAAATGAGTCATTAGCAATTCAAGTAAACAAGCAATAGTAAATAGTCACTTTTCACATGTGAACAAATAAAGCATATTATTTACGCCAAATATAATTATCTACGCAATTAATTAACTAGGTCTGTGTAGTCATCAAATCATAAATCGATGGACACGTTATAGTGAAATTCAAACCTCACCGACTTATCTCGGAACTTGCACTTCTCTTGGAGGAATGCTTTACCACTTACATTTGCTGTTTGCTTACTTAACACTTACCAGTGAGCACTTGTCATCTCCAAATCATTCGACGTTTCACAGAAATTAAAGAAGTGAGCCACCTCTCTGAAGCAACCTCATCATCCGTATACATTGTCATTAAAACTTGGTGACCCAGTGATTCAGGCACTGTTTTCTGATTCAAGAGAAATCTCGCTTCGGCTGTACACATGCAGATTCTTCATGATTCCTCTAACTCACTTAAAGTGACCTATTCCGTTCTAAAAAGTGACGGACTACCATGGCCAACGTTATCCATTCCGAGCTTTGCACTCTGTTCATCGTTATATTCTCGTTGGCAGCAGATTAAACCCTAACTTTCCCTATTACTCTGGCGTTATCTGCTTAATCACACCGATTAAATATCAACGAACTTATGTCACTTTTCGGAATTACACTCGATTACCCTTCGCTGCGATGCCTCATTATAATCAAATTCTCGGATAAATTTTGTTCAGTCACAGTCGCTCTAATCAGTCATAAGTTACGCTATACTGCGTTAATGTACTTTGCCTTGTGTCAATAATAATTGCATTCCTCCTTTTTTCTGTTGCAACCTATAGCTTCTATTGGCTAAAACATTTGTCTGGCAGTATTTGTACACTTATCACTAGCTGGGACTTTAAGTTGCTATTTGAGTTGCGGCTTTCAGTGTACTATAAATTCAACATAAAACTTATCCCCTTTCTTTAGAATGAATAAGCCACACAGAAGATAATACTATGCTGTGTGACTATTCTCAGTTATAGTGCGTCACACACACACACACACACACACACACACACTGGAATATTTTTTAGTATCTGAAAGTAGTTCACCATTGATTACTGGCTGACTTACTCTTTACTGATTCCAAGCTCGAAACCGACAAACAACAATTTTCACTCGATCATCAGGATATATAAGCAAGATCATCTATTCAATTTTTCACAACTTTATAATATTTCGTTATTGTCACCTGGATATGCTACGCTGTGACAAATCATAGTATCAAAACGGCGAAGTAGTTTCTCTCCTGAAGATCTCAAGGCAAACTTACCTTCTTGATTAGAAAATAATCCAGCAACCCAAAAGAATGTTTACTAGCTGCATAATTACTATCAGCGGAAGTGTTTCTCATTGAACTATCGATTGAATCAAAAGCACAAGAATATTGATTTACTTATGTCCATACGAAGCATGGGTGCAAAGCTTGATTTCTCTTCACTACTACCATCTTGCAAACTTTTTACCTCACGTAATAAAAGTGATGAAACGAATGAATTTCAAAAGAGTTGAGATTTGATTTAATCGGGGCAGTCTGGGAAAAACGAATCAGACGGAAAAGAATTGAGTAAATTGTTTATAACTTCCAAATCAACCCTCATAACTGTTAAAATTGAAACGTCCCCTAAGAAAAATTGTACAAGACTGTGCTTAAACTGACACACAATATTTTTAGCGCAACGGAATCTGACTTTTAATAATCCCTACAAAAGAATGGCCCTGACTAACATTAAACTATACCTTTCACAAATCACTTACCTCACAAAAATCTTCATTACTCAAGCTACTGCAATACAGCGAGCGCCACTACTGCCAGCTAAATAAAAGATTCAAACTACTGAAGGCACTAACTACTGATAGGCATAGTTAGCAAATGAAACATTTTGATAGAGAAAAAACAATGTATTTACCTTGATATTGTTCAAAAGTCATATTACATATATCAGTTCATGACATCCAGTCTTACAAAATTACTGTCTCTATCCAGATCATCCGCTCTCACAACTCCGCCATCTCTCTCCCCACATCCACCACTGCTGGCGGCTCACCTCCAACTGCGCAACGCTACGCTAACATCCAGCTGCCCAACACTACAATGGCAGGCAACAATGCAAACTAGCCACAGACTGCACACAGCACAGCCAGTTATTTTCATACAGAGCGCCACGTGGCGTTACCAATAAGAAAACCTAAACAGCCTACTTACAAGCCTACTTACAAAATATATATCCCGTAGTGTGACAAGACGTGTGTGACGGGAGACACACTGGTGGCCAAACCATTACACAGCGTGTTGTTGTGGTGTTCAGTCCAAAGACTGGTTTCATGCAGGTCTTCATGCTACTGTATCCTGTGCAAGCCTCATCATCTCCGAATAACTACTGTAACGTACCACCTTCTGAATATGCTTACTGTATTCATCTCTTGGTTCCCCCTCCACGTTTTTCATTTTTATTTCGCAGCCCCCACCCCCAACGCTTCCCTCCGGTACTAAATTGGTGGATTACCAATTGACGCCTCAGAATGGGGCGTACAGACCGATCCCTTCTTCTCTTCAGTTTATGCCACAAATTTCTCTTCTCCCCAAAACTATTCAACACCTCTTCGTTAGTTACGTGATCCACCTCCTAATTTCAGCATTCTTCTGTACCACCACACTTCAAGAGCTTCTATTCTCCTCTTGTCTAAACTCTTTATCGTCCATGTTTCACTTCCATATATGGGTACACTCCACGCAAATACTTTCAGAAAAGTTTTCCTGATGCTTAGATCTGTACTGGATGTTAACAAATTTATCTTCTTCAGAAACGCTTTACTTGCTATTGTCAGTCAACATTTTATATTCTCTCTACTTCGACCATCATCACTTATTTTACTACCCAAATGGCAAAGTCATCTACTACTTAAAGTGTCTCATTTCCTAATCTGATTCCCTCAGCATCACCTGATTTAATTCGATTACATTCCATTATCCTCGTTCAGGTATTGTTGATGTTCATCTTATATCCACCTTTCAGGACACTATTCATTCCGTTCAACTGCTCTTCCAAGTCGTTCGCCGTCTCTGAGAGAATTACAGTGTCATTTACAAACCTCAAAACTTTTATTTCTTCTCTCTCAATCTTAATTCCTATTCCAAATTTTCTTTCTTTTCCTTTACTGCTTGCTTAATATACAGGCTGAATAACGTCGGAGATTACAAGCCTGTCTGATTTCCTTCTCAACCACTGTTTCCCTATCACGCCCCTCGATTCTGATAACTTCCACCTGGTTCCTGTATAAGCTGTAAATAGCCCTTCACTCCCTGTATTGTATCACTGAAAGAGAATAGTCTAGTCACATTGTCAAAAGCTTTCTCTGAGCCTACAAATGCTCTAAACGTATGTTTGCCTTTCCTTAACCTATCTTCTGTGAGAAGTCGTAGGGTGAGTATTGCCTTGCGTGTTCCTAAGCTTCTCTGGAATCCAAAGTGATCTTCTCCGAGGTCGGCTTCTACCAGTTTTTACATTCTTCTGTAAAGAATTTGTGTTAGTATTCATGACAGGAGCAAATATAAAAATTTACCTAATGGTGACTTATCAAATTGATAGTTCGGTAATTTTCACACTTATCAGCACCTGCTTTCTTTGGAATTGGAATTATTGTAGACTTCTTGAAGTCTGAGGGTATGGAAGAGTTCTGTCATGGCTAGCTCTCCCAAAGTTATCAGCAGTTCTAACAGAATGTTGTCTATTCCCGGAGCGCTGTTTCGATTTCGGTCTTTCAGTTTTGTGTCAAATTCTTCACGCACTATCATATTTCCCATCTCATCTTCATCTATGTCCTCTGCCATTTTCATAATATTGCCCTCAAGTACACCTCCATAGAACAGACGCTGTGTATACATCCTTCCTACTTTCTGTTTTTCCTTCATAGCTTGGTATTGGATTTCTTTCTGAGCTCTTGATATTCATACAGGAGGTTCTCTTTTCTCCAAATGTCTTTTTAATTTTCCTGTAGGTGGCATTCCCAAGGTGATATATGGCTCTACATCCTCACATTTGTCCTGTAGCCATTTCTGCTTAGCCATTTCGGACTTCCTGTCAATCTCATTTTCTTGAAGTTTGTATTTCCTTTCGCCTGCTTCAGTTGGCACATTTTTATATTTGCTCCTGCCATTAATTACATTCAATTTCTCTTGTGTTACCCTAGGATTTCTTTTTACCTACTTCATCCTCTGCTGCCTAAGCTACATTTTCCCCGGTTCTTGTCAATTGTTCCCCAGTGCTCCCTCTAAAACTCACTACAGCCTCTGGTTTGCCTGTAGCAAAAAGATATTGCCAAACTTTCAGGGAAATGAAATTTTGTCACATGGACATGGGTACGGAAACGCTTTACTTCTAGTTTAATCATTTGTAATACACAGAAACAGAACGTACGAGCATTAAAAGAAACGTTTTCTCACATAAAATGTTCAAAATACCCTCTTAGTCACGTTTTGTGAGAATGTACGGTCGGTTGTTATTCTTAGGTTCACCGCCAGTGTTTGTTGTTCTGGTCGAACAAAGGTAGTGTTGACATGTGACACATTATTGCTTGTGTTGATATGCGACTAACTTAAATGCTCTGCTAGCATCAGGCACAGCAAGATAATTCGTAGTATTCACCATTTCAATTCTTACGACTTATCGGCTAAGTTAACAACAGAAGCACCGCGATACAGTTTGACTTTTCGTTTTATCAGTACTTTCTTCTCAGACAACTGCATATCATGTGTCCCTAAAGAACTGCTTAACAGCAACGTAACTTGTCAACGAACATTCACAGGGAACACTCTAGAAAGAATGTGTAATATTAAAAAGCATGGTCTCGCTGAGCCAATAGAACAGTTCGCGTAAATTCACAAGAGTGAAAACATGGTATACTCCCACATTGTTGACACAGCATCAGTTACCTCATACACTGTTGATATCAGTGATTGTTGTTACCTATACTAGATGAAGGCAAAGTAAATTATAATATACATTGCACGCGGATTACAACCTTTATTTGTATAAATCTGGAGCAGGCAAATGATTCTCGCTCTTTTAAATGGCATTACCTCACTATACAGGTACCACCGCCCCCCTGAAACCTTCTGTTCGGACGGAGATTTTTAACTTATCCCTTCGAATGTCGGAGTCGCAAGCATTCCTGCAGTTTGTCCAGTTTCTCTCGGTAAGAAAACGAACCTCTTCTGTTATAGACAAATTAACGGAAAAACTTCTGAGGACTGGTCAGAAGTTGTGGACATTTGTACATCGGTTTGCTCTCTGCATTGCTTTTCCAGGTTACTCTTTCATCCTCATCCTGTCAAAGACGAAGCTGGACCAAAGAGAATCTGATGGGAAATACGCAATACCCCCGACACAATTTCAGTGTTCTTGTGGAACTACAGCCTTCAGCTTCCTGCAACAGTTTTCAGAGTTCAACAGAAAACATGTTGTTGCGAACGTATGACATGAAAAGCATACAAAGTCGTATGTGACTCAATTGATGCAACGTATCGCGATCTTTTTCTGTATACTACCACACCAACAACCTTTAGGGGCACATCATTAAGGTTTGCTGTCAACGTAACAGGCTCTTTTGAATGTCTGAAAGGACATTTTCTCTGCGCAGATCCTCGGAAGACATCATTACCAGCAGTACAGTGTGACTTGTGGCGCTACATATTTAACGCAGAAATTCACTATCGAAAGAAAACTGAAGTAACAGAATTCTATTGCAAAATGGACTCGCGGAAGTAAATACGCATGTTCCTAATGAATTACCGAAAGAAAGCGAAACTAACACGTTTTTATTGCAAAGAAGCGAAGCTTATAGTGGATTCGCCGAAGTAAATACGTACGGAGTTAGTGACATATGGAACAAAAATAGGCCCTAAAGCCGAAGTTCTCTTTGTCAAATAGGGTATAAAACCGACTCCTACGTCTTGTTGCGTGTTAATCAACAAGCAGTATACGTACAACTATGCTAATGGGTAGCTGGAGAGTGCGCTGTTAACTAGGCAGCCTGTTGAATCCAATTCAGTGAATAGAGACATAACAGGCTACCAGGCGGTCTCTGGCGTGCGTAAGAGCGCTAAAGTATGTGTGGTACGGCCACTACCAGCTAGCACAGCACAGCTCGCCTCCCAGTGGTCAATTAGCGTTCACAATCGCTCTATTACATACCTCCCGTGGTTTAAAGGCTGGAACTGGGACAGCGTTACCACAGTGGCTGGGGTTTCCGCGTAATATTAGAGAGTCTACAATTGTCGTCACCGTCACCACAACATATTTATTACAAACAGAAATAATACGACAGCGTTTTCTCTTTCTAGCACTGCCGAACGACGTCATCCAGTGATCGCGAAATCAGAATAGAATGGTAGGAAGAAAAATTAGATGTTAAGGTCGTAAGAGTTGCTTGGGAAGCGTTGGAAAGGTTCAAATGGCTCAGAGCACTATGCGACTTAACTTCTGAGGTCATCAGTCGCCTAGAACATAGAACTAATTAAACCTATCTAACCTAATGACATCACACACATCCATGTCCGAGGCAGGATTCGAACCTGCGACCGTAGCGGTCGCTCGGTTCCAGACTGTAGAGCCTAGAACCGCACGGCCACTCCGGCCGCCCGTGGGAAAGGAATTTTGCCGTGTACATTTCAGAGAATCCTACCTCGTATTTGCCTCGATTAAGTAAAAAGAAAAAAATCTGTTTGGTTGGACGGGCGTATGAACCTCTGTGTACCCGACTTCGGGTCCAGTGCCGTCGTAGCTGTCCCGTCATGCCCTCTACCTCAAATGCTATCTAGCGACTCGATTAGCAAGGTTTTAAGAAAGGCAGATGACCTGAATCTCTTTTGCAAGGGGCGGTGTCACCGCGACTTCGCAACTCACGTAATTCACGTTGTATTTTCGCAACTGGAACGGATTTGCTATAGAAAGGGATACAGCATAATATTTGACAATTTTCAAACCGTGAACAAAATTATAGGACATAATAAAGAGTATGCAATGTTGAAAGGATACAGTACCGCCCGACATTGAAAATAGGTTGAACATTCTTCGTTATTCCTGTCATAACAACACATTTTTGTAATAATAACTCAATTACACTTAATACACCGTAGCCGGATACCAGTGTAGGAAAGAATGACAATTTATTTATTTAATTGATCACATGTGCACTCCCACAAAATAAATCCCTACATACAATTTGGTGAGATCTGCGAAATGAATGAATGTATGGTCGTTTGCTAACCACAGATAGTGAATGTGCAATATATGATCATCTTTGAGACGGTCCTTTGGTCACCTTTGGTGGAACCAAAGAGATGAAATTTACCTGAGCTTTGAGCGCCTGAAATGTGGCTGACCAATGCGTAGCATGACCTGAAGAACGGCCATGTTTCAGCATTCTGGCGCTGGATCTTCTGTTGGTAAGCCCTGTGTTAGTTGTGCTCCGTAAAGACAAAAGAATGGAGACATGGTATGCATGTGGAATACTTAAGAGTAGTTTGGAATAATAATTTCTCTATTTCAGGAACTTTTGTGGGGAGAATTAAATGTCAGGCAGGTAATATTAAGGGGATCGTAGTAATCTTGGGAAGTGACCAACGGTCACAATGAAACCACGTGTAGCAATAAGTTGAAATACTTCCGAGTGCTTAAGTTAAGCTGAATTACTGGCGTGTGTACTATAAGTTGGAAATATTTAAGAAATGGCGTGAGCAGGACTTGAAATTAGAGACGAGTACTTCCACGTGGTGAGTACTGTGTGAGTCTCAATCTGTTTATGAAACAAAGGATAAAGAGAAGTACTCGTCCATGGTATCAGTTGAGGATTCGCGTCTGTGATGAATAGGTTCTTAATATTACTTTGCGTGTTATGTTTCCGTGTGACGCTTGATTCAAACTATAATACTCTGAGAGAGAAGCAAGGTGAGTCAGCCGTCTATCCAGCAATGCCACTTGGCTTGCATTGCATAGGAAGACGTGCTTATATCCTCCAGAGTTCCTAGTAGGACATAAAAGTCACGAAGTGGGGCAGTGTCGTGTGAAACTGGGATAAATACTAATTGAAGTGGGAAAACTGAAAGTGATGTGATTATAACGTTGTGACTATTCTTTGTATTGTATGTTGCCAGTGTGATGTATTTCATGAAATTTAAGTATGTGTGGTTGGCATGGGAGAGTAACAAGTTTCAGAGGCAGTGGGTTTTTGTACCACTCGGTCTGGAGGAAATTTTCGTGATGATGGGTGTGAGAGTCGAAGTGTGAGATATAGCAAAAGATCCACCATCCTATCCGGAGAGTGCACTGTAGCGTTAAATAATTACGAGACCGTAAGATAGAGAATCACCAATGTAAAGCCATGCCCACTGGGCGGAATTTCTCATATGTTATTGTTGTAGGTTATAGAAATTGTGTGTTTAGGTTATAGAATTTATCGGAATAAATAAGATTGTGAAAAGAAAAAGATTGGTGGCCTTTTCCTTCGAATAGTATGTTGTGATGATGCCCAGGATTTATAATGTGTGCGCTATTCATATTCAGTGCGATGGCCACGTGTTGATCAAAGCCTATAAATAAGAATGAAAATGTGGTATTGCCAGTACGTAGTGAACAGTCAGAGTTGTGTAAATTACTAATAGTCAGATGTGCGTTTCCGTTGCGTAATATTCAAACAGGAGAATAACTTTTAACTTAATTGTGAGTACTAGAGTTCATGTTACTCGATAAATAAGAATGAGTCCACTCATCTTGTAGGCCTGACTGCTTGATGCCACAGTATGAGCATGTGGGTGCCTCTCAATGTGACTTTCTTATAGGATTCACAAGTTTAGAGAAGGCTGTATTTTTAGGGTTGTTGGTTGAAACAATATTAGTTTTCTGAAGTAGATATTCTTCAATTAGATGTTCGATTCCCCGCCGGGTTGGGGATTTTCTCAGCGCGAGGACTGGGTGTTTGTGTTGTCCTCATCATATCACCATCATCATCATCATCATTTGTGATAGTGGCTAGATTTGACTGCGTAAAAAATTTGAGTGTGAAAAAATTGTGACTTCGTGCGGACGCTGGTGACCGTGCAGTTGATCGCTCCATAAACCAAACATCATCATCATCTTCATTCAGATCTCTTTAGTATATGCGAAAAATTCAGGTTTCAGGGGGAGAAAAGCGTATATGAATATAATTATTCTTAGCAATCATATAAGAAGATTTAAGATTACAGAGTTCGGGAAACTTCAATCGATCTGTTCTTAATCAACTTCAGTTTGTTTGTGGCTTTATAGTTTCGCTCGAGTGGGGCAACTAACGGAGAAAATACAGCCAGATTTAGCGTATGGTCGGCCACTGTGGCCGAGCGGTTCTAGGCACTTCAGTCCGGAACCACTCAGCTGCTACGGTCGCAGGTTCGAATCCTGCCTTGGGCACGGATGTGTGTGATGTCCTTAGGTTAGTTAGGTTTAAGTAGTTCTAAGTCTAGGGGACTGATGACCTCAGATGTTAAGTCCCATATTGCTTAGAGCCATTTGAACAATGTGAAATGTCTGGATTTTGCCCATGAGGCTGACTGGCTGAAAGACATGAACGTTGAGAATTTAGTGGAGTCGTCTGGAGCTCACTAGGTAAAGGGGTAAACCAGGAAACCTCAAGCGCATACGAGAAAGTCGTATGCTCTTCTTGAAAGTATTTATCCTTTCCAAAATTGGGAGGTAGATGTTATTCATGATCAAGGTAACTGATATAGTACAAGCATTCCTAAATGGATTCCCGTGCATGGGAGAGGAACTGTACTAAGGCACATATCGAACTTTTTGGAGAGCCTACATGAGAAGAATCCTTGTATTAGATTGCTGAACAAGTGAGTAACATGGAGGTCCTGGTCAGATAAAGAGAAGGATTTGCTACAGTTAACTGAAGCCAATAAATTACAGTTGGTGCAGTGTTCATACGGCTTTCGCCTATGGATTTGGAACCATTTCCATTTATGTTGTTGTACGGATTGCCGGCGAAAGTCGCTAGAAGCCAGTGGGACGTTGTATGGACTGTAAGTGGGGGCACTTTCCGGTTCAATGTTCGAATCTTGGAACCCCTCAGAAAGTGTTAAATATCAGTAGGGCTTCGGAATGGGTGAAAGCAAGGCAGGCAAAACTTATCTACACTGAGTTATTAGTGTATCATTGCAGAGGGTTGATACTGGTCTGCCAGCAGAAGTTTCCAAGTTGATCAGCGGAGCCATATGTCGCAAACCGTGCTTCACGTGACACCATCGAAGGTCCAAGGAAGGACGGAAGGAACGTTTCACAGTATTATGTGATAGATAGTTATTAAAATTCCGACAGTGGAAAGATAAAACTCGAAATGTACAAGAACCAGGAGGGGACAGTAGTAATGGAAGGTCAAGAACGCAGTGCTTCGTTTATAGAGGCTGTAAAACAGGGATTTCCTCTCTCCCCCCTGCTGCTCTGGCTTAAAAAAAAACAGGTTACTATAGTCGATATAATCGTCTTGAGAGTTTCAGAAACTATATAGACATTTAAGGTAATTTCAAACATTTCGATTGGCTGTGATCCAGCAGCCGTACGATATTTAATTACGAAATTATTGTCAGTTGATCATGGTTTCGATTGCACTAGGACAATCTTCATCAGAATAAAAAGTTACGTGGAATACATGACGGTAGCGGCTGTGATACGCTGCTTTTGGCTCTAAGCGACCTTGCAGCTGTCGTTGTAGTCCATGGAGTACTTTATCTAGTTGCCAATCACGTTTTCGTACTTTCACATTTTAGATTTTATTTCTATGACGTTTCTGTTTGACGAAAGCACTTTTTCTCAGACGTTTTTAACCATGGTGTGATTACATGTATTCCATGTAACTTTTTATTCTGATGAAGATTGACCTAGTGCAATCGAAACCATGGTCAATTAACAAAAATTTTGTGGAACCGAAGTGTCTGTACATATGCCCTGTAATTATTTAAGATAGCTCTTATTTCCTGTTCCTTATCTGTTGCAAAATTTTTATTAGATTACACGTTACGATAACTCTGGATCATTTTCAGATCGAAGCAGTTGCGCCAGCAGCCCGTCTTGTCTACTCAGAACCATATATATGACGCAACTACTTAGATCTGAAGCTGATCCAGTGTGATGGAAGTATGTAATCTAACTAAAAATGTGCAACTGAGACGGAACATTAAATGCGAATTATCTTAAATTACAGGTCGCATTAACGGAAATGAATAATCTAGTGAGCACAGAAAGTTTATCGACAGCAAACCGAAGAATGAGGAAAGTAATTAAGATTAGCAAAAAGAGAGATTAGTGATAAACTTAACTCCAAAATTGGGGACCGAGAGTTACAAGAAATGAAGGAGTTGTGCTATATTGGAAGAAAAGAGAATGTATGACAGAGGAAGCGAGGAGGACGTAGAAAAGGACTAGCACGGGGAAATTGGGCAGTCCTGGTCAAAAGAAGTCTACTAATATTAAAAAATATGCTTTAATTTGAGGAAGAAATTTGTAAGAATTTACGATTGTAGCACAGCATAGTTTGGTACTGATTCATGTTCTGTGGGAAAACGGGAAATGAGGAGAATCGCAGCATTTCAGAGTTAATGCTATGCAGAGATGTTGAAAATTAGGTGGCAAGTCAGATACAAATACTGCAGGCACAAACAACATTCTCCTATCTTTAATTTTTGACATCCGTCTCATTTCAATGTCCGTATAATCTCACAGGCAGATTTCCCCACTCAGAGAAAAATCAGAGAGTAAAATGTCAGGCATAGTGAGCTTCCTTAATTACTGAAGAGCAGTAGCCCGTAATTTGGTGTTTGAGATCATCGTGAGACAAGTCAGCCATTTCTCCAAAATCCACTAAAAAGAATGTTGCACAGTATCATGTGAAGGATAATTATTAAAATTCCGACAGTGGAGAGATAATATGTAGAATATATTAGATCGAGGAGGGGAAGATGGCTTTCTTTATGACGGATGATGCCTTGGCAGGATGAGAAATCTCTGAGTAACGAAGCCATTACCTGCTTCCTATCACCCAGCAGCCTCCTGCCGTTCTGAGCAGTTGGCAGGAGGCTTACTTCTTGGCGTCGGAGGCTCACTGAGGACCAGTCATCCTGACGTCATAAAACTGCAGGACTTAGCTTGCGCAGACATTATCGGTTGAAGTTACGCCCTTTCAGAAGAAGACAATGGCTATCGCAGTTGGCCTCAGGAAGTTGCTATGTGGAGTCTCTTTACCCTGGGCAGAGAAACATAGTGACACCACCGGCCGGAGTGGCCGAGCGGTACTAGGCGCTACAGTTTGGAACCACGCGACTGCTACGGTCGCAGGTTCAAATCCTGCCTCGGGCATGGATGTGTGTTTTAAGATTGCAAGAACCATGCCCCTTACATGAAGTCATTAAAGATCACCTAACTCACGTTGAGCGAACAGTAGGGCTGAACAAAAATGACTGACAAGGCACAATGCATCATTAGAGGGTATAGTGTGGACGTATTGGAATAATTAATGTCGGGTGATGGTTTTAAACTAATTCACACGACATGAAAACTTTGTGGAATCGAGTCGATTTACTGGACGCTAGTTTACCCCAGGGAAGTATTTAGAGTTGACCGTGGCCTACTGGGGAACGGCAAAGGGAAGTGACAATAGGCAGCTTGTGGCAGTTGAAGCTCTAAGAAATCGGTAAAGCTGCGCGGCCTCCAGCCGCCTTAAGATGAGTGACAGTGAGTGGGTGGTTGACCCCCACTCGATGCTGGTGTACCGGGAAACAGACGGAGAACTTGTACGCCTGTTGATAAAAGTCCGTCGTCCCGTTTTCTGTGAAACATGCGAGAAAGCCGCGCAAAGCTACAGTGGAGCAGTCAACAGAGGTCAAAATATGTGTGTTCATGACTATAGCAACTTCACGGTGAATTCATGGACCACAGAGCCTGAAGTAAATCAGCTGAAGAGCGACAGTATGAAATACGCCGTCCTCTGATGGGAACGTAGGACCAAGGAATTTGAAGTACTCTCCTGGGAGTCAGAATTCCGGAAAAATTGGTGTTTGTGCAGATGCTAACCTTGATAGGTGGCCTGGGAGGAGCGAAATAGCAGTAGTTGAGAGGAAGGGAAATTTTGTTGGAATTTGTTCACTTCCCAGAACAGGCATTGGTCGGCGCTGGGAAGCGACGCATAATTAACGCGACTTGCGCTGCAATTGGCGTAAGTGATTTTGCTGGAGGGGAAACCGAAGCGAAGAGCGGACTGTGAGAAGTCTCCGTAGAGGTCTTCCGTTCCCAGCTTGCCTGGAGTGCTGACGTGGCATTCTTTACTCAGCAGTGAGCATCTCTGCAGTTTAGGACCTAGCAAATGGAACGATTGAGCTTGGAGATAGGAAGTTTTGGTTCAGCTATGTACTGAGCAAGATAGCTAGGAGTGAGAAGACGAGCGCAGACTTGCAGCACCACAAGGTCGGCCGATGTCTGCACAACGACACCGCTCCGCCACGCTGTATTCGGTGATATTGTGCCCGCTCCAGCCATTGATTAATTTGCTGGATCACGTCGGCAAAGTTTCTATGAGGGTTTCATGGGCCGTGTATTGTAGAATTCTTCTCACACTTCGCATTATGCCTGGGTCAGTCGATAGGAATTACTTTTGATTTATCGCGCTTTACTCCACGCAAACGCAATTTATTATCACTGCCTGTTAGGAGAGTCATGTAATGTGATAATTGAAGGTCGTGTGTTAAAATAAATCTGTGCTAATCTACTGCATCTGTTTTCAATCAAGTAGTTGAAATCCCAACTCACTTTCTTAATTAATTTTATGTTCAACATTTGCATCTGTGTTCAATAGCTGAATATAACATCCATGTGCACCCCTTTCTAATTGAAAGGTATCAATTCAGAACCAATTAATGTCAGCACTGCCACCACAGTTCAATCAGGAGTCACAGGGCCTTATTACTTTCTTTGCTTTATCCGACATTGCGGCAGTTTTGCACTCTCTGTTGATCTGTTAGTCAATTACCTGGGGTGAACACACACCAAAACCAGATAAGTGATGGGTGGGGTGATACAGTGTGATGTCCTTAGGTTAGTTAGGTTTAAATAGTTTTTAGTTCTAGGGGACTGATGATCTCTGAAGTTAAGTCCCATAGTGCTCAGAGCCATTTAAACCATAGTGACACAAATTTAGCTTGGTACGAACAGCTGCCTCGCGCAGGAGCGTTGTAGCAGCTTCCTGCAAGCTCCTTCAACATCGCCATGATGCAAGAATCAGTCGCAGCCACCCGCCATTTATCACCTCGACCGAATTCTTGTAGATGCTATGATCTCCGTGTTTTGTCCCTGAAGTTGCCGCACCCCTTCCCCCCCCCCCTCCCCCCTCTCCAACAGTACTACAGGTAGAAAATAAATGCAGTTTCTAGAATAATGCCAGATCATCCGCCAGACTGCAACCACAACCCGTTTAGTAATTTATTAACGATGCATGTTAAGTTCAGTTTTTTGCTTACGGTTTTCTGCAGTGAATTTTTGACTAGAACTGTTCGTTTGGGAAGGCTGTTCACAATAGTGTAAAAGATCCTTTTCGAAATATATCACTATTTCAATGATTACCTTTTTCGTTATGTGTTGAAACCCCTCTTGATTCCCACAGCTTCTCAGTTAATCAGTTTAGGATCCTCTTCAAGCACTGACGAATTCGACTATCGCACGCGTTACAGACTGAGACGAATGCCTTAATTAAATTTCGAACGAACAGGGCACTAGTTGGATGTACTACTCTCGCCTTATCTAAACGAAGTAATAGTGTATTGGGCAGAAAGCTATCAAATGGTTACCAACTTTAATAATGAAGCACCATTTCACTTACTCGGTGCCTGCGCCTCTACGTTCAGCACGTCCGTACCTGTCAAACGCCGAGAGGCACTTCAAGAAGGTAAGCGAGTGCAAGGCGGTACGGCTGAATGCCCAGGCGCCGACCGATATGGTACAGCGTTTGGTACTCCACTTAGCGCGGCCGACCTCAGCTCCCGACGGCGATATTTTCGCCGCAGGCGCGCCGCCTGAATGTCTAATGACCCCTCCGGGGCCACCAGGGAGCTTAGCGCGCGCCCCTCTCCTTCCCTCACTCCCTCCTACCACTCCTATCCACGGGCCTTATTTACATTCCAGGCGCTCCACCCTGCCCTGCAACACTTCGCGCTGTTATCGACTGCCGTAACGTAGCTCCCGTGTCGCGGAATACGGGACCTGGCGAACGCCGCCTCTCGCCAATCCAAACACACACACACACACACACACACACACACACACACGCAGTCGCACTCCTTCCGAGGAAACCCTCGACTGAAGTACATTTAAATCCCACTTACGAAGTCGCCAAATATACTGCTCGTTAATAGAAAAGTTTCCACAGGCTAGTGACCGACTCCGCAGCCTAGATCACCGACGGATGATGGGACGATACGCAGTGGCTGTACCACTTGATGCTCCAGCCAGTTGCGCATGTCTGTGGGGTGCCCTTCGGTGTGGTGTAGAAAATTTGGCCTTTCTTTTCATGTTACTTTAGGTATAGTGAAGGCCCATGGTTGCTGTAGAGTTCATTATGGTTAGCATTAGACAAAAACGACAGGTATAACGTTAAGAAGTGACAGCGATAGTTTCCCGAACATCTTTATCCAGAGGGTGCCAAAAGCAGAAACATTGGCCCAGTATCTACATCTACACCTACATTTATACTCCGCAAGCCACCCAACGGTGTGTGGCGGAGGGCACTTCACGAGCCACTGTCATTACCTCCCTTTCCTGTTCCAGTCGCGTATGGTTCGCGGGAAGAACGACTGCCGGAAAGACTCCGTGCGCCCTCGAATCTCTCTAATCTTACATTCGTGATCTTCAGGGTAGGTATAAGTAGGTGGAAGAGTATATTCGATACCTCATCCAGAAACGCACCCTCTCATGGATACAAATGGACCACTTTGACACTTATCCCAACGTTGCCAGGGATCAATTTAGGCAACTACTCGAGCATGAAGCTTAAGACAGAACGGAGAGCACACCGACGACGCCGAAAAGTACAAGGATGCGTCGGTAAATAAGTTACCAACGGGGAGAGAGACATCAGAGCCGCATTTACCAGCCTCAAATCTTCCTTTTTAACATATCCCCCTTCTAAGCTTAAACACTCGTCTCATCGCTCAACAAATCATTAAAAGCCTGCAACATTGAGTTCTTGTGACAGCGTTCGAATCTAAAGAGTGACCTCTCGGGACACAAGAACAATTTGGTTCCTTAAATTGATGCAACCAACAAGACAGATGTGTCTTGGGGGGTTAGCGAACTATCCCTAGTCGGGGAAACAATGTGGTATCACTGAATGACCAGATGTTCTGAGTTTTTTTTATCCTTTGATGAGTTCTTTTATACAATGGCAATGGAACAAGAATTGTCGTGAAATATAGCTCTAACCATGTACTGGACGAATTTTGCTATGGACCTTCGGCTCAAAGAAATCGCATTCTTCTGGCTTGGTACATACTCATAACCCACCTGCTATCTTGGTATGACTGCAGCTGTGTATCGACTGCCTTCCACGTGTCATGTGCTGCCACCATCTGGATACGTACAGGCTGATACATAAAACGACATCGTATTTTTGGGTTTGCGACTTATTTGTTAACATAATCTTGTGTGCTCCGCCCTACTCTACGAAGGACGATTCGCGCAACAGACTTCTTATTTGCACATCACTACAGGAGACAGTGAATTCGAATAGTTGCACCTGAAGAGATATGCATCATCTTCGAGAAAAAGAAAAAGATTTTGCGGCGTTTCTGACCACCACACATGGAACGTATATGCAAACATCTTCATTGTTTGTACTGTACTAGCCGAAAGTTATGTGACACGATAATGGTCCGTCCGTCCGAACCTTCTTGGTGCAAAAGTAAAGGAGTAGATTATATTGTGGCACGAGTTTTCAGTCTCTTGCTTCTCGTCTCTCATCATCTACAACAAAAGAACTACACTGCTGGCCACCGTAAATGCAACACCCTGAAGGAAGCATCCGAATCAAGTGAAATTTACACCGTGGGTTTGCAGCGATGAGATATGCAACTGATTAGAATTTCAGCGCAGACGCACATCACGCGCGCCTGTGGCGCCACCTCATAGCGCCATTTAAGGCTTGGCGATTTCGACGAGTGTACGTTCGGCACGTGTGTTTACCTTGTGGTTGTTTCACAAGACGATCAGTTATGCCTCGTAGACAACAGCGAACATCTTTTGATCAAGTATCCGAGTTCGACAGAGGAAGGATAGTGGCTTACCGAGATTGTGGATTATCATACAGAGAAATCGCTAGTCGTGTTAGACGAAACCAAACAACTGTAATGCGGATATGTGACCGTTGGATGCAGGAGGGTACGACGGACCGACGTGGTCGATCGCATTCACCTCGGTGCACCACTGCACGTGCTGATAGGCAAATTGTGCGCATGGCAGTGACGGATCGCTCAGTGACATCCCGAACCATAGCACAGCACATTGCGTCTGTAACGCATCATCCAGTGTCTGCGCGTACCATTCGACGCCGTTTACAGCAGAGTGGTCTGTCCGCAAGACGTCCATTGCTTCGTCTACCATTAACGCAGAACCACAGACGTCTCCGTCGCCAATGGTGTGATGACAGACGGATGTGGACGGCAGAATGGAATGACGTTGTCTTTACTGACGAGGCACGCTTCTGTCTGCGGCACCACGATGGTCGGATTCGAGTGTGGGGACACCGTGGAGAGAGGATGCTGGACAGCTGCATTATGCACCGCCACACTGGTCTTGCACCGGGTATTATGGTATGGGGCGGTATTGAATATTACTCTCGCACGCCTCTAGTACGCATTACCGGTACTTTAAATAGCCGGCGCTACATATCCGAGGTGCTGGAGCCAGTTGTCCTTCCTTACCTTCAGGGCTCGGCCACAGCCATATTTCAACAGGATAATGCGCGACCACACGTGGCACGCATTGTCCAAAGGTTCTTCGTCAATAACCAGATTGAATTGCTTCCCTGGCCGGCTCACTCTCCGGATCTTTCGCCGATAGAAAACATGTGGTCCATGGTTGCTCAACGAGTGACCCAGATTACATCCCCAGCTGCCACACCAGATGATCTTTGGCAACGTGTGGAAGCTGCTTGGGCTGCTGTACCCCAGGAACAACTCCAACGTCTCTTTGACTCAATGCCGAGAGGTGTGGCAGCGGTGATCTCCAACAATGGCGGCTACTCTGGCTACTGATTCTGGCAGGAACCACATGTCACAGACGTCTGTAAACGTAATCATTTGATACTTGGTCAACATGTTATCTACAAAATAAATTTTGTTGTGCTACCTCTTGTCTTTCTTGGTGTTGCATTTACGGTGGCCAGCAGTGTACTTTAAGCTCTACAAGCACTTAACACCATCACTCAGACTCCATAGTCGTCTGGACGTAGTATTCAGTTGAAAGGTATACCACAGGCAGTGGCATACGCTAAAATTAGGTAATATATTGGTGTGATGAAATTAGGACTATATTTTCATTTACTTTTATCACAAATGCCTGTTGTACTAACACATGATAGAGAGAGGTACCAAGCTATTAAACTGATCGGAGCAGCAGTGGATGTGAGGTGCATGGCTAGTACAGGAGACAAGTGTGTGTCGTCCCTTCTGCGGCGAATATTCTCAACCAGTCTTGTGTGATACCCTTGTCGGCTGTGGTGATTTACGTCCACAAATTTCTCAACATCGTCGCCTATCGAGGTTCATTTACACCAATTGCTACTAAAATTGCAACACCATGATAGAAAGCAAATAACAAAAATATACTTACTGTCTATGTAGAGCATTGTAGGAAGATGTAAATTTAGTACACGACTGAATCACATATAGCAGCAAGAAAGGCTCTAAACTGGTGAGACACCGACTCCATCTGCGTTCATGTAAAAATGCAGATGCGTTCCTCCATGCTACTTCAACTGTGTGCTTGAGCTAGTCATTATTCCTGGTTACCAAGCAATAGCATCTTTGAAACTTCCTGGCAGATTAAAACTTTGTGCCCGACCGAGACTCGAACTCGGGAACTTCGCCTTTCGCGGGCAAGTGCTCTACCATCTGAGCTACCGAAGCACGACTCACGCCCGGTGCTCACACCTTTACTTCTGCCAGTATCTCGTCTCCTACCTTCCAAACTTTACAGAAGCTCTTCTGCGAATCTTGCAGAACTAGCACTCCTGAAAGAAAGGATATAGCGGAGACATGGCTTAGCCACAGCCTGGGGGATGTTTCCAGAATGAGATTTTCACTCTGCAGCGGAGTGTGCGCTGATATGAAACTTCCTGGCAGATTAAAACTGTGTGCCCGACCGAGACTCGAACTCGGGACCTTTGCCTTTCGCGGGCAAGTGCTCTACCATCTGAGCTACCGAAGCACGACTCACGCCCGGTACTCACAGCTTTACTTCTGCCAGTATCTCGTCTCCTACCTTCCAAACATTACAGAAGCTCTTCTGCGAACCTTGCAGAACTAGCACTCCTGAAAGAAAGGATATAGCGGAGACATGGCTTAGCCACAGCCTGGGGGATGTTTCCAGAATGAGATTTTCACTCTGCAGCGGAGTGTGCGCTGATATGAAATTTCCTGGCAGATTAAAACTGTGTGCCCGACCGAGACTCGAACTCGGGACCTTTGCCTTTCGCGGGCAAGTGCTCTACCATCTGAGCTACCGAAGCACGACTCACGCCCGGTACTCACACCTTTACTTCTGCTAGTATCTCGTCTCCTACCTTCCAAACATTACAGAAGCTCTTCTGCGAACCTTGCAGAACTAGCACTCCTGAAAGAAAGGATATAGCGGAGACATGGCTTAACCACAGCCTAGGGGATGTTTCCAGAATGAGATTTTCACTCTGCAGCGGAGTGTGCGCTGATATGAAACTTCCTGGCAGATTAAAACTGTGTGCCCGACCGAGACTCGAACTCGGGACATTTGCCTTTGGCGGGCAAGTGCTCTACCATCTGAGCTACCGAAGCACGACTCACGCCCGGTACTCACAGCTTTACTTCTGCACTATATCCTTTCTTTCAGGAGTGCTATTTCTGCAAGGTACGCAGAAGAGCTTCTGTAAAGTTTGGCAGGTAGGAGACGAGATACTGGCAGAAGTAAAGCTGTGAGTACCGGGCGTGAGTCGTGCTTCGGTAGCTCAGATGGTAGAGCACTTGCCCGCGAAAGGCAAAGGTCCCGAGTTCGAGTCTCGGTCGGGCACACCGTTTTAATCTGCCAGGAAGTTTCATATCAGCGCACACTCCGCTGCAGAGTGAAAATATCATTCTGAATAGCATCTTTGTCTCTGCAAACCATGGCTGGATGTTTCCAATGGGTGAATGATCTGGACGCAGTACTGGTAACGTTCAAATGGTTCAAATGGCTCTGAGCACTATGGGACTTAACATCTATGGTCATCAATCCCCTAGAACTTAGAACTACTTTTGCAAAAGATATTGATTGGGCTGGGATTAATGCTCAGCTAATGGCACTATTAGTAGGTGTACCGTTCGGATTTTACGCGCAAATACTGGAAGATTTCTTTAAAATTTCTTTGTTTGAACTCGTATTGGCATGATAGGTTGGTTGTAACTTTGCTGTTGTTTAGCTTTCGGTGACTCTGCCCGTTTCTAACTGCGAGAGAAAGAAAATAAAGGTGTGCCATGTAATGTATATACACTTTGAAACTGAACATTTCCTTCATGAAAGGGGAATAAAATGTTTGTGGTGTTAGATGCCTCATGGTCCGACTTAAAGTGGTAAATGTTCAAACTGGTGTCCGTTGATCGCAATACAGACCTCTGGCGTACCACAGGGGAGTGTTATGGGACCATTTCTATTCACAATACATACAAATTACTTGTTAGATAGTGTCGGAAGTTCCATGCGGCTTTTCGCGGATGATGCTGTAGTTTACAGAGAAGTTGCAGCATTTGAAAATTGCAGGAAGATCCGTAGTGGATAGGCACTTGGTGTAGGGAGTGACGACTGACCCTTAACATAGACAAATGTACTGTGTTGCGATTATATGGATCCCTTATTGTATGATTGTATGATAGCGGAACAAACACTGGTAGCAGTTACTTCTGTAAAATATCTGGGAGTATGCGTACAGATCTATTTGAAGTGGAATGATCATATAAAATTAGTTGTTGATAAGGCGGCTGCCAGGTTGGGATTCATTGGGAGAGTCCTTAGAAAATGTAGTCCATCAACAGAGGAGATGGCTTACAAAACACTCGTTCGGCTTATACTTGAGTATTGCTCATCAGTGTGGGATCCGTACCAGGTCGGGTTGACAGATGAGATAGAGAAGATCCAAAGAAGAGCGGCGCGTTTCGTCCCAGGGTTATTTGGTAAGCGTGATAGCGTTACGGAGATGTTTAGCAAACTCAAGTGGCAGACTCTGCAAGAGAGGCGCTCTGCATCGCAATGTAGCTTGCTGTCTAGGTTTCGAGAGGGTGCGTTTCTGGATGAGGTATCGAATATATTGCTTCCCCCTACTTATACCTCCCGAGGAGATAACGAATGTAAAATTAGAGAGATTCAAGCTCGCACGGAGTCTTTTCGGCAGTCGTTCTTCCCGCGAACCATACGCGACTGGAACAGGAAAGGGAGGTAATGACAGTGGCACATAAAGTGCCCTCCACCACACACCGTTGGTTGGCTTGTGGAGTATAAATGTAGATTTAGATGTAGACAACGACTCACGGCTGAGCGACATGCCAACTTTATTGTTTCCAAAGGAAAGATCATCCAGCGTGTGTGTGGTCTCACAGCGTAAAGCGTATTCTTCAGAGTACCAAACAGAAAGAAGTCTAGAGGAGTTAAATCTGGAGATTGAGCGGGATACTCTACACTCCCATTTCGTCCTATCCATCTTGTAGGGAATGTACGATTGAGAAATGCCCTCACATCCAGGTGAAAGTGAGATGGCGCTCCATCCTGTTGAAAGTAATAATATTCATTTTCAAACACAACGCTACGACCAGGAGATATCATTTCCTACATTTCCAAGTACGAGTCGCCCTTGAAAGTGTTGTCAAATAAGTACGGCCCGACTACCCCTCTAGAAGACGGACCACATCAGACTGTTACTTCTGGTAGATTAACATACCTTTGCTTGGTTACGTACGGATTCTCCCTGGTCCAGTACATGCAATTATGGCGGTTAATTGTTCCATGAGGTTTAAACGTCGCTTCACCTGGCCAAAGAATTTGATCTTAAAAATGTTGCTCTTCTTCACATCTGTTCATGAACCACTCACAAAATTCTCTTCGCCTATCAGGATCATCCTCGTTAAGAGCATGGAGAAGGCTTGGAATGGAAGGCTCAAAGTTCCGAGACCATAAAATTCTATGAACACTGCTTCTGCATATCCCAGTCTCACGACAGCATTGCCTCACATATTTGTTTGGGAATCATGTGTACGCCTGGAATACTGCATCAACACTCTTATTGTCTGTTGAACTTGTCTTTCGTCAACTATGTCCCTTCTTCATATCGTGCACCGTTCCTTCGACTTCAAACTTATCTCTAGTTCTTGTAATTGCTACTCTTGTCGGTGGTGGTGTTTCAAATTCAACTCTCCAACGTCGGCGTTCCGCACTCACATTCTCTGTTTTCCAGTAACACTAGCACCCATTTCCGTTGCTCAAACGGTAACGCCATATTTGCCGACAATCCTGAAACAACAGAAAGCATTGTTGTTTTTCACCGCCTTCTAACTTATTACCCATAAAAATTGTATTTATGCCTCCTTAAATAAAAGACATATTCTGTTTCAAAGAGTGTATACATCATTTTGGGACATCCTGTATATCTGCCTGTGAGAATACAACATGAATTTGGCGCTGTTTTATATTCTTTTTAAAAGTGTGCACACTGTTTAAATACTGAACTTTACTGTTAATCTCTTTAATTAAATAAAGTGGTCTCTGTGTGTTAATAATCTGACTAATAATGTTGTTCATGAAAAGGTCCCCCCTGTGCCTTCATAATTTTCGAAGCAAACTGATCCTAAAAATATGTTACCTCGTAATGTAATTGCTTGGAAACGTGGTGCCTGCTGCTCTCTGTGTGCCAGCTGCAAATTTCTAACTACAGTAGCGGAGATCATGGAGCAATGCTCCAGACAACAAGTAAACTATTTTGTACACGTCGTTAAGGGACACTCTACTTTAAATATAAATCGAGGAATCGAGGAAGTGGATGGTGCTCTTAGGTAAAATATTTCTTTATCAAACTGCTTTTAAATTATCTGATATATTATCACTTGTATGAAATTCATGTTACAACATTCATTTACACTGACAAAGGGCAAGGGTGATGATAAATTCTTACTCTCAGTATGTTGGACAAATCATTAATAAACATGAAAAATACCTTGTAGCGAAAATCACTCAGTCTTTAATGAAAAATATGAAGTTCCCTGATACGGATATCTCATTCAACAATGAAGCCTAATAGTGCAACTGCAGTGCCAATGATTAAAAATTTCATTCTATATCACTAACCAAATCTTTCTCGTCTGCTTCACAATATTCAAATTCAAATCATTTACTTAAAGAGAGATTCACTTAACTTTACGTCTACATTGCCACGAGTACTCTGCTCGGCTTCTTTTCACTACTACCCTAACGATCGAACTCCTGCGCTCCTCTCTGCCAAACAGCGTTGACAAAACAAATACATCCTCGAGCGACACAAGTACTCTGACCAAAGTTTGTGCGCTGAGAATAAGCGATTCAAAATTGTCGCATGACGTTTGAGACAGCCAAAGTTTGTATAAATTCCAGAAATGCAAATAACAAACGCCCAGTAGACCTGTTTTAATACATACAAACGACACGTTTATATGGGGACTTCCTGAAATGTGTCACTTCTCTATTTCAAATTGGTACGAATCGGTTCAAATTTTGCACTGAGGAAGATAAATGCGTAAAAGCAAAACGAATCATTTTTATCAAGTAATCTGTAGCCGTCGTCGAACTGAATGTAGTACGTAAAATTGAATTCTCCGATTCAGATGAACGAGAGATGCATTCTTACAAGAAAATTGAAAACTCGCATTAAAAACCTAGATTCATTAGGATTTTACGTGCAGAACAGGTTGGTTTTTTTCTCTTTTTTTTTGTTTTGTTTTTACTGATGGGTCTAGCGGTTCTGGCGCTGCAGTCCGGAACCGCGGGACTGCTACGGTCGCAGGTTCGAATCCTGCCTCGGGCATGGGTGTGTGTGATGTCCTTAGGTTAGTTAGGTTTAAGTAGTTCTAAGTTCTAGGGGACTTATGACCTAAGATGTTCAGTTCCATAGTGCTCAGAGCCATTTTACTGATGCCACTTCTGTGTTTCCAACATGTTTCGAATTTTGTAAGAAGGTAGCTAACACATGTAATTAACGGTCGTCACAAGCTATGACAGTCTAATGTCAAAATTATTGTAGAGTAAAATTGGGGAACCGTAACGTAAATTGCTTCTATTGCAGCACAAATGAAAAAGGCGAAAAGCGAGACGTCATGTATCGTGTTACTGTAGTTGACACGATGTATTACGTTACATGGCATGGGTACTAAAAGTAAGAATTAAAAAGAGCGCAAATATTTCACGATGTGACTTACATGTCTTTGAGGTTGCAAGATAAGTCGAAGAGCTAGTTCCCTTCTGTCACATCCCTAACTCTACCAGTAAATACTGTGTCCACGGTGGTGTGTTGTACTTTCACTTCCACTTCTCTCGTCTTTCGCTCTTTCACTTCTCCATTCTTCTGCTAATGAGGCTTTAGGTTTCAGCTGTAGATGTTTAATATTATATACATGGTTAGTCATTAGTACCTCCACGGCTTTAAAAGACACCTGCCTCAAAATGGCAACACACACAAAATAATGAAACAAATCAGTTGGCAAAGTATTTCTCCAAACCACAGCGTAGTTGCAAAGCTCACCACTTGGGGGTAGGCATGTTAGCACAAACAGGCACATCATCTGCTCCGTTTCCGCATTACGACAACGACAGCACTGTTTGCTGCGTCACCCCAGCACGATTTGTGTACTCTCGACAGCTAGAGCTGCCATCTGCCGTCTGTGACTGGTTATTGCGCGTTGACGTCGAGCATAGGCGATGGTTTCATTAGTATGACTAGACTGTGTAGTAACAGAAAGCCTGACCATTCTCAAACGTAAGAGAAAATGATCGAATCAAACAGAATACCTCCCGTTTGCTCACTTCCATACACTCTGCTGCCTGTATTCAGTGCCATAGTGGCAAGTGAATTACTGACAATCGTAAGGGCACACCTCAGTTTTGCATTAAGCAAATTACGAATCTGTCGACGTTAGGAATGTTTGTTTTTATTATATCTCGTAATTAGTTCAGTGACGCAAGTACGTGTCAGTTTTTGTGACGTGTACTTTTCAAATGAGTTCGCCTCCGCAGTTGAGTGATCAGCAGTGCGGAGTGTCATGCTAAGGACCCGGCTTCGATTCCCGGTATTGCCGGGTACAGGTCACGAAAACTGACAACGGCATGGTGAGCTGTGTGCTTAACCAGTGGCCGTCTGCACCGCATCCGATAAGGCCGCTTACAGTGGACGACACGGCTGTCATCGGTGCCGATGGCCTGTGGACGGACTTTTCGCTTGTACTTGTATGTACTTCAATTTCTTCGTAGTTATACTATAGTGACGTGCTAAAGACTGCAAAAGTTGTTATACCGTATATCACGGAACCCGAGCTACTCCGAATGCAAGATGACCTACCATTGGTCAACAAGTGTTAGGCAAAAACATTTATACACTTACGAGGTTTATTTTGAGAACTTACAAGCAATTACCTTATCACAGATATCCAAAAGAGACAGTAAAAATACCAGAACATAGAAAATAAATTCAGATAGGGACCTACCTTAGTCAGATACAGATGCTACTCCTCACTTGAATGACCCACAGAATCTCCAGTGTCACTGCCACGGTCAAGGTGCATTTTTGCCCGCACTAAATTGTCTTCACTCCAGACTGATGTACTTGTTGCATCGCACTTCTTAAAGCCGTTCACAATTGTTGGCCTTGATGTGCATGTCCAGGCAGTCCGGATCCATTCCGCAGTCAGAGATATTGTCTGCTTCCTCAGCTTCCCCATAAAGGCTAGGACTTGATCACCTTGGAGTAACCAATTGCAGCTCATATGCTTCAGATGGTCTTTAAATGACTTACTCACGACCGCACTTGTTGTTAGAGTCATGCCTCCTGGAATCACGACAAGGTCTGCGATTAATTTCGTGGTTACTGCGTTCACTCCTAGTGTCAGATGCTCCTCAAAAGCGTCAAGGATCAACATCCGACGATTCTTCAGAAGAGCACCTGGCTTGGCCTCCTCCTCCTGACTGTACGGAACCAATCAATAACCAAGTCATTGGTCATCCGTTCCTTTCCGATACGCCAGGCGGCTGCGTTTTCGTTCGCAAGGTTTTACGATGAAGATGACGCATGGAAGCACACAGAACATTACGGTGAAGTGCGAGTTCTCATCGTCCCTACTGTGAACCAATACACTTTCGGCGCGTTTAACTGTTGTACTGGACCGCATGTCAACGTAAACAGAAGTCTCGTCAGCGTGTCCGGTTTGCGCTAAGAGCTAAGTATGTTTCTTTCTCACTCTTACAACGTGTCGCCGATACTCGACCGACGTCTGGACATACCATGCTGGAAGGTGCTGCGCAAGGAATGTTCAAAGTCGCAGAAGAAGCCAATTGCGTCGCACCGCCCTTGTACACCACGCAGAGCTGGCTTTAAATTGGACACCACATTCCTGTGCAAATTCACGGGTTTTGTTTCATGTGATACCACGGGGAACTGCCACTTCTTTTGGTTTGCCGTGCACATATGCCACTGTATTGTATTGTGTTGCATTGTATGGAACTTGGGTCCTAGGAACGACGGAGAGGCTTCGTCCCCTTGTAGCCCTCAGTGGTTCACAATGCCACAACAGGCTACAGGAGTCCACTCACCCCATCGCCCGCCCCACATCGAACCCACGTTTATTGTGCGTTGCGGCCTCTAGTGGAACCCCTCCCCCCCCCCCCCTTCCTGGGAACGTCCCAACCAGACGACTGTAACCCCAGTGTTTGCGTGGTAGAGTAATTATGGTGTACGCGTGTGTGGAGAAAGTGTTTGCGCAGCAATCGCCGACGTAATGAAACTGAGGCGGAATAAGGGGAACCAGCCAGCATTCGTTGAGGCAGACCCAAAACTGCCTTAAAAACGATCCACAGACTGGCCGGTACACCGGTCCGCGACACTAATCTGCAGGACGGATTCGTGCCAGGGACCGGCACGCCTTCCCGCACGGAAAGCAGTGCGTTAGACCGCACGGCCAACTCGGAGGGCACATAATCCACTATTTCCATTTCAGTACTTTCGGTCTCTGTGGTTAACAGAATGCTTTGCTAGCTGACTTTGCGTTTTTGACGTCCTTTGTCCTATCGTCACCTCTTCGAAGCCACGCAATTGGTGTTTGTTTCAGCAAGCGGAATAACTGGGGCTTGGGAATTTTCCTCATCGTATCGCCTGCATCCTGCCATTGCTAAGTCACGTTGTTCCACACTACTGCCCGCTACACTAAGCAGTCTAGAATGGAATCTCCAGAGTCAAAGAACAACTGGTAAAAAAAAATGCCGCAACAAACACTGTCCAGTGCCGTACAACAATACTCAAAGCACATGCGTTCGCTAAACATTAAAGTGCTAAAGTGTCAGAGAGTAGAGTCACAGCTTAATGGGAGGTCGAGTTTCTGTTAAGTCTGGAAACGCGCGACCGCTACGGTCGCAGGTTCGAATCCTGCCTCGTGTGTGGATGTTTGTGATGTCCTTAGGTTACTTAGGTTTAAGTACTTCTAAGTTCTAGAGGACTGATGACCTCAGAAGTTAAGTCGCTTAGTGCTCAGAGCCATCTCAACCATTCTGTTAAGTAAGGAAAAGAAAATGCCGTGAATGCAAGGCAACCCCCTACCTCAGGACACGAAATTTCGGGAAAAATCCTCGTGTTGGTATTAAAACACTTAACGCACTTCATACATTACTGTTATCACTAAAATTAAAAACGTTCGCATCTTTAAATTTTAAGTTAAGTGCAGCTAAAATCGTAGGGAGGTGTGTGTGAGTGTGTGTGTGAGAGAGAGAGAGAGAGAGAGAGAGAGAGAGACTGGTATAACCAACAGTGAAAGTAGCGCAAATAAGCAACAGCAGCGAATGAAGGGAGCTTAGGTAACACCCCCATCACCAATACTACCAGCAGAGATGCGAAAATATCTTTTGAAAATCACTCTAAATCCTGGACGAACTGTGACTCCCATCCAAATCGAATCGGGAATCTGCGTCTGACAGCGACGCTTAAAACAGTTTAACAGTTTACGAGCAGTTTACTTTTATTTTCGAACTATTTTTGGTGTACTGGTAAATAAAATAGTAAAAACCAGTTGAATCAAGTTGGTACGGTTTTTTTTTTTTTTTTTTTTTTTTTTTAAATTCGCAGCCTGTAGCAAACACGAGATAATCCAAGCACACATTTACTTCCGCGAGAAGCGCGTCATTGATAACTGCTCACTTAACACACGCCGTTTCGCTGTCCATTTTAGTTAATGGCAGGGCGAGCCGAGTAAGAGATACGGCCCACCAGCCGCGCCAGTTTATGGGGCTTCTCCGCGGTCAGGTCTGCGCCGATCTCATTTCCCTGCCGAGTTCCGTGGCAGGGCGCGCGCCCCCAGCCTCCGGCGCCGACATTTCAGGGCGTTAGCTGTTGCCGCTTTTACTTGCAGTTACCTCCGGACCACTGGAGGTTCGTTTAAGCGGAAATCACGGCGTCGTGATGGCTTGAAGCCGGCGGAGATGCAAGGAAAGCGTGCGAACCATGTAAAATTCCCACAGGGCAGAGGGGGCCGTGATTCCCCGCGCTGGTGATAATACGGCGGTATAAACAGGCCGTATCGCGTAGCAGCGGCCTCTAGAAGCACCGAGACGTGCGTGGCACCTACTCTACATTTACTCTTCGTGGTCGCCGTTCTGCCTCAAAACGCGAAGATTACGTTTTATAGAGTAATGTTTGATACTTCGTCGTCAGTAACGCATCGTGGCAGAAGCTAAGTTGTTCTGCTTAACGGCCGAGATAACAAAAGTTATAAACTTAGACTGTCTTCAGCTACAAATAACGGTCTCGCCTCTTTACTTTGGACTGTTCGTCGAGTTTTTAAAGTGCGTTGTAC
The DNA here is from genome assembly GCF_023898315.1 of Schistocerca nitens. Lineage (NCBI taxonomy): Eukaryota > Metazoa > Arthropoda > Insecta > Orthoptera > Acrididae > Schistocerca > Schistocerca nitens. The sequence goes on along the minus strand of NC_064619.1, from coordinate 382,106,806 downwards.
CAGTAAAAAATACTTATACTAGGTATATTCACAATTACGATTTAATTTCACCGAATCCGCAGGATACTGCCTGCGTAAGTTCCTTTTCTACACCCATGTGAAAGTGGCGTTGCTCGTTTCCACAGCACTCTGCATTCCTCAGGTCACTGTATCATTATTTTACATACGTTTCAAATGACGTGCTATGCAGGGCGAATCACCTAAAAGTTGCACCGCAAATATTCCGATAATGGAAGAAGCATTTGATATGCGGAATCACACATTAGAACTGGGTGGGCAGCCCCCCCCACCCCCCTACTTGCAACCAGCACACAGTGTGTTACGCATTTCAAATGTGTATTTATTTACAAAAGGTACATATATTACGATGGAACAATGCCTACTGAAAGTACCACAACCAGACTAGTGTGAGCGTGTGGGTGCTATTCTGTCATTCTGTGCAACGGATTAATCTGAGATGTACCCTTTACCCTGTGGCTCCTGCAAGATGCAGTTTCCACCCCCACACTACTACAGAAGTCAGACAGACGCTCCTAACGTTCTAAAGAGAAATGCCTGAAAAACTTTCAGCAATAAATATCTTCTCGAGTCGTCCGCTGTAAGGAAATGACACAAAAATTCACAAAATTTCTTACGTAACTAGTGGGATACTTGGGTACTGGAGTAGTGCTAGTTAGTGTAAGAAAAAACATGAAACTAACGAAAATTATTGTTTATTTTGCAAAAATTCTGAGAAATCACAATGGCACTTTTAGCTATGAACTGAACAAGTTAATTCCGGGTTCTTTATGGAATGTGAAGTTACCTCTGAAGGATAGGATTCGCTAATGAAATTTCTATACAAAGTTTAAGATTGTTATTGACTTGGCAGAATGGCTGAGAGCCGCACCTACTCAACTTGAATAATTATCCGTTAGAATGTTGCGTGTGAAATGCAGTGAAGTGTACTGTTGTGGAGGAAATATGGGGCTCACAAGAGCTGTAGCGCACAATACCATAAGCTGTGAAGACTGCTGTCTGCACCGCTCGCTGCTGACAAATAAGATAACTCTCGTTCTATCTGGATTGACCTTCGCCAATCAAACTCTCCCTATGCCTTGATGAAGTCAAGGACTCCTGTTCGCCCCTGTTCTAACTATTGGCGTGGTACACCAGTCAGATAACCAGTCCACCACGATGCCACTCAAAAATTCGCTCGCATGCGTGTAACTATAGCTCTGTCCGTTCATACCACACAATAAGTGTGGCAGTCAACACAGTGAACAACGCTTAATCGCAAGGACTCAATATAGAGTCACACTCCAATTCGCTCTCGACAGAGGTGCTTTCCCAGTGAAGTACTGAGGAGAGACTTGTACCTCGCTCTTTGAGTACACGTAAGAGCGCACACGCTCTCGTTACGTGTTCTCACTCCAAGAGCGACAACGGAACGGCCCCTCTTCACGCCAGGCATGAAGGGGTATATCTTTCGGTCTCTTATATTACTCCTTCAGCTGAAGGCGTCAGGAATATCGTCTGCCAATCAGCATTGCTCTTCTAAAACGGGAGAATGACGTTTCGTTTAAGGCGACCAATACGGAAATCTGTAGCATTGGCGTTTGGCGTTTGCTGTCTCCCTGTGAAAACCTCTGAAACTGCGTGATATGTTTGTAAAGAATGGGTAGGCTGGGCGCTGCCAAACAATGTAGCGGAATTTGCTTTTAAGCCGAACACGGGGTCGTTCTCCCTTTCACTCGGGCAAACGCTGTCTGCTCTACGGGCGGTCGCCCGACGACGTAGGTAGGTTGACTCGTCCTCTGCAGAGACCGGCCCTCCGGCGTGCGGTTTGCCTCTCCAAAACTAAAAGCTTTTGTGACTGTCGTGTGTTGAATGTGTGTGTGTGTACACCAGCCTCGAGTATTTCAATCTCGGTGCACACTTGCGATGTACTAGTTATTTGCATTTCGTTTACATGAATTTATACAACATTGACTTTATCTTATAGAGTTTGGGTTCGAATGAAGCGTCTTGATGTGCGGAATATGATTATGAGGGCAGAATATGTAAGCAGTGAAGGGCAGGAGACCAGGACGTCTTACACTAGACTAAATTAGAATATCAATGGTGTCTGATGCAGTTGCCTAGCAAAGGTTGAAAATACCGCTTGAGTTGTAAGGTTCTTTTTATTTTCCAACGCTGACACTACGACTGGTTTCGAGCTCTTAAACGCCCATCATCAGGTGTTACACTGAAAATAAACAAGAGATCGAGGCTAATAATAATTTTTACACACTGTAGTACACATGAAACAAAAAAGAAGTTCCATATAACATTTTAGTAAACAGCGGTCGGGCTAGGTGCGGTAAAACCTAAGTGACACGAAACAATACTTCTGACGACTGCTCGAGTAAAGAAATACACAATGAACACCAGCATACTTACAATTTGTGCAGCGACCCCGAGCGCTGCGGTGGACGAGTACAGGGCGCAGTGTATCACCAGCTAGCGCAGAACACGGAGTAGCGTACACGAAGGGGGAGGAAAACTGGTACTTCAGTTTGGCAAAAGTACTGCCATCAGTTGTCGGGAAGAAAAGCTCGAGACGAACTAGCTCGGCCATTCACAATTTCTACTGCCTCTGTTCGATATGTCCTTTACCACTGATAATGTATTCTTAACTGTTACATACAACTTCTTTGTAATGTTTCTTGCCCTTTTTCCCCTTTTGCATGCGAATTACTAATTCTAATTGTGAGTGGCAGGGCTAGTTGGTTCTGCGTTGTTTTTCACACCAGCAGATGGCAGTACTTCTACCAATCTAGTTTACCAGTTTTCTTGTTCCTTCGTGTACGCTACTCCGTCCCCTGCGCTCGCTGGTGGTACACCGCCTTCTGTACTCGTCCATCGCGGCGCTCGGGGTCACAGCTCGTTGATTGATTGGTTGATTTGCGGGGAGGAGACCAAAATGCGTGGTCATTATCTCATCGGATTAGGGATGGAAGTCGTACGTGCCCTTTCAAAGGAACCATCCCTGCATTTGACTGATTGCAAGTTGTTTGTTCCACGCTGTAACACACTAGAAAGCGAATTTTAGATGGTTGTGTAGGTGCAGCCCTACACAGATACGTCTCCGGATGCGTCATGTTATTGAGTGGGACATTGCCAAGGCCTAACGGAAGACAAGCAAAGGCGAGTACAGTACCTCTGTGAGGTCTGACACGTGAAGAACCAATGTATCCTCAAATCCTGTGCTCAAACTGACAGCCACTATCGTCAATACAAGCTTGCAGTCTGCCATGCAACGTTTGTTTCAGACGTTCTATCATATCAGCGGAAATTGCAGTGGAGTCAATAGTAATACGCCGTTTCGTATCCTCTGTATTGCTTGAACAGTTTGCAGTGGTTGAAGAGGTTGACGTCTTTTGGAATATCTTTTGGCTTACATAGTATATGAACGAATGACATACCTCCTACATTCACCATAAACAATGAGCATATCCGCTTTCTTGATTTTGGGCAAATACCATCTTCCAAGCACATCCTACTACGTCCACTATCTCACAAAAGCTGACAGGAACGTCGCAAAGCAGCTGCAGTGTACGCACAACACAATGTAAATCAGCATAACGCCATCGCCTAGCATCTAAGCAATAGGAACGAACAGACAGTTGTCGGCGTTTACAATGTTCGCAATAGGATAACTCGTAAACAACTTGCAGGCAGTGTCGTGTAACAAACACCAATGACGTTCTCATTCAGCTTACCTCTAGGATTTTACTGTCAAAAGGCACTGTTCCTTGCATCAATTTGTAACTGTTGTAAATGACTGCACTTTCGTCGACGTCCCATAATCTGTGTATTGGCTGCAAATACGCGCCCCAGCTTACAATTCAGTTCTGTGAAAACCGCATATTGCTAGTGCCCTCCATGTCCGAAATGTGTGCGGTGCAAGTGTTACGTGATTCACCCGGTATATTCACTTTTCAGTGACAAAGGTTTTAGAAACTCCGTAACTTGTCAACACGGTGTCGCCTCTGGCGAAGATAAACTGTCACATAGCATATGACGTGTCAAGCCGTCTCGGCGTGATTGATTAGCGAGGTGCTTTCGGATGTGGAGCCGAGTCGTTGAATTTAGTTTATGCACATTATTTCGGCAGAATACTGCTCGCAGCACCTGAAGAAGACGACTCGTTCAGTAATCAAAATAATATGCATAAACTGAAATCAACATCTCTGATGAATGCACTGGAATATGTGTGTGGTGATAACGAGGAATGACTACTCCCATAAGTAGTAAGTAGCCATCAGTCTATACAAAAGTATAATTTTTGTATACCTCACACACACACACACACACACACACACACACACACAGGCACGCGCGCGCACGCCCTTTAATTACCACGCAAGTGAAAAAAATGCAACTGAATAGCTACTACTACAATAGCGGATAGTGTTTCCTTAAACAGTAGTCCAAAATTGAACAAGTGTTAGCTTTCTGCTTAAACCGCCCAACAATGCAACGAACCTCCTCAGTTTTATAATTATTTCCGGAAATACAACTGACCATTAAATCATCAGAACCAAAATGAAATTTTTTAAGGTCCTTTCTAATCTCTATATTCCTTACTCTGTCCATTCTTGTTTTTCCCTTAACTGCTCTGAGAAATTTCATTTCCCCTGCTTGCAGTCTGCTCCAGTCCCTTTCTGTCATTGTCCATGTTTCTCCACCATAGGTGACAATAGGGATGTATTAATTCTTATACATAAGGAGTTTTGCTCTTTCTGAAACTTCATTATTCCAAATCAGGTGTTTTATTGTTTTGTAGAAATTGCCTCCCTTGTGTAACCTATTAATTTCGTTAGTTATTCTTCCACCCCTAGATATTTCACTCCCTAAATTAGTGAAACCTTATACCACGTTGAGGGGTTCTCCATTGCAGGTAATATTTCCGTTGATCCCTTTCTCTCTTCCAAATACCATTACTTCACTCTTATCTTTATTTATTTTTAATCCATACCTTTTCATTATTTCCTTCCACGCATCAAGTTGTAACTGTACATCTACCTCTTTATCACCCCACATTACCATATCATCTGCAAAAATCCTCTTTTTGTCTTTTTCTTTTAGTATATCTTTAACTGCCCTATTCATTCCCTCCATCACAATATTAAGAAGTGCAGGGGATAGAATACTTCCCTGCTTAAGTCCTTGTCTTATTTCGAAGTATTCAGAGTTCCCCAATGGTGTTCTAATTCTACAATTGTGTCCTCTGTACATTGTCTTTATAACATTAATGTATCCATCTTCTATATCCTTCATTTCTTCCCAGAGTCTTTCCCTGTCAACTTAGTCATATGCCTTTTCTGTGTCTGTAAAAACCGTTATCACCCTTTTGTTATGTTCCCAACTTTTTTCCATCAGTTGGCGGATAGAAAATATCAGTTCGATCGTGCTTCTTCCTTTCCTAAACCCATGCTGCTCTTCACTCAGCTCCTTTTCTATCTTTTCACCTATTCGATTTAGTAAAATTCTTTCAAAAATCTTGGCTGTATGACTCATAAGGGTTATTCCTCTGTAGTTTTTACAATCTTTTATTGCCTTTCTTGAAGATGTGAACAATGTCTCCTGTTCTCCAGTCGTCAGGTATTGTACTATTTCTCCACACGCTTGATAGTAATATAACTATACAGCCACTGCATTCCCACTGGAGCTGCTGCTCTTATCATGTCATTGTCATTGTATCACATCAAAATTCTCCAGCAGGAGACAAGCGCGAACTGCTACCAAGTGAAAATTTAGGAAGCCAAGTGGTAGACACTGCAATTTGATTTTGTTTACGATCACAGTTCTCGTCGTTACAACACATAAAACAATTTCATCACTCTGTACGGGAATTACTTACAATGTTATAAAAACAATGTGTTACAGCCAGCTGCGCGTCCACAAACTAACCCATAAAGTGCAGGACCTTTGCCTATACATCTGTTGCTACATGCCTCCATAAATCTACCAAGGACCTGTCCAATCTATGCCACGAGGATTTTCTAGTGTATTGCGTTCCAGAAGTAATCTATTCCCTTTCGTCAGGTGGTCATAACGTTTTAGATAGTCAGAAAGCGCGCAGAGACGAAACGATAAGGGCACAATTGACAGAGATGGAGGGAGGATTTCATCAAACAAATCGAGAAAGCGATACATCTAAAAAATATATTTGCAGTGATTGCGGAATGAGGTGATTTACCACACGTCGTGTTAGTGCAGGAAGTGATAATGTAGCGGATAGCGGCATTAGCGGGCACCCTTCACCTGCGGGTCGTTGTGCGTGGGCGAGCAGAAGTCTGCGCGCCCTGGGCGTGTTTTGATGGCAGCCAGGGCGGTCGGTCGGTGGCGTATTTAAGGCCGCGGGTGACTCGCCGCGCCGCGCCGTGCTTTGCTACTCCACCCTGCTGTGCCGGGTTGGGTTGTGCTGTGCTGTGATGTAGTTACTCCCCAGCGGCTGTGCTAATTCGGTTACGGCGGCGGACCCTCCCCAGCGTCCAAACACCGTGAAATGAAGCGACGCCGCCTCCAGAGCTGAGGCACTCGCCCGTGGACAATGGCGGCCCCTCTGGCGGGCCGCCTCTTCTCGACTTCATTTCCAAAATTAATCCATCTCTCTCTCTCTCTCTCTCTCTCTCTGCCTGTCTGTCTGTCTCTGTCTCTCCACACGTCACATTTTCGCTCTCGTTCTCTGCCTACCTCCAATCCCATTCCGTTCCTGCCAATCGCTGTCCCTATTTAATCAGCGGACCGAACGGTTCCTGTTAAGCCTGATGTGGCGTGGGGACTTGGTTCCAGATCTATAGCTTCTTTCCAGTTTCTTGTTTCCCCTCATCCGGTCTAATGCTGCAGAAATCTATTTCGTCAGCCGTGTTCAAACTCCTTCAGGCCTGAATAGCTGCTATTCCCGATGTATGTACGATCTCAAGAGGTATTGCCAACATAAACATATACAATCCTAACATATACATTTTACATTCCGCAGTCAGCTGTACTGTGTGTGGCAAAGGGTACTTCTGCATCTAAAAGTATACTGTGTTAGCCACTGTCCAAAAGCATGACGAAGAGAGTACATCTTACTAATAACAGATAGTTACTTTATTTTAGTTTTCTCTTTACGTATTTAGCAAGGTAAATACAGTCTACAAGCATTTGTACGTGTGCTAATACGTCTGTGATCATATTCTAATGAATCCTAGGTGACGTACACTATCCAGTCAAAAGCATCCGGACGCGTATTGTTGGATATTAATGTGACCACCCTCCGCCTTTATGACCGATTGAAATCTGCTGGTTTTGGACACTTTTAGTGAAGTGTTTGAATGTCTATGGAAGACTGGTAGTCTATTCTTTCTCAAGAGCCGAAACCAGAAGACACAGTGATGTTGGACGCTGGATAGGCCAGTCCATTGTTGACAAATAGTTGCCTAAAAATGTTGTTTCATGACAGACTGCGTTTTCATGACGATACAAACAATCATCGACTGCGAACTGCTCCTGACTGTACAAAGTACATGTGTCCATTTTCTTTTGCATTTAGGTTTATCTTAATGCAATAAGGGAACTGCTTCCTAACTACGAAAGCAACCCCTATACCGTAACAATGCCCTCCCCTCCGTATTTCGGTACACAGTATGGCAGGTAACATTACCCAGGAATTAAAAAAATGGCTCTCAGCACTATGGGACTTAACATCTGTGGTCAACAGTCCCCTAGAACTTAGAACTACTTAAATATAACTAACCTCAGGACATCACACACATCCATGCCCGAGGCAGGACTCGAACCTGCCACCGTAGCGGTCACGCGGTTTCAGACTGAAGCGCCTAGAACCGCACGGCCATACCGGCCGGGCCACAAATTCACCAAACCCAGGCCCATTCATCGGACTACACAGAATATAGCATGATTCATCACTCCAGATCACTTGTTTCCGGTCAACCATTGTCCAGGGGCGCCCCTCCTTACAGCACCTCCAACATCCCTCAGCACTGACCACAGAAATGTGTGGCTTATGAGGAGATGCTCGAACATAATTCTTTTTAGCTCCGTACGCGCAGTCATTGTGCTAGGCTGACTAATGGCAGCACTTCGGAACTTACATGTGATTGCTTCCACTGATTTCATGCGATTATTAACAACCAACTCCCGCAATGCTCGATTGTACTCGTCCTTCTGTGTATGAAACCATCCTGTTCTTGTTTTAGCTGTGGTTCTTTCTTCGCGTTTCCGCTTCACAATAACCGTCACCAAGTCTACTTGGGCAACTGCAGCAGGGTTGAAACTTGACTGCTGAATTTGTTGCGTAAGCCACAACTGATGACTAGTCCACGTTCGAAGTCATTTAGCTCTCCTAGTCGATTTAGTCAGCTGTTGCTCCTTCTCTGCTGAAAGTTCTTCCCGCCTCCTTTTATACTGACGGGTCCACCTCTCGAGACATGCAGTGGTCAATTTCACTTCTCCTAGAGATGTATACGGTGATGACAGCATAACGGTCTCTCAAACTCTTTCGAATACAGGTTCTCCAAATGTACCCGACAAGGTTTCGCTAGAACTACGTCGTCTTTTCTCCAAGAATTCTCATTTAATTTCTCGCTCACTTCTACACACATCAAAACAAGTTTTGCGTCACCTCGGTTCCGAGAATTCCGGAAACTGTACAGAAAACAGGAACAGCGATCAACATAAACATCATTTCCGCCCTTTTTATTGCTCATGACAATCACACATTGCATGTTGTACAGCCATACAACCAGACCTTCAGAGGTGGTGGTCCAGATTGCTGTACACACCGGTACCACTAATACCCAGTAGCACGTCCTCTTGCATTAAAGAATGCCTGTGGCGTCGTGGCATACTATCCACAAGTTCATCAGGGCAATGTTGGTCTAGATTGTCCCACTCCTCAACGGCGATTCGGCTTAGATCCCTCAGAGTGGTTGGTGGTTCACGTCGTCCATAAACAGCCCCTTTCAATCTATCCCAGGAATGCTGAATAGGGTTCATATCTCCAGAAAATGCTGGCCACTCTAGTCGAGCGATGTCGTTACCCTGAAGGAAGTCATTCACAAGATGTGCACGATGGGGGCGCGAACTGTCGCCCATGAAGATGAATGTCTCGCCAGTATGCTGCCGATATGGTTGCACTATCAATCGGAAGGTGGCATTCACGTATCGTCCAGCCGTTACGGCGCCTTCCATGACCACCAGTGGCGTACGTCGGCCCCACCACAAAACATCAGGGAACCACCACCTTGCTGCACTCACTGGACAGTGTGTCTAAGGCGTTCAGCCTGACCGGGTTGCCTCCAAACACGTCTCCGACGATTGTGTGTTTGATGGCACACTCATCGGTGAAGAGAACATGATGCCAATCCTGAGCGATCCATTCAGAATGTGGTTGGGTCCAACTGTTCGGCTTTGCAAAGTGACGTGGTTGCAAAGATGGACCTCGCCATGGACGTCGGGAGTGGAGTTGCGCATCATGCAGCCTATTGCGCACAGTTTGAGTCGTAACACGACGTCCTGTGGTTGCACGGAAAGCATTATGCTACATGGTGGCGTTGATGTCAGGGTTCCTCCGAGACATAATCCGTAGGTAGCGGTCATCCACTGCAGTAGTAGCCCTTGGGCGGCCTGAGCGAGGCATGTCATCGGCAGTTCCTATCTCTCAGTATCTCCTCCATGTCCGAACAACATTGATTTGGTTCACTCCGAGACGCCTGGGCATTTCCCTTGTTGGGAGCCCTTCCTGATACAAAGTAACAATACGGACGCGATCGAACCGCGAACACAGATGTTGAACTACATACAACATGAGCCCTAAACTTCCATATGTGTGGAATGACTGGAACTGATCGGATTTCGGACCCCCATCGTCTAATAGGCGCTGCTCATGCATGGATGTTTACATCTTTGGGCGGTTTTAGGGACATCTCTGAATACTCAAAGGGACTGCGTCTGTGTACAATATCCACAGTCAACGTCTGTCTTCAGGACTTCTCGGAACAGTGCCGATACAAAACCTTTTCTGATGTATGTATTACACTTTACTATAAGATATACCGATCTGTTGACCTGAAACGATGCTAGCAGCGAGTCTCTGAATTTTCTCACTTGACAGTGACTCCCCCGAGATAGGAACGGTGGTCTAGAACTAGTCGCTCTAGCGTCTTGTAACATATATTTCCATTATAGATGCTTTTCATTTTCCCAGAACCCATCCAAAATGTGAAAGCCCTCCAATTCGTATCGCTTCTTAGTGTCACACCTAAATATTTAGACGATGTAGCGGTCCCAACGTACTGCACTAATCTCGTTATCTGTTAGTATTGGATTCTCTCTTATTGTTACGGACATTAACTTACATTTATCCATGTCTAACAATAATTATCATCATCATCATCATCATCGTCTTCAAGGATTTGTCCTTTTGGCTTGTTACCACTCAGAATTTTTCACGTTATCTTTGAGAGTCGTCGAACGTTTCTCTTTCCTGTTGTGTTACAGCTCTAGTCATCCTATTATTTCAGACAGTTTTACACAATCTTCTCAGTTTAGTCGATAGTTTTCGATTAAATTTGTAATGCTATCAACATTTAGTTCTTGCCTAATTTCGGTGTTTCTTTTATGGCCCAATAATGGATCTCCCGCTGCAAAATGGAGGAACTTCATCATGATGAATCTCCCGCTACAAAGAGGAGGACCTTCATTGCTCCGACCGATGTAGCCGAGTGGTTCTATGCGCTTCAGTTTGGAACCGCGCGACCGCTACGGTCGCAGGTTCGAATTCTTCCTCGGGCATGGATGTGTGTGATGTCCTTAGGTTAGTTAGGTTTAAGAAGTTCTAAGTTCTAGGGTACTGATGACCTCAGATGTTAAGTCCCATAGTGATCAGAGCCTTTTGAACCTTCATTGCTGCTGAATAGATTCTTCGTAATTGACCAGTTGTTAGTGTCCAACAACATTTGCTACCTTACAGCAGCAAAGGCAACGCTGTTCCTTTTGTATAAGGGGCAATTAAATGAGACAGGTGTAAAAAAGTAAGTAAACTGCTCCTTATTTCAAAGTATTCGCCTTAACTGTTAATACACTCCTGGAAATGGAAAAAAGAACACATTGACACCGGTGTGTCAGACCCACCATACTTGCTCCGGACACTGCGAGAGGGCTGTACAAGCAATGATCACACGCACGGCACAGCGGACACACCAGGAACCGCGGTGTTGGCCGTCGAATGGCGCTAGCTGCGCAGCATTTGTGCACCGCCGCCGTCAGTGTCAGCCAGTTTGCCGTGGCATACGGAGCTCCATCGCAGTCTTTAACACTGGTAGCATGCCGCGACAGCGTGGACGTGAACCGTATGTGCAGTTGACGGACTTTGAGCGAGGGCGTACAGTGGGCATGCGGGAGGCCGGGTGGACGTACCGCCGAATTGCTCAACACGTGGGGCGTGAGGTCTCCACAGTACATCGATGTTGTCGCCAGTGGTCGGCGGAAGGTGCACGTGCCCGTCGACCTGGGACCGGACCGCAGCGACGCACGGATGCACGCCAAGACCGTAGGATCCTACGCAGTGCCGTAGGGGACCGCACCGCCACTTCCCAGCAAATTAGGGACACTGTTGCTCCTGGGGTATCGGCGAGGACCATTCGCAACCGTCTCCATGAAGCTGGGCTACGGTCCCGCACACCGTTAGGCCGTCTTCCGCTCACGCCCCAACATCGTGCAGCCCGCCTCCAGTGGTGTCGCGACAGGCGTGAATGGAGGGACGAATGGAGACGTGTCGTCTTCAGCGATGAGAGTCGCTTCTGCCTTGGTGCCAATGATGGTCGTATGCGTGTTTGGCGCCGTGCAGGTGAGCGCCACAATCAGGACTGCATACGACCGAGGCACACAGGGCCAACACCCGGCATCATGGTGTGGGGAGCGATCTCCTACACTGGCCGTACACCACTGGTGATCGTCGAGGGGACACTGAATAGTGCACGGTACATCCAAACCGTCATCGAACCCATCGTTCTACCATTCCTAGACCGGCAAGGGAACTTGCTGTTCCAACAGGACAATGCACGTCCGCATGTATCCCGTGCCACCCAACGTGCTCTAGAAGGTGTAAGTCAACTACCCTGGCCAGCAAGATCTCCGGATCTGTCCCCCATTGAGCATGTTTGGGACTGGATGAAGCGTCGTCTCACGCGGTCTGCACGTCCAGCACGAACGCTGGTCCAACTGAGGCGCCAGGTGGAAATGGCATGGCAAGCCGTTCCACAGGACTACATCCAGCATCTCTACGATCGTCTCCATGGGAGAATAGCAGCCTGCATTGCTGCGAAAGGTGGATATACACTGTACTAGTGCCGACATTGTGCATGCTCTGTTGCCTGTGTCTATGTGCCTGTGGTTCTGTCAGTGTGATCATGTGATGTATCTGATCCCAGGAATGTGTCAATAAAGTTTCCCCTTCCTGGGACAATGAATTCACGGTGTTCTTATTTCAATTTCCAGGAGTGTACATTGATCCCTCTATAGGACAAGACGGTCAATGCCTTCATGGGAAACGTTTGCAGTTGCTTAGGGCTCAATTATTGTAGGCAGGAGATATGCGTGGGCGGCCTCGTTTCTTGCCAAGGTTGTTTCTACTATGCTGCAGAAGTTAAGCTGGGAAGCCTTACACATCCTCCATACAGTCATGAAATCTCCCTGCGCCATCTCATATTTGTGGAGCCCTGAAGAAAGACATTCACGGCCGTCGATTTGCGTCAGACGACAGGTCTGAGTACAATATTGGTTCCTAGGCAGCTGCAAATATTTTACCGTGAAGGCATTGATCGTCTTGCCTCACAGTCGGACAAATGTATTACAATTAATGCCAATAATTTTTGAAATAATAAATATTTCACTTACTTTTTTACATCTGTCTCTTCTTCACTTGACTATCCCTTACAGTGATTGCTTCAGTACCAAGTGGGAACTTCCTCCGACTCTTCCTGCAGTTGCTCACAATCTTCCAATATCGATAGTGTTCTGTACGCATAAAACATTGTCAGCGAACTACTCTAAAGTGCTGATTATGATTTCTGATAAATTGTTTGTCTTTATCGAAAACATTATAAGTCACCTTAGTCTTCCTTGGGACACACCTGATGTTGCTTTCGTTTCTCTGGAACATTCACATAACAGTATAAAATACTGGAATCTTTCTTCTTCTTTCGCCCTCTTGGAGGACGACGAATCAGTCATTTCTTTGTTGTTCCTTTTTTTGCAGATTATTTCTTCATCCTCTCTGTTCTTCTTCTCTCCTTTTCTGAGTCGAGGGGTTTCGACTTCATTTTGAATTTGTCTTGGATCTTTATTTTTTCGTCTTTAGTACGTGTCTGAGCTGTTCTTTCGAGTAATGACTTTTTTATGTCCGCCTCGGTAGCGTAGCGGTAACGTTACCGCCTACCACGCAGGGGGCCCGGGTTCCATTCCCGGCAGGGGATTGGGTGTTGTGTGTCCATCATCATTTACTCGCAAGTCGCCAATGTGGCGTCACCTAAAAAGGGCATGCAATACGGCGACCGAACTTCCCCTAATGGGGCCTCCCGGCCAACACTGCCATACGATCATTTGCATTTCATGACTTTTCTAGAATTTTTAATTTTCTTTGGTCTTTTTTCAGTTAGGTTTCGTTATGCGGTTCTGGAAGAAACAAGAAATTCGTTTAGCTGTTTTATTAGAGAGTTTATTCTGAAAAGAAGTCCGTAAGAATTTAGTCTTCTTTTCCGCATAGTATCTGAGAATTTTTCACTTTTTGTAGAGGTTTTCATTCTCGATATATACTGTTTTATTATTCTGAAATTTTGTTCCTATGATTTTTCTTTAAATTTTTCTTTTAGTTCCAATTGCTCTATAGGGGTTATGCATATCGTGTTAGAATTTCTGCTGCATACAATGCTTCTCGCTTGATTATTGTTTTGTAATGCTTAATTTCGGATCGCCTTGAAAGGTATTTGTTGATGTATGTCCCTTTCGTAATTTCATTACAACTAATCAATTCCCCAGGTATTTAAATTGTCTCACTATTTCAATTTTCTGCTCTTGAACTTATAGGTATTTATTTGGGTGTTTGTTGTTTGTACTGATCTTAGTTTTTTCAACGGAATTGTTATGGCCGATTTTAGCTGCTTGTTTCTGTACTTCTCGGATTTGTTCCTTTGGTTCCTCCATTCTTTCAGCCGAGAGGATCATGTCAGATGTAAGGAGAATGCAGTTGATTTTGAAATTCTCCTTTTTCAACCCAATCTTATTCCATTCTTCATATTTTTGTTCCATTCTCTGAGTGTTTTCTCCAGTGCAGAATTAAACAATTTTGAAAATATATTTGTAGCAGTGGCTGTTATTACGTTAGTTGTTTTCTTATGCATGACCAATTCTTCTGTTACTGATATTAGGGATTCTCTAGCGATTGAATCACCTGCTTCTTGTAGTCAATGAAGGAAACTACATGTGTCTTTGTCCTTAATTTTTGGTATGCCATAATGTTTTTAAGATTTAGTATTTGTTCAGAACGTGATCTACCATTTGTAAATCCTTCGTCGTACTCCTCCAATTCTCGACCCAATTGCGCCTCTGCCCTGTTGAAAAAGATGTTTGAAAGAATCCTATGAGTTACGTGCAGCGGTGATATCCTCTGTAACTGTTTGGGTTTGTTTGGAAGCTTTCTATTGGTCAAATATTCCTCGACCCGCTCGCATATCTGTGAACATACTCATTATTATCGAATCTTCGTTAGTAGTCGGCAGTGTGGTAGCGCTGAATGTCTTTCGCTAACAAAGGGAGGAGGAATCTACCTGATCGCAGGCATCTATTGTTTGCAAAATGTAGTTTATGAATAAAACAATTTTTTTCACACTAGTGGTTTTTTTTTAGAATCTGTTGTTCTTTTATAAGACCTCGTTTTTCTCCGACTGTATGATTAGTTTCGAGCTGAGAGTATGCTTTAGGATACTGCAAGAGACGGACGTCACCGGTACTGGTCTCTGACTCTGTGCATGAGCTCTTTTACCCTTTTGGTAAACATGAATGACCACAAGAATGTCTCGATAAATACACTCTGAGTTAAAAAAAAATATCCGATTGGGAAGGAAATCGGCAGCTATGCTGTACATTTACAGACAAAAAAATAATTACAAAATGAGATTTTCACTCTGCGGTGGAGTGTGCGCTGATGTGAGACTCAAAGTCGGTCCGGCACAAAAATTTTAGTCTGCCAGGTAGTTTCAAATAGTTACAATTTCAGAAAAAATGGGTTATTTATTGAACAGAAAGACTTCACAAACTGAAGAAATCAGTAACACGTTGGTACACCCACGGCCCTGACTCAAGCACTTATTCAGCCTGGCATTGATATAGATGTTGGATGTCCTCCTGAGGGATTTGGTCCCAGATTCTATCCATTGGTCTCGTTAGATCGTCAAAATCCCGAGCTGGATGAAGATCCCTGCTAGTAATGCTCCAGACGTTCTCAGCTAGGGCGAATCAGGTGACTTTGCTGGCCAAGGTAGAGAGTCTTGACACGTGCGGACCGGGATTATCTTGCTGAAACGAAAGCCCAGCGTTGCTGGCCACGAAGGGCAACAAAATGGGCAGTAGAATATCGTCGACGTACCGCAGTGCTGTAAGAATGCTGCCAATTACAACCGAAGATATCCTGCTACGAAAAAATTGTCCGCCGGATCATCACTGCTGGTTGTTGGCCCCTACGGAGGCTGACAGTCGAGTTGGTATCCCACCAATGCCTGGGGTGACGTCAGATACTTCTTCGCTGGTCGTCGAGACTCAATTCAAAACGGGACTTAATCACTGTAGACAAGTCACTCAGAGATTCGGGTCAAAGAGGTGTCTGGAGACGTTCCGGACAGTGATGGGTTACCAACCTGACTCTCGCCAGCCATACAGCACGGCAATCAGGAGTGATGGTCTGGCGTGCCGTTTCACTTCATAGCAAAACCGCTTTGGTTGTAATCCACGGCACTCTTACAACACAGCAGTACGTCGATGATTTTCTACGCCCAGTTTTGTAGTCCTTCATGGAAGGCCATTCTGGGCTTACAAAAATGGTTCAAGTGGCTCTGAGCACTATGGGACTTAACTTCTGAGGTCATCAGTCCCCTGGAACTTAGAAGTACTTAAACCTAACTAACCTAAGTACATCACACACATCCATGCCCGAAGCAGGATTCGAACCTGCGACGGTAGCAGTCGCGCGGTTCCAGACTGTAGCGCCTAGAACCGCTCGGCTACTCCGGCCGGCTCTGGGTTTACATTTCATCAAGACAGTGCCATGTCACAGTGCTAGTAACAAAATATCGACAGTAGGGGAATCAGTAACTTCAATCACGTTTCACACTAGAAATGTTCGGCAGTACAGAAAGCAGAAAGTTTAATCACGTTCCACTCTAGAAATGCTAACACTAGAGTTGTAAAACTACCGTAGGCTATGGGGGCTAGCTGAAGTAACTGCAGACTATGATAATTTACCTAGTACCATTGGTAAGTTCGTAACCGCGTTACCTGTACGTTAGGGGTGTTGCATACCTGTCGATCGTTGCCTCATTTCGGTCCTAGTGGAGGGTTTCCGTATGCGATCCACGACTGCTACGGTCGCAGGTTCGAATCCTGCCTCGGGCATGGATGTGTGTGATGTCCTTAGGTTAATTAGGTTTAAGTAGTTCTAAGTTCTAGGGGACTGATGACCACAGATGTTAAGTCCCATAGTGCTCAGTGCCATTTGAACCATTTTTATTATTTAAAAATTTACAGTATTTACAGCAAAATTGAAACTGCCAGTTCTATATTTTGGCTTTACTCGAAAATTGTTGATGTATAATTTGAAACAGAGTGATACTGTATTAAAATGTATACAGATTTATTATATAGCGCTAGAAAACTCAGTTTCTTCAAAAAAATTTAAAATGAAAGTTAAACTGCAAAACAAAACATCTCAAATACCAAATCAATAATTCGTCGAGCTTTTACGAAATATGTTTCTGTTGTTCATAAGCAACCCTCGCACTTATAGATAATAACGGGAAACTTTTGCCTTTGATCTTGATGAAGGAAGTTCTGTTGAGTAAAAAATTACAATTATAATTATATACATTTTTTATGTTTGCGCATGTTAACTATACTTGCATCAAACGTAATTGCTTTGGTTACATAAGAGTGCAAAAATTACGCGATCAATTATCTTTTATTGCTTATAAAATACAATTTATATTTTGTAAGGGTATAAAATAGAGAATGGGCTAACAGCGAACGATGTGTAGTTCCAATTATGTGCAAAGTAAACAAACAAAGGAACAAAAAACAAAGAGAAGTCGCCGCTCACCATTTTCTCTCTCACACATTTATTAATATTTCTTTCCCTACCAATACTACCAGTAAATCTACCATTTATTGCGTCATTTAGCTACAGTAACAAAACTACCGAACAGTAGATTTGGTAGAGCGCAACTCAAGTTAGAACATATTCGTTCTATAATTTTGCAAAAACTGTAAGTATATTTCTAACGATTCACAGAAATACGCGTAGATCGACGCAATGAATTAGAGAATTAAGGAGTAAAAGGAGTAAAAAGGAAAGTAGTTACTAGCAAACACGTAAAAGCTGTTAGAGGAGCGTATTGAGGGACGTTAGTAACGAGATTTAACAGAGGTGAAAGAACATAACAGCTAAACCATACTTTGGAAAAGAGAAATTTGCACATACATCTCATGTTTCTAGGTTTAATTACAGAAACGTGCATACATCGGCAATACGGCGTACCGAACACAAACGAACAGTGGACAGATGTACGACAAAGAGAAGAGTTTACTTAAAAACAAAAGAAAGAGAAACAAACGTTATATTTGTGCACGAAAGTACAGTGTCATGGGATCTATTCGCGGAAATACAGTTTATAGCTTCCAGAACGTTTGTACGCAGTTCTGGCGGTGACTAGTACCATCATTTCTCGGTTTGAATGTACCTCGCAGTACTTTGAACGTAAGCCATCAGTGCAGTGGAGGGTAGCATTCAGACTTTTCTGAGCATCGTGTGGTGTTTCTAAAATTCCTCTTTTCAGCAAAGCTACACATTGCAGTATGCAGCAGCATGGCTCTTGGAGCTACTTACTCGCTTGCAAATTAGCCGCTATCTGAGCAATCGATACGACCGCAGTGTGCCGTTTCTTACCTGCTCTAACCATTAGCGCAGCAAATATCTCAGCGCCTTCCTCCCTCCGTGCGAGACGCCTCGCGTAAATCAGGCGTGAAGCACGATGCATCTAATTAAGGCAGCCTAATTAGCGGCGCTCTAAATAAAACCGTACAGATACGCGCAACATCCCTAAACAGAGCAGCACATTTGTTCGCCGCGACGCAACTGATAACTTGCTGGCTGGCGACCAAATGAACGGCCGATGAACACGGCAGGCGGCGCGCGCGACTCGCAGAAGACGAACGCCTGCGCTGCTCACAGCCGTATTGTCCTGCCCGAGCCTGATGGACCGTCACGGAGGCGCGCTGGCGCAACTATTGTTGTGGCATCGCGGGTGGAAAACAAAATACTCGGGCGTTCTTTATTTTGTTTAAGACTTGGTCGACATTCTGCTGTCGCCCGGAGCGAACAAAAAGCGGTCAAGAATAGACACTCGTAAGTGTGGGTATTTCCGACGCTCAGGTTTGTTACACCCCCCCCCCTCCCCCTCCCCTTCCCCAGCACTTTCCCTCACAGAATGGGACGAGACAAGAAACTTGTCTTAGATTTCGTTCTGATTACTTGAGCCAAGATACATCGTTCATTAGCTGGTATGCAGTCAAGAGTATTTTAGTTTACGTACAACTGGGCAGTCTGCCATCGCGATTCTCATATGTAACCCAAGAGGAGGAACCAGACTTCGTAACTCATGAAAAACTTACATCTGTCAGACACAAGAATTTCTGTTTGAAGCAGAAGGTAAAACGGTTCTAACAGCTTTCTTTATCTTAATACAGCCTTACAAAAGTTACCGGATCTCGTGATTCATTGACGTGGTCTACGATTGCGACTCAAAAACTGTGGAAATCAGTATTCTCCCCTACGCTGTGTATTATGCTATGATAACAATAGTTACCTATAGAGCGAAGAATAATTCGCGCACTCGGACTTTCCAAAGCGATTCCTCACATACTAAGAATACAAAAATGACTGTTACAAAATTTCGTCCTGCGCATATTTCCGGCACTAGAGGGACGTTAAAGATTGGAGGACTGGACACACTGTAATCATATGCACGGTAACTACCTTTCTCAGCATATAGGAGTACTGCTGTGCAATTGGTGCACTGGATAGCGTTTTGGCTTAGCATGCAGGAGATCAAGGGTTCGATTCTGGAGCGTGGCGTATTTGTTTTCATTTGCTAAATGTCGTCAGCGTGGTACGGTATCTAATGTCGTAACCGTCATACAGCGATAACAGTGTGTCTTCTACAAAACATTTGCACTTACATATACGAATATGTAAACGGAAATACAATCGTTTTCTTTGGTCAGCTTTGACAGAAGCCTTTTGCACTTCGTGAAAGCGCATTGTTCCACACCATTGCATGTACTAGATTCCAAACCCGTTTTCTGTGTACCCTGCCCCAATGGTCCCATCGATTAGTACTACTATTATTCTCGCCACGTTCATGTCCATTACATTTCGCTATGGCCTTACGTCACCAGTATGGCTAGCGACATGCTTCGCAAATAATTTTCAAACACATACTGTGTAAATGTAGGATACATGTGGCTTAAGAAACAGTGTATAACTCGGTATTATACGGCAGAATGAAAGTGACAAATAAAAGCAAATACGCCGTATATCGAGCCCTAGACCTCCTGCATGCTAACTCAAAACGCTGACCAGTGCACCAACTCCAAAGCACAACTGGTATATGCTGACAGAGGTAGTTACTGTACATGTGATTACTGTGTTGCCAGTTTGCCAATCTTTAACGTCCTTTTAGTGCCGGAAATATGCGCAGGACGAAATTTTGTTACAGATATTTTTGTATTGCTAGTATGTGAGGAATCACGCTACGAAATCCAGGTGCACGAGTTCTTCTCCACCCTGCATAACGTCACAGATACTCAGTAACTTGATACACACGCTAGCCACCGTAACACCATCTTGCTAACCAAAACCAACTTTATGTGCTATCTCCCTTTGACTGCCTTGGCTTATACCAAGATGCTTCAAATTTGGCTGAAAATAGGCTTACAGCTTTCTTTCGGCTATTGATGGGCTGAGATGAACAAGACTACACACTTACGCATTCGGATTAACTCGTACAGAGCCATGAATACGAACTATAGACATGCATAGAAATAAATATACAAATGTTTGATAGTACGATTGCAACAACAGTTACGAATGATGAACTGCTTGTTGTTAAAAGCGGATATGTGGACAAGTAACTCATTTCTGTTGGGTGTTACAGTCAACCGAAGAATAAATAAAGAGGTTGTTTTATTAGAATGCGTTTATCAAATCATTGTGGCGTAAGCTATTCAGACGGAGTGTGATAGCAAAATGTTGAGTGCTGTAAATTCTATTTACATATAACGGTGTGAATCCTAACCTAAGTTTATAATAGCAACACAGATTAGCATTTACATGTGGTTGGTGATGAAATCAATTCTGGGTGCTTTCTGATTGCAAAGTTGCTGTCTGATGAGAACTTCTGTTTTACTTTACTATAAGTCTTATTTTGTTAACCTTCTTAGGTTATTTAATCGCGCTTTCTTGATCCTTGTCCCACAGATATGCAGGGTCAGCCATGGTAAATCGGATGTGGCATGTTAATTTAAGGGGTGGCTGGATGCCCTTCATGTCGCCACCCCGTATCCCCCGGGACGGAATTAGTGTACCCCACTTGTCAGGATCTAGTGTAAGCCATGGAAGAGTGCGAATGTCTGCAGATATCTGCGAGCAGTGTAACTGAGACGGAACGTGGGGACCGCCCGGTATTCACCTATCGGGATGTGGAAAACCGCATAAAAACCGCATCCAGGCTGGCAAGGGCGCCGACCCTCGTCGTTAATCCGCCGGCCGGATTCGATCCGAAGTCGACGCTCCTACCCGAGTCCAGGAAGCAGCGCGTTAGCGCTGTTGGCTACCCTGGCGGGTTTTCTTAGGTTATTTAATATATATGTTTTACAAAGTTGAATAACGCAGACACCTAACATGAATCCACTTAGATATTAATACATGTTTATTCTGTATTAGCTTGTGTTGTGAAATACCTTTAAGAAGATTGTTAGAAAGAAAATTGCATGCCATATGAGACAACGATTATTTTGTTTGTCGAATGATTTTCAACGTTTTTTGTCTTCAATAATAGACCTGCGAACGAAGTAAACACTAAACGTTCTCCCATGTGTAACTTGGACAGGCCTTACAAAATGTGTATATGCCGCTTTGGCCGCGAGTTTGCAGATGTCTCCAGTTATCAAAAGTGTTCTACTGTAATAGAAATGCTGATGTTTGCCAATTTAAGTAAATATTGAGGAAAATATGTTTAGTATATAAGAAAACGAAATACGAGGGGACTTCAAAAAGTATGTTACACATTATTATATGTGGCTAAGTAACTTTTATTGAATACTGCGCTACAATATGCGCTGACACGTGACACTATTTTTCAACATAGTCACCAACTCTCCGCAAACAACTGTTGGAACATTCTACCAATCGTTTGGTTTCTGGACGATAGAAAGTCGCTTCTTGGTCGCGGAGCCATTCCAGGACTGTCGTGTGATCGTTCTCACTATTGGATCTCTTCACCTCCTCCAGCCCCTCCCCCCCCCCCCCCCCGCCACCCACCGCCCTTCGCCGACTGCACTTCCCCTATCAGAGGCCTGAATATTGTCCTGTGTGGTCGACGTCGGTAGCCTTCCTTCCCGATCAGCATCACCCTCTTTTATGCGGCTTTGGTCAAATAGCATTTTGTACGTGTACAACCGATTTTGACGACGCATCTGTGTGTAGTTTAGATGATTTACCTATACGAATCGTATCATCTTGCGTACTTCAGCTTTGGAGTACGTTTCCAGTTGCCACGCTATTTGACGCACACACTGTGATGTACCTATTGTCCGTACAGCAACAATACTTTTTGTGCTGGAAACCCGTAACATGTACTCTTCTGAAAACCTCTCGTATTGCACAGTGGTCTACACGTGGGGCGACACTTCCAGATGTCCCCACTTACTAGAATAGACCGAGAATAGTAACAACTTTGTAAAGATTTTACAGCAACTGATGGTATAACTTCTGTAAAGGTCTCGTCGCTACCGCTATGGAGGCCTAGTCCCACTGTTGTTACGGGACGCCGAGTTCGTCAGTTCCTGAAACGGCTTCTGGTGCAGACACTGCTGGACAGTTACCCCCTGCCACTATTACAGATTTATGCCCCAGGGTCAGGTAACAGGATAGGAGAACGAAGGTTCAATAAAACTCCAACAGTTTAGTGTCAAAGTTATCTTTGGGACTAGTTGGATAATGAAGTCTGAAACACTGCTTGTAATATAACACAAAAAAGGCCCTCAATGGCTGGGTAAACTTCACAGTACATAGCGAATGCAATTAACGACCTGGACGATGACCTATAACCAAGTGGGCGAGAGCTGCTCTTCTGTCTTCCGAGTAGGCTTCTGTCCGTTGTGGTCCGTCATTGGCGGATTGTACTCGGTCGGTAATTGGCCGAGGCGGAGTCGATATCTTCATCCTCCTGGTGGAACTCGCGCAAGTGGCGAGTCTCTACGGCACTGGCACCAGCTCGCTTCTTAGCGCCTGTGGCGGGTTTTCTCAGGCTGTGTCCTGTTCGAACGACACAGCAATTGCTACATAATCGCCTTTCATTAAACACATTGCAGAGTACCATCTTGTAAAAGTACTTCCCTCGTAGGAGTAATACGTTTTCCGCAGCGGGCCACATATGAAAACAAATTAACTGTTTGTGTTCCACTTTTTGGTCTCACGATGTTAGACCACAAAACTTGAAGTAATAAATGATTTAAGTAAGTTAACAAAAACTGTGACCGGTAGTGGCTTCTGAAAAAGCTGTCCGTAAATCTTTACCATTTATGAAGTAATGTGATAATCTTTACGTTCTCCATTTCTATGACATTTCAGTGAGTAATTTAAAAGAATGCGATGTCCTGAATATAGACTTATTACTGCAAGAATGGCACTTTCGTCATTAGTCTGAGAATAATGTTCTAGAAAAAGTCTCTCCAGAAGCACTGTTTGGCCCGAAAGGAATGGCAGGGAGTGGGCTAATACTCATATCGCTGGGGGCCCTGCGGTGACGAGCAGAGGAATGCAGCCGGGCGCGGTGTTTCCAGCGCTCGCGCGCGCCGAGCAGCAGTTATGACAAGATTACGCCGTCGAGCCTGAAGTGCTGCCAGCCTGTCGCAGCGGCGGCACAAGTTGGCAGAACTGCCTGGGGCGGAGACGGAGAACCCGCGAAACCGCCGCCTAACAAGTGAGCGCCGGGATTATCCGGCGCGTGTGTTCGTTCGGTGCGGCGCGACAGCCGTACAGCAGCTGACATCAAGGCGGGAACTGTACAGCTACAAGGAGACAATCCTCATCCGCTGTCGCGATAAGTCCGTGACAAGGGTCTTATTCAGAACAGTAGCACTTACGGGACTGTGCCGTAAAAATATGCCAAAATATGTCCTTACGGTAGACAGTGTGAGCTTAATACACTCGCTCACAGGATTGTACCGAGAGGCTGGCGAGACCAGTCTCCACCAAGGGCATAGGCACACAGAGGGCAATAAAACTGACGACAAAATACAAGAAGAAAAATGGTTTAAGAACAATGGGAGAGGTACGTAAATTATCCTAACTGTATGCTCCTATATTGTGCCTATGTGAGAGGGCTTCTCCTTAGCACGCGGATTGGTACGCACGGTGTAGTTCCTATAGCGTCAGCTCATCCATGTAGCAGCATAAACAAACGTCTGCTACCGAACACACCTTTGTCCCCAACTTGGTTTATGCGACCACAAGTGCGCTTGCTGGATGGATGTCGCTCATGTGCAACAGTGTTCTTGCTGCTACTTCGATATTACACTGTGGGATTTCAAAGACTAGTGAACGAGTCTTCAAGAAAATCTGCTGTTTCGCCGATTTCTGCTTGGAGCGAGACGCGATAGTGGAGAAAGCGGGCAATAAAGGTGGAAGGGATACGTGATTTACTTGCACCTGCAATCAGTAATTCTGCTGCTCCGAAATTCCGGTCTACCCGTGCAAACCACGGTGAGGTGAACAACGTGAGTGCGGGTTATACAGGGTGGTCAGACACAGTCTGGAATCCGTGTCAGGTTGTGCTAAAAAATAATTCCTAAGGGATAAAATGGAGCACCGTTTTCGGATTATGTAGCATAGAAGTTAGCCAATCAGACCGTTGCGCGCACAAATTCAAGCAGCCCTCCCGATCCAATCATTATTTGTCAGTTATTCTCAAAGCTTAGATGATATCGCACGAACTGCTCAGCATTTGGCTCGGGTTCGATCCACACTACCGTCCCATGCCCAATTTTTGTATGGCCCTCCTGTTCGGCTTTAGGAAACCTAACAAAGAACACGTCTGGCGATCTTGTCTGGCTGACCGCACGAATTTGCACACGCAACAGTCTGATTGGCTAATTTCTGTGTTGATTGCCTCGGTAACGGCGCAACGGATCCAATGTTGTCTTTAAAAATTTTGTTTCAGCACAGCGTACCGTGAAACACTCTTACACGGTTTTTAGATTGTTTCTGTCCACTCTGTGTGATTCATCACTAACGGAACGCACAGAAATAGCTTTCAAGATATTAATGACAATGCCGGTGACTTCATAACCTTGTAAACGAAATTTCGTCAAATTAAAGGTGATTAAAAATATTTAAAGCCGATTATGTGTGAAAGCAGACTTACATTTAGATATCTTGTTCATAGACTATAACACATCTACTTACCGACTTAATTAGCACCATCAATGTGTTTCCTTAGCTGAAACCAGTGAAATACAAAACAAACTTATAATGCAAACAATATTTCTCAACTCTTAACCATAAAAATTTATCTTTTATTTATAATTAACATTTTATACACTGGTAATAGTTAATAATTTATGAAGCGCAAATAAAATCTGTCTTTATTATTCACCATAGCAAATCCAATGTACTAAACGTGTTATGGATGGTAGGATATAGTATTGTTTTATTTTCATTTTTAGACTGTTTATGCAATTTTTTATTTATTTACTCCCATTGTACGAGAGCGTCCTGAAACGTAATGCGTCCGCATATTTCATGTGAAGGCTCTTAAAGCTACTTAAATAAAAAATAGTTACTAACATTACACATTTATTCTTCACGTGTACATACTTGTTTCTCAAAACAGTCTCCATGGAGTCTAACACATTTCTCCCAACTAGTGACCAGTTTGTAGATACTTTGTTAGAGAAGCCACCTCTTCACAACTACTAGCGCTGCTTCATTACCATCAAAGTGAAGTCCTCGAAGGTGTTCTTTAAGCTTAGGAAACATATGAAAATCGTATGGGACCAACTCTGGACTGTACGGAGGATGATCGATGACAACAGAACCAAAGGCATCTCTATGTTGCAGATGCCGCAGCGCTCGTGTGTGGTCTCCCATTGTCATACCGAAACACAGGGATCTCCATGTTTGGACGAATTTTTTGAATTCGAAACTCGATTACAGCACACTGTTTCTTGCGTACCGACAGCGGACAATTTGCAACAATGACCGAAACGTCGGGAATTGACAATGCGGTCATATACCCTGAAATATTTTATTGACAATGACCGTAGAAGCCTATGCTTATAAGAAACAATTATCTGATTTTTCCTACATAATAAGTTACTCCATTAGGATAATTACATTACAACATCTTGAAATATTGCTTTGTTTGTATACGATTCCATAAAGGAATTGTCAATGCGCTGTTTTGCGAGGAGTAACGTTTCTTACATCAACCGAAAAAATACATCCTATTAGACGTCCCTGTTTTACATATTACGATACTTAATGTAAAGTCTGTCTTCTTTACTGTATCAAGATTGTTGCACTTCAGATGATTTAGACAGTGTAGTCTAATTTTCTTATAATATTGCAGTTTTGTTCGTTATTTTTTTCCTTCTCAACCGGTGTTGCTATTTATTCGTAACCCTTTATTCTGCTCTATGACGATAGCTTGAGAGTAGAAAAAAACATGAGGTTCTAACAGAGAAACAAAACCCTCTGGAAATTATCTGCAAAAACGGTTTTATTCAACCTCAGAAGTCCAACAGGTAACTGTGTAAGGCTACTGAACAACTGATAATAGTAGTTAATGCATCCAGTTACTGTGAAACTTTTGAAAGAGAAATTACATTCATAGTTTGGTTTTACTATTCCATGCAGAAAATAAGATTGAACTACAGTGCTATTATGTGTCACATGTGGCAGAAGAGGTAGACCTGCAGATAGAGTTAAAACAAGTGAGGAATTCTAATCTTGTTACCAGACCTGAGGTTACTCGTGAATAATCAAATGAAAATGACAAACAAATAATAATTATGTCCGCATCCCGTGGTCGTGCGGTAGCGTTCTCGCTTCCCACGCCCAGGTTCCCGGGTTCGATTCCCGGCGGGGTCAGGGATTTTCTCTGCCTCGAGATGACTGGGTGTTGTGTGATGTTCTTAAGTTAGTTAGGTTTAAGTAGTTCTAAGTTCTAGGGGACAGATGACCATAGATGTTAAGTCCCATAGTGCTCAGAGCCATTTGAACCATTTTTTAATAATTATGGGTGTATTATTAAGATGTGTGACTCTACGTTAGTGACTTCCCAAGGCAATCGATATCTTATAATTTTAGTAATGTGCTCAGAGTTAAGAAAAGCTTATATACGATAATATTTGGATATTTAAATAAAATTATTATCTCAGATTGATAAAATGTATTATAAAAAATCCGGAATTTACTTCTAAGTTTCAAGAATTAACTATTTACTTTTCATCTCATGCTTCATCATTACATTACACATCCAATCGTAGTGCTACCAAATTACAAAGTTTTACTCATTTGCGAACCGGGGAGAGGTTCGTTTTAAGAAACAGAGAAGTTCAAATCCATGGTAAGCATTTATCACCCCTCCCCTAGATGTTTAACTGTGTTCTAGGATGGTTTCTATATGTACCAAGGGGAATTTCCCATCTGCTTCGGGCCAGCAGTCTGTCGTCTGTACTTGCATTTTGCTTCTTGGGTTTTTTACAATTTTTCTGGTACAAAGACGTCTTAACATTTTGCGACAAGTATGCAAGTGTTTTACGGGCTACATCCGACTAATCATGTAAGGAAATCAGCTACAGGTTTAATGACGCGTTACCCATATTTTACTACAGCAGTTGTAACCTTTGACACGCGCCAGTCGAAATAGCGAAATATCTACCATCCAATCACAGCGCTCTAATCTGACATAAATTAAAGCGCGCATAATAGAAAATGAACGTCATTTTATTGCGCTGTATGGCTGTATGAACATACAAGATTATTCACCTAAAACTAGAGCCGCGAATATTGCGAAAATCACAAGTGCTATTGATGTGCGGTTTTTACACAATGTATTGGTAGTCAGGGACTCGTATTGTTATCCAATAAACAGACTGTAATAATACTTAGAAAAAGTATTTTCTGTGCTAACGTGCACTTTTTAAATGGAAAAATGCCTATTAACGCAAACGAAAGTAGGTTAAGTGGTGTTTGTTGCAGGTTTCTAGCGCGAGTCGTCTACGAGATTTCGTATTTTGAAAAAGCTTCCACTCTGACAGTTGTTTGTGCCATTAAACCTGTACAGTTGTAGGTATGTCGTTGTTACTTTTGCTTATAGTGTGCTTGTGTGTTCCTCGGGAGCACTGCGACTTGCTAGTTAGTGTGTGACAGTCTAAGAAGTAGGTCGCGGATGGACGATGGAACTTACCAGTGCAGGAAATGCCGACATATGGTTCATATGGCTCGGAGCACTATGGGACTCAACTGCTGAGGTCATTAGTCCCCTAGAACTTAGAACAAGTTAAACCTAACTAACCTAAGGACATCACAAACATCCATGCCCGAGGCAGGATTCGAACCTGCGACCGTAGCGGTCTTGCGGTTCCAGACTGCAGCGCCTTTAACCGCACGGCCACTTCGGCCGGCGAAATGCCGACATGCTCATGGTGTATGGAGTGTAGGAAGAACGCAGTTCGTTCTTGTACCTTGTATGTAGCAAGATATCCCAATAACCGTCAATCACCTAGTCAGTTATTTGTCACCTCTTCGACCAGTTAAGTGAAAGCGGTATTGTAACACCGAGACAGCGCAAAAGAAGGACACAAGTGACGACAGAGGAGGGGGAAGTTAATATTCTTGCTACTGTTGTAGTAGATTCACACGTTAGGTCCCGCGCAATCGCAAGAGGAATGGCAGGATTCAGGAAAGTGTCCTACGCAATCTCCATCGACGAAGGTTTCATCCCTCTCACATTTCGCGTTATCAAAAGCTCCATGGAAACGATTATGAGAATCGATTATCGCGTTAAGACCGGATACTCTACATGTGCCATGAACTGTATCTTGTTTAGTCATGAAGCCACATTGACCAATCATGGCCAGTGAACCCCCCCAACATTCACTGTTGGTCTTTTGACAATCCAAGTTGGCTTCGTCAAGTGCAACTCCAGTGTCCACGGAGTGTGGTGTGGGATACTGAACCATGGTGTGGGATACTGAACCATCAGTTCATAAGCCCGTTTATCATAGATGGAACACCCAATGTGCAGCCTCCTAAAAGACTATCTTCCGCGGATTGCAAAATACGTTCCTCTGCAGACTTAGAGGAACCTGTAGTATCAACACCGTGCCTGTCCCGCCCATGGTCCACGAACTGTGTGTAAATGAACGCAGCAGACCTGTACCTTGGCCATTCCATTTCCCAGATTTGGCGGCTGCAGACTTTCTTCTGTGGGGAATTCTCAATGACTCTCTCTACAAGGAAGAACATACCAACTACACACGATGATGTGGGAACACATACTACTGCCATCTGCTGAAATGGTAGCACGTGTGCAGCAGTCGTTCCATGCCAGACCGGAAGCGTGTATTTTCGCTGCCGGTGGTCATTTTGAAGACAACCTCTCATGGTCAGTTCTCTCATTACTGGTCAGAATCCACATAACTAGCGTACACTCCTGGGTTTCTCTGTAGTGCGCGCTGGCACAGGTATCGTATAAGTGTGAGAAGTTTTAAAAATATTTCCCTGCAACAAACAACACTGACAATTTACCCTAATTTTAGCTTGTTACCGTAAGTAGGTATTGTTCTTTTTAAAAAGTTTATGTTTGGACAAAAATAGTCTTGCTAAGTATTATTGCAATCTGTTCATTCACTTACAGTACGATCTCCTGACTACCAATCCACTCTGTGAAAACCGCACATCAATAGCACTCCTCACTTCTGCATTTGAGTGATTCACCCTGTGTACAAAGAAATCTGCAGTAACGGAGAACTGCAAGACAGTTATATCGTTCTGGTATTTTCTCCTACTCTTGAGTTCTGGGTACCTGACTGTTCATTGCGTATAGCTCCGTCTGCTGAAATATTAGTGCGGTCCTCCTATTTGTTCGATTAAAGCGGACGTGTTGTACACCAGAAATACGAGAAAGCACTTTCTATGTACTGTCTGCTCCACACTGATTGATGCCACTGTTCTCCTCATAGAACTTTTACCCCGAATGAGACTTACGTTAACAGCAATAATAATAACAGTAATAATAATAATAATAATAATAATTTACCCCATGGAGGCCCGGGAAAAGAATAGGCCTCCGGTATGTTCTGCCTGTCGTAAAAGGCGACGAAAAGAACAAACCACTAATAGGGCTAATCCCCCTTTTATTGTGATTAGTTGGTTCAGGACAGAACTAAAGAAGCCTCGGACAAGCGCCGTCATGGTCGGGGACGACGCTTGAACCCTATGCCCGCCCACAATGGTAACGACACTGCTAGCCAACTGGAAAATGATTTAAATCCAAATAGAGGTGTTTTGCAGGATATGCTTCCTGCAACCACCCTAGAAGGAAAACAAAGACAGAGGATGAGATGGTCAGATGAAGTTAATCGACACCTCATGTTCTGTTATTACCAAGCAACAAACCTAGGAACCAACACAACTGGATACAGATCACAAGTATACACAACATCTATTACCAGATACCCAGAATTAAAATTTTTAACAGAACAACGACTAGCTGATCAGATCCGTGTAATAATCAAAATTAACAGGACACCCCAGTCAGAATTAGAAAACATCAAACAACAAGTACAACAAATACTGGAACAAAATAATGTGCAATCACAAGAAGAAGAAGAAAATACAGTAATGGACTCAAACATCCCAGAGCAAACAAACAAAGAACAACACGCATCAATTAAACGATCAGAGGATAACGAAATCTTAAGACAGCCACCAGAACAAGCACAAATAGAACTCGAAGTAACACACATGTTAGATATAGAAGAAAAATTTCAGCTGACATATATAGAATACAAAGACACAAATACAGACATTAGACCATTCTTGCATAGACCGCCAAATAACCCACAAGTCGAAACAACAATAAAAACTGTCAACACAATCATACACAACAAAATAAATGAAAACACAACTATGGAAGAGTTACAACTACTGGTTTGTATAGGAGCACTCACTACACTAAATACACACACTAGGCAGAGATCAGAACCAACCAACACACAGAAGAAACCCACAAAACCAGCATGGCAACGCAGGCTACAGATCAGAATAGAAAAACTGAGAAAAGACATCGGACAGCTAACACAATTTATAAGAAATGAAATGTCGGAAAAAAACGAAAAAGGTTAGGTAAAATCTCACAAGAAGAAGCGATAGACCAATTAGATGAAAAGAAGCAGAAATTACAAGCATTGGCCAAACGACTTAGAAGATACAAAAAAAAGTGAAAATAGAAGGAAACAGAACCAAACATTCAACACAAACCAAAAGAAATTTTACCAGACAATAGATAACACACACATTAAAATAGACAATCCACCAAACATAGCAGACATGGAACACTTCTGGAGCAACATATGGTCAAACCCAGTACAACATAACAGACATGCTCGGTGGATACAAGCAGAAACAGACACATACAAGATGATACCATAAATGCCTGAAGTGATAATTTTGCAACATGAAGTCACCCAAGCAATTAATTCTACTCACAATTGTAAAGCCCCTGGAAAAGATAAAATAGCAAATTTCTGGCTAAAGAAGTTCACCTCAACACACTCACATCTAACTAAATTATTTAACAGTTACATTGCAGACCCATACACATTCCCTGAAGGATTAACTTATCTGAAACCTAAAGATCAAGCAGACACAGCAAACCCAGCTAAATAACGCCCCATAACATGCCTACCAACAATATACAAAATATTAACTTCAGTCATTACACAGAAATTAATGACACATACAACACAGAACAAAATTATAAATGAAGAACAAAAAGGCTGTTGCAAAGGAGCATGAGGATGTAAAGAGCAACTGATAATAAATGCAGAGGTGACATATCAAGCTAAAACTAAACAAAGGTCACTACACTATGCATACATTGATTACCAAAAAGCTTTTGATAGTGTACACCACTCATGGTTACTACAAATATTGGAAATATACAACATCGTAGATCCTAAATTGATACAGTTCCTAAACATAGTAATGATAAATAGGAAAACCACACTTAATATCCAAACAAATTCAAATAATATCACATCACAGCCAATACAGATTAAGCGTGGAATATACCAAGGAGACTCATTAAGTCCTTTCTGGTTCTGCCTTGCTCTGAACCCACTATCCAACATGCTAAATAATACAAATTATGGATACAATATTACTGGAACATACACACACAAAATCACACATTTGCTATACATGGATGATCTAAAACTTCTAGCAGCTACAAATCAACAACTCAACCAATTACTAAAGATAACAGACGTATTCAGCAATGATATAAATATGGCTTTTGGAACAGACAAATGTAAGAAAAATAGCATAGTCAAGGGAAAACACACTAAACAAGAAGATTACATATTGGATAACCACAGCGACTGCATAGAAGCGATGGAAAAAACAGATGCCTATAAATATCTAGGATACAGACAAAAAATAGGAATAGATAATACAAATATTAAAGAAGAACTAAAAGAAAAATATAGACAAAGACTAACAAAAATACTGAAAACAGAATTGAGAGCAAGAAACAAGACAAAAGTTATAAATACTTATGCTATACCAATATTGACCTACTCATTTGGAGTAGTGAAATGGAGTAACACAGACCTAGAAGCACTCAATACACTTACACGATCACAATGCCACAAATATAGAATACATCACATACATTCACCAAGAGAAAGATTCACATTAAGCAGAAAGGAAGGAGGAAGGGGATTTATCGACATAAAAAACCTACATTATGGACAGGTAGACAATTTAAGAAAATTCTTTATAGAACGAGCAGAAACTAGCAAAATACACAAAGCAATCACTCATATAAATACATCGGCTACACCACTGCAATTTCATAACCACTTCTACAACCCTTTAGATCACATAACATCAACAGATACGAAGAAAGTAAATTTGAAAAAGAAAACGCTACATGGCAAGCACCCATATCATCTAACACAGCCACACATCGACCAAGACGCATCCAAAACATGGCTAAGAAAAGGCAATATATACAGCGAGACGGAAGGATTCATGATTGCAATACAGGATCAAACAATAAACACCAGATATTACAGCAAGCATATTATTAAAGATCCCAATACCACAACAGATAAATGGAGACTTTGCAAACAACAAATAGAAACAGTAGATCACATCACAAGCGGATGTACAATACTAGCAAATACAGAATTCCCCAGAAGACATGACAATGTAGGAAAAATAATACATCAACAGCTTGCCTTACAACATAAACTTATAAAACAACACGTTCCTACATACAAGTATGCACCACAAAATGTACTGGAGAATGATGAATACAAATTGTACTGGAACAGAACCATTATAACAGATAAAACAACACCACATAACAAACCTGACATCATACTCACCAATAAAAAGAAGAAATTAACACAACTAATCGAAATATCCATACCCAATACAACAAATATACAAAAGAAAACAGGAGAAAAAATTGGAAAATACATCCAACTGGCTGAAGAAGTCAAGGACATGTGGCATCAGGATAAAGTTGACATTATACCAATTATACTATCAACTACAGGAGTCATACCACACAATATCCACCAGTACATCAATGCAATACAGCTACATCCAAACTTGTATATACAACTACAGAAATCCGTAATTATTGATACATGTTCAATTACCCGAAAGTTCCTAAATGCAATATAACATATACCGTACAGTTAAAAGGAACTCA
This sequence comes from Schistocerca nitens, assembly GCF_023898315.1. Taxonomy (NCBI): domain Eukaryota; kingdom Metazoa; phylum Arthropoda; class Insecta; order Orthoptera; family Acrididae; genus Schistocerca; species Schistocerca nitens. Next base: position 382,073,210 of record NC_064619.1, on the reverse strand, counting down.
CGCTTGATCAAGGTCCGCGTCACTTTCGATTTTCGACTAGACATAACGCCTGAGAAAAGAAAGAAATAATAATAGTAGTAAGCTGTTTTAATACCTATATATCTTGTAGGGCTACGAGAATATACCACATCAAACGAAGCGATCAAATTGAAAAATGATCAAACAAATGATTTCCCTATAGAGAAGATGTAATAATGGTTAATGTGTTTCAGAGAAATTTGTCCTCTCTTTCAGCACTATCGGTATTTCACGGTATCAGTCTGGAATTACTGCAATTCGCATGACTTATGGTCAGTATTCGTAAAAGGCCAAAATGTATTTCAGTCTAGTCTTTATTGCATCCATCGTGAAACTAAACAGCAGCCTTAAAAATTGTACTTCAAGGCTGTTTAACTGCCGGGTCGTTAGTTCCGGTTATCCTATCAGGTTGCCGAAATGACTCATAAAGTTTTGGGGTAAGAGCTCACATTAAACGCAGGAAATTCTCGAAATCTTATGAGATTGTGACTTTGTAAGAGGATACTCTCGTGACGAAAGTACTTGCGGCCTCCTACTTGTTTTTTTTTTCCCTCGGGTATAATAGGGGAGGGGTGTTTTAGACCTGTGGCTAACACTTCAGAAGCGCTCAGTAGTATGTCGACAGCCACTGTGTATATATCAATAAACCACCAATACTGTAAGCTATCCATCGCTCATTCAACGTTTCTTTTCACATTGTTGCAAGGATGGTAACAATAATATTCATTGACATAGGTACATCTTTTTTTGCAATTGAATTTCTTTTCCATCTGCTAGCTATAAATGTATGTTCTCCTAACAGTAAATTCAGTTATCAGTTTACACCATTTCTTGAGCCCTAGTTTATTGTACTTCTGATATACTTTAATCGTATTGAAATGACATAGTTTTTCACCAAACAGTGAGATCCTATATCTGAATTCTGGGCACATTTTTGAAGATGTATGAGACAATTCGTACAAGTAATTCAGGCATCCTTCTCTGTTTTCAGACTCTGGATACCAACGCCTAGTTATGTCCTTTGTTTACACAGAATACCCATATTTTGCACATTCTTCAACTTTGTAGCGGTAGGTGAGCTCTGGTGAACTTTTGGGACTGCGTAAATTATTTACAATTGTACAAAGATTTTTAGTGGTACTCCCATCACAAGGTACAATTAAGGATTACTAAAGTATCTCGCAAATAAAAGAAAGTTGTAATATTTTATTTGTAGCCTGTGAGATCTGTCACTCGAAAGAATGTTCTAAACCATTGTGCAAACCGGATGCTCTATCTGCAGTTACGGGTATTACAGGGACAGTGTTCCCAACATTTCTCTCGTGTTACTGTGTGCTAACAAAAAATAAATAAATAAATAAATAAACAAAGTTCTATATCGAATCAGGTTCGAACATACATATTCCATCCAGTCTCGTCCAGTGGAAGAGCCTGCTAGAAAGAGAAATGTTTCCTTGCTATTGTCCCTTAAAGGTGCCTGAAAGCACACTTGCTAATTAAACACTTGTCTGATTGACCAGCTCTTTAACAGAGAGGTGGCAACACAGTAAGAAATAACCTGTAACATTTACTGTGGGTATGTTACGAAATGGTACTTAATTTTGTTGTAGTTTGATGTATAACGATTGACTAACACAGTGAAATCTAAATGACTTCGTTTCGCCGGTCGGTGTGGCCGTGCGGTTCTGGGCGCTTCAGTCTGGAACCGCGTGACTGCTACGGTCGCAGGTTCGAATCCTGCCTCTGGCACGGATGCGCGTGATGTCCTTAGGTTAGGTGGGTTTAAGTAGCTCTAATTTCTAGGGGACTGATGACCTCAGAAGTTAAGTTCCATAGTGCTCAGAGCCCACATACACACTCACGACTGAGCGTGGTGTCAGTTGCTTGAGATTGTAGTCATGTGTATGAGCTGCGTTTGCGTGAGCTTGGTCGTGTGTGTGTGTGTGTGTGTGTGTGTGTGTGTGTGTGTGTGTGTGGGCGCGCGCGTGTGTCCACGGGACGTCGTGTTTTTCAGCCTCTGGCGGAAGGTATTCCAAGTCCGCCAGGACAAGTCGGCAGCAGTGAAGGCTGCGGTTCACAGTGCTGCTACCGGTGGCTGTCCACACTATCGGCAGACATACTCGATACGCTGAAGGAAGTGTAGCAGAAGCAGGAAGTGGTCCGTCTCAGTGATCACCATCTGGATGCTGCTGCACAGAACTCAAAGACACCAGGCGAATGTTTGGCCTGTGTGGCTACGATCGCACATATATATATCTTGAGTGATCCCACCCTCGCTCAGACAACATGAATATGTCCACATGAGAAACCAGGTGATCTCAAAACCACTCTGCAGTGCTCGATAGACAGTCCATGTGACTTGTTGAATGCGATCAAGAAGTCTTCCAGCCAATTGGAAACCCCTAAAGTTATTAGGGAGATGTCTGAAAATGGAAATAAAACTATATCACTATCTAGTTCATGACGCTCCCCTTTCTTCTTACTGCTCTCCTACTTGTGAAAACATAAATTCGACTGTATGTTTGCGCGTGGGAAGTTGAATGATTTCTTGTCCGTTTGGTTCCTATTACAAAATTGAATGATTTCCCTTTATAAAGATTTTCAGGAATACCTGAAAAAGTCTGTTTATCGTAGCCGAGTACACGTGAACTTACGTGTCCTTGGAATGGTTACCAATCAGCCTATCGAGATCTTAATCTAGGAATTAGCCGTTAATATCTTGTTTTTCGATTATTTTATATGCGTCACAGTGTTCCTAACCCTAGCTTCACCCCAGTCGGTGCGGTGTCTTAACTGCGAAGTATTTTCAGTGAGTAGGTCACTTAGTAACGTACGCTCAGTACGTTTGTTGGGGTTGGATTGTTTGGGGGAGGAGACCAAACAGCGAGGTCATCTGTAAGTAGGCTGTTTAGGTTTTTATGTTGGTAACGCCATGTAGCGCTCTGTATGAAAATCACTGACTGTGCTGTGTGCAGTCTGTGGCTGATTTGCATTGTTGGAATATTCACTATTGTAGTGTTGGGCAGTTCGATGTGAACAGCGCGTAGCATTGCACAGTTGCAGGTGAGCCGCCAGTAGTGGTGGATGTGGGAAAAGAGATGGCAGAGTTTTGAGAGTGGACGATATGGACGTGTGTCCATCAGAAAAACGAAATTTGTAAGACTAGATGTCATGAACTGATTTATATATATATGACTTTTGAACCCTATTAAGGTAAATACATAGTTTGTTCTCTATCAAAATCTTTCATTTGCTAACTATGCCTATCAGCAGTTAGTGCCTTCAGTAGTTAGAATCTTTTATTTCGCTGGCAGTATAGGCGCTCACTGTATTGCAGTAGTTCGAGTAAAGAAGATTTTTGTGAGGTAAGTGATTCATGAAAGGTATAGGTTATTGTTAGTCACGGGCTTTCTTTTATAGGGATTATAGAAAGTCAGATTGCTTTGCGCTAAAAAATATTGTGTGTCAGTTTAATGTTGATCAGAATAAGTAAAGGGAGAGATGTCGGAGTACGTTCAGTTTTGCTCAGCTGTTTTAAAATCAAATAACGTAGAGGTTTACCAGCACAGTAATTCATAAATTTTTCTAAGGGGATGGTGGTTCACATCGGTCTCATCGGATTAGGGAAGGATGGGGAAGGAGGTCAGCCGTGCTCTTTCAAGGGAACCATCCCGGCATTTGCCTGGAGCGAATTAGAGAAACTACGGAAAACCTAAATCAGGATGGCCGGACACGGGATTGAACCATCGTCCTCCCGAATGCGAGACCTGTGTGCTAACCACTGCGCCACCTCGCTCGGTAATATGTTTGTTGGTACTGCTCCAGATGCCCGTGATTTATATCTCACCACACACGCATCATTGATCTTGGTGTGGCTCACCCTCATATTTTGTTTCCTTATGTTCCATATCAGTTTGACTAAATTCAGGTCGCTGTGTTGAGAGGTAATCATCGAGTAAAATACTTCTTTCCTTTAAAATCTGTCCACGATTAACACAAACATGGATTTACTTGTGTCATTAATCTCTCACAATTCTCTTTCGGGCATGTCTTCCGCCATGAGACAGTGTTTTTCTCGACTACGGCAATGTATTTTCTTCTCAGGTAGCAAGATTCGTAGCTGTAATTTCCTACATCTTCTATAGGCAACATCGTAAAGTACAACAGTCCATATCTACGGAAAGTCGCAGATATGTCCTTCAAGCAAGCATTAAATTACTGTAATTTGTGCTGAGCGTAACATAATCATTTTCTAACACAGTAGAGAGACTTTTCTGTTCCCGTCTTCTACACAAGTTGTCGCTCTCAGATCGTATCACTAGCAGCGATGACTTACGAGGTTTCTCCATTTTGTTTATCTAAGATGAAGTACGTAGTACACACTCGGAAATGCAGAGTTACCCTCGTTATGACCTTACTGGCAGTCGGAAAAATGTTGCCAAAATATTAGACTTAATTCTCAGTCTTTTTGTGTTGTGTTTCGTTGTTCACCGTTTACAGCCTACCATTGTAATTTATTTGTGGAGTAATTCCAAAGGAGAAAAATATAGTGAAATGTGCGTGCAGACATCACACCACCATTGTCAGCAAACAGCTGCGGAGTAAATCCTACCATTGCTGTTTTTTTAACTGTGTAAAGCGAAAAAAGTATTGTGTTCAGGAAAACACCCGAATGCGGAATACTTCAGAATATAATAATTAGAACGTGCAGTGAATTCAAGGCCGAAATAGATGCGTGAAAATTGGGAAGGCATAAAAAAAAGAAAGAAAAGCGCCTGGAGGACTAATGTTCTCTTAATACTGAGGTCTTTTCTTTTTGTTTCACTAAAGTCGCCAGGAAAATTCCAATGTTAAATATATACGAGAGAGGGAGCAGATAAGATGAATGAATACGTAGGAAACTAATTTTAGGGGGAAAGCTGTCTGGTGACGTGATATAATAAATGGAAGTCGACAAGAAATACATCCAGTATTATATTCACAGTTTAATAGTGGTTTGGAAGACTTGCGATCGGGTAAGGTGGAAGGCACAGATAACATTCCTTTGGAATCTCTAAAATCATTGGGGTCAGAGGCAAACAAACCACTGTTCAGTTGGTCTGTAGCATCTATGAGATTGTAAACATGACATCAGTCTTTCGGAAAAATAGCACCCGCACAACCCATTCCATAGCAGTGTCGATTACAGTGCGCGAACCTCGCACAAACAGGTTAATATCTCGTGCATCCAATTTTTGGATGAGAGTAATGTACATAAGAATGCAAGAGGACCTTGTGGACTTGTCAAATGACTTTTATTTTGCTTTCATGAGAGGTAAAGGCACCAGGCAGACGCTTGATAATGGAAGTAAAATTAAGAAAAGTAAAAATACGTTCGTAGAACTTGTCGACCTAGGAAAATCTATTGGCAGTGTAAAATGGTACAATACGTTGAAAATTCTGAGGAAGATTGTTTTAAGGTATAGAGGAAGACGGATAATATACAACGTGACAAGAACCAAGAGGGGAAAAATAAGAATGAAGAACCAAGAACGAAGTGTTCGGCTTAGAACCCTTAAAAATTCGGGGATGCAGTAACGATAAGGTTAACACCAAAAGTGGGAACCACTAATTAGTTGAAGTGAAGGAATCCTGCTATCTTCTAAGCAGAGTGACTGACGAAATAAGAATGGGAAAAGTAACTAGCACAGGCAAAGAGGGGATTTCTGGCCCAAAGGATGTAAGGTAGTCATGTCAATTTGATTTTTATATGTCATCGATGTACTCGTCAGAGAGAGAGCATGTTATACACATAAGAGAGAGAGAGTAAGTTACTCTTAAATAATCTTCGATCTAGTCGTGGCGCAGTGTTTGCCTCTGCGCAGTCTGATACATTGTTAGTCGAAGTGTGCTAGATGATGGACGTATTTAGTAGTGCTGTGTGCACTTGTGATTGTACCTTTTAGATGAATAGAGGACAGCAAGGATGAATATGATGCACACAATGAAAGGTGAAAGGAATATAAATTCTGAATAATGTAACTGTTTTGAAGAGAAGTAGTTTCAAGTAAGGCTGTAGCGCTGCAAACCTAATTTGTCAGAATGATTATTGTCAGCAAGTTAACTTGCTCAGAGCTGAGAGAAAGACCACCCCATTCCCCTGAGTCATGGATTAACATAGTAATTAATTAATCTGTTCGATTTATATAGAAATTTTCTGTTAACATTCTACCCCTCCCTAAATCACTGGGCACTTTGTTAAGCGTAGTATTGTTCAGGTTCATGTTATATGTGAAGATCATGGAAAGTTTTACTCTGTCTTTTGAATATATACTTCGTTCTACAATCGTCTTGGCATATCAGTTTATAGGAATAGTTACTCTCCCCATCCCACTGTTTAACATTACGCGTTACCACATGCAACAGTTTGAATATGTATTTAGAAAGAGAAATGTAGCTTAGCCGTTGCTGTTGCTGTTTGAGGTATATCGTCACGGTTCCCGAGGCTCTCTCGATCGGAGGTTCCAGTCCTCCCTCGGACATGGGTGTTGTGTTGTCCTTAGGGTACGTTAGTTTAAGTTAGATTAAGTAGGGCGTAAGCCTAGGGACGTATGACCTCAGAAGTTTGGTCCCATAGTCCTTACCACAAATTTCCAATTTCCAGCTTGCTTTTTACGGCTGTGCTTTGGAGAAATCGGCAACGATGTTGTGAAGAGACGGGGTGAGTGAAAATTTTGATTAGCGGCGGATAATTCTACTTCCGTTGCGCATTTAATACAAAGAGAAGTTGCGTTCAGATCAGTTAAAATTCAGTTCCAGTCAGGTTCTGTTTAGTCAAAGGTTAGCATACGAGTTTCTGCTGGATAAGGGTTTGTGGGTACCCCCCCATGAACCATGGACCTTGTCGTCGGTGGGGAGGCTTGCGTGCCTCAGCGATACAGATAGCCGTACCGTACGTGCAACCACAACGGAGGGGTATCTGTTGAGAGGCCAGACTAACGTGTGGTTCCTGAAGAGGGGCAGCAGCCTTTTCAGTAGTTGCAGGGGCAACAGTCTGGATGATTGACTGATCTGGCCTTGTAACACTAACCAAAACAGCCTTGCTGTGCTGGTACTGCGAACGGCTGAAAGCAAGGGGAAACTACGGCCTTAATTTTTCCCGAGGGCATGGAGCTTTACTGTATGGTTAAATGATGATGGCGTCCTCTTGAGTAAAATATTCCGGAGGTAAAATAGTCCCCCATTCGGATCTCCGGGAGGGGACTACTCAGGAGGACGTCGTTATCAGGAGAAAGAAAACTGGCGTTTTACGGATCGGAGCGTGGAAGGTCAGATCCCTTAATCGGGCAGATAGGTTAGAAAATTTAAAACGGGAAATGTATAGGTTAAAGTTAGATATAGTGGGAATTAGTGAAGTTCGGTGGCATGAGGAACAAGACTTCTGGTCAGGTGAATACAGGGTTATAAATACAAAATCAAATAGGGGTAATGCAGGAGTAGGTTTAATAATGAATAAAAAAATAGGAGTGCGGGTAAGCTACTACAAACAGCATAGTGAACGCATTATTGTGGCCAAGATAGACACGAAGCCCACGCCTACCACAGTAGTACAAGTTTATATGCCAACTAGCTCTGCAGATGACGAAGAAATTGAAGAAATGTATGATGAAATAAAAGAAATTATTCAGATAGTGAAGGGAGACGAAAATTTAATAGTCATGGGTGACTGGAATTCGGTAGTAGGAAAAGGGAGAGAAGGAAACGTAGTAGGTGAATATGGATTTGGGGGGAGGAATGAAAGAGGAAACCGCATGGTAGAGTTTTTCACAGAGCACAACTTAATCATAGCTAATACTTGGTTCAAGAATCATAAAAGAAGGTTGTATACGTGGAAATATCCTGGAGATACTAGAAGGTATCAGATAGATTATATAATGGTAAGACAGAGATTTAGGAACCAGGTTTTAAATTGTAAGACATTTCCAGGGGCAGATGTGGACTCTGACCACAATCTATTGGTTATGAACTCTAGATTAAAACTGAAGAAACTGCAAAAAGGTGGGAATTCAAAGAGATGAAACCTGGATGAACTGAAAGAACCAGAGGTTGTACAGAGTTTCAAGGAGAGCATAAGGGAACAATTGACAGGAATGGGGGAAAGAAATACAGTAGAAGAAGAATGGGTAGCTTTGAGGGATGAAGTAGTGAAGGCCGCAGAGGATAAAGTAGGTAAAAAGACGAGGGCTGCTAGAAATCCTTGGGTAACACAAGAGATAATGAATTTAATTGATGAAAGGAGAAAATGCAAAAATGCAGTAAATTAAGCAGGCAAAAAAGAATACAAACGTCTCAAAAATGAGATCGACAGGAAGTGCAAAAAGGCTAAGCAGGGATGGCTAGAGGACAAATGTAAGGATGTAGAGGCTTATCTCACGAGGGGTAAGATAGATACTGCCTACAGGAATATTAAAGAGACCTTTGGAGAAAAGAGAACCACTTGTATGAATATCAATAGCTCAGATGGAAACCCAGTTCTAAGCAAAGAAGGGAAAGCAGAAAGGTGGAAGGAGTATAAAGAGGGTCTATACAAGAGCGATGTACTTGAGGACAATATCATGGAAATGGAAGAGGATGTAGATGAAGATGAAATGGGAGATATGATACTGCGTGAAGAGTTTGACAGAGCACTGAAAGACCTGAGTCGAAACAAGGCCCCGGGAGTAGACAACATTCCAGTAGAACTACTGACAGCCTTGGGAGAACGAGTCCTGACAAAACTCTACCATCTGGTGAGCAAGATATATGAGACAGGCGAAATACCCTCAGACTTCAAGAAGAATATAATAATTATAATCCCAAAGAAAGCAGGTGTTGACAGATGTGAAAATACCGAACTATCAGTTTAATAAGTCACGGCTGCAAAATACTAACGCGAACTCTTTACAGACGAATGGAAAAACTAGTAGAAGCCGACCTCGGGGAAGATCAGTTTGGATTCCGTAGAAATATTGGAACACGTGAGGCAATACTGACCCTACGACTTATCTTAGAAGCTAGATTAAGGAAAGGCAAACTTACGTTTCTAGCATTTGTAGACTTAGAGAAAGCTTTTGACAATGTTGCCTGGAATACTCTCTTTCAAATTCTGAAGGTAGCAGGGGTAAAATACCCGTGAGCGAAAGGCTATTTACAATTTGTACAGGAACCAGATGGCAGCTATAAGAGTTGAGGGACATGAAAGGAATGCAGTGGTTGGGGAGGGAGTGAGACAGGGTTGTAGTCTCTCCCCGATATTATTCAATCTGTATATTGAGCAAGCAGTGAAGGAAACAAGAAAAATTCGGAGTAGGTATTAAAATCCAGGGAGAAGAAATAAAAACTTTGAGGTTCGCCGATGACATCGTAATTCTGTCAGAGACAGCAAAGTACTTGGAAGAGCAGTTTAACGGAATGGATTGTGTCTTGAAAGGAGGATGTAAGATGAACATCAACAAAAGCAAAACGGGGATCATGGAATGTAGTCGAATTAAGTCGGGTGATGCTGAGGGAATTAGATTAGGAAATGAGACAAAGTAGTAAAGGAGTTTTGCTATTTGGGGAGCAAAATAACTGATGATGGTCGGAGTAGAGAGGATATAAAATGTAGACTGGCAATGGCAAGAAAAGCGTTTCTGAAGAAGAGAAATTTGTTAACATCGAGTATAGATTTAAGTGTCAGGAAGTAGTTTCTGAAAGTATTTGTATGGAGTGTAGCCATGTATGGAAGTGAAACGTGGACGATAAATAGTTTGGACAAGAAGAGAATAGAATCTTTCGAAATGTGGTGCTACAGAAGAATGCTGAAGATTAGATGGGTATATCACATAACTAATGAGGAGGTATTGAATAAAATTGGGGAGAAGAGAAATTTGTGGCACAACTTGACTAGAAGAAGGGATCGGTTGGTAGGACATGTTTTGAGGCATCAGCGTGGAGGGTAAAAATCGTAGAGGGAGACCAAGAGATGAACACACAAAGCAGATTCAGAAGGATGTAGGTTGCAGTAATTACTGGGAGATGAAGACGCTTGCACAGGATAGAGTAGCATGGAGAGCTGCATCAAACCAGTCTCAGGGCTGAAGACCACAGAAACAACAGTTTTAGTAATACGTAGTCTTCTGTAGAGTGTGATGTAAAGTTGGGCTAAATTTCAGACAAAATATATGGGGAGGTTACAAGGAATCTACTAGTATCAAACATGAGCCATTATTTGAGGAATAAATTTTACGAGAATGTACTTCGGGAAAACAGCAGTTAAAGAAAGTGAACCTCGGACTGTGGGAAAGCCGAAGAGGAAGAGAGTCTAAGCCTTTGAGACGTGATGCTATAGAAAGATGCTGATAATTAGGTGGTCTGCTTAGATTGAAAATCAGGACATTTTCCTCAGAAGAGGTGATAACGTTGAGGAAACAAATAGTGAACATGTGTTAAGAGGTCAAGAAACAACTTACCATGGTAATAGAGGGAGCAGCAGAGGGCCAAAATCGTTGACAAAGTTAGGATACATCACCCAAATAATTTAAGATACAAGGTTCAGTTGCTACTTATAGATGAAGAGGTCGACACAGAAGAAGAATTCTTATCTGGCCACTTCAAACCAGTCAGAAGACTGATGACAAAGAAAGTAACGTATTAAGAAACTGAATTTCGGTTGTTGTGCCCCTAGTGACAATATTACTAAACTATTTAAACGGCGGTTGCGACCACTACAGGCAAACAAATAAAAATTTCAGTGTTATAATTGCCGATAAATCAGTACACAGAAAAAAGGCGTGATTTGATAATACACAGGGTAACCCAGAAATGTTGCGACAAATTTCGCATTGTTTTAGAAGGTGTATTGAGAAACAAATCTATGATAGGAGCTCGTGTTCAGGAACGTCATCTAACGAGGCTAAAGTTAAAGGCGCCGGTGGATGCCATTAGACCATCGCTTCGATAGCAAACGTTAGTCTGTATGCTACGGGATCGAGCCGTAAGGTCTCGCACCGTTGTCTGTTATTCAGTGGTTGTGACTGATTGCCGACGATCGCTAGTGGAGAAAATGGAGCTAGCTGCTGCATAGATATGCCTTGTCCCGTATAAATGCGATGCTGTGCTGCCTTGGTGGATGACGGTTTCGTACATGGATTTCCACCCGCTGTTTATTTTCTCCTGTGTACCGAAAACATTTAAGAGTTTAGCTGGTTCCAGGTGAAAAATAGACCGCGAATGGAAACATGTGTCCGCAACGGTCATCCACCGAGTCAGCAGAGGACCGCATTCATAGAACACACGGCCTTTCTAAGCAGCAGATAGCTCCATCTTCTCCAGTGGCGATCGTGGCAATCAATCGCGATCTCTGAATAACAGACAACACTGCCAGACATTCCGCCTACGGTCAGTCACCGTTCAAAGTCACGTTTGCTGCCGAAGGGGTGACCTTAGCAACAGACTCCGACGCACATAGCTTCGACGATCTGCAGCGTCGTCCGATGACGTTTCTGGACAAGGTTTCCTACCCTCGAGTTGTCCCTCAAGGCAGTCTCTACAACAACACGAAGGTTATAGTTGCGACGCTGACGCAATTGCATTGACAACTATATTTTAGTATGGCGGGCTATTCTACACTGGGTTACGTTACAATGCATATTCATAACGCTGCCGCTCTGCTACTGTGCGCGTTGTTTCCAGCAGCAGATGGTGCCTCACCTATGCAAGAGGACACTGATCTCCCATTTTCCGGTCGTTAGCAGCTCGCACCTTTAAATATACTCTGTGTGAAGAATAGAGTACTGGAACACTGTGTACACTCGACGATATCACGCACGTTAGCAAGCCGAACGTAGTACTTGCAGATGTGTTTACTGTGTAACCAGATTTGGTGTCTGGGTTAACACATCTCTCTGTGTGTACATTAGTTTTATACAGACACAGAATCTGGTCGTGAGAAGGCGAAGGGACTCGTGCACGGGAAAACATTAAACGCATGAAATACAACTTTCGCACGAGCACAGTTAAGTTCACCGACACGCACACGAAAGACAAGCGTGCGCACGCGCTCTCGGCAAAAGAGACAGAGGTGGGAGGAGATATAAACACGGTGTGAGAGCTGACCGGGGATTTGCGGATTCCACAGAGCGTAAGGAATGGCGCAGCGACGCCGTAAATAAAAGCGCCGCAGTGGACGCTGAAATCCTGGCCGCAGCCGCGACGTGACGGGGCCGATGTCGGAACAGCGCCGCCGCGCGCCAAGCAGAGCGCGCCAAAGTGAGTGATGGGAGGCGGCAGAGCTGTACGTGTGTGTGTGCGCGCGCACGCCTGTTCGGTCTCACCGCCCGTAAATACGGCGCGCGGTATGCGACGGAATCCGAGCCGCGGCGGCGCCGCCTCCACGCCCCCAATGGTGTTGCGGCTCGGGCGGTCCGCTTAATCTCCATCTGTTGTTCTCGGCAGAGCCACCCGCCTACCTGCCGCGGCCACGGGCGCCGCGTTTAGCTCCGCTGGCGCGTGCTGCGTCTCCACTCCCTCGCATCAGGACCACCTGCGTTCTCGCTTGTATAACTTCCTTTTACTATCGGTGTTCCGCAAACTATATTGACTACTGAAATCGGATCAGCCTCAAACCAACATCATGTTCCTTTCGCAGATTGTACAGGACGTTTTAAAAAGATTCATCCCATTCTACTACAACTGAATTTTAATTAATTCAAATGGTTCAAATGGCTCTGAGCACTATGGGACTCAACTGCTGTGGTTATTAGTCCCCTAGAACTTAGACCTACTTAAACCTAACTAACCTAAGGACAGCACACACATCCATGCCCGAGGCAGGATTCGAACCTGCGACCGTAGCAGTCGCACGGTTCCTGACTGCGCGCCTAGAACCGCGAGACCACCGCGGCCGGCTTTTAATTAATTAATTAATTAAGTCCCACAATTTATTAATTCGTTCCTTGACTGCAGAGTGAGTCGTGTGTTTTACATCTCATTCTGGATTACGAAATGTATTCGCAAATTACACTACTGGTAATTAAAATTGCTACACCAAGAAGAAATGCAGATGATAAACGGGTATTCATTCAACAAATATACTAGAACTGACATGTAATTACATTTTCAGACAATTTGGGTGCATAGATCCTGTGAAATCAGTACCCAGAACAACCACCTCTGGCCGTAATAACGGCCTTGATACGCCTGGGCATTGAGTCAAACAGAGCTTGGATGGCGTGTACGGGTACAGCTGCCCATGCAACTCCAACACGATACCACAATTCATCAAGAGTAGTGACTGGCGTATTGTGATGAGCCAGTTGCTTGGCCATCATTGACGAGACGTTTTCAGTTAGTGAGGGACCTGGAGAATATGCTGACCAGGGCAGCAGTCGAACATTTTCCGTATCCAGAAAGGCCCGTACAGGACATGCAACATGCGGTCGTGCATTATCCTGCTGAAATGTAGGGTTTCGCAGGGATCGAATGAAGGGAAGAGCCACGGGTCGTAACACATCTGAAATGTAACGTCCACTGTTCAAAGTGCCGTCAATGCGAACAAGAAGTGACCGAGACGTGTAACCAGTGGCACCCCGTACCATCACGCCGGGTGATACGCCAGTATGGCGATGACGAATCCTCGCTTCCAAACGCGGATGCGACCATCATGATGCTGTAAACAGAACCTGGATTCATCCGAAAAAATGACGTTTCGCCATTCGTGCACCCAGGTTCGTCGTTGAGTACACCATTGCATGCGCTTCTGTCTGTGATGCAGCGTCAAGGCTAACCGCAGCCATGGTCTCCGAACTCATAGTCCATGATGCTACAAACGTCGTCGAAGTGTTCGTGCAGATGGTTGTTGTCTTTCAAATGTCCCCATCTGTTGACTCAGGGATCGAGACGTGGCTGCACGATCCGTTAACAGCAATGCGGATAAGATGCCTGTCATCTCGACTGCTAGTGATACGAGGCCGCTGGGATCCAGCACGGCGTTCCGTATTACCCTCCTGAACCCACCGATTCTATATTCTGCTAACAGTCATTGGATCCCGACCAAGGCGAGCAGCAATGCCGCGATACAATAAACCGCAATCGCGTTAGACTACAATCCGACCTTTATCAAAGTCGGAAACGTAATGGTACGCATTTCTCCTCCTTACACGAGGCATCACAGCATCGTTTCACCAGGCAACGCTGGTCAACTGCTGCTTGTGTATGAGAAATCGGTTGGAAACTTTCCTCATGTCAGCACGTTGTAGGTGTCGCCACCGGCGCCGACCTTGTGTGAACGTTCTGAAAAGCTAATCATTTGCATATCACAGCATCTTCTTCCTGTCGGTTAAATTTCGCGTCTGTAGCACGTTATCTTCGTGGAGTAGCAATTTTAATGTCTGGTAGTGTACGAATATGGTTATACAACAGCTCTTCGAATTAGTACAAACATAAGAAAAATTGTGCCAGACCAGGACTCAGACTCCACGAGTGGTCGCCTGAACCACTTGGGCTATCCGAGCTCGCTTCCATGACCGACACAAACATCCCCATGTGCTAGTGCATAGGTCCCAGAGTGCTTATTCGCAATTCCTGTCATTCCCGCGTAAGGAGAGACGTTACTTTTATCGTCTGGCCTCCTAGCTTTGTCAAGAAATACTGTAGTCCAGTATCTCTGTTTTACAGTGTCTTCAACTCTTACCCTACCATCTGAACCGCACAGCAGAAATATCCGTTCTCAACTAAGTTAAATCCTCTCTGTACCATCACATAACACTGACATGTTTTCTAAATAATTTTTCGCATCAGGAACCCGACTTTGGAACAATCTTCCTCAAAGTGTGATAGACATTAAATACATTCAAAATTTAAAAAGGTAGCTAATGCTCCATCTTCTGTAGCAACCCATCTCTCCCATATTCTGTGCAGCTCACTCTCATCAGAGCATTTAAGGAAACATGCCACCACAACCACAAATGAAAATCGATTTTCCCTCTGTACTAGATAGGGTAATTGACTATTGTGCATGCAAACGAAAGAGGCGAGTGGAGGACAATGAAACAAGCAAATAATCCTAAAATACAACAATAGCTTCCCTGATACGCGTTACACAAAAGTACAGCAATTTTTCCATCTTTCTAGTGATATAAAGGCTGATTCAGCTGCCCCTATTTATTGGTTTTATGCAACCTGCAATGCCTCCAAAAACCATGTGAGAGCTCTTCATATTCTCACTTGCTGCATGCAAATTATTAGTCCTACAGGAAAAAGGAATAGAACTTTTTTTGTAGGAAACGTAATGATGTTAAATTCTGAACTGGGCAGCGCTTTTGCTCGAGGCTATAATGTTGAATTATTGAAGAAAAACATACTAAAATGACGTTGAAATGCGTTTTTCTTGAATAACTCGAAAAATGTGGTCTCCAGCGACAATATATCCCAGGACAAAATTTAACTTCAGTCAGTTTTCTACAGAAAGATGTTGTACAGAATTTGAAAATCTGGTACATGGTATTTGAAGATGTTGAGGGTTGCATAAAACCCAGCAGCAGGGGCACCGGAATCACATCTATATGAGGCTTCCTGACTTCCTTATTAGAGATCTGTAAACACTATAACTTCCTCCCAAAAAAATCCATTTGCCTGGCTTCTTCTTCTGCTAGCTTGTTTTTTTCAATTCTTGATTTTATCCTTGTAAAAAATCCTTTATATTACTATTCATATAACCTTTTTTGTCTGTTTCTTAATTTTATCTGTAGAACTAATAGTGAGTTGTCAGCAGTGGAAGGCAAACAAGAAAACATTCACCCTCTCACGTCCTCGTACCCTTCAACAGCTTTGTTACATTTCTTCTGGACCCCGCACTCCCCTGAGATGGACCACCAACTTTTCGCTCTGCACTTTTGTCAAAGTAGCGGTTCGAAGTAGCGAAATACAAATAAAGTTACTTTCTCCTAATAATTCGTAAGGCTTGTAACTTTAGCAACAAAATACTCGGAATACATTCTATACAAATACTGTCATTGTTTGAGGCACAGTTAAAGGGGTGGAGGGGTGAAGAAGATAGTATGGGCGCCGCGATGAAGATTATGATTGAAAGTTGGGTTGCTAATAATGGAAGGTTGAGGAACGATGCCCTATGACTTACTGGTGCCACTTGGATTACAGGTTGTCCTCTTCTCTGCTTAGTGTTATACCATACCTGCTTTTGATTTTGTATCTCATGTAGCTCTTCCACATGATACTACGAAGGAGTACTGAAAAGTAATTCTTCTGAATTTCTTATGTGACAATTCTTAAGCCATATTCAATAAAACGAACGTTGTCAACATTTTACATCTTTATTCTTCATTTCTACATAATTATTTCACAACTTACTCACCCTGGCGCGAACACATTTCCCCCCAAAACAGACCAATTAGTTGATACCGTTACTGTAGTATGTTTGCCTTTGTTGATGGAGCCACAATCGCGCCTCAGCTTCCACTCCTTCATCACATCAGAGTGAATTCCTAGAAGCTATTTCCTAAGTTTAGGAAAGCGATGAAAATCGGATGGGGCCAAGAAGGGACAGTATGGGGAATGACTGATGACAGTGGGCCCCTGGCGTCTGATGGGTGCAGAAGTCGCAGCGCTCTTATGTGGTCTATCATTAACATGCTGAAGGAGAGGATGTTCCATGTGTGGACGAACTCTTAGAATTCGAAGCTCGATTACAGCACGCTGTTTCTCAGGCACTGACATGTTTACATTTCACACCGCCGTGTTACCCGCTCCATTCGGAATCCTCTAGCAGGAGAGGGCTGTAAGTATATGCATTTAAAAAGAATTAAGAGTTTTCACTTGAAACACTTGGAGGTGTTATTTTTCAGCACGCCCTGTTATGATTGTAAGTAGGTTGTTCAGGTTTTTATGTTGGTAACGTCACCTAGCGCTCTGTATGAAAATCACTGGCTGTGGAGTGTGCAGTCTGTGGCTGGTTGGCATTGTTGGAATATTCGCTATTCTAGTATTGGGCAGTTGGATGTGAACAGCGCGTAGCGTTGCGCAGTTGGAGGTGACCCGCAAGCAGTGGTTGATGTGGGGAGAGAGATGGCATAATTTTGAGAGCGGACGATCTGGACGTGTGTCCATCAGAAAGAGTGAATTTGTAATACTGGATATCATGAACTGATACATATATATCATGACTTTTGAACATTATTAAGATAAATACATTGTTTGTTCACTATCAAAATCTTCCATTTGCTAACTATGCCTATCAGTAGTTAGTACCTTCAGTATTTAGAATCTTTTATTTAGCTTGCAGTATTGGCGCTCGCTGTAGTGCAGTAGTTCGAGTAACGAAGATTTTTGTAAGGTAAGTGATTCATGAAGGGTATAGGTTATTGCTAGTCAGGGCCATTCTTTTGTAGGGACTATTGAAAGTCAGACTGCGTTGCGCTAAAAATATTGTGTGTCAGTTTAGTGTTGATCAGAATAAGTAAAGAGAGAAATGTCGTCGTTCAGTTGTGCTCAGCTGTTTGAAAATCAAATAATGTAAGGGGTTAACCAATACAGTAATTGATAAATTTTTCTAAGGGGACGTTTCATAATGATTCTTCACTGTTCCTGCTTTCACATGAAACAATTAGTTTTGAACTGCTCTTGCTCTGTATTAGCTGCCCCATCTTACCTCCGTGACAGGTGCTCTTTATTGTAGGTGGATGTAAGACCAGGGTTTCATCTTGAGAATCCTGGAATGGTGTCTTTTAAAGTAGACGATCAATTACGTCTCCGATCCTTCCGCACGTTACACAGAGGTACGTCTAATAATTCGTTCCTGCGACTCTCACACTTAATACACACAGCAGTATCAGCTCAAAAGCTAGGTACACAAGAGAGATTTTCACTCTCAGAGAGGCATTATGGGTATTATGTGTAGTGTAAACAGCGTCAAGATTCATCTAGCCGGTAGTGTCCGAGAGTGAGACCAAATTTCAGATAGCCGTGCTCTGCGAGTTTATACATCTCGTGTGAACTGCGACTTCCACCTCTCGAGTGCTGCTCACCGTAGCTCTCAGCGAAGGAATGCTACCCCGGCATTGTGGAAAAGCTGAGAATACTCGATGAGTGCTGAGAGACCATACTGCGTCCAAGATTTGTGCCGTACTTCAATTAAATGCAAGTACTCACGAAACTGCTAGCTCTGAGACAACGCCAGATCTACCTCCTACAAAAACAGCATTAACAGTCAGCCTATTTCGAAAATTCTAGTCTCAGACAACGAAATGCAGCAAAGAGCTTAAAGAAAATCGTAGGCATACTACACTGAATTGATAAACGGAAAAATATAATTAATTCCTACATTAATACGAGTGATGGACTAGTACATTATCTGATGTGCATATAGACACTGAAGCTAACTGCTCTATAAACTTGTACCTGCATTTTTCGGGTAGTTGAGACTACAGTCGCGAAGCAAACGCACGATGAAATTGATGTCAGCAATGAGTCAGCAAATGGGTCAAAAATAGACCAAGCCGTTGGGGCAGGGGTGTACGGGATTCAGCCAAGACTGGAGGGCATCATCTCCGTATTCCAAGCTGAAATAACTCCAATCAGGGGATTTGTGGAGGAGAATATGCGTAGGTGCTACAAGGACCGTAGCATCTGTATCTTTTCAGACAGCCAGCTCCTGCAACAAGATCTAAGATTGTTGCAGAATGCCACAGGGCCCTGGTGGAGCTAGGGGGAAGCAATAGGGTAAATCTAGTGTGGGTTCCTGGCCACGCAGGGATCGGTGGCAATGTACAAGCCGACAGATTGGCCAGGATGGGGCATCAACTCTGTTTATTGGATTCAAATGGTTCAAATGGCTCTGAGCACTATGGGACTCAACTGCTGAGGTCATTAGTCCCCTAGAACTTAGAACTAGTTAAATCTAGCTAACCTAAGGACATCACAAACATCCATGCCCGAGGCAGGATTCGAACCTGCGACCGTAGCGGTCTTGCGGTTCCAGAGTGCAGCGCCTTTAACCGCACGGCCACTTCGGACGGCCTCTATTTATTGGACCGGAACCTTCCCTGACAAAGGTTGTGATCAAATTAGAACTACGAAACTGGCTTAGGAAAGAGCGCGTAGGATAGTGCACCAAGGTCCATAACCAAAAACAGGGTGAGGTAATGATGCCCAATACACGTTTTACAAGAAACTCTGTAATTCTGGGGTTGAACAGGAAAGAGATCAATCTCATGACTTGACTGATGACGGGCCATGGGAATTTCAAAAAACAATGGATATAACGGAAGAGGATCCTAAATGCAGGATCTGCGATGAGGGTGAAGAAACTGCACCACACCTAATCCTCGAATTCATGGCATTGGAGAGTAAAAGATCTTCGGGTCAACTAGACTTGAAGAAATTGTGTATAACAAAAAACTTATAGAAGGACTCCTTGCTCTATTTGAGGGCATTGGTTGGCTTCACTAGATATACAGGGAGCGATATGGCACAATAAACTTAGTTCCGGTGCGGACAGTGGCGGATTAAACCTAACCTGTTTTAGCTTCCCTGTTAAAATCAGATCAAATCAAAAATGTGTCACCAAAAAAAGTGGGGTGGCTGAGCGGTTCTAGGTGCTACAGTCTGGAACCGCGCGACTGCTACGGTCGCAGGTTCGAATCCTGCCTCGGGCGTGGATGTGTGTGATGTCCTTACGTTAGTTAGGTTTAAGTAGTTCTAAGTTCTAGGGGACTGATGACCTCAGAAGTTAAGTCCCATAGTGCTCAGAGCCATTGGACCATTTGAACCTATAAAAGTGTTGTGCATGGTTTTTGAAGGAGTTGTGTGTTTGTACAAGACCCAGAAGGCGGAGCAGCTGAATCACCCTCTGTGCGAGAGAGTTCGTGACTTACTTATTAGGGAATTGCTAATACTACAACTTCTTCTCAAAACTTCCATTTGCACGGCCTCTTCTTCTGCTATCTTGTTTTGTCAATTCCCTGGATTCTCTCCTTACAAAAAATGCTTTGTGTTACTTATTGATATAACCTTATTTTGTCTTTTTCTCAATTTTGTCCAACCAAAGGATGGAATTCAACTCATTGGTTGATTGTCGGTTTCTGTTGTCTTCGTCCTTATTACTGGAACGCCGATCTGATGTTATAGCTCACAGATATTTATACGTTTGACAAACCTCAACAGTATTTGCATCTGTGATAATGTCATGATCTTTAGTTCATATAGGCCGATATTAAGTTTTAGAAAAATTTATTGTTAATCCGGATTTATTGTTTCCGTACAGATCTTCAAAATCCTCTTTTAGAGATATATACTTTAATTATTTTGATCAAAGGTAATTATCAATATCCGGCCGATGTGGCCGAGCGGTTCTAGGCCCTTCAAAAATGGTTCAAATGGCTCTGAGCACTATGGGACTCAACTGCTGTGGTCATTAGTCCCCTAGAACTTAGAACTACTTAAACCTAACTAACCTAAGGACATCACACACATCCATGCCCGGGGCAGGATTCGAACCTGCGACCGTAGCAGTCGCACGGTTCCTGACTGCGCGCCTAGAACCGCGAGACCACCGCGGCCGGCTCTAGGCCCTTCAGTGCGGAACCGCGCTGCTGCTACGGTCACAAGTTCGAATCGTGGCTCGGACTTGGGTGTGTGTCATGTCCTTAGGTTAGTTAGGTTCTGGTAGTTCTAAGTCTAGGGGACTGATGACCTCAGCTGTTAAGTCCCATAGTGCTCAGAGCCATTTGAAACTTTCCGGTCAATAATATGGGCGACTAATCCTAACGAGTTAACGACCATTTTGTCACGGTAGAATTCTTTTGTGTAAGAGCTCCGCCTGTGAGACTTTCTTGTCAGGTTCCGAGGAGCTGGGCGCCTGTTAAGAGTTGCGGTCGGGACAGGAGGCGGCCACGCGTGTCCGGTAGTTCTGTGGTCTTCGCCCGCCCTCGCCTTACCCTTTACCACACCACAGCACAGCACAGCACAGTAGACCTCAGCGCCGCGCCGCCTCCCATGCCTTTTTATTCCTGTCCGCCCCTTTTTTTCCGCCGGCTGGAGCGCCTTCCCCGCCCCTCGGCTGTCACCACGCTGCCAGACACGCCGGGCCGAATAATTTCCGCGGCGCGGCGCTGCGAACTGACGGAGCGCCCGCCGGACGCGCCGCGCATAATAAACAACGCCGCCGGGACGGCGCTGCTGAGCACGGTGCCCGTGGCGCCGGCAGGTGGGCGGGCGCGGGAGCTGCGCCTGCTAGGTTTGTCTCCCGCGCGCCGAGTTGTCCCTCGCAAGTGATACGAGAGAAAAAGTAAACTCAGTTTGTCATTGGGCTGCAGAGCGAACATTACCATCCGTGACTGCATGCGTACGCGTGCGCGCGCTTGTGTGTGTGTGTGTGTGTGTGTGTGTGTGTGTGTGTGTGTGTGGGTGTGGTTTAAGCTGATGAAAGGTACGAACGGAATGAACGAAACTACGTTGTAGCAGAGAGGCGCGGCACGACGCAACCAAATATTGTTTACACGAAATGTTACGAGCAGAAAGCACTACAAGGCTGCCGGCTCTGAGCTCTATGGGACTTAACTTCTGAGGTCATCAGTCCCCTAGAACTCAGAACTACTTAAACCTAAGTAACGTAAGGACATCACACACATCCATTCCCGAGGCAGGATTCGAACCTGCGACTGTAGCGGTCGCGCGGTTCCAGACTGAAGCGCCTAGAACCGCTCGGCCACTTCGGCCGGCTACGAGGCAGCGGAACTGAGCGGTACCGAATAGTTCCCGCTAGTGGGGCATAACAAGCGACGCTCAATGTCATTCAAAACGTAGCTCTTTTGACGTGCGAAACGAAAGTTTGTTCACCAAAACAACTTTAGACGATTAAGTGTTAACTGTACGTTGTAAGGTGTCAGGCAAATCCAACACCTTCCATGAAAACCCTGACATGATAATCAAATCCGGCAGTATGTCACATAGCTCCAAATAAATCCTGACATTAAATTAACCAAAATAATACGATCAACGAGTGAGCAAATGGAATACCACAGACTAACACAAGAACGCCTAAATGCATGTCATACCCTCCCACTGTGAAACAGACGCAGTTCCGAGGGGAGAAACGAGAACAGAAGCCGAGAGCAGAATCGTGTAGGCTAGGAGGTCCTACGATAAGGGACGGACACCCACGTCGCCAGCTGACCGCCAACCCCCCGCCCCAGCCCATGTTAAAAGATAGAGCCCTCCACAAGAACAGTATAGGTCTTACGATAAAACTAAAAATGGCTCTGAGCACTATGGGACTTAACATCTGTAGTCATCAGTCCCCTAGAACTTAGAACTACTTAAACCTAACTAACCTAAGGACATCACACACATCCATGCCCGAGGCAGGATTCGAACCTGCGACCGTAGCGGTCACGCGGTTCCAGACTGAAGCGCCTAGAACCGCACGGCCACACCGGCCGGCGATAAAACTAAAAGGGCCACACCAGCTGCAAGTTTTAGCGTGAGACTTTTTCGCGTCTCTGTGACGTTGCAAACGTTAAAAACATTGCCCCACCACGGAAAGTTAACGTTTCGTATTGGATAGACAAAATTTTTGTAGGTGGAGCTTAAGGTTGACATTGAGACCCTGATTGGTCAGTTGAAAACACAGCGAGATCGTTTTTTTAAACCAACTTCGGTAAATTGTAGTAAGGAGAAGTTAGGAGAGAGTTGCTTCCGAGACGGCGAGATGTGAGGAGCTGCGCCGCCCACCACCCCCTGACGCTGCCTAAACACCGTCAAGGTAATGAACGCACGCGATGCCGCGTAACAGTGCATAACGCTTCACTCAGAACCGCAGAAGTCTCATCTGTTACATCCCTTTTTTACGTAATACTGGTGTCGATCGTCAATTAAATCTCATGGTGTTCACATTTGCTACAAGAAGTTAAAATCTGAAATGCGATGATTTTTCTGTTATATAATTATTGAGAAGCCACATCAGCCACTGTAATTTACGACAAGCTAGATAAGTAATGAAAGATAATTGGGGTCACTGTAGACCATTTTGATAGTTTTCTCTTTTGTGAAACTTAATTTAAACCTAGATTATAGATGTGATATGGCATATGTCATCGTTCAATCCATTGTAGAACTTGGAAACCCATTCAGGGAATATTCGTTCACATTTTTTGTTGAACGCAGTTGATTTTTATCATCCTGTATTAAAACATTTCCTTTTATCAATAGTGCAATTTATAAACAATGTTGTGTGAGTAGAATAAGATTTCCAATGGTAAACTTAACTGCTTTTTCGGCGTTCTTTTACCGGATAACTAAAAATAGGAAAGCCTTGAACCCCTTCCACTAAATTTAGTTAGTATTAAGATTCTTTTAGAGGGAGTGCTGTGGAGCTGACGCTGAAATCATTAAGTACTTGATTATATCATCGCTAGTCTCACTGAACTCTTCTGAACTCTACACGTCATGTGTGGTCTGGCGTCTCCTTACCAGCAACAGGTCCCAGGTTCAAACTAGTCAATTCCCTAAAAAACACGCTCAGAGCGTCGTTGCGCGAAGGTGATAGGGAGACGCGACTTAGAACAAACAGACACAACTTGTAAGCGAATATCCAGAGTTACATAACCTTCAAAATGGATAACAATATGAATAGTACCAAAAAAAGCAGTGTTTTGGAAGAAATGAAGTAAACATAGCGTACGAATTCCTGCCGCTGATCTTTTTTTTTTTTTATTTTGTGAAACGGTCCATTAGGACTCTATTTTTCATTAATGCGTACTTATTATTACATTGTTAGTACTTATTTTCTCTTCGATGACACCCCCTGTTTACCACCTCGTTTTGTCAGACGAAACCACCTTGCGAAGAATTGAAATAATCTTTAAATCTATCACGTATCTGAGTAGCTTTATTTACGAAATTACCTCCTATATGAGGAAGGTTTTGCACTCGTATCGCCCTCCCGCCGGAGGTTCGAGTCCTCCCTCGTGCATAGGTGCGTGTGTTGTTCGTAGCATAAATTAATTTAAGTAGTGAGTAAGTCTAGGGACCGATGACCTCAGTAGTTTGGTCCCTTATGAATTCACACAGATTTGAACATTTAATCCGTATCTCTCCAGTCTCTTCATTGTCAAACAACACTGTATCGTGTCTGAGAAAATCGTGTAGACACAAGTGGCAAGGGTAACGTTCTCTGCACGTTCCGGACATCAGACAGATCTTTCTAAAGTAAAACCTAAATTTTTGCCACAATATTCCAAAAGCGTTTTCTGAAACTCTTCGGACTCGTTATTGGAATTAATTTATTCATTTCCAAAGGCTACTAGCATATAAAGTCGTATGTAGACGTAGTCACCAGTTAACCTACATTCTATTTTCATTGTAAATTATGAATTAATTGTTAAGTTTTTAATTTATTGCAGTTGCCATAACTTCTTCTCACTTTTATCATTTATAGAAAGACACACAAGTAACAAGCTTCTGTATAAAATTAGTAGAATTATTCTTCTTTAATTATTTAGAATGAGAAAACTTTTCATAGCAAAATATCAATCTTTACTTTTTAATAGGAATTCAAATACAATTGATTTGTTACCGACAAAACCAGAAATACTCTTTCTAAATATTCAGATGAACGATTTAAGTATAAGGCAAAATATAGCACTTACCAGGAACAATTATATATAATAGATTACAAAAGTTAAAATGTCGGTAACGAATTAACCCATTGGCCACTATTCATTGTCGAATCTGTTCATAAATATTCGTTCTATAAAGTGTTAATCTGTATGTTCAGTCCTTTGATCACAAGCTATTTCATTCAAATACGATACTAATTTTTCAGAATCCGCAGAGTTTCCTACCAGTCTATTTTGTAGAAAAAAGGTTATTTCACATTGTCCAGAAAATACTGTTCGGATAATAACTAGACTGATGATGTCCGATAATGCTAAAATTCTAGATAATGGTAAAATAAATCGCATCGAACACAGAAAACCGGCTGGTTGCTTATTCCAGTATACCTGTTACTAATTAATTAGCCTGGGAGCCAAACTCAGGTGCTGGTTGCCCATCTACAAAATGGCTCTGAGCACTATGGGACTTAACATCTGAGGTCATCAGTCCCCCAGAACTACTTAAACCTAAATAACCTAAGGATATCACACACATCCATGCCCGAGGCAGGATTCGAACCTGCGACCGTAGCGGTCGCGCGGTTCCAGACTGAAGCGCCTAGAACCGCTCGGCCACACCGGCCGGCTGCCTATCTACAGGTCTCACAGAGCAAAAAAATTATTTTCTGTTTTTCATGTAAATGGTGACAAATGTGAAAAATTTAAAAGGGTAGCATAATGTAATATAGAAGAAGAGTAGTCTTATGGCGCTCAAGGACCAAAGACGTGCAATGTGACTGGCCAGCATTACTGCAATATGCTTCGTCAGCATGTCATACCCACCCTACAGGAGGGTGACACATTGAACTCAACAGTTTTCTTGCAAGGTGGGCCCCACTGCACAGCGCTCGTGAAGTTCACCTGCTTCTCCGAAACACATTAGGAAACGATCGAATTATCAGCCGATCGTTTCCAAATGCTTGGCCGGCATGATCACCTGATCTCACTCCCTGTGATTTCTGGTTGTAGCGCTACCTGGACGACAGGGTTTACCAGGGGAGAATTCACACATGTGCCAATGTGAAGCGCACCACATCAAGAGCCAGCATACCTACAAACATACTTCGTTCTGCTGTGCAGAATGCAATCCTGTGCTTTCAGACTCTTCTGGACAATGATCGGTCTAGTATTGGGCCCCATTTGTAGCAGTAATGGTAACGCTATGTAATGGTATGATATACCGTAGCAAGACATTAAAAGAGGTTCAATTGAATTGATTCGGCATTATTTCTCTACCCCATGTGCTTCACATTAATGCTATTAAGTTTGGTACTCGTACAGTAATTAGTTTCTGTGTTACAACGTGTTAAATAGGAAAAGTTTAACTGTAGCCACCGGGTATTACGGTATGATGTAATCCAGCTCATCACCCGCAGCTCCCTAGACTACTATCATTCATTCGTTGCGTGGCGTCTTCAGGTGCGAGGTGCTGTGAGTTTCCCTCTTCACTCATTTGTTGCCACAAGCACATCGAAGCAGTGATGGACGTCAGCGCCATCTTTATGTTGAGACTTCCCGTGCGATACCGTGTCTTCAAATGTGGTTTGCGCTTCCGTGAAAAGGTGTACTGACATGGGTTTTGCGATGAGTGTAATACAGGAGCAATGGCCAGTAGTGCTACATTGGTCGGTGTGCGTAAAAAGCGACTAAAGTTTTTCTGTCGAACGTACAGAAGTTCTTTTTTGCTGATTTAGCCAATCTGACCAGTAATAAAATAAATTTTGCAAAATGTTTCAAATGGCTCTGAGCACTATGGGACTTAACATCGGAGGTCATCAGTCCCCTAGAACTTAGAACTACGTAAACCCAACTAACCTAAGGACATCACACACATCGATGCCCGAGGCAGGATTCGAACCTGCGACCGTAGCACACCTCTTCATCCAAAGTCAATTGACGGCCACTAATGCCTTTCTTCAGGACTGCAAAAATATGGACATCGCAGAAGGAGAGGTCGGGACTGTATGGAGAATGTGTAAGGGATTCCCAGCGAATCTTCTACTGGGTACTTGAAACAGCCTTGGTTACCTTTGGCCGTCGACTTGCGTCGCACGAAGAGCTGCACGCCTGAAAACAATCATGGTTCCGTATGCAACCGAAGATAGTTTTCCACGAAGGCATTGACCGTCTTGCCGGCGGGGGTGGCCGAGTGGTTCTAGGCGCTACAGTCTGGAACCGCGCGACCGCTACGGTCGCAGGTTCGAATCCTTCCTCGGGCATGGATGTGTGTGATGTCCTTAGGTTTAAGTAGTTCTAAGTTCTGGGGGACTTATGACCTCAGAAGTTAAGTCTCATAGTGCTCAGAGCCATATTGACCGTCTTGTGTCAAATAAATGTATTAACAGTGAAAGGTGGCTACACTGAGTCACAGCGGCAGAGATTGCGCCAAAGAGTATGATTCAGCCGCCTCCACTGGGGCACTAGTATTTCAGAGGTTGCCGTGGGCAGTGCTTGTTGAGAGGATGTCGATAGCAGTACTAGTTAAGGGCATGTCGTGTGCAGTTGTTCTGTTTGGCGAGACAGCTGAAGCTGTTCGATTGGGGATGTTGTAATGATCACAGTGTATTTTTCGTCAATATATATATAGGTAACAAAATTTTTTTATTTCAAATTTCCTAAATAACAATGCCTATTGGTCTCAGGTTCAGTCAACAAAGCATCTGGCTTGTGTTCAAGTATTAGACTGTAATTCTGGTTTCTATGTGCAGTTATAGTATTTCTGGTTTTTTAATCACTTCATTGTAAATGGTGTTTAAAATATCATGTCGTATTGAGGAAGAACCGTGCCAGATGTGTACGTTGAATCGCACGTCCACACACAGAACAGTTACACTTGTGCTTTGTTGTTTCGTAGTTTTTATAGTTGCTGGGGACTTAATTAATTAATTGTGTTAACGGAAATTTCCTTTCATTCTTTGTTGTTATTCTATGCAGTCAGATTGCGTACTAACACTACTCAGGGCCAACCACTTACGAGACTTCGTAACCGGACATACAGCTACTAAAAATTATTTGCATGTTATTTAATTAAGCCCCCATGCAACAGCTGTAGCGCTTATATTTGAAATAAAAAAACAGCTCATTTTCTGAATGAGATCTGCCAGGAAGTTTCATATCAGCGCACACTCCGCTGCAGAGTGAAAATCTCGTTCTGGAAACATCCCCCAGGCTATGGCCAAGCCATGTCTCCCTATATCCTTTCTTTCAGGAGTGCTAGTTCTGCAAGGTTCGCACGAGAGCTTCTGTAGTGTTTGGAAGGTAGGAGACGAGGTACTGGCAGAAATAAAGCTGTGAGGACGGTGCGTGAGTCGTGCTTGGGTAGCTCAGTTGGCAGAGAACTTGCCCGCGAAAGGCAATGGTCCCGAGTTCGAGTCTCGGTCCGGCACACAGTTTTAATCTATTAGGAAATTTCAGCTCATTTTCTGTTTTCTCACCTGCCTCGTTTCAGTTTGACCGCCCCTTATAACAAGGACATCGCAATAGTAAAAGATGAAAGAACTCTAATGAGACAATAATCGATCAACACGATCTCCAGTTCGGACGTGACTATGTTTGTGTTGAACCTGTAGCCTAAAAAGGCCATGACATATGGTACAGTTCTCTGTGTCTCAGATCTTAAAAGTACTTAATATACAGGGTGTTACAAAAAGGTACGGCCAAACTTTCAAGAAATATTCCTAATACACAAAGAAAGAAAATATGTTAAGTGGTCATGTGTCCGGAAACGCTTACTTTTCATGTTGGAGCTCCTTTTATTACTTCTCTTCAAATCACATTAATCATGGAATGGAAACACACAGCAACAGAACGTACCAGCGTGGCTTCAAACACTTTGTTACAGGAAATGTTCAAAATGTCCTCCGTTAGCGAGGATACATGCATCCACCCTCCGTCGCATGGATTCCCTGATGCGCTGATGCAGCACTGGAGAATGGCGTATTATATCACAGCCGTCCACAATACGAGCATGAAGAGTCTCTACATTAGGTACCGGGGTTCCGTAGACAAGAGCTTTCAAATGCCCCCATAAATGAAAGTCAAGAGGGTTGAGGTCAGGAGAGCGTGGAGGCCATGGAATTGGTCCGCCTCTACCAATCCATCGGTCACCGAATCTGTTGTTGAGAAGCGTACGAACACTTCGACCGAAATGTGCAGGAGCTCCATCGTGCATGAACCACATGTTGTGTCGTACTTGTAAAGGCACATGTTGTAGCAGCACAGGTAGAGTATCCCGTATGAAATCACGATAACGTGCTGCATTGAGCGTAGGTGGGAGAACATGGGGCCCAATCAAGACATCACCAACAATGTCTGCCCAAACGTTCACAGAAAATCTGTGTTGATGACGTGATTGCACAACTGCGTGCGGATTCTCGTCAGCCCACACATGGTGATTTTGAAAATTTACAATTTGATCACGTTGGAAGGAAGCTTCATCCGTAAAGAGCAGATTTGCATTGAAATGAGGATTGACACATAGTTGGATGAACCATTCGCAGAAGTGTACCCGTGGAGGCCAATCAGCTGCTGATAGTGCCTGCACACGCTGTAAATGGTACGAAAACAACTGGTTCTCCCGTAGCACTCTCCATACAGTGACATAATCAACGTTACCTTGTACAGCAGCAACTTCTCTGACGCTGAAATTAGGGTTATCGTCAACTGCACGAAGAATTGCCTCGTCCATTGCAGGTGTCCTCGTCGTTCTAGGTCTTCCCCAGTCGCACGTCATAGACTGGAATGTTCCGTGCTCCCTAAGACGCCGATCAAGTGCTTCGAACGTCTTCCTGTCGGGACACCTTCGTTCTGGAAATCTGTTTCGATACAAACGTACCGCGCCACGGCTATTGCCCCGTGCTAATCCATACATAAAATGGGCATCTGCCAACTCCGCATTTTTAAACATTGCACTGACTGTTGAAGACTAACCTGTTGATGCTACTTACTGATGTGCTTGATGCTACTACTGTAGAGCAATGAGTCGCATGTCAACACAAGCACCGAAGTCAACATTACCTTCCTTCAATTGGGCCAACTGGCAGTGAATCGAGGACGTAAAGTACATACTGACGAAACTAAAATGAGCTCTAACGTGGAAATTAAGCGTTTCCGGAGACATGTCCACATTACATCTTTTCTTTATTTGTGTGTGAAGAATGTTTCCTAAAAGTTTGGCCGTACCTTTTTGTAACACCCTCTATAAAGGAGGGATTAGAAATTCTCTACACCTTGCTGTGTTTATTCTTTCCCTTTGTAGTTATTTGTGATCCAGGCACTCGCATAGTGGCGAAATCTGGGTTTAAACTTGTCGCGCACAAGAAGAGAAACACAGTGGTACAGAGGCGAACAATTAAGACCGCCGGTTGTGGCCGCCCTGCCTCTACGGCAGTTTCGTTGCGATCGCAGTTTAACGCGCGGGGGAGTACGCGAGAGTGGCGCGGCCTGTTTCTTGCGGGCTGTTTCCCGCAGCGCATGCCATCGATCGCCTGATTAAATCTCCGCCGCCGCCGTCGTGTGGCGGCTAGCAGTGCCTGGCTGCGATCCAGCGGTCGCAGCCCCTCCCCCCCCCCCCCCAACCGCCTCACAACACACCTCCTCCCACTAACAGCCCATCGCTCCCGCCCTGTTTCTTGCGCTGCGCGAGGTACCGCCACCCGACTCGTGAATAGGATGAGGCATTAATCACGGTTCGAACAACGACGCTTCCTCAGGTAAACATTTGCGCGCTCGACGGGATCTCATCGTCGTATCAACGAAACCAGTTGGCCTTTGTGTGCCTCGGATGCTTTGTGTCACGACTCTGCCTTCCAGGCCTTCTGTCCGCTGCAGAGAGTACAATACCGGCAGAGCTCGCTACTTTTTCATTAATTAACTGCAGTTCTCGAACACGTCATTTTATCAATGGAAGATATATCGAGCTACAAAGCTGTATGTGCTGCCATTTTTAAGGCAAAAACTGAAACGAATAGATTTTTTTGCCACAAAAGACTTGGTAAGAAAATTTCTCATACAGTCTTTTCAAAGGAGGGTATCAGTGAACAATAACAAGAGTAACATAAGGTTAGATGAATGTAGTCGAATTAAATCAGACTATAGTGAGGGAATTATAATAGAGAACGGAACACTAAAAGCAATGAATGAGTTTCTCTATTTGTTTAGTGAAATAACTGATGGTGGCCAAAACAGAGAACCTATAGCATGGAGACTGACAATGGCAAGAAACACAAACCTGAAAATGAAGAATATGTTAATATCTTATATAAATTTAAGTGTACTTCTCACGGTATTTGGAGTGTAGCCCTGGATGGAACTGAAAAGTGGACGACAAGCAGTTCAGACAGAGTAAAAGCCTTTAAAATGTGGCACCATAGAAGAACGCTGAATATTAGCTGGGTAGATTGGGTAACTAATGATGAAGCGCGAACAGAAACCTGTGGTATAAGTTGAGCAAAAGAAGGGATCGGTTGGCAGGACACATTCTGAAAATGTTTAGTTTACTGTTGTAGGGAAATGTGGAGAAGGGAGGGGAAGTAAAAATTGTGGAGGGAAACCAGGACACGAATACAATAAGCAGGTAAAAATGGGTGGAGGTTACAGTAGTAATGTAGGGACGAAGAGGCTTGCGCACGATAGATTACCGTGGTGAGCTCCACAAACAACACAGCAAAAGTACTTACATATTTTAGCTGCACTCTTTTGCAGGCCATTTTCTTTAATATGTACGTAACAATAAGGATACAATAATGTAGTAGTCCTCACCGTGTTTTATTCTATTTCTGGCCATTGATTGTGATTATTTAATCAACATCACATTCAACCTGTTTAATGGGTCTTTTCTACCAAGCTGTGAGCGCCTATATTTTCGACAATAACGGTGGGCTGACTATTGTTGTAATTATTCTAATCTGGTCCTCATGATACCTATGAGAGCGATACGTAGTGGCTTGCATTATGTTCGTAGAATTGACGCTTCCTTCAGGGTAAATTCTCAGGCTTAGATATCATCATAACTGCCATTGCCTTCTGGGATTACCAACCTTATCTTTGCCAACCGCGAACTTAAAAAGGTGTTCCGAAGCTAGTCGCATTTTTAAGGTGCAGTGCCAATAATTAACATCAGGGAAGAAACAATATTTTAGAAGTAACGTTATTGAACTATTTTATTACACAAGAAGAAATTGGAAGTTAAATTTGTTGTGTGCTTTTTCGTGAGTTTACTTTCGCTCCGAGCTCTTCTAAAACTACACTGCTGGCCACCGTAAATGCAACACCAAGAAAGACAAGAGGTAGCACAACACAATTTATTTTGTAGATAACATGTTGACCAAGTATCAAATGATTACGTTTACAGACGTCTGTGACATGTGGTTCCTGCCAGAATCAGTAGCCAGAGTAGCCGCCATTGTTGGAGATCACCGCTGCCACACGTCTCGGCATTGAGTCAAAGAGACGTTGGATGTGTTCCTGGGGTACAGCAGCCCAAGCAGCTTCCACACGTTGCCAAAGATCATCTGGTGTGGCAGCTGGGGATGTAATCTGGGTCACTCGTTGAGCAACCATGGACCACATGTTTTCTATCGGTGAAAGATCCGGAGAGCGAGCCGGCCAGGGAAGCAATTCAATCTGGTTATTGACGAAGAACCTTTGGACAATGCGTGCCACGTGTGGTCGCGCATTATCCTGTTGAAATATGGCTGTGGCCGAGCCCTGAAGGTAAGGAAGGACAACTGGCTCCAGCACCTCGGATATGTAGCGCCGGCTATTTAAAGTACCGGCAATGCATACTAGAGGCGTGCGAGAGTAATATCCAATACCGCCCCATACCGTAATACCCGGTGCAAGACCAGTGTGGCGGTGCATAATGCAGCTGTCCAGCATCCTCTCTCCACGGTGTCTCCACACTCGAATCCGACCATCGTGGTGCTGCAGACAGAAGCGTGCCTCGTCAGTAAAGACAACGTCATTCCATTCTGCCGTCCACATCCGTCTGTCATCACACCATTGGCGACGGAGAGGTCTGTGGTTCTGCGTCATTGGTAGACGAAGCAATGGACGTCTTGTGGACAGACCACTCTGCTGTAAACGGCGTCGAATGGTACGCGCAGACACTGGATGATGCGTTACAGACGCAATGTGCTATGCTATGGTTCGGGATGTCACTGAGCGATCCGTCACTGCCATGCGCACAATTTGCCTATCAGCACGTGCAGTGGTGCACCGAGGTGAATGCGATCGACCACGTCGGTACGTCGTACCCTCCTGCATCCAACGGTCACATATCCGCATTACAATTGTTTGGTTTCGTCTAACACGACTAGCGATTTCTCTGTATGATAATCCACAATCTCGGTAAGCCACTATCCTTCCTCTGTCGAACTCGGATACTTGATCAAAAGATGTTCGCTGTTGTCTATGAGGCATAACTGATCGTCTTGTGAAACAACCAGAAGGTAAACACACGTGCCGAACGTACACTTGTCGAAATCGCCGTGCGTTAAATGGCGCTATGAGGTGGCGCCACAGGCGCGCGTGATGTGCGTCTGCGCTGAAATTCTAATCAGTTGCATATCTCATCGCTGCAAACCCATGGTGTAAATTTCACTTGATTCGGATGCTTCCTTCAGGGTGTTGCATTTACAGTGGCCAGCATTGTAGCTGGTAATTGGAGAGCGCAGTTTGCACAAGTTTACTCAAGTCTGCATCTACAACTACACTCCTGGAAATGGAAAAAAGAACACATTGACACCGGTGTGTCAGACCCACCATACTTGCTCCGGACACTGCGAGAGGGCTGTACAAGCAATGATCACACGCACGGCACAGCGGACACACCAGGAACCGCGGTGTTGGCCGTCGAATGGCGCTAGCTGCGCAGCATTTGTGCACCGCCGCCGTCAGTGTCAGCCAGTTTGCCGTGGCATACGGAGCTCCATCGCAGTCTTTAACACTGGTAGCATGCCGCGACAGCGTGGACGTGAACCGTATGTGCAGTTGACGGACTTTGAGCGAGGGCGTATAGTGGGCATGCGGGAGGCCGGGTGGACGTACCGCCGAATTGCTCAACACGTGGGGCGTGAGGTCTCCACAGTACATCGATGTTGTCGCCAGTGGTCGGCGGAAGGTGCACGTGCCCGTCGACCTGGGACCGGACCGCAGCGACGCACGGATGCACGCCAAGACCGTAGGATCCTACGCAGTGCCGTAGGGGACCGCACCGCCACTTCCCAGCAAATTAGGGACACTGTTGCTCCTGGGGTATCGGCGAGGACCATTCGCAACCGTCTCCATGAAGCTGGGCTACGGTCCCGCACACCGTTAGGCCGTCTTCCGCTCACGCCCCAACATCGTGCAGCCCGCCTCCAGTGGTGTCGCGACAGGCGTGAATGGAGGGACGAATGGAGACGTGTCGTCTTCAGCGATGAGAGTCGCTTCTGCCTTGGTGCCAATGATGGTCGTATGCGTGTTTGGCGCCGTGCAGGTGAGCGCCACAATCAGGACTGCATACGACCGAGGCACACAGGGCCAACACCCGGCATCATGGTGCGGGGAGCGATCTCCTACACTGGCCGTACACCACCGGTGATCGTCGAGGGGACACTGAATAGTGCACGGTACATCCAAACCGTCATCGAACCCATCGTTCTACCATTCCTAGACCGGCAAGGGAACTTGCTGTTCCAACAGGACAATGCACGTCCGCATGTATCCCGTGCCACCCAACGTGCTCTAGAAGGTGTAAGTCAACTACCCTGGCCAGCAAGATCTCCGGATCTGTCCCCCATTGAGCATGTTTGGGACTGGATGAAGCGTCGTCTCACGCGGTCTGCACGTCCAGCACGAACGCTGGTCCAACTGAGGCGCCAGGTGGAAATGGCATGGCAAGCCGTTCCACAGGACTACATCCAGCATCTCTACGATCGTCTCCATGGGAGAATAGCAGCCTACATTGCTGCGAAAGGTGGATATACACTGTACTAGTGCCGACATTGTGCATGCTCTGTTGCCTGTGTCTATGTGCCTGTGGTTCTGTCAGTGTGATCATGTGATGTATCTGACCCCAGGAATGTGTCAATAAAGTTTCCTCTTCCTGGGACAATGAATTCACGGTGTTCTTATTTCAATTTCCAGGAGTGTATTTCCACACTCTGCAAACCACCTTGATATGCTTGGCGGAGGGTACGCCACATTGTACCAATTAGCAGGGTTTCTTTCCGTTCCATTCACGTACGGACCGTGGGAAGAGTGATTGTTTGAATACCTTATTGGTTCAAATGGATCAAATGGCTCTGACCACTATGGGACTTAACGTCTGATGTCATCAGTCCCCTAGAACTTAGACCTACTTAAACCTAACTCACCTAAGGACATTACACACGTCCATGCCCGAGGCAGGATTCGAACCTGTGATCGTAGTGGTCGCGCGGTTCCAGACTGAAGCGCCTAGAACCGCTCGGCCACATCGTCCGGCCGAATACGTTATTGGGTATTGTAATTATTCTAATCTGGTGCTCATGAAACCCATGAGAGCGATACATAGGTGCCTGTATTATGTTCGTAGAAGCACCATTCAAAGCTGTTTCTCGAAACTTTGCAGCCGCGCGGGATTAGCCGAGCGGTCTAGGGCGCTGCACTCATAGACTGTGTGGCTGGTCCCGGCGGAGGTTCGAGTCCTCCCTCAGGCATGGGTGTATGTGTTTTTGCTTAGGATAATTTAGGTTAAGTAGTGTGTAAGCTTAGGGACTGATGACCTTAGCAGTTGAGTCCTATGAGATTTCACACACATTTGAACATTTTTTGAAACTCTGCTACTAGACTTTGTCGGGATAGTTTTCGTCTGTCTTCAGGAGCCTGCCAGTTCAGTTTTTCCAGCATCTGTGTAACACTTTCTCACGTGACAAACAAACCTGTGACCATTCGTGCTACCTTTCTCTGTGTATGTTCAGTAACCCCTGTTAGTCTTGGTTGGTGTGTAACACACACGCTTGAACAATATACTTGAATGGGTGCACAAGTGATCTTGAAGCAAACTGCTTTGTAGACTGTCGCCCTTCTCCAGTATTCTATCAATAAACCGTAGTCTACTACCTGCTTTCCCCACAAATGATCCTATGTGATCACTCCATTTCATGTCCCTACTAAGTATTACATCCAGGTATTTGCAGGATTGGCCGAGTCGAACTGTGGCTCATTGATGTTATAGTGATAGGATACTACGGTTGCTTTTCGTTTAGTAAAAAGTACAATTTTAAATTTCTGATCATTTAAAGTAAGTTGCCAATTTTGTCACCACTTTGAAATCTTATCAATATCTGAATATTTTTGCAGCCTCTTTCAGACGGTACTTAATTACAGATAATTGCGTCATCTACAGACAGTCTGAGGTTACTATTAATATCGTCTACAAGATCATTAATATCAAAGATGTACAGTAAGGGTCCTGACACACGTCCCTGGAACACACTTCTCCATCTGATGATGCATTTCCATCTAAGACAACGTGCTGTGTCTTCTCTACCAAGAAGACCCCAACCTAGTCACAAATTTCACTTGATAGCCCATATGATCTAACTTTTGACCATAATCATAGGCGTGGTACTGAGTTAAACGCTTTTCGAAAATCGAGAACTACTGCATCTATTTCACTGTCTCGATCAAAAACTTTCAGTAAGTCATTTGAGAAAAATAAGCGTTGAGTTTCACATGATAGGTGTTTTTGGCATCCTCCCTTGCTGAATGGTAT
The DNA here is from genome assembly GCF_023898315.1 of Schistocerca nitens. Lineage (NCBI taxonomy): Eukaryota > Metazoa > Arthropoda > Insecta > Orthoptera > Acrididae > Schistocerca > Schistocerca nitens. The sequence goes on along the minus strand of NC_064619.1, from coordinate 382,036,787 downwards.
TGATGAGGTCATTCTGTTCAAGAAACCTCATTGTGCTTGAGCTGAGAGTATCTTCTAAGATTTTACAACAAATCGGTGGCAAATACATTGGATGGTAGTTGTGTGGGTCACTTCTACTACCCATATTGGAGACAGGTGTGACCTGTGCTTTCTTCCATCTACTGGGCACGGTCTTTTGATCGTGGAATCTAACATGAATTATATTCAAAACAGGGGCTAACTCAGCCGTATATTCAGTACGGAATCTGATTGGGATTACATCAGGTCCTGGAGCTTCAGTTTTAAATACTTCAGCTGTTATTCAACATTACTGACACAATATTGATTTCACTCATCTTTTCAGTGGCACGAGGATTAAATTGAGGCAATTCTCCTGGGTTTTTCGTTGTAAAGGAACATTTGAAAACATAGTTAAGCATTTTAGCTTCCGCGTTGCTATCTTCAATTCTAAAAAAATGGCTCTGAGCACTATGGGACTCAACTGCTGAGGTCATTAGTCCCCTAGAACTTAGAACTAGTTAAACCTAACTAACATTAGGACATCACAAACATCCATGCCCGAGGCAGGATTCGAACCTGCGACCGTAGCGGTCTTGCGGTTCCAGACTGCAGCGCCTTTAACCGCACGGCCACTTCGGCCGGCCTTCAATTCTAATTCCCGACTCATTCGCTAGGGACTGGACACTAACTTTGGTGTTACTAAAACCCTTTACATACGACCAGAATTTCCTTCTGTTCTGTGAAAGATTGTCTCTGTTTTTTTTTAGAAGTTACTTCACAGTAACTGCAAATCATCGAGGGTCCCTCCCATTATTAACTGGTCTACTGGGTACATACTGTTCAGTCCATGGTCAACTATTCATTTAAACTTGAGCCATAGTTCCTCTACAAGGTCCTGTTCTATGCCGGATGTGTCAATTTCCTCATTCCTCTACGACTCTAGTGATGTTGTATCTAGTTTATTGAACACATATATCATTTTGCTTGTTTCAGTTGTCCTTACTGCTTTGGTAATCATTGTGGCCACAACTGCGTCATGGTCACTGATACCTATTTCGCTGTGGATATTCTCGAGGCGTCAGGTCTATTTGTTACTACACACATCAAAAAAAGTTTTGCATCACCCCAGTTCCCAGAACTCCTTAAGATAGACATTGACTGTGGATATTGTATCACAGACACAGTCACTTTGACTGTTCAGAGATGTCACTAAACCCGCCCAAAGATGTAAACAACCATGCATGAGCAGCGCCTATTAGACAGAGGGGCTCGGACAGCCGATCAGTTCCAGTCGTTCCACCAGGAAGGAGGTACACGACTCGTGTTGTCTGTAGTTCAACGATGCCTAGACGATCAATAACGCGGTTCGATCGCGTCCGCATTGTTACTTTGTGCCAGGAAGGCCTCTCAACAACGGAAGTTCTCAGGCGTCTCGGAGTGAAAAAAAAGCAGTGTTGTTCGGACATTGAGGAGATATAGAGAGACAGGAACTGTCGATGCGATGCCATGCCTCGCTCAGGCCACACGAGGGCTACTACTGCAGTGAATGACCACTACCTGCAGATCATGTCTCGGACGATCCCTGACAGCAACGCCACCATGTTGAATAATGGCCGGCCGAAGTGGCCGTGCGGTTACAAGCGCTGCAGTCTGGAACCGCAAGACCGCTACGGTCGCAGGTTCGAATCCTGCCTCGGGCATGGATGTTTGTGATGTCCTTAGGTTAGTTAGGTTTAACTACACTCCTGGAAATGGAAAAAAGAACACATTGACACCGGTGTGTCAGACCCACCATACTTGCTCCGGACACTGCGAGAGGGCTGTACAAGCAATGATCACACGCACGGCACAGCGGACACACCAGGAACCGCGGTGTTGGCCGTCGAATGGCGCTAGCTGCGCAGCATTTGTGCACCGCCGCCGTCAGTGTCAGCCAGTTTGCCGTGGCATACGGAGCTCCATCGCAGTCTTTAACACTGGTAGCATGCCGCGACAGCGTGGACGTGAACCGTATGTGCAGTTGACGGACTTTGAGCGAGGGCGTATAGTGGACATGCGGGAGGCCGGGTGGACGTACCGCCGAATTGCTCAACACGTGGGGCGTAAGGTCTCCACAGTACATCGATGTTGTCGCCAGTGGTCGGCGGAAGGTGCACGTGCCCGTCGACCTGGGACCGGACCGCAGCGACGCACGGATGCACGCCAAGACCGTAGGATCCTACGCAGTGCCGTAGGGGACCGCACCGCCACTTCCCAGCAAATTAGGGACACTGTTGCTCCTGGGGTATCGGCGAGGACCATTCGCAACCGTCTCCATGAAGCTGGGCTACGGTCCCGCACACCGTTAGGCCGTCTTCCGCTCACGCCCCAACATCGTGCAGCCCGCCTCCAGTGGTGTCGCGACAGGCGTGAATGGAGGGACGAATGGGGACGTGTCGTCTTCAGCGATGAGAGTCGCTTCTGCCTTGGTGCCAATGATGGTCGTATGCGTGTTTGGCGCCGTGCAGGTGAGCGCCACAATCAGTGCATACGACCGAGGCACACAGGGCCAACACCCGGCATCATGGTGTGGGGAGCGATCTCCTACACTGGCCGTACACCACTGGTGATCGTCGAGGGGACACTGAATAGTGCACGGTACATCCAAACCGTCATCGAACCTATCGTTCTACCATTCCTAGACCGGAAAGGGAACTTGCTGTTCCAACAGGACAATGCACGTCCGCAAGTATCCCGTGCCACCCAACGTGCTCTAGAAGGTGTAAGTCAACTACCCTGGCCAGCAAGATCTCCGGATCTGTCCCCCATTGAGCATGTTTGGGACTGGATGAAGCGTCGTCTCACGCGGTCTGCACGTCCAGCACGAACGCTGGTCCAACTGAGGCGCCAGGTGGAAATGGCATGGCAAGCCGTTCCACAGGACTACATCCAGCATCTCTACGATCGTCTCCATGGGAGAATAGCAGCCTGCATTGCTGCGAAAGGTGGATATACACTGTACTAGTGCCGACATTGTGCATGCTCTGTTGCCTGTGTCTATGTGCCTGTGGTTCTGTCAGTGTGATCATGTGATGTATCTGACCCCAGGAATGTGTCAATAAAGTTTCCCCTTCCTGGGACAATGAATTCACGGTGTTCTTATTTCAATTTCCAGGAGTGTAGTTCTAAGTTCTAGGGGACTAATGACCTCAGCAGTTGAGTCCCATAGCGCTCAGAGCCATTTGAAACATTTTTTTTGAATAATGCTTTTCGTGCAGCCACAGGACGTCTTATTACGACTCAAACTGTGCGCAGTAGGCTGCATGATGCGCAACTTCACCCCCGACGTCCACGGCGAGGTCCATCTTTGCAACCACGACACCATGCAGCGCCGTACAGATGGACCCAACAACGTGTCGAATGCACCGCTCAGGACTTGCATAACGTTCTCTTGAGCGAAGAGTGTCGCATATGCTTTCAACCAGACAATCGTCGGAGACATGTCTGGAGGCAATCCGGTCAGGCTGAACGCCTTAGACACACTGTCCAGCGAGTGCAGGAAGATGGAGGTTACCTGCTGTTTTGGGGTGGCATTTTGTGGGGCCGACGTGCGCCGTTGGTGGTCATGGAAGGCACCGTAGTGGCTGCACGATACATGAATGCTATCCTCCGACCAATAGTGCAACCACATCGGAAGCATATTGGCGAGACATTCGTCTTCATGGACGGCAGTTCGCGCCCCCATCGCGCAAATCTTGTGAATGACTTTCTTCAGGATAATGACATCGCTCCACTAGAGTGGCCAGAACGTTCTCCAGACATGAGCCCTATCAAACATGTCTGGGATGATTCAAAAGGGTTTTTTGTGGACGGCGTGACCCACCAATCACTCTGAGGGATCTACGCCGAATCGCCGTTGAGCGTGGGACAATCTGGATCAACAGTGACTTCATGAACTTGGGGACAGTATGCCACGAAGAATACAGGCATGCATCAATGTAAGGGGACATGCTACTGGGTATTAGAGGTACCAGTGTGTAAGGATATCTGGACAACCACCTGTGAAGGTCTCGCTGTATAGTGATACAACATCCAATGTTTGGTTTTCATGAGCAATGAAAAGGGCGGAAATGATGTTTATGCTTATCTCTACTCGAATTTTGTATACAGGTTCCGGAATTCATGGAATCGAGGTGATGCAAACCTTTTTTTGATCTGTGTATTAGATCCAATAATTTCCATCATGAGAGCGGTTCAGAACTGTCTGTTCTAGGAAGTTTTCAGGAAGGCATTTAGGAATGTATCACAGGGCATCTTGTCCCGCAAGCCACCAACAGAACTGTAAATTTCCCAATTGACTGTTGAATTAACAGTCTCCACCTATGATGACAGTATGAGTGGGGAACTTACATACAAGCGAACTGAGGTTTTCGGTTACATTAGGAGATGAGTCTGGTAGGCGATAGAAGGATCCTGTTATCATTTTATGCCCACCCCTGATACTGAGTCTTGCTGAAAGAAGCTCACACGACGTTTCAGTTTCTGTATCGGTGGATTTGAATTTCTTGACTACAGTGGCAAATATATCGCCTTCATTTCCGCTTAGCCTATCTTTTCGATATACAATTCAATTTTCCCCAAAAATCTTAATGCTATGAATTTTAGGGTACAACCAGCTTTCTATACTTGTTCATTTGATAGAAAAGATCCATGTTTAGATTTGATAAACTTGAGTGTTGAGTACAGTGATTCACACATGTAAGTGGTTCCAAAAATAGAGACCAATCTCTTGGCACACTGTCTTGTTAGTGAATGTTTTTACTGTGGAACCTACTGCCAAAACAGTTGAACAACCCTCATGCTTTATACCCTTTAGCCCTTTGTCCTCTTGAAATTCCAGTAGCTGCAACGGTACAGCTGCGAATCCTTTGTAATTGATGGCGAAACGGGACAGCCATATTCCACAACGTCAACGAGGAAAGAATATTCCAAGAATGAAACAAGGTTTAAGTGCCCTCATATCGCCAAACCTGACATTTATTTCCTCAGAAAGGCCAGATAATCTACGTAAATAATCGTATTTACACCTGTACTAAAGGAAGGCTTTCTGCAATTTTCTTCAACCATATGAAATGAACAAATGTCTTAGTCTCTAAGTCTGTCCGAAAGAGTCTTAATTTGTTATGAAAGCAGAACACAGGCTGCACTAAAGCAGAAATAAGTTTATCTGTTCCTTGTAATAATGTGTTCAGGGTGTGCAAAAGCTGAACATCAGTAAAAAAAGGCGCTATCTAATAGCCAATATGGTTTACCAAGCGGAGGGGAAGTTTATCCTTTTTCTTGTAGGGGATACAGTAAGGAAAAATCTGCTTATAATATCACTTACTGATAGCTATCTAACTAACGATATCAAGACGCATCATCAGGAACGTCACCATTGCTGATTTCTTCTACGAAGGAGTTGAATTGTAGGTATGTTTAGGCATTTGAGAAAATTTAGCTCACAGTTTTTAGCACCACCTGCATAACATGTGGATACTAAAAATATTTAGATTCTATATGTTCTCTATGAATAATGGGGTGGACAGATAGAATTTAAGGGTTTCAAGTGTCAGTATTTAAAAGCTCGACAAGGCATTACTTTCTGGCTGTCATGGCTTCGGTAGCAATACTGACAATCTTCCCAACAGACACGGAATATCCCACTAAGATACCATCCAGGGCTTGAATGAGATTTTCACTCTGCAGCGGAGTGTGCGCTTTATGAAACTTACTGGCAGATTAAAATTGTGTGCCGGACCGAGACTTGAAATCGGGACGTCTGGCTTTCGCGGGCAAGTGCTCTACGCTTCTTAGATTACAGTGCGACTTTTAGGATACCAGCAATAATCACAAGTTTAGTTAAACAATGTCACTGCACGGAGAAAAGTCACTGCACGGAGAAAAGTAAGCACGTTAATAGCTGCGAATGTGACTGGGCACTGATTGCCGCACTTCCTGTTTGTGCTGCTTCTTTTAATCTGCCACGAAGTTTCATCCATGGCTTTTTCAGCGTCACAGTCTCGAGTAGTATTCTTCAATGCAAAAAGATTTAAGAGCTCTTTCACCACATGAAAGTAATTTCATTCGTATCTTACAAATATGGCAAGTTGCGGTTTATCTTCGGTTTCTGCCGACTCATCCAAAGCCAGACTCATTGTTGAGCTGTCACTTACATTTTTTTGCAAGTTACTTGGAATATCTCCACTAACAGCAGAAACTCACCTCCCTATTGTATGTCTAGAAGAGGGAATTCATTCAACCAGTTTTTGTAATTTATTTTCGGGATCTAAAATAGAAACATCTTGTGCAATACTGAACTTTACAAACTCCCCCACTGCGTAAGGTTTTTTTGATTTTCCAGTATTAGAAGCCAAGATAAAGCGAGCTTCTATCCTTCATATTTTTGATGATTATAGTTTTGATCCCCTTAACTGAGGAGCAAGAGGAAAAACTTTCCCGAAACCACTGTGGTTAGCTTTATAATGGCGTTTGAGATTACTGACCTCGAACTGTTGACATTGTTATTTGACAGAAAAGACACATTGTTTCCTTTCCCTTTACAAACAGAAATTGCTCCTTCCACTCTTCATTTAAGATTCTCCTCCCATCTTCGTATTTACGCTTCTTAGATTACAGTGCGACTTTTAGGATACCAGCAATAATCACAAGTTTAGTTAAACAATGTCACTGCACGGAGAAAAGTAAGCACGTTAATAGCTACGAATGTGACTGGGCACTGATTGCCGCACTTCCTGTTTGTGCTGCTACATGGCCGGAGCGGCGTGGCGTAGCGTTGTAGCATGGTCAAATCGACAAGAAGGCTACGTAGTTGTGAGACTGAGCAATGAGTTCCTTTCGTATCAAAGCCGTGTTCACGCTGGCCGCACCGCGCCGCGCTGCGCAACAACGAATAAGTTCACGGAGGTTTCGGTACATCAAAGGAAATGGTTCAGCACTGTTTGGTCGGCGTTTGTCGTTTTCCATTTTTAGTGACGCCCTCGCAACACACTCCGCCGGAAACATCCCCCAGGCTGGGCAAAGCCATGTCTCGGCAATATCCTTTCTTCCAGGAGTGCTTTTGTGCGCGGTGTGGTGCGTCCGGCGAGGACACGGCTATATACAGGATGTAACAAACATTCACGGCACAAATTGCGGACACATTCCTCACACGTAGTCGAAGAAATTAAGAAATTATGTTACATGAAGATGAGTCTGGAAACTCATTTTCTCCAACGAGTTTCAACGAGATCAGATTGTAAATTTTCACAATCTGCATGTATGGGCAAGTGGCAATCCTCATGCAAAAACGGTTCAAATGGCTCTGAGCACTATGGGACTTAACTTCTGAGGTTATCAGTCCCCTAGAACTTAGAACTACTTAAACCTAACTAACTTAAGGACATCACACACATCCATGCCCGGGCAGGATTCGAACCTGCGACCGTAGCTGTCTTGCGGTTCCAGACTGAAGCGCCTACAACCGCTCGGCCACTCCGGCCGGCAATCCTCATGCAACTGTTGAAGAAAGTAATCAACGAAGATTTCCTGTCAATATTTGGGCAGGCATTGTTGGTTACTTGTAGTGCCTCACTTTCTTCCACGCAGGCTCAACGGACAAAGTTATCACAATTTCGTAGATAATGCTCTATCCAATCCGTTAACAGATGTGCCTTTAGCTGTGTGACAGAACATGTTCTTCATGCACGATGGAGCACCTTCTCATTTTAGTGTTAGTGACTGTTCTCTTCTAAATAATAGATTCGGTTAAAGGTGGATAGATACGACGTGGACCAATTGACTTCTTCCACGCTCTCCGGACGTTTATTTGTGAGGCGGTCGTAAAGCTCATGTGTGTGGGAACCCAGTACAAGATGTTCACAGTTTCTGTGCCCGTATTATGGAAGACGGCGAAACCATACGCAATATTCCAGTGATACATCAGCGCATCAGAGGTGCACCACGACGGCTGGTTGATGCATTTACCAATATGCAATGGAGAGCCTTTTGAAATCTCCTGTGAGAAGGAGATGCATGTGGTACAGTGGTGTACCCCATGCGAGTGTGTTTCCCGTAATTAATAAGCTGAATAAAATGAATTGTAACATGAAAACACAGCGTTTCGAGACCCATGTTCATATAAAATGGTTTCTTCGTCTACATGTGAGGAATGCGTCCTGCAATTTGTGCCGTGAATTTTTATTACACACTGTATAAGTGTGTATCATTTTCTTTTTATTTTTATTATTTTTGTACCTTATTTATTTATTTACTTTATTTGATTACACTGAAACTAGACCCGCATGTGGCTCGCGAGCCACGTCGTGGCAACCCCTGAGATAGAGATACAAAAACTTTGAATAACACAGCTTTCTTTTGGGACTTGTCATCGGTATCCGGCAACAAACGAACCTTATCATCAAGGACAGCGGATTTCATCTTAACTGGGGAACCCGCCATGAAGCTGCTCCGGTGTAGCGGATGAAGGGCTTAGAGTCTTTTGTAAGTGGTGAGCGATCGTAATTGGGCCGTTTATCACAGTTTTACGCTGTGCTCGTACACACATCCAGTGAAAGTACTCAAGAAACTGCATATCTTGAGACATAATTTGTGGTCCTGCCGTGCTTCTGAGTGAATAAATCGCCCGTTCTACCTTCTACACGGACTGCACGAGCAATTGGCGTATTTACAAAGTTCTGTACTTAAGCAATGCAACGCAGCGAAGAAGTTACAAGAATGCCAATGACATATGATACAGAATTAATAAACCGAAAAAAATTGTCATAGAGCAGCCTTGTTCGTAAGTTAACATGAGTGAGGGACCAGCGCATTATCTAATGCGCCATTGAAACTAAGTTGTCCCGAATTTTTGGGACACTTGAGAGTACAGTCGCGATGGATACTCACGGTGAAGGGAATGTTTACGACGCTTCGCTAAAAAAAAGAAAGAAACAGGTTTGGTGAGGAAAGCTGATAGGAAGTGGACTGAGGATGAAGTTGTGCATTTAATTTGTATGTACGAAGAAAGGTCAGCGATCAGAACCGAGATAAGAAGCAGAGTCTGTTAACTGAAATGTCTACACTTTTTAACACATCCACAGAAAAAATTTATCAGACTGTCCAGGGGTCAGGCAATGTTGTTTTATAATATAACGAAACAACTCAAGTAATTTTTGAAAGTCATCGTTCTGTAACTCGGAAAATTGACATTTAAATTCAACTTTTTATGACGTGGTCTTCATTGATTTTATTATTATATTAGCATTGTCAACAAAAGACCTTCAAGAATTTACGAGTGGTTCCTTAACTCAATACAAGTAAAAACGTTCAAATAAACGTATATCTGGGAATGCTACATTTATCAGATGTGCGCCTAATTTGGTTGTAGAAAGAGTTTGGGTACGAAGATGATACCTAGTATATTTCATTTTAATTGTTACTTTACAAAATATTGAAGAAAATAAACGTACCTTATGCTACAAATTTTAGTGTCATAAGCAGTCTGTCTTTAACACTAATGGATTTACGCGTTATAATGTCTCGCGTGCCAATTTTGGAGGACAGTTATAAGGAATATTTAATCTATCTCTCACACTCTCGTAAAATTTCGATAATGTTGTGGATCTTCGATCTCAAGCTTTACAAAGGGATTCTTGCGCCGGCCTCTGTGACCGAGAGTTTCTAGGCGCTTCCGTCCGGAACCGCACTGCTGCTACGGTCGCAGTTTCGGATCCTGCCTCGGGCATGGATGTGTGAGCTGTCCTTAGGTTGGTTAGGTTTAAGTAGTTCTAAGTTCTAGGGGACTGATGACCATAGATGTTAAGTCCCATAGTGCTCACAGCCATATGAACAATTTTTGGCATTCTTGCGTGCTCCGTAGCCTGATCCACTCTCTTATCCACCAGGAAAACTTTTCCTTCACGCACAGAGCTACGACTACAAAATCTCGTGGAGAGTGATCATTCAGTTCTCACAGACTCGCCTTCCATGCGGTGTGTAAACGCTCCTGACATCTAATCTCGGAAGACTCTCTAACATATACAGAAAGTACTTGCAAGAGAGTAGCCTTCAGCGAAAATTCGGCCCTGCAGTAAACAATTCTGCAAGAACTATCTGAGAGTATGAAACTGTCTGAGACCAAATCTCAGCGCTAACACCAGACTGCGGGACACTGTATAGCGTTTTAGTTTTTTTTCACATTGTGAATAACAATCTACTTTCGCGAACGTTTTTCGTAGTTAGGAGATTGAAATTTCTCGCGACAACAGCGTTTTATAAAACATTCTCGACTTAACTTGTCCGCGTCAGATCTGCGTAAAATGTCGGGCTTTAGACCAAGTCTTCAGGCGTCTTCTCCAGGAACAACTGACTGTCGAGACTGTGACTTATTTAAAAAAAATGGCTGCCGGAATTGAGAAACAATGGTAGCGCTCTCCAAGGAACGAAATCGCGAAACTGTTGGGTAATCAGGAGACGATCAATCGATTGCGCTTTTTCGTATCTGCGGGAAGAAGAGGCATAAACTCTCTTTTCTGGCCACTCAAGAAGATAAAGGAGATGCTGCATCCGTTTAAGGACAGTGTTGCTCTCAGGGTAACATGAATTTATAAACTTCTACATGTTAACCGATTCTTGTAGAACACCAAACGTACATTAACTTGAGAAATGAGTATTTGTTGAACACAGTCTCGCAAATAGACACAAAATAACAGTCGGTGAAACTAAAATATTTTCCAACGCTACTACGTACTGGGATTCCGTTTATAAAGAAACAGTATAAATTATAATGTGCGAGGACGTGCTAGTAGAGACAGTGGCTACAATCTTTGTAGTGGGTGGATGCGAGCTCTCGAGGTTCAGAAGACGCAAAACCACGCGCTGATTTGTGTACGTTTCCTACGAGAGCGCCAGAGGACCAGTGAAGACATAGAAACAGTCTCTGGCAAAATGGCATAATTAAGATGTACGCAGAGCAATTACCAGCCGTCTATGGCACCCACGACAGTTAGTTGTTATTGACACAGACGATGGAGGATTCCATCGTAAGCTCGGAATTTAATCTAGATTAGACGCGACACGTAGACCTAGAATGTTTTACATTTCTTTCGAAGGTATTGAGTGATATATTTTAAAATTTAGCTCTTCCACTTCAATCAAGGATGTATGGCATACAACTAACAATTTCATTCTTGCTGGAAATATTCAATAAAGTGATACACAGCGCGCGTAACGCCAGCGGTGTAACATTTGTTTTTAACGTAGACGTCAACAAGATTCTAGGTCCAGAGGTTAAATTAATCCTCACGTCTAGACAGGTGTAAATAACAGCCCGTTAGAGGTCCCCAGGAAAGCGCATTAACGCAACGTCCGCTAGCAAATGCCTCTCGGCTGTCACATTCCTACAGGAACAGCGGAACTTTGGTCGTAAGTCACCTGAACTGCTGTTAAAACGGACGTAACTGCGCTACTTTGCCGCGTTAAGCGCCCTTTCATAAGCTCGTACCCCTCACCTGCGACGCAACGGCTATTATTCTCAATTTGCGGAGGCAATACGGGTCCGCGGTTTGCCGCGCAGAACGACACCTTTTGACCGAACACTCCCCGCGCGCTGGCCCCGTGACCAATGCCAGCCGAGCTTTGTTCGTCCTCCGAAGTAGCCGTAAATGTTCGTAACTTTCAGACCTACAAGCATTTGTGGTGGACAACGTTGTAGAAGAACACGTCAACAGCTGTAGCTTAATTTTGTACAAGTTTTCGAGCTGCTTAGACAGCTTAACACTTCGCCGATTTTGATTCATGAAGGGTAGAGCAAACATAGCAACGGGCGCATCGTGCAGTACGTGTATCGACAAAGTGTAGGCCAGCTCAAGCAAATGCGTCTGTTGTACACCACTGGTTACCAACAACTCAAAAGAAAGTCCCAACAAACACTTCCTTCCAGATCTGTGCCGGCGATATATCTCCCATCGTTTTTAGTGTGTCACCGGTAAGGACGAATGCGAGCTACATGTAGTACACGTCTAAGTCACAATGTAAACTATAGCGCATTTCTAGAGCTTCTTTATTCCCCTTGAAAAAACAGTCGCATGAAGACACAGGTCACATTCGAGCGCTTTAGGGACATGTATCTTGAAACGACAACCACTGACATCATCCAACAATCCTTAAACATAGTAATAGCTCTCCAATTAGAATGCGGGAATGACTAAGAGCAAATTGCCAGAAGCGTAGGGAAGAAAGTATTAAAATAGTGCATAAGTTTCTGCATGGGGTACTGTTTTCTTTCCTTTAGGGGATATTAGGAAATAATGATACAAAATAAGTGAACTGAAGAGAAAAGGCAATACAAAAATGCGCGTGAGAGTGTGGTTGTCACGAAATTTTAACCCTGGATACCTGATGCCAGTAGGAACCAAAATTACTAATGTTGTGTAAGTTGACAATGCACAGTTCTTAATCTACAGAAACTTTAGCGCCACGCGCTTCGATTGGCCGTGGGATTGCCCTGTTGCCGGATGCTCTGGACAACGCATGACTGCGAATGCTTTGCCTGCTGGAGATCGCGATGTATCTAAAGCCGTCGGCACACGGACCGTGCATCCGAACGTTGAGCGTGCCGAGTTTCTGACGTCACAACGTGGAGTAGCACGCTCGGGAGTCTTTCCGAACGTGCAGAGCAATATCTGGCATGTCAGATATTCTGAGCGTGCGTCTGAGCGTTGACCAATGACATGGCACAACGCCACCTACGTCACAAGCACGCCGTCTCCCTTCAGTACAGAGTTGTGAGGCACCATATTGCCATTCATTTCAAGCCTATATGTATATATGCCGTTCCAAGCACCAGCAAATTGAGAATCACTGCAAAACCGTTGTTAACTGTGTGATTCGCTCCAATAAAATAATGAGAAACATCATATTCGTGGCAAAAGAATTATTGTAACTTGCGCATAATGAGAGTAGGCTCTTTGAAGGCAGCGACACACTGAAGATCCACCCAAAACGCATTGTTCTTGGTACTATGTGTTATAATTAAATTTCAGTTTGTAAAATATCTACGATTAAGGTTTTTAGCAACAGGTAAGATACTATGATTAGATACAAAAAGTGTGATGTTGGTTTAGCGTAATGAATAGCGTCACTGTCTAATAATATGGTTCGCGTCCTGACACAACCAATTTTTTTTCCTAGCATTCGCGTTTTTATTAGGTTCTGATACTTTATTATTAGTTTAATATAAGTATAGACTAAAATATTTGATATAATGAAATACAAGTTCACCTTTTTTTTGAGGGGTGACTTTGTTCAATTGGCTTAATCTGAAGAACAGCTTACGCTACTTGTATAAAGATATTTTGCTCCTTCTTCTTTTACGCTTCGTAATTCACATGTTGCAAAGATTCTGCTACTGGGTAGGAACAGTGATCAAGTAAGACTGGCGTTGGGGTTTTACTAAAATGTGGAAATGATGAAATAATGTTTATCTTATGCGGAGAAGTACTCCAAATTTGTAACGCTCTGTTTGTAATGGAACTTTTATAAGCCTGTGACCTTATTGGTTGGACATGGTACTTTCCTTTTCGTCGACGATGGAAGAAACGTGCATTTTAATAGAGCTAACGTGGGAATTTTGCGCGCGCCCGTTGAGTAAACAGTGTGATTAACGAACTAGAAACATCCCCCAACTGTCGCTGGAGTGCGTTGCGATCGTGTATACCACGTTGGGGTCCACGTACCGTATGCACAAGTCGCTTCATTCCTGAGCGTGCAGCAGCACGTTGAACTTGGCACGCTCAACGTTGACGTTCGGCAGCACAGTCCGTGTGCCGACGGCTTAAGGCGGTCCGCACGCTCGGTGGGAGCATGCCAACCATCCACTGCCGGGACCTGGGGGCGAATCCGCCGGGGTCCCGACACATCCATTGGAGTTTTATGATAAGACGTGCCGGGAACAAACCAGTCAACAGCTGTTAGTTCGCTTACAGAGAGCCTTTTACGAATTGTGACGGCCCTGAAAAGGAGCTTTTCCTTGTACCTAGGACATTGTTTACTCAAAGCAGGTGCTGAAACTGGCAACCCTCTGACGCGACACAAGCTTGGTAAAGTCTAACAATGTTTAGCCGAATTCTTTCAAAGATTCCTCGCATTGCCGACAACCGTAGCGTTGTCCGTCAAGGCATCAACCGACGACCTGCAACTGGGCACTCCCACGGCCAATTGGAGGGCGTGCCGCCAAGTTTCCGTTTCCGTAGTGTAAAAATGGTGCTTAGTCAACCTACACATTAGTAATTTTGGTTCCTGCTGGCATAAGCTATCCACGGCTAAAATTTTGTGACACAATTTTTCACCACGCTATCCTGTCAAGATACAGTGACAGCTGACCAGCTGAAATGTTACGAGTAAAGGAAAACTCGCCCGGAAAGAATCACAGTCAGTAACGACTTACTTATATCAATATTTGCCTGTTCCACACATCACGTTTGCCGTGTATCGTCTCGTTGCGGAAAATATCAACTAATTCACACATTTACTCAGTGAGTAGAGGCTGCCCAGTAATACGCCGAGAAGTTAATGGTACGAATTACACTACCGAGAACTTGCTAGTGTGAACTATTAATTAGCGCAAGGGTAGATGAAAATTAATACATATTCCCACCATGGTTAGGTACCAAGTACCGTCGTCAGGCCATCCCCTGGCGTGCAGTCGTGAAGCTCCCATGTGGGTGTTTACTATAAATACGTCATATACAGGGTGTTTCAGAAGCCTTCCAACAAACGTCTAGCGGTGATAGATTGCATCATAAGGAATAACTTCTGTTAGAGACAAAATGTTCGTTGATGTCACATTAGCGCTTTGTAATGGGTATTGTCCTGAGAGGTGGCCGGCTGCAGGCACATTGTACTGCTCGTGTGCGATGTGTATTGCCTGTCATCCAGTTGCTATTCTACTAGAAAGGCAGTAGGCTGCAGAAAAATGAGTTTCGTGATTCACTTCCAAAAGTCTTTCTCTGCTTACAGATACTCAAAGTTTTCTTGCTGAAATCAGACTATCAATTTACTGCGGTTAGTAATATGCCGCAAAACTGGTTAGTAGTCCCGGCTAATTCGGTGAAAGCTGTCCTCAAGAGCTGCCAAATACTAACGGAAGTCTAATGTTTTTCGAAAGCGCCAGTGGACATACTGTCTCTAACAAAACCAGATCCACATGACGTGACGTATCACCCCCGGACGTTCGGCCCAAGGCTATGGAACACCCTGTATGGGCGTACGAACACTTACTTGGAAAGCGAGCTTGTCGACTGACTGCCTGGTGACGACCTGATGACGATACTTGGGTGCCAAAACCAGCAGTCAATAGATCAAATGAATGTGCGACTGTGGACTAGTACAAAAAAGTTTTTTAGATGAGAAGTAGCCACCGTCGGTTTGAGGTAGCTATTATAAATGTGTCTTTACTACGAGTGGACTTTTGTGCTGCTTCTTTGAAGAGATGTGTGATGACGGTAAACGCAGTGACAATGAAAATAAGAACATTTGCGTAGCTCCAGCGTGCTAGGTATAGTGGGACAGCAACTCATTTTTCAGATTATAAAGCAAAAAGAGAATGCCAGAGTTGCGACTAAAATGGACGTTCATTTAGGCCATGACCAGTTTTGCGCTGTGTCCATTTTCAAACCAACAAATGTTTGCCAATTAAACGTTATTTAACGTTAATGGTGACCATACGCAAATATAAGCACTTCGTTGACTGTTATTTTGACGGACATTTTACCTCGCAAGCATGGGTTGGCTTGAGAACGTGTTTAGCCAAAAACTGGTCTCGTTGCAACTTTGGCTGTTTCTGTTTGCATCATAAAATATATGTGCGTAAAAATAAAAGAAACATCCAAATGGCTTGTGAACGGTCGCTACCGAAAATATTAACATTTGAGATGTTTGGCAAACTGGCAGAGCCACATCCGACTGTTGTCAGGAAAATGAAGAAACCAAAATAAGTCTCCGCTCTCACACGACTGATTTGTATGCAAAGAACTCGGAAGGTGTTCCGATACCACAAAATTATGCTGCTCGCCGTATCAGCACAAAAAATGAGACAAATTAGAAAATAAATATTTTATTAAGAGAGTTCTTTCCATAGAAGGAAACTGACTGATTCTTAATGCCAAAGGAACATTTTTGCAAGTAAGTTCTTGTAAATAAGAAAACAGCAATCACTTATTATTAGTAATATTATTTATTTAAGCGAACAGTGTCAGGTTTCGACCAGACAGGTCCATCTTCAGATTAGTGTTTTAGGGCGCACAAGGTCCATCTTCAGACGACTGTTCATGATTATATTACGCTTGCTATTTGGATTCGTTGTTGACTGTCTTTCAAGCAAATAATGTAAACAATTACAAATTTAATACCTGAATAAACGAGAAAAGATGTCTCTGGATGTATTCGTTCAAAACCAGTAACGACGCTCTTTATGTAAATAAATAGCGTTCTTAACTGTGGCTAGCTGCTGGTTTCTTCTTTGCAAGAATCGACCTGTATTTCGTAAACAGCCACGGTCTGAAAAATGACAGTTTTCGACTAAATAGCAACAAGAAAGTTTTTGTTCCAAGTGCCGTTAGTACTCAGGCTCTACGTTTTAAATGTGATAATACAAGTACAGAAATAGCGCTTTAGGTTACGTTAGGTTAGGATGGCCAGGCGCCATGTAATAACGCATATTTGAAAAATTAGCCATGGTATGACATGGAACAGAGCACTGAGAACACAATGGCACTCAAAATGCATTTTGTGGAAAAATGCGACGTAGAACCTTTTTTCTTTTCCACTGTCCTATTATTTAGTATAATTTTTTCATTTATGTCGGTCTTAAAATTTACCAGAGCTTGCTTACATTATTTATTATCGTTAATGTATTTGAAAACATGGCCTTGAGAGAAACATAGCTTTTCTCTAGTACTCGTATTTTGACTTATTTCAGGAAATGATTCTCAATTGTAGCAACATCGGCGTGCAGGGTGGTTCATCGATTTGGATACTGGAGGCCGATACTGGGACAGTTCCCTCGAAAAAAAAAAAAAAAAAAAAAAAAAAAAACACTTCCGGTGTCCTTCCCAATCCTTCCACACTCTTAATAACCGTAATAGTGATGAAGATGCTACTGTTGGGAGACCTAACAAGCTATTTTTGTTACAGGTATGTGCAGCACGATCCTCTGGCACTGAAGATTTTGTCTGCAAAGGACGAGAAGTGACGAAACTGCCCTCGTCACGCCATACTGAACGAACAAGGTTTTCTACTTGTGTAAATACATCTACTCCTCAAACATTAGAACAAACAAGTATTGATTTTCCTTTGCTTTAACGTATGTAAAGTATAACTATTTCGTGATCTATAGTTTTTATGTAACATCTAACACTTCCAAGGAGCTATGATGGCAGCGAAAATCTTCTTTTCCGACAACATTCAGGCAGATTAACTTTCTCTTTAGCCAAAGAGGTGACAGCAAAATCTGTATTCGATATTTAGTAATCAGATCCCAACAACGAGACTGCAAATCACAATAGCCTTAGGGTGCGTTTATGCTCCCACCTCGTTGCTCATTGTTTGTCAGCACGGCACGGTGATGATGAATGAAACACACTGAATGTTTCCGATTCGTTTAACACCCACCATCGCTGCTCTCCCAGCTGCTAGCTATGATCCTCACCAAGTGATATCAGCCTCGTTTGTTTCTCGATCCGCGATCATCGCTGTCTGCTCTGAAACATGAGCCGTGTTTGGCTGCTTCAGGGTCGCTCCAGGGCGCCGTGATCGACGCTGCTAGAGTTCTGCTCGGTATGTGAACAGCTGGAGATTGGTTAATGCCGGCGAGCAGCGAGGCTGCAGTGTAAATGCAACAAGGCTCCTCCCAGGCATCGAGATGTGATGTGCCAGCAGCGATCAGCGATGCTGCAGCATGATCGAACCTTTACAAAGCCACACAAAGATTTGAATCACCTGCTTGTCTCTGGACATGTTTGGACTTCGATAGAAGGAGAGCAGGTAATAAAACACATGAAAATGGGGAAAAGTGAAATGTAAAAAAAATGTACAATAACCGGGAGACGGACAGCACTGTAGAAACTGTCTATCTTTGCACAGCTGTGGAATAGAAATTTGCTTCTGGGTGAGGGTCAATAACGGATGTTCCATCCCGTGCATTTTAACATCCTTGACATTGTGCTACAAGGTCCAGGCTGCTCCACTCTCTGACTGCCGCCTCTAGCGATCATCAGCTGTGTCAGGAAGATTCCCGAAACTATTAACTGCAAGTTTCATCCTATTCTCAAACATGATCGGTAGGGTTCGTGTCAGCAGCTACTGCAGGGTATTTCATTTGGTAGAGGAAGATGTTGGAGCTGGGCACTATACGTTCGTGGATTGTCTTCTTGAGAAACAAACCTGTAGCCCAAATACTGCTCTAGGCCAGGACAGAAGCCTATCCCGACATCCCACAGCCCTGAAATTACTATCGGTATTGAATCTATTGATGACAGGCGTCTTTCACATGTGCATGTCACCAGTCCAAATCGTGAACCTCGTCATTCTGGTTCCAACTGCATTTCATGGCTGAGACGTGTGTTAGCATCACTTTCCTGTCTGGTGTGAACTTGCTTCTGGTATGAAAATGAACAGACATTAAATAAGAAAAAAAAAGCTAATGGGTTCTGTTCGGCCCAAAAAGCAACCGAAACTATACGAAGAAGTCACGCAGTTGAATCACGATTTCTGACAGGAAACAGAGATTGCCCAAAATTGTACTTCTAAAGTGTCTGCCCATTTCTGCTCACTGTCGTAGCATTTAAAGGAAGATTTCACTTTTAAGTGTCGTACGTCCACGGTTAAGCGTATTGCAAAACAAGAAATAGGAAGAACACCATAGAAAGTAGCTGATGAATGATTGCTATTAGAAACAGGTTTCCGAAGTAAGTGGAAAAGATGTTAGGTAATCGAACAATTACAAATATTGGCTGTGTTTTATGTAGCCGGATGAGATATTACACTTAACTGCCTGAGAGAATCTGTACCCTATGTACCTATTGAAACGTCCTCTTTGAAAAATTACTGACACACAATATTTTTTTAGCGCAACGCAATCTGACTTTCAATAATCCCTACAAAAGAATGCCCCTGACTAACATTAACCTATACCTTTCACTTACCAATCAAAAATCTTCGTTACCCGAACTACTGCAATACAGCGAGCGCCACTACTGCCAGCTAAATAAAAGATTCAAACTACGGAAGGCACTAACTACTGATAGGCATAGTTAGCAAATGAAACATTTTAATAGAGAACAAACAATGTATTTACCTTAATAGTCATAATATATATAGTTCATGACATCCAGTCTTACAAATTTCTAAACTCTGCCATCTCTCTCCCCACGTCCACCACTGCTGGCGGCTCACCTCGAACTGCGCAACGCTACGCGCTGTTAACGTCCAGCTGCCAAAAACTACAATGGCAGACAACAATGCAAACCAGCCACAAACTGCACACAGCACAGCCAGTGATTTTCATACAGAGCGCTACGTAACGTTACCAATAAGAAAACAAACAGCCTACTTACATAGCCCCCATGCTCCCCACAAAAAAATTTTACAAATTGTTTTGGGCACTGGCTAATACAGTTTTGAACAAATTTTTCATAATTACAGTAAGAAAGATATCAAATGCACACACTTATTAATACACATGTTGGTCAAAAGCTAAAATTTTCTCACAGTCCATAAAGACAGTCCTGATCATTCATCACAGTAAAACTGCCGTTCCTTTTCTCAAAGTCTGAGCAGTAAAAGACAATGCACACGGAAGTAGTGGATTTCCATGCAGTCTTGAAGAAGTAGTGTTGTCCTTCCAATGGAAAGACAGTGCTGATTCTTGACATGCTGACAGGTAATGGGCCACAACAGAGCAAACCCACAGCAGAGTCATTCGGCGTTTTGAAGAATATTGGTAGGTAGGTCATCACAGAGCAGACCCACTGTAGTCCTGGTAGAGACTACGGTATTGGTGGGCCACCAGAGGTGCAGACCCATTGCAGTCCTTGTAGAAATAATGGTATTGGTGGGTCATCAAAGATGCAGACTCACTGTAGTCCTTGTAGAGATGGCCAGCAGCCATCTGTTGTGACTGTGCAGGTGCACAATCACCATTGAAGAGTCTTGCAGATAATGTAGCAAGTCCATAACCACCACTTGTGCACTCACAAAGTTTTTGGAATTGTCCTCATAACCAGCAATGCTGTTATCCAGTCCCTTGCTGAATTATTAACACACGTGCAAACACTAACAGTCCCTACTTCTCACATATTGTCCAAATACTATGACCAACAGAAACGTGTGCAGTGAAATAGAACTTACAAGTTACTTAATTTGATGAACTGGTGTCAATTACAATTTTATAACATAAGAATACAATTACAAAGGTACAAAATACATCATTAAAGAACATAACAATACAGATAACATTTGTAGTAACACAAACTTTACAAAAGAATAGAAATAAACATACACATCAGTGTTACAGGAATTATGAAAAAATATCAGAATAACTTTTGAAACATCAACTTCACACATGAGCATTAAAACAAAACAGAATAAATAATGTCTAAACATCTTTACAAAGTAAATAACATATTATTAGAAAAATTCTACAACATAACTCTTATTAGCTAAACACATAAAGACAGGAAAAACGCAAATATACAAGAGTACACAAACACATAGGGGGATAACACAATTGAAAGGACAGGGTTCGTTTTCCAGTGTAACATTTGGTACTGCTATCCAACCCAAAACTTCATTCCATAGATCTTTCGTCTTATTTCAACATTTGTTTTCCCCAAAACATCCTATCCAAGCATGCTTTCTCTATTTATATGTTCACATATTTCTTACCTCATTATTTATTTTCCATTATCTTACATCATTTATTTCCAAGAAAATCCTACCTAAACTTGTTGTCTCTAAACCCTACTTTTTTGTTCATATCCTCTTTCAAAATACTTTTTTGGCCAAACCATATTCTTATAGCTTCTCAATGCATTTCTTCCAATTCATCACAACTTCTTCTCTTATATAGCCTACCCTGTTTTAAGCTAACTTAAATCTACTGAGCTCAGATATATATACTAAGGAACGAGGCAATGCAGCAGCACAAAACTATTAACACAAACAGCAATGATAAAAAATGCAAAAGGCAAAGCAAGCAGCATAAATTAGCAAAGCAAATGCAATATTACAACAAATAGAAGGCAATGTGCAGCAAACAAGAAAAATAAATTTGTAGTAAAACTGGCTTAACAGAGTAATACAAAGTGAAATTTAGTAGCACTATGCCTGGCAAACAGCAGCAGCAAATGCAATAACTTATATCTAAACATGACAAAGCCCAAGCAGAAAAAAATATTACACTAAAGACAACAATGCAGACAAGGGAAATGTATATTTACATCGTAATGTCTATGTAATTAAAGTGGTGCACCACAAAAACTAATTCTACAAAAAATTACCAAGTACTTGAAAAGAAAATTATATATGCAGTTACTGTTATTAGTCCCTTCTTATTGTTCTTCCCATTCCAAGAGCTCCTTTTTCGAAGACTGTGGATCATAAAGTAATTATTTAATAGATATGTTGACAGAAAGTGTTCACATTAGCAAATGCATTTTATTTTATTTTATGAAATCAATGCTGCAAGACAGCTGGAAACCAGATATCAAATGAAATAAGCAACTACGCAAACCAAAGCATAAAAACATCATTTAATAGCTATTTGGCATTTCGTAAGTCAGAAGCTCGCAACTCTCGTAGAGAGACACTTGTCATAATCAGGTTTGCAGATGTAAGAATATTTCCCATCAATTCATAAGCATTTCAGTAAGTAGCACAAAGTATGATATGTTTCCAAGTAATGAGTGTGTCGTATTTGCGATGCTTTCTACAATGGAATGTCAATAGCGAGGATAATGGCCTCCTTTTTTCTCCACCTGTGCCTCTGAAAGGCACACACTAATGGCTTTTTTCCAGGCGACTGTCGCGCAGCTGCCCACGTAATGCGTCGTGCCCACGACACATTACATGAAGGTCACTTAACTTTCTTACTGAAATATTTACAACAGCAGTTTCCGCTACAGTGACAGTCTCATATAAAAATATTTCACAGGTCAAGAATTTGCGTTACAAATCTGTAGAAACAAAATCCTATTGATATAACAGTGTCCAAAAAATTTTCGTTGGCATTGTAATACATTCACGCATTTACATACATTTCATAACTCTTAAATTACGATTCTTGGTTTCCAACAACCTTTTTCACAAACCAGAGTCCCCAACCACTACTCATTATTCCTTACCTTATTCGTCGACACTTCTTCAATATTTCATCATAACAGATACGTAGCATAATCAGATAACTCATATAGCATCAGCTTATTGATGATAAACATACCGCAACAGTATAATACACATAGTCATCCTAATAATATCATCATAAAAACTCAACCAAATCTCAAAAACGTCGTAGATTTCTGCAATAATGTCAAAATCTAAATAAAAAACCTCTGCTCATTTCAACAGTGTCATCTACCTCCAATGTACTTTAAAAATCATTATCCCATGCCAAATACATTATTGAGAGCTCTCATAGTATCACAATGGTTCCGAGGAAATATGAACAGTTCACAAGGTACAGACAAAATACAATTTCATAAGTGTGAAGTTACCCAACTGTGTAATTGCGTAAACATGTGTCACTGATGTAGTAAAAAAAAAGGTTTATCTCTCAGTTAAATGATCATATAGCTGTGTAATTTGTGTGTTAGAAAAATATGGTACCGATGTGTAAAGTTGTATAAACAAATACCATATTAGCTAGAGCTTCTTGTGCTTGCCAAACACATGGTACACAAAGTAAGCGTGTACCCCCCTGAGGATTAATGTGATTATACCCTCAGGTGTTACAGATTACACAAATGGAATGAAATGTATCATGGAAAACTTTCTTTGTAATTCAGAAATCCTGAAAAATAAATGGTTTAAGTACAAAATTAATCACTCAAATGCGTTTCCTGTAGCGCTGAATGTGCGTCTTGCTGTAAGATAATTCTGTGGAACTGTCATAGTTATCGTCCTCTGTAAGCAAAGTTCTGCTGAAGTCAATGTACTTACCTCATCATAAACGAAAGTGAAATGCTTTGCGTATAGATATCGAAGTTATTATGTACCTTACCGTGATGAAGAAAGTACTGTGCTGTAACGTATTGTTGTCCTACGGAAAAGGCTGTCTCCTTGTAGCTATACCACAAAAGTTACTAATAAGACATGTTTTACTTTACAGAAGAATTCAGAAAAACTGTGCAGATATAAAACAGATACAGCACAAAAGCAACAATGTAAATTGTGTCACACATTAGTAGTGTCGTGATATAATTGTGTAGCTGTCAAAGAAACCAAATGCTAAGTCATCTTTAATCCCACAGAAAGTACTTCAAATAAAGAATGTCTTTTCAAGTAAACCAAAATGTTGCATTAAAATCTCATTAGCAGTACAAGTTCTAAGTATGTAAGCCTGATAGTCGTTACGTAATCGTGCAACTTGTTGCAAGAATGTACAACTCTGTGTCGTCTGTTCACTATAACAATGCATTCGTAATTTCTGTTTAAAAATGTTCCCTAGGTTCTAGACTAGATATTTAACTTCAAAACATTGTTGCATGTTAACAGTTTCTCAGTGTGGCAAATTTTACTAATGCGTGAAGTGAAAGTTTTATGGCAAAGACTAAGTTAAAAAACAGATTATCTTTCAATAAACGGTTTTACATGAGAAATGTGGTGGAAACCTTTACTCTTCCTAGTACGCAGAGTTTCAACTTCAACGCAATTATCGTGCGGTATACGTCGGTAAAGAATACTGGAATTGCTCTCAAGGTTAGCGTCTATGTTATTTTTCTCTGAGCCAGCTGGCGCACGCGGCTGCCTGCGGTGCGAGTCATTGTCTGTCTCTTTGTTGTCGCGCGCCGTTATTGGGATTAGGAGACCGAACTTCTACAAATTCACCTTGACGAGAAGGCCCTGCCCTGTTTGAAGCTCGCCAGTTCTGATGGAATTCAGGTCTGACGTTTTGTCGGTAGTTTACACAGTTTCTTGTATGTCGGTCATGTGGTGGAGAATTTCTCCCGGAATCGTAACTGCGTGGTGGACTGTTGCGTCTGAAGTTATTCTGTCTCCCTTGATAATAATTATTTTGGTTCCCATATTTTCTGTTTCTATGGTTGTCTCTGTGATAGTTACTACCGCGGAGAGATGATATTTCCCTGTAATTATTACTACTCTGCCAATGGATGTCATACGGGAGGTGTCTGTTTTGGTCACGATTTGTGTTGTGAGAATAGCCTTTTCGTGTCCAGTTATTATTTCTTTCATCGCGGAATTGCGACGGATGTGACCTGTAATTGTTGTGTTCCTGTTTTCGCGTTCCGCGATTGTCAGTGTCAATTTCTAATTCTTGTAAGAGTCCCTGAAAAGCTTCAATGTCGTCTTTGCAACGTCCTGCCAAAATAATATGTCGTAAATGTTCACGAAATTTGATTAAGCAAATGCGGATGAGTTCTGAGGGGCTGTATGGGTTTGACAGGTACTGATTCTTGTGCAACATGTCTTCAAAATATTTCACAAGACTGGAAAATTCAGATTGTTCGAAATGTTTCATCATTATGACGCTATGTTTTACTCGGTCTTGTGTAGCTTGAGACCAGTATGCTGAGAGGAAGGCATGATAAAATTCTCCTTCACTGTGGCAATCGTGAATGACCGATCGCATTCTTACAGCTGGTTCATTCTCTAAATAGCCACACATAAATTCTAATCTGTGCTCTAATGACCAGTTGGGAGGAAAACAATGAGAGAATTGATGGAGCCATGCTTGTGGATGAATGTCGTTGCCAGAATTCTTAAATGTTTTGAATTTACGTGTGGTAATGAACAGCTTATAGTCATAATCATCATGTCGGCGAGTCGTATGTCGGTCATTGTTACGTCGTTTCGGTGGTTCCATCTCAAAATTAGGTGTGCCTTGCCAATTTCTTTCATAATTTCCGAAGTGTCCTGTGTTATTATTTTGTGGTTGTTCCGTATTTCTAAGTCTCTCTTCCAGTGTTGGAGCGCGAGTATCCTCTGAAATATGTAATTTTAGTATTACTTGTGCCAACTGACCTTGTACTTCCCGGATTTCTCTTTTGTGTTGCGTATTAATTTTGTTTGAATTTCTTAATTTGTTTATACTCTTCTGTGTCAGTGATGGCTACAGGTCTTGTGTCATTCAGATCATCATCTACCTTTGTAGATAAGTTAGTGAACTGATCCGAAAGTTCGGTTACTTTCTCCGATAGTGTACTTATTTCCTCAGTGTGTTTTTCTGAACCAAGTTTCAGAGCATCTACTGTGTCCTTTAAGTTTTCTTGTGTTTTTGCAAGTTGCGTAACGGAATCGGTAGATGCAACTGAGTCAATTTTAGCTTGCAAGGTGTCGTGAGTTTCATGAACAATGGTTTGTAGTTCTTTTATGGCTGCTTCGCGATTGTGTAATGCATTTTCATCACGCGAAAAAATAGGTTGGAAATGCTCACAAATTTGTGTTTTTACGTCATTACAGACTTTTTGACATTTCGATTCGATTTTATGTAACTCAGTAGTTAAATCTTCACGTGTTTGTTCAAGTGTGGTGTCTAGCTTTAGAAGATTTTGTCCCATTTGTTTCTGATTTTGTTCAAGCGTTGTGTCTAACTTTCGAAGATTTTGTTCCATTGTGTCTAACTTTTGTAGCCTTTGTCCCATTTGTTGCATTAACTGTAACAACAATGCACTGGTGTCTGAAACATGTTCCTCAGTGCTTTTCGGCAGTGAAGTTGCACCGGCAACATTCACATTTTGACAAGCACAAAATGTATCTTGACTTATTTGAGAAAACAGTGAGGACCCAAAACCTGAATCTGCAGTAGTTGCAAAATTGTGTCCTGTCATTCCCGATTCCTGAGGCGTGCTGTTGCCGACCGATCGATCGATAATGCTTCCCTGTTCACTAATTGTTTCACTGTCTACACCATTGTTTGCCGCCCACTCTATTTCCCTATTCACAATTACCAAATAACTACTTTGAACATTAGTTAATTCATTACACGGTGGCGCTAACACACTGCTTTCGTCTTCACTGTCATTTCTCAGTTTACTTTGGAGCCTAGTATTACGTTTTTCACACGCCATTATTGTCACAATATTTCACACAACAACACAGAAAAGCACAATTTGAAGAGCACAATAAGAAAACACATTAACATAGCATTGAAAATGATATCTCGTTAATTGCAAGCGCAGCTGCGAAGTACTTGGTGCAAATTTACATGCATGCCACAACTGTTTTACTGTACAACAATGAAAGACTGCAACTACAAAGGAGATTCTCTCTACAATTACGCGCTAGCAGTAAACTAAAGCTACACTAATTACACAAACTACAAGAAAAAATCAGAAGATTCCAGTATCACTAAAGACCTGGTCATAATCTTTCCAGTAGTAATAAATAGCTTCATCTCTTTATTTTGTGCCAGAGTCACCTGCTTTAGTTTGTCACTTGAAGTGGTCGCTACAGAAGTCGGATGCTTTAAACCTCAACAAAGGTTGATTTATAAATTACTTTTCTAGTTTACTTTGGTCATCAGTTAACTAATGTGGCATAGTTAATTCATCATGAAACATTTGCCATTCTCAGTGGTGTGGTGTGCTTGTGGCGTCACCCATTTGAAACACCTTTAAGTGGCAACCAATCATTACCATACATTTCACGTACATCATGTATCTGACCGTAGTTTGTTGCGACCTTCGCATGTACTGAGAGGTTGTAATGAAACTGATGGTGCTCCTAGCGCTGCAGTACAAGCTGTATACGTTGCAGGCCTCTGAAGAAATTTAGGTATGTTCATTTATAAGTGCGCTCACGGAATACTTCGAAAAACAAGTTCTACTTTCTCCCACCAGGTGAAACTATGGCGCTGTAAGCAGTCAGAATGCGGTGTGGATGCAATAAAAGGGGAGGAACAATCAAACAGGTGCTAACAGAGGTTCTGGCACGATTATTAGGATATGCTCAAAAGCTGCAACATAGGTCCAGTATGGTCCCCCGATTAAGCAATTTGCTGCATCAGTAACAGGGCATGGTACTCACTGGCATACCCAGTGTAATTAGAGAGATGTGCTGTCATACGCTATCCTTCAGATCATTAAGAGTCCGGATACATCCCTGACAGATGCGATCATTCAGGTATCCCCACAGCCAGAAGTTACTCGTGTTTAAGCTGAGGGGATCTGGAGGTTCACACAACTAGAAATTGCCTACAGATGATGCTTTCGATAGCGAAGGTTTCTCGAAGTACGCAGTTCGTCTCGCAAACGACATGTGGTGTCGCCCCATCTTGCATGAAAATAGTGGTATGGATAGAGAATCACATATTGCACAAGGAGGTCCTTATAAGCGCAGACGTCATGTGCGATTAACAGCCCCATGAGGTGTCATTTCCTCGAAGATAAATGGACCAAGAATGAAGGAGCTTGGGAAATCACTCCACTCAGTCAGCACAACTCCAACACCCCAAATACGACAGTTCTGGGCACTGACGGCACTGTGCGTAGCAAAATGTGCCTTGTTCGTCCCCATAATGTTCCCCAGCCACATGTCATCCATTTAAAAAAAAAAAAAACCAGGTAAGGGCAAAGTCACGGCGCTGTAGCCTATGTTAGGGCTTTATCTAGTGCACATTCTGAATCTTGTAGGGATACCAACGCAAATGCACCACAAAATCTTTTGAGCTGCTGAAGAGCAGAAAGAGGATTCCCGTGAAACAGCTTGAATACTGCTGCAGAATTTTTGGCAAGTGCTGCACGGTCGGCTATAGCTACAGCAAAAACTCATTTACTGACGTGCAGCCCCTTTGCAACTGTTTCTGTCAGCTATATTCCCGCAGTGCAATGCAGCTATTGCTGCCATTCCGATAAAACTACTTTACAAGCAGTACACGGTCTTTCTTCTCAATAGCCATCGCGTTTTGTACGGAAAACTTCAGCCTTCAACCCTTTACAGCAATAGCCGCTTCACAGAGGAAATCACGAAGCGTTCTGAGGTGAGAAACAGCATACTTACGTCAAAGTAGGAAACATTTCGCATTATGACTGCTTGCAGTATCAAATTTTCACCTATTGGTAGAAAGTGGACATCCAAATACTAGACACATGCCCTTGAAATTATCTAGAGCTCCTTATGAAATCTGCTTATACCCATATAAACTATAGCAGAAGGAGTTTGTAGGAGATTTGTTGGCATACAGGTTGCGAAGTTTTAGCACCCAGAGTTGCTACATTTGACAACAGCAGTGGTTCAAATCTAGCCGGGTGTCGTGTCGAACTGAACTTGGATGGGAGATACTTGTACGTCTTTCCACGCTGCTTCAACTTTATGCCGGAATTCGTTAACTGTAGTTGCTATTGAATGGTGGCGTGCTGATCTAAAGGCAGCCAATGATACGTTCAACGATAACGTATCACAGACCTCTAAAATTGGGTGCGGGCATGCACATCACTAAGGAAACACCTGCTCTCCAGATAATTAGATATGCGCGCCACAGATGATCTACCCAATGGCGCCCCATATCCTAACGAAAGACACTGGGCACGTATGATAACGACGAGTGTTGTCTGGTAACGTTCACTCTCCTCGAAGGCACGGCCGAGCTGGGACGTCTCAAAAGAGGGTCCCGGAGGGTGGGAGGGGGGGGGATGGAGGGGGAGGAAGGAGGAGATTGGTGTTTCACTCGCCGTCGACAAAGAGGTCATTAGCAATGGAGCACAAGCTTGGGATAGGTAAGAATGGGAAAGGAAATTGCCCGTGCCCTTTCAAAGGAACCATACAGGCACTTAGCCTTAAGTGTTTTAGGGAAATCTCGGAAAACCTAAATCAGTATGGTCGGACGCAGATCAGAACCGTCGTTCTCTCGAATGCGAGTCCACCGTGCTAACCACTAAGCTACCACGCTCGCTCGGTCGTCTGAAAGGACACTGTGCCACTCCAGTGTCCAATGTTGTCTGTCTGTGCATCGCACTCTCTTGCGGTGAACAGGAAACCGCATCGGAGGACGCCATGCCCACGCTGCTCCATCCATATAGGAAAATTTTTATTTTCTTCTCTTCTAGACGCAAGCCCATTCCCTGACTCAAGGTGCGTGATTTGGCTGTTGGAGACAATAATATGCCTATCCTCTCTAGCGCTAGTCACTTGGTGTTGTTAAGTTTCTGCGTGATGTTGGGTATGTCAGTCGTGAACCTACCGCTTCCTTATCTGTATGGCAGTCGTGGCGTCCTGATCAATGCTCACAGCAACATCGCAGACCAGTAAACAGAAGGCCACGATCCTATTGCTGTAGAATTCTATCCCATGATGGTACTCGTTTCTCCTTCTTACAGCAGGCATAGAAAAAATATAAGATTTGAAATGCGAATTCTCAGTGAGAAAGCCGCTGTGCAGTCTTTCCTTATATATATATATATATATATATATATATATATATATATATATATATATATATATATATATATAAGGCCACGACATCTTGGTAGATGATTGTTGCAGTGTCTGTGTGTATATGGGTTGCATTTTTTCATATGACTTGTCAAGCCAATGGCAGCACGGCATCTTTTGCCGCAATTGTCACAAGTGCATCTGGCTGCTGAAGCAGGAGCAGTGGTAGCATTGGGAAGCTTTTTCTGCCTTAATCTAACAAGCCTTCATCATGCTTCGACTTTCCAGATGATATATCATCACGCCACTCTGGTCTCATATACGAGGGCGGTTCAGAAAGTAACCTCCGATTGGTCACAGTGCGGGTTGTGGGGGGAGTAGCGACGCCATCTGTGCGTTCACGCACTCAACAGGTCAGTCGGCATCAAGCCGTGGTCGAGTGAACGTCTTACCTGCGCTAGTTTAGTTTTTGTGGCAGTTTGAAATGTGTGCTGCAATAGAAAACCCCGCCAAATGTGAAGTGCGTGCTGTCATAAGGTTTTTTACAGCCAAAGGATATTCTGCAGCAGCTATTCATCGTGAGCTTTGTGCCGTGTACGGACGAGTTATGAGTGAAGGAGTTGTCCGTGAATGGGTACGTTTATTTAAAAGTGGACGAGAAAACGTTCATGATGAAGAGAGGAGTGGTAGACCATCATTGGTGACTGACGAACTCGTTCAGACAGTTGATGCAAAAGTTCGTGAAAATCGACGTTTCTCAATGTCGGAGTTGTCTACTGGTTTTCCACAGATTTCTAAGACTCTCTTGTACGAGATAGTGACAGCAAGATTGGGTTACCGTAAGTTCTGTGCACGATGGGTGCCCAAAATTCTTACCGACCACCACAAAACTCAAAGAATGGCCTCTGCATTAGACTTTCTGTCACGTTATGAGGACGAAGGAGAACCATTGTTAAACAGAATCGTGACCGGTGACGAAACCTGGATTAAGTACGTGAACCCTGAGACAAAAGAACAACCAAAGATGTGGGCACATTCAAATTCGCCCACCAAACCAAGAAAAGCCTCGCAAGATTTTTCTGCCAGAAAACTGATGGCAACGGTGTTTTGGGATGCCAAAGGGGTGTTGTTGGTTGAATTCATGGAACGTGGTACGACCATTAATCAAGACGTGTACTGTGAAACAATAAAAAAGTTACGACGGGCTATACAGAACAAACGCCGTGGTATGCTGACTTCCGGTATCGTTTTTTTGCACGATAACCCCCGTCCTCACTCTGCTCGCAGAACAACGGCCCTTCTTGAGTCCTTCAAGTGGGACGTTCTCAACCATCCACCTTACAGCCCAGACCTGGCGCCAAGTGATTATCACCTCTTCATGCATTTGAAGAAATGGCTCGGGTCACAGCGGTTTGATGACGACGAAGAGCTCAAAGATGCCGTCACAGGCTGGCTCCAGGCACAAGCGGGTGATTTTTATACAGAAGGAATTTCAAAGCTTGTGAAGAGATACGATAAGTGCCTCAATCGCTATGGAGACTATGTAGGAAAATAGTGCAAAGATGTAGTTGTAAGATGTATATATTAAAATATTTTTATTTAACTTGGTGTATTTTTTTAAATCAACCGGAGGTTACTTTCTGAACGGCCCTTGAAAAAATCCAAATCGGTCAAAAATACTCATTATACCTATTTTATGTATGACCTGTTCTCCGTTTACTCCAATATTGTTCTTTGCTCAGAGATTGAGGACTACAACTTCAAACCGAATTACTGTTGTATTCAACTACTGATTTCGTTTGGTGACGATGTTCCACAACTTTCACTCAACATATATCTCTGTCTGAAGTGTCATAATCCCAGGTCTCTGGGATTTATATAAGAAGCTGATACCTTAAACAACCTGATCTATCATCTCGTCCATGAAATAAAGCTTATGAAAACGTCAGTGTCTCACATCGTTGTAGCTTAGCTTTTGAGCATTTAGGCCTTCGGCTGTAAGAATCTTACGTCATTTCTGTCCTTATTACCCCCAATTTATTGACCTCTACATCACACGAACTTCACCGTAATACCTCGCGATACTATTAATAAATATTAAGTCCTTCCTTTCAGAATTTATAATTAGGAAATTTACTTTGAAGGCGGAGAAAGAGAGGACAGAGGAAAACAGATAAAGACTGAAACCCTACGCAATAGTACAAGCACGGACGCATTAGTTACTGTACGTAAATGAAGATTATGATTACACTGTTACGCGCGATGGCACAAGAGTAAGCTTTTAACAGTCTGGTCGGAAGTTACAGGAGACAGACTTCACTGAAGGAAAGAGCGTTTCAGGACGCAGTATCGAATTTGGCAACCAGGAGTTCGGATTAACTGTATTTCCTTGTCGTATGCTGTGCGTAATACGAGGGCACCGTGCCGGCAGGAATTATGTTCCCCGAATCTCTCTGCCTGCGTACTCCTTAGAACGAGCTGTCTTTGGTTTGATTAATAAGGCGTAGCTTCTAACATCAAAGACCTTCCTTTGCTTCGTATTAAATTGCACCAATTTATCATGCATCCAAAGAAGCGTTCCTTTTCAATTATAAAACGTGAACACAAAGGGATTACTTTGATCTATTCTGGCACTCGGCTATCCCGTCGCGTAAATGATTAATAATGTAGGCCCACGCCTGCTCTGCCTTTCCACGTGCTAGTTAACCTCATCCATGAACGAAGAATTCTGCCAAATACCACGTGAAACACCGGAAGTGCCACAAAATGTAGTTATGTGGAGGATGTAATTAGTTTTTCCGTTGTTATCCTCCAAAGCTGCATAATAAATGCCGTTTAATGATAGTCCTTTTTGGATTCGTCATGTTGTCGTAGACGTATATCATAATACTTGCATATACTGGCTCGTAAAAGCAGCTGTATCGCTAGAAAGATGTTGTAAATTCCTTAATTTCTTCAAACCAGAGGTATCGGACGAACTATGTCAGGCCGAGGAACTAAAGCCACAAAATACATTAACGTTTTTTGTAAAGACTGAAACTCGTGAAACATAGCAATTGCCTCGAGAGAAGAAAAGTGATAACTTGAAAATGTAAAGCTGGCCATTAACATAGACTAAACTCTCACCTGTGCTATAGCTTACTTTTCCACAAATATTTTTTTTTTAAATTACAGAGTTACTTCTTCCGTCCAAAACGAACGGTTAGTCCAATGAAATGACCATGCAGGAAAAATTCAAAGCAGTAACAAAAGAAGTAGATAGGAAGTTTGGACCAAGTTTCGGAAAGCTCATACGTCCCGGAAATTTTGAAGCCGTGTGTTACAAAGTGTACCACGTAAATCTAATACATTAGAGATCTTTTGGTACGTCAAAGCTACGAATGAACTGTTGTCTTTTGTTGTCTTCTACAGTTCTACAGAGTAAGTCGCTAGTGGTGTATGTAACAGTGAGCTAAATCTGCTCATGGGTACATCCAATTTATATTTACCGAATAGATGTAGGGTGTTCTTGTGTAGCTGAAAGGGTTGAAACAGTACACTAAAGGTAATTAATCAGGTAATTAATTTCGGTCAGCTATGACCATCTTCAGAACTTAAAAAAAGAAAAAAAATCCTTGACACTATTTCCCGTACCAAAGTGAATCCAGTACAGTACATTATTTGTGTAACTGCGTATATGGATGGTACAGTCACATTAATAAGCCATACAATTTTTTCATGAAATCTAAATTTTATCCGTGTACCACGGATACCATTTGATACTTTAAAAATAAAACGTACACTCGCGTGCACCGACGAGACACGTGCTTGCACAGTCACACGCTAGATGTCGCTGCTGCTCGTCGTTCATAGAACTTCAAAGAAATAGTGGCATAGTTACATGCCTCACGAGAAAGTGTAAAATCAAATTCATTCCCAATCTGTAATTTTTATCTGTAATATTTGTGGGCAACTGAATTATGATCCACAACAAAACGTACTTCATTGTGAACGGCAACGAGCGTCATCGACATCTAAAGTAAGGTTCTGCTAAAGTGTTACAGTCTGCTCCGTTTTAGAATTGTTACGCAGTTGTGAGCATGTTGAACCAACGTCCTTTAGGTTGCTGTCTCTTATTATGTTGAAGCACATGGTATGGGTATTCCGTTTCCGAAAATCGCCCTCCGGTTTCTTTCTTTGTTTTTTGGTCGACTGAGAAATTTAGAAATGAAAGAAATATATATATATATATATATATATATATATATATATATATATATATATATATATATATATTTGGGTGATCAATCTTGTAAGAATGTCGAAATATTGGTGAAAATTATCTGTTCAAACTAAGAGATTCGATAGCATAACATTTTGGTCCCTTCACCTTGATGCCTGGTGTGCTGTAATTTTTGTCAACCAGATTCACAGAACAGGTTTATTTGTACATTTTACATTTTTATACTGCTTACCATTGAAATTGCAACAGCATGAACGTGGCTTTCAACAAACGTCAGATTGTCACCAAGATTACCACATGTTTGGATTTGCAAATTACTAATATTACAGAGCAAAGGAACAGAGCAGGTAGGTGTAGCACTATCTACAACACACACACACACACACACACACACATATATATATATATATATATATATATATATATATATATATATATATATATATATATATATATATATATATATAAGGCCACGACATCTTGGTAGATGATTGTTGCAGTGTCTGTGTGTTTATGGGTTGCATTTTTTCATATGACTTGTCAAGCCAATGACAGCACGGCATCTTTTGCCGCAATTGTCACAAGTGTATCTGGCTGCTGAGGGAGGAGCAGTGGTAGCATTGGGAAGCTTTTTCTGCCTTAATCTGTCTAACAAGCCTTCGTCATGCTTCGACATTCCAGATGATATATCATCACGCCACTCTGGTCTCATGCTAGCCCGTGCATCCCATCTGTTTGTGTCAATTCCAAAGCTCTCCATATCTCGTTTACGGGAGTCCTTGAACCTCAATACAGGACGTCCTACAGGTCTTTTGGCTATACGGATGTCTCCAAGGAACACCTCTCGTGGTAATCTGACAGGATCCATACGGTGGACGTGTCCCAGCCAGCGGAGTCGTCTCTGCTTCAAGATAGCTGAAATACTGTTGCTGTTAGTTTTAGATATCACTGCTTCGTTGGTCACTCGGTCCTTCCAGGTTACTCCGAGGATGGATCTCAGGCACCGCATGTGGTAAGCATTAAGGCGACGTTCTTGTTTGGCATAGGTACATTCATCCATACATACCGGATTAAGAAGTACTGTGTTTGTCTCTAAGACGCTGAAACTGCGGTTGCTTTAGCCGGTATGGAATAATGAAGAGAGGATGGGAATGTTGACGGGAATCCTGGAAATAAATTGACCTATTTGGAATTTATATAAAAAAATGGCTCTGAGCACTATGGGACTCAACTGCTGTGGTCATAAGTCCCCTAGAACTTAGAACTACTTAAACCTAACTAACCTAAGGACAGCACACAACACCCAGCCATCACGAGGCAGAGAAAATCCCTGACCCCGCCGGGAATCGAACCCGGGAATCGAACCCGGGAACTCGGGCGTGGGAAGCGAGAACGCTACCGCACGACCACGAGATGCGGGCTGGAATTTATATACTGATGTGCAAAACTTGAGGACGAAAATAGCTATCTCATGAAGTGTCGCTGTTGGGTAACATAGCCCAATGGTACTTGGATCATACACAGAAAATTGCTACAGTACATTACGGAAGGTAACTGAAAGAAATACGCAGTAAAACGAAAAGAAGTGAAACTTTTCTTCAAAGACAATAATTACAGTGTAGTTATTGCGGTGTGCAATGGTCCCCTGGACATTACAATTATTTCGAAGTGGTTTGTAATAGGGTGAGTGATCACCAAGGAGCCGGCCGCTGTAGCCGAGCGGGTCCAGGCGCTTCAGTCCGGAACCACGTTGCTGGTATGGTCGCAGGTTCGAATCCTGCCTCGGGCTTGGATGTGCGTGGTGTCCTTACGTTAGTTAGGTTTAAGTAGTTCTAAGTCTAGGGAACTGATGACCTCAGATGTTAAGTCCCATAGTGCTTAGAGCCATCACCAAGGACAGCAACGCATGGTCTGCAACGTGCTGCCACGGTGACTACAAAATTGATAGGCAGTTCTTGTGGTAGGACGTTCTGTTCCTCCACCAGCGTGATTAATAATTGCTGGTGTGTCCTTAGTGCATGAGGACGTGCTGCATTACATCTCTGCAATGCATCCCACGTGCTGGATGAGACACAAGTCAGGGGAACTGGCAGGCCAATCCATTCGGGATCTGCAGTGTTCGATGTGGTCACGTATTGCTATTCATAAAAAATGAAGTCACTACCGAATGCACTCCTGAAGAGACGCACACAGGGAAGGGGAGCAGATTCGCAATGACCAGCAAGTTCGCAGTGGCCAAAGACTTGGAGGTCAGTACCTCCCCACCCCATAACGTCTGGGGTACCAAGAGGATCATGTTCGTCTGCGTTGCTGCATGTATTACACGTTCCCACCTCTCCCCATATGTGGAAAAGTCCAGAATCACTGCTCAGGTTGAATCTGCTCTCTCTCTCTCTCTCTATAACAAACCTACACTTTCTGATAACTGAAATAATTGATGACACGTGTGGCTAAAGTCCCTGTTGTTCCGAACAGCAAATTCAAAAAAAGTAGGGTCAGCTACAATTGAATCGTTATTCCGTGACTACTTCTACACAATAATGATAAAATAATTTTGACAGACGATAACAACTGCAAAGTAGTTAATGAAATTTAAGATAACGAATTTAAATATTTTTTTTTTTTTAGTTTAGACTGCAATGGCTACAGAAAACGGTCGCCAGCTCACGGTGTGAGCGACGAATATTGCTTAATTTTTAATCGACTTGGAAAAGTATTCATGTAATCAATAATGCAAGACAATCATGCGGGAACGGCCACAATAAGAATGATTCGAGCTCAGATTCAAATCACAGAAATATGATCCAAAGCATATTGTGCAAATGGCTCTAAGCACTATGGGACCTAACGTCTGAGGTCATCAATCCCCTAGAACTTAGAACTACTTCAACCTAACTAACCTAGAGACACCATACACATCCATGCCCGAGACAGGATTCGAACCTGCGACCGTAGCGGTGGCACGGTTCCAAACTGATGCGCCTATAACAGCTCGGCCACACTCAAAGAAAGCATATGCACATGACTGATAATTGTTTGACACTCATTTTGCGTAATCAGTAGCTTCGCACAGCCTACCATAATGCCTACTGTTAATATTTCTAATGTTGTAATTGTGTTTAAATAAATATTTTCTGTTAAGGATAATATGTCTTACTAGCGCATAACTGTCGTTAAATAACTAACTTTTGCATAACACTCTCACATAGTTTGGAAATGAGAGCAGAAATTATTGATCACACAGAGAAATTAAACATTCTGATGTACGATATTCTTTAAAAACTCACTGTAATTGCTTTCTCATAATCACTGAATGTTGATACTGGTATTTTTTAAAGTGACTATTTCATTGAGCAACGACATCCATTTTCTTTAAGTATCAATCGCAATTATTTTTTAAGTTTTGGTAACTTTCATTTTTAAACAAATTATTAAAATTAAATTAACTCAGTAATTTTAGTCTTTTTATCAACAACAGTGACACTCGGTTTTAATTAATAATAACAGGATAGGACCCTACTTGGTAACTGTTCAGGATTATGCACTTGTAACACTCCGTTAACGATAAGTTTTTGATTATTCACAAAATGAAAGTACTAAGCTGGCTAGCCTTGATACACTTACAAATATTAAAGTCGGTCTGGTCGTGCTTCAGTGAGTGGCTGCTGGGGCTGCGTAAGGAAACAGTCGCCCACAATGCGTAAACAACAGGCTTTTCTTAGTATCGCTCTGCAATAAATAATTTTGAGTCCAAGTGCTCTTCTTTCATATTAATTCCTCCTGATGCTTTTTGCACTGAGTCCAGCTAACAAAAAAAAATGGCTCTGAGCACTATGGGACTCAACTGCTGTGGTCATAAGTCCCCTAGAACTTAGAACTACTTAAACCTAATTAACCTAAGGACAGAACACAACACCCAGCCATCACGAGGCAGAGAAAATCCCTGACCCCGCCGGGAATCGAACCCGCCAGCTAACACCTTAATTATTGTGGCCATAACGTACAATTCTTCCAGTTTCGTACCTTACAATATGTCCTAATACATGGCGCTCGCATCTCGTACTATGCCGAGCGCTTCTGTCAGAGTCGAGTCACTCTTCCGCACAACAGCTCGCGCCAGACTCCACTGCTCTGTGCGAGTCCCCGCCCAGCGATCATGTTCCCTAACTGAAATATACTTTGACTGTTCACAATAGGAAATCGTCCAGACTAAGCCAGCCTGTCTACTACATGTTATTGTTGTAGTTACAGTCTTCAACCGGAAGACTGCTTTGATGCAGCTCTACATGCTACTCTATCCTGTATAAACCCCCTCATCTCCCAGTAACTATTGCAACCAACATCCTTCTGACTCTGCTTGCTGTATTCGTGTCTTGGTCTTCGTTTAGGATTTTATCCCCCACACTTCCTTCCAGTAATAAACTGGTGATCCCTTGACGTCTCAGAATACGTCCTACCAAACAATCCCTTCTTCAAATCAGTTTGTGCCACAAATTTCTTTTCTCCCCAGTTCTATTCAGTACCTCCTCATTAGTTACGTGATCTACGCATCTAACCTTCAGAATTCTTATGTAGCACCACATTTCAAAAGCTTCTATTGTCTTCTGGTTTAAACTGTTTATCGTCCGTGTTTCACTTTTGTACATGGCTACACTCCGTAAAATATATTCAGAAGAGATTTACTGAAACTTAAATCTATACTTGATGTTAACAAATTTATCTTCTTCAGAAACGCTTTTCTTGCCAATGTCAGTCTACATTTTATATCCTCTCTGCTTCGGCCACCATCACTTATTTTGCTTCCCAAATAGCAAAACACATGTACTACTTTAAGTGTCTCGTTTCCTAATATAATTCCCTCAGCCTCACCTGATTTTACTGCATTTCATTGTCCTCGTTTTGCTTTTGGTGATGTTCGTCTTACATCCTCCTTTCAAGACACTGACCATTCCGTTCAGTTGCTCTTCCAAGTCCTTTGATGCCTCTGAGGGAATTACAATGTCATCCGTGAACCTCAAAGTTTTTATTTCTTCTCCCTGGACTTAAATTTCTATTCCAATTTTTTCTTTTATTTCCTCTACTGCTTGCTCAATCTACACCCCGGTCTCACTCCCTTCTCAACGACTGCTTCCGTTTCATGATCCTCAGCTCTTACAACTTCAGTCTTGTTTCTGTACAAGTTGTAAGTAGCCTATCACTCCCAGTATTTTACCCCTACTACCTTCAGATTTTGAAAGAAAGTATTCAAGTCAAAATTCTGAAAAGCTGTCTTTAAGTATACATATGCTATGAACGTACATTTGCCTTTGCTAAATATATCTTCCATGAGAAGTCGTAGGGTCAGTATTGCTTCGGAATCAAAACTGGTCTTCCCCAAGGTCAGCTTCTACCAGTTTTTCCATTTTTCTATAAAGAATTCGTGTTAGTGTTTTGCAACCATGAATTATTACACTTTTCTTTATTCTCGAGTCAGAAATATACAAATTTACAGTAGCCATACATATCAATAATATGTACATTTATATATACAAATTGTATTTATATTACATGTGCCCAGTACTTTGCAACCTCCAAGGCGCTTGGAGTGGCTTGCAGGAGATCAATCTTCGTGCAGGATGTAGGGCACAAAAGGCACTGGAGCATGTGGCTTGTTCTTGTCCATAATCACAGGACGTATCTTCTGTTATGAAGCCCCATCACTTAAGGTTGTCTCTGTATCGTCCAACTCATGATCGTAATCTGTTTAAAGATTTCCACACCAGCCAGCTCTCGTTGTGTCCAGGTGGTAGTTCTTCAGCTTCTGGCGTCTGCAGGTGAGGCGTCGACGTCTTCCATAACTCCATCTTTGCCTTCTCTGGTGAAATGATGATCTTCTCGGATGTTCTCAGGAAGCTCTTTCGCGATCTCAGCCGTTGCTGTGGTGGATTATGTCCGTGCAGTAGATGGGGCACTGTCCTATTCTACTTTCATTCTCTCCTTGTTGGCAGCCACTGTTCTGCGTACCCATGGTGGCGCTATTCCAGCCAGGCAGTAGAGCTTATCAGTTGGGCTAGGTCTTAAGCAACCTGTGATCAACCTGCAGGTTTCGTTGTGAGTAATGTCTACTTGTCCGGCATGAGATGACCTGTACCAGACTGGAGAAGCATATTCAGCAGTAGAAAAGCACAGTGCCATTGCAGAACAGTGAATAGTTTGTGGATGTGATCCCCACTGTGTCCCCGCTAGTTTGCGAATTAGGTTGTTTCGAGTGGAGATTTTCATTTTGGTATTCTTGCAGTGAGTTTTGAATGTCAGAGTTCTATCGAGAGTGACTCCCAAGAATTTAGGTGCGTGATGATGCTGGAGTTGGATGCCTGACCATGCAATATGTAGCTCACGGTTAGCTTCCTTGTTCCTTAAATGAAAGGCACACACTTGTGTCTTCGAAGGGTTTGGTCTGAGTGGGTTCCGATTGTAGTAGCTTGACAGTGTTCTAAATGCTGTTGTCAGGTTTCTTTCCACTCTTTCAAGGCATGAGCTCTGCGTAGCAAGGGCTAGGTCATCTGCATATAAGAATCTCCTTGTGCCTGGGACCAATGGCTGGTCGTTGGTATAAATGTGGAAGAGAAGTGGAGCCAAGACGCTTCCCTGAGGTAGGCCATTTTTCTGCGCTCTCCAACGACTGCGTTGTCCTTGAAATTCAACAAAAAAACCTGCGGTTTTGGAGGAGGGTGCTGAGTAGTGTAACGAGGTTGGCGTTCTTGATCATATTGTATCATTTTGCATGGAGTAACCGATCATGGACAGCATCATACGCTGCTGCGAGATCCACGAAGACCACGCCCGTTACTTGACGGGTTTCAAAGCCATCCTCTATAATCTGAGTGAGATTCAAAAGTTGCCCTGTGTAGCTTCTCTTCTGTTTGGTTGAAATCCTGCTTGTTCGGGTATGAGAAGAGGGTCTATTACTGGTAGGATTCTATTCGGAATCATACGTTCGAACAGTTTATAAAGTTATGACTCGAAAGGCTAACTGGTCTGAAATTCTTGGGATGATTTGCTTCCCTTCCGGGTTTCAGAAGAGCTATCACCGCGCTCTTTCGTCAGATCTTTGGTATTTGGCACTGGTTCATGCAGTTGTTGAAAATCTGCAGGATCCACTTTCTTGTTTCTGGGCCGAAATTCTTGATTTGCTCCATACGGATGTCATCTAGACCGGATGCTTTACCAGTTTTGCTCTCCTTAATAGCCTTGTTTAATTCAGATATCTCGAATGGGAGAGTCAGATCCCTCGTTTGTTCTTGGTCCTCTTGCTGTACTTCAGTAACTTTGATTCTATGGCTTCCTCTCCCATTCATGAGCAGTTGGTGTGCTATCTGATCTGCTGTAATGTTGCAGTGTGCTGTGGATCTGGTTGGGTCATTATTGAGGCGTCTCAATGATCTCCACGCTTTATGACTGTTTCTGATGAGATCAAGTTGTTTCATAGTTTTAACCCAAGAATTCCTTTTGGATTCTTTCAGAGATGCAATAAGTTTACTCCCAGCCGATAGCGTTGTCTCGCCGAATGGATCTTCTTCGAATAGTACCTTATACTCTGTAAATTGAGCACTGAGTTCTGAAGTTAGACCAGGAATGTATGATGTTCGACAACCCCGGGGAATTGCAGTTCTGGAGCACCTCTTTACAGCCCTCACAAAAGTATCATACGAGTCAGGTGAAGGTTCAATATTGGGAACTGCAGCGTCCAGCGTTTCTATAAACTTCGGCCAGTTGGCTTTCCTGAAGTTAAACCTCCTTCTGAACAGAACTGTCTGTGGTCTAACTGCTGAGTAAATTTCGCACATGATCGATCTGTGCTGTGTATTTGGCATAGGGTTGCAGACTGTTTTTATGCACTGTTGTGAGATGTTCTCGCTGCAAAATATCAGATCGGGGTTGTGGCCGCGTTTCCATGTGCCACTGTTGATAGATGCAGGTTGCTTAGGGTCATGTATAAGGCTCAGATGATTGCCTTCCGCCCATTCTTGTAATGCTGTACCATTCTCATCATCATGCTCATAGCCCCATGTGGTGCTGTGACAGCTGAAGTCACCAGTCACTTAATTTGTCTGTGTTGACTATAAAAGTTATCAGGTAGATTGATTTTGAGAACAACGTCCGGTGGTTTGTATGCGGATGTAACTGTACAGCCTTTGATTTCCAAAGTTAAGATTTCAGTATCATTTGCTTCAGTAAAGGCTGATGATATTATCTGTATATCTGGTTGCACAAATATAGTACTTCCGTATTTTGGGTGGGGTCTTTCCGTAGCCAGTCGCACTTCATTTATTTTTGGTCTTCACATTTCACAGGTTCTGTGGGTCTCCTGTATGCAGAGTACATCGCACTTTGTTTGTCTGCACAGCTCTTGTAACAGTTCTTCTTTTGGTGTTGATATACCTTCTATATTCATCGATATGATGGTCAACTGTGGTCCTGAAAAGGACCAAGATGATGATTCTGGTGTGAAAGGATCAGCCGCCAGAGAAACCTGACGCCCAGGGTACGCCCGATTTCAACTCTTATCTTGGTCGGAAATCATTGCAAATCTTCGTGGAGGCTCCTTTCATGTACCCCAATTATTAAACTGATAGGCAAGATAATTGTCACACCTATCAGCAACTGCTTTCTTTGGAATCTGAATTATTATAGTCCATTAGAAATCCAAGGGTATTTCGCCTGTTTCATACATCTTGCTCCCGGTGTGGAGGAGTTTTGTCACGGCTGGCTCTCCCAAGGCTATCAGTAGTTCTAAAGGAATGTCGTCTACTCCCGGAGCCTTGTTACAACTTTAGTGCTTCAGCGCTCCTTCAAATTCTCCTCGCAGTATCATATTTCCCCATCTCATCTTCATTAAGTCCTCTTCCATCTCTGTAATGCTGCCCTCAAGTAGATATCCCATGTACAGACCCTCCATGTACTCCTTCCACCTTTCAGCTTTCCTTTCTTTTCTTAGTACTGGTTTTCCACTTAGCTCTTGATTTAGTTCTCTTTCCTCCAAAGGCCTCATTAATTTTCCTGTATGCTGTATCTACCAGTCCCCTAGTGACATATGCTTCTAAATCCTTACGTTTGTTCAAAAATTCAAATGGCTCTGAGCACTATGGGACTTAACATCTATGGGCATCAGTCCCCTAGAACTTAGAACTACTTAAACCTAACTAACCTAAGGACAGCACACAACACCCAGCCATCACCAGGCAGAGAAAATCCCTGACCCCGCCGGGAATCGAACCCGGGAACCCGGGCGTGGGAAGCGAGAACGCTACCGCACGACCACGAGATGCGGGCCTTTACATTTGTCCTCCAGCCGTTCCTGCTTAGCCATTTTTCACTTTCTGTCAATCTCATTTCCTAGAAGTTTGTATTCCCTTTCGTCTGCTTCATTTGCCGCATTTTCATACTTTCTCCTTTCATCAGTTAAATTCAATGTCTCTTATGTTGCGCCGGCCGCGGTGGTCTCGCGGTTCTAGGCGCGCAGTCCGGAACCGTGCGACTGCTACGGTCGCAGGTTCGAATCCTGCCTCGGGCATGGATGTGTGTGATGTCCTTAGGTTAGTTAGGTTTAAGTAGTTCTAAGTTCTAGGGGAATAATGACCACAGCAGTTGAGTCCCACAGTGCTCAGAGCCATTTGAACCATCTTATGTTGCCCAAGGATTTCTACCAGGTCTCGTTTTTTTAAATATGTAATCCTCTGCAGCCTTCACTATTGCACCTTTCAAAGTTATCCACTTCTCTTCTACTGTGCTCCTTCCCCTTGTTCTTGTCAGTGGTTCACTGAATCTGGTTCTTTCAGTTTATCCATGTCCTACCTCCATAATTTCCTACCTTTTTGCAATTTCTGCTGTTTTAATGTGCAGTTCATAATTGTGTTCAGAGTCCACATCTGTCACTGGAAATGCCTTCCAATTTAAAAACTGCTTCCGAAATCTCTGCCTTACAATTACGTATTCAGTTTGAAACCTACCGTTGTCTTCAGTCTGTTCCATACGTACAACCTTCTTTCATGATTCTTAAACCAAGTGTTGCGATGATTAAATTATGCTCTGTGCAAAACAATACCAGGCGACTTCTCTTTCATTCCTTTCCCGACTCATATTCACCTACTACTTTTCTTTCTCTTTCTACTCCTACTATCGAATTCCAGTCCCTAATGACTATTAAATTTTGGTCTCCCTTAACTATCTGAATATTTTTTTTTTAGTTCATCATACATACCTTGAATCTCTTCATGAACTGCGGAGCTAGTTGGCATATATCTTGTACTAGTGTGGTGAGTGTGGGCCTTGAGTCTGTCTTGGATATTATATACTGTTCGTAGAAGCTTATCCGCATTCCTGTTTTCTTATTCGTTATTAAACCTACACCTGCATTACCGCTATTTGATTTTGTATTTATAACCCTGTATTCACATGACTAGAAATCTGTCCCTCCTACCAACGAACTTCACTAATTCCCACTAAATCTTACTTTAATCTATTCATTTCCCTTTTAAATTTTCTAACCTACTTGCCCGATTAAGAAATATGAAATTCCACGCTCCGATCCGCAGAACGCCAGTTTCGTTTCTCTTGATAACGGCATCCTCTTGAGTAGTCGCCTCCCGGAGATCCGAGTGGGGGACTGTTTTATCTGCCGGCCGAAGTGGCCGCGCGGTTCTGGCGCTGCAGTCTGGAACCGCGAGACCGCTACGGTCGCAGGTTCGAATCCTGCCTCGGGCATGGATGTGTGTGATGTCCTTAGGTTAGTTAGGTTTAACTAGTTCTAAGTTCTAGGGGACTAATGACCTCAGCAGTTGAGTCCCATAGTGCTCAGAGCCATTT
Source organism: Schistocerca nitens (assembly GCF_023898315.1). Lineage (NCBI taxonomy): Eukaryota > Metazoa > Arthropoda > Insecta > Orthoptera > Acrididae > Schistocerca > Schistocerca nitens. The sequence continues at coordinate 381,992,098 of NC_064619.1, read as the reverse complement.
GAACCAACTATTTGAACTGTTTTATCTCAATAATATACCCACGAGTATGCAATCATCATTTAACTAATAGAGCTGCTTGCCCTCGGGAGAAATTATGGCTGTAGTTAGCCCTTGCTCTCAGCCGTTAGCAGTACCAGCACAGAGAGGCTGTTTTGGTTGATGTTACAAGGTCAGGTCAGTCAATCACCCTTACTGTTGCCCCTGCAATTACTGAAAAGGCCGCTGCCTATCTTCAGGAACCACATGTTTGTCTGGCCTTTCAACAGATACCTTCCCGCTGTGCTCACAACTAGGTACGGATGCAGTATCACTGAGGCACGAAAGCTTCCTCAACAACGGCAAGGTCCATGGTTCATAGGGGAGGGACATGTTATTACATAGCTCTTTTCTAGGTATTGCATTTAAATTACATACTGATGTTCATTCATAAGAAAATATTTACAAAATAGTGACAAAATACGAGGGATGGAACTTAAATAGTGGCAACTATTTATTCACAACCGATACAAAAGAGTTACATGTTTGCACATGTTACTGTCCTTCAAAGTAGTCGCCAGCGTTGTGTGGAACCCGTTGCCAGCGATGTGGAAGGCGTAGTATACCGTTAGCAGAGCCTGATCAGTTGATGGTGCGAATGGAGCGGTCTACTGCCTGTCGAATCTCTGGAACAGTTCTGAAGCGAATGCCACGAAGTGGTTGCTTCATCTTCGGAATTAAATCACAGTCACAAGGACTTAAGTCCAGGGAGTATGGTGGATGGTACAGTACTTCCCTGTCCCATCGACCGAACAGAGCAGCCATAGATTGCGCTGTATGCGCCCGCACATTGTCGCGCAAAATGGCGGGTGGGTTGCCCAGAATGTGTTGCCGCTTCTTTCGCAAAGCTGCTCACAGGTGATGCCCCAAAAACGAAAAGTAATAATGTGCACTGACGGTCTGCCGTGGTCTCCGTTGTTCCTGTTTTGTAAACATAGTGACATCGTTACGTTAGGCCGCTCGCTCATAAGTGACTGTGTTTCCTTCGAATGTGCGCACACCGAGTGACGTATGACGGGCGAGTCCATTTGCTCGGAGGTAAGGTAGGTCAACAACGTGTGCTATCAGCGACAATATTAGATTCCATTGCATAGTATCTCCACAACAGTGTTGCCAACCTACTATGTTCCATAAAACAGTACTCCATTACTCAAAATTACAACATCAATACTGCGAAAAGTTTTTAGACTATGTGTTGTGTCACTATACGAGTACGCGATGCCGCTCCTCGTTGATCGAATCCCTGCAGAATATACCCTTTCCACCATTTCAAGCTCTGCAGTCCTATTAAAAGTGGTTGCAATTGCACCAGCTGTTTAGCAAAGGTCCCTTCTTTACTGTTGCACGGTGTAGCGATCATCTACTGCTGTAGTTGTCAGTGGCACGGCAGCTGATTGAGGGTGGTTTGTAAGCCCGATGACCAGTACATTGTGTTCCGTGACGTCCAGATTTCTGTGAACGAATCTGAGGCCTCTGTCACTTTTATTCACTTCCACCGAGTAGTCATCATGTTACGTTAATTCGTCTATTTCGTCCTTAAATTTTGCAGAGATGTGTGTTTTGGCTAAAAATACACAGTTCTTTAACGTGTACTGATACATACGGGGCCGGCCTGAGTGCCCGATCGGTTCTAGGCGCTACAGTCTGGAACCGCGCGACTGCTACGGTCGCAGGTTCGAATCCTGCCTCGGGCATGGATGTGTGTGATGTCCTTAGGTTAGTTAGGTTTAAGTAGTTCTAAGTTCTAGGGGACTTATGACCACAGCAGTTGAGTCCCATAGTGCTCAGAGCCATTTTTTTGTTTAAGTAGTTCTAAGTTCTAGGGGACTGATGACCTCAGACGTTAAGTCCCGTAGTGCTCAGAGCCATTTGAACCATTTTTGATACATACGGTCAGCCTTCCAAATACGGGGTGTTCTAAAAGTCTATCCGCAATGCCGTATGATTGTTCGCCTGCCTGGGTTTTTCAGCGAAACAATAAATGCACAACGATACTGCAGTGATATTCTTTACCCATTTATAGGAGAACTTGTGTTAAGTGAAATACTGAACGGTTATTTTCAACAAGATGGTGCAACCGCGCGTACAGCTCGCGTTTCAGTGTCTGCTTGCTGATGTTTTTGGTGATCGCTTAATTTCACAGGGACTTTGGCCTCCACCATCGCCTGACCTAACACCACCTGACTTTTTCTTCTGGAGTGCAGCGAAAGCAACTGTCTATTAAAACCGTCCAAAATCTATCGATGAATTGGAAACTGCAATATCCACTTTCATTGCTTCTGTTACAGACTGATGACCTCAGATGTTAAGTCCCATAGTGCTTAGAGCCATTTTTGCTTCTGTTACAGAATAAATGTTACAGCTTGGGTTTGGAAACATGATTAGGCGAATTGAATTGTGTATTCAACAACAGGGGGAACGCTTTCAACATTTAATGTGAAAATTTGTAATTAAAAATGAATATTCAATAAGTTAGTAACTCGTATTTTACTGAGTTTCATTTCGGTATATTCACTGCGGCATACGGCACGCGCGGCTAACAATCATACGGAATTTCGGAGAGACTTTTTGAACACCCCTTACAAATTTGCCCGACGTTGCTTAACTTCGGTGTTCGGGCGGGAACTACCAATTCCATCACGGCAATGACACTGATGTCAGTTTTTTGATGACGAATGACAGGTCAGACTACGTTACTTTCTCCGGGGATACAGTAGCAAGTGAAAATACAGAATTTAATATTTAACACCTTGCATCGGTGTTGAGGGTAAATAAATACTGATAAAATTGAACACTGGCACAGTGCTATGTCTGCAAGAAGAGAAGTGTTCAGTGGAACGTGAGTATTTGCAGTCACACGTTCATATACATTGAGCTCACGAAAGTCATTCGACCCTTCCAGATATCATGTCGTATCTGCTTCTGCCCCGCTTCGTCCAGCACCTTGACGTGGCATGAACTCAGCAACTCGTTGGAAGTCCCTTGTATAAATACTGACCCATGCTGCCGCTATAGCCGTCCATAATTGCGAAAGTGCTGCCGATGTAATATTTTGTGCACGAACTGACGTGTCGATTACGTCCCATAAATGCTCTATGAGTCTCCAAATCATTCTCTCGAATCTTGCAGAATGTTCTCAAACCAATGGCAAAATTTATGGCCATGTGACATGGCTGCTGTGTCATCCGTAAAAATTCCGTATTTGTTTTGGAACATGAAGTTCCAGAAGTGGCTGAAAACGGTCTCCAAGTAGTCAAACATAACCATTTCCAGTCAATGATCGGTTCAGTTGGACCAGAGGACCTAGTACATTCCATGTAAATACAGCCCACACAACTATGGAGCCGCAACCAGATTTCACAGTGCCTTGTTGACAACTTGAATCTTTGGCTTCGTGGGATCTGCTCCACACTCGAACGTTACCATCGGCTCTTACCAGCTGAAATCTTGAATCGTCTTACCAGGCCAAGGTCCCGTCGTCTACCGTCCAGCCGATAGCTGGACCCTAGGAGAGGCGCTCGAGGCAATGTCGTTCTTTGTAGCAAAGGCACTCGCCTCGGTCGTCTTGTGCTATAGTCCATTGACACCATATTTCGCCGCACTGTCCTAACGGATAAGCTCGTCGTACGTCTCACATTGATTTATGATATTATTTCACGCAGTTTGTTTGTTAGTTAGCACTGACAACTCTACACAAAGGCCGCTGCTCTCGGTCGTTAAATGAAGGCTTTCAGCCACTCCGTTGTCCGTGTTGAGAGGTAATACTTGAAAACTGGTATTATCGCCACAATCTTGTTGACGCTGGGGATCTTGGAGTACTGCTTCCCCTAACAATTTCCGAAATTGAATCTCCAGTCTGTCTACGTCCAACTACCATTCCGCGTTCTATGTCTATGAATTCCTTTCGTGCTGCCATAATCCCGTCGGAAATCTTTTCACATGAATCACGTGAGTACAAATGATGGCTCCGCCAATGCACTGCCCTTTCATACATTGTGAAGGCGATACTACTGCCATTTGTATATGTGCATATCGCTATCGTATAGCTTTTGCCACCTCAGTGTAGGTTCCATATTGTAATTACATCTTCTGTCGATCGTTTCTCGTGTCAATAAGTGTTTGTTACACGTTCCGCTAGCTTCAGCCTCGTTATGGCTATTTCCTTTGTCGCATAACTTGAGGACAGCTAGTGCTGAGAAAACTGGGCAGTCGTTTATTTTCTAGTCTAATGATGCAGCAGCCCTGCAGCGCGACGTCATGCAAACAATGTGGAGGCAGCCCTTTGACGTCTGGATTTAAAGCGACGTTGGAAGCAGCATAATTCTCTCTTGTTTTGCGACCGGCGGGAAAATTCTTGGCGCCACTGCGAAAATTGAACCGGCGCCGCTCTTGTTAGGAAATGACGGAGTCGAGGAACGCCAATGGCGCGGACCACCGTAGCGTCCCAAAACATTTTCATTTCATTTGTTCTGCATCTGCAGGATGCCTGTATGCATACAGCACTACCGTCTCTCTCTCTCTCTCATTCATTCTGTCTCTCCCATCCCTCTGTCTCGTGTGTGTGTGTGTGTGTGTGTGTGTGTGTCGAGAGAGAGAGAGAGAGAGAAAGCACCACGAGTTCGTATTCCACATGGCAAGAAAGCAGTGGCTCATATGTCAGCCAGAGAATTGTAGGCGTTAAGATGAGCAGACGACGCGATGTCACACACACACACACACACACACTGGTACGCAGCAGGCGCCGCTGCCTCGTGTGTGGTCCGCTGACGTCAGCATGGCGCCAGTCTGCACGGCATTGAATTAAACGCCCGAGCACCGCTGCCTCTACGCTGCGCTCAGCTCGCTTGGCATTTAGTTCGTTTCAGGGCGCGCGAGTCAAACTACCGTAATTTCGCACTGATTACTCCGTGTGGTGTGCGCCGATCCGCGCTGGCAGTGAACCGACAGCACCCGGGAAGTTTTGTGCGACATGTTCCGGTAGGTGCCTGCAGCGCCACACGTGTACTGCATATGCCTTTTGAAATTTGCCGCGCATTGCCTGGGAGGCACACAATGGAAAATTCTCTTATTCTTCACCGATTATCACGCCTCTCTTCGGGTCCAGCGCTGATGCTCAAACGTCAGTCTACGATATGGTAACTGATTTTGTTATCAACCAGCAGTTGGATGCAGTCGCCACAGACAACCTGAGGAGTGACCGTTACGTGTGTCACCAATCGCGTAACAAGTGTGTGTTTGTGTTTCACATATTGTGTTGTGTTTCTGAGACGTACAAATCCATTTCTCAAATGCTCTCGTGATGTTCTCGGTAACTTTTGCAGTGGCATGATCGAATGAAAAATTCTCGATCCATGCGTCGCGTCGCTTCGAATCGCACACTCTAGCTTTCCACGGCTGTCTCACCCTCGGCATTAGGAGTGAAAACAACTGTCAGTGATTGTTGCCCATGATGACAACGGCGAATCACTTGTTTATTATTCGAGGTGACGGGGCTCATAAACCGAGGATGGTGACACCTGCGCAGAACATAAAATTGAGACAGTTTCTAAAATTTCTTCACGATGTTCTTACAATAAGCATGAATGTTCCCAACGGCACAGTACACACTGTTTTGAATCTTCTTCGTAGGTTAAAACCGTGTGCCTGGTAGGGAGTGGAACCAGAAAACTTGCCTTTCGCGGATAATTCTGTTACCCACTGAGCTATCTATGCAGGACTCACTACCACCCTCACAGATGCATTTCCGTCATTACCTCTTTCCTACCCTATAAACTTCACAGGAGCTCTTCTGTATAAGTTGCTAGGTCGGAGAGAGATACTGATGGAAGTGAAATAGTTGGAGCGGGTCATGAGATGTACCTGAGCAGCAGCTCCAGGCACTATTGTAAGGGAAAGCTGCGGTTCCAGGTTCGAATCCTGGTCCGGTAGACAGTTTATATCTGAACTAAACCAAAAAGCCATTCATAAGACGTGTATGCATAACCTCCTCCTCCTCTGTCACACAAGCTATGCATGCTACATAAGCTGTGTATGAAGGTAAATTAGAAACTAAATTCCGATCTTGCTTCACTTTCCTAGGTTTCACATGAGTTGTCCTCAGAACCTCTTTGCAGTTACCACAATACCCGAATTTTTCTTTTATGCGGTCCTCTTCTCCAAAATACTGACTCATCTTCCCATAAGTGGTTTTAGTTCCTAGGTGACCTACTAAGTGCTGAGCCTACACGTCGCTCTCTCGAAATATTTGTTATTACTCGAGATAGGCATGTGACAATGATACTTGAGGATTAGTTGCTAATATGGCCTCCTAAGCTTTTTAACGCGATTGGTCTTCGGCTGATACACACTCTAACAATACCACCACTTGCAAAGTAGGTTAGAAATCAGAATAATAATGTTGCTCACGCAGCATATGTTCGCTTTATCGGGCAACAACAAAGTTATTGACTGAGGACGGTATCGTCAGAATGGAAATAATGAAGTCAGTGTAAAAAAGTCATTAATTTTGGCCCTTATCTTGAATGGATTCCCACGTAGATTTCGTCGAAGTTGTTATGGCTCATCTTGTTGATTCTACGGACGCCCGGGTTCCCGGGTTCGATTCCCGGCGAGGTCAGGGATTTTCTCTGCCTCATGATGACTGGGTGTTGTGTGCTATCCTTAGGTTAGTTAGGTTTAAGTAGTTCTAAGTTCTAGGGGACTGATGACCATAGATGTTAAGTCCCATAGTGCTCAGAGCCATTTGAACCATTTTTTGATTCTACGGTGATTCCACTTTGACTGCTAGAAGGTCCAGATCTGTATTTTAGCAATATTTGAAGCCCTAACAAATGCGTTTTTCAGGAAATTCTTAATGATCAAACAATCCCAGATCAGAACAATGGTATGGTAGAAATAATTTTTGACTTGGTATTCACGATCCACATTTTTATTAAACTTCTTGTAAATTCACATATGCTTCTTCTTAATTGTCACATCATCAAGAAAACAGTTTTGTATCAATCTTCATATATTTAATTTCCACTTTAACCAAACACAAGACTTGACTGTTCTTTTACAAAGCGAAATAACAACTTCTGCAAGGTGAAACAAAGACTGCTCTGTGCGCATTCGCGCCAAAACGGTTCCAAGTAAGTCAAAGATTATGACAGTCTCACAGAAATGAATACACACAAGAACCATATCACTGTAATATATCGATACATCGGAGTATCTATACATTAATAAAACCAAATGTGAATAGTGTCACAAAAATATATCTGTTACTTTGCAGAAAAGTAGTACGATATTAGTGGTATCGAGAACTGTGGTTGGAGTGCCGTAATGGTCACGTAAATAAAGAACCATTACAACACTATTCCGACAGAGATGTGGTTGGCTTCAATACACCAAAAGTGGAAGTTTACTAACCGTCTCCTGTATGCCGATGCAACTTTTTTTATGAGAGGTGCCGCTGTAACGTTATAGTCACAGGAACGCGTTGGTACAAAGTCATCATCGTCATCCTCACAGATCTTAGTTCTGAAGACGGTTAACATTTACAATCAAAGTATTTCTTTCAAAATTAAACCATAAAAGATGTAAAATTTCGTGTTTGTGAAATAACACGTTGCGGATGACGCATACCGGTAACGAAGCGACGACGTAAGTCATCTGAAGTCAGATGAACAGAGTTACTCGTAAAATTCCAGAATTATAAATCGCGTAAAGTTATTAGCGAAAAAATTTATTCACTTGAAGTGACCAGCAACTCGTTTGTTCGTTACTCAAGGTGATTTTAGCATTTCACTGTCGATGTGTCCTAAAATAACACTGGTAATTTTTTGTATTGTTACTTGATATACAGTGTAGTTATAATTAAAATTTCGCTACTTGAACCAGTGTGGACGGAAAACTATTTCTCGTATGCGTACCCAACTTTATAGGAATGATTTTGAGCCGGTGCGCCTCAGGATTTGTGATGTTAGTGGTGTCAGTGTCTTGCCGTCAGGCGGCAGTAGTGTTATTCTGACGTAGGGTTGAAACACAACATTACAGTTGCAGGCAGTCAACATGGATCTGGACACGGTGAGCAGAGCTTTATTCGTAAACCTGTTTTGTCAAAACAATAACAGTGCTACTACTCTTCGCAAGCATCGAGGCTCTAAGAGAATATGGAGAGCTCCCATCCGGGCAGGGTCGAAGAACACGATTTGTAATTACGAATTAGCAGTAGATTTGGGAATTGTCGAAGGCCGATTGCGTCACAAATTGTTGAAGAAGTTGCTGTTACCACGGCTGAGACTGCTGGCCACAGTGTGCGATCTTCAAGCAGTGAACGAGCTGAGTCACGACAGCTGAAAATTCCATAGTCCACCGTTTCCATGGTCCACCGTCCGAAAAGGATCTGCAAACAATTCTGAAATGGTATCGCTAATGCGGTTGCAGTCTGTCGTAGATACACATAGTCGTCATACAGTGCATCATTTGTAACCTCGAATGCAAACGTGGTACGCAAGTAACAAATGTTACCTTCTCAGGTGAAAATTAAAATGTATTTCTTTCAGTGGTTTATTCCTTACTTTCCTTCAGTATGTCCTCACAAACGTTTTCACGAAGTTTCACTGTCCTACGATCACTCGTTCCTCATGGGTCCGTCTCAAGTAGTGAAAGTTTAAATACGACCACCATGTATTTCATTTTTCACAGTAATATGCAACTTCGGAAAAAGTCATTAACTCAGAACAAAAGATAACTCTAAAAACGAATTTTTGCTGGTCATTCATAGGTGATGAAACGTAGAACAGTGTTTCTTCGAGAGAGATTTATGCGAGAATAATGCCTACATATTGTCTTTCTTAGTAGTAGCTACATTAAACTACGTCGAGTTAGAAATCGCTTTAATGTGTAAAATACCACAATTCGCCATATTAATTTTCAAATAGCTGACTCAAGCAAGAAGAATTTTTTCCAAAGCTCAAAATGTACTTAAATTTGTGTTGGGGGACATGTTTTGAGGTTACCTGTGCAAGAAAAAGAAGAATAAACCTAAAGATTAATGTCATGGCTGAAAAGCAGTATGTGTGTGAAAGAATACAACTACCTGTAGCGAGACTTTCACTGCCTCCCAAAGTGTGTAATTCTCAAGTAGTTAATGGATTATGGCAACAGTTTTAAATGTTGTCTGAAATACGGAAGTTACAACTGCTATCCGTATTTCTATTCGAAAAGTACATATGTGCTTAGTACACACCTTGTGTACAAAGTTTCTTTAAACATATTTGTGTGTTTCACATACTGAGTCTAATAAAACACTAATTTCAACAAGTTAGTGTGCTGCAGTCGGTATTAGCGGTGCCTCCACCACTATCTCACTAGAGTTTTTCTTTTTGACTTATCATTTTAAATGACGACTACTTTTGCTCTGCGTAGTGTTCAAATGGTTCAAATGGCTCTGAGCACTATGCGACTTAACTTCTGAGGTCATCAGTCGCTTAGAACTTAGAACTAATTAAACCTAACTAACCTAAGGACATCACACACATCCATGCCCGAGGCAGAATTCGAACCTGCGACCGTAGCGGTCGCTCGGCTCCAGACTGTAGCGCCTAGAACCGCACGGCCACTCCGGCCGGCCTCTGCATAGTGTGTTCTGACGAAGGTGCGTTAGGGTTTATAAACGCAGAAGGAATCTCCGACGACGTCTGTGATAAACATCACGGCACGGACTGTTGCCATAATGCAGTTAACGCGCCATGCTACGCCCACAGCTTACGGTGACCTGAATATGGAACAAAGTAAATTAAGCTGTGAGTAGATTTTGGTGTTCCACCCGCGGGCAGTTTCATTTCAACGTCGGCCTACAGACTGGTCGACCTATTTCCCGACACTAAAAACGGACCTGTCGATAAGGCGTTTTCGTCACTGTAACGTGTTGTGGGGCTACCTAGTTATTTATTGGTCGACGTATCGCGGCCTATGCTACTAACGCTACCAAGAGTTCGTTCCATAAACATAATGGCGTCGTACCATGCCCATCCTTTGACAGTTTGTGTAAATAGAAAAACTAATATGTTGCGATACGTCTCGCTTTTCAGAAGAACGTTATCAGGATATATGTATCCGATCCGTTAAATAAATCTCCTCCGTGTATGTTAGGACTTGAAACAAATCCTGCTAAATAAATAAACGCGTCGGAAAACACTCATTTTCCCTTCTTTGCAGGAAAACTCAGGAAACCATTATCGAAACGAAATGAAATGTATGAATACAAAAACTGGCGACTGACAAGAACTAGATCATGGCAATCGTTTATATCCTCCAGATAAAGGAAGAGTTCTTCACATACCTGTCTTAGAGTTTCAAAACTAAGAAAAACAAAACAAGATTACTGCTTCTGCTGATACGAGTAGTTAAGAGTACAATGGGCTGCACACAGCTAAGGTTCGTGCTGCAGCTGCATTATCGAGGCTAGATACATGACTCTACGAGGAGCTTTCAATAAGTAATGCAACACTCATTTTCTGAAAGCAAGTTTGTTTCATTCAGGCTTACAGTATACCACAACATTCCCCACTCTTCCGGCAACAGAACCCTATTTTACAACATAATCAGCCGCGCGGAGTGGCCGCGCAGTTTGAGACGCCATGTCACGAATTGCGCGGCCGCTCCCGCCGAAGGTTCGAGCCCTCCTTCGGGCATGGGTGTGTGTGAGTTGTTCTTAGAATAAGTTAGTTTAAGTAGTGTGTAAGTCTAGGGACCGATGATCTCAGCAGTTTGGTCCCTTAGAAATTCACACACATGGGAACATTGCAACAACGTAATCTGCTTTCAATGCGGCTGCCGTACAGCATCGTTTTGGGAAGGCCTATATGCCCGCATGGTACCACTCCACTCGTCGACGTTGGAGCCAAAGTCTTGCTAATGCATAACCTCCAAATTAAGTAAGTACTGCTTCACTCAGACTGCATCCTTTATTGGGCAAAACAGATGGTTGTAGGAAGGTGGGAGTTCCGGAGTGGGTTGGGTTGCTGTGGGGGGGGGGGGGGGGGGGGAAGACCAGACAGAGAGGTCATCGGTCTCATCGGATTAGGAAGGACAGCGAAGGAAATCGGCCGTGCCCTTTCGAAGGAACCATCCCGGCATTTGCCTGGAGCGGTTTAGGGAAACCACGGAAAACCTAAATGAGGATGTCCGGACACTGGATTCCAGTTCCGGGCTGTAGAGTGGATGAGGAAGAACAGTCCAGTGAACTTTTGTAATCTCATCTCGGGTCCACAGACTTGTGTGAGGCCATGCATTGTCACGGAGAAGGAGAAGTTCCTTTTTTTCATTTTTGTGGCGCCGAAAACGCTGAAGTCTTTCCCTAAAATATCCTGAGGGTAACACAAAACACTTCTGAGTTGATCGTTGCACCATTAAGCAAGACATCAAACAGCATAACCCTTTAAGATTCCCAGAAGACCGTCGCCATGGCTTTTGCGGCTGAAGGTGCGGCGTTAAACTTTTTCTTCTGCTGAGAGATGGTACGATGCCACTCCATGGCTTGCATTTTGTTTCGGGTTCGAAGTGACGACCTCGACAAAAAATTGTCACAATCAGCCTCGTAACGCTCAAGCAATTCCGCACAGACGGTCCTTCGTTGCTCTTCAAGGTCTTCCGTTAGGTGGCGAGGAACCCAGCGGCCACACGCCTTTGAGTACCCCAACTGGTGGACGAGTGTGTCAGCACTACTAACAGACACTTTCAGTTGTGCAACGAGGTGTTTGATTGTGATTGGACAGACACCTCAAATGAGAATGTCCGAACGTTCCAATACTGCAGGAGTCACAGCCGTGTGCGGCCAGTCGGCACGAGGAAGACTGGACAGGTTTGCACGACCTTGTTGCAGTCATGACAGACGCCTCGCCCAACGATTCATCGTGCTTTCGTTTACTGCCAGGTCTCCGTAGATATTCTGAAAGCGCCTATGAATACCTGTGATGCTCTGGTTTTACGCCAAAAGAATTTCAATGATAGCTCTCTGCTTAGAGCGAACTCGCCGCCACCTGTCGGAACTTCTTTAAACTATTGACTGCTGAAGCGGGAATATTCAACGATGTCCACAACAAATTCTACATTTTTTGAACCGAAACTGTGCGAGAAAAATAAGTCGTGCATTACGTATTGATCGCTCTTCGTAGTAGCGGCTGGTAAACTTCAGACAGACCGTTGATCTCACAAGTGCCAACAGTAAAGGTTGAGGTCGGCCAAGTGTGAGGCAAATAAAAACTCGACATTCCCTTCGTGATATTTGGTAGCAACATGAAATAGATTGACGATATGTGTTCAGCCACGCATAACGCGAGAAGTAGCCTCATTGACAGAAGTAAAGCTGTTTTTCTGATAATGAGAAAAGTTTTGAAACATTTTTGTGGTCAGTATGGAGTATTTATCGCGTTTGTTAAATTCTGTCATGTAGAACTACAGGAGAACATAGAAACACTTAAAGAATGGAATTTGATTTTTCTGCTACTCCTTATACCGAGTTATAAAAACATTGACATTTGACGCACAAATCAATGAAACGTTGTTCCGTAAGTTCTCTTGACACAAAGCCACCAAAACGAAATTAATACTACCTTGCAGGCTGTCAATAATTGTCTCCCGTGAGACATCGTAAATACTGCGTTAACATCAGCACACGAGTGCCCTTGACAGTCGTTCCATCCGTAAATGGAAAACTGACAATTACACATAATGCCAAACAATGTGGCCTCTTCCAGGAATGTGACTATTGTATACTTGGACAGATAAATGTACAACGAAATAAGGATTATATTGCACATATTATATCACGAAGTTACAGTAGTTGTGAGAAATATTGTAGGCAATAGATTACAGCAGATATTTATGTGCTGACCGAACATAAGAACTTATTTTTCTGACACTAAATATAGTAGAATCCGACATAGGCCTTCAGGTCGCTGTTTTTATCGGCTTTGTATACCTAATCGAAATGGTTGAATGCACGTCGCTTCAAAACTACATACATAAGGAGCTTATAGACAGTGATGTTTCTGCACTAAGCAGTGACCGACGAATCTGAAAGCAGCCATCTATCAAAGATCAAAACAGCAAGTCAGTCAAGACAGAAGCTGCAAATATCTTATTGTTAACATCTTATGTTCCACTATCCTAAACAAACTGTTATACACTCCTGGAAATTGAAATAAGAACACCGTGAATTCATTGTCCCAGGAAGGGGAAACTTTATTGACACATTCCTGGGGTCAGATACATCACATGATCACACTGACAGAACCACAGGCACATAGACACAGGCAACAGAGCATGCACAATGTCGGCACTAGTACAGTGTATATCCACCTTTCGCAGCAATGCAGGCTGCTATTCTCCCATGGAGACGATCGTAGAGATGCTGGATGTAGTCCTGTGGAACGGCTTGCCATGCCATTTCCACCTGGCGCCTCAGTTGGACCAGCGTTCGTGCTGGACGTGCAGACCGCGTGAGACGACGCTTCATCCAGTCCCAAACATGCTCAATGGGGGACAGATCCGGAGATCTTGCTGGCCAGGGTAGTTGACTTACACCTTCTAGAGCACGTTGGGTGGCACGGGATACATGCGGACGTGCATTGTCCTGTTGGAACAGCAAGTTCCGTTGCCGGTCTAGGAATGGTAGAACGATAGGTTCGATGACGGTTTGGATGTACCGTGCACTATTCAGTGTCCCCTCGACGATCACCAGTGGTGTACGGCCAGTGTAGGAGATCGCTCCCCACACCATGATGCCGGGTGTTGGCCCTGTGTGCCTCGGTCGTATGCAGTCCTGATTGTGGCGCTCACCTGCACGGCGCCAAACACGCATACGACCATCATTGGCACCAAGGCAGAAGCGACTCTCATCGCTGAAGACGACACGTCTCCATTCGTCCCTCCATTCACGCCTGTCGCGACACCACTGGAGGCGGGCTGCACGATGTTGGGGCGTGAGCGGAAGACGGCCTAACGGTGTGCGGGACCGTAGCCCAAGCTTCATGGAGACGGTTGCGAATGGTCTTCGCCGATACCCCAGGAGCAACAGTGTCCCTAATTTGCTGGGAAGTGGCGGTGCGGTCCCCTACGGCACTGCGTAGGATCCTACGGTCTTGGCGTGCATCCGTGCGTCGCTGCGGTCCGGTCCCAGGTCGACGGGCACGGGCACGTGCACCTTCCGCCGACCACTGGCGACAACATCGATGTACTGTGGAGACCTTACGCCCCACGTGTTGAGCAATTCGGCGGTACGTCCACCCGGCCTCCCGCATGCCCACTATACGCCCTCGCTCAAAGTCCGTCAACTGCACATACGGTTCACGTCCACGCTGTCGCGGCATGCTACCAGTGTTAAAGACTGCGATGGAGCTCCGTATGCCACGGCAAACTGGCTGACACTGACGGCGGCGGTGCACAAATGCTGCGCAGCTAGCGCCATTCGACGGCCAACACCGCGTTTCCTGGTGTGCCCGCTGTGCCGTGCGTGTGATTATTGCTTGTACAGCCCTCTCGCAGTGTCCGGAGCAAGTATGGTGGGTCTGACACACCGGTGTCAATGTGTTCTTTTTTCCATTTTCAGGAGTGTATTTGTACTAACGGTAAAAAAATAGTATAATTAGTATTTTAAGCCAAATAGATTCTGCCGGAGTTATGTTAGGATACTCCTGTCATAAGCAACGTCAGCGTAGCACATCTGCCTTAAGAGTTTGGAAGAAACCATTACTGCAGTTAATTTTAACGATGTAGAAGAGCCACATTCTATCTGTAGAAGAATGACGTGACCATGAGTAAAACCTGGATACTCTCGAATATAAACGTAGTTGATAAACACTGCAGCATCTCGCTGAATCACGGTTTTATCTTTCAGTCTGTGCTGTTTACGTACAGTTCCAAAGAGATACAACAGGTGAACCTAATGTAACCAATAACAGTGCTTTTCAAGGTTACCAGGTGTGTGTGATATCATCAACTAAAGAGATTTACCCAAAAGCACAGGGTAAGCAAATGTATAGCTGCCAACTAAGGACCATAGGAGCACAAATTACAAGTTTCACTCACCCTTTAATTTGTGCTGTTTCACATTACGTAATAACTGTTCAAAATTGCGGTCGCCTATACAGTAAGTCACGAGCAATCGCAATTAGTTACTGTCAGAGTTGTCTCCATGCTGGAACAGACGTTGAACTTACACGTTGATATTGATTACTTGACAAATTTAAGAGCCATTTAGCATAGGTAGTAGAGTTAGAAAGAAAGAAAGCACTGTATTGTTGGAGAAGACTGAAACGCTTAAGTTCAGTAAGGAATTCCGGCAAAAACTATCAGTCAAAACACGTTTACAGAGCAGCATGTCTGCCGTATATATGCCTGTAAGTAAAACTTACTCTTTGTTGTTAAAAGATAATATTAGGCTGCAGCAGGGCTCAGAAACGGGGCAACAGCCACATACAGCATTATGTTATTCTGCAGCCATTTAACATACACCGATCCATAGTGTTTAGTATGCAACATTAATACAATAGAGGGCAGATAGCCTCACATTCCACAGCAGCTAATAATGAGAGGGCGTGCTGAAAAGCAATGCCTCTGAATTTTTACGTGGAAACTCTTAAAACTTTTTAAACAAAACAGACTTCTTTAACTTTCTACACCTTTACTCATGTCTACATATTTGAAACCCTCTGCCGCTAGAGGGCTCCGGGAATTGTAGCATGTAACAAGGGGGTATGTAATGTAAATATGTCGGTTCGTGAGAAACAGCGTGCTGTAATCAAGTTTCGAATTCAAAGAGTTCGTCGACACATGGAGCACTCGCCGCCCCCCTCCCTCCCCCCACCCCCCACCCCCCACCCCGCGCACAGACACACTTCGGCTCAACAACACCAGACCCGAGAGAGCACTTCGACATCTGCAACAGTCCGACTCTTCTTGGGTCCTGTCATAGACCATTATCCGTAGTCCCGACTTGGCCCCATCCAAAACTTAAAGAACACCTTCGAGGACTTTCCATTGATAGTGACGACTCTGTGGAAGCAGAAGTACGATTGTGTCTGCTTCAAGAAAGTCAAACATTCTACAGCGACGGTATTAACAAACTGGTGTCCTGTTGGGAAAAACATGTCCGTCGCCAGGGTGACTTTGTTGAGAAATAAATATGTAGGTATGAAAAATAAAGCTGTAGAGTGCTAATAAGGCTTATTTTATTTTAAAAAACGTTAAAAGTTTTCACATAAAAATTCGGAGGCATTAGTTTTCAGCATGCCTTCGTAGTTAACTTTTCGTTTTTCTTTAGCAACAGGATTCTAACGCTGTGGTTTCAAACCTGGGGTAAGTACCCCTGAGAAATAAATTATAATTTTATGAGGGGTAAAGCAAAACGGCACAATGTGGTAGAGGTTACAGCATGTGAAACGAATGTATTAGTACCACATTCCTAACACTGCCCTCTGTCTACACACATACTGTGTACTTTGCACCATGCATTCCTCGTATGGCAGTACAGTGAGAGCTATGCATCATATCTGCTTCAGCATCTCATGAAAATGCCTTCTGAAAGTTGTAGTTAGTTCCAACAATAGATTAGAAATTATTTCATTATTCACTTTGTAGTGACCGCTACACAGCTTTGGACTCTAATTATTATTATTTCTTTACTTTCTCAGACGTTAAGTCTGGTTGAGAATGGAAAGTGACGCGGACCTTGATCAAGCGTCACTTCCTATTAACTGTACGGTATGTGTTATATTGCATTTAGGAACTTTCGGGTAATTGAACATGTATCAATAATTACGGATTTCTGTAGTTGTATATATATGTTTGGATGTAGCTGTATTGCATTGATGTACTGGTGGATATTGTGTGGTATGACTCCTGTAGTTGATAGTATAATTGATATGATGTCAACTTTATCCTGATGCCACATGTCTTTGACTTCCTCAGCCAGTTGGATGTATTTTTCAATTTTTTCTCCTGTTTTCTTTTGTATATTTGTTGTATTGGGTATGGATATTTCGATTAGTTGTGTTAATTTCTTCTTTTTATTGGTGAGTATGATGTCAGGTTTGTTATGTGGCGTTGTTTTATCTGTTATAATGGTTCTGTTCCAGTATAATTTGTATTCATCATTCTCCAGTACATTTTGTGGTGCATACTTGTATGTAGGAACGTGTTGTTTTATTAGTTTATGTTGTAAGGCAAGCTGTTGATGTATTATTTTTGCGACATTGTCATGACTTCTGGGGTATTCTGTATTTGCTAGTATTGTACATCCGCTTGTTATGTGATCTACTGTTTCTATTTGTTGTTTACAAAGTCTGCATTTATCTGTTGTGGTATTGGGATCTTTAATAATATGCTTGCTGTAATACCTGGTGTTTATTGTTTGATCCTGTATTGCAATCATGAATCCTTCTGTCTCACTGTATATATTGCCTTTTCTTAGCCATGTGTTGGATGCGTCTTGATCGATGTGTGGCTGTGTTAGATGATACGGGTGCTTGCCATGAAGTGTTTTCTTTTTCCAATTTACTTTCTTCGTATCTGTTGATGTTATGTGGTCTAAAGGGTTGTAGAGGTGGTTATGAAATTGTAGTGGTGTAGCCGATGTATTTATATGAGTGATTGCTTTGTGTATTTTGCTAGTTTCTGCTCGTTCTATAAAGAATTTTCTTAAATTGTCTACCTGTCCATAATGTAGGCTTTTTATATCGATAAATCCCCTTCCTCCTTCCTTTCTGCTTAATGTGAATCTTTCTGTTGCTGAATGTATGTGATGTATTCTATATTTGTGGCATTGTGAGCGTGTAAGTGTATTGAGTGCTTCTAGGTCTGTGTTACTCCATTTCACTACTCCAAATGAGTAGGTCAATATTGGTATGGCATAAGTATTTATAGCTTTTGTCTTGTTTCTTGCTGTCAATTCTGTTTTCAGTATTTTTGTTAGTCTTTGTCTACATTTTTCTTTTAGTTCTTCTTTAATATTTGTATTATCTATTCCTATTTGTTGTCTGTATCCTAGATATTTATAGGCATCCGTTTTTTCCATCGCTTCTATGCAGTCGCTGTGGTTATCCAATATGTAATCTTCTTGTTTAGTGTGTTTTCCCTTGACTATGCTATTTTTCTTACATTTGTCTGTTCCAAAAGCCATACTTATATCATTGCTGAATACTTCTGTTATCTTTAGTAATTGGTTGAGTTGTTGATTTGTTGCTGCCAGTAGTTTTAGATCATCCATGTATAGCAAATGTGTGATTTTGTGTGGGTATGTTCCAGTAATATTGTATCCATAATTTGTATTATTTAGCATGTTGGATAGTGGGTTCAGAGCAAGGCAGAACCAGAAAGGACTTAATGAGTCTCCTTGGTATATTCCACCCGCTTAATCTGTATTGGCTGTGATGTGATATTATTTGAATTTGTTTGGATATTAAGTGTGGTTTTCCAATTTTTCATTACTATGTTTAGGAACTGTATCAATTTAGGATCTATTTTGTATATTTCCAATATTTGTAGTAACCATGAGTGGGGTACACTATCAAAAGCGTTTTGGTAATCAATGTATGTGTAGTGTAGCGACCTTTGTTTAGTTTTAGCTTGATATGTCACCTCTGCATCTATTATCAGTTGCTCTTTACATCCTCGTGCTCCTTTGCAACAGCCTTTTTGTTCTTCATTTATAATTTTGTTCTGTGTTGTATGTGTCATTAATTTCTGTTTTATAATTGAAGTTAATATTTTGTATATTGTTGGTAGGCACGTTATGGGGCGATATTTAGCTGGGTTCGCTGTGTCTGCTTGATATTTAGGTTACAGATAAGTTATTCCATGTGTAAGTGTATCAGGGAATGTGTATGGGTCTGCAATGTAACTGTTAAATAATTTAGTTAGATGTGAATGTGTTGAGGTGAACTTCTTTAACCAGAAATTTGCTATTTTATCATTTCCAGGGGCTTTCCAATTGTGAGTAGAATTAATTGCTTGGGTGACTTCATGTTGCAAAATTATCACTTCAGGCATTTGTGGTATCATCTTGTATGTGTCTGTTTCTGTTTGTATCCACCGTGCATGCCTGTTATGTTGTACCGGGTTTGACCATATGTTGCTCCAGAAGTGTTCCATGTCTGTTATGTTTGGTGGATTGTTTATTTTAATGTGTGTGTTATCTATTGTCTGGTAAAATTTCTTTTGGTTTGTGTTGAATGTTTGGTTTTGTTTCCTTCTATTTTCACTTTTTTTGTATCTTCTGAGTCGTTTGGCTAATGCTTGTAATTTCTGCTTCTTTTCGTCTAATTTTTCGTCTAATTATTATTATTATTATTATTATTATTATTGGCAGTGGTCAGACAAAAAGCATTGGCCGGTTCAGAAGTAAGGAGTCAGTTAATCAAGTGACTTACAGACAGTTGGCATAAGTATAGAGCCTTGGCAGTACCAGTACTGATGCGAGCTTAGTACGGGAACAGCAACGAGCTGAGACGTGAGTTGGAATTTGAGTCTCTGAGGGAGACGTATTGATGTAGTTCGTGCAGCTGTAATACCTTTGTTGCCAGTATGGCGTAACGGATAGCGCATCTGCCTAGTAAGCAGGAAGCCTGGGTTTGATTCCAGTGGTAGTACTAATTTTAATTCACTGCTTTGGCCTACATCATTATTACAGATAAAGGTGAGACTCAATACGTCTCAGGAATATCAACTACATATTATTAATATATCAAACAATTTAATTTGGTTGATGTTAAGTATGTGCAGGGTGTGGGTATGAAAGTGTCACTATGGAAAGAAGTGGTGCAGAGAGAGCATGTTTTGTGACAAGTGTCTTTCCTCATTATGGCAGGGTCCTTTCCTGAAGAGGAATTGTAGATAACACTCGCCATCCACACAGAATTCCTTCAAAGTTATATAAGAAAAAAATTGATAGAGATACACAATACACATTGTATGATTGACTCATTAGTTCCCCGTTAATGAAAGACCTACAATAATTAAACTACATCGTCTATCGTCATTTTAAAAATGTGTGTTTAAAGAAAGTGCTTTTCCGTTGTAAAGTTGAGTTGTGATCTAATATTGATGGTGGCGCACTGCACTCAGAGTTATGGCCTAAGAGAGACTGTGAACCACTGGTGTAAAACAGCTGGCAAGCTGTCATGGTATGACAATAAAATGCATGAACTTAAAGGTTTGTTGACACAGTAGTGAAATAATAACTAACTAATGAATAAACTCCAAGTAAAAGACCCACTAGGACGTGTCTCGCATTTCAAAGGAAAATAACACTTTATCTGTGTTCATGAAGGATTAGAACATGGTGCAGACAACGTAGAACATAGATATCGATTGTTCCCGTAGATATCTATGGTATTATCTCACAGCGTTATTGGCACATACTGTATCATCTGTTAGTCGCAGCTTTCCAGTCATTTGCGTCCTATGGAGAACCTGAACAATGTCACGGCTAACAGTCACCTACTACAAATATAGCAGTGTTAATAACCTACGTTTGTACTCGTTACAACTCAAATGAAAACATAAGTTGTACACTTGAGTGGTCAGCGCAACTGACCGCAGTGTGGAGGTCTGTGTTCGATTCCCGCTACTGCCAGAGATTTTCCCTTGGTGGGAAGAGTGGATCGTGGTGCACTCAGCCTCGTGAAGCCAGTTGAGGAGCTACCTGACCGCGTAGTAGCGGCTCCAGCATACGAAAACTGACAGCGGTCAGGAGACCGATGTGCTGACCCCACGTTCCTCCATAGCGCATCCACTGACGTCACTGACTGAAGATAACACGGCGGTCCATCGGTATCGATGGGCCGATCAGGGTCTGTAAATTGAGTTCTCGTTTCACAAACATTAACCAACTTCTGTCGACTATCAAAGTAATTTGATTTTGTACTTCTCGAAATATTTGCTGTATCCTTGTCTGACCGATAACATCTGAGATGTACTGTATTCAGATTATCCATATGAGAGATCCAAGAAAGCTGGGTGGACTGGACGGCGGGGGGAGGGGGGTGGGGTGTATTGTGTAGTTGTAAGGTACCATAAGAACTGAGTGAGAAACGTAATGTTTTGGCAGGATTTATGTTTCATTTTCTTCAGCATATTCTGTTGAACAATATAGACCATTTTTTGCGGTGTCTTTTAATCCCAATAATTTGCCTCTCCGCTCTGCATTTGACACGTTGGGTGAGTTTCTTGCGGCTGCACGCTTCGCTAAGTTTGTGTACATATTGCAAGTGTTGTTCAGCGATAATAATGTTTGTTGCATTTACTTTAGCGACGATTGTTTCTTACTTGCGTTCAAGTTAATAAACACATTGAACCTTCAGCAAAAGAGTGCAATAAAATGGTTCAAATGGCTCTGAGCACTATGGGACTCAACTTCTGAGGTCATTAGTCCCCTAGAACTTAGAACTAGTTAAACCTAACTAACCTAAGGACATCACAAACATCCATGCCCGAGGCAGGATTCGAACCTGCGACCGTAGTGGTCCTGCGGTTCCAGACTGCAGCGCCTTTAACCGCACGGCCACTTCGGCCGGCAGTGCAATAAAGCCAGTTGCAAATGACAGTACAACCAATGGAGAAAGCAGCATTAGTGTGTGCGAACTTTAGTAGTATTACTCTGTCCTGATTACAAAAAAGACAGTTCCTGTTGCAAAATCTCATATTAGTGCTGTTCCAATAGTTGCCATACGAAGATCTGTTAGAGATTACACAATTAGGGCCACCGGCACACAAAGGAAAATCCCTGTGCTTATTTTGGCATTAGATCAACTTCAGATGAAATTCAGACGGACGACATTAAATAAGATAAAACTGAGACATCATCCCATTTCATCTTGTAATAGAAGAAGGATAAGTGAAATCAACTTTCTTAGAATATTAAGGGTTTTGAAAGTAAGGAACCACAAGAAAAGAAAATCTTAATGTAAACCGTTATATGTTAGCGCCATTTTCATATAGATACAGTATGGATAAAGGAGGAGGTTTCACATTCATGAAATAAAGGGATATAAATATAGAAATAAGTAAATACTGTATCGATCGGATTATAGAAGTATGTGCCTTTTTGTTACTATCGGGGACTGTAATATTTATGATTGTTACAGTACAGCCGGCCGAAGTGGCCGAGCGGTTCTAGGCGCTACAGTCTGGAACCGCGCGACCGCTACGGTCGCAGGTTCGAAACCTGCCTCGGGCATGGATGTGTGTGACGTCCTTAGGTTAGTCAGGTTTAAGTGGTTCTACGTTCTAAGAGACTGATGACCTCAGCAGTTAAGTCCCATAGTGCTGAGAGCCGTTTGAACCACTGTCCGTCAGACACAAGGAACTAGTTTTTAACGTAAATTTCTTGACGGGGTCTGACAAGAGAAATGGTTTTGCGTTCTGCTTGTATTTGGTATACAGGAAGAACATAATTACAATTAATTCCTTTCGTGTAATATGGGAAACCAGTCAAAAATAAAGGAATAAAACTTTCTACTCAGTGTAAGATGACTACTCCAACAGTTATTCTAATCATAAGAAAGTTGCAGATCTGTTTTACCGCCCGGCGTGCTGGAGATATAGTAACGAATTAATTTTACAGTACGCACATTTAAATAGTTAATACTCACTATTTACGGATCAACGCTAGCAACATTATGAGACCTGTGCATGTTGGTCCATCAGCGAAACCGCTAATTCTACGTGTCATTTTGTGATCAAGACGGATAAATAAATTAAAGGCTCGTCACATCGGTGTTCACGGCAATTTTTCTCCCAAACTAGCAGCCAAAACCCTCAAACTCGAAGCCAAAGTTATTGGCACAAAGCCGTTTCAGCGTATTTCTGTATTCGGCCGTCTCTGCCATTCCGTCTTCCTTGAAGAATATTTTAATACGCCAAGCATGATTCAATTTACTCGTAGTAATTTCGAAACGCAAGTTTTCAGCCTTCTTGTTCGATTCCTGTTCTTCCGTTGTGGACGGAAGGGTATCATAAGACGTCGAAGGAAGAAAATTTCTAAGATATTAAGCTTCTTATTCAGCATTTCCATCAGTGAATGAAGGCTAATCACATAAAGAGAAGCAAGAGGGAACGAAATCTTTCGTCTCCGTGCCCGACGCTTAATGTTCACTCCAATTTTGTTCCTTACAAGAAAAGATTTTTAAAGGAAATTGTGTTGTCATTAAAAGAAAGCAAATGAGCAGCGCGAAGGCGAGCGTCCGCGCGACAGCCACGTTGTAAGGTTCGCGTCTTCTTTGTCAGCAGCATCCATTACGTAATTTCCGGGGCCGCATGCCTGCGGCCTACATTTGTCTCCTGTCTTTGATCTTAACAGCTCCGCTCCCCACGCTAAATGGGCTTCTTTATTAAACGGCAGGTCCTCCGATGCTTCCACGTGACGATTCTAATATGCCCCGTGCCGTTTCTGTGCGTTATAAGAAATGTTCTCGAAACCTTAAGAGTATTTGTGAGAACATTTAGAAGCGGATCCGGAAAATGTTCAATTACGCGTTCTGTGGCATTCGCTTGTGACTTTATACAGTCACTAGCTCTCTACTACGTCGCGAAGAACGTAACAATATTGTGAGCTTTCGAAATGCTGAGGTAAAGAGATCGTTCCACTGACTATGAAACACAATGTATTAATGTTTCCCTTGCTGTAACGAAAGAATAAGCGGCGAATGCAGTTGTCAGGAAATCGACCCGAAAAATTAAATTCAACGGCATACGTCATTGTTTACGATGTAACAATAATTAAAGCTATAGCTATCCTCAGCCCACAAAGGCAACAATTCAGTTCAGAAGTACTTTCTAAAAACAATAGGAAAAAATCTTCTATCTCAGAAATATACCAACTGAAATATAATACATGTGATGTATGACACATAGGTCAAACCCGGAGGATATTTGTCACCAGATACAAAGAACATGTAAGAGCAAGGAAGTATAAGACAAATCGTCCAGCCTTCGCAGAACGCTTACATCATCACCAACACAAAATTCCCACCAGTTACGCATACAAGAAAATCGTAATAATAATCAACAAAAAAAAAAAAAAAACACCCAACAGGAAACCACCACATCCAAAAAATCATATAAGAGACGGAACAACTCACGAATGATCAGACCAACCTGACAGGTGGCACACTATTTAAACCCAACCAACAGACCACTTAATATAACGTTAAATATATACTCATGAACACATCCCCACACATGACACCTACTCACTACCCCCACACTCCCCCAATCTGGCCCTATTCACCTATGCTGCCATCTCCTCCCAGTTTCTTTCCTGTAGTCACTAACCCCCCAAAATCCAAAATTCGAACCAGAACAGCAGGACTCTCCACCGCCGCGCCCCACCCCCACAGCCTCCCCACTCTCATCTCTATGGAAGAGGAATCCCCAAACTTTTCATCTGACGGATTGTGGTACTTTGAGGGGACACCTTGTTTACTTTGAAAGTTGATCAATCTTCTTGTATCCACTGATTACTCTAATCTTAAATCATAAGTAATAACCCAAATATCATAATAAAAAGTAAAAAAAAAAAATTAGCGTCGTCAGAATTTCGATAAAGATCCACAAAGTAATTGTTTTCGCCGAACCGTTTTCACTTCCCCTGGAATACCAGTGTTCCACAAAACACAGCTTACAAAACCGTGCTGTAGAACATGTAAGGCATCTACACTAATTTAAGCTGACTCACACCCACCCACCCTACCGCACTCGCTAACTCAACCCCCCCCCCCCTACACAAAAGCATTTCCCCATTTTCGTACCCTACAGTCTAATTCCACTCCCCCTCCCCTACCTCATCACACTCCCACACACACACACACACACACACACACACACACACAAATTACAATAATAAAATAAATAGTTCAAAGGTTGGCAACGCTCACAGCCTAAACGAAAACACTCTAATACCGTTAATATAGCTACAGTTCTATTTCTAAAGTGAAGCGATGTGCAAATAACGCCAGTGCAGCATATGACAAAGCACTTCCAGAAACGGAAAAAAAAGATGCTGACAACGTACATGTACAACGAAGTTTCTTTCGATATCAAACCACCGCTAATACGATGGTAAAAGTAGTGATTTGCTGAATATGTGAACAAGAGGCAGGAACATTTTAAGTAAATTGCACGCCAACTATATAAAGAAATCCTTTTTTTTGTTTTGTCATAACCAACATGTAAAACATATGAACCCATATTTCAAGAATGACCACAGAGTATGTTTGTAAATGAGCACTGCGTCTAGTGTAAAATTCTCTTTAATTAATCACAGTAACTATAAGATGGACAAACCAAAAACGACTGACGGTCGCAGCTTTTGTCACATAGAACTGGGCTTGAAGCTAGCAAGAAAGTCTGTTTAGAGAGACTATATACAGACGGAAAATAGCCTTGGGTGAAAACGCTGTAGATGGACTCCTAGCTACGTCTACATAATTTTTTCTCAAATGGCGCCGAAAGAAACACGAAGTCGCGCGTGGAAACGAGACAATATAGTTTCTTAAGGAGAGTACTATAACAATTTTTAATTAAAGCAGCCTGTGGTTTATTCACACCAAACTTCAATTAACAGACACTACAGTGTGAATCGCAAAATGATTGCTAACAGAACTGTAGAACAAAAAGTGTTACTCGGTCCTTAATTGTTGTTCTATACAGGGCAGAGCACTGGTGTTTAGCACCGTAGCGTATGATAACGCTCCACTTATAAGAATACTAGAGTGTATGATGTTACTGCCTTTATTCCCCCCACCCTTTTCATGTCCTCCCCTCTCTCTTCCGCTCATGACATTTGACACAAAATTACGGAGACTGACCAAGTTTCCTTGCTAACATGAAGTCCAGTCCTATGCGACAAAGGCTGTGATATTTTTGCGTAGTTTCCATTTCTGCATCTACATTTACATTGATACTCTGCAAATCACATTTAAGTGCCTGGCAGAGGGTTCATTGAACCACCTTCACAATTCTCTATTGTTCCAATCTCCTATAGTGCGCAGAAAGAACAAACACCTATATTTTTCTGTACGAGCCTTTATTTTAGCATGGTGATTGTTTCTCCCTATGTAGGTTGGTGTCAAAAAAATATTTTGGCATCCAGAGGATGTTCAGAAAATCATGAGAAGTTTCCACCACAACGAAAAACACCATTCTTTTAATGATGTCCATCCCTGTCCATTTTGTTACTAAGGGTTACCTACATCAGGGGCAGGTATGCACTATTGTTCTCCTTTGATTGACAGGTACTTAACCTATTGTTCTCCTTTGATTGACAGGTCCTTAACCTATTGCTCTGTTAAGTGATTTTCCATGTCACCGCACTTGACCTATTGTTCCTCCACCCCCCTCCCACTCCACTCCCCCCTCAGGAAACCCTCTATCCCTCACTGCTACGGGTACACTTTCAGGTCTGATTTAACCTATTGTTCTGTTAAGTGCTTTTCCATGTCACCCTCATTTCCTTTTGATTGACAGGCACGTAATCTATTGCCCCCCACCCACTCAACCACCCCACTCCCCCTCACTGCTACGGGTACACTTTCAGGTCTGAGTTATTGGAATAGGTCCCTCTCTCACTCTTATCATTTTGATTGCCTACTTAATAAATTTATCAATTAATTAACCTCTCTGGTGGAAAAGTGCCGCATCCCCCTGCCACACCCCCCTCGTGGGAAGTTCAGATTCCATCAGGACAATGGAACCTCTACTAACCTAATAAAATGGCGGGAAGATAGGTCACTTGGGCTATCTTCACTGACAGAAGTCATCTGACCGCAACATCTTCCTAGGGATTGGTGTCAAGTTTGAATATTTGGAGGGAAGATAGGTCAATTCACTATCTCTGCTAAACTAACAAAATGGCCGGAAAGAAAGGGCACTTGTGCTACCTCCATTAACCTAAGTCATCCAACCACCACCTTTTCCAAGGGATTGGTGGGGAAGGACTCAACCTGTGCTGGACAAAAGTCATTGTTTTGCATGCACCAGTCTCTATTTAAATAATTAGAGGCAGCACCACCATCCAGTGTTTTCGCTACGAGGTCCAGACTCTAACTGACCTAGTACACAGTAGTGTCACCAGAGGCCGCTTCCATGATGTAATCCAAGATAACGGTCTGGTGGTGGAGAGGAAGGGTGTCATAAATGCAAAATCAAGGGTATATTGTTTATTTATAAAAAAATTACTTTGTGGGGGTTGAATTTCTCTTGGTCATCATTCTCTACTGTTTGGAAACATGTAGGTCTTGTAATAAGTAATTCCATGGAGCAAACATGTTGCATAGCCCAATGTTCGCCACTGTAGTCTGTTTGGCCCTTCGTCAGCACTTAACATATTATTCTGTTACGTGGTTTTTCATGTCACCCCCATTTCCTTAAACTATTCTACCGCCTTTAATACCAAATTAAGTAATTAGTTATGTCCTCCCACCATTTTCCGGTACACTTTTCGAATTTCACATGGTTTTGAACGCCATTTCTGGTGCATTCTTCTTTCTCACCCACCTGCTTAAACTATTGTACTGTGTTATGCAAATTAACCTAGTGTTCTACACTTAAGCTGCTGTTCTACATCTACATCTACATGGATACTCTGCAAAGCACATTTAAGTACCTGGCTGAGGCTTCATCGAACCACCTTCACAATTCTCCATTATTCCAATCTCGTATAGAGCGCGGAAAGAATGAACACCTATATCTTTCCGTACGAGCTCTGATTTCCATTATTTTATCGTGGTGATCGTTCCGTCCTATGTAGGTCGGTGTCAACAACATATTTTCGCATTCGGAGGAGAAAGTTGGTGATTGGAATTTCGTGAGAAGATTCCGTCGCAACGAAAAACCCCTCTCTTTTAATGATTTTCTAGCGCAAATCCTGTTCCATTTCTGTGACACTCTCTCCCATACTTCACGATAATAGAAAACGTGCTGCCTTTCTTTGAACTTTTTCGATGTACTCCGTCAGCCCTACCTGGTAAGGATCCCACACCTCGCAGCGGTATTCTAAAAGAAAACGGACAAGTTTAGTGTAGGCAGTCTCCTTAGTAGGTCTGTTACATTTTTTATGTGTCCTGCCAATCAAACGTAGGCTTTGGTTAGCCTTCCCCACAACATTTTCTATGTGTTCTTTCCAGTTAAAGTTGTTCGTAATTGTAATTTCTAGGTATTTAGTTGAATTAACGGCTTGTAGATTAGACTGATTTATCGAGTAACCGAAGTTTAACGAGTTCCTTTTCGCACTCATGTGGATGACGTCACATTTTTCGTTACTTAGGGTCAACTGCCACTTTTCGCACAATTAAGATACTTTTCCTAAATCGTTTTGCAGTTTGTTTTGATCTTCTGATGACTTTATTAGTCGATAAACGAGAGCGTCATCTGCAAACAACCGAAGACGGCTGCTCAGATTGTCTCCCAAATCTTTAAGTAGTTTTAAGTTCTAGGGGACTGATGACCACCGATGTTAAGTCCCATAGTGCTCAGAGCCATTCGAACCGTTTGTCTCCAAAATCGTTGATATAGATAAGGAACAGCAAAGGGCCTATAACACTACCTTGGGGAACGCCTGAAATCACTTCTGCATTACTCGATGACTTCCCGTCCATTACTACTAGCTGTTCTGCTCCATGTCACCCACTAACGCACACCCTCCCCTTAACTATTGTATCGCTAACACCAAGTTGATATAAAAAATTTATGAAAATTAATTAAATCGATATCTTCACGTGTATGGGGTAGTTTTTTTTCGCAGCATCCTATTGGCCGGTGAAATCGATGGAATACAGTTTAAACAAAAGGTTGCTAGTAAACAACATGTCCCGCCACTCGGCTCCCGACGCCACCGCCGCCCCGCCGCAGCCGCCACCGCCGCCGCCGCTGCCCCCGACCCCGACGCCACCCTGGCTACGGCCACCATAGCATCGCTCTGCCGTCCATGGACCGCCCTCCCTCAGGCTAGCGGGTTAGGCAGCAGCAACCAGGCTGCTCGCAGCGGCCCGATTCCGCAGCATCTCCTCCTCTGCCGTCGTCACGTTCTCGCCCATCACGTGAGGTACAGCATACACACCTGTCCACCTCGCCAAAGAACTCCAAGGCGCGGTCACACCGATCCTGTATGCGAAATGCCTCTGGGCAGCACGATTGTTTTCCGTTGCTGAGGCTATACCTGTGGATACTGACGTCACAGGCCGCGCTATAGAAATCTGTTCCAGAATAGCACAGGCTGCTTTATCCCTTGCTATCCTAACGGAAGATACGAGCTGCGTCCAGCCATGCGTACCTGCCCCAGCGTGACTGACACCTCGCCGCATAACGTCCACGTGGCGACTCACCATCTAAAAGATTCTCAATGTTATTCTGACGTCACATGACTATGTAAAATAAGAGCCAAGCCAATCTCTCGGAAATTGTATAGTGTCGCAGAAATAGTTAACGCTAGCATTATTGATGTCTCAGCTTCTATGCATTGAAATTCCTGCCCTAACAGAACCTGTTTACTAAAATAGGGCGGAATAAGGTTAAACGCATTCTTCCTCGCGGACCTAATGAGGCACCCCATCCATCACGTGTCAAATCATCCTACTTTCAGCATATGCAAATGTTCTCACCGCTAAAAGCCTGTGCACACTCGCGAAAACACCGTTACTCATAAAAGCATTCTTGTTGTTTGGAAAGAGAGCACTCTCTAAGCACAGACGGTGGCGATTCAGTACAATTAAGCAAACAGAATTTGAAGCACAGTCATACAGAAGAGAAAAAAAAGGCAGCAATTTTCGGTATCCTACAGCTACAGGTCTGGAGATGTCCTAATGCCACAGTGGCGGATGAGTGACGGCATCCCTGCCAGAGATGAATGGTCTGCTTCAGCCTGTCTTTGAACACTTGCTTTCTCACAACTTTCTGCTCCACGTAACAGCAACTGTAATTGGAATCTTCTTTTACAAAACTACGGAATGCTGCTTCATTTTTTGGCCCCTCTCACTTTTGGCTTGTAACTGGAGGCTATTTCGGTTTTTAGATTTTCACTGTTCTACAATAGACAACTTTTCTCGGACATTCAATCATTTATCGTTTCAGCTAAGTTTTGTTGAAGCGGTGAATGGAGCTCTACGATGATTCTGCTGTTTATGTTTCCGGCCACTGCTACGGCATTGACTAGTCCTTCGAGATACAATTGCGCCACTAACCTGTATCTTGATTTAACAGCACAGTTCACTTCAAAGGCTCGCTTCAAAGAGCCGGTCATTTGCTTTGTCCGACGGGATATTGTAACGCATAGGTACGGCGGTAGTGCAGCCAGCCGAGAGCAACCGGTCAAAGGCGGGAACGAGACTTGGAATCGCGCGGTCGGGAACGCAATTATGATCTCCCATTATCGGCTGAAACCGGGTCATACTGCGTCCCGGGATGAAAGCCGTTCCATTAACGTGTTCCCTTTCCGTGAAGCATCCGTCATTTATTCCTCTCCGTCACCTTCTTTCAACAGTTTTTGTTTTCCCCTATCTCTTTTGTTAAGTTTGCACTTTTAAATTACAAACACGGTGCATTGTTTCTTTATAGAGTCTCGCACCTAGAACACTTTACCCGGCACCGTTCAAATTGAAGTTTCAATGACTTCATCGAATACAAGACAATATGAGTGTAATGTCAGTTAAACAGGAATTTAAAGTAAGAGAGAGAGAGAGAGAGAGAGAGAGAGAGAGAGAGAGAGTACCTGGGAGAGTTCTAACATTCCCATGTCGTATTCATAGAAAAAAACTGTTGGTTTCGTTTTATAGTGGTCAATTATTTGTAGTACCAAAATGTTCTCGGGTGCAACGTTATTTGTGTGTGCAACCATATAAGCTGTTTTACTACAGTAAAACACTGATATATTTGGTGGCGATGGGTAACAGAATGTTCCAGTATAGAGCACTGGTAAGTCAGTAGTTGTGAAGCAGGAAGCATGTATAGAAGAGTGAACTGAAACAGTCTGCAGAAAAAAAACCTTATTAATCTTGAAACGTCCCCTTTGAACAATTATACATGACTGTGCTTAAACTGACACACAAATTTTTTTAGCGCAACGCAATCTGACTTTCAATAATCCCTACAAAAGAATGGCCCTGATTAACATTAACCTATACCTTTCACAAATCACTTACCTCACAAAAATCTTCGTTACTCGAACAACTGCAATACAGCGAGCGCCACTACCGCCAGCTAAATAAAAGATTCAAACTACGGAAGGCACTAACTACTGATAGGCATAGTTAGCAAATGAAAGATTTTGATAGAGAACAAACAATGTATTTACCTTAATAGTGTTGAAAAATCATAATATACACTCCTGGAAATTGAAATAAGAACACCGTGAATTCATTGTCCCACGAAGGGGAAACTTTATTGACACATTCCTGGGGTCAGATACATCACATGATCACACTGACAGAACCACAGGCACATAGACACAGGCAACAGAGCATGCACAATGTCGGCACTAGTACAGTGTATATCCACCTTTCGCAGCAATGCAGGCTGCTATTCTCCCATGGAGACGATCGTAGAGATGCTGGATGTAGTCCTGTGGAACGGCTTGCCATGCCATTTCCACCTGGCGCCTCAGTTGGACCAGCGTTCGTGCCGGACGTGCAGACCGCGTGAGACGACGCTTCATCCAGTCCCAAACATGCTCAATGGGGGACAGATCCGGAGATCTTGCTGGCCAGGGTAGTTGACTTACACCTTCTAGAGCACGTTGGGTGGCACGGGATACATGCGGACGTGCATTGTCCTGTTGGAACAGCAAGTTCCCTTGCCGGTCTAGGAATGGTAGAACGATGGGTTCGATGACGGTTTGGATGTACCGTGCACTATTCAGTGTCCCCTCGACGATCACCAGTGGTGTACGGCCAGTGTAGGAGATCGCTCCCCACACCATGATGCCGGGTGTTGGCCCTGTGTGCCTCGGTCGTATGCAGTCCTGATTGTGGCGCTCACCTGCACGGCGCCAAACACGCATACGACCATCATTGGCACCAAGGCAGAAGCGACTCTCATCGCTGAAGACGACACGTCTCCATTCGTCCCTCCATTCACGCCTGTCGCGACACCACTGGAGGCGGGCTGCACGATGTTGGGGCGTGAGCGGAAGACGGCCTAACGGTGTGCGGCACCGTAGCCCAGCTTCATGGAGACGGTTGCGAATGGTCCTCGCCGATACCCCAGGAGCAACAGTGTCCCTAATTTGCTGGGAAGTGGCGGTGCGGTCCCCTACGGCACTGCGTAGGATCCTACGGTCTTGGCGTGCATCCGTGCGTCGCTGCGGTCCGGTCCCAGGTCGACGGGCACGTGCACCTTCCGCCGACCACTGGCGACAACATCGATGTACTGTGGAGACCTCACGCCCCACGTGTTGAGCAATTCGGCGGTACGTCCACCCGGCCTCCCGCATGCCCACTATACGCCCTCGCTCAAAGGCCGTCAACTGCACATACGGTTGACGTCCACGCTGTCGCGGCATGCTACCAGTGTTAAAGACTGCGATGGAGCTCCGTATGCCACGGCAAACTGGCTGACACTGGCGGCGGCGGTGCACAAATGCTGCGCAGCTAGCGCCATTCGACGGCCAACACCGCGGTTCCTGGTGTGTCCGCTGTGCCGTGCGTGTGATCATTGCTTGTACAGCCCTCTCGCAGTCTCCGGAGCAAGTATGGTGGGTCTGACACACCGGTGTCAATGTGTTCTTTTTTCCATTTCCAGGAGTGTACATAGCAGTTCATGACATCCGGTCTTACAAATTTCAAAACTCCGCCATTTCTCTCCCCATATCCACCACTGCTGGCGGCTCACCTCCAACTGCGCAACGCTACGCGCTGTTCGCACCCAGCTGCCCAACACTACAATGGCAGACAACAATGCAAACGAGCCACAGACTGCTCACAGCACAGCCAGTGATTTTCATACAGAGCGCTACGTGGCGTTACCAATAAAAAAACCTAAACAGTCTACTTACAATCTAAGTTATATTCCCTACTGTAGAAGAGCTTTCTGATCAGCCACCACCGAGATTCAAATCTATGTTGTTCGTCTTCCTGCTAGCAGATGATGTCTGACTGTTGTAACCTTAAACCAAGCGACAAACTAGCATGACAGGAGGCACAAAAACCGATAAATAGGTTCAGGTTTAATACGAAAGGTCAGAGACTAATTGCTGTTCAGATATTTGTACTCATATACTCTATATGGCACTATCACTGGTTGTGTTATTTATACCATAAATTTTGTAGGTCAGGTACAAAGATGCACCAAATGCATACGTGTAGGTTTCCGCGTCGCTGCCAGTAGCCGCATACACTTAAAACAAACAACAATGCTGCATGAATGAACAACGGTCTGTCACAAAATATTTTGATACAGATAATTTCAGTTTGAGTGGTTACATCCATGACCGGTGTGTTTGTTGACTGTCAGCTTTTATAGTATACACAAAGTGAAAAACTCATGACACTAATACGAGTACATTAGTGGAATACAGTACTGATGTACTAACACGGTCTCGTGTTTTCTGAGACTCCTAATGCGGTACAGTAAAGGTTGTTGTCTTTTTGCAACGAGACGAAAGCTGCACCGCTATGCCTAAAACAGATGACGTGATCATCTCGTATGCATGATTAACTGGATGAATCTGGTGCTGATGTAGCTCAGCACCTTATGCTGCACATATTTCCAACGGAAACGAAAGTGTGTTTCAGTTACTAAGCGCCATTTATAAGGTCAGTAGAACTTCTGTGTTATTCGCGTACGATAGTTACCTTCTGCGTTATGGTAGTAAGAAAAAGCAGAAACGAAGTTGAAAGTACCTACATATTATTTTCCCCCCTGTCAGTCTTTCGTTGGACTGATGCGGCCTACCATTTCTCTCCTGTACCAATCTCTTCTACTCAGAATTTCGTACCCCTAATGTTTTTAATTATTTGTTGTATACATTACAATCTCTGTCTTCTCCTATGGTTTTTACCCTCTACAGTTTCCTTTAGCACCACTGAAGCTGTTCTCTGGCCTCCACACGTTCTCTCATTCTGTCTTTTTCTCATTTTTTCCACCTGCTCGTTTCCTTGCTGGCTCTGTAGTTATCAGTCCACCTCATTTTCAACATCCTTCCACAGAACCATATCACAAGAGCTTCGACTCTCTCCTTTTCTATTGATCCCACAATCCACGCTTCATTTTCGTACATTGCTGTGCTCCAAAACCACGTTTCACGAATTTTTTGTCAAATTAAGGCCAATTTTTGAGACTGATCAGCTTCTTTCGAGCAAGAATGTACCCTTTGTCTATGCTAGTCTACTTTTTATGTTTTTTTGCCTTGCCTGTCATGTATTTTACTTCTAAGGTGGCAAAATTTACTTCGTTTGCTACTTAGCGTCAGTTTTGATGTTCAGTTTGTCACTAATCTAATTTCTGCTAATGCTCATTACTTTCATCTATTTTCGATAGGGCCAAACCCCACTGGCCAACAAACGAAACTACTATACCTCGGGAAAGTATATTTTTTAACGATTTTTGTCTCTGTATCTTACGGAACGTAGCAGGACAGTCTGTAAAGCACTAAGAAAACATAGAAGAGACGTTTGAATCAAGAGACGTTGCCTCTTGGCTACGGATATCGTTATTTTAAACGACAACTGTCAACCAGATTCTGCCCAGTGGACACAGGAATTTATATAGGACCTTTTTGAAAATCGGTCCTAGAATCTACACTGGTTCAGAGTGGTTACCACCTCTTTATATAGTTTAAAAACTGTTTTGGCTATAAACGTTCCGTCTCCGACTAAGGTCAGTTAGGCGTTGTCAAAAACTTGTTACAGTGTCAGGACGAAGAATTTATGCAAAGGAATTTGTTACCTAGTTAAAAGATATGATAAATGCGTAATTCTAGGTGGTAATTTGTAGAGAAGTGATAAAAAGATATGATTTTAAACATTCTTGTATCAGACATAACTACATTCATTTTTTCTGCCATTGTAATGGAGTAGTAACCTCGTGAAAATCTGATTTCCTTCTCATTTGCTCTTTTCTCTTCCTCCAGTACGCAACACAACGCTTTTTCTTCCTTCAGACCACTACTGTTCACCCACTGCTTCTTCTTTAGAATTCTTCTAAATGTAATGCTTACCTTCTGAACGTATCTCTACCTGCTGCTTCTCATGTTTCTAAATTTCTCTCTCTCTCTCTCTCTCTCTCTCTCTCTCTCTCTCTCTCTCTCTTTTTTTTTTTTTTTTTTTTTTTTAATAAACTTCAGCACCTTCTTATTAATTTCTTTTCCCAGGAATACTTGACCACCTGCTGTGTAAGGATATTGTCATTCTCCCCGCATAATTTTCTACAAAACTATTCTTCTCTTTTCCTTAGTGGCTGTTATTTTTCTTTCTAAGTTTTGTCATATCTCACTATTGCTTCTCAATTTACAGGCTTCTTGGCATCTTGCTGTAATTGAATCTTTCCTCATCATTCTCTTTAATATTTCTACTTTAGCTAATTTATAAATCGGTGCTAGGCATTCACTTGCATAGAGATATTCTGGTTTCACTATCATAATGCATTATTTTTACTGTTTTTGATATGCGCCTTTTATTACTTCTTATTAAGAATTCCATTTGCATTCGCATTCGGGAGGACGACGGTTCAATCCCGTCTCCGGCCATCCTGATTTAGGTTTTCCGTGATTTCCCTAAATCGTTTCAGGCAAATGCCTGGATGGTTCCTTTGAAAGGGCACGGCCGATTTCCTTCCCACTCCTTCTCTAACCCGAGCTAGCGCTCCGTCTCTAATGACCTCGTTGTCGACGGGACGTTAAACACTAACTACCACCACCATCCATTTGAATTTTATGTAGCTTTTCATTTTTGACATTTTTCTAAGCTATTTTCTTGAATTACGTCTCATACATTCCTTAACTCCACGACTTTTCTGTTTAAGGAATGTCAGTTTATAACATATTGACTCACTTTTTATTTTAGAGAACAACATGGATTTCGCTGCAGACATTCTTAAAACTGGTGTAATGGCAATCTGTTCAAATAGATTCAGTTGTATTTCTCAACCGAAATCGTCTGCAGAAAACAGGCAGTTTTATTTGAGGCCCAGCGGATGTCACTTTATTCCCCTCACACAGTCCATTTCCGATTGTACTTCCAACTTCCCATACTTCAGCGAGATGGTAGAAGTCCTGGGACTCTTTCTAATAACGTGTCGGACATCCTTTTGCCTGGCGTACTGTAGTAATTCGACGTGTCGTGGGCTCAACAAGTCGTTGGGAGTTCCCTGCGGAAATGTTGAGTCATGCTGCGACTATAGACGTCCATAATTGCGAAAGTGTTGCGGCGCAGGATTTTGTCCACGAACTAGCCTCTACGTTATGTTCCACAAATGTTCAGTGCTTTCACGTCGGGCGATCTGGATGGCGAAATCATTCGCTCGAATAGTCCAGCATGTTCTTCAAACTAGTGGCGAACAATTGTGCCCTGGTGACACGACACCGTTGTCTGGGAACGCGAAGTCCGTAAATGGCTGCAAATGGTCTTCAGGTAGCCGAGCATAACCATTTCCTGTCAGTGACCGGTTCAGTTCGACCAGAGAACCCAGTCTGTTCCATGGAAACACAGCTCATACCATTGTGTAGCCACCAGTGCCTTATTGAGGACTTGGATCCACGGCTTCCTGGGGTTTGCGCCACACTTGAACCCATCAGCTCTTACCAACTGAAATCGAGATTCATCTGACCAGTCCACGTTTTTCCAGTTGTCTAGGGTCCAATCCATATGGTCACGAACTCAAAGGAGGCGCTGCAGGCGATGTCGTTTTGTTAGAAAAGTCACTAGCGTCGTTAGTCTGTTGCCATAGCCCACTAAAGCCAAATTTCGCCGCACTGTACTAACGGATACGTTAGTAGTGCGTCCCACACTGATTTCGGCGGTTATTTCTCGTAGTATTGCTTGTGTGTTAGCACTTACAGCTCTAAGCAAAAGCCGCTGCTCTCGGTCGTTAAGTGAAGACCGTTGGCCACTGCGTCGTGGGTAATGCCTGAACTTTGGTACTCTAGGCACATTCTTGACAAGGTGGATTTCGGAATATTGAATTTCCTAAAGATTTCCTAAGGGCTGTGTCCCATGCATCTAGCTCCAACTACCACTCGGCGTTGGAACTCCGTTAATGCGTGTCATGCGGCCATAATCATGTCGCAAAGCTTTTCACGTGAATCACCTTGGTACAACTTGTAATGTCAACGCCAATATTTTGTGCCACCAGTGTATGCGACAAGTGCTTGAAATTTATGAAGTGATGAACATTTTTCCAGAAATTACTTTTAAGCCTATATATGAAAACTGATAAAGAAATGACTTATTATAATATTGTGAAACGTAAATAATTTCCAACAACAGTATGTTTTATTATTTTTGTAAACAGTTTTCTACTAAGAATGATTATACGTCAAAAAGTAATAACGCTAAAAGAAAGTACTTGCATTGTATTCTCTGTGAATCTCTTTTTTTTTTTTTTTCCTTCTGCTGTTCTCCGTGCTGTGTGAAGTTGCTGTCATCAAAGATTAAGCTCAGGTCTTTTCTTTTAAATATTGTGAAAAATAATCGTGTTGTGTGAGGCACAAGTAATCTAAAATATAACGTACAATTTATTAAATGGAATTCTAGTGTACGGACTTTTATTTGTAGCTAGATAATCTAATATGAATATTTTAGGTTTTGTGTCCACAGCAAGTAGGAAAGCGTCTTGTACGGCTATACTGAATTATTGGTATCTGGTGAATAATACTGATATCGTCAACAGTCAGTACGGTGTATGATTCTGACATTTAATCCAGCATAAAGGGAAATGTTGATGTTGTTGATTTTCTACAAAATATTACGTTGGTAAGAGTACCCAGTCCAGACCGTGTTTTATCTGCCGCCATTATGTGAGCGTATGGAGAGGCAATTTGTAACTGTAGAAATAATCAGACATTAATATTCAGATATTACAGTATTTGATCTCCGAGGACAAGAGCCCACAGGAATTTATTAGATTTATATTATAACAGTGGAAATAGCGTTCAGTACAACATTCTTAGACTTTACGTAAATGAAATAATTTTTGGGGCTGGTGCGTAAGATTAATTTTTCTCAGAGTAATTTACCAGTGACTTTAAAAAGATTGTTTACGACACCAGTGTTGTTATGGGAAGAGGTTGTGGTGATATATTAATTATTTGGTGCATACATTTTAATGTTACTTACTGAATTAATGAAACGGTGTTTCAATTTCATTCGTAGTAGTTAAGTATGACAAGCCGCACGGGGTAGCCGCGCGGTCTGGGCCGCCTTGTCACAGTCCGTGCGGCTTCCCCCGTCGGAGGTTCGAAGAAAAAAATAATAAAAAAGGTTCAAATGGCTCTGAGCACTATGGGACTTAACTTCTGAGGCCATAAGTCCCCTAGAACTTAGAACTACTTAAACCTAACTAACCTAAGGACATCACACACATCCATGCCTGAGGCTGGATTCGAACCTGCGACCGTAGCGGTCGCGCGGTTCCAGACTGAAGCACCTAGAACCGCTCGGCCACTCCGGCCGGCTCGAAAGTTCGAGTCCTCCCTCGGGCATGGGTGTGTGTGTTGTCCGTAGCGTAAGTTAGTTTAACTTAAGTAGTGTGAAAGCTTAGGAACCGGTGACCTCAGCAGTTTGATCTCATACGACCTTACCACAAATTTGAAGACTTTTGGTGGCCAGGAAAGATGCAACAATTCATACTCGTGCTAGTAAATAGAGAATTGGATGATGGGAGCTGTGAGACCAGAAGTCCTGTCGACTTGGGAGGCAGCACCACAACTGAGGAATAAATATGGTACAATGAGACGGATCTGTTCAACTGAAATGTTCCCATACTTGTCGACAGTAAAGCTAATTTACGTGATAACCATCGGGTCAATGATTACCACAATGTGGTTTCCGAAATCATCATCGAAACGCCATCTTTCATTCTTGGAATACAAACTCGACCAGAAGTTGAAAACATTGTGAAACAAGACTGATCCGACCAAGCGAATTCATTTCATTTCTCTGTAGTTCAGGTTCTGTGGCTTCAAAAAATGGTTCAAATGGCTCTGAGCACTATGGGACTCAACTGCTGAGGTCATTAGTCCCCTAGAACTTAGAACTAGTTAAACCTAACTAACCTAAGGACATCACAAACATCCATGCCCGAGGCAGGATTCGAACCTGCGACCGTAGCGGTCTTGCGGTTCCAGACTGCAGCGCCTTTAACCGCACGGCCACTTCGGCCGGCCTCTGTGGCTTCGGCACCACGTTTTCCAGTTACGGGCATTTATATCACTGACAAATGGTCTTGGAATTCCGGCTCGCCCTGCATATCCTTGCCTATGGAGCTTCCACCGTGTTGTGTTGGTGCTGACAGGGTTCTCAAGTACGACGAACAGTTCTGCAATAACGTTGGCAGCTATAGTCTTCGTCCATGGCCGGCCGCGGTGGTCTAGCGGTTCTAGGCGCTCGGCCAGGAACCGCGCGACTGCTACGGTCGCAGGTTCGAATCCTGCCTCGGGCACGGATGTGTGTGATGTCCTTAGGTTAGTTAGTTTTAAGTAGTTCTAAGTTCTATGGGACTTATGACCACAGATGTTTAGTCCCATATTGCTCAGAGCCATTTGAACCATTTGAACCTCGTCCATGATCGTCTGTCACGATCGTTCAACACACACTTTCGTCCGCGTTGCGACCTATCGGGTGATGCTTTTCCGCTTTCACTGGAAACGGTATAAAACTTTGTTACAGTGCCTCTTGAAACATCACCATACTGTTGTTGTTGTGGTCTTCAGTCTTGAGAAAGGTTTGATGCAGCTCTCCATGCTACTCTATCCTGTGCAAGCTTCTTCATCTCCCAGTACTTACTGCAGCCTACATCCTTCTGAGTCTGCTTAGTGTATTCTTCTCTTGTTCTCCCTCTACGATTTTTACCCTCCACGCTGCCCTCCAATGCTAAATTTGTGATCCTTTGATGCCTTAGAACATGTCCTACCAACCGGTCCCTTCTTCTTGTCAAGTTGTGCCACAAACTCCTCTTCTCCCCAATTGTATTCAATACCTCCTCATTAGTTATGTGATCTACCCATCTAATCATCAGCATTCTTCTGTAGCACCACATTTCGAAAGCTTGTATTCTCTTCTTGTACAAACTATTTATCATCCGAGTTTCACTTCCATACATGGCTACACTCCATACAAATACTTTCAGAAACGACTTCCTGACACTCGATGTTAACAAATTTCTCTTCTTCAGAAACGCTTTCCTTGCCATTGCCAGTCTACATTTTATATCCTCTCTACTTCGACCATCATCAGTTATTTTGCTCCCTAAATAGCAAAACTCCTTTACTACTTTAAGTGTCTCATGTCCTAATCTAATTCCCTCAGCATCACCCGACTTAATTCGACTACATTCCATTATCCTCGTTTTGCTTTTGTTGATGTTTATCTTATATCCTCTTTTCAAAACACTGTCCATTCCGTTCAACTGCTCTTCCAAGTCCTTTGCCGTCTCTGACAGAATTACAATGTCATCGGCGAACCTCAACGTTTTTATTTCGTCTCCATGGATTTTAATACCTACTCCGAAGTTTTCTTTTGTTACCTTTACTGCTTGCTCAATATACAGATTGAATAACTTCGGGGAGAGGCTACAACCCTGTCTCACTCCCTTCCCAACCGCTGCTTCCCTTTCATGTCCCTCGACTCTTATAACTGCCATCTGGATTCTGTACAAATTGTAAATAGCCTATCGCTCACTGTATTTTACCCTTGCCACCTTTAGAATTTGAAAGAGAGTATTATCACCAACAATTCACCCGTGTTATAATACAAAACAGAGCGAGGCGGCGCAATGGTTAGCACACTGGACGACGACGGTTCAAGTCCGTGCCCGACCATCCTGATTTAGATTTTCCCTAAATCGCTTCAGGCGAATGCCGAGATGGTTCCGTTGAAAGGGCATGTCTTACTTCCTTACCCAACCTTCCGTAATCCGATGGGACCAATGACCTCACTGTTTTGTCCCCTCCTCCAAATCAACCAACCAATCGAATTCAGAGAGCTCCAACATAATACAAGCCCAACTACACAGAAAGCTGCTCTGACTACGAATGACACTTGCAACGTATCCAGGAAGTTGCAAAGGTGGGAGTTCGTGGTCAAATACAGCATGTTCAACCGTGTAATTCTCTTAGTGTTACCATATTTTTGTCCAAATCTTTACTTCAGTAATGTTCCCTATGAATTCCACCGACCATCTCGAATGTCTGGACCTTTTTGCCGTTCTATATGTGTTGTATATTTGAAGAAATTTCACGAGAGTGTTTCTGAACCTACTTCAGTTTTACTTGGATCCATATAATTCAAGGAACTTATTCATGAAATTTGCTCCATCCCTCCGTTAATCTCGCCGTGAATAGCGGAAATGAAGTGTAGTAGGCTCCTTTCATACTAATCAATTTAGTAACTCTAATTCAAATTGACTGATACCAGTGAAACAACGCAGTGAGTAATTGGACGAAATCGCACCCTTACATTTCGCAACGGCTTACACTTTCTTTTACATTCAAAATTAATTGCTAATCCTTGATTACCGGCGCTGTAATCGAAAAAAGAACTTTTTCAGCTCTTCCACTGTGGAGTACGCTGCCGCGATTAAAATAGACGGCCATTCCCGCAGCTATTCCGTGGCCGTG
Organism: Schistocerca nitens; assembly: GCF_023898315.1. Classification (NCBI taxonomy): domain Eukaryota; kingdom Metazoa; phylum Arthropoda; class Insecta; order Orthoptera; family Acrididae; genus Schistocerca; species Schistocerca nitens. The sequence goes on along the minus strand of NC_064619.1, from coordinate 381,950,256 downwards.
ACGTCGCCTGCCTCCCTCGTGGCTGCAGGGGAAGGCGAGCAGAACGGAATTATGCGCGGCAATCAAACGCGCTGGTGTGGAAGCTGCAGGTATTGGTGGGCTGAATGAGGGCGCTGTCGGCTGATTGCTGTGCCGTCCCTGAGGACGCCGTGGGGTGACGGCGAAACGCTGACGCCGGGAGAAGGCGCCTTAGGCTGGCGACGCGAAACCCATCCCTATACCATTATTTTACGATAGTCGTCATCGTGAACGTCATCGACGTCATGATTTTGCAAGTATTTATTTCTAACTTTGTAATTCTTTTGAGTGTCAGGTGATGTCTCAAATACAATGAGGCGATAGAAATCGTGGGAAAGCGATATGCACATATACAGATAGTGACGCTTACAAAGGTATAAAAGGGCAGTGCATTGGCGGTGATAGTCTGTGATGGGTTTTGTTCTCTTTAAAGTTGTTATGATGGTGGTGTGTACGTGTTATTGTAAAACGTATGAAAACTTAGCAGCAAGAATAACAGTATTATTTAAAAGAAGTAAATAAACTCTGATAATTCTTATGTATGTGCTGCTGAGCCGGACTACAATGAATTATTTTGTCGCAGTTGTAGTCAGGCGTGCACCTCGTAGTCCGAAGCAAATCGACGGTTACGAATTTCATTCTTCAAGGCTCCAAAATTATGAAACACTAATGGGCAGAGATCGGGAGTGTACGGGGAATGTGTAAGGGTTTTCCAGCAAAACGCCCACAGTGTAGTCGAAACAACTTGGCAAGATGTGGCGGGCATTATGCAGCAACAGAATGATGCAGCATGTCAGCATTCCTGGGAGATTGGAATTGGTGATGTGCTTCAGTTACTGAAAAGTGTCCACGTACTCTACACGGTGCCAGAATTAACGCACAAAGGTACGATAATTCTGTCACTGTGTTCCAGAAACTAAATAAACAGCGGGCCCTTGCAGTTAAAGAAAAAGGTGGAACTTCCTGGCAGATTAAAACTGTATGCCGGAACAAGACTCGAACTCGAGACCTTTGCCTTTCGCGGGCAAGTGATCTACCGACAGAGCTACCCAAGCACGACTCACGACCCGTGAATAAAGTTCCACATCAGTGCACACTGCACTGCAGAGTGAAAATCTCATTCTGGAAATATCCCCCAGGCTGTGGCTAAGCCAGATCTCCGCAATATCCTTGCTTCCAGGAGTGCTAATTCTGCAAAGTCTGGAAGGTAGGAGACAAGGTACTGCGGGAATTAAAGCTGTGAGGACGGGTCGTGAGTCGTGCTTGAGTAGCTCAGTCGGTAGAGCACTTGCCCGAGAAAGGCAAAGGTTCCCAGTTCGAGTCTCGGTTCGACACACAGTTTTAATCTGCCAGGAAGTTTCATATCAGCGCACACTCCACTGCAGAGTGAAAATCTCACTCTGCAAAGGAAAAGGTCATCATAATTTTTTGTTTCGACAACCCTGCAGCCGAGCGGTTCTAGGCCCTTCAGTCTGGAACAGCGCGACCGCTACGGTCGCAGGTTCGGATCCTGCCTCGTGCGCTGGCCGGAGTGGCCGAGCGGTTTTAGGCGCTTCAGTCTGGAACCGCAAGACCGCTACGGTCGCAGGTTCGAATCCTGCCTCAGGCATGGACGTGTGTGATGTCCTTAGGTTAGTTAGGTTTAAGTAGTTCTAAGTTCTAGGGGACTGATGACCTCAGCAGTTAAGTCCCATAGTGCTCAGAGCCATTTTGAACTACCCTGCAAAAGCTTTGCTCTGAAGCCTTTACTTATCCTCCGTACAGCCCGTGTCTCTCCCCATGCAACTTCAAATGTTTTTGGAGTCCTGAAGAAAGACATTCATGACCGTCGATCTGTTTTGGACGACAGATCTATCCCTAGGTGTAGTCGTGGTTCTGTAGGCAACCACAAAAGATTTTTCCATAAATTTACTTTCCATCTTGTCTCACGGTAGCATGAATGTGTTAACAGCTATAGCGCTTACTTTTGAAATAATCAACAGTTTACTCATTTTTCTTCCATCTGTCTCGTCTTCATTTGACTGTCCCTTATATTTTAATCCCATTTACTCCTGTTCCTGTGAAAATACCTCCGCAACCCAGAAAATACCTATAATATGCTATTATCAAAACGTAAGACAAAAGTACAAGGCCATACAACCACCCCCCCCCCCTTAAAAAAGTCCTGTATGTAGTTCTTCCACTGCGGAAACAGGTCAGCATAGCGTCTTGGTGCGACTGTCCCATTGCATTCAGTGAACTCATAAACGAGCTGCTTGTGGACCAATTTTGCATGAATAAACCTGTCTCTACAACTGCATACTACTATTAACGTACAACTGACACTGCCGTAAAGGCAGCCCCGAGACAGAAACGACTTATAAGGAGAAGCGTAAAGTGGGCTTCACTTTTTGATACGGTAAGAGTCGTAGGAAATGGAAAGGTGCTGGGCTAACATTAACTCAGACATGTTTTTAAAACAAATTTATTAACAAGAAATTCCCACTCAAGATTTACAAAAACACATGTTATCCGACCCCAGTTTTTAAAAAGAAAGGTAACCATTACAATACCCATGATTAAATATTAATTCTGATCCAATATTGATGGCAAATAGCGGTGATACAAAGATGTCTAATTTAAGCTCAAGGCAATTACATCGACATCAATTAAATGTTTCAGCTGAAACGAGGTATCTACTTGATATTTAAATCTGAATCCCCGATCCTATCTTAAAATATATGTAGTAAACACTGAAAAAACATTTACAGAGTCCGCCAGAAAAATGCATATACATTTTAAGGAACACAAAGTATTGGCTCTGAGCACTATGGGACTCAACTGCTGTGCTCATAAGTCCCCTAGAACTTAGAACTACTTAAACCTAACTAACCTAAGGACAGAACACAACACACAGCCAACACGAGGCAGAGAAAATCCCTGACCCCGCCGGGAATCGAACCCGGGAACCCGGGCGTGGGAAGCGAGAACGCTACCGCACGACCACGAGATGCGGGCCACAAAGTATTACTTATGTGTTTACTTTACATTTAATAATTGATCACACATGCTTTACGACCTTCAGTTTAGCGCATGGTTACTTTAAACGTTCAAAACGTTCACCGTTGGCGGCTATACATATAACAGAAAGACGAGCGGTTGCCGCAACTACGTCATTCAATGTTACAGTGGAGATCACTGCCCATGTCGCTGTAATCTCCTGGCGAAGTTCCTTCAGCCTGCGCGGCTTATGTCGATAGACGTTCTTTCACAGTTCCCCACACGTAAAAGTTCATAGGTGTTAGATCTAGCGACCGTGGAGGGAACTCAATGGGCCCTCTTCGTCCAATCCAATGCCCCGGAAAATTGTCATCCAGGAAAGCTCGTACGCCTAGTTAGTAGTGTGTTGGCACCCATGGTGTTGGTAGAAGACGTCTTCATCAGCTCCATAAAGTGCAAGTAATCCTGGCAAAATTGATGTCTGTAATATTCCGAGGTGCACATCTCCAGTGACAGTAGAATCAAAGAAAAAGAGTGCTACTAAGCCTCTAGATGATAGTCCACACCACACATGAACCCCTGGTAGACTGACCTCTTTATCCACATAAACATGCTGATTTTCCGGTGCCCAATACACACTGTTATGCCAATTCACGGTTCTATTAAATTTAAATTGTTCCTCGTCATTCCACACTACCTTCATCGCAAATTGTTCATCATCAGTTACCGTTTGCTGATACCATTCGCAAAATCGCATTCGGCGATCAGCATCGTCGTCATTAATCGCGTGCAGTAATCGTGGAATTTAAACTTTCCAATTTGCAGCTTTCAGAATTCTTCGTACACTTGTACTGATAACCCCCACTTCACGTGCACATTGCGTAGCAGACGTCTGTGGAGAATTAACAAACGTTTACAATATGAGAGCCGACGAAGCAAGAATTGTAGCTGTACGCTTTCTTCCTTTGTGAATGTCACAAAACCGTTACATGCAATACAAACTTGTCAGTGATTCGTTTAATTGTTAGGTGGGTTGGTGGGTCTGTTTCAGACTCCCGCCTCCACTGACGTTGCACTTCAGCGGCATTATCAAACTTCACAATAGATATTCGTCGCTCGAATGTCAAGCGTGCTCCGGGCATCTTGTTTTCTCAGTACCGAGATGAAAGTACTAACATCTGTTGAGCCAAATAGCATACTACAACACACTCTTAACTCAAATCGAACTACATATCGATACCTCGATAGAGCCTGACAGAGTTCATACATGTTTTTGGCGGACTCTGTATTGTGATAAATTGACTTCAGTTCACGTTTCAAAACAATCTTCAGAGAAAATTAATATTTACCAACAGAACTTGAAATACATAATAACAGCCGGCCGGGGTGGCCGAGCGGTTCTAGGCGCTACAGTCTGGAACCGAGCGACCGCTACGGTCGCAGGTTCGAATCCTGCCTCGGGCATGGATGTGTGTGATGTCCTTAGGTTAGTTAGGTTTAAGTAGTTCTAAGTTCTAGGGGACTGATGACCTCAGAAGTTAAGTCCCATAGTGCTCGGAGTCATACATCATAACAATTAGATCGGGACCCCTACTCACAAGATGCGTGAGCACACCTATTTCACGCGTGTCACAATTTAATATTTACTCAAGTACTGTACGTAAGTACCAGACTATTTCAAAACGCGCCAAGTAGGGAGACGGGAATTGTTCAATTACAGAAGGTGATTACTAAATTCAATGATAGATCTGCAGCATTAGAATTCATCCGCGGCTACTTCAGCGGGTTTAGTGATAAAGTGCTTCTTGACGATACATTGTACACATCATTAAATTAGTTACCATAATACCCCCCTCCCCCCTCAGACAAACACAGGGCTGATGATCTCACATGAACAGAGGAAAGAAAGAGATTACCAGCTATTGAATAACAGAACTACTCGCTTCGCATAGAGTGAACGAGTACTCGTCCATAAATGCAACCATGTCGCAGCGACAATGTACTGATGGCTGTACAAACCTTCCAGTTTTGCATTGACGGACACTCTGTTCCCGACAACGAGTACCGCATCCGAAAACGCAGACACCGTTCACTGTCAACGCGTCTGCGAACACCAGTACAGTGCTACCAGCGAACACTTGAGTTGGTTCCTTTCAGACCACGGCCCTCAATCCCGACAGGGCCGCGCTATCAGTCCATGTCCAGACAAGACGTTTTCCGACGCAAACACTGTTACAATTGCCTGCCCGTCTCGCCACCTTCCTCTTGCCGCTGCCAGACCCGACGCGCCGCCTAGCATAACACGTTCACAGAAGTTACTCACTGGCAAAGAGAACTTATACCACCACCGATTCCACCAGACGGGCACAAAGTCGGAAAAATAAAAAATTATTTTCGGAAACATTCCGCTAACGACAAAACGTTTATCAACAGAAAATACCATGAGTGAAAATACTAAGTTCGTCTGCAAGCAAGCAGTCATCGACATTTGCAAGTAAATTTTCAGTGCAGTACGCAAAGATACATAGGAGTAGGACATGAATCGAAATGCGATTCATCTTTAACGAGTCACCGAAGACTTGGGTTCTCCATATCAGAATACTCAGAAAATATCTCTGAGCCGATTCCTAAATTTCGACTGTCGCAGTTGGGTTGACTGCCACTTGTGTGCACTCGTTACGAATAATTAATGTTGTAAGTAGGCTGTTTAGTTTTTTTATTGGTAACGCCACCTCAGTATGAAAATCACCGGCTGTGCCGTGTGCAGTCTGTGGCTGCTTTGCATTGTTGTAATACTCAACCATTGTAGTGTTAGGCAGCTGGCTGTGAACAGCGCGTAGCGCTGGGCAGTTGGAGGTGAGCCGCCAGCAGTGGTGGATGTGGGGAGAGAGATGGCGGAGTTTTGTAATTTGTCATGATATCAAGGTAAATACATTGTTTGTTCTCTATTAATATCTTTTATTTGCTAACTATCCCTATGAGTAGTTAGTGCCTTCCATAGTTCGAATTTTTATTTAGCTGGCAGTAGTGGCGCTCGCTGTATTGCAGTAGCTTGAGCAGCGAAGATTTTTGTGAGGTAAGTGATTTGTGAAAGAGATAGTTTAATGTTAGTCAGGGCCATTCTCTTGTAGAGAATTTTGAAAGTCAGATTGCGTTGCGCTAACAAAATATTGTGTGTTGAAAGTCAGATTGCGTTGCGCTAAAAATATTGAGCGTCAGTATAAGCACAGTCATGTAAAATTGTTCAAAGGGGACGTTTCATATGGCGACCCTGCCAGGATACCTCACTGGAATCTTCTGATTTTTTCTTGTAGTTTGTATAATTAGTGTAGATTTTGTTTATTGCTAGCGCGTAATTGTAGAGAGAATCTCCATTGTAGTTGTAGTTTTTCAGTGTTGCATAGTAAAATAGTTGTGGCATGCATGTAGATTTGCACCAAGTATTTCGCAGCTGCAATTAACTAGATATTATTTTCAGTGTTATGTTAATGTGTTCTCTTATTTTTGCTCTTCAAATTGTGTTTTTTCTGTGTTGTCGTGTGAAATACTGTGACAATAATGGCGTGTGAAAAGCGTAACACTAGGCTCCAAAGTAAATTGAGAAACGACAGCGAAGACGAAAGCAGTATGTTAGCACCGCAGAGTAATGAATTAACTAATGTTAAAAGTAGTAATTTGGTAATTGCGCATAGGGAGATGGAGCGGGTTGCAAACAATGGTGTAGACAGCGAAACAATTAGAGAACAGGGAAGCATTATCGATCGATCGGTCGGCAATAGCTCGGCTCAGGAATCCGAAATGACACGAGACGATCTCACAAATACTGTAGATTCAGGTTTTGGATCCTCACCGTTTTCTCAAATAAGTCAAGACACATTTTCTGCTTGTGAAAATGTGAATGTTGCCGTTGAAAATGCACTGCCAAAAAGCATAGAGAAACAGATTCCAGACACTAATACATTATTATTGCAATTAATGCAACAAATGGAACAAAATCAGAGAGAAATGAAACAAATGGGACAAAATCTTCAAAAGTTAGACACAATGGAACAAAATCTTCAAAAGTTAGACACAGTGGAACAAAATCTTAAAAAGTTAGATACCACACTTGAACAAACACGTGAGGATTTAACTAATGAGTTACATCACATTGAATCGAAATGTCAAAAAGTCTGTAATGACGTAAAAACACAAATTTGTGAACATTTCCAACCTATTTTTTCGCGGCATGAAAATGCACTACAGAATCACGAAGCAGCCATAAAAGAACTGCAAACTACTGTTCATGAAAATCATGAGACCTTGCAAGCTAAATTTGACTCAGTTGCATCTACCGATTCGGTTACGCAACTTGCAAAAACCCAGGAAAACTTAAAAGACACAGCAGAAAAACACACTGAGGAAATAAGTACATTATCGGATAAAGTAGCCGAACTTTCAGATCAGTTCACTAACTTATCTACAAAGGTAGATGATGATCTGAATGACACAACACCTGTAGCCTTCACTGACACTGAAGAGTATGAACAAATTAGAAAATTCAAACAAAATCAAAATCAAATCAATACACAGTACAAAAGAGAAATCCGGGAAGTGCAAGATCAGTTGGCACAAGTAGTACAAGAATTACGTATTTCAGAAGACACTCGCGCCCCAATACGGGAAGAGGGACTTAGAAATATGGAACAGCCACAAAATAATAACACAGGACACTTCGGAAATTATGAAAGAAATTGGCAAGGCACACCGAATTTTGAGATGGAACCGCCGAAACGACGTAATAATGACCGATATGCGACTCGCCGACATGATGACTTTGACTATAAGCTGTTCATTACTACACGTAAATTCAAAACGTTTAAAAATTCTGCCAACGACATTCATCCACAAGCGTGGCTCCATCAATTCTCTCATTGTTTTCCCCCTAACTGGTCATTAGAACACAGATTAGAATTTATGTGTGGCTATTTAGAGAATGAACCAGCTGTAAGAATGCGTTCGGTCATTCACGATTGTCATAGTGAAGGAGAATTTTACCATGCCTTCCTCTCAGCATATTGGTCTCAAGCCACACAAGACCGAGTAAAACATGGCATCATAATGATGAAACATTTCGAACAGTCTGAATTCTCCAGTCTTGTGAAATATTTTGAAGACATGTTGCACAAGAATCAGTACCTGTCAAACCCATACAGCCCCTCAGAACTCATCCGCATTTGCTTAATCAAACTGCCTGAACATTTGCGACATATTATTTTGGCAGGACGTTGCAAAGACGACATTGAAGCTTTTCAGGGACTGTTACAAGAACTAGAAATTGACACTCACAATAGCGGAATGCGAAAACAGGAAAACAATCACTACAGGTCACATACGTCACAATTCTGTGACGACAGAAACAATAACTGGACACGACAAGGCTATTCTTACAAAGCAAATCGTGACCAAAACAGACACCACCCATATGACAACCACTGGCAGAGTAATAATTACAGGGAAAGATCACCTCTCCGCGGTAATGAATATGACAGAGACAATCATAGAAACAGACAATTTGGCAACCAGAACTATTATTATCACGGGAGACAGAATAACTTTAGACGTAACGGTCCAGCGCGCAGTTACGATTCAGGGAGAAATTCTCCACCTCGTGACCGACAAGAAAGAAACCATGGCATCTACCGACATGACGACAGACGATATGATCGTAACGACAGACCTGAATTGCATCAGAACTGGCGGGATTCTAACAGAGCTGGGCCCTCTCGGCAAGGCGAATTTGTAGAAGTTCGATCTCCTAATCCGAATAACGACGCGCGCCAGCAAAGAAACAGACAATGACTCGCACAGCAGGCAGCCGCGTGCGCCCGCTGGCTCCGAGAAAAATAACACAGACGCTAACCTTGAGAAAAATTCCAGTATTCTTTACCGACGTATACCACTTGATAATTGCGTTAAAGTTGAAACTCTGCGTACTAGGAAGAGCAAAGGTTTACACCACATTTCACATGTAACACCGTTTATTGAGAGATAATGTGCTTTTTTAACTTGAGATTTTAATGCAACATTTTGGTTTATTTGAAAATACATTCTGGATTTAAAGTGCTTTCTGAGAGATACTAGATGACACAGTGGTTAGTTTATGTGACAGCTACAGGATTTTATCACGACGTTACTAATGAGTGACAATTTACAATGTTGCTTTTGCGGTGTATCTGTTTTATATCTGCACAGTTTTCTGAATTCTTCTGGAAAGAAAAACATGTTTTAGTAGTAACTTTTGTGGTATAGCAATAATGAGGCAGCCTTTTACGTGGCACAACAATACGTTACAGCACAGTACTTTCTTCATCACAACAATAAGCATAACTAAGATATCTATACGCAAAGCATTTCACTTTTGTGTATCATCAGGTAAGTACATTGACTTCTGCAGAACTTAGCTTTCGGAGGACGATAACTACGAGACTTCCACAGAGATTATCTTACAACATGACGCACAGTTTAGCGCTACAGGACACATATTTGAGTGATTAATTTTGTACTTAAAACATTTATTTTTAAAGATTTTTGAATTACAAAGAAAGTTTTCTGAGATATATTTCACTCCATTGCTGTAATCTGTAACACCTAAGGGTATAATTACATTAATCCTCAGGGGGGTACACGCTTACTTTGTGTATCATGTGTTTAGCACGCACAAGGAGCCCTAGCTAATATGGTATTTGCTTATACAACTTTACACATCGGTACCATATTTCTCTAACACAGAATTACACAGCTATCTGATTATTTACCTGAGAGAGACAAACATTTATTTTACAACATTAGTGACAGATGTTTACGTAATTACACCGTTGGATAACTTCACACTTACGAAATTGTATTTTGTCTGTACTTTGTCAACTGTTCATACTTTTTCAGAACCATTGTGATACTATGAGAGCGTTGAATGATGTATTTGGTATGAGATCATGATTTTTAAGGTACGTTTGAGGTAGATGACACTTTTGACATGAGCAGAGAATTTTTTTAGGTTTTGAAACTGTTGGAGGAAGCTACGACGATTTTGAGAGTTGACTGAGGTATTATGATGTTATTTTTACGACGACGATGTGTATTATGCTGTTGAGGTATGTTTATGATTAATAAGCTAATGTTATATGAAGAATTTGATTATGCTATGTATCTAATGATGAAGTATTGAAGAAGCGTCGACGAATTTATATATGTGTAATAAGGTAAGGAATAATGAATAGTGATTAGGGCACTCTGATTTGTGGAAAAGGTTGTTGGAAACCAAGATCGTACTTTAAGAGTTATGAAATGTGTGTAAATGCGTGAATGTATCACAATGCCGACGAAAATTTTTTTGGACACTGTTATATCAATAAGATTTTGTTTCTACAGATTGGTAACGCAAATTCTCACCCTGTGAATTTTTGTAATATAAGACTGCCATTGTAGTGAAAACTGCTGTCGTAAATATTTCCGTACGAAAGTTAAGTGACCACCTGCACGTAATGCGTCGCGGGCACACAGCTGAGTCAGACGCCTAAAAAAAAAAAAAAAAAAAAAGGGCCATTATTGCGAGCCCCTTTTTCAGCGGCACAGGTAAAAAAAAAAAGGGAGGCCATTACCCTTCCTTTGTAGAGAGCATCGCAAAAACGACAGGGTCGAACTTGAAAACGATGAGAAACATTTCACGGCTATTGTCGTGCTAATTGAGAGAAATGCCATATGGCTAGTGAATGACGTTTCACGCCTTGCTTTGCCCATTTTGTTTAATATCTAGTTTCTAGCTGCACTGCAGCATTGGTAAAAATAAAATTTTATAGATGTATTAATGTAAATATTTTCTGTCTACAGATCGAGTAAATAAAAAAAAAACGAAGGAGCATAAAAAAAAAATATTTCACTTCACAGGAATTGCATACGGAATTTTCTTTTCAACTACTGGGTAATTTTTTTTGGTAGAATAACTTTTTGTGGTGCACCACTTTAATTACTTAGACATTAAGATGTGATTATACATTTCCCTTATCTGCATTGTTGTCTTTACTGTAATATTTTTCTGCTTGAGCGTTGTCATGTTTAGATATAATTTATTGCTTTTGCTTCTGCTGTTTGCCAGGCATAATGTTACTGAATTTGACTTTGTATTACGCTGTTAAGCCAGTTTTACTAATGATTATTTTATTGTTTGCTGCGCATTGCCTCATATTAGTTGTAATGTTGAATTGCTTGGTAATTTAGATTTACTGTAGCTTGCTTTGCCAGTTTGAAATTTTTGTCATTGATGTTGATTGTTTTATGTGATGCTGCATTGCCTCGTCCCTTGGTATATATATCTGAGCTCAGTAGATTTAAGTTAGCTTAAGAGGGGGTAGACTATATAAGAAACTAACTATGATGAATTGGAAGCAATGCATTGACAAGGTATATAAAAAAAAAGATTTGGGCCTAAATGAGTATTGTACAATGAGCCATATTTATTTTGAAAGACTTATGGTTGGAATACAGAAAAGAGGTACAGATAGGACTTTTTGGGAATAATGATGAACACAGGGTGATCTCCAAGAACAAAAAAGGTTTTGTTCGCACAATACTGCAGTACCAAAAGTTACACTGAAAACGAACCCTATCCATTCCTTTTGTGTCAGCCCTCTATGTGTTTGTGTACCCTTGTGTATTTGTGTTTTTCCTGTCTTTATGTGTTTAGCTGATTAGAGCTATGTTGTAGAATTTTTCTAATACTATGTTATTTACTTGGTAAATTCTGTTTTGTTGCTCATATGTGGAGGTGATGTTTCAAAAGTTATTCTGATCTTAATGTAAGTACTTATGTCATTATTTTTGTAACACTGATGTATATGTTTATTTCTATTCTTTTGTAAAGCCCCTATTACTACGAACGTTATCTCTACTATTATATTTTTAATGATGTTTTCTGTACCCTTGTAATTGTATTCTTATGTTATAAAATTGTAATTGACACCAGGTCATCAAATTAAGTAACTTGTAAGTTACATTTCACTGCACACGTTTCTGTTGGTCATAGTATATGGACAATATGTGAGAAGTAGGGAGTGATAGTGTTTGCATGAGATTTAATGATTCAGCAAGGGACTGGATAACAGCATTGCTGGTTCTGAGGACAATTCCAAAAACTTTGTGAGTGCACAAGTGGTGGTTATGGACTTGCTACATTATCCGCAAGACTCTTCGATGGTGATTGTGCACCTGCACAGTCACAACAGATGGTTGCTGGCCATCTCTACAAGGACTACAGTGGGTCTGCATCTCTGGTGGCCCACCAGTACCGTCATTTCTACAAGGACTACAGTGGGTCTGCACCTCTGGTGGCCCACCAATACCATTATTTCTACAAGGACTACAGTGGGTCTACACCTTTGATGGCCCACCAATACCATTATTTCTACAAGGACTGCAGTGGTTCTGCGCCTCTGGTGGCCCACCAATACCATAATCTCTACCAGGACTACAGTGGGTCTGCTCTGTGATGACCTACCCACCAATACTCTTCAAAACTTCGACTGACTCCGCTGTGGGTTTGCTCTGTTGTGGCCCATTACCTGTCAGCATGTCAAGAGTCAGCACTGTCTTTCCGTTGGAAGGGCAACACTACTTCTTCAAGACTGCATGGAAATCCACTACTTACGTGTGCATTTTCTTTTACTGCTCAGACTTTGAGAAAAACACTGCAATGTGATGAATGATCAGGACTGTCTTTATGGACTGTGAGAAAAAATTTTAGCTTTTGACCAACATTGTATCAATAAGTGTGTGCATTTGATTTCTTTGTTATTGTAATTGTGAAAAAAAAATTTTTAACAAATATGTATTGGCCAGTGCCCAACAAAATTTGTAAAATTTTTTGTGGGGAGCATGGGGGCTATGTAAGTAGGCTGTTTAGTTTTTTTATTGGTAACGCCACCTCAGTATGAAAATCACCGGCTGTGCCGTGTGCAGTCTGTGGCTGCTTTGCATTGTTGTAATACTCAACCATTGTAGTGTTAGGCAGCTGGCTGTGAACAGCGCGTAGCGCTGGGCAGTTGGAGGTGAGCCGCCAGCAGTGGTGGATGTGGGGAGAGAGATGGCGGAGTTTTGTAATTTGTCATGATATCAAGGTAAATACATTGTTTGTTCTCTATTAATATCTTTTATTTGCTAACTATCCCTATGAGTAGTTAGTGTCTTCCATAGTTCGAATTTTTATTTAGCTGGCAGTAGTGGCGCTCGCTGTATTGCAGTAGCTTGAGCAGCGAAGATTTTTGTGAGGTAAGTGATTTGTGAAAGAGATAGTTTAATGTTAGTCAGGGCCATTCTCTTGTAGAGAATTTTGAAAGTCAGATTGCGTTGCGCTAACAAAATATTGTGTGTTGAAAGTCAGATTGCGTTGCGCTAAAAATATTGAGCGTCAGTATAAGCACAGTCATGTAAAATTGTTCAAAGGGGACGTTTCAATGTAATAGACACTCAGCATTCAGGCTCTCCAAAATCGTTAACCATTGCAGGATTCAGGTTGACATACAGCTAACATCGACCTGTAATATAAGATGACCATGTTTAACATTATCCGTGCCTTTAATGTTTTGGAGGGCAGTGTTCAGGACACATTTTTGGACATGTTTTCCGTGCTAAACGACCCCTATGGTTCCAATGTTGACCCAACGACATCGTGAATCACTGTATCAGTGAACGCAGCATCATCGAGGAGGAGGAGGAGGAGATTAGTGTTTAACGTCCCGTCGACAACGAGGTCATTAGAGACGGAGCGCAAGCTCGGGTGAGGGAAGGATGGGGAAGGAAATCGGCCGTGCCCTTTCAAAGGAACCATCCCGGCATTTGCCTGAAGCGATTTAGGGAAATCACGGAAAACCTAAATCAGGATGGCCGGAGACGGGATTGAGCATCATCGAAATTGGACCGCCGATGAGTGGAGTTGTGACGCCTGGTCAGATCAGTGACGTTTCTTGTATCAGGTCGGATCAGTCACGTTTGTTGTACCAGATCGATGCGCGGGTGTCGGCACGACATCATCTAGGCGAACGGATGCATGAATCATGCACCTCGCCACGAACTGGGGCTGGTGAGAACAGCCTCCTGAACTTCCATGGGATCTGGGATAGCAATCGAAGGCACCGTGACAGCTGTGGCGTACGTGAACTTTATTGTGGACCACCTGCTTCACTTCTTGTCTGATATATTCCCCGGCGGCGATTGAAACTTCTAGCAAGATAATAGTCAGAGTCACGAAGCAAGAATCTAACTGCAGTGGTTTGAAGAGTTTTACGGTGAACTTTTGTTGGTATCGTGGTCACTCTGTTCATGTGAATTGAACCTCATGAAAAATAATTGTGTGACCTTTCCGCAGACATGTGGTACTAGATACGTCCGGAAAGTACCAATGGCGGCTAGAATCCATGCCATGCTGAGCCGCTGCTGTATTGTATTACAAAGGTCGATCGCCATGCTATTAAGCAGATGGTTTTAAAATTTGGATGATCAGTGAGTGTATCTGCAGAAGCAAGTCGGTTCCGTTTGTACATAAGTAAAGTGGACGACAGAGGCGTGACTGGTTACGGGGTCTGACACGATAAGCGTAACGCGTACAGAGTTGAGGAGGAGGAGGAGATTAGTGTTTAACGTCCCGTCGACAACGAGGTCATTAGAGACGGAGCGCAAGCTCGGATGAGGGAAGGATGGGGAAGGAAACCGGCCGTCCCCTTTCAAAGGAACCATCCTGGCATTTGCCTGAAGCGATTTAGGAAAATCACGGAAAACCTAAATCAGGATGGCCGGAGACGTGATTGAACCGTCGTCCTCCGGAATGCGAGTCCAGTGCGCTAACCACTGCGCCACCTGGCTCGGTTACAGAGTTGAGGAATTCAGCCAGAGCAGAAATAGGGAGAAATAAGGACTAAGTTATTTGAAGAGCAGGTATCTGCAAAGCATATTCAAATATTAATATACAGTTACTGACTCAAATTTCTTGCAACATCCGAAAATTATTACTGACTGTTACGAGCATATTTCTTAAAGTAATATATGGCTTTTTGTTGGTCTCGTTAGCAGTCAAGTTAATATACAGCAAAAACTTGGTAAACCTGCGTTCACACACACACACACACACACACACAACATGCTTTCAAATGTATGTCATTCAAAATGTAAATTGTTGTTACAGAGTATAATAATTTGCATAATGGCGAAAAAGTTCAGTACGTGTTTGTAAATCACTCCATCATTTATTGGTACCAGCTCCTCACACTAGTTAAAAGCTCTGCCTACTTCACTAGACGCTGCAACGAATGAGTTGTTCCTTCTAGTGTCAAAGGACAGGCGATGACAGTACGTTGAGAATCCTCTCCCGGGCCACTCTCCCGTAGGGTGATTAATTTTATTCAGTTGATGAAGGAGCTTTGCGAAGCCTCCGTGGTTAATGCAGAAGCGGAGAAATGTACTGAGGAAGTCACTGTGATTCACACCTATTGGAGTGTTGTAACTGAATCTTACCATCAATTCAGTCCAAACAGCCACGTTAGCAGGAAAGTTATTTCTTACTATGGTTCTACAAAAGGGTGGCAGTACGCACTCTAGTTATTTCTAACTACTCTTGCTTGACAGAGTGGCGCTATAACTAATCAGTAACATTTATTGATAGTGGTGATACTCTTCGTTGGTCCAGTCCCTACGTTCCTAATACACCGCGAACTCTGCCGCTGATGAGCGAGTGTCAGTGGAACACAACGTACTAGTCGTCGAGAAAAGTCTCGATACCCACGCAGTCGCATGTGTCTTTGTGGAACGTGAGGTTTCGTGCCTTCCAGGTCTGTTAAATGTGATTGCAGCGTGCTATTACACTTGCTGTTTAATGTGGGTCCCTCCTTGCCTGCTCCACAATTTAGCGATCACTTCCTGCAGTAGCTGACAACCTCCTCTCCTTCGGGCAACAGTGACTGTGGTTCGGAACGCGCTCTCTACATTAGTTCTGTGAGTTTCACGGTGACTCTCCACCGTGTGAAGTCATCTAAATGTACTGAGACCATGTTGTAATGAAGAATGCCACCACAGCAGGGCCAGCCACATTTGGCGCTGTAGTCGCGCTGAGCTGACGCGAGGTCCACGAGAAAGCGTACGTCACAGCGCGTGACACTGCAGATCTTAGGAGTCCCAGCAGCCGACTCCGACGGGGAGCGATTAACTATTTCAAAAGAGTTTAATAAGTTCTGATCTGATATTTGAATGCAAGCAAATTCTTGATAGCACACGATACATTTAGTAGGTACCTTGAAAGGGTACAGTACCGCCCGACATTGAAAATAGGTACAAAATACTTCATTATTTTTGTCAGAACAACACATTTTTTTTGTAAAATAACTCAATTTCAATTAATACAGCGAAGCCGGATACCAGTGTGGGAAAGAATGGCAATTTATTTATTTAATTGATCACATGTGCACTTCCACAAAATAAATCCCTACATCCAGTTTGGTGAGATCTGTGAAATGAATGAATGTATGGTCGTCTGCTAACCGCAGATAGTGAATGTGGATATATGATCATCTTTGAGTCGATCCTGTGGCCACCTTTGGTGGGACCAAAGAGATGAAATTTACCAGAGCTTTGAGCGCCTGAAATGTGGCTGACCAATACGGTAAGAAGGTGCTCCCCCCACTTCGACAGAGGTGTGAGAGAACCTAAAGAACGGCCATGTTTCAGACTCTGCCGCTGGATCTTGTGCTGTTAAGACCTGTTTTAGTTGTGCTCCGTAATGACGAAAGAGTGGAGACATGGTATGTATGTGGAATATTTAAGAGTAGTTTGAAATAATAATTTCTCTATCTCAGGAACTTTTGTGGAGAGAATTAAATGTCAGGCAGGTAATATTAATGGGATTGTAGTAATCTTCGGAAGTGACCAACGGTCACAATGAAACCACGTGTAGCAATAAGTTGAAATACTTCCGTGTGCTTAAGTTAAGCTGAATTACTAGCGTGTGTACAATAAGTTGAAATATTTAAGAAATAGCGTGTGTACCATAAGCTGAAATATTTAAGAAATGGCGTGTGCAGGACTTGAAATTAGAGACGAGTACTTCCACGTGGTGAGTACTGTGTGAGTCTCAATCTGTGTATGAGACAAAGGATAAAGAGAAGTACTCGTCCATGGTATCAGTTGAGGACTCGCGTGTGTGATGAATATGTTCTTAATGTTACATTGCGTGATATGATTCCGTGTGACGCTAGATTTAAACTCTGAGAGAGAATCAAGGTGAGTCGGCCGTCTATCCAGCAACGCCACTTGGCTTGCATTGCACAGGAAGACGTGCATATATCTCCAGAGTTCATAGTAGGAAAGTAGAATTACAAAGTGGGGCAGTGTCGTGTGAAACTGGGATAATATTGTGATAATGTTGTGACTATTCCTTGTGTAGTATTTCACATTGTAGTGTGGTGTATGTCATGTAATTTGGGTATGTGTGGTTTGCATGGGAGAGTAGCGAGGTAGTTTCAAAAGATTCATGGGTTATGCTTGTTCCTTCTGTACCGCTCGGTCTGGAGGAAAGTTTCGTGATGATGATTGTGAGAGTCGAAGTGTGAGAAATAATAAAAGATCCACCATCCTATCCAGAAAGTGCACTGTAGCGTTAAATAATTACGAGACCATAATATAGAGATTCACCAATGTAAAGCCATGCCCACTGGGCGGAATTTCTCATGTGTTATTGTTGTAGGTTATAGAATTTGTGTGTTTAGGTTAGAGAATTTATCGGAATAAATAAGATAGTGAAAAGAAAAGGATTGGTGGACTTTTCCTTCGAATTGTATGTTGTCATAATGTCCCGAATTTATAATGTGTGCGCCATTCATATTCAGTGCGGTGGCCACGTGTTGACAAAAGCCGTTAAATAAAAGACAAAAAGTAAATGTGGTATTGCCAGTGCGTAGTGTACAGTCAGAGTTCTGTAAATTACTGATAGTCAGATGTGTGTTTCCGTTGCGTATTATTCATACAGGAGGATAATTTGTAACTTAAGTGTGAGTACTAGGGTTCATGTTACTCGATAAAATTAAGAATGAATCCACTCGCTTGGCAGACCACTCATCTTGCAGGCCTGACTGCTTGATGCCACAGTATGAGCAAGGCATGTGGGTGCCTCTCAACCTTTGCAATTAAATGTTGAATTCCCATGGGCCCTGCACGGAGCCGAGCGCTCGTGAAGTGCGGTGGACAAGCCGAACCGTGTGTCGTCATAATTTCGTTGCAGGGCACGTATATATCTTTGGACCCGGCTAACGCCACGTGACGTCTAACTTCTTGTGCACGACTGGGAAACCTCTGCCAGCATGCTACTGCCTACTGCAATTTGATTCGTTTTAACAGACTTGTTAGTACTCGTATGTCATGTTACTTCATCTGTCCCGCCCTGTACATAACTCTCTCACTGCGATGGTTTGTGTCAGTTGCTGTTCCTGTGTAATGAGGTTTTAAAAGTTTAATTTCATTTCTGGCCACAATCATTTAACATTAGCAGTTGGGTGCCTTTTGCTCGTCATTCCCTGACACACTCAAACAATACACAATACGACGAATTTTTGTTTTGACGACATAAAACATAGCACAGCAATGTTCAATTTGAAATGCCATTTTGGGTCTGTTATGTTATTTAATGTCTTTATTCATGATCGCGATTTCTGCCAGTGGTGTATTTCTCAAGTGACAACCCACCATGAAATGCGTCGGTGCATTGTTCCCTTTAATATAATGTCCTTCTGTCAACCACTCTTGACTCCACACTTCATGTGCTATCATGGGATATAGCAAGGAGATCCAAAGAGTATCTTTCATCCAGTGTTGTTTGCTCGTTAGCGTTACGCAAGGTGCGTCCAGTCGCACAGAAAACGGACCACGTGTAACGGAATAAGCACCAATCAGGGCAAATGCATCGGTTCTTTTCATAGATAAGTCTCAATCCCTGTATTGCGATAGCGAAGCAGCCTGGCAAATCTTTTTTCGCGTAGTTACAGAATGTCTCTAGAGAGTCTATCGCGGTTCTTTGATACCAACGAACGTCCACGCAGAAGTGCCGTTGCATGACGTGACGTAGAATCGACTAACATATGAAGCAATGCTGCAGAGAACTGACACCATGAAATCCTGCAGGGCTGTCCATAAACCCGTGAGAGTACGAGTGGGTGGAGATCTCTTCTGAACAGCACGTTGCAAGGCATCCCGGATATGCTCAGTAATTTTCGTGGCTTGCGGGCTCGGTGACCAACGGAAGTGTTTAAACTCAGGAGGGTGTTTCTGGAGCCATTCTGTAGCAATTATGGACGTGTGGGGTGTCTCATTGACCTGCTGGAGTTGCCCAAGGCCATCGGCACACACAATGGACGTGAATGGATGCAGGTGATCAGACAGGATGCTTACGTACGTGTCACCTGTCAGAGTCGTATCTACACATATCAGGGGCCCCGTATCACTCAAACTGCACACGCCCTACACCATTAGAGAGCCTTCACCAGCTTGAACTGTCCCCAGCTGATATGCAAGGTCCATGGATTCATAAGGTTGTCA
Source organism: Schistocerca nitens (assembly GCF_023898315.1). Classification (NCBI taxonomy): domain Eukaryota; kingdom Metazoa; phylum Arthropoda; class Insecta; order Orthoptera; family Acrididae; genus Schistocerca; species Schistocerca nitens. Next base: position 381,930,654 of record NC_064619.1, on the reverse strand, counting down.
CCATACCCGTACACATCCATCCGTTCGATAGAATTTGAAAAGAGACTCTTCCAACCAGGCAACATGTTTCCAGCCATCAACAGTCCAATGTCGGCGTTGACGAGTCCAGGCGAGGCGTGAAGCATTGTGTCGTGTAGTCAAGGGTACACGAGTCAGCCTTCGGCTCAGAAAGCCCATATCGATTATGATTCGTTGAGTGGTTCGCAAACTGACATTTTTTGATGACCCAGCATTGAAATCTGTAGCAATTTGCGGAAGGGTTGCGCTTTTGTCACGTTGAACTATTCTCTTCAGTCGTCGTTGGTCTCGTTTTTGCAGGGTCCTTTTCCATCCGCAGCGATGTCGGAGTTTTGATGTTTTACCGGAGTCATGATATTCGCTATACACTTGTGAAATGGTCGTACGGGAAAATTCCCACTTCATCGCTACCTCGGAGATGCTGTGCCCCATCGCTCGTGCGCCGACTGTAACACCACTTACATCTTAATAATCTGCCATCGTAGCAACAATAAGAGATCTAACAACTGCGCCAGACATTCGTTGTCTTGTATAGGCGTTTCCGACCGCAGAGCCGTATTCTGCCTGTTTACGTGTCTCTGTATTTGAATATGAATGCCTGTACCAGTTTCTTTGGCGCTTCAGTGTGTATTCGATACTCCATAGACACGAGGACAGTGCCATCGTAAAACCTACGATTCCGCCGTGCCCATGTAATTGTGAGTTGTCTCTTGAAAATGGAATATCATTCCGAAATCACGATCGCGAATAAAGACATTTAATAACAGTCTCGACTGAAAATGTTATTTTTATAATATTGCATGGCTGTGGACGGTATTAGAGAGAAATAATTGATCAGTTTGGTTCCCTGTAGCCGCGATGTCGTCTTTCTGCGGCTCTATCACTTTGTCGTCTTCCTTCTCTGTTATCCTTTAACTTCAGTCGGCAACTCCATTTCAGCTAACTTCACAGCGAACCACGCGGCACTGCAGTCAAAATCGAGAGCGGATAAGGGCTGCTGCGCGCTTTAAGCCGCCGAGCAGCAGTATTGTTCGCCGGATATGCGCGCGGCTACTTTGTCGCCAGTCATTACGCGAGCGACTCCTTAATATTCTCCACTCACAGGCGGTAAGCTACTTTATTATGTGCCGCCCGGTGTCGAAAGGCGCGTCAGCGGCGGGGCGGCTTAGCCGAGGCGAGAGGCGCGTGTGATCCGCGGTATAAGCAGCTCCTTAAGCAGATTGGCGTGCCGTATCAAGGCGCCCGCCGTCTTTGTGTGTTTTCGCGAATAATCCGGCGTCACAACAGTCGCCGGCGCTCCGCCGTCGCAAGGCAAACAGCAGAGTCTCCGCTGCCCTCCCCTTGACAGCCCACCCCTCTCCTCCCCCCCCCCTCCTCCCCCAGGACCCGGGCCCCAGCCCTCGCCAGGCAGCCATCCTTTGTTTGCCGGGTCAGCGCTGTGGGGTTGGGGGCGGGGCGCCTCGTTGTCCCATTACGCGCAGCGGCGCTTTGTTCCGGCGACTTTTGCCCGGCGGCCAGCCTCTATCTGATACCTTCGCTTTTAGGGGATGACGAAGCCAAAAGCAACAGCTGCGCGGGTCAGGCCCCGAGGAGCCCGGCCGCTAGCACAGGCGAGCAGTCTCAGCAATGTCAACCGGTGGCGGATACCACCGTCTTAGGCGGAACGCCAGACACGTCGATCTTAAGGCCAGTGTAACTCGGAGGATAGACTCGGAAGTGACGTCAAGTTGACATGGGCGTGTCCAGCAGCACTTTTCAACTTTCCATACGATATTACAGTGCCTGTGTTAATTCGAATTACGATGTAATGTTCCTTCGGACACGCATGCATGTCTTATCGCGAGCTAGACCCAAACTTCTATACGTCGTCAACCATGTGTCTATAACCTGCACTCGTACATCCATTATGTATACTCCCGTAAAGGCGTTTACTTGAAAGTCGCCGATACCGAGCAAGCGACTCCTGTACGGGAGTATAAGAGGGGGGTCGAAAAATTTCTAGCCTAACAAATAAAGAATGACAGAAATTTCAAAATACCAATTTCTTTTTCAATATAACACCTTGTACAGTAATATGCACTTGTGGGCACGCTCAGATAACTTCTGCAAGCCACAAAAAAAAAAAAAAAATCGATTTAGAGTCGAACCAAATGTTCACAGCATCAATCACTACATCATCATTGTCAAATCGTCGTCCTTTCAGATCTTTTTTTTAGGTTTGGGAAAAGAAAAAACTCTTATGGAGCCAAATCTGGAGAATATGGCTGATGACGTAACAATTCGAACCCGCAGTCAGACAGAGTTCCCATTGTTGCGAGGGCTTTGTGCGTCCGTGCGTTGTGATGCAAAAGAACTTCGCGTGCCAATTACCCGAATCTTTTTTTATCTCTCCTCTCAAACGGCGCAGGAGGGTGCAATAGTATGATGAATTGATAGTTAAGCCCTTTTGCAAGTAATCCACCATAATCACCCCTTCTGCATACCAGAAGACCGATGCCATCACCTTACCGGCTGGTTTTTGCACACGAAATATTTTTGAGGTAGGGGAAGACGATTGTGGCCATTGTTGCGACTGTTCTTTTGTCTCAGGATCAAAGTTGTGCACCCAAGTTTCGTGAATTGTCACATACCTTTCAAGAAATCCGTTTTCATCCGCTTCAAATTGGCGGACTTTTTCATCACAACACTGCACACCCTCCCGTCTTTGATCTGCATTGGGAGATTCCAAATGTGGTTTCAGTTTGCTGCAATGTTGTTCGATGCTCCTGCAGAATGATATAGTGAATTGCAGTCAGTGTTTCATCAGTGGGAACGGTGACAGGCCTTCCGTTCCTTGGCGCATCTTCCACCCTCGTTCTTTTGATGTTTGAAGTCGGACACCTAGTTTTTCACTGTTGCATGAGACGGAGCCTGTCCTTAAGTGTATTCCGCATATCCTCCGCAATTTCCTCGGACGTCATCCCCTTTAGATGCAGATATTGAATCCTAGAGGAAAACTAACGAAGCTGGAGCCCGAGATTTGACTTGCATACCCACATAGGGTCATCATAAAAGTGGGTGGTGTCGTTTGTGCGAGACATTATCGTAACTATCGAGGGCTAGAAACTTTTCGACCGCCCCTCGTACGTAATGGATGTACGGGTACAGTTTGCAGGCATGTGGTTGAAGACATGCGATAGTTTGGGTTCGGCGGCGAGTCGTACTAGCATAACCAATCGGTAATGCGACCGCTCGCGAAAAGCGGGAAATGCGGACTCCAGACCCGTTCCGCCAAAAATTTCCATTTCATCATTCCATTATATAGCTGACGGTTGTCCGTATTTGCAATTACGAATATAATTAAGGTATTTAGATTATTGAGTAAGACGAGCGTGACACTGACACCTCCTTATACGATGGGTGAGTGGCCCCGAAAACCGCGGAAACAACAGCTACATACACTCCTGGAAATGGAAAAAAGAACACATTGACACCGGTGTGTCAGACCCACCATACTTGCTCCGGACACTGCGAGAGGGCTGTACAAGCAATGATCACACGCACGGCACAGCGGACACACCAGGACCCGCGGTGTTGGCCGTCGAATGGCGCTAGCTGCGCAGCATTTGTGCACCGCCGCCGTCAGTGTCAGCCAGTTTGCCGTGGCATACGGAGCTCCATCGCAGTCTTTAACACTGGTAGCATGCCGCGACAGCGTGGACGTGAACCGTATGTGCAGTTGACGGACTTTGAGCGAGGGCGTATAGTGGGCATGCGGGAGGCCGGGTGGACGTACCGCCGAATTGCTCAACACGTGGGGCGTGAGGTCTCCACAGTACATCGATGTCGTCGCCAGTGGTCGGCGGAAGGTGCACGTGCCCGTCGACCAGGGACCGGACCGCAGCGACGCACGGATGCACGCCAAGACCGTAGGATCCTACGCAGTGCCGTAGGGGACCGCACCGCCACTTCCCAGCAAATTAGGGACACTGTTGCTCCTGGGGTATCGGCGAGGACCATTCGCAACCGTCTCCATGAAGCTGGGCTACGGTCCCGCACACCGTTAGGCCGTCTTCCGCTCACGCCCCAACATCGTGCAGCCCGCCTCCAGTGGTGTCGCGACAGGCGTGAATGGAGGGACGAATGGAGACGTGTCGTCTTCAGCGATGAGAGTCGCTTCTGCCTTGGTGCCAATGATGGTCGTATGCGTGTTTGGCGCCGTGCAGGTGAGCGCCACAATCAGGACTGCATACGACCGAGGCACACAGGGCCAACACCCGGCATCATGGTGTGGGGAGCGATCTCCTACACTGGCCGTACACCACTGGTGATCGTCGAGGGGACACTGAATAGTGCACGGTACATCCAAACCGTCATCGAACCCATCGTTCTACCATTCCTAGACCGGCAAGGGAACTTGCTGTTCCACCAGGACAATGCACGTCCGCATGTATCCCGTGCCACCCAACGTGCTCTAGAAGGTGTAAGTCAACTACCCTGGCCAGCAAGATCTCCGGATCTGTCCCCCATTGAGCATGTTTGGGACTGGATGAAGCGTCGTCTCACCCGGTCTGCACGTCCAGCACGAACGCTGGTCCAACTGAGGCGCCAGGTGGAAATGGCATGGCAAGCCGTTCCACAGAACTACATCCAGCATCTCTACGATCGTCTCCATGGGAGAACAGCAGCCTGCATTGCTGCGTAAGGTGGATATACACTGTACTAGTGCCGACATTGTGCATGCTCTGTTGCCTGTGTCTATGTGTCTGTGGTTCTGTCAGTGTGATCATGTGATGTATCTGACCCCAGGAATGTGTCAATAAAGTTTCCCCTTCCTGGGACAATGAATTCACGGTGTTCTTATTTCAATTTCGAGGAGTGTATTTCACTCGCAGCCGTTTGATCCACTTGAGGACATAAGAAAGATGATGAAACATGATAACTTCATGGCGATATGATTATGTTTGGTTACTACAGATTTTATTATTATTATTATTATTTATGAATTCTCCCAATAACGGAAGACATTAAGCAAATGACATTAAGCAAATGACAATCAACTTTTTTTCTGGTTCTTCTTGTTGCTCCAATAGATCTTCATTCTTTTTGAGAAGGCTTGCTTTCGCTCTTCTGACCACTTCGGTCTGTACTGTTTTTGTTTTGGTTGCTCTGGTAAAACTTTCCACTTCTCTACTTTGTGCTTAAAAGTATCTCTGTCTGAAATATCGGTTGCTGTTATATCCGCGTTGGTGAGGTCTTTTCTAACTTCGATCATCCAAGGTGTTGAAGCTTTAAGTGAGGTTACGTAATTTATTAGCTTTCTGGTCAAACGGTTTTCTGGTAATCTGCTAAGATGACCAAAGAATTTCAGTCGCCTTTTCTTAAAATCAATTTCTATGTTTGAAAACTTTTCTGTTGTTTTGATTGTTTGCAGTCTGTAGCCATCTTTAGTCTGTCTCGCTCCTAAAATTTTCCTAATGATTTTTCTCTCTTCTTTTTTGATGTCTTCGAGTTCTCGCTTTCTGTTCAGTACTAGTGTTTCACTTGCATAGAGGACTGTTGGTTTTATGACGGTATTGTAATGCCGAATTTTAGTTTGTCTTGACAAGGATTTCTTGTTGTAGAGGTTGTGGACTAACCAGAATGCTTTTTTGACTTTTTGTAAACGATTTTGCTGTGATACTATTTCTTGGCCTGTTGGTTCAATGTATTCTCCGAGGTACTTAAAATACGGGATTCTATTGATTTTGCCATATTTTGTTTTTAAGCTTGCAATTTCTACTTTTGAACATAGGAATTCAGTTTTTTCAAATGAGATTTGTAGCCCAACTTTCTCAGCACATTCTTTGAGTGTGTCAATCTGTTTAATGGCGGTCTGCTCATCCTCCGCTAGTATTGCTAGATCATCTGCAAAAGCGAGGTATGGAATGTAAAGATTGTTTTTGGAAAAGCCAAGTGAAATTGGTTTCCAACACTCATTTTTCCGTAGTTGTTTCTCCCATTCCTCCATAACTTTGTCAAGAACGATGTTGAACAAAAGAGGAGAGAGTCCATCGCCTTGTCTCACACCTGTCTGAATGCCGAAGGGCTCCGAAATTTCTCCCATGAATTTTATTTTAGACTTCGTGTCAGTTAGTGTTTGTTTTATTAGTTCTCGTGTCTTGTAATCTAATCCCCTTTCTTCTAAAATTTGAAATAATGAGGGTCTATCTATTGAATCGTATGCTTTCTTAAAGTCTACAAATGTGCATACTAATGGCTTTTGTCTGAGAGCTCGCATTTTGACTATGGTTTTGAGGTTAAAAATTTGTTCTGGGCATGACCTGTTTGTTCTAAATCCTGCTTGGTATTCAGATAATTTTGATTCTAGTTGTTCTTGTGTTCTCTTCAGGAGACAGGCTGACAAAATTTTATAGGTGACTGGTAAAAGCGAGATCCCTCTATAGTTGTTCACATCTGATTTGTCACCCTTTTTGTGTAGTGGGTGAATTAGTGCGATCTTCCAGTCATCTGGGATTTTTTCGGTTTGCCAAATATTTTGGATAATGTGTGTGATTTCTCTGAGTGAATTTGGACCTAAATTTTTCAGGAGTTCAGCTACAATTCCATCTTCACCTGATGCTTTGTTATTTTTAAGCTTCTGGATATGTGAATAAATTTCTTCTTTTGTTGGTGGTGCTGAGTTTTCTGATACGGTTTCTGGTTGTATTTTCGGAAACCTCTCCTTAGGTTCTGGACAGTTTAAAAGCTTTGAAAAATATTTCGCTAGTTCTTCACAATTTTCCTTATTTGTTAAGGCCAGTTTACCATTTGATTTTCGGAAGCAGAGGTTCTGTGGACAGTACCCTTTAATGTGGTTTGCAAAGGTTTTATAGAAATCGTGTGTGTTGTAATTTTTAAAGTTGTCTTCTATCGATTTTAGTTGGTCATTTACATATTTCCGTTTGTTTTGCCGTAAACTCTTGGATGCTTGTTTGCGGACTTCAAGGAATTTCTTGTGGGTTTCTTCTGATTTGTTGCAATTGTAATTTTGAAACGCTTTTTTTCTCTCTTCTAGAGCGTCTTCACATTCCTGGTTCCACCATGGGTGTTTTGGTTTTTTACGTAGTGGGATTAGTTCTTTCGCTGTTTTGAGGATTTTAGTTCGAAATTTTGGCCACTCTTCTGCAGGTTGGTCTTCCCATTTTTCTGTGATCCTCGAATCTTTAATTCTGTGTAGGTCGAACTTCGGGATCACGGGTGTTCTCCTGTTACATTTCCTTTTAGGTGTGAATTTAATTTTAATTCTAGTTAAGTAGTGGTCTGAATCAACATTTGCGCCTCTGCGCACTTGTACATCATGAATTTCTTTTTGGTACTCATATGATATTGCAATGTGGTCAATCTGGAATTCTCCTAGATGATGGATGGGTGATCGCCATGTTTTTTGTTTTTTGGGTTTTTTTCGTAATGAGGTTGACATAATTTTGAGATTGTTTTGTTGGCATAACTCCACAAATCGTACACCATTTTTATTTGTAAATTTGTGCGCGGGGTAGTCCCCTACTGTCTTCTTATATTTGCGGTCCTTGCCAATTTGTGCATTGAAGTCACCAAGCAAAATTTTCACATCCTCTGTTGGAATTTTTGACATCTCTGTTTCGAGTTCTTCCCAAAATCTTTCCGTTTTTTCGGGCTCTTTTTTGTTGTCCCCATTCGTTGGTGCATGTACATTGATGAAAGTGTAGTTTTTGTTTGCATGTTTAATTCTCATTGTCATAAGACGATTGTTGATGGGTTTTACATCCTTTACTGAATCTAGAACTTTTTTGTCCACAATAAAGGCCATGCCAAATAGTGCTGCTCCTTTACAAATTGTCTTGTTCGTTCCACTTTTGAAAATTCTGTAATTATTATAGTCTACTGTTTCTGAGTCCCTGAAGCGTGTTTCTTGTACGGCGAGGATTTGGATTTTCTGTTTAGTTAATTCTGTCGTGAGGTTGTGCAATTTTCCTGTTTGAATGAGCGTCTGAATGTTAAAGGTGCCAATGTAAGTATGTGTTTTCTGCGGTAGTTTACCAGAGCACTCCGACTTGCTCTCTCGTATAAGTCCAAGCTCCCCAGAATCCGAATGCTTGGTTGCCACTTTGCAGTGGGTGGATTGTCCACCTGGGGTAATTTTGTCTTTACTTGTACGAGTCATGTTTGCTTGTTATTTATTTTCTAGCTTTCGCTAGTGGTTTAGAACCAGGGATTGTAAGTTCCTGGAGCATGTTTGCAGCCGCACCTCCTGGTGGACAGACGCTGACCATACTGCCGCTTGTTCCAAGTCAGACGCAGCACGGGTTTTGGTTGTCATTTGGTCCGCGGGTGGTATTTTATTTCCCACCTACCCGGCATATCTGCCGAGCATTCCCCTATCCGCCACCTGGGGACGCGCCCGATGGGGGTTGGCAATCCCCTCACGGGACAGATTTTATTATATAATAAAAAGGACAACGAATGGAACTGTGTGTAGAAATACAGGATCTTATCAAGTAGGGAAAGGTCAACGGATATCTTTGACAGTAAGCAAATGCGTCTTTGTTTAAATTATACTAATTGAAGTAAGAAAAGTTCGAAAGATCCGATCATGCTTGCTAGATGCGTTCGCACTATGTGCCTTTACACGGCTGATGTATCAGTATTTTGCTCGAGATTTTTGATGATTAATATAAGTGGTTTTCCCAGAATCAAGTCATCTGCCCTCCACCGAGCTACATAGACTTCACCAAGTAACATATTACAGGTCATACGTATATTTCACATTTCATTACTCATTTTATACTAACATTTTCTTCGCTATATATTCGTTTCATATAAGTCACTGCTGATCACATATTTAAGCAGCTACTGAAATGCAAGATACTGACTAACGAAAACCAGAGCGTTAATGCTAATCTTTCTTCAAGTTATGTTGGTCATCATTAACTCAATTTCGGATTTTAAATATCTTCCTCACTTGCAATGAGAAGCCAGCGAAAATTGTCAATACACGTGTGTACAGAACTAAGGTGGAACTGCAGTTTAATGATAAGTGCACTGTCCCCACATATTTCAACTTTACGTGCATTTTCGCACACTTTACTAGAATAGACATCTCTAAAAATGACACATTTAGGAAAAATCTTCATCGTAATGTGGTGTATCACTAATACCGCGTATTTTCGTAATACGCAATTTTAATACGGGAAGTACCGACTAAGGTAGTATAAAAACTGCAATTGACCCTAAATAATGAAAAGTGTGAGTTCATCCACATGAGTACTAAAAGGAGTCCGTTAAGCTGGCCGTTGTGGCCGAGCGGTTATATGCGCTTCAGTCTGGAACCGCGCGACCCGCTACGGTCACAGGTTCTAATCCTGCCTCGAGCATGGATGTGTATGATGTCCTTAGGTTAGTTAGTTTTAAGTATTTCAAAGTTCTAGGGGACTGATGGCCTCAGATGTTATGTCCCATAGTGCTCAGAGCCACTTGAACCATTTGAATCCGTTAAACTTCGGTTACACGATAAACCAATCGAACCTAAAGGCCCTAAATACAATTAAGCACCTAAGAACGAACAACTTAAAGTTAAGTGAACAAACAGAAAATGTTGTGGGGGAAGACGAATCGAAGACTGTGATCTTTTAGAGAACACGTAGAAGATGCAACAGATGTACTTAAGAGACTGCCTCCACTACGCTTGTCCTTGCTCTTTTTGGAGTACTGCTGCGCGGTGTGGGATCCTTACTAGATAGAATTAACGGAGTACATCGAGGAGGTCCAAAGAAGAGCAGCACATTTTGTATCGTCGAGAAATAGGGGACATGGTGTCACTGAGATGAGACAGAATTTACGGTGGACATCATTAAAACAATGGAGTTTCTCGTTCCGACGGAACCTTCTCACGAAATTTCTGCTCCTAATGCAAAAATATTTTGTTGACGCCGACTAACATACGCAGAAACGGTCGTCATTATAAAATAAGAGAAACCCGAGCTCGCACGGAAAGACATAGATGTACGTTTTTTCCGCTCGCTGTTCAAGAGTGGCATAACAGAGAATTATTGTGAAGGTGGTCTGGATACTCTGCCATGCACTAAAGTGTGATTTGCAGAGTATCCATGTAGATGTAGGGGGTATGTTGCTGTCTCTGGTCACTCAGCTACGGTGAAAATGTGCGATGTGGAACATTATTACTAATCTTATCCCGTAAAGACTTTTACAGCCAATGCGCCATATCTGACATTTAATTCTGAGAATTCGTACCAATGGTGACGTGTTTGTGATAATCTCCAGTGCGCCGTTCGCTTGAAACGCCATACTGCAAGTTACAATAAACAAAAAGCAAAACGGGATGAAACCAATATGGCGAATGTCACATCGAGTGACAGGTCGCTTTGCAGTTACTTCCGATGGCGGCTGCTAGCAGCGGAAAGAGTGGGGGTGTCTCTAGCTGATTGGACAAAGGCAGCAACGAACCTCCTACTCTACAAGGATAGTCTGAAAATCACACTTAAGTGCGTGGCAGAGACTCCAGACCACTTTCCACTCTTGAACAGCGAACGGGAAACATCGAACATCTGTGTCTTTCCGTGCGAGTTCTGGTTTCTCTTATTTTATTATGACGACCGTTTCTGCGTAAGTAGGTCGGCGTCAACAAAATATTTTCGCATTCGGAGGATAAAGATGGTGATTTAAACTTCATGAGAAGACTCCGCCGGAACGAGAAACTCCATTGTTTTAATGATTTCTATCCTAAATCCTGTAACATCTCAGTGACACCCTGTCCTCTATTTCTCGATAATATAGAAAGTGCTGCTCTTCTTTGGACCTCCTCGATGTACTCCGTTAATTGTATCTAGTAAGGATCCCACACCGCGGAGCAGTACTCCAAAAAGAGCACGGAGAAGCGTAGTGTAGGCAGTCTCTTTAGTAGGTATGTTGCATCTTCTAAGTGTTCTGTTAATAAATCACAGTTCTCGGTTCGTCTTCCCCACAACATTTTCTCTTTGCTCATTGGCTCCAACCTTTGCTCGTCTGGTGTCTTAACAAAACTTACCTCCTCGTATCTGCCATCCGTATGTCTCAGAAGTAACTGTTCCTTGGAAAACAAAAGATTACTCGTCCGACTTTTTTTTAGATCAGTTGAACATAATGAATATCCCTGAAAATGGGTTCAGAGATGAATGTTAACAAAAGTAAACCGATGCTATGTAATATAGTCTAAATAAATCGAGATATTATGTTTTGAATTGAGAAACGAAAACAGCAGATGCGATCTGCAGTTTCTGCAGCAAAACGAGCGACATTTACCATGGCAGAGAGGATATGACAAGTCAACTGACAACACCATGAAAGGAGCACCTGGAAAACTTAAATTTGTCGACATGGAATATATATTTAAGTTTCAATTAATAAAGTAAACAGCCAACCATTTGACGGAAATGTATTTAGTTAAACTTCGAAAGTGTTGTTTTCCTCATACACAATGTCCAAATACTTTCCATTTGTTTCACTTGATGGCGTTACCCTTTAATTGGCTAGCTTACCAGAAGAGGGCCCTGTATATGCTTTCTGTAAAGTCGCATTTAGAGATTATTTGATGTAATACAGATTTTCTTCTCATCTATATATTACGAAAAAATGTAGCAGTTACTTCATTTAAGACTATTAAGTACTTTTTAAGGTGTCTGTCTGTCCTACTGTTAAAACACCTTTTTCTCAGGAGCGGGTAGTTGTATTAAACCCAAATTTATGTCACATACTAAGGTCTACGATGCCTTGGCAGTGTGAAAAATTTAAGCTTACAAATCAATGCAATAAGAAGATGCGGTCATTTCTGTCACTCATTTTGATACTCGCAAAGTCACTCATCAGAGTCTATGGTATACTTCCCGTTGTCCTAGAATCATAAACTGCAGTAAGCAGCAAGGTTTCGCAGTACAAGTATGGGAAATCCGGAAATTACATTTGAATTCATCTCGAAAGTTTCGGTATTCCTGGAAACGATATCTTACCAGCATCGACGTCGTAACAGGCAAAAGTCGTCGAGGTTCGCGAGTTCCAGGATGGATGAACAATGTATACTCATCATTAAAATTTTACGGAATCGCCGAAGAGGGAATCCTACTCGCACTTAACCGGATCTTTTACTTTTCATTTTAATTTATCTGTCATTATTTCATTACTGTTACGCTGTTTTATACATGCAGCAACATAGATAATTATTTGTTAATTATGACGGTATGTCAGTGCAGGAAAAAACATAAGTACTATATGACTGACTTTTTTATTACATCAGCTCTTAACATATGGCACGCTGTACAGTAATTTAAGCATGCACTGCAGTTATATGACACACGCTTAGTTCCACATCTGCCTTTGTTCAGCAGCCATACGTAATTCACTCTCGCAATTTAAATAGACTGTTTAGTTATAATTACGGTATGTGAATTAAGTTGATTAGCTCGTGGTCCATTTTTTCATGATTGAAAACAAGTAAGTAGAGTTGTAAGTGATAGATTTCAGCTATCAGTCGTCCTTTTTAAATTTTATTGGCAGGTCTAGATTTCAGCTAGAAACTAGCCATTCTCAATGTACTATCATTTTTGATCAGTGCATGTAATGGCTGTTGGTCGGGCTTCATGCACAGTTCATTGAATACTACTCATGATTACATGCTTTGATCAAAAATTATAGTACATTGAGAATGGCTAGTTTGTAGCTGAAATCTAGATCTGCCAATAAAATTTAAAAAGGACGACTGATAGCTGAAATTTATTATTTACAAGTCAGTATAACAGTCGCTGCTTGCAACAGCCTTCTGAATGGAAGGTAACCTGATCAAGTAAGTAGAGGTTTATTTTACACCTAAGAATTTTAATTAGTTTTCATAATAACTGGAGTTAGAAATTTTTTATTTTATTATTCGGCAGTGTCATGTATTTCTGAAGAAGATGCTCAGAGTAAGCCTAGTATGGAAACCGAGGTAAAATTTAAATATATAAACATTTAGCAGCTAATGGGCTGTTTATTTTACTTACCGAAGCTTACTTGCAGTTGCTGTAACAACCGTGTTCAAGACTGCAACAACGTTAAATGTTAGATTTCTCACTGTATTTAGATGGATTGTAGCTTTGTATGAAGGTGAAACGTACACGATGATCGTTTCAGGCAAGATGTAATTTATGGAAAAGCTGATACATATTTCCTGAGATACCAACAAATCGTCATTTTGGTGAAGGCAGGAAGAGTGAGGTTACAAATTATTCAACAATATAATCCTGTACTGGTCGCTAAATTATTGTTTCATTATACTCCCTGCAAGGCGTTTTGTTTTACAGCATCATCAGATCTTACAGATAAAAAGTATCTTGTCAGAGTTAAACATCTCACTCAACATTAAAGGGGAAACTTCCTCCCACCGTACAGATCATTGCAAAGTAAACATTTTCGACCATCACGTGGCTCAAATGAACAGCGTCTAAAATTGTTGAAGGAGAATGATGCTGGACTGCAGTAAGCAGATTCGGAAGTCTCCCTCTGCGATTTAGATGAAGATGTATGGAGAAATATACAGACGTCCAGTGTAAGGGAGCAGGGTATTATCGTCTTCGTTGACAGCAAAGCATTCGTATACTGTGGAAGGAAGAAGAACGTTTATCATATTATGAAACTTAACCACCAGTGTCTCAAATTCATCGGTATTAATTTTTTTATTAACTCTTGTCTAGTTAAAAGCTCTCTGCAAAAAAATTAGCTTTTTCCATAATACATAATGTGTTTGTGTGTGTGTGTGTGTGTGTGTGTGTGTGTGTGTGTGTGTGTGTGTGTGTGTGTGTCCTTCCGTATATGTTTGAAAGAACGGACTCCACATATAGACATAATTAAGGCGAGACAGTGTAAATGCAGACCAAGCTCAAACTCTTATGGGAATCGGTGAAATGCCGCGAGTAACCGCCGGCACGGTATGTCAGCGTATTCGGTCAGAGGGCTGGCTACCCTCTGCAACAACAACAACAACAACAATAATAATAATAATAATAATAATAATAATAAAGAAAACTGAGTAAAATATTCAACGATCTGCATACTAAGCTGGTTCGAATCCTGGTGTGGCACAAATTTTCGACTTTACTTTAAGCTCTGATACTCCATTTCAAAATTTAGTTCCTTTAAAGTTTTTCTGTTCGTAAGGGAGAATTTTTCTGTAACATCTGTTTCTGACAACTCTTTCACTGCATTATCTATTTAACATCAGTTCTTTTTAAAAACTAATATTTTTTCTTAAAAAAGTAAAGTATGAATTCTGTTCTAGGTAATCAAATGTGCCCTCAATTTTCTTGTAATAATAATTCTTGCTCTTCAAACATAAATATAAAATTATAAGCCACTCAGTACTCAGTATTACTCGTTTAAATTCAGCACACGGTGTCTGCCGAATCTGTTCCACTGTGAATATCAGTTATTCTTCCATTTATTTGAACTGAAGCGTTGTTCTACGAGTGTTTGCTTGTGAATGAGCTTTGCGAAGCATCAACGGAAAATCCCATTAACATTTTGTATCTCCAAATATTTGTCTGTTTGTTTACAGTTTCGGATAAACTCAACTGTGCTTCGCAATACAACGCAAATACGTATAATTTTAATTTCATTTGTCTTTTTGTTGATTTTACTTTTACGTGTATTGCTAATTTGTTGTCTTCGAATAAAATATTCACAGTCTGCTCAACGCGTACATGCCGATGTGTGACGTTCTTCGATGTGTTGAGAAGATGACGGTTTTCCTTCGAATGTACTGTGTGTCAATGAAACACGTGAAAGTATTGCAGCCCACACATACACCAATGAGCTAAAAAATTGTGACTACCTGGTTAATAGCATGTTGTTCCACGCTTTAAACGCTCTACAAGAGTGACGCTACAGGATTCCAGAAGTATGTGGTTCCAGATGTCTACGCACGGGTCAAGTAATCATCGTAAATTACGTGATGGTGATTTACGGGCATGAAACTTGGTTTACGGACACGAATCTGGCGCCCGATATGTGTTACAATAGGTACAGATCAATAACATTTGTTGTCCAAGACACTAACGTTAATTCAGTGCAATGTCCCTCAAACCACTGTAGCACGATTCTGACCTTGCAGCACGGACAGTTATCCTGCTTCAAGCATGAACCAATGCAGGTGGTCCGTGATAATGTTCATGTCGTTCGCTGCTGGCATGATACCTTCGATTACCACAACATAACCCATGGAAGCCCAACTAAATGTACCCCATAGCACAATGCAGCCCTCACCGGCCTGCATTTGTGGCACGGCGCATGTTAGGTGCAGGGATTCGCCTGGTTGACTGCGTGTAAGGACCCAACCATCGACCTGGTGTAACAACAAATGCGATTCATTCGACACGCGAAACATTTCTGTTCATCCTCGATGAAAACTTGGTGATACTGTCGTTGGGTCAACGTAGGAACTCGTAGGGATCGTGCGATGTGGAGCTCCATGTTCAACAATGGCCATTGAAAGGAGTGCTCCGAGACACTTGTTGGTTGCACCAGCATTGTACTCCGACGGCAATGTGCCACAGATCGCTGCCTGTCCTCGATGACACAGTGGAAGATCCTTCTATGTCTAGGCTTTGTGATGAGACGTGGCCGTCCAATGCCATACGGGACACTCGTTATATCACCATCCTTCAGACACTTTTCATAGATGCTCGCGACAGTGGTACGCCAACAGGCGACCAGCGTCGCCGTTTCGGAGATTCTTGTTTCCAGCCGCAGCACCAAAACGTAACCCTTACAACAAACCTTTTCGTGACAGGAATATGCATTTCATCTCATTCAAGAGAATAACTAAATCATGTATTAAGACGAATTTCACCTGAAGATGGACCCACAGGGTCCGAAATGCATCGTGTACTAAGTAAAACACAAAAATTTGTGACTGAAGGCATTTTTTAATTCATACATCGAATGTGCCCTTTGTCAAACCGCTTATATCAGTAGATTTCCGCATTTGCGGCCCGTATCTTCGCTATTATACTACCCATTCGTCTCTTTTCCGTCGGCGTTCTTTCCTTACCTCGTCACTTACCCCAACACACCAGGAGGCATTCAGCCTCGCGGAGGGCAGCGCTCATAATATTTTGGCTCCTCGGTGTATATTTCACAAGTGTCCCCAGCACCACCTCCCGCCTCCCCCCCCCCCCCCCTTCTCTTCTTTCTTATTCCCATCGATAGCATTCGGGGCAATGTTTGCAAGAAAGAATTTAGTGATGCAACACTTTAGGTACTCGACATATTCAGATCTACTAGGCTTCAAATTCCTATCCAATCACCCTAATTTATAGTTTTAGATTTCTTTAACTTACTACTGACGCGTTTCAGAATTTGAGTTTTTCATCTTGCATCAATGCGAGAATGGGTCTGTGGCTGGTCGATGACGTGCAGAAAACGTATATCCAACAGCCTCAAATGTTAGGAACAATTTTATTACGCTACCAGTTTCAGTGCCATATTGGCACCGTCTTTGGGCCCCTATACGCGAAACGATATAAGCTATCCCGTCGTTCGTGCTTGCCAACCATCAAACTGATTTCCACAGACACCTTCACAATATACGTGGATACGTCACACATTTAATGACAACATGGTGCCGGGGTCGTTATATACTGATGAGCCAAAGCATTATAACCACAGTGTTCTGCGACGTTGTATGTCGTCTGGTGGTATTAATGGGCACGTGACGCGTAACAAAAGTAAGTGAATGGCGCAGACACGAACGGGGGTCATCCTAACGAGAGTATAGGCTGCGAATGGGGAAATCCATTGAGATAAGCGACTTTGACGAAGCGCAGATTATTTTTACGCAGAGCCTTTCGACGAGTATCTCGAAAAAGGACGAAGATGGTCGAATGTTCGAGTGCTACTGTCGTGAGCATTTACGGAGAGAGGTAGGACATCAAAACTACCACTAGGCGCTAAATGGCTAGTCTTTCACGACTCTTCACAGAACGTGAGGTTCAGAGACTTGTGTGATCTGTTAAGTACGATAGATGATGATGTGTGTCATCTCTGCCGAAATCGCACACTGCTGGTGCACGCACGAGTGTTTCGGAGCACACCGTTCGTCGTACATTGTTGGACATAAAGCTCCGCAGCTTACCACCCGTAAGTGTTACACGTTGACCACCGACGTCGACAGTTACGACTGCATGGGCACATGACCATCGGGATTCGACCGTCGATCAATGGAAACGAGTTGGCTCTTCGGGTGACTCAGTTTTGCTACGCCAGGTCGATGGGAATCTCCACAAACGCCGTCATAGAGTTGGACGGCGGCTCGAAACGTGCAGCGCGCCATGGACGCCGGCTGGTGGGAGCAGTATTATGCTATGGGAGACATTGTCCTGTTCCTGCATGGGACCTGTGGTGGTAATGGAAGCTGCGAACCACCTGTGTCAATTGTTGGCGTCTTACCCGACGGCGATGTCACCTTTCAGCAGTATAATTGTCCGTGTCTCGGAGCTAGAACCATCCTACAGTGGTTTCAGAAAGTCTTATGCTGAACTCATATTGATGTCTCGGCGACCGAATTCGGCTGATATAAATTCTATGGAACACATCTGAGTCACTATCTGGTGCTATCGTCGCGTATGCAGATCAGAAGCCCATAATTTACGTGACCTGTTCGTAGACACGTAATGCCTCATCCCTCCACAAACCTACCAGCGAACTGTCGGATCCGTGACACGAAAAGTCAGTGATATACTTCGCTTCAAAGACGGACAAACAAGTTATTAAGTGGATGGTCATAATGTGTGGCTATTTAGTGTGTGTGTGAACTGTCCAAGACTATTCTGATCTACAGAAACCAGTTTGATACAACGGTTGCTATAGTAAGCACAAACGACTGGATGGCTCGTTTCGTGTATAGGGGCCTGATGATAGTACCTATGAGACACTGAAACTGATAGCGTAATAAAAGTATTCCATAAATTTACGACTGTGGGATATCAGATTTCTGCACACGCTTCAGAATGGAGACTGTTCAACAAGTGGGGCGTCTCGCGACCTTGCAACATTAAGTTTCGAACTTCCATTCTTCATCTTTGTGTATGGCCAACTTGCTTATTGTAATCAAACCGCATTTACGGCTTCAATTAAACGATTCATATATCAGTGGCTCTTTATAAAATAAAATGAAAATTGTCGCAACCCAGCACAGGTCCTATTACCAGCCTGGGTAGACGTGTAGTCTGCGTGGCATAATCAGAAGAATGACGACAGTATTTTTGTCGTGAGCTGAGGTCTACTGTCATTTTTAACGGAGTGAGAGCGAGAAAGTCTCCTACAATGCTTAACACGGATGAGTCTGGAACGGAGAAGAGAAATTGTGATTCGTAGGAAATGAATAAGGGTACCATTGCTTAACCTAATTTGGAGAGGTCTCTTACAGTGCCTGTATATCTCTGAAAATCAATGAGTACACCCCACCGTTTTATAAGTTAGGCCTTTCCAGCAACCTCCGGTTCGTTCTATCTTCCGCGAACAGAGAAGAGCCCTCTGCTTGCAATTCGTTCTCTTTACAAAACTTAATCAAATACATTATTCACAACAGGAAACAAGTGCAAGACGTTTCTTGTGTTTCATTACATCCTGACGGGAAAAAAAATCTTCAATTCTACTCGTTATTGCTAGAGGCCAATTCTTTAGCGGTCGTTCTTCTCTAACAGGCATAAAACCCAAGATTATAAGTGTTGCTGGATATTCAGTTGTGCTCCACAGCTGTGTACAGACTTCTTGGCATCTTTCTGCAGCAGCGTCAATGTGTCACAATAGTGATTTCAAAGCACATCTGTGGTACTGCTCCGGACAACGTAATGCTCCTGGCAGCTCGGGTGTAGTACTACTCTCGACTACTAATTCAGCCTTCTTCCTCAACTGTTTCCGGGTACTTACTGACATGGCTGTCCGTACTATCCACTTATGCACGACTTTCTCAGGGCTCTTGGACGAGTTTCTCTCATAGTTTTGATTTCCCTTGACTATTTCTCTAATTCCTGTAAACGTTCAGCATCGGTTGAACCGATTCCCTAACACACAAAGCCTTGTTACCATTTCCTCTTCTGCCTCGGCTTCCTGGCCGCTGTTATTGCTGTTCCATACAGATATGTAATCGCCCTGTAGTGGATTTGGTTGTGGACACCAGCTTTCGCCCCTGTGTGTGTGAACGTTGCTACGCTTGAGTCACTTTCCGCTGGCTCTGCGTCACATACATCGTGTCTTCCCGATACCATGCCTATGATTTGTCTCACCATTACCACTTAATAAAGTTTCTTGCAGCCATCACAAAATGAAACTTTGATGAAGTTTTACGTTTTGTGTAAGGTGGAAGCACGTTTGTATGTATAAATTTGATACCTGTGCCTTATCCATAAAACAAAGACAATCCTATTTTCCTTTCTTCGAAATAATGCATTCAACTGTTAATTACATATAACTCGAGGGTTAGTATCGGTAGTGAAATGCACCTCTACGTACGATATATAGGATCATTTCATATGTTTTAATTGATTCATTACTTCCATGCGCCGCTCCCTAGGTTTTTTGTTAATTTAGCGTTGAAAACTATGTTCGTAGATCCACTCAGGTTGTTTACAGAATTTATTATGTGTATGTGTAACCTCTCTCTCTCTCTCTCTCTCTCTCTCTCTCTCTCTCTCTCTCTCTATATATATATATATATATATATATATATATATATATCACACACACACACACATATTAGTTCGCGCAGTCTCTGGTATTGTTCTGCCAAATATTACATTAGATCGTGAATAATTTTGTTTCCAGTTTCAGTCACATTACGTAGTTTCATTACTCGGTAATCTATATAGTACAGAACGATCTGCATCGTAACTTATGTTTGTATTGTTGAAATTATTATATGGTACCGAAATTTGTTCTGGAAATCAGCCGTGTGCTCAGGGGAGGTGATAGTTAACAATCCAAGCTCATGATAGTTTCCTGGCTCCAAACTGTAACGTGTTTGCTACTATTTAGCTTATTCAGGGCGCTTATTGCGAAAAAATTTAATTAAACATGAGTGATTTAATTTTTACAAATTTCTCTTTGATATTTGTTTTGGACTAGTGCTACTATCACAGTAGCCTTTCAACGTGTCTCTTCTGCTGTTTTCATCCCTGTTTGTCTTTCTGCTGACCAATTATCTTTACGTTTTTTCTCCTTTTACCTGTGATGATGTCGAGTGTTGCCATTTTAATATCATACACTTCTCCTATTAACGCCGCTCTATTTAGTTGTAACTCTCCCTTGTCATTACATTGAATGTTGCTACGTGCAACGTCCGCCCCAAGAAACAAGGTCATTGTTTTGCACCTACAACTCGCAGGCTCGTATTTAATGCTTCTGTAGCTACAGTGTTCGAGATCATCAAATATTTCAGGAACCCGCCAGTTACATTAACTTTAGCCAGATTGTCGGATCAACAGTAGGGTCTGTCGATGAAATTAGTATTAGTATATCCTTGTAAAATAGACAGTCAAAAGATTAAGAAAAAGGGACGCAAAATCACGAGAAAAATTCTAGGCCCAAAACTTGTAGACAACAATACCGACTCAGGAAATCAAACAATACACATATATAGATAGTGGCATTGGAAAACGCAGGTTAAGATTCAACGGGCACATTAACAAATGGTTCAAATGGCTCTGAGCACTATGGGACTCAACATCTGAGATCATAAGTCCCCTAGAACTTAGAACTACTTAAACCTAACTAACCTAAGGACATCACACACATCCATGCCCGAGGCAGGATTCGAACCTGCGACCGTAGCGGTCGCGCGGCTCCAGACTGTAGCGCCAGAACCGCTCGGCCACTCCGGCCGGCCGGCACATTAACAGAATGAGCCCAGAAAGAGAATGAGCCCAGAAAGACTTTCAGAAATAGCATATTTTTGCTAATAGGAGCAGAGCCAAATCGGGCGCTATGAATGGGTAGACGATGTCAGAACTGGTCGTAAAATGGCAAGAATTATTCCACAAGATGTCCAGAACAGTGAAATCAAAACTTCACTAATGTTAAGTTGACCAACGGGAAAAACAAAAGAAGAACGCTGGAGCAACATGATCCGACGAGAAAAAGGAATGGCACAGGAAAAGAGAATGAAAGAAATATGGGCACAGTGGAAGGCAAATGGGATTATTCGCAAGTAACAACAATACCTTGCCATATTCCTGGATTCGACATCTCACTCATAGTAGAGAGATGCTGCCTCAGTTCTCCAGGCTAGTAAATGAGAAGTTGAGGTACAAAAAATGGAAACTAATCATCGTCGCTATGGTACTGACGTCGTCATAGTGCCTGTAGTGTTACATTGTGACGTAATTTTTGTATAGTGTGTAATTTGTGTAAATATGTGCAGTGGCTGGGTGTGATAAATGAATGAACAGTTTACAGTAGCCTTTTAAATTATAGAAAAAAAACAATATGATACACATTGATACGAGAGTACAATGTTTTTATTGTGTAAAAGTCTTGTGAGAGATCTTTTATACCGAAAGGGTCAGGTTTGTTACTGAATTGGATAATTTGGGTACTGGTAATATTAAACGTCTAATTTTGTGTACCAAGTCGGTGCAAGATTTTGTATTTCGTGTGGTCGTCTCTAATTCTGTATCTGTACTCTACAAGCCACGTTATGGCAGTCGTGGAGGGTGCTTTGTGTATCATTGCGTTACATTTGGAGTCTTATTTGGCTTGTGGAATGTTCAGACATTGTTCACGCTTTCAACTTCATTGGAACTCTTTGGGATCAATAACTGTTTCTAATTTAGTCACTCAATGCTTCAAATGACGTATTCTATTGCGCTTCCACTCGTAAGACATTGTTTCGAGGTTAATATTTGTATGCTGCGATTTCTTTTCTCTGTTGAATCCTGTGGGAATGTAAAGGCAAATGGTTCCGCTGAGTGTGTTTACACGAGAAGTATGTTATACTGTACATAATTTAAACAAATAAAGAAAAATTAAACCGCGTAGAAGGACGCAGGCCTTTGTTCTACGCGGTATAGATAAAACCATATCACCGCGGCAGCCATATCACAGTTTCATGGCGTTCTTACATATCAACGAATTTATTTTTAATACAACCCTATCGCAAATATTATATCTTAACAGTGTCCTTTCTTAACAATTAATACCTGACATCGTAACTCAGTGCAAGAGTTAATCCCGTAAATTAAATCTCGTCAGTTTAAACGATGATAGAACGAATTTAAAAAACCAGTAGATAGTACCTGTCTGCTCTTGAACATACATTATAAAATACTCAGTGGATAACATTGGAAATTTCCGCTTTTCGCATATGACACTGCGGTGTACAGAGAAGTTGAAAAGGCTGTAAAATTATAGCGAAATGCTATAACGTCTACGAAGGATCGTCGGGTGGTGCAGAGCTAGGCAGTCACGAATGGTCCGCGGGAGGAACGTTTCTTGGTAAATCTCCTTGTGGGATAAAATCTTTCTAATTTATCCCACAAACTTTCCACGAGATACCTGCAAGACGTAGCGGTACATTGGTGGATTCTTCTCGGAACGTACGCACTCAGAATTTTATCAGTAAACTACACCGTGATGCAGCAGCATTCTGCATGACAGTGTGGTTTACTGATAAAGTTCCGAGAGCGTACGTTCCTAGAAGAATGAATGAGGCGGTAAGTATAATGCTCCCTCCTGCGAGAATGCCGTTAAAGGGCCATGAAGATATAATTAGAGAGATGTGAACCCATATGGAGGCCTAACAGCAATCGGTCTTCCCGCCAACTATTCGCGAGTGAAACAAGAAACATGGAACAACAATACACGAAGTACCCTCCGCCACATACTGCGAGGGGGTTTGCGTAGTATAGATGTAGAGGTATATTTAGACGTAGATGTAGAATACCCCTCTAGCAACGGCTGCCGCTGGAATTGACTTGTCCGAAACGCTTTCGCATTTACTATATGAATATGTAACGAAACGTGATGCTCTTCTTCGAATCTTCTCTATTTTTTTATATCATTCCTGTCTGGTACAGATGGCAGACTGACAAGCAATATTCACGTATTCGTCGAACGACTGTTTCCGTGGGCAGCGATGTAAAATATTCTTCCTAAGAATCTCAATGCGGGATCTGTCTTTCCCGTGACTGGTTTTGTGCGATTAAATAGCACTTCACGTGTACTCCCATTTGTTTAGGGGGGGGGGGGGGTAGGACGTCAAACGGGCCAACATGGAGCAGGAGAGGCACCACAGGACATTTTAGCTTCCACTGTCTATACTTTTACAAACAAATTCATAAAACTTTGTCACCATGACCAGAAAGGATTCAGGATTCACACTCTTGGCAGTGGAAGTTCAATAACGTAACAACTTTGTTGTTTTTTATGTTTGAAATTTCATCATTTTTTCGCTTACTATTGGCTGCATTTGTTACTATAGGTACACTTTTCTTCATAAATGGGAGAGATTATTCGACGATTTTTGCACAGCATACAAACCATACTTACAGAGGTATGAAACTCTAGAATTTCTTTAGTTTACAAAAAAAATGAATGAACTGTTATATTTTAAACTTCATGTTTAGAAAAAACTCAAATTCTACAGTATATTATCTGAATTTTTATCGCAGTTTTTAATAGATTTGGATAATTCTAGAGTTTCATACACCTGTGAGTATGGTTTGTGTGCTGTGCAAAATTCATGGAAGAAGCTCTTACTTATGAAGAAAAGTGTACCTATAGCAACACATGCTGGCAATAGTAAGTGAAAAAATGATGAAATTTGACATGTAAAAAAAAATTTATTTTGCTATGTTTTTGAACTCCCACTGGTACGAGTGTGAATCCTGAAACATTTCTGGTCATGCTAACAAAGTTTTATCAATTTATTTGTAAAAGTATAGACAATAGGAACTAAAATGTCCTGTGGTGCCTCTCCCTTAGTAGTTGTGACTGCTTTCAGTTATTGTTCTCCACACGTGTAGTCATAAAATAAATGGCCTATGTACCTATTTATCAGAAATAAGGTACATTTGTTTATCTTGGGAGTCTGCTACCGATTGCTGCACGAAGCGACGATGCTCTGTAGACCTTACTGCAATTTTCTAGTGTTTTCAGTTTCTCTGTATACCACAGCGTCATATGCGAAAAACATAATGGAATTTTCGACCTTACCCACTGGGCATTTTACAATGTATATTCAAGAGTAGATAGCTACTATATATTAATTTTTTTCATTCATGCTATCACATTTTAAACTGATCAGATTTCATTTATGCAGTTAACTCGTGCATTGACTCTTGAAGTCAGGTATTAATTATTAAGTAAGTAAATTGGTAATAAATAATATTTGTGGGAGGTTGTGTTAAGGATAGATTCGGTGACATGTAGGAATGTCATGAAATTTTGATATGGTTGTAGCGATGACGGGTTTTCAACTATATCACGTAGGAAAAAACACCTGCTCCTTCCACAAGGATTTAACTTTTTCTACGTTTCTGTAAGTCGATCTCGGTCGACGCCCAGACGACTCCTTTAACAAATAATCGACCGATTCCTTTTCTCATTCTTCTCCATTCTTTTCCGTCTGTAATGTCTTAGTAGTCAACGAACTGCTTACGAACGACAGCCTTCCTTACTAACGACGGCGTTGGATATGCGTCTAAATTAAGTTTAGATACGTGCTTACGAATTCACCTGCCTCTAACTAATATTTCTGACATCATTTCCTCAAACTGTTCGTCCTTACCTATCAAATTTTCTTATGAACTCACGGCTAAAGAAATAGTTAAGTGCAAATGCCGGTATCGTCATATGGTGTGGCATTGTGTTTTGACCATTACTATGTGTATTCATAACGAGTTCTTTACATTAAATGCAATTTTTTGACATATATACTGTGTCAAATCATCGGCTGTCCTGAAAGACTGACAATCATTACATGACCATGACTGGAAATCAATTGAGACACACGCAAATATATTCCGCCGGTTGTGACTCATCCCAGATGGAGAATGACGCTGGTAATCAAAAGACACAGAGCAAAGTGACAAAGAACTTCACCAAGTCAGCATTGAAAGCGGTAAGTGGCTGCAACAACAAAAGATACGAGGGCGGTTCAGAAAGTAACCTCCGATTGGTCACAGTGCGGGTTGTGGGGGGAGTAGCGACGCCATCTGTGCGTTCACGCACTCAACAGGTCAGTCGGCATCAAGCCGTGGTCGAGTGAACGTCGTACCTGCGCTAGTTTAGTTTTTGTGGCAGTTTGAAATGTGTGCTGCAATAGAAAACCCCGCCAAATGTGAAGTGCGTGCTGTCATAAGGTTTTTTACAGCCAAAGGATATTCTGCAGCAGCTATTCATCGTGAGCTTTGTGCCGTGTACGGACCAAGAGTTATGAGTGAAGGAGTTGTCCGTGAATGGGTACGTTTATTTAAAAGTGGACGAGAAAACGTTCATGATGAAGAGAGGAGTGGTAGACCATCATTGGTGACTGACGAACTCGTTCAGACAGTTGATGCAAAAGTTCGTGAAAATCGACGTTTCTCAATGTCGGAGTTGTCTACTGGTTTTCCACAGATTTCTAAGACTCTCTTGTACGAGATAGTGACAGCAAGATTGGGTTACCGTAAGTTCTGTGCACGATGGGTGCCCAAAATTCTTACCGACCACCACAAAACTCAAAGAATGGCCTCTGCGTTAGACTTTCTGTCACGTTATGAGGACGAAGGAGAACCATTGTTAAACAGAATCGTGACCGGTGACGAAACCTGGATTAAGTACGTGAACCCTGAGACAAAAGAACAATCAAAGATGTGGGCACATTCAAATTCGCCTACCAAACCAAGAAAAGCCTCGCAAGATTTTTCTGCCAGAAAACTGATGGCAACGGTGTTTTGGGATGCCAAAGGGGTGTTGTTGGTTGAATTCATGGAACGTGGTACGACCATTAATCAAGATGTGTACTGTGAAACAATAAAAAAGTTACGACGGGCTATACAGAACAAACGCCTTGGTATGCTGACTTCCGGTATCGTTTTTTTGCACGATAACGCTCGTCCTCACTCTGCTCGCAGAACAACGGCCCTTCTTGAGTCCTTCAAGTGGGACGTTATCAACCATCCACCTTACAGCCCAGACCTGGCGCCAAGTGATTATCACCTCTTCATGCATTTGAAGAAATGGCTCGGGCACAGCGGTTTGATGACGACGAAGAGCTCAAAGATGCGGTCACAGGCTGGCTCCAGGCACAAGCAGGTGATTTTTATGCAGAAGGAATTTCAAAGCTTGTGAAGAGATACGATAAGTGCCTCAATCGCTATGGAGACTATGTAGAAAAATAGTGCAAAGATGTAGTTGTAAGATGTATATATTAAAATATTTTTATTTAACTTGGTGTATTTTTTTAAATGAACCGGAGGTTACTTTCTGAACGGCCCTCGTAGTTTCTCAGCCAGTGTTGAGGTGCAAGAAGAGATACTATTGCGAGCGTATAAAATAACTTGGCAAGACGCAGCGTTATATTCGCATCCTCTAATACAAGTGTATAACTGTTGCTATAAATGCAGAATCCACGTCCGCAACTTCCACACAAAATACATTTTTTTTTCTGTTGACTGGGTATGTACATCTTTCAGCTGATATTTACGTCAAATGAAACTATGTGGTTCCAGAGATCTTTTCAAGTCTCAGATATCTATGATAAAGCGCCGAATGAGAATTTATACCTAATTTGGACTGAGGAGGGAGGCGTACTAGAGTGGTCCGTGCAGTTGCGTAGAGCCACTGTGCGAGGGTGGCGTAGTGGTTAGCGCATCTGCCTCGTGAGCAGGAGACACGAGTTGAAATGCCAGCTTTGGTACAAACTTTCATTCGTCGCTTCACTGTGCGTATATACGCCACCGTATTTGCCATGCCTCTGGCAAAGAGCAGCAGTGCGCCCATTACATTGAACTATTAAGTAGTTTTCGGTCGATGCTTACATAAACTGTTTAATAGCTATACTTGTATCTACTGATTATTCATTGCCAGTAGCACATAAATACTTCCATTTGCCAACATGTACTGTATTTATAGGCTACAATGACTTGTCAGTGAAAACTGGTACAACCATGAAACAGATCACGTAACGACTGACTGAAAAAACATTATGCAGAGTAAATTGGACCTCAATCGCTACCATTGCGAAAGGTGTCCGGAGATACAATTTTAGTATCAGGACGTGTGGTGACTGGTAGCTCTTACAGAACAGTTGCATTTCGTTTGTTTGCTTACCCACATTTATCTTTGTATGTGTGTATTGCACTGAAAATATCTGCACAACAGTGCCAATGACCATAGTATACGCTGTGTATCTTTGTAATATATTGATTAATCCTTGCTAGTGTAGTGTCATCTTGAAGCTGTGAGAAAGGAGGACAGGCGTTCCAAGGCGCGGAAGCAGAGACGATGTTGAGGGCAGACGAAACTAGGACAGATATTGTTACATGAAGTAAACCGTAAGGGGAGAGCCTTACGAAAATGCAGACGCCCCCAGACGCGGTCCCAGGGCGTTAGTTACTCTTCAAGGAAGTAATATGTAACTCCATATGGAGTCTAGACGCTGTGGTAGGTTTCCACTGTAGAATATTGTAACCAGTAGATACGTAGCAGCGTGTAAAGCCAGCTTGATACCAGCCCTGAGAGCAGCAACGTCAGTAGACTCACAAAGAGAGCGAAAACGCCAAAAACTGTTGACCTAGCAGTCCCTTCTCCGGGGAACCCGCGGGGCGGAGCTAAATGACGCAAACAATAATGTTGCAAGCCATATTTGGCAGAGCAGTTACGTTTAGCTTTTAGCTGAACAATGTTGATACCAAATACGGACTTAGTAAGTGCAACTGCATTAACATCCCCGCCTTAGCCTTAGGAGCAGTCGGGACCTAACTAAACTGTGATTGGCTGGCACCTGCAAGAGACCTATGGGATTGGCTGGGTGGCTTCAAGTGGGAAAAACAGCACCTCCACGCGACTCTTTAAAACCCCTAGATTCTGCGTTTTGGCAGTCAGACGATCTGGGCACCGAATCCGCGTCCGTCGACTCCAGCTTCGGCCCAGCTCCGCGTACGTATGCTCTCTCTCTCCCTCTCTCTTGGAGTGCCTCAGTGAACAGTGTCACATTCATTATGTTTTCTTTTGCAACTAAGGTGTTGCCTTAAGATGCTGCTAGTGTTTGCTACTGTGGTTAACACTCACTCCTGGGACTTCTGCACTGACTTCTGTTGTAACAATGTTATTCATGCTTTTTCTAACCCTACAACTAGCCTCCAGTGTATTAGTTAGTCTGGAATAAACAACTATTTCAAAACCCTGTTTGTCCAAGAGTCTCCACAACGAGTTACCTACCGAGTCTCACCACCTGCATTTCTAGTAAATGCCTATAGCAGTGTTGGCTCAGATAGAAGAAAACAATCAAATGCCTTCACTGTGAATTGTCCTTCTGCCGTCTGCTCTGTACCGCTGGGGAGCGCAGATTGACCAGCAACCCCTTCTTCCCTCTCCCACCTATGTCAGGACACGACATCTTGTGTGGAAGGCAACTCCTTCCATCAACACAAGGTGCTTCCTGTTTGAAACAGCAACGGCACTTTGCTCTTCGCCCTCAAGCTTCCATTCATTACAGCTCAATTCTAAATTGTATTTGGGGCAGTATTAGTCTACACTGAGACGCAGTAATATGAATAGGTCTACTGATGAAGAACCAGCCGATAAGAACCTCACATGAAGTGGTGCACCGAATGTATTGGAACAGCAGCAGAAAGTCGCTGTAGTGGTAGAGAGGGCAATAGTATTGAATGCCTGCCCTCCTGTAACTAACTTCAACCTGAAAGTCCGTATGACATTATGATCCTGGTTTTAATGCCATGAAATAATACCTCTGTACATCAAATTTGATCCACAGGTAGATAAACGCAATGCGATTAAGATAATTAAGGTTTCCGAGCGGCAAGAACTTTTGCAGAGGGCAACAGAAGGAAAGAGTATGACAACCAGAGTTAAGACAAAACTGAAATGAGAATGCCCACCGCATACTTCATGCATCTACTAAATTTATACCATAACAAATCGTATCTGATAGAAACTATTTGTGCAAAGCAACTGTTTTGCCATTTATGCCTTGAGCTGCATAATAATTCGAAAGTCCCTGAATTGTGTGTAGCAGAAATTATCTCGATGATTCCGTCTCTGCTGGTACGCGTCTCTAAGACGTAGACTTCCCAGCATTGCTGATATTCTTACTAAATATATTTGTAATCACAGCTTAAGGCAGGTTTCTTTACCCCAGCTCTGAATGCAATTTAAATGACCAGGATACGTTTGTAGAAGATTATTCTTGAGTTAACACATGTGGAGGTATGGAGCGAATGATTCACTCCCAACCATACTCAGGCGTAATATAATGAGCAATATTTATGTATATATAACATGTTTCTTGTGTAATCACACATCAACGGACCAATTTCCTTTACATTAAATATGGGTAACCATCGGTTCTAGAATGGAAAGGGGACAATGAAAATTTGTGCCGGACCACGACTCGAACCTATCGGCGGATAAATAAGATATTGAAATGCCTGTGTTAGTGCGAATTACGATGCCATATTCCTTTGAACACGCATGCATGTTCAAGGGAACGGGCACTGCGTGCACTACAGCCGTTATGAAATACATTATATGTATTCGCAGTTAAGAATATGGACAACAATTAACTGTAGAACGGAATGACGACAGTGAAAATTTGTGCTGAACCGGGACTTCCCGCTTTCGCGAGTGGTCGCCTTACCGTTTGGCTACGCGAACACGACTCATTGCCAAACTCAAACTTCCATATATGTCGTCAGCCATGTATCTGCAACCTGTACTCGTACATCCATTATGTGTATTCCCGTACAGTGGAGACATTTTACTTGAAAGTCTCTTGCCCGTTGTTGGCGAATACCACAAATACTAAATAAGATGTAGCAGTGCCTGTGTTATTCCGAATTACGATGCAATGTTGCTACGGATATGCATGCATATCCGAAGGAACAGGCAGTGCGACGACTACAGCCATTATGAAATACGTTACATGCATTCGCAGTTGCGAATATGTGCGACAATCATCTGTATAATGGAATGACGACTTTGAAAATTTGTCACCTTAATGATATGGACCTGTATTTCAATGTTTTACTCTTATTGCATGCATGTCCGAGGGAACATCGCATCGGAATAATTCAGGCACTGTAATATCATATGTATCCTCCGACACCAGGCAAGCGACTTTCAAGTAAAATATCTGCCCTGTGCGGAAATGTACATAATGGATGCACGAGTTGAGATTGTACATACATGGTTGACGACATATGAAAGTTTGGGTCCGGCCGTGAGTTGTGTTTGGGTAACTAAAAGTTAAGGCGACCATTTGCAATCAACGGGAAATCCGGATTCGAGTCCCGGTGCTGCACAAAAGTTAATTGTCGTCATTCCATTCTACAGCTGATGTTTGTCCATATTCGCCACTGTGAATACATGTAATGTATCTCATAATGGCTATTGTCGCCGCAGTGCCAAATTAACATTGCACCGTAATTCAGCATAACAAAGCCTCTGCAATTTGTCTCTGCAATCTCACCGCATTCAACAGTCAAAAGAAAATTTTAGCAAATAACTATTATCTCTGAAACACCGTCTTTCGAGTGGAAGAGCACTGAGATATGTTGTTTTGAAGCCATGAGTGACTAAGTTAGAAACAGTTACTGATCTCCACGTCTTCCAAAAAAGCTGAAAGCGCGAACAAATGCCTAACCCACGCCAAATACGACTGCGAAATGATTCACAGAGTGAAACATAAATATCCATGGCCTGACAGAACCACGTTTTGTACAATCGCGTAAATTCAGAGCAGCTGTTCAAAACCAGCAATAATTTCACCATAATCCAGAAACCTGAACGAAGTTGTTGGATGTGTCTGTTTCAACATCACATGAGGAAAATCGGCTCGTTCAGTCGTCACAGGAACAGGAAACGAATTACGTTTATGTCTTGGTCATGAGGTCTCACAAAACGAATTCTGCCACCTAGCGTTCTTACAGGCCAGGTGCAGTCTGAGCTGGCATGGCATGCCGATTCACTGGGTGCACAAAAATATGGAAACACTAAAAACATAACGCACTGCCACACCTAAAACGCTGTAGAAAACCTGGTGTAATTAAAACAGCGTCCAATAGTCTTGGAATGGATATATACGGGTTCTTACGGTTTTCAGGGGAATCTGATAGCCATATTCCTGCAAAATAGTGGGAAGATCATGTAACGATGATGGAAGTGCACAGCGATCACGCATCCTTCTCTACAAATTACACCACAAAGGCTCAGCAATATAGAGATCTGATGTCTGTGGCGGCCAGGTGAGATGCAACATCCTCTCGCCCACAAAACCATTCTTGGACGAAGCGAACTGCGTGACCGAGGGCTCTGTCGTCTTGAGACACACCAACACCATTCAGGAACAAACATTTTACCAAGCGGTGCACCTTACCGGCTAAAATGGTCACATAATCCTTAGCAGTAATCTTACATTGCAAAGTAACCATGAAACACATGGAACACCATGATATGGCTGCACAAATCGTATCCGATCCACGCCATATTTCACCCTTGGGCCATAAACTTGATGAGAATTAGGGAACTGCGTGAAACAAGACTCACCTGACCAAATGACTTTCTTCCACTGCTCCAAAGTGCAGGTTTCGTGACTTTTGCGGGCGTGCGGGTATTAGCCGAGCGAAGGCGCTGCAGTCATGGACTGTGCGGCTGCTCCCGGCGGAGGTTCGAGTCCTCCCTCGGGCATAGGTGTGTGTGTTTGTCCTTAGGATAATTTAGGTTAAGCAGTGTGTAAGCTTGGGGACTGATGACCTTAGCAGTTAGGTCCAATAAGGTTTCACACCAATTTTTTTGACTTTTGCGCCACATTTTCTGTTACTGGCAATTCCATCACTGATGAGTGGTTTTTGAATTCCAGTTCACTCGGCAATTCTCTGCTTGTGGAGCTCCCTCCGTGTTGTGTTTGTGCTGAAGGGGTTCACGAGTGCGACATTCAGTTCTGCAGGGATTTTTGCACTGGCGTCCTCTTATTTTTCGTCACAATACTCTTCAGTGATCGTTTGTCGCATCCATTTTCGTCAGCGTTGTGGCTTAGTGGATGATGTACGAGGGCCGTTCAGAAAGTAACCTCCGGTTGATTTAAAAAAATACACCAAGTTAAATAAAAATATTTTAATATATACATCTTACAACTACATCTTTGCACTATTTTTCTACATAGTCTCCATAGCGATTGAGGCACTTATCGTATCTCTTCACAAGCTTTGAAATTCCTTCTGCATAAAAATCACCCGCTTGTGCCTGGAGCCAGCCTGTGACCGCATCTTTCAGCTCTTCGTCGTCATCAAACCGCTGTGACCCGAGCCATTTCTTCAAATGCATGAAGAGGTGATAATCACTTGGCGCTAGGTCTGGGCTGTAAGGTGGATGGTTGATAACGTCCCACTTGAAGGACTCAAGAAGGGCCGTTGTTCTGCGAGCAGAGTGAGGACGGGCGTTATCGTGCAAAAAAACGATACCGGAAGTCAGCGTACCACGGCGTTTGTTCTGTATAGCCCGTCGTAACTTTTTTATTGTTTCACAGTACACGTCTTGATTAATGGTCGTACCACGTTCCATGAATTAACCAACAACACCCCTTTGGCATCCCAAAACACCGTTGCCATCAGTTTTCTGGCAGAAAAATCTTGCGAGGCTTTTCTTGGTTTGGTAGGCGAATTTGAATGTGCCCACATCTTTGATTGTTCTTTTGTCTCAGGGTTCATGTACTTAATCCAGGTTTCGTCACCGGTCACGATTCTGTTTAACAATGGTTCTCCTTCGTCCTCATAACGTGACAGAAAGTCTAATGCAGAGGCCATTCTTTGAGTTTTGTGGTGGTCGGTAAGAATTTTGGGCACCCATCGTTCACAGAACTTACGGTAACCCAATCTTGCTGTCACTATCTCGTACAAGAGAGTCTTAGAAATCTGTGGAAAACCAGTAGACAACTCCGACATTGAGAAACGTCGATTTTCACGAACTTTTGCATCAACTGTCTGAACGAGTTCGTCAGTCACCAATGATGGTCTACCACTCCTCTCTTCATCATGAACGTTTTCTCGTCCACTTTTAAATAAACGTACCCATTCACGGGCAACTCCTTCACTCATAACTCTTGGTCCGTACACGGCACAAAGCTCACGATGAATAGCTGCTGCAGAATATCCTTTGGCTGTAAAAAACCTTATGACAGCACGCACTTCACATTTGGCGGGGTTTTCTATTGCAGCACACATTTCAAACTGCCACAAAAACTAAACTAGCGCAGGTACGACGTTCACTCGACCACGGCTTGATGCCGACTGACCTGTTGAGTGCGTGAACGCACAGATGGCGTCGCTACTCCCCCCACAACCCGCACTGTGACCAATCGGAGGTTACTTTCTGAACCGCCCTCGTATTTCCGCTTTTCCCGTATAAATCTTAGAAATGGTGGCTTCTGAAACACCAAACATTTCGGTTCCGTTGATTACTGAAGCGCTCGCCAAACGAGCACTAACAATTTGCCGATGTTCGAATTCACTTAGCTGCGATATTACGAGCTCACAGTTACACAGAACACGGTTTCAACCACGACTAACAGTTGCAGTGCACTGAGGACAGTATCCAGGTGACGTGGTCGATACAACAGCGCGATCTGCGGGTTTGACTAGTATCTGCATTCATGTCTAAGCATTTCTCACGGAGTTTCCACATTTTCGTCGAACCCCTATACGTTGCAGTTTCCATCCAGAAATGTGCTGCAAGAGCTGACGGATAAGTGACTACAGATCTCTGAGACTAACAAGGAACCGTCCTGCCCACACGAATACATGGCATAGAAATCGTTCACGATAAAGCAGACGTCTTTCAACATCATAGTACTCTTTCCTCGGTAGATTCTTGCATTACTCTGTGTTTTTTAGTGTTTTACTTTCTGGTAATTGGGACTGATGACCACAGCTGTTAAGTCCTATAGTGCTCAGAGCCATTTGAACCATTTTCAGGTAATTGTATATTAGTCTTTTCTGCTGTTTAGAAAATATTTTCACAGAAGTAAGGTAATTGGAATTTAAAGCCTTAATAAATCATAAATACTTTGTAACTCTGTAATGAGCGATCGCAGACCGCGGGTCCAAACTGAAAATATCACTGAGCAACCTCCGCAGTTTTGTCGGTCGACTTCGTGTTCACCCTGTAAATATTCACGAACTTTCTTACATTTATATTTCATAAAACAAATATTTCTCCTCGCAATGACGTAATAATTTCACACGATTGTAGCTACAGAACGAAAATAATAAGTATTTCACGGCATCTTTTGGGAAGATGGTTCAAATGGATGCACTATGGTACTTAACATCTGAGGTCGTCAGTCCTCTAGGCTTAGAACTACTTAAACCTAACTAATCTAAGGACACCACACACATCCATGCCCGAGGAAGGATTCGAACCTGTGACCGCAGCAGCAGCGCGGTTCCGGACTAAGGTGCCTAGAACTGCTCGGTCACAGCGGCCGGATTTTGTGAAGAATATCAGCAATTTTGTTAAAGTGTGCGCGCAATACCATTACAGTATACCCGAGAGCACTTCTTGTTCATATATGTTGTTCTCAACAGTTTATCCAAAATTCGGCATAAAAACCGAATTATATAGAAAACATAACCCGTGGTGAGATATTTTAAAACTTCATATTCTAGTGACTCATGAGGGAAAGAAAAACTAATGTTTCAAGTTACAATTTGTGCGTGCTGATTACAATAACGTGCAGTACTGCAGAAACGAAATGCCACGAGCACAGCAAGCAGAGCAGAATGAAATACTTCCTT
This sequence comes from Schistocerca nitens, assembly GCF_023898315.1. NCBI lineage: Eukaryota > Metazoa > Arthropoda > Insecta > Orthoptera > Acrididae > Schistocerca > Schistocerca nitens. The sequence continues at coordinate 381,895,609 of NC_064619.1, read as the reverse complement.
CTTCACAGAAGACATTCAAGACCTCAAGCTTGCATTATAGGAAATAGCTTCTCAGAAAAATTTACGACCTCATTACGAGAAAATGTGTCCACAAGTAGACGCAAAAAATTTCTGCAGGTGGTGGTTTTTCTTAAAAGGTTACGTGACCAGACGAAAAGAATACTTCATTACAGCGGACTCCTGGGAACTGCCCGTTTATTATTACCTTTTTTCCCCCGTATAGGAAGCACGTATAGGACCAGGGCAAAAGACAGCGGCAGACGATCACGTGACTTGGGGAGAAGGCGCGGGTGGCTCCGAATAACTGGGCTTTATGACACGGAATAAAATCCCGAGTGCTGGGCTGGGAGGAGTCGTAGAGTAATATATACCGCGCCTTATGCACGGAATACATGTAAAACCAACTATAAAAGACAATAAATCTCGGAAGGAAGGAGTGCGGCTCGCAGGGTCTATTCATCGGCGGAGCACGGCACGTCCGCAGGTCAAAATGTAAGAGGACAATGGTAGTGGAACTCAAGAAATGCGGACTCCGATGCAGTATCTAGTGTTATTTCGTGCAGAAGATAATATAGTAAAGAGAATATTGAATTATGTAGTAGGTCAAAGGCTGTTTGGGAGAGGGGGCAAAGTAATATCACGTAACGCAATGTCGACTCTCTGAATAACTTATTCCGTTGTTCCCTTTTATGATATCTCCGAACTGGCGGAGGCAACCTTCATTGACTTTTTCGTAAATTAACGTTTAGTGCAGCTTCAAAGCTACGGTCGGATAGAGTCGTATGATCGTAGCAGTAGTTATAAGAAGCTTAGTAGGAAGATGGGATAAAGGTAGATAATCCGATATGACGTCGACAAAGTCGTCTCATGGAACCCGAACGGAGTTTTTAGAAGCGAAAGAATTAGGCGTCGCATTGGTGAAGGAAGTACTTGGGCATTCAGTGGATTAGGTCAATCACTAGAACATAGCTTATGGCGGCACATACACTTTATCGCTCCCTTCCTATGCACCCGTTCCCCTGAGCCCAATTTCTCCAGTTTTCTGGTACCTAAAAATGTTTCACCGAAAGGAAAGAAAATAACTTTTGCTCGTCTCCTTGTGAGCTCTTAAAAGTATATGTCGTAGATATCAAAGGATCGAGCACTTGTACCTGATCACATATACAATTAACTTCTTCCTTAGTTAATTTTATGTGAAACAATTCCTGTTCAATAATATTTCACCGTTAAATAGCGGAATTAACTGTAACTGAATAGTATAGTATCTCTTATTGGAGAAGGCTTACTATGTGCGTATGATGGTTGTTCCTTTCCATTAATCGATACCATCCAACATGAGATATTTAGTGGCAGACAGACATTAAGTGCAAATTCTGATCCATAATATGATTTCGCGTACCTACAAGTGCGTTGGTATACGAGGAAACACTGACTACGTAAATTCGCTTAAAAATGTGAACAAAACACACACACACCAGCTGTCAACTTTGAATACTATGCCAGTTGTGGCCCTCAGCCAATGAATACCAGTCACATAATTTTGGATTTCAAGGTTGGAATTACTTACTACTCAAACAATTGGAGCCTCGCGTTTTTGTAATATGCATAGAATGAATATTTAATTTTGTAAAAATTTTGTAAATATCTGGACTGTTATAAAAACAACTTGTAAAATGGTAGGAAAGTAAATGAAAGAAAATATTATATTTTCCTAGGCTTTGTTGGGGCAGTGAATACTAATAGCGAGGAACAGGGAGAATGACTGTAATTTAGAAGCATAACTTTGACACTAATTGCAGCGCTGTATCAGTTTCAAATAATGTTTCAATACATCAGACTTTAATTACAAGCATTAAATGGTTTACAGTACTGATATACTTCGCACACGTGTTAAGTCACTGTGCCTTCCTTTTTAATTAACGAAATCAATTTATTTGTGGACTAAGTAATATAGTGTATCATTATTCTGAGTCACTCAGTGACGTACACTATGTGATTAAAAGTATCCGGACACCTGTCTGAAAATGAGTTAAAAGTTCGTGGCGCACTCCATCAGTAATGCTGGAATTCACTGTGGTGCTGGACCATCCTTAGCCTTGACGACAGCTTCTACTCTCGCAGGCATAAGTTCAGTCAGGTGCTGGAAGGTTTCGTGGGGAATGGCAGCCCATTGTCCACCGAGTGCTGTGTTCAGGAGAGGTATCGATGTCGGTCCGTGAGGCCTGGCACGAAGTCGGCGTTCCAAAACATCCCGAGGGTGTTCTATAGGATTCAAGTCAGGTCTCTGAGCAGGCCACTTCATTATAGCGATGCTATTGTCGTGTAACCACTCCACCACAGGCCGTGCATTATGAACAGGTGCTCGATCCTGTCGAAAGATGCAGTCACCATCCTCGAATTTCTCTTCAACAGTGGGAAGGAAAAAGGTACTTAAAACGTCAAAGTAGGTCTGCGCTGTGATAGTGTCACGCAAAATACCGAGAGATGCAGGCCCTCTACATGAAAAACACGACCACACCGTACCACCACCGCCTCCGAATTTTACTGTCGGCACTACATTCGCTGGCAGATGACGTTCACCGGGTATTCGTCATACCCATAACCTGCCATCGGATCTCCACTTTGTGTACCGTGATTCGTCACTCCACACAACGGTTTTTCACTGTTCAGTAGTCCAATTTTTACGCTCCTTACACTAAGTGAGGCGTTGTTTGGCATTTACCGGCGTGATGTGTGGCTTGTGAGCAGCCGCTCAACCATGAAATCCAAGTATTCTTACCTCCTGCGTAACTGTCATAGTACTTGCAGTGGATCCCGATGCAGGTTGGAATTCCTGTGTGATGGTCTGGATAGACGTCTGCCTATTACACATTACGAACCTCTGCAACTGTCGGCGGTCTCTGTTAGTCAACAGACGAGGTCGGTCTGTACGGGTTTGTGCTGTGCATGTCCCTTCACATTTCCACTTCAATATCACATCGGAAACAGTGGACATAGGGATGTTTAGGAGTGTGTTAATCTCGCGTACAGACGTTTGACACAAGTGGCACCCAATCACCTGATGACTTTCGAAGTCCGTGAGTTGCGCGGATCGCCCCACTGTGCTCTCTCACGATGTCCAGTGACTACTGAGGTCGTTGGTATGGAGTACCTGGCAGTAGGTGGCAGCTTGAAGTACCTAATATGAAAAAGTATGTTTTTGAGGGTGTCCGGATGCTTTTGATTACATAGTGTATTACTTGAATTTCAGTATTAATTAATTAAGATAAGATGAAGATAAAGGAAATATGGAACTTCCTGACAGAGTAAGATTGTGTGCCGAACCGAGGTTCAAACCTGGGACCTGTGCCTTTCGCATGCAGTTGTGCTACCGACTGAACTATCCAAACAAGATACACAACCATTCCTCACAGCTAAACTTCCGTCTAGCATCTGTTCTCTCGCAAGGCATGCAGGAGAAAGACTATACTCTCAAAATATCCATAAGATCGCAGGCTCATTCAGGAAATATATTTCACTTATTAACAATGCTCGAATTAGATGAATTGAATTTGATGCTTCTAGATTGTGCGTCCGATGTTCCAATTGTTGTTTCTCAGATTAATAGTGTGGCATCCCAGGTTTCAAACGCACGCAGTGTGACCACAGACTAAAAGATAATAAAATTACGGATTGTAAACGCGTGTACACTGTTCCACTCCGTATTAAGCACGAAACTGTATTTGAATATTTAATTGTACAACACAGTTTATTCAGTTACTTGCAGTCCATATCTTTTTATCCTATGCTCCAAGGAGTTTGAGATGTGGTCTGTTAAAGAAAGAGTCACGTATTTTTTAAGCCAGCTGTCCCGGCAGTCTGCCAATGGCTCAAAGGGTATCGATATCCCAGTTAAGAACAATTTTGGGATGAGCTTACAGTTATCAGTTGTCCCAGACAAATATTAAAATTTAGCGTAAGTGCTTAACCATTTAACGTTAGTCACTGGTCCCCTGTCCGCATTCAGTTCACGCCGAAGCTTCCACATTGGGATCGTACAATTCACAAAAACTTGCAACAGAATCACATGGAACCCTTTTAAATTGAAACATAGCCACGGCAAAAGAGCGAAATAATTTCTTTATGCAGACTATGAGATTGTTCGATGGAATTGTTAATGGAACACTGAACAACCTAAGCCGGCCGTGCAGTAGCCATCTCGGATGCAGTTAATGTATACAGCTCATAAACGTTTTACAATTACGTTTTGTACCATTCATGACGTATTTAGTATCTGCTTACATCTATGGGAGACAAAAACTGCATCACAGTCTTCTTTAGAAAGAAAATCGACTACAGAAGTTGATAATCATTTTTGCAGTAATCGCGTCAGCCACACTAGTTCCTAGTGTTCATAATACAGTGCCCGAATGGGCATCCGTACATGACAACTACATCCTTAATCTACCTTACTCTTGCATGTAAGTACTGATCGGAAAGTTTTTGCGTTGTGTCTAGCGTATTTGCCAGAGTAATTGGATCAAGGTGAAGCATTGTGTAGCATCACTCCACAACGAAAGCATTCTGATGAGCAGAGAAAATACACATTTCACCGGAGTGAAATAAGAAACGGATTACCCAAATATGCTTGTAAAGCCTTCCGAGAAGTCGCTAATGAATGTGGCGCCGGCATGCCAGTATACGACAGTTTCAGGGTGCTGGAACAAATCTAGATAATTAATTTTCTTACCGAGAAGGGATCTGGATGTCATTAGACATGAGTTTTTTTCCACAATAAAAGCCTGCATAGTCAACGTGACACCGGAACGGTGGGGAATTCGTTTAGTAAGAGAATCACTAAGGGAAAAAAAAGCCACATTGTCAAACAAAAGCTGAACGAAACAAAATGGACGTACTGAGAACAGTGCGAGGAGGATTCAAGGAATTTGAAAACGAAATGTGACGATAATTTCTAAGAACGTTTGCTCTCAAACAAAATGAGTAACCTGCTCGCAGTCAATTGTTCACTCGCTCACTGACGGTGCTGACTGCGAAACGGAATATGACAGAGTGTAGGCAGAACAAATGAATTCCCTCGTACAAAATTGTTTCACTGTGAAAGATCGTCATACGATGTCTCCTTCCAGTCACCGTACGAACTCAGAAATAACGGATAGTGAGATAAATGATAACGGAACAGTAACGAACCAAAACTGCTTGACGGTGGGAAAAGTATCTGGACTGAAGGAAGTACTTGCTAAACTCCACACTGATTACGATGCCCTTCTATCATTACTTTGTAATAGATAGCCGGAATAACGATCGGTACGAAACAATTAGGAAAAATGCTCAGGTCACTCCCGTTTTCAAGAAAAGTTATCACACTTACCCACATAATAGTAGATCTATATCGCTAACGTTTACCTTTTGTAGTCTTATGAAACATGTTTTATGCTCATGCTTTTCATCGGAGAACGAAAGTCGTCGGTAAAACTCGTCACGTAAAACTCGGCTAGCTCTGTTCGTCCATGAGATCCAGATCGTAGTAGACAACGGATTCTAGTTTAATGGCGTGTTGTTTGTCTTCCGGATGGGGTTCTATACATTTATACGATATGGTTTAGAATACGCAATACGAACTTGCCGAGTATTAGACCAGATTACTGACTGAATTCAGGACATTCTTGCGATTAGAACTCGGCTGTTGTGAAAGCAATTTCATTTGCACCTCAACAGAGTGTAATAGTGCCATTACTTTTTACAGTATATATGAATGAATGATGTGGCATACAAGATGACAAGGTATATGAAGCGTTTCGCTGACGATTCTGTCGTCTTCAGGAAGGCTGCACATTAGAAGCCTGTACCGAAATTCAGAAAGATTGTCAGAGGCTTGATGATTGGCGGACATGCCTGACTTGACCAGAATGGGGCCGATCTGTAATATAATGAACTCCGGAAATTCTCCAAACAGCCAAGGTTGCTAGTAAAGTATTTATTTAGATGACCGGTTTCGGTAAGACTACGTTACATCCTCGGATCTTCAACTTTACAATCCATTCAAGCTCCGACATCTGCGCTTTGTATCGTGGTTTATTATAAAAACGAGTTTTTTGTATTCCACAACCCTTAAAGATACATTTTTGATATGACACGATACAAAGAGCAAATGGAGGAGCTTCAGTGAATTTTAAAGTAGAAAATCCGAAGATGAAACATATTCTTAACGAAAGCGGTCATCTAAATAAATACTTAAATAGCGATACTGGCTTTTATGCAACTTTAATTGTAGCATATTGCGAATAAATAAGCGAACAGTTACCGCTAGATAAAGCTATTGGTGCCAAAGAACTGGACATACTAACAAATGTAAACTCCACAGGAGTAACCGTCCGAAGCGACGTAAAGTGAATTGACCATATAAATACAGATGCGACCTGGGTTTATATGGAACGATCTTGAGGGAATGTACTTCACACGTGGAAGACGTAGGTTTATAAAACTCTTGTAAGACCGATTCTTAAATGTTGCTTACCAATCTTAGAGCGTATCGGGGTGGTTTAATAGAAGAGACAAGACTAAACGGAGAGTATCGCGTTTCGTCACGGGTCCGCTTAGTGAGTTATGGCGTTACAGAGATGCTCAATTAACTTCTGTGGCAGACGCTACAAGAGATGAGCTGTACATCAGGGGAAGCGTACGTTATAAGAGGAGTTTGATAACGGATTACTTCTTCCCAGCAGCTTCCCTTACAATGTCAACAACGAGAAAATGAAATGCGGAGGCTTGCCCACACAGCTTTCGCGAAGGGACTAGTGTAGGGGTGAAACGACAGTGGTACCTGATGTATCCATGGCCATAAACCTGGAAGGGTGGCTTGAGTAGAGTAGATGTTGATGTACCGTGTGATCAAAAACTCAGTATAAATTTGAAAACTTAATAAACCACAGAATAATGTAGATACAGAGGTAAAAATTGGCACACATGCTTGGAATGACATGGGGTTTTATTAGAACAAAAAGAAAGTATTGCTAGATGCATGAAAGATCTCTTGCGCGCGTCGTTTGGTGATGATCGTATGCTCAGCCGCCATTTTCGTCATGCTTAGCCTCCCAGGTCCCCAGACCTCAGTCCGTGCGATTATTGACTTTGGGGTTACCTAAAGTCGCAAGTGTATCGTGAGCGACCGACATCTCTAGGAATACTGAAACACAACATCCGACGCCAATGCCTCACCAGAACTCCGGACATGCTTTACAGTGCTGTTCACAACATTACTCCTGGACTAAAGCTATTGTTGAGGAATGATGGTGGACACATTGAGCATTTCCTGTAAAGAACATCATCTTTGCTTTGTCTTACTTTGTTATGCTAATTATTGCTATTCTGATCAGATGAAGCGCCATCTGTCGGACATTTTTTGAACTTTGTATTTTTTTGCTTCTAATAAAACCCCATGTCATTCCAAGCATGTGTGTCAATTTGTACCTCTCTATCTACATTATTCCGTGATTTATTCAGTTTTCAAATTTATACTGACTTTTTGACCACCCGGTAGATGACTACATGCTTTTATTTAAGAAGCTGTCAAGGAGAAACAGATGTGTCCTGTGAACAACAATAAAAAGCAGAATGCAGAATGTACTGTAACCTTGACTATAATTGTGTTTTACAAAACTGTCTTCACCCTAATCACACGAGAAATGTAGCATCCGCTGAAGTATACAGGGAAAAGCTACGTTATTAAAGATGGTTCTACTCAGAAGAGGAGCAACCGGAATTTGGGATTATAAAGCAGAATACGTGTTCGTAGTAGTAGAGTTGCTGTCAGTTGTATGTGTCGTGTTACACACATCGTTCTCTATAAAATTATTGAGGTGAAGATACAAACCGACTGCTAGCTAAACCGCAAGAGTAGCAACATCTGTTGACTACCAAAACACCTACGCGTTATGTACTGGCGGTTAATGACACACAGTGACTAGGTACTTATCTGCCTTGTAACTGCCCACTAAATCGTTGTCAGCAATAGGTGCCACACATCGTTAAGCGTTTTGCAGTGCTTTTCAAGCCACTAGGACCGCGAGGTATAGTTCTGTTGTATGTCCTACACTGTGCTTACGACCTACTCGAAACGCCTTGAAATAGTATTTTCAGCTGAACTGCTAAACCTAATATAAAAGGTTAGTAATGCGTAAACGCAGGCATCAGTTATTATAGGACGATTGTATGATGGTACAAAATTTCAGTTCTTCTGATTCTTAGTTTTGAATATTGCACCTATCCAAGAGATAATGATTTATTCCAGATAAGAAAGTTTTCCTCAAGCGTCTCACAAAATGTGTTAATAGCTATGAAGAGAGCTGCTACGCATCAGTCTGCGTAAATTATATGTGTTAATGTACTATAAATCGATTCACGAGTGACATCACTGTTTGTCTCACGAACATGAGACTGAAATTTGTAAACAAGTTACTTTACGTCATACCCCAAATATCTCGTAGTTTTTAGATATTAGCAACAGTCCAACTTAATGCCACGATGTTACGGCTCTTATTACCATAGAACCACATCCGAATTAGCTCTATGGAAGTTGGCGGAGAGGAATCGCTCTGAACGAGCGCTTTTCATATTTCCGGCTTAGAAAACAAACCTAGAACGAAAATGAAAGGATGAGATATTAGCGATTTCTTCCAATAATCGGCTTATCCATATTGGTGTAATCTGCCCTTGGCTACCGTTCTCTTAGTGGTCATGAGAGATTTGGCCTTGTCGTTAGGCCTATGTAGATCTTGCTCTCTATTGGTGTAGAGTAATAGTCCCAGTTAGTAGTAGAATTTCGACGCCAGTTGACTTTTACATGCTGTACCTTTCTTTGTTCGGCAACTCTTGTCAATGAATATTGTTCTCCGCCCTCTAATACTCTTCGCTTATGTTTTCTTCATAATGAATTGTATCTGCCGTAACAGTTACGCGAAACAGCGACCCAGGAATTGTTTTTTCTTTCAATTGTAAGCTGCCCACTACGTGTTTGTGTACTAAATTAAGCCAAAATTTAACTTCCACTTTACAAATAGTCTACGTATTACCAAAACTATGCACTCGCAGATTGATATTACACTTATACTCGTATGCTACGCTTCGACTAAACAGAACCTAATTTGAACTGAACTCTAACTGGTCTGAATATAACTTGTCGTTATATTAAATGCCCATCTGAAGTAAAATCATTATCTGCCCCTGATCGAAATTTCCACTTATCTCACCCTTGAGCCTTGACAACATTGCTGCATATTTCTTGAAAGCACAACAGCAAACAGCCATCGGCTAAGCTAGATTTCTATTTTTAAACAAAATGTCCAAAATATTCAAACTGTCGCGTACCACATGAGCAATGTAGTAAAGTGTTACGATAAACCTTCTTTAAACAGTGAGATGGGGAAGTAATTATCCCTATGAGACGTTATTCCAGGAAAATTTAGAAACTTGTGGTAATTCCTATGGGAACAAACTGCTTCTCTTGAAAGAAAAGATTACTCAAAAATTGTATTCTTTTCACATTTCCGTATTTTTACATACATATCACATTCATACTTGCCGTTTTTTACAATAAATCTCTCTTCAAAAAAATGGTTCAAATGGCTCTGAGCACTATGGGACTCAACTGCTGAGGTCATTAGTCCCCTAGAACTTAGAACTAGTTAAACCTAACTAACCTAAGGACATCACAAACATCCATGCCCGAGGCAGGATTCGAACCTGCGACCGTAGCGGTCTTGCGGTTCCAGACTGCAGCGCCTTTAACCGCACGGCCACTTCGGCCGGCAAATCTCTCTTCATCTAACAGATAAAATCACGCGTCACCACAGCACTACGGAAAACGTCCATCACTTACCACACTCCAAAAGTATGTATGTATCGGACTACGCAGAGGCAAAGACTGTGCCGCAACCATACCCAAAATTGTTTAACAGTAACATAAGTTGCGCTCCCTCTGACGTGCACATCCATAGCTATCAAAATCAAAGTTGTAAGACGTGTATATTTCTATTGCCTATTGTCAAACCACAATTTATGAAAGATGTTTATATTTTATTAATAGGATTAAGTAGGAATAATTAATATCTGTCATGTTGGAAATAATCGTGGTATCAGGGAATGTATGCACCAAAGTATTGTTGGCAGGAGGGACCGCACATTGATATAATTTTAAAAAGGGTGGGAGAGACCGCGTATGGATACATTTTAAGAAAAGAGCGGGAAAGACCGCGCATTGATACATTTTGTAATGGTAGCAGGGATTGTCTGCACCAGAAAGCATTGTTGGCTGGAGAGACCGCACTTTAGCGTTCGTAGGAAGTCAGTAGTAAGCGAGAAGTGAAGCGAGTCGGTAGCAGGTCTGAAGCGAGAGGTTGAGAGGATTGGTGTGCCTGCCAGCCACCAGCTATGATTTACAAGAGATTATAAACGGATGTACAGAGACATCAGCTAACTATTATCATAAGACGAAATAATATTATTGAATTATTTTTTTGAGAAACTCAAGACTAATAAAAGTATGTTTGCACGCTGCTAGTTGTACGATTATTGTAAAAAGTAAGTCCTATTTGAGCGTTTGTAAAATCATTTCATTCAGAATATAATAAATTTTTACCAGCAATATTGCATTACTGATTATAATCCATCCCAAAAACCATCAACGTAAATCTTTGGAAAATTTTATTGTTGTCAAGAAAAAGTTTAACTATGAATTACGTAACTTCAGTCAAATTAATTAAAGAATAACGCCAGATTTGCTATTAAAGAATAACTTCAGCTTTCGTAATAAATACAGCCACTTATTATGACAGCCCACCAGCAGCTAATAGAGTATAGTAAAACAGAGTAAGTATGTTCATGTCGCAGTTCGATGTAGCAGTCAGATGGCGATCCAGTAACAGTAAAAAAGGTAAGGAACACCTTTGGGTTATTGCAGGTAACGATTGAGGGCCACGACGACGACACATTCTATGTTTCGTCGAAATAATCAGAAAATCACCTTTAATAAGCAGCATTTAAATTTGTATGCGAAGATTGAGAAAGAGAATTAATTTCAAAGGGAAGACTTCATTCGTTATTATTAAGCAAGAGATAGAAATCCTAAGGGGAGGTTTCATAGGTTATTGTAGAAGAGAAGGTTGCGTAACAAAGGAGTTATAGAGGAGACGGGAAGGTTTCGAAGTTACATGCCCTCCTTTCAAAACGTCCCCCATTTCACCTCACATGTGCCTTACCAAGTAATTATATATGTAATAACAAATGACTTTATTCCATTTATTAAATATTACCTTCATCATTTAGTAAATGAATCGAAAATTTAATTTCAGACACATAGGTAACTGCGTTCTACAAAACAGCAAGTGAGCAAGAGAAACTTTTTCTTCGTTAATTTGCGACGCTCATTCCCATAAGCCCGTAATCAACATTTATAGGATGAATGGAAGCTACTAATAGGACGGGAGCCTAAGTAGGTAGGACTGCTATTTTCGTGACTCCAGGGAGTTGGCAGCTCGTCTACGTAAATAATAACTTGGAGACTGAGTTTGCATCTAGCGCAGGAATTCCAACTGCGGTCGCTCTGGCTACGTGGAAACGACGGGCGCCGCAGTGGCATCTTCTCGTGCTGTTACTGAATGTTAGCGCCCCTGCCGGGCCTACACACCCACTTCATTTAGCGTATTTTTCAGCTTATTTATTTGCTCCCAGCTTAGAAAATAATCTTGTTGTTAATGTCCTTTATTTCTATGTTACGTTTGCTCTTTGTTCGAGTTGTTCCGTTAGTTTGATAGCTCTAATCTGAGTTTATTGAGTGTTTCTAGGGGGAGCATAGGGGAACTAATACAGAAAAGTTAAAATGAGTCAGTGTTAGCTAAAACCTTTCACAAATTTCCTGGGGGTCGTCGCCGAGAAAGTCAGTGATTAGGTAAAAACAATTGTTCTTGTCTTTCACAGATAGATCTAGTTTCAAAATGGAAGACAATAGACAGCTAATTAACATTAAATTCCGTTCTTAAAAGTGAATTCAGGCATGACTGTCACTAAAAGCCACACAAAGTCACAAAGAGTGATATTTTAATGAGAATACCGGGTAACCAAAAACAGCTGAAACTCACGGCGAAGCAGCACGAAAGGCTCAATGAACTACAATTTTACTTCACACTGATTGCTAAGCTGCATTCGCATATTACCTAGCTTATTTTTATGGAGAAAATCTCAAGGAATGAAATGGGGGAACAGCGGGTGACAATCTTGTCTACAATGAGGGTAAAAATATTTTTCCTGTAATTAAGGGAAATCACTCTAACCTCCATTATTTATAACATTCTAAAGCATATTATATTATAAACGCAGCGGCATTCGTTCTGTCGAAGAAACGCCACGGCCGGCCGCGGTGGTCTAGCGGTTCTAGGCGCTCAGTCCGGAACCGCGCGACTGCTACGGTCGCAGGTTCGAATCCTGCCTCGGGCATGGATGTGTGTGATGTCCTTAGGTTAGTTAGGGTTTAAGTACTTCTAAGTTCTAGGGGACTGATGACCACAGATGTTAAGTCCCATGATGCTCAGAGCCATTTGAACCATTTTTTTGTAACGCCACGTGTATCTGTGGGATCTGTTGGAAGTGTCGGTCTTCCGAAATATTTTTTTAATATTTTAATTCTATTTTTATTTGTTCACACTGCATTATTTACTCACATTCAGTACCCTGTAAGCGGTACATACAAGCGAACAGTTTGATACTGTTTTTTTATTTGATTTCCTAAAGCTGTTCGATAGACTGTCAAGCGATAACCAACATCGGATCGTATGGAGAAACTTCTCAGTTCTATTACTGTGTGTCAGAATACTTAAAAAAAAGCACACAATACATTGTTGTCTGCATGGTGAACCATGGAAAGAAACTAGAGTATTATTTAATATGCTTCCAACGAAGCGTAATAGAATGACACATGTTCTTAAAACACACACAGAATTTTTGTCGGCTAGCTTCAAAAACACCAAGACCACTCGCTGACAGTGAAGTGTCCTACAGTGCAGCGCATCTTTGTTGCACGATTATAAGGGAGGACAGGATGTTATAAAGAAGATCAGGAGAAATAGCACACTATCGAAACAAGATATTCTGAATAACAGCCTCATAAGAAAGTAAAGAAATGCCATGTAACGCCAGTAAACATTAAAATCATCTTACGTGCACCAGCTTACAAGTTTTGTGCTAAGCACCCAGAATCTGTAAATACCCAAAGCTAAAGACAAGAAGTGGTGTCACGCAGAATGAAAACGAGTGATAAACAACGTTAGTTAAATAATTAGATATACGGCAGAAAGTTTAAGGAAGTTTAATACATCTGTTGAGAAATTCGTAAGCAAGATTTATCTACTGTAGTCCCCGCAGGCAGTTTAAGAACATATCAGTGTTACGGATCATTTCGTGAGAGTTAACTGGGGACCACTATGAAACTGTCAACAATGTTCATCAGAGCCTTGAGGATAAATTTAGAGACCTGTTCTACTGCGCAATTTCCAGAGACACATAGACAATCAGTTTTCCTCACCCCGTATGTGAAATGAGTAGGACGAACAGTATTTGATGATAGTTTAAAGTACCCTTTATCGTGCACTGTGCAGTTGTGTGAGTTCTGTCGTCCTGTCGGCATTATCAGCGATATCTTTTTCTCCTTCAAGCGAAACTAAATGGTCATCCCAAATGCTCAACAACACTGCATAGTGCCTTGAGGAGTAGATATTAAAATGTAGATGAAATTGTTTTCTGTCTTCACTTTTAAGGATTACTTCCTTTTAAAGGTGTGATGGTCCGTACCCTAATTGTAGGCTTTGATCGCTTTAGTTTTAATTCATTCTCCCCCATTTCCACCGTATCTTTTTAGAACTGCTGCTTTCACATAAGCTAAAACACTTAATACACTAGGAAACACGTAACCAAAAAAACTTCTTTTAAATAAAAATTAAATTCAGTATGTAAGGTATAATTCTGCGATTATTGGTACTATAGAAAGAACTTATATTGGCATTTTCACATTCTTGATCGGGTAGCCAAAATAGAGGAAAGAATTAATTCATTCATAAAGATATCGAAATTGATGTCATCTGTACGGAAACAAAAGATAAAGCGTTACGTGGAATAAGGTACAAACCACTCAATGGACGCATAAATGTTTTCATTTATCAGAATGTCATGTGACTGGCACTGACTTACTTCCACTGCTTCATATGGTCAGCTCCATATGTAAAAATCGAATGCTGTTTTTATTGTAGCCCTAAACGTCAGTCATTTATGCATCCCAATGTTTTCAGTACGCATAAACAATTCCTCAGACGGCGTCAGTAGCACTGTCATATTGTTCAATGACGATGCTGTTGTCCACAGGAACATATCGTCGCTGAACGACCATTAGGAAAGAAAGAAAGGGTTGAAGAATTTTTGTACGTGGTGTAATGAAAGGCTGCTCTGTTTAAATGCAAGATAATTTCCATGACAAAGGGAAAGAACCCAGTAGCTTCCGGTTTCTAGACTAACACGATCTTATCGTTTCAGCGTGACCAAAAAGTGATATGGAATTGGACAAATAAGTAAAATTAGCAGAGGAGACTTCGATTATATGATTTAAATCGGTTTGGAGGGTTGTGCGAAAGTGCGCTACATTTGTAAAGAAATCGTACGCAAGACACTAGTGCGACCATTCTAATTGATCCTGCGAGTCAAGTCCTCAGCTAGTAGGCTTGAGAAACACGAATCGCTTGAACTCAAAGAAGAGTTGCTAGTACTGTAACCGGTTGCTATATCTGATACCAAAGTGTAACGGAGATGCTAGGGAACAATAAACGGGAATCTGTGGAACAAAGGCTACGTTATTCGCGCTAAACTCTACTGAGCAAATGCAGAGAACGGGTATTCGAGGAAGATTGTATGATAGTTCTGTTTCCTTCGTCGTATATCGCGTGTAGCGACAGTGAAAATGTGGTAGTAAAGGTTAGAAGTCGTACGGAGGCACGTACAAGATAATTTTTCATCCCCTCAGTACGCGAATGAAATATGACAAACGCTCCTCGCGCTAGAGTAGTTTGTGGTGAGGATACAAGACTAAGGAGCTAACACAGGCCAGGCAAGATATATCAGGAACGACTAAATATATCAGTGAGGGGTTTAAGCTACAGCGGAGAATGTGGACCACTTCCTAACTATCTTTGATCCCGTAAGGAATCAATATGCACAGCGACTGTAGACTAATTAATACATACTTGAGAAATCGGATAATTCTTTCTGATACACCCTGCACTTCGTCCTTCTTCCAGTTACCCTGTGATTCTTCCCAGTGTGAAGTCATCCAAATGCTATCCCCGCGGCATGTTGTAATGAAGAACACCTACCACAATCCACCGTAAGTGCTAACTAATGACCACACACTGTCTTTACCCGTACCCTCAACTGTCTCCTGTTGCGGGACAAGCGCCATCTGACGCTACACTCATGTTGACCTCATGCAACGTGACGTCCAGATTTCTGTGCTCTACTGGGAGACCTCTTGTAACATGCCCCGCCTCTTCCTTCCCCCTCCCCCCCACCCCGACTTTCATTCGTTTACATCGAGAAGTTAATATGTCATTTTACTTTGCCTACTTCGTCCATAAGTTTAGCAGTTCAGTGTAGTAACAAAAAACAGTGGATCAAACCACTGTCCCATCCTCAGGAGGAAGCATCCCACATGCATCTACCCTACTGTACCAGTTGTAGGCAGACACGTAATTCACGTACCGGTTGTTGTTCATAATTTTATACCAACTGCTGAAAAATAACTTGGGGTGTTGATATATGCTACAAATCGATTAAGAATAGATAATACTACATGTGCTGTTTTTATTGCACATCATTATCCAAAACTTCACGTCCTCAGGAGTCGTCTGTTTTTCCTTGTATCCCACTACCTTTAATTTTCCCCACAGAAAAAGTCAGAAGTGTTTGCTAGAGAGCGTGTAGACCATTCTGTATTTTCCGAACGATCGATCTAGTGATCTAGAAATTTTGCCAAGTGGGTTTGTAATTATATGTGTGCAATGAGTGAGTCGTCTCTCACGTTGGTATCATGTGAACTGCCATATCTCCAATGAGATGTATTTCAGTCAGTTTAGATCCTAGAGGCTATTTAAGGACCATAAATGAAACAGGCACTAATGATGGCGATATTTGGAGAGCCCGCACCACCAGTTGACAGACCGCAGTCGCTGTTTATTCCCATCTCTCAGCCAGAATGAATTATGATAACCAGTATTGCACACTGCGCCGAATGATTTTCCTGTGTTATGCAGACGACACTTCATTTGTTCTAAAATACTTCATAAAAATGTCGCATCAGTTTGTCATTCTAGTAGACACCATTCTGAGAACTGTAACCGATTCTGAAATTCATTTGGCGATCGATGAAGCGAATGGAATGCAGTTCTTGCACAACACTCCTTTGGCTGATCTCACCCGCACATCCAGTCTACCGCTTGTAAACGTTAGTTGTATTTCTATCAACACTTGCTGTTGATTTTCGTTTGCGTAATTTATTCTTCAGTTTCGAATTCCTTGAAATTTTGTTACACTGTTTCCCAAGACCGATTCCCAGGGCTTGGCGTGGTCAGGATACGTTTCAGCATACAGCCCCAGCGCTACTCTAACAGTATGGCTACTTTCGCCATAATCAAAAACCATATCCACTTTTTCGGCTGTTTACTGATTGCTAAGACTACAGAACACAGACTGAAGGACTTCAAGCGTTCAGTAAACAGAAGACCCGTACGCGAGAGGTGTTTGCTTTCATTTGCAACCTTAACGCAGTCGTTGGCGGGACCATTTTCCTAGCGGTGGGGCAGTGTTTTATTACCATCTTATCTTGTTACCATTTCATTACGTCCCGTGCATGTTATGACGTTGAAATCCTCTTCGAGGTATACTTTGCTATGCTACAGAGATAAATACACTTATCTGTCAGAACATTATTACCACCCAATTAATAGCCGGTATACTTATGTGAATACGGTGTATGTTCTTTCGGACATGTCCGAAAGAACAGACACCATTGATGACCTGCAGCCGTCTAGAACGAAATTAGAATTATATTAATACCTTCAACTGCTGATGGGCGTTGATATATATCAACGGGGACAGGTAAAAATGTGTGCCCCGACAGGGACTCGAACCCGGGATCTCCTGCTTATATGGCAGACGCTCTATCCATCTTTTTTTTTTTTTAATCTCATTTCGTTCGGTTTTGTTCGTTCTATCTGCTCGGGGCGGACGTCGGAAGACATCCGTTTAAGTTCGTTGTTGATCGATTTACTCAGTTTTTTTTATTACAGAGGGCAGCTAACCCTCTGACCGAACACGCTGAGCTACCGTGCCGGCAAAAATATCCAGCAGGATTCGAACATGGTACCTCCTGCGCATTAGCCGTAAACTTTTACTTTTTTTTTTTAATCTCATTTTGTTCGTTGAATCTGATCAGGGCGGACGTCGTAAGACACCCTTTTGAGTTCGTTGTTGATGTATTAACTCAGTTTTTTTTATGACAGAGGGCAGCTAACCCTCCGACCGAACACGCTGATCTACCGTGCCGGCATCTGAGCCACCGAGGACACACACGACTGTGCGACTGCAGGGACTATCTTGCGCACGCCTCCCGCGATACCCGCATTCTCACCTTCTATGTCCACACACTACATTCATAGCGTCCCACACCAACACACTCATTACTCGTGGAAGACATTCTTACCAAGTCCCGTAAGAGTTCGGGGAATATGTGTGCATCCGCTCATAAGGAGGAGGTCATGGCCGGTACTGCCAGAACTATGTGTCCGAAAGAACAGACACCGTATCCATATAAGTATACAGTTCTGGCAATACCGGCAATGACCTTCTTCTGTGCAGATGCATACATATTCCCCGAACTCTTACGGGACTTGGTAAGAATGTCTTCCACGAGTAATGAGTGTGTTGGGGTGGGACGCTATGAATGTAGTGTGTG
Source organism: Schistocerca nitens (assembly GCF_023898315.1). Lineage (NCBI taxonomy): Eukaryota > Metazoa > Arthropoda > Insecta > Orthoptera > Acrididae > Schistocerca > Schistocerca nitens. The sequence continues at coordinate 381,877,569 of NC_064619.1, read as the reverse complement.
GACATACAAGGTGAGAATGTGGGTCTCGCGGGAGGCATGCGCGAGATAGTCCCTGCAGTCGCACTGTCGTGTGTGTCCTCGGTGGCTCAGATGGATAGAGCGTCTGCCATGTAACCAGGAGATCCCGGGTTCGAGTTCCGGTCGGGGCACACATTTTCACCTGTCCCCGTTGATATATATCACCGCCCGTCAGCAGCTGAAGGTATTAATATAATTCTAATTTATTAATAGCCGGTATGTCGACCTTTGGCACGGATAACATCGGGGACGCATCGTGGCATGAAAAAGCTTGAGGTCTTGGTAGATGTCTGGATGGAGTTGGCACCACATCTGCACACACAATTTATATAATTCGCGTAAATACCAGCCAGGAGGGCAAGAGCTCGGACACCGGATTCAATCACATCGCAGATGCGTTCGATCGGTTTCAGATACGGTGCGTTGGGGACGAGAACATCAATTGCATCTCTCCATTGTGTTCCTTGAACCACTCCATAACACCCCGGGATTTGTGACATGGAGCGTTATCCTGCTGAAAAATGTCACTGACGTTAGGAAACATAATCGTCATGAAGGACTGTACGTGGTCTGCAGCAAGTGTACGATACTCCTTGGCCGTCAAGGTGCCTTCCAGGTGTCCGACTGGACCCGTAGATGCCCAGATGGGTGTTCCTCAGAGAATAATGGAGCCGCCGCCAGTTTGTCTCCGTCCCGAAGCACAGGTGTCAAGGAGCTGTTCCCCTGGGAGGCGACGTATTCACGTCCTCCCATCGGCATGATAAAGAAGGTATCGGGATTCATCAGACCATGCAACACTCTGCCACTGCCGATGATCACATGCCCATTTCAGTCGTAGTTGCCGATGTCGCAGTGCTAACATTAGCACATGCTCGGGTCGTTGGGTGCGCAGGCCCTTCGTTAGGAGTGCTTGCTGCACTGTGTGTTCAGACACACTTTTACTATGCCCAGCATTAATGTCATCTATCATGAAGAGTGGCCGCCCAACCCCACGACATCTGAAGGTGGTGTCAACGTAGTTTCACCACATGTTGAAGACACTCACCACAGCACTCTTCGGGCGAAGTGCTCCTGCCGAGCCTCGGGGTCATCACAACCTGCCGCCGGTGGAACTCAGATCGCTTACCTTAACCCTTGTACACACAGACAGGGTGCTCACTCACACTACAAGCACCGTGCGTGTGTCTGACTAGCCGTCATTCCTTGGCACGTGAAGCTGCTATCGGCTGGATGGCTTATACCGATAGTAGCTCAGCGGTTATACTGTTCTGGCTGATCAGTGTATGTTGTTGTTGTTTTGGTCTTCAGTCCTGAGACTGGTTTGATGCAACTCTCCATGCTACTCTATCCTGTGCAAGCTTCTTCATCTCCCAGTACCTACTGCAACCTACATCCTTCTGAATCTGCTTAGTGTATTGATCTCTTGGTCTCCCTCTACGATTTTTACCCTCCACGCTGCCCTCCAATGCTAAATTTGTGATCCCTTGATGCCTCAAAACATGTCCTACCAACCGATCCCTTCTTCTAGTCAAGTTGTGCCACAAACTTCTCTTCTCCCCAATCCTATTCAATACCTCCTCATTAGTTACGTAATTATCTTAAAATAGATCGGTGCCATAACGTGACTTCTAGCTGCATAATAGTTAAAAATTGCTCGTGTGCGAAACATTGTCCAGTACAACTTAGAGAGAATCACACTCGAAATATTTACTCGTTCTGAGTATATTTGGAAAGCCTTGTCTTAGCTGACTCTTTCTACATATGTGTTAAATTTACCTTTGCCATTATCGTTGTTGGTTTTACGAATTAAATTATATTTCGTATAGCTTCGAAGAATTAGACATTTTCAAATAATCCTTTGTAACATTTGATTTATTGGCCACCAATGGTTGCTAGCCCTGTTCCTGGCTGCAACTGGCTCGCTCAGTTCCCACTTGCTGGAGGAATTGGATTTCTGTTTTGCCAGAAGATGATGGGCAGGTTTATCTTTAATCGTCCTGTATGGGTGGTTGTCGGAGCCGACAAGAATGATCTCAAGAGCTAGTAATTTCCCCATGGCGGTCGGAGTCTTGCTATATCTGTGACTGTGAAATCTTCCAAAGTACTGGCAGAAAGCAAGAATTTACGGAAACGCAGTTAGCTTGAGCAGGATATGGCTGTCGAAAATGGCTACATTCTAATCCTGACTGGGCCGGCCGAAGTGGCCGTGCGGTTCTAGGCGCTGCTGTCTGGAACCGCGAGACCGCTACGGTCGCTGGTTCGAATCCTGCCTCGGGCATGGATGTGTGTGATGTCCTTCGGTTGGTTAGGTTTAACTAGTTCTAAGTTCTAGGGGACTAATGACCTCAGAAGCTGAGTCCCATAGTGCTCAGAGCCATTTTTTTTATCCTGACTGGCTACATGGCAGGAATGTTAAACAATTATGTGGAGTGAAGTAGACTATCTTTGGGACGGAGATGGTGTTTTCGCTGTGTTTGTGACGGCTGTATTTCACATTAAAAGCCAACGTATTGTTGCCATCAGCGGAGGACTTTTTCAAGGGGGCGAACTTCCATTTACGCATTATCCCGCACAGCGTATTTCTGAAGGCGGGAATATGCTATCCGCCACGACCAACCAAGTTGCAAGTAGTCAGTGGGAGGCGGCGTACAGAACTGTTAGCGATGAACGTACTCCCGTCAACCTGATGGATCTCGGAGAAATTCCTGGATATATTTGGATAGGTACAAGGATATTAATTATAGACTTTGTAGGAATGGAAACTATATCTCACGGATCAAAACGAAACAGGCAACCCTTGTTTGAACTGATTAGATGGTGTTGTGGTTTAGTTACTACGGATCCGCCATAAACGTTTCCGATTAAACCTGCAGAACAGTTCAATGATAAGCCAAAATATTGTGACCATTTCGCCCCCCTCCTCCCCGTCTCCGCGAACTTGAACACTACCTGATGGTGTTTTGGGCACTTGTCACAGTAGGGAAGGAATATAAAAGAGAGAGAGACGAAAGGGCAGTCATTAACGACCCAAAGCCAGAAATCCACTGATATATACGGTTTTGACAAAAGGCACATTGTTGTGGCGCTGCAGGTGGAAACGACAATCTCTGTAGCGGCGAAGCCGGTCTTCTGTTGGCGTACTACTATCGTGAGCACCTACGGAAAGTGGTTGAATGATAATGAAGTAACGAGTAGGCCGTGTGGTATGGGACGTCCACGTCTCTTCACAAAACGTAGAGGTCGGAGCATCCCCCACTGTGTGATCCAGGATAGGCAGCGATCTGTGGGAGATGTAACGACAGAGTACAGTACTGGAGCAGGCGCAAGTGTTTCGGAAAACACCGCTGAATGGCCATTATTTAACATCGACCTCAACGTCACACGATCCCTGAGTGTTCCCATGTTGACCGAACGACATCGTCAGTTATGATTGCAGTGAGCACAGCACCAGTCAGTTTTCACCGCGGATCAATAGATACGTGTCGCGTGTCGGATGAATCGCATTTTTTGTTACATCGGGTCGATGGTTGGGTCCTCACAAGCTAACATCCTGTCGAATGGCCGCACGAATCATGCAGTGAGCCAGGTCACTGAGGGCAGAATGCTTCGGGATACACTGAGTTGGGCTTCCATGGGATATGTGGTGGTAACCGAAGGCATCGTTACATCAGTGAACTCGTGAATATTATTGCAGACGACCTGCATCAGCCGGCTGGAGTGGCCGAGCGGTTCTAGGCGCTTCAGTTTGGAACCGCGGGATCACTACGGTCGCAGGTTAGAACCCTGTCTCGGGCATGGATGTGTGTGATGTCCTTAGGTTAGTTAGGTTTAAGTAGTTCTAAGCTCTAGGGGACTGATGACCTCAGCAGTTAAGTCCCATAGTGCTCAGAGCCATTTGAACCACTTGACCTGCATCTGTTCATGCTTGAAGTCTCCTCCTACGGCGATGACATTATCCTGCAGGATAACTGTCTGTGTTGCAAGATGAGAATCGTTCTACAGTGGTTTTAAGGGCATTATCATGAACTCACATTGATGGGTTGGCTGGGAAATATGCCTGGTTCAAATGGTTCAGATGGCTCAGAACACTATGGGACTTAACTGCTGAGGTCATCAGTCCCCTAGAGCTTACAAATACTTAAACCTAACTAACCTAAGGACATCACACACATCGTCAATAGGCCGGATGTTAACAAACGGACATAAAAAGTACTTCAAAGCTGGGTCAGTGCGCACTTGGCTGCTACTTTCACCCGGAGTACCGCCGCGCCACACCGCAAGCATCGGCTGAGTGTGTGCTTGCAGTGAGCTAGCGCAGCGCCGCGACGACACCTCCGGAGACGGCGGCTGTAGCGCCGCATCCGGCGCACTTTTGCTGCTCTCAAGGCGGCGGCAATGCGTTCCCGCCTTCTGAGGCTCGTAAGGCTTTATGGACGCCGGCGCCGGCACCTGCCCCGTGCAGTCCGCCTGCGTGGACAGCCGGCGTGGCTGCCGGGCCCCGCCTACGCTCGTAGCGATGCTATTCTCCTCCTGCGGCGGCGTAAATATTCAGCAGGTAGCGGACGGACCGTATGACTGTCGTAACCGTAGCTCTGTATGTAGAGTGCGGCACTGTTCCGCGCGTCACGTAAAACTTCATTGTTTCCTGTAAACGGTCCCACATTTCGCACGTGTATCACTCCTGGGTGCATTGATCGTACTGGTCCACAGTGTTGCTGCGTGACTCTGTGTGTGTTTCTGTAGAATCACAATGGACTGCAGTGACTGCTGTGATTCTGTCAGTTAGACTGACAGAATAAGGGATCGAAGTCCGCTCACGTTAACGGTCCACACTTCACAACAGTGAACGGTGATGTTTCTATATTGCCATGTTGCGTATCGATAAGCTAACAGATAAAGTATAAAACGTTGTCAACAACTTATTGATGGTATCGTTTACCGTATAAGATACCATGTTTCTTAATGTCTACTGTAACAGCCTGAGAATAACCAATACGGTGAAAGTGAAACGTCCCCTTAGAAAAATTGTACATGACTGTGCTTAAACTGACACACAATATTTTTAGCGCAACGCAATCTGACTTTCAATAATCCCTACAAAAGAATGGCCCTGACTAACATTAACCAATACCTTTCACAAATCACTTACCTCACAAAAATCTTCGTTACTCGAACTACTGCAATACAGCGAGCGCCACTACTGCCAGCTAAATAAAAGATTCAAACTAAGGAAGGCACTAACTACTGATAGGCATAGTTAGCAAATGAAAGATTTTGATAGAGAACAAACAATGTATTTACCTTAATAGTGTCGAAAAATCATAATATACATAGCAGTTCATGACATCCAGTCTTACAAATTTCAAAACTCCGCCATTTCTCCCCCCACATCCACCACTGCTGGCGGCTCACCTCAAACTGCGCAACGCTACGCGCTGCTAACATCCAGCTGCCCAACACTACAATGGCAGACAACAATGCAAACTAGCCACAGACTGCACACAGCACAGCCAGTGATTTTCATACAGTGCGTTACGTAACGTTGCCAATAAGAAAACATAAACAGCCTACTTACAAAAGATGTTTCAATACGATGTTCGTGTAACGATTTCGAAAACTATGTTACAGATAAATAAACATGCATACCGTTCTTACCCCTAAATTTGAATCGGAAAGAGGTGAAATGCTATCTAAAAACACTGAATCAAAAAGACATCAACACAATGCAAAGCTGTAAGAAACTACTGCGACAGTCATATAGCTTCACGTATACGCGCGAAGAAACAAAGTTAAGCTTTTTCAAATTCCTGTCTGCAGTCCTGGTAAAAATGATTTTTAACGGGTAGATTTTACAGCTAGCGAACTGTAAAATAAGTCACGCTATTAAAACGAGAGCCAGGGACAATGTTGACTACAGGTGGTAAGAGAAATACGGTAATTGTAATGGTTATCCAGTTGTCCAGTCACATTAGTGTGGCCTTCGCCTGCGTTCGGCGTAAACGCGCAGTAACTACTTACAGGCGACAAGTGCCAGCACTAGCAGTGGTGCGTCACTCAGCAATGTCCTGGAGTACGAGTGTGGAACTACTTAAAGTGTACGGCTAAATAGTAGCAGTTGAGGGAAAGCGTATGCCAAATTGAGAATCATTTTTTATTTTTTTGAGACATTAGTCTTCTGGCCGGTTTGATGAGACCCCACCACGAAATCCTCTCCTGCGTAACCTCTTCACCTCAGAGTAGCACTTGCAACCTACGACCATAATATTATTATTGGCTGGATGTATTCAAATCTCTGTCTTCCTCTAGTGTTAATGGTGCTGCCACATTAATGTGACCACCGCCCTATATTCGAGGTCTTCGTCTAATACCACTCACAGATGGCAGGCGACAGCACAAGCAGAATAGGATATGTAAAGAAAGTCGGTTGGGGCGGGGGTGCGCGAGTAGGGGGGGAGGGATGGTTGAGGTGACGCGAAGAACAGTGCTAGCGTTGTTGTAATACGGAAACGGAGTGATTTGGCTGACATCCCATACGACAAGATCAATAGTTTTTGGGCGAAGAGTGGAAGTATTTCCGAAACAGCCGCAAAGGTTAGAATAGACCATCCATAGCAAAATGACGCTACCCAAAACTGGCGCACAGGTGCACCACAGGGCATAGATGACAGGGGTGAAAAATGGTTGCAGAAATTTGAGTGAGCGAATAGACGTGCAACTGGTTAAGAACTGACCGCGCAGATGAATCAAGGGGCTACCAACAGTGTCTCATCAACGAACGTATGGCAAAATTTTCTGAGCGTGCGCCTACGCAGCAGCAGCCAGGTTCGTGCACCCTTGCTGACTGCTGTTCACCGGAGACGAGAGCTGGAACTTGCAGGGCCAAGACTGCTACTGGACGTCCTCGGTGGGGGCGGCAGGTAGCCTTCTAAGATGAATCACATTTGATATTCCATCTGACATGGTCTTTGGCATGTACGGCCTGTGAAACGTCCGACTCTCTCGGTCGGAAGGGTCCTGGCCGGAGGGCTTTTCCTGGGTGACCGCGTCGTTCTGCAAGGCACAATGTATCAAACCAAGTATGCATCTGTCCTTGGAAACCATGTCCATTCCTAAATGCAGTGTGTGTTTCCTCGGCACGATGGTTTTTACCAGCAGGACAATGCATCGCGTCACACAGCTCTCAGTACACGTGCGTGGTTCGAAGAGCACCAAGATGAGTTACCGTACTCCCCTGGCCACAAAACACCACACAGTTAAACACATTCGAGAATCTATAGGACCACCTCGATCGGGCCGTCCGCGGCATGGATCGTCAATAGAGAAACCTAGCGCAGTTGCCCATGGCACTGGAATAAGCTTGGTTCCAAATCCTATCGGTATCTTCCACAACCTCACTGACTCTCTTCTTGCACATATTGCTGAAGTCTGCACTGAAAAAGTTGTTATCGGGCTTTTGACAGGTGGCCACTTTAATTTCACTGGTCAGTGTATAATTCATCCACGAAAGAAGAGGCCTACAAAACATTCGTTCAAAAAAATCCTTCTCGGTTGCTCGTCAGTTTGGATCTAGTACCAGGAAGGATTAATTTAGGAGAAATTCGAAGGCAGCCGCTCAGATTTTCAAAAGGGTGATCATGAGCCTCAGGTGGCAGACGCTACAGGAGAGGCGTTGTGCTCAGGAAGAGGGTAAATGTTAAAATTCCGAGAGTAGGTGTTCGAAGAAGAAGAGTCAAGAAACATATTACATTCTACTGAACGCATCTCGCGAATTAGCTGTCTGGAAAAACAGAGAAGTTTTGTCTCATGTGCAACCTTACTCACAATCGTATACCTGTAGGGGCATGTAGGGGCTCCGTGAGTGCGCAAAAGGGCCACAACATGACGTGGCGTTGATTCGACTAATGTCAGAATTTGTACTGGAGGGTACTGGCACCATGAATCCTGGAGCGCTGTCCATAAATCGGTTATGGTACGAGGGGATGGAGATCTCTCTTGAACACTGCGTTGCAAGGCATTCCAGATATACTCAATGTTCATGTCTCAGGAGCTTGGTAGCCAGCGGAGGCCTTTAAACTCAAAAGAGTGTTACAGGAGCCACTCTGTAGCAGTTCTGGATGTGTGGGGTGTCGCATTGTCCTGCTGGAATTGCTCAAGTCCGTCGGAATGCACGATGGACGTGAATGGATTAAGGTGCGAGACAAGATGTGTCATGTGTCAGAGTCGTATCTAGACGTATCAGGTATCAGTATCACTCCAACTGCACACGCCCCATACCATTGCAGAATCTCCACCATCTTCAACAGTCCCCTGCTGACATGCAGGGTCCATGGATTCATGAGCTTGTCTTCATACCCATACACGTCCATCCGCACGATACAATTTGAAACGAGACTCGTCCGATCAGGTAACAAGTTTTCAGTCATCAACAGTTCAATGTCGGTATTGACGGGCTCAAGTAAGGCGTAAAGCTTTGCGTCGTGCTTTCATCAAGGGCACATGAGTGGTCCCTCTGGTCCGAAAACCCACATCGATGCTGTTTCCTTGAATGGTTCGCATGCTGAAACTTGTACGTGGCACAGCATTGAAATCTGCAACAATTTGCTTAAGGGACACACTTCTGTCACGTTGAACGATTCTCTTCAGTCGCCGTTGCTCCCGTTCTTGCAGGATCTTTTTCCGGCTGTAGCGATGTCGGAGATTTGACCTTTTACCGGATTCCAGATACTCTAGGCACACTCATGAAATAGACGTACGGGAAGATCTCCACTTCATCGGTGCCTCTGAGATTTTGTGCACCATAGCTCGTGCACCGACTATAACACCACGTTAAACTCACTTAAATGTTGATAACCTGGCATTGTAATAGCAGTAACCGATCTAACAACTGCGCCAGACACTTTTTGTGTTACATAAGCGTTGCCGACCGCAGCGCCGTCTTTTGCCTGTTTACATGTCTCTGTATTAGAATTCGCATGCCTATAACAGCTTCTTTGGCGCTTTAGTGTATGTATACACCATTCTCGAACGAAATGGTCAATCTTATTGTAGATGCCCTCCACGACACACCATAACGTGGCTGGCCAAGTTTATGTGCAGATGATTTTTCTTAATATGGAATTAAATGTCATTTTTCAGATATAAAAAGAAATAATGCAATATGCTAGACATAATCTGTCCTTAACTCTCTAACATATTAACTGGAAGTGCAATTTACTGTAACTGATATTTAACGGTCTCCACAATACTCGTTTCGCACATGTCCATCATCAGGCCAGTTAATGTCAATTAATAAAGAGTGGTCGATTTGTGTGCATAGTTTTTAATTATAATCATGAGGTAGGTGTCACGCTTAAGATACAACATTAACCTTTAATTTCAGTTTATATTTATGAAAAACTGGTTACTCAAATCGATACGCATACCTTAGAAATTATTTGAAAAATGAAACAGGTGATCTACTGCTTTTGCGGAATCGAAGCTGATGAACGTCATGTACAATCAACCGTCATTTTCATCGAAGAATAGTCTCTAATGTCTTTTTCGTTGATGACTCGTTATTTCTTCTTTCTTTCGTTGTTTGAATCTTCCTGAGTTGTGATGAAATCTGAGGACAACTTATGCCGTGTTCTTCTTAAAGTGACGAAATTGTCATTCTATTTAAGGGAAAGAAAGAAACGCCGGGAAAAATAAGTGTAGATGGTCAGCTGTACATTTTATCTACGGCTGTAGTTGTTATTAAAATCAGTCACCCTGAATTGATGGCGTTTCGTCAAAGCTAACGCCAATGTTTACAGATGTTTCATTTTAGATGTCTTCGTGGCATCAAAGACAGCCACATGGCGCAGTGTTGCTGTTAATAGCTGCTTACTATATAACCGTAATATTGAACTGCAAAGATTTCGGATCACAGTGTCTGCACCATTATATTGCGGTGCCCCATGAACTGTCGTAGATCTCCCAACATGGTGGGCACGGTAGGTCATTGTGTTCCATCGGTCTCGGTTACGCGGTAAGTTTAGACACGGGCCCACATCCGCTTCCGCACGCTCATCAGATCGTGCAGCGTAACTTAACCTCCAAAAGTTCGATAATTCTCAATGTCCCTCGCAGGAAACGTGTGCCCGTTTCTGTTACAGAGTGTAGATGATACACACGCACGACGCCGATACTCGTGCAGAATACATCCACTAAAGTAGGTCTTCAGCATTTTACATAGCGTGACCGATCTGTCTCTGCTGGTCTGCTAACAGAAAGTAACCATCGACAGTGCTTCGAAGCAATCACAGAGCAGCAAAGTAGCAAATAAGTATGGCATGGGGCGACTTGGCTTCCTGTCACGCTGCTAGTTAAATGATCGACAGTTAAATTGAGCCGGCCGGAGTGGTCGTGCGGTTCTAGGCGCTATAGTCTGGAGCCGAGCGACCGCTACGGTCGTAGGTTCGAATCCTGCCTCGGGCATGGATGTGTGTGATGTCCTTAGGTTAGTTAGGTTTAATTAGTTCTAAGTTATAGGCGACTAATGACCTCAGAAGTTAAGTCGCATAGTGCTCAGAGCCAGTTAAATTGATTAAATAACATATACTGCTGCTGCGGTGACTTATTCTGAACGTGATGTGACCACATTTTAAGCAAACTTCTGTTTTAAGAAAAAGGAACCATTCATTATACTACTTGATAATAATTGAAAGTGAAGAATCTGTTAATAACCGTTCACTGAGAACCTAAATAGAACGAGGATTAGAAACAAATTAGTCCATGTATGGCTGTAAAGCCAAACTGCATAAAATTCTGGATCAAAGAAGAACATTGTTTCTTCATTAAAGCAAAAGCTGCGCACTAAACAGACTTCTGTAGTAACAACGCTGCAACCAATGCACATACAGGAAATTACAATTTCATGGTATTCCTGTGTTTCGCGACTGACATCCGCGTCCTTGACACGTAAGTGTGTTCATCAGTGAAGACACTGAATCGTAAATCGCAGAGATGATGACCGAAAAAAATTTTACAGCTCTCGATACCTGCCACGTATGCATATGTGTTTATATCGACAGAATTACGGCCAGGCCCAGCAAGGTCTCGGCTATTATCGCTTTTGTTATCCGTCTTTATCAAATATTTCCAATATTCATTCTGTCACGGAGATTTAGTACTGGTGATCGAGAAGGAAAGCGGTAGTGAAACGGCAGGTTCTGTCTCAACCAAAGTATCACAAAATGTAACAGATGTGTAAACTTCTATTTACTACTTTTAGGTGCAATCACAAACTACGATTACAAACACTGTCGGTTTCGCCCATTCGTCAGCAGTATGTCGCCATGAACCAACAATGGAAAAGGGAGAAAATTTAAATTTTTAACTCTTTGGCATTTTTATCAGCTCTTAGCTGCAGTAGGTACTGTAGGCGGCTTCACATGCAACAACAAATGAGACTGTAGAACATACTAAACCAGAGAATGGTTAAAACATTCTGTGACCAAGTCTAAATGAAATAGCCGGCCGGTGCGGCCGAGCGGTTCTAGGCGCTACAGTCTGGAACCACGCGACCGCTACGGTCGTAGGTTCGAATCCTGCCTCGGGCATGAATGTGTGTGATGTCCTTAGGTTAATTAGGTTTAAGTAGTTCTAAGTTCTAGGGGACTGATGACCTCAGAATTTAAGTCCCATAGTGCTCAGAGCCATCTGAACCATTTTTTTTGTAAATGAAATAAAAATAAATGACTAATACTCCAGTACTGTTTTCCCAGTTTGAGAGATGCCAGGGATACTACGATCGATAATGATATGACGTAGTAATACCGTGTGCCCTTTCACTATCGTTTGTTCTCTGGAAATTTAAAGAGCTGATGGCACTTTTCCTGCAGGGGCAGTGTCTTACTGTTACGTTCACCAATGCCCAAGAGCAAGTGCCGACGTGACATAATGCGAGGTTGCAGCCGTTGTGCTGGTTTCGCGCGGAATCGTTGCTTGCTATTGAGTCGCACCAAACTTTTTGAACAGTTTTCTGAAGTGATGACATACGAGTCTGGAAGTTTCCCGTCGACTGGCGGGAGGGTGCGCATAATTACACACGAAATCAATGGACAAAAAATTGTAGTCATTCTTAGTAGCATCCGTTACTGAGACATTTTATTATTGAAATAGTTACAAACGTTAAAGTGACCTGTAATGAAGTGAAAGGTTAGTCTGGAAAGCAACACAGAAATGGAAAACTTCGGGGTGAAAATGGAATGAATGTAATGGTTAATACAACCATGGTTGTGTCTAGGTTTTATTATGAAGTGTGTTACTTAAGAAATCTATACACGAAGTAAAATGGTATTGTCTGTTACCCTTTCAAACCAATATTTTTTCACATAAGTTTGAGGAACTTTAACAGTCGTAAAAGGAAAAGACATATTTTCGTTTAGGTAAAATGGTCAGCTTTAACGATGGAACGTGTTCTCTCTGTTAATCATCCGTTTCTCACGTCCAATTGCCACAGACTGAGCTGTTGAAATGAAGTATGAGAAAAAAATATAGGGGAAGGAAGATTGCAACGTATTTCGTATTTCAAATAACCTGCCAACTAATACCTTAGCTGCAGTAGGTACTGTAGGCGGCTTCACATGCAGCAACAAATGAGACTGTAGAACATACATGTACGATGCCATGTGGTATACAGATGCTTACGTAGTATAATGCATATTTAAATGTAGAAGTGGAAGGGGTCAACAAGGCACCATTATAGGAGAACATGACCTTAGAAGATGAGATAAAAGGGAAAGTAAATTCTTTGGCCAACCAAAAAGTGATCGAACGTAGGCCGCTACCACCTTGATATCCAGTGACATAAAAAACGCCAATGAAGCTGATTGTATCACTCGAAATAACGACAAATAAACAAATGAACTGTGCCTTAAAGCCGATAATTCGCGTCAACTAACTGGTACTTGACATTCTCTCTCTCTCTCTCTTTCTCTCTTGATGCACAACATTGCAATCAGTAAAATGAAAATATGGTGGTGGATAACATCCCCCCTTGACGACCAAGTGTTTCACAGCGGGGAAAAACAGGAGTGCAGATCGCGTTGAGTAATGGTTGAGGAATGAAAGCGACCGTGCCCTTTTTATGTAATCCATATCGCCATTCGCCGTCAGTTATTTGGAGAGTCCACGTAGTACCTAAATCTGAATGTCCAGAGGGAGATGTGTCCGCTGATATTTCAGGTCCCGAATCTGCTAACTTAACCACAGCAACAACTCGTTGATTACAATTTGTAATAATAGAAGCCAAGATACAGTGATGTGGAATAGTTTATTTCATGACCAGTTTCGATGTAACTAGATGTCATCTTCAGGTTCTCAGATATTGGCTTCTAGTGTTACACATTACAACATTAGATCGCCCCAAATACACGTGTAAATCGTTAATTACGGTTTACAGCAAGGTCGATCACATCAGCCGCGTATATTAATACAACCACAGTCAAACAGTAGGTAAGAAGAAACATCGAAACTTTTATATCTTTCTTTATTTCTGCAGACACCCAAATACGTCATTTTGTATACGACGAAAATGTCATCTAAGTTAATAGTATATACTTTCCACAACCATGTAAGATCCAGATATAATTTTCTGTTACGCCTGAAACGGTCGTGAGCTGCAGCTCTGTTTCTATCTTTATTATTTGTGTAATCAACACCAGGTTAAAAGCTTAGCAGTTATCGTGCATGGTTCGATGTACCTCGCAACAAATTCCTTACCTGTGCCCAAATCTTCCTCTCAGAGTACCATTTCCACGCAGAGTCCTCAGTTATTTGCTGATACATTCCAACCTCTCTGCCTTCCTCTATAGGTCCCCATACTTCCATGGAGGTTAATCCCTGTTGTATTAACACGTGCCATCTTGTCCAGTCTCATTGTGAAAGTTTCCCAAGCATCCTCTCTTCGCGTATACCTTCCTCCGCTATCATCAGTCCAACTAATTATCAACATCTTTCCGTTTCACCACGCACTCAAACTCTTCCATTTTATACTTTTCCGGTTTTTCCGCAGTCCTTGATTCACTTTCATACAGTGTAGTGAATTCTTTGAAATTTCTTCTTTAATTTAAGGTTGATATATTAGTACACTTCTGCTAGTCTGCTTTTCATGGTCTCATAGCTCCGTCCTTCATGTGCTATTCTGATTTCAAGGTACCAAATTTCCTTCACTTTCTTCACTATGTGGTCCACAAGTTTGAGGTTAAGTTTATCTCTGAGCTCAATGCGGCTCCTCCTAATTACTTTCGTCTTTCCACGGTTTACTCTCAATGCATAGTGTTTGCTCATTAGACAATTTCATTCAAGAGGTCTTGCAGTTCTGCACTTCCACTGACGATGGCAATTTCCACCTTACGATCCTATGATCAATAATGCTAATAAACACCTGGCACCATTCTGCGAAATAGATGGAAGTACTAAAGTATTTTCCCGCGGCGTTTGTTCTTTCTCGAGCGTGAGGTGAGCGTATTTGAAACGACCGTTTGTAATTCCGGAGGAAAGGAAATTCTTTCCACAGTAAGGAGTGGTGTTGGCAAGAACGAAATGGAAACGAGTTTACGTCATAAAGGGCCACTTCCTTCCGCAGCTCTTTGTCCCTTCTTCGCCGTAAGGGGAAAAAGGAAAAGAAACAGCAACCGACGAACAACTGTGAACAGTTCGTTAACAGCCTCAAAGCGGATTTTATGCAGAACGCGAAACAGATGGCAAGCGGAAGGGTTCGAAGACTGACGGCCCACAGCGCAGTATCGAGCAGGGGCTCGACGGCACCTAACCGGGCAGAAATTAATTTGCAACCGAGCGGGCGAATGGGCGTGAGGTGGGCCGCTTTGATATCGCCGCGCAGCGCCGAAACTCGGAGAAATGGTGGTCTTGGCATGCGAAACACCGGGATCGGGATCTACAGCGCATCCCCTGGAACAACAAGATGCGAATAGACTCGCAGCACCTGGAAGAAGCGTCAAATCGATTCATATCCTTCGTGTGACTAAATTTTCGTAGTATTTACGCCACTGAAAACTGTATCATACCCTAGCTTCGCCGATAAACCGAAACGAAGTTTCTGGAGCGCCAAAGAAAGTGGTATAGGCATGCGTATTCAGATACAGAGATATGTAAACAGGGAGAATACGGTGCTGCGGTCGGCAACGCCTATATAAGACAAGAAGTGTCTGGCGCAGTTGTTACATCGATTACTGTTGATACAGTGGCAGGTTACCGAGATTTAAGTGAGTTTCAACGTGTTATAGTCGGTGCACGAGTGGTGGGACACACCATCTCCGAGGTGGAGATGAAGTGGGGATTTTCCTGTACAAGCATTTCACGAGTGTACCGTAAATACCAGGAATCGAGTAAAACATCAAATCTCCGAGAACAATGCGGCCGGAAAAAGATTCTGCAAGAACGGGACCAACGACGACTGAAGAGAATCGTTCAACGTGGCGGAAGTGAGTTAACGGGTATTTCGCTATCATTTCAATAAATGGCTGAAAGAATCGGTCTTCAGGAATAGTGAAACGGACCCTGTCGCCCAGGACCGTGTGCAACAAAGAGGGTAGATTCTCCACGAGATGGGGAAATTCACTGGCGTGTAGTGTGCGAGTGTGACAGACGAGAACCTACATCATACGGAAACCCCGTAGAAGCCGTTTGTGGCCAGCGGGATGTAGCAGTGTTACATGTGGCGGCCCTAAGATCGCCCATAAAAGGAAACATTTATAAAAATTATTTAATTCTGTAGTAACTCATGGAATGAAGCCACAGTAATTTTAATCTACCATCCTTCAAAAAATTTTCATGGTGATCCCAATAAAACTTGAATATTTCTCATATCTATAATAGTTTAGGATTTATTGTTAAAGTGAAATTAACAAGTTTTGTAACAAAGACCTGAATGCTAAAATCTGAACGCTTTGGTCGATCTTAAGAATCGACATTTCATGTAGTAGCGCATCATTAAAATGGCAAATGTTGTAAGTATCAACTCTGTAACTTTATTTGTGTAAAAGATATAGTAAATTTAAATTATCAGTATTGCCTGTCAAGCATCAGATCATCATTTCCTCCAAACAAAACACATTGAACGATGACAGCATGACACATTATTGAACCATTAGGTAATAGAATATTTGTTGTAAAGTTTAGTGCATAAAAGTTACTTCGTTCTTTATTTATTTATCAGAAAGTACATTCGTGCAAGGCTACTGGCTGTGACATTCAAAATTAAGAAAAAATGGTTCAAATGGCTCTGAGCACTATGGGACTCAACTGCTGAGGTCATTAGTCCCCTAGAACTTAGAACTAGTTAAACCTAACTAACCTAAGGACATCACAAACATCCATGCCCGAGGCAGGATTCGAACCTGCGTCCGTAGCGGTCTTGCGGTTCCAGACTGCAGCGCCTTTAACCGCACGGCCACTTCGGCCGGCTCAAAATTAAGAGGGAAAGTGTATTGGTTTTATGTAAAAAAAAGTTTCAAATGGCTCTGAGCACAATGGTAAGTAAAAGAATTTAACGTTTATCAGGAAATGAATATAATTGTTACTTTATTTACAACGTGAAAGTGGTCTAGCTTTGATTACTTAAATATGTTAAAATGTAAAATAATGTAGAACAAGCTGTAGCCAATCAGATGGACGGCTTCAAGGAAGGGAGCTGCACTAGTCAGTTGAGCGACAATGTTAGGCACGCTGGGGCGCGGCCGGAGGCGTGAAGGCGGATAGTTCAGTACTGGTCTAGACACCAAAGCGTACAGTTCGGAGTTCGGTCTGAGACGCGAAAGTGGTCAGTCAGTCTTTAGGTAGCTAGGAAGTGAAACGACTTAGAAAATTTCGCGTTGTGTGGTATCGCGGGATTTAGTCTCTGAGCGGTGAGCAGCCGCGCGCCTGGTGTGAAATAACGAGGTGGAGTGCTGGACTTGTGTTTCGCGATGAGGTTGTGTATGATCGGTCTGTGTCAAACGGGTATGCGCTCGACTGTAACAGTAACTCTAAATACTACCATTTTCGCTATTACTTTTCTTTCTGAATAAACATTATTCTAACAAAATCGCTACGGTGTGCCTACATCACTTATGGGCCGATAATTTAGTTACCGACATTATTATTACTGTTATTGTATGTTATATTAACTTTGTATTTCGCAAACTTGTCATTAGCCAGACAATTTAACCAAAGGATTACAAGTGTCTAATTTAGGGCGTGTAATGCGACTCGTGCGGTTCAACCCCTAGACGATTTTGAACCAAGACATTTCGACGAAAAGCAACCGCATGTGGGCCCGAACATCTTTGGGCTGTTAGCTCACAAACCCTTCCACAAATACCAGGAATCCGCTAAAACATCAAATCTCCGACATCGCTGCTGCCGGAAAAAGATCTTGCAATAATGGGACCAACGACGACTGAAGAGTATCGTTCAACGTGACAGAAGTGCAACCCTTCCGCAAATTACTGCACATTTCAATACTGGGCCATCAACAAGTGTCAGCGTGCAAACCATTGAAACAAACATCATCGATATGGGCTTTCAGAGCCGAAGGCCCACTCGTGTACCCTTGATGACTGCACACACAAAGCTTTACGCCTCGCCTGGGCCCGTTAACACCGACATTGGGCTGTTGATGACTGGAAAAATATTTTCTGGTCTGACGAGTTTTGTATCAAATTATATGGAGCGGATGGACGCATACGGGTATGGAGATAACCTCACAAATCCATGGACCCTGCATGTCCACAGTGCACTGGGACGGACTTGGGCAGTTCCAGCAGAACAATGGGACACCCCACACGTCCAGAATTGCTGCAGAGTCGCTGCAGGAGCACTCTTCTGTGTTTACACACTTCCGCTGCCCACAAAATTCCGCAGACATGAACATTATTGAGCATATCTGGGGTGCCTTGCAACGTACTGTTAAGAAGAGATCTCCACCCCCTCGTACTCATACGGATTTATGGGCAGCACTGCAGGATTCATGGTGTTAGTTCCCTCAGCAGTACTTCAGTCGAATCCACGCCACGTCATGTTGCGACACTTCTGCGTGCTCGGGGGGCCCTACACGATATTAGGCAGGTGTATCGGTTTCTTTGGTATAATACGAGGGGCGTTCAGAAAGTAAGCTCCGATCGGTCGCGAAATGGAAACGACTATGAAAATCCGATAAAGCTTTGCACAGATGTGTTGGGTAGTGTCTCTAGTATAACCCCAGTTAGCATCACGTCGCTCTTCTCATTTCTGAGCTCGCAGTGAGTGCGTAAAGATGTCTAGAAAATAGTGTCTGCCGCCAAGTACGAGGGCCTGGTGAGAAATTTCGCCTGAAGCTATGCAGCTAACATTACATAACTGTCATGCTGTTTCTTCTTCAAGACAATTCTCAGGCGCATTCTGCAGGGGCAATGAAGATGCTCCTGCATCGTTTTCAAATGGAAATGTGAGATTACCCACAACACAGTCCGCAATTGTCTCCCCCTGAGTTTCATCTCTGGTCACATGAACCGCTGTCTTTGAAGACAACATTTTGACACAGACAACGAGGTGTAGGCCAGCGTGGAGAATTGGCGGAAAGCACTGGCGGCTGCCTTCTATGATGAGGCTATTGAAAAGTTGGTACAAAGCTATGACAAAAGTCTAAGTCAGAACGGCGACTACGTAGAGAAGTAGCTGAAAGGTGTAGCTAATTGTTACAAGTAAAACATTTCTGATGTTCACTGTGGTTTCAATTTGGCAATCAATCGGAGCTTACTTTCTGAACAGGCGTCCTAGAACTTGCCGTGGGACGTAACACCTGCAAGCGAGATTTCTCCCAAACCGCGCCAGCTACACAGGTAGCAGTAATGCTAGGCGAAGTGAGTCCATCAGGAAACTGTGTGTTGCTGGCGTCACTAGAGAGCGGAACTATTTTCCACGTCATGCATGACTTGGAATAAATAATGAAGAGTTTAGTATCACGGCGCCCCTGTGTATAAGCCGCGCTCTGCGTCTCAACAGGCGGGTTGCGTTAGAGTGTGTGTTCCTGGAGATCCAGCGAGAGCCAGTCGGTGTTCCAGTTCCAGTAGCCGATGCTATTTCATCGTAGCTTACCTATCCGAAGAAGGTTACACCACTCTTGGAGAACACACGGCGTGCCACGGCAGTGCCTACCCCGGATGGAAGACTGTACTGTGCACCAACTGGATTTTGCCTCAGAGCAGGACTGTAACAGACTTGACATTTTATACATCGATCTCTTGGTATTCACTATTTGGACTTCATTGAATAAATGTGTGTTTTGGAAATAGAACTGTTGTTATTTTGGTACCTGTGCTTATAGATATGACAGCCTGTTGTATATTTGGAGTAGCGCCTCTCTGCACACTGACATCTGGAGCACCTCGGTGTTTGTTGTCAAAATCGACAATGGTAACAAAATGTAGCTGCAACATGATTCACACTATTTTATCCCATTGTCTGCCACTGCTTGAAATAAGACTTTACTTTATTTTGTTACTCTTACTATTGGATTTCGGCTGTGCTGCTCTCCTCTGCTGTCGCTCGGTGGCATACGGCAGACAAAATAAACACACAAGAAATGTATTCGCAGTTACGAATACGTAAAAGCATCAACTGTACGAGGGAATGAGAAGAATGAAAATTTGTGCCGGACCACTGCTGAATTTATACAGACAAAAGACTCATTTCTGACGATGACAATATAAATTTCTGAATATTTTAAAATTACCATGTGCTGACGCAAAATAGTTTGCAGTATTACTTGAAAATGGCCTTGAAGCCGGCATTTCAATTGTAAAATAAGTAACTTTCTTTAAAAAAGTGCTACGTGACTGTGAACCCCCAAACATGCGAAGTTAATCAACCATAAATTTCTTCCGTTTGTTCTTTCAGGGCGGGAGGGTCCTTAGAAATGGCCAGCATTGATGCATTATTAGCTACACCTACGCAGACTGCTTCCAGATGATATAAGGCTGGCTTCAGGATTTCTACTACTCGTATTGACTTCACCAAATATTTATATCACATATTGCAGCGTAACATTCACAATTCACTTATTTCGTATTACTAGTTACCACTTCTCTTTCGAAACCAGCATTCAAAATCCACAATTCTAATCAATAGCATACGATGTATTCAACAGTCTGTGTAACCATACTTTCATTTTTTTTATTTGATAATTTCTTAAACCACAAAAAGAAACTCAGAGTTGTTATTGTTTTGATATAGGACGTTTCCTGGCTTATTTCTATGCCACCCGGCCCATTTTCATCAATGTATACTTAAATTTATTACTTTTAAATATTTTTACTTCTGTAACAACTGATTCATCTTAGATGTATGTATGAACTGTAAGGGCACTCTTCACTATTAGAACTTACCTTTTTGTTAGACTCTACATCTGCATGTACATCCATACTCTGAAAATCACACTGACGCGCGTGGCAGAGATATGTCCCATTGTACTTCTTATTAGGGGTTCCTCTCGTTCCATTCACATACGGAGCGCGGGAAGTAAGATTGCTTAAATGCCTCTGAGCACACTGTACTTAGTTTAATTTTCTCCTCGCGAGCTCTATGGGAGCGATAGATAGGATCTTGTAAATTCCCAGATTCATCACTTATAGTAGGTACTAGAATCTTCGAGCATCTGCCTGGACAGGTTTTTCAGCATTTCCGTGACACTCTCCCATGGGTCGAATAAATCTGTCACCATTCGTGGTGCTCTTCTTTGTACAAGTTCAATATTCCCTTTTAATCCTATTTGGTACGGGTCTCACACACTTGAGCAATATTTTAGTACGGTTCGCATCACTTTTATATGCAGTCTGTTTTGTAGACTGACTGCGCTTCCCTCGTATTCTACAATGAACCACACTCTGCCACATGCTTTACAAGTATGTAAGAGCATGTGATCGTTCCGTTTCATATTCCCACAAATTGTCACACACTGGTCTTTTATTAGATGACGGATCCCAACTGTAACTAATTGATATTGTAGCAATGGGATGTTATTTTTAAGCTTTTTGCCAAGTGCAAAGTTTTATATTTCTGAAAGTTGGAAGCAATCGGCCAATCTTTTCGTCACTTTGAAACCTCATTAAGATCTGACTGAATATTTGTGCAGGCACTTCTTTCAGGCACTACTTGACTATAGGTAACTACACCATCTGCGATAAGTCTGAGGTTATTATTAATAATTTCTGCAAAGTCATTAATATATAGCATGAATATCAAGGATCCCAATACAGTTCTCTGGAGCACACCGGAAATTACTTCTGCATTTATCGATGACTCTCAACCAAAATTAAAGACAGCGTTTTCCCTACAAAATTGGCTCTGAGCACTATGCGACTTAACTTCTGAGGTCATCAGTCTCCTAGAACTTAGAACTAATTAAACCTAACTAACCTAAGGACATCACACACATCCATGCCCGAGGCAGGATTCGAACCTGCGACCGTAGCTGTCGCTCGGTTAAAGACTGTAGCGCTTAGAACCACACGGCCACTCCGGCCGGCGTTTTCCCTACAAAGAAATCCTCTGACCTCTAACAAATTTCACTTGATAGCAGATACGATCGTGCTTTCGATAATAAGCGTACGTAAGTTATTGAGTGAAAGGCTTTTCGGCCGGCCGCGGTGGTCTCGCGGTTCTAGGCGCGCAGTCCGGAACCGTGGGACTGCTACGGTCGCAGGTTCGAATCCTGCCTCGGGCATGGATGTGTGTGATGTCCTTAGGTTAGTTAGGTTTAAGTAGTTCTAAGTTCTAGGGGACTGATAACCACAGCAGTTGAGTCCCATAGTGCTCAGAGCCATTTTTTTGAAAGGCTTTTCGGAAATCGAGGAACACTGCAGCTGCTGTACGGCCTTGATCCATGGTATTCTGTGTCTCATATGAGAAACTAGTGAGTGGGGTTCAGATGACCAATATTTTCGGAATCCATTCAGGTTGCCACGGAGGAGGCCAATTTCTTTACGCTTGAAGTCAGTATACGTTCTAAGATTCTGCGAGTGTACTACAAATGGATGTCAACGACATATGGCGGTACCTTTGTTAATTACTTCTCATACTCTTCCTGTAGACGGATGTGACCTGTGCTTTCTTCCAATTACAGGGCACAGTTTTTTGCTTGATGTACCAACGGTAGATTATACGTAACAGAGGCTAACTCATCTTCAGATTTTGTATAAAATCTGATAGGGATTCCATCGGGCTCTAGATCGTTGACCAGTTTTAACGATTTCTGTTGTTTTTGAGCGCCATGACCCTAACATATATCAAATCATCATTTCATTAGTATGGAGATTAAATTGGTACAACACTCCTGTATTTCCCTTTGTAAAGGAGTTAAACATTTCTGCTTTTACTTTGATACCCTCAGTTTCAGTTCCTATCTGATCCCTGAGTGTCAGGACATTAACTTTGATGGCCATAACAGCCTGAAGATCTTTCGACAGTATTCTGCTGCGGTGGTCACGTATTTTTCCTCGTGACAGCAAAAAGCGTTTCAATCAACATCTCTGTCTATAGACCTACGTTTCGACTCTTCTGTAGTCCCCATATTTCACACCCTGCGTATTATAAACTCAAACTCTGATTAATGTTGCCGTTGTAGGACTTAATTATCTGCCAAAAGTGATGGATCCCCTTTCCTCCACAATGATCTTTCATCTTCAGAAGGCGACTTCCTTGTAAAAATTGAACAAAATGGTTGATGTACTGCTATCTGATCTCAAAAAGTTGTTGTATTAAAAAGTGCTGTTAATCTGAAGCCTTCTTTAAGATTCATCATCTTGACTGTGTACATTTCCGTAATCATATGCAACAGATAGCCAACAGTTGTTAATCCCCCAAGAGTCTCCAAAGTTTTGTTTCGGAAATCGTAAAAGTGATTTGTAATTCAGCCCGTAATGAGAAAAGGATCGTTGGGTAGTTTACTCTTATCCTCTTACGGCAATTAGGGAATCAAAAATGTTCAAATGGGTGTGAAATCATATGGGACTTAATTGCTAAGGTCATCAGTCCCTAAGCTTACACACTACTGAACCTAAATTATCAGAAGGACAAACACACACACCCATGCCCGAGGGAGGACTCGAACCTTCGACGGGACCAGCCGCACAGTCCATGACTGCAGCGCCTCAGACCGATCGGCTAACCCAGCGCGGCAGTTAGGGATTCTTCTATGCCTCTTCTTGAAAATGAAAGATTGTATATGATTCTTCAGACACAAATTCATTTATAATATAATTGTTAATGTTTGAAAGGATTCAACATCAAACTATTTGAAATGAAGCGTAGTCATTTGAATATAGTCACTACAATGAAAGCATGTGAAATTGAACGAAGTTGATAGATCTAAAAGGAATATAAACTTTAATTGTATGGCTGAAGATTTTCAGTGAGTACACTTACGAAAGTATGGCAGCATTGTTACATTATCCCCCCCCCCCCCTCACACACACAATCTTTCTCTATCTCTCTCTCTCTCTCTCTCTCTCTCTCTCTCTCTCTCTCTCGCGTAGGCTACCGTTCCTCGTGGAAGACATAAACTAATTATTTCCATGTAATGTTGCTGCCTAACCACCTTAGTGGAATAAAAATATCTGTCGGGATGTAGCTAGCTGGATTGCATCCAAGCCACCAATGTCTTCCGTGTCATAGAGTTTCTCGTTTTCCACTTACTTGGAAAACTCTGTCGTGAATTAAATTAGCAACGTCTGTGTAATGGTGACCGTTCTCTTTATATCATAGCCACAGAGCGTTAGTGTGAATTTAGAACGTCCACACAATTGCCAGGTTACACGGGATTTAAGACAAGCAGTTTACATAATGATTGGTAAACAGCTGTAGCTATGTGTGCCATAAAAACATGTTTCGATTACATGTAATTAGTCAGCATGTGAGTAGAGTAGTAATGTTCTTAGTATCTTTCTTCGATATCGTTGAGACAGTGTAAAAACAAGAATCGTAGTGCTGATCCATTGACAAGCTATATTTTAGTTCTGTAACTTCCACGCTTTGTAAGATATGCAGCTTCCATCAGACTTCATCTGAAACTTACGAAGTTTACAACTGAAACAGGAGTCAGGGAAAAATATTCCATATCACAATAACTATTTTCAGTAGTGCGCCATAACGTTTTCAGAACTCTAAACTGGAAGAATGAAGAATGGATGAAACTTATCTTAACCTAGGTTTCATTCTTGCAGAATTTGTTTCTCAAGCAACCATCAATGACCTATAATATTGCCCCAAGATTATCTTATTTGGATGTTGAATAAGCATCCGTGTCATTAAGACTAAGAGACTCAATAACGTAGTAATGAAATTTAGAAATACACTGTCAACGGTTATGAAACTCAAATCGTTGTTTTCCACACACGATTTAGTTAAGGGTGTATTCCTGTGTGTTTAAAGTGGTTAAGTCTTCGGGATTAAGGTAAGCCACCTATTCGTGTTGTCCGGTAGAAGCTCTACAGAACATCCCACAATGTCAGTCTAATGCCTTGCGGGACAAATAAAAGATTTATTTTGCGCGACTTAATTCCTTGATAACTCACTTCTGAATATTTTTATTATAAATATTCTAGCCTACTCATTCGTGTTGTTGACCAGCCTATAATTCAAGAAATACATGTAAGAGATTGTTGGAGACGTGAGCATTACTTTAAAAGAACATGAGACAAATGGTTCAAATGGCTCTGAGCACTATGGGACTTAACATCTATGGTCATCAGTCCCCTAGAACTTAGAACTACTTAAACCTAACTAAGCTAAGGACAGCACACAACACCCAGTCATCACGAGGCAGAGAAAATCCCTGACCCCGCCGGGAATCGAACCCGGGAACCCGGGCGTGGGAAGCGAGAACGCTACCGCACGACCACGAGCTGCGGACGAACATGAGACAAAAGCTCTGTTTGAACGATATTGTCGTCAAAGATTACCGTTCAGAAAATTGTCTTACAGCATAGAATTAAACAGACTTTGTCATAAATGTAAGCCGATTAACTAAAAATAGCAAATTTTCGAGCCTGTGCTTTCTTCTTGTGTACCTTCTTCCCTCTCCGTCATTAGATAATCTCAAGTAAACCTTGACTGTATGACAATTAATAAAAAGTGAATCGAAAGGGCTTCATATTACTCTGGTATTGTTAACCTACAAAAATCGTTTCACGCAGCTGGCCCATTGCTTGAACATTACTAATGATATGAAATAGCAGCCTAGAAACTTGCGTTATTATTATTATTGTTATTATTGAAGTAGCCGACTGACGAGCAGTTTGTGAGAAAGTAGCTATCGGGCTACGAAAAATAAAATTCAATTTCCTAAAATATTGTTCATTATATATTATGTCAGCTACGAAGAAGTAAATTTAAATTAGATTTCGAAAAGTGGTCACTCAACCACAAATAGTAGAAGTAGTTAACCTACGCAAATTACATGACTGTATCCATCTTATCCAGGGCTTCTAGATATTCCTGAATATATTAGAACAGAAATAATAAGAGCCTTACGTCTCCTTCTGGACAAAATAACAGTTTAGTACCCCAGCTAGCGGATAGCGACATGGACGCAGATGAGCTGACGGGAATCTCACGACAGGGTGTTGTGGCAAGTTGTCACAGATGGTGCGCGCGAGGTATTGTATGGGCACAACCACTGCCCCAGGTGTTTTTCTGTCGTCGGCCATAGACCAAGGCCATTCAGTTCTTACGGTGATTCCAGCTATCTCGGATCTGGTTTCGCCCTGTGCCGTGTTCTGTTTTCGCGTGTTAGCTTTCAGTCTTTTGCGCTGGGCGTGTTTAGTGCTCTCTCCGTGCTCGTCCCTACGTGGTGATCGGACTGTGTGCTCGCCCATAGATTGACTCATACGCCGAGTTTCTTTCCCTCTTCCGGGGTTCAGCTCCTGAGCATTGTAGTACAGCCACTGCCGTCCAGCATTGTTATATTTGTGCCGACAGTGACTGTTTTGCGGCTTCGGCACGCGCTGTGCAGATACAAGGTAGTCAGATAGGAAGTCCTTACGTGGGTGACGCTTCCCCTTTTTTCATAATGTAAATTCGTGGCCACCATGGACCCGGAATTTTTGAAATGGTGTCGGGAGCATTTGCGCCACCTGCACCAGCAACAAAAGCTTCAGAAAGAGCAGATGCAGGAGTAACTGCTCAGACAGAATGCGGAACTGCTCCGCTGTCACACAGTGCTGGTGACGGACCAGGCGTCTGCGGAGAAGCTTTTTCGCTCGCTGTCCCCGACGCAGTTCACCGGCTCCGACAAGTCTGCGGAAAGCTCGGACGTGCTGGTTGTTGCTACACAGTGACGTGAGAGTCGTATGAAATAGTGCAAGTTTTGAAGCCCGAGAAACTTAACTTTGAGGAACCACATAAGTGGCTAACATAGTATTTTCGTCATCAGACCTATGTGGTAACAGCACGGTTGCAGTTCAACCAGCAACGCAAGAACCCCGGGCAGCTATATGCGGTCAGGATCGCCGACCTGCAAAGTCTCTCGCGCGAATATTCGATTGAGTGTCCTGAATATTCTGCCTTGCATGCGGACTTTCTAATTAAGGACGTGATTATCTGCTTAGCACCTGATCCCGAGGTGCAGACTAGGTCTTTGGCCTTGTCTCGCCCTTCTTCAGGCGACGCTTCTATAAACTTTCGGCTACGGCAAGGGACGTACTTCCCGACAGTTGGCAGATGGTGAAGTTAGTTATGTGCGGTAAACAACCACTGTGCCGCACGGGGCTGGCCAGACGACCTTGCATTCAGGAGACCGCTTTGATGACTCGAGTGTGGTAACGTCACGGCGATTCCCGCCTTCGCCTCAGGGGAGCTCGGCGAGTACAAGTGAGTCATGGTACTGTGGTCCACGGTCGCGAAGCTTTTTGAGCTCTCGGCGTCGCTCTCCTTTCGAATCTGTTTCCGCTGATTGGGCAAGTCAGTGGTCCTCTCTCAGTTGTCTTACCGGACAGGATTGCCCGTATGTAGACACCATGTGTGGGGTATGCTGAAGACTAGGCCATGTGAGAATCAGTTTGTGATGGCGAACTGCAGGGTGACCGTCGGAGAACCAATTGTTTTTCCTGGATTCCGAGGTTGTCTCCGACGCCACACGAGCATCGCCCCAGCGTGAACTGCTAACGTTGCTAGCGGATGGGCGAGAAACTGAGTTTCAGATAAATATGAGGGTGACGGCCAGCCTCATTAACTTGGACGCTTAAACCTCTTGGGTTGCCCTGCGAAGCCATTCTATCAAATTTTCTTAAACAGTGTATCCATCCATGCACATTATAACAACGTGGAACGGCAACTTATGTTGTGAATGATTAATTCACCTCCGGCGAAAAATATTTCTGAGTTTTTTTCTGTTCTTGTCTTCCTGATAGTGGACAAAGTACATTTGGTGTCACATTCGGTACACTTCCAAGATTTAGACTCCTTACCATTACTGATATTTAAGCATACCTTTGGGCAGGTAGAAAATTTCAAGGCATAGTTCTCCTCTAATCCGTCAGCAATATTTAAATTTTTGGCTTACCTGACCCACTCTCTTCGCCTTGTGCGGCATGGTCGGTGCTGAGTTTCAGTGTTGGCAGGACCGCAGTGTCGTTTCTCCTCTTTCTTCGAGTCATGAGCCATCGCTTAGTGATTCAGAAGCCAGACGGCGCCTTACGCCTTTTCGTCGATTTTAAACAAATGATCAATGCGCAATAAGTCGCGTACACGTACGAAATTCCGTGGTTCAAGGAATTGTTGAGAAAGTTGTCAGGAATTCATTATTTTTTACACATCCACTTGCACAATGCATACCAGCATTTGCCAATGGATGTCGCTTCTCAGAGTTTCTTGGTGCTAAATCCTTCAATGGGCTTCACCAGTTTAATCGCTTGCCCTATAGAGTTCCGTTTGCAACCGGAATTTATCAATAATATTTGCAGCAGTTGATTCGGAACATTAGTTGTGGCTTCAACTACCTCAGTGACATCATATTGGCAATGGGCTGCATGCGGGGGAACACATACGAAATCTGCAGACAGTTTTCCGGAACATTGTGGAGAACACTCTTCATTGCAATCTGGTAAAAAAATTATTTTTCCCCCGCAAATGTACATATTTGGGCCACTTATTCAGAAGAGTTCAGTGAGACTAGCGAAGATATAACCAAACACTTAATGATTTCAGTGCCAGCTCCACTGCACTCCCTGTAAAAGAATCTTAATACTAACTAAATTTAGTGGAAGGGGTTCAAGGCTTTCCTACTTTTAGTTAGCTGGTAAAATAACGTCGAAAAAGCAGTTAAGTTTACCATTGGAAATTTTATTCTACTCACAAAACATTGTTTATAAATTGCACTATTGATAAAAGGAAATGTTTCAATACAGGATGGTAAAACCAACTGCGTTCAACAAAAATGTGAACGAATATTCCCTGAATGGGTTTCCAAGTTCTACAATGGATCGAAGGATGACCTATGCTATATCGCATCTATAATCTAGGTTTAAATTAAGTTTCACAAAAGAGAAAACTATCAAAATGGTCTACAGTGACCCTCAATTATCTTTAATTATTTATCTAACTTGTCGTAAATTACAATGGCTGATGTGGCTTCTCAATAACTATATAACAGAAAAATCATCGCGTTTCAGATTTTTACTTCAAGTGGCAAATGTGAACACCATGAGCTTTAATTGATAATCGACACTAGTATTACGCAAAAAAAGGGGGTGAAACAGATGAGACTTCTGCAGTTCTGAGTGAAGCTTTATGCGCTGTTATGCGGTATTGCGTGCGTTCATTACCTTGTCGGTGTTCGTCAGGGGGCGGCGGCAGCACAACTCCGCTCACCTCGCCGTCTCCGAAGCAACTCTTGTCCTAACTTCTCCTTACTACAATTTACCGAAGTTGGTTAAGAAAAAAAACTATCTGGCTGTGTTTTCATCTGACCAATCAGGGTCTCAATGTTAACCTTAAGCTCCACCTACAAAAATTCTGTCTATCCAATGAGAAACGTTATACTTTTAATGATGGGGCAATGTTTTTAAAGTTTGCAACGTAACAGAGACGCGAAAAAGTCTCACGCTAAAACTTGCAGCTGGTATGGTCCTTTTAGCGTTAGCGTAAGATCTATACTGTTCTTCTGGAGGGCTCTAGCTTTTAACATGGGCTGGGGGGTGGTCCTAACGTAAGAGAGACGCGAAAAAGTCTCACGCTAAAACTTGTGGGTGGTGTAGCCCTTTTTGTGTTATCGTAAGATCTATGCTGTTCTTCTGGAGGGCTCTAGCTTTTAACATTGGCTGGGGGGTGGTCTTGACATAACAGAGACGCGAAAAAGTCTCACGCTAAAACTTGCGGGTGGTGTGGTCCTAGCGGTTAGCTGGCGACGTGGGTGTCCGTCCGTCCCTTATCGTAGGGCCTTCCAGCTTAACACGGTTCTGCTCTCGGCTTCTGTTCTCGTTTCTCACCTCGGAACTGCGTCTGTCTCACGGTGGGAAGGTATGACATGCATTTAGGCATTCTTGTGTTAGTCTGTGGTATTCCATTTGCTCACTCGTTACTCGTATTACTTTGGTTAATTTAATGTCACGATTTATTCGGAGCTATGTGACATACTACTGGATTTGCTTATCATGTCAGGGTTTTCATGGAAGGTGTTGGATTTGCCTGACACCTTACATGCAATCTGGTAAAAAAATTATTTTTCCCCCGCAAATATACATATTTGGGCCACTTGCTTATCAAATATGGTCTCCTCGCTATGGAAGAGCATTTCAAAGCCGTTATTTAACCGCTGGTGCCCTGCAACCTGAAGGGGCTCCAGTCCTTTTTTGGGCATAATTTCTTAATATGCTAAGTTCATATCCCACACCGCACATATCTGCCAACCTCTTAACCTTCTTCGCCTAAAGGGCGTCAAATTCGTATGATCTGTGGGCTGTCATTGGGCTCTTCTTTAAGCAGTGTTTGTGGTTCGCCCCATATTTGGTTTCCTTTACGGTAGGTAAACCGTTAACCTGTCACATTGGAATCCAGGAGGAACCAAACAGCCCATCGCTTTTACATCAGAGAAACTTCCAGCAGCGCATGTATTTAAGGTGAAAAAAGCACCTTCAAAGAACAACCACAATACATACTAAATGAACAAAGAGAACTCAGAAATAAAAATTTTCTCGATTTTTTTTAGACATTTACTCTAATGGATTGTAAGTGCACACTTTTAGATGTGAGATATATACAATCCACTCAAAATTACAGTACATAAAATGCAATATTGACTAGTATCGCTGACTAATGGCTATATTCGTCCTTTGATGTGTATATTGCGTTGTTATCTCTGTCTAACGTAAATATGTAAAAATCTTGTAAGTACGGTATATGAATGTGAACAAACTATACAACTGGTTGCCCCTACTGTTAATCTCACTATAAACTGTCCTCATTACGTTGAATTATATTTTGTAGATGCTTGAAGATATCTTAATACCGTATTGCAGTCGTAACATAAAATGCTAGCAGGTGAAACCAGGATTACATTTAAAACAGTAATGTTGCATGTCGGTAAATCTTCTCTCAACTGTCCAGTTTTGTACTGTAATTAATATTAAAGTGAAGAGGGTGTATTTCATTGTAAAATTTTATTCTCTTCACATACAACAAACGTATAAAACAGCAGCAATTTTACGCTAATATTCCAACTTTATTCTACTGTCCACAGCAAGTTGTCTAGTAAAGCATTCGTAAGACCTAGAAAGCTTTATAGCACAAACGGATGTCTGCGGCCGGATTCTACACAGTAATCTTTCCAATAGCAAGAGTTTTTCCAAGTAATTGTCAATGATTTTATATCTTGCAATCGTAAACAAGGTACTGTACGGCAGCGGAAGTAAGATGAGATGCCGAGAGTACACTAAGGAATTTGAATCTTACACTAGTATCTCAATTTCGGCATTACGAAGTTTCATGTGTACTTTTATGTTGCAAAGCTCCAACTTATCACTGATCACAAACCTCTGGTTTCCTTATTCAGTTCTCGTTCCAGGCTAACGGATAGAACCGTTCACTGACTGGAGGTGAGGACCCTTTTTCTGAGTAATTATTGCTATGACATTCGTTACAGGTCCTGTGCCCAGCATGCAAGATGGATGCACTATCGCAGTTGAGAGTAGAACCACATACGAAATTCGATCGACAGGAACTTCTCGTTTTCATATTGGACGATACTTTCCAGCAAACGACCTCCAATGCCGCCGACGTGTTTTTTCAAAAAATCATTTTATCAGTCCACGCGGGATCGCTATTAGCATGGGCCGCAGCCGTGGGGTTCGAAGGATTCGTTGCACCCCAAGTCGAGCCGCGCTTTCGTTCAGGTCTGCCGGTTAGGCACTGTCTTCCGTCCAGCAGCAGGTGAGCGTGCTGAGTGTAGTGATGGCCCGCAGAGGTCAGCATTTGTTTAAAGTGGACGGCGGTCGGAAGCAGTGCATCCAACATTCCAGTGAATTGGGTTCGTCATCCGCTGCATCTGCGATGCCACCGTCTCCGAGCCAACAGACTGATGGGGTTAGGCGCTGCGTTTTCCTGGCAGGAGCCCCCGGCCCCTCCACCTCCTCCCCCCCCCCCTCGCACACTCCGCCGTCCTATTTTCGCCCCTGGAATAAGGTGGTGGCAGCGATCGCTCCTGTGACTGCCGCTCGGAGCTTCAAACTGCTGACAACCTCATTTTTCGCTCACACGCGGATGAGTCTTCACCTCCGATGACACGAACGGACCAACTGTTTCGCCAGCCTTCACAATCTTCTGCTGCTGCGGAGGTATCCGCTGCGCTGCCGTTGGCTACTTCGGCTACAGGTACTCCGTCGCAAAATCTCGCGCCCTCTTCTCTTTCTCACCTGTGTGGCCATTTCAGGGGGGCAGGAATTTGGTATCTACGTCAGCAGATATCAGTAAGGACGCAGATCTGGTGGCGTGGATCTTACAGGAGAATAGTGTTGCAAGTTATCACAGTCGGCACGAGCAAAGCACTGTGTGTGCAGAACTATTGACACAGGTATTCACCTGTCAGCGGCAGTAGGTGATGCCGAGTTCGTCCATGCGCTGATTTCAACTATCTCAGACATGGCCATCACTTCGCGCCGTGTTGTGTTTCCACGTCCTAATGTCCAGTTGTTTGCGATCGTCACCCTTTTTTACGACCAAACTCGTTTCTAGATATTTTTCGAACTGTGTCTCCCCTAGACTGACATGCTCATAGAGTTTCGCTCTCTCTTCTGGGGCTTCGTTGTCGAGCCATCGTCGGTTAGTACAGTTACATTTGTGCGTTTCACGTTGTTGTTACTGCTTGTGCAGATGCAAAAGCAAGAAATGAAAAGATAGACATCTCTCAGTTTCACTGATATGAAAACGACGTTGTATAACGTGAAATGGGAATGCCTGCATTATCACTTGTTTAATACATACATCGCAGCAAGCATTCGCTGTGAAAAGGAAGGCCAAGGAATGAAATTCACTGCTGCAACGGAAAAAAGGAATGGAAAAGAATAGAAAAGGATACAGACAAAATATGGCACTTGTTTTAGATTAGCTAAAAAATTGAAGTTGGTAAGAAGAAAAGAAACGTCGACTTTAAGAGCAAAATCCGATAACATTATATTAAGTACAGCAGTTGTGCTATGTTGATAGTATAGTTACGGGGGATAATACATTCCGAATAGCGATGATAAAAAGGAAGGTCTGGCCTGGAAAAAACATAAAGGAAGATACTACGTAAAAAGCTCGATGAAAATGCAGGACAGGAGGTAGAGAAGCACTGCGGGTTACTAAGAAAGACACAAAGAAGGAAGGTAATACTATTCTGTTTTATGCTCAGTACCTTTCTCATAATGGTACAGTAATGCATAATGTTAAGCGAGATGCCACGAAGACGACAGTTAAAATCTCCTTTGAGCACATTATCAGATGTAAAAACTGTGCTGAGGTCAAAACAAGAAAAAGGAGAAAAATGGATGAGTGCTTCAACAAAATGTTATCATCATCCATTTGAATTTTACTGATGGATGAAACCCTCTTTTAAATATCTATACGAAGTAAGATTTAAAGCGGTTTTAACAAAATATGTGAATATATCGATAAAACTTTCTAGCAGTGATATGAAAGGTATCGGTGTGTAACAAATTGAGGTGTTTTGCTCGGATGATCTGTTAAGGAAGGGACAAGTGTGGAGAAAAAGCTGCAGGAGAGGCTAAATTCTGCGTTATGAAGCACAGTTATTGTAGATATAGGATGCAGCAAGTGCCACGGGGTAAAAGAAAAACTGACAGCAATTTGAGCTAAACCAAAAGTTTATGAAATCAATAAAACAGTTCAGACGCCAAAACTGACGTTGGCATACATTTTGGGTTCTTCGACAGACACTTATTTGGATGTTTTCCTATCGTTTTCATGCATGATTCTGGCATAACATTAAAAATTTCTCTTCTTCGAACCCCGCTTGGCAACTGGCTAATAGTGTATTCAGTCTTCTCGACAGTTTAGTAGTATGTATTCATCCTGAATTAACGTTTTATTAATTTTTTATTTGATCCCTAAATTTTAATCATCTCATTATTGACATGAAATGCATAAGACAGCAGTCCAAACACACACACACACACACACACACACACACACACACACACACACACACAAAGCTTGTTCCCTCTGTCCAACATCAAGCTTCATAGAATGAAAGTTTCACTCTACAGCGGAGTGTGCGCTGATACGAAACTTCCTGGCAGATTGAAACTGTGTGCCGGACCGAGACTCGAACTCGTGAACTTTGCCTTTCGCGGGCAAGTGCTCTAGCAACTGAGCTACCCAAGCACGACTCACGCCCCGTCCTCACAGCTTTACTTCTGCCAGTACCTCGTCTCCTGCCTTCCAAACTTTACAGAAGCTCTCCTGCGAACCTTGCAGAACTAGCACTCCGGAAAGAAAGGATATTGCGAAGACATGGCAGACAGTTGGTAGAGCACTTGCTCGCGAAAGCCAAAGTTCCAGAGTTCGAGTCTCGGTCCGGCACACAGTTTTAATCTGCCAGGAATTTTCATATCAGCGCACACTCCGCTGTAGAGTGAAAATTTCATTCTAGAAACACCCCCCAGGATGTGGCTAAGCCATGTCTCCGCAATATCCTTTCTTCCAGGAGTGCTAGTTCTGCAAGGTTAGCAGGAGAGCTTCTGTAAAGTTTGAAAGGTAGGAGACGAGGTACTGGCAGAAGTAAAGCTGTGAGGACGGGGCGTGAGTCGTGCTTGGGTAGCTCAGTTGGTAGAGCACTTGCCCACGAAAGGCAAAGTTCCAGAGTTCCAGTGTTCCAGTCTCGGTCCGGCACACAGTTTTAATCTGCCAGGAAGTTTCACCAAGCTTCATAGTTGTATATTAGGGGGCAATTTTGTGTAAAGAAATTCTGTAAGCTCATAATTCAGTCTTAGAAGTTACTTGAAAAATCAAACATTCCCACTGTCGCTCAAGCCATTGAGTGAAAACCCTGACACTGGGCTTAGAACGAAACAAAATTTATTTTCATACTCATTACGTTTTCGACGCACAAAGGAGGTTCCAGAAACACAAAAATATGCTGCTAGTTCGTTATGTAGATGGTATCCAAATGCCTTGTCTCAGTGAGCATCTGAAAGACGTGCCGACAATGGTGGGGGAGTATCCGCTTGCTAATGGTGCCAAAGGAAGCAGGGAGACGTGATCACGGGAAGGAGGCGGGGGTGGAGAGAGGGGTGAGGGGTGGGGGGGGGGGGGAAGGCTGCCGAATCGTCGCGGCGCGCGCTTTAATAACGAGCTGGAAGAAGCGCTACCTTAGGCCGGAGGGCACCATCGATTTCTCCAGAAATTGCCTTCGACCTCCGCAAAGCTAGGCTGGGCCGGATGCTTTGGTTTCTGGCCGCGATATCGCAGACATCTCGGCCGCGAGGCCACTGCCTGCGGCCGCGACTTCTTATTAAACTGTTTTGCCGTTATTAGCTTCCTTCCCCCTTTGTGCTCGCCGCTACCATCTCCGCCTCGCCGGCCGTCGGTTCACACCGCGATAGTGAGTCCTTCATAGATGCCATCTCCTGCCCACTGGCTGTGACGGAATGGCCAACAGCCAATGGATTTTTCTATGGGTGTGTGATCCAATCGAAAGCATGTTTGTGTTGTTTAGAGGTGAGATACAGTGATATGCTGAGAAAATATATCGTGACTGTAACACGTGGTCGTGGTTCACAACCTTTTGTTGGCCAGGGACCATTTTGATTTCTTTGCTGTTATCAGGGACCACAAGGTTCAAGAGAAATGAACTGTGTCAACTTAAAAATAATGACTTTAATGATATTTGTCAAACTCGAAAGTAACATTAATTAGCAGTGCTATTCTAACAGAAAAAACAACATTTAAGTAAAAAATTAAATTCGTCTTGCATCATTGTGATTTTTGAGCTGTCATCGTCTGTAAAAGCTCTTTAATCCGGGGGCTAATATTGCTATTCAAAGCTACGCACATGTAATTAATTACTTTCAGTCGAGTACTGGATTTGTTTTTAATTACCAGCAACGCAGAAAATATGTGTGACAGACGATTAGGAATTGGAGAGGAGCTTAAGGAAGCGCATGGCAATTTCTCGAATTTTATTGCATGAGACTACTTTTTTTTCTACACGAAAACTGCTCAAGAGAGTCATAGTCAAATAGGTCCTTACATTTTCTATCATTTTAGAAGCAAATGAGCTCATCTTAGATTTCTTCTGCAACTTCTCACGCGTTAGCACTAAGAAGTTGGGAATCAGTTTTCTGTCAACTTTAGCTTTCGTTTTGTTGTATCCTGGGAAGTAATGAATGCCCACATTTGCAGACGACCCTTGATGTTTTCTTGTATGATTCACCTAATCGTCTCACACTTTTTACTGTCGTGTGTCTTTAATATCGCGAACGCGGAGTAATTATTTTCGCACATTTTACATATCCATAATTAAAGTTGACAAATAAGGTCACCAAGTTTGTTTGCAACGCCTTCTATATGTCTGTATTCGAAACCTTGCAGATTGCAAGTACACCTTACTCAAGTGTGTGATAATATCCCAAGATAAGCTAAATCCATCTGAAATTTCAGATCGGATAACTGCTCTAGTCTTTGACTTTTCCTCATCTAGGAACAACTCAGCCTCCCTTCTGTGTTCACGTAACGAATAAAATTCAGATTTTAAATTTTTCTCTCGCCATATTTTAGTTGTTGCGGGCCACTGGTGGTCCGTGAACCTCTGATTGAGAACCAGTGCGCTACAGGTTCATCTTGACTAAGTCATTCTAAGACCGATGCTTAATTCTCCTGAACGGTTGTCAGTCGGCGTTCATTCCACTCCTCGGAAAATTCCAAAAGAGACATAGACTATTGCGTTATGGGTGTGAGACAATGGGATACGGCTATAGAGCGAGAGAAACTGAATCAAACGCAGTTGGCTGTCGAGAGAGCAATGCATGAAGCGTTCAGGGACTGCGTGGTAGAATGGTATCGAAACAACTCCCACGAAACCCGATGTAGTTCTCATCATATGTGACCGCGATAAGGAATCTGATGTACGACAGTGTGAAGCAGCAGCAACTTGGAGCCAGCGCCGTGGACTATGGGCAGCAGCAACTGGACAATAACCCGGTTCATGGATGGCGTGCTGTCCGACTGGGTCGTCGTCGCTGACTGAGTGGTTCCTGGGGCTGGTCTGAGAGATCATAACGCCTCAAGGTAAGTGGTGCGTGGTGCGGTCAGCAAGCTGAAAACACAAGCGTGAGCCCCCGTACGCGAGGAGCGTGGGCGGTACGTCGGTTGGAGTCACTACGTCTGGTAGTGTGAACTTGGGAAGACGAGTGGCTGGCAATCTGTGGTAGTAACCGTGGTATATTTGGGACAGGGCTGGTCACTGCTGGAGGAAGGAAGTCAGTTGGTGGATGGCCAGAGAGGAATCACTCGAGATGAGAGCAACAGAGACGGAATGTGAGCACGGCAGACAGAGCTGGTGGAGTCCGGGCCTGAACCATCGGCTAATGGCAAATTGTTATACATGCAGACATCAGTTCCTAATACGAAGCTGCAGACACTGGAAGCGTCTTGGCTCCGCTGAAGACTGTGCTGGCTGTGCCCAAGTGGATACTAGTCGTGGTGAGTGGCGCGGTCGATGGTGTGCAAGGGGATCATCGTTCTGCTGATTGGCGACATCAGCGTCAGTTGTGGAGTCATCTATCGATCTGGGCGTGGTTCAGATGTATGCACGACAAGCAACAGTAGGGTTCGGTGTTTTCCTGTTCATTACTATCTTACGGTGAAGACACTTGAGATGTGCTTGCCCTGGATACATTCCTGCTGTAAGTGCTTCTGTGTAATGCTAGAACCAAAGGATGTTCTTTGTATTACTGTTAGGTTAAGATTAACTAATTGACCATTCCCATATTCTGTCTGTAAGTACTGTTTGTGTGGATATAGTGAACATATCTATCTTTGGCCATATTCCACCACTGAGCATGCCTTTCTCGGCTGGTTAAAGTGACTACCACTTGCTGTCAGTAGAATTATCTTAGTTCTTTCATGTCTTTTGTCACCTCACATTTATTTACTTCGAAAGTAATGAATAATGTCATGGACCCACTAACCATTATTTGTGTTTCTTTCTCAGCTTGCGTAGTAAGTTATATGTGTGTTTACTGATTTACATTGTGCTCTTCTGTACTGTTAAAACTGCAATTATTTGAGTATCTGGATTTAGTAAAGTTCACGACTAATGTAAGATATCACGTTCATTTGGTTTGTTGGAATTATTTTTAGTGCTTCTGACAGTCTCAGGAATTGAGAAAGCAGTGTTTACATAATTCATTAAAATTCAAATAATTATTGTACCAAAATATTTTAATACCTAGATTGCGTATACGTGAGATAATTGAGATATTATGACTAGCTAGTTTCGGTTGTAGGAAACAACCATCTTCAAATATGTAAACAAGTAAAAAAGAAAATTACAGGAAATTGGCTAAGAGAAATCTCTTAACAATGAAAGTATACAAGATAAAAACGTCTGAATAAGCAAAAAATACAAATCTATACCCTACTACCAAGCTATAACCCACTACTCTGTTAAAAAGGTGGTACGTATTGCATAACAAGCTATGTAAAAATCATCATATATCAAAACGAATGTGCATCGAGTCGACTTCAGAGTGTTTCAGCGACAAAAATTTTTCGCTTTTCATGCTTGCCGTACACATACTAAAGCGGAATGAACACGACTTGTAAAGTCGACTGTGATGTAAGTTCATTTTAATATATGGTGTTTTTTACCTGTGATGTTATATGCCGTAATTTTTTACCAGAGTAATAGAGTGTACCTTCGTATTCTTCACTTTATTCAAACATTTTTATGCTATTTTGTAACCTCCCCACAAAAATAATGAAAATATGAATAATGAATGAGATTCTAATTTAATGTAACCTCTGAACAAAATTGGTTCCCATTTATAATCTCTGTGCAGAAATGCATTCACATTTAATGTACCCACAAAATTCTTTTCTCATTTGATGTTAAGTTCGAAACAAAACAATTCCTAAACCACGAAATAAAAAATTCAGTAACCTGGTAAATTTGAGGACGACAGCAGCGCTGCGCCACGGCCCTGTATTCTGAATAAAAAAGCAAAAATACTTACCTCAATAACAACGGCGAATATATCTGCTCTTACCTAAAAAAATTTGGGCATAGCTCCGTGCAATGCTGGCCTATACATTTGTGATTCGTGAAAGGAATGATCATGCATTGGATAAATTCTTTAAATTGAAATGAATGCTCTTTTTAAAAAAATACTTTATATTAAAAATATTATTATTAGGGCATTTTTTAAAAAAAAATTGGATGACAGCTCACATACATTACTAGATATGCGCAAGGCTGCTTCTATACCTTATACAATAATACTCATCCTCCAGAGTCCCGACCAGAGCAGACTAGAGACAAGCGCAGACTACTGCAGACTAGTGCAGACAACTGCCGACTAGCGACAAGCGACAACTTACTGCTCTCTGGTCAGACTCTCTCCTACGTCTTGCCTATTGCAGGCAGCGCATACCTCTTACATAACCCTCCACTGGGAGGGGGGGGGGGCGGCAAAAATTTGGCAGCGATGGTGAGTCAATTGGACTTGCCATGAGCAACAAATTTTTCGTACTTAACTAAGTTTACAATCACATAATATATACATATATATAAGTGCAGAACATGAAATAAAATATAGTGCACATGCACTGAGTACAGAACATATCAAGCAATGACAAAATGTATAAGCAATGAGTACAAAACATATTAACAAATGACAGAAGTGCACACGCACTATAGTACAGAACATATCAGGAAATCACAAAATGTATACGCAATGAGTACAAATCATATTAACAAATGACATAAAGTGCACATGCACTGTAGTTTTTTTACTATTTTACAAGAACTAGGATAGGAAAGGGAAGGATTGCATCATCGTTGTAGCACATTAGGTTGCACGCAGCTGCACTGAAAGTCCATATCTTTCTACAGAAGCACAACACCAAGTGAGACAATCTGAAGTTCTTTTCCCTGAAGTATTAATCAGTGTAGCCAAGACACTGAAATGTCGTATTAATATTCCATGTTATCATTTTGGTGGTACATTAGGTACACCAAACAGTGGGACCATAATAACATCTCCATCGCTCAAGGTGGTGGACAGCATGTCGTGTCAACACCACGTTCTTGTAAGGTACACCAACGTAGAATTAGTGCAAAAACTAAATATAGTGCTCCATGATCATGAGGATAGACAGGACAAACGGATATTGTAGTAATTTCTGGTAATTAGGTCAGAAGGTGAAGGACATTAAGTCTTATGCCAGTCATCATTGATAATTACGCTAGTCTATCAACTGATTTGAGTAATTCGTGGCACTCATCGCCCAGTTACTGAACGTTTCTGTACCATGTATGAAGTATTACAGAATAATGTTCATAAGTCATCTGATTACAGAGAACATTGGAACTCATTGACCAGTTACAAACCATCAGAAGTCATCATTCAAAACTGGAGCTAATGAGTGTAGCATCAAGCTACTGGTACTCATGTATATAGCATGAAAGTGACATAATATAAATTTAAAATATAAGAAACAGTGGCATTCGTTGGCCAGCAAGTATTGAATATTACAAAACATTTTTCATCATTTAAGTGACATATGACATATTTAAAAATAATTATTGGCACTCATTGGCCAGTTACAAGTCATCAGAAGTCAACAGTCAAAACAGGAGTTAATGAGTGTAGAGCATGCATGCATTATTACACAATATCATTCACTATTACTCAGAACTCATCATTCAGGTGACATAAGACACATTTAAAATGTAACATACTGTAACTATTACTCAAGTCTTAGGTTGGAAAACATCATTCAGTATTACTCATAACTGTCTTAAACTGGTAGCATTATTTGTGACTGGTAATACATTTTTTTGTACTAGCAATGCATTGCGTTGGGTCGATAATTAATTGCTGGGGTATAACAATATTTGCTTTTGACTTATTGCTGCAAATGAAGATGGGTGACGTCATTCGTCATGAGTCAGCTGTAGCAAGGTTATGAAACAAATAGAGTATATGTGATCACATTCATGAATGACACACACAAATGGGTAAAAAAAAATGCAAGTACTAGAACAGGTTTAATGACCAACTGCTTATAGCACATTAATTTCATGAATAATTTCTCCTGCAAAAAATACAAAATGGATTATTAAGCTGAAAGAAGAAACGCATATTATGCTGAAAAGTAGTGAACTTAGAATTAACAGGTAATGAAATGTGTATTAAATATATATGTTCTCTAGCTGTCCTTTCCAAAACCTTCAGTCATCATACCATGCGACATAAGACATACTGTCAAGACGAACTGCAACAAATACTTAAATAACTACATAGCATAAATACATAAACTTCAACATTATCCTCATCTGCAAAGAAAAACTTAAAAGTGGTGTGTTTAGTGGCCATATAAAGTTTATCACTATAAACACCTGTAAACAAAAACTTCATTATTC
The DNA here is from genome assembly GCF_023898315.1 of Schistocerca nitens. Taxonomy (NCBI): domain Eukaryota; kingdom Metazoa; phylum Arthropoda; class Insecta; order Orthoptera; family Acrididae; genus Schistocerca; species Schistocerca nitens. Next base: position 381,836,411 of record NC_064619.1, on the reverse strand, counting down.
ATATCACCATAACTCCATTATTATCATCACCTGTAAAGAAAAACTTCATTATCCATATTAGCATATTCTGCATCACTATTAATCATCATTCATTATCATCTGCAAAAAGACACTTCATCATACAACTATTCATAGTATAGAGTTCCTTAGTTCTAGCATATTTCATCACTAAAACTAAGATGTGTAGTTCTGTCTGACAGCCTGCATCAATCGCCTCGTATTCTGAAAGAAAAAATTAGTTAAGACTGCTATCATACGATGTGTATAGTATATTCTTGTTAATGCTTGTTAATTCTGATCCATTTACTCTTCGTGACGAGGTATTGCATCCCTCTTTCGTTCATTGCGAAAGTGAAATTCCCGTTTCACAGTAATCCACTGTGGTTTGTTTAATTTATTTCTTTGACACGTTATTTATTTCTGAAAATGATGAACAATGATTAATGTCTTGCATTTAAATCATATACCCATTAAATAAAAACTGGTTTATAGTGATATAATTGAGCATACAGCATAGCATGACTGGAAACGTAATATGTCAAAAACATCGATAGTGTTCAATGCAAAAATGTACACAGAGTATCACAATGTAGCAGCAAAAAAAAATTTAAATTGTCACGATGTTCAGATATAAGGCAAAATGTCAAAGTCAACTGGTGTTTGTTATATCTTAAATATTTCATAGTGCATACAAACAAAACAGTAAAACAATTATACATACATGAAGAATGAAAAATGTGCACGGTCTGATGTGTAACGACAAGAAAAGCGACCTGCTAACCTTACCTTGCCGGGCGCTTGACAAGAAAAAATACGATAATGATAAGTAAGTGTTCATTTAAATACAATTGCATAAGTGGTCATATAAAAATCAGGAAATGTCAGAGTTTCGACGTGTACTACATTGGGGTGAGGAATGCTGCGAATTCGATATGGACCTGCCTATAGTAGCTCAAATTTACTACATCTACTTCTTCCTTTGTTAGATAACTGATGTGTGCGTACTAATATCTTCTGTCCAATGTGAAAGTCACGGCGTATACAAACCTGTTTTTGCTGTCTTCTCCGGCGCTCTGCGGCACGTTTGATGTTGTTCAGCGCAATGTCAATTATTTCATGGTGTCGTAGTCGACGAGAGGTAGGAAAGGATACTAATTCTTTAATTTTGTTAGGTGGTTCAACATTTTTCAGTATAACAGTCGGAGATAGCATAGTGGATTCATTTGGTATGGAGATAATTACATCCTGGAATGACAGTATGTGTGTATCCCAATCAATATGTTTTTTATGGCAGTATATTCTACATAGTTTACCAATTTCTTTCATTAGTCGTTCACAAGGGTTCGAAGAAGCGTGATACCTGGATATATAGATCAGAGAAATGTTTCTAACTCGTAACATACGTGTCCATATAACAGATAGAAACTGTGGTCCATTGTCGGAAATTACTTCCAACACATGCCCTACATGAAATAGAAAATGTCTTACAAATGCTTTCGAAACAGTTTTAGCAGTAGCTTTGCGTAACGGAGTGAAGGTAACAAATTTTGAAGTGAGCTCAACAGCGACAAAGATGTAGCAAAAACCTCTATTAGTTCTGGGAATCGGACCAAAAATGTCTACAGCGGCCATGTGTCTCAATTTAACAGGCACAATGGGATGTAATGGAGGAATACGTGAAGTCGTATCTGACTTAGCTTTCAGGCAGATTTTACATGACGCTAAAACTCGTCGAATACGTTTCTCCATGTTGGTAAAATAACAGTTCTGTCTCAGTATAAGAAAACATTTTCTGGCTCCGTAATGTGCACAACTTAAATGAGTATACCAAATTAATTTGTTAACAAGTTCGTCAGGAATGCATAATAACCAATTGTTGTTGTCAGGGTGGGAGCGGCGAAACAGAATATTATTGCGTACAATGTAATGGTTTCTAATGGTAACATTTTTCCTATCTTGCCAAAGGTGTTTATTTTCTTTCCACACGTTGTCTTTACTCTGCTCTTGCGCTATGTCTCGTAATGACGACGAAATGAAATTTTCAAATGCAACTTGTTGAATGTACATGACGCTGAAATTTCCTTTGCAGAAGTTGGTTGCGATGTCTTGCTGATTGTTGCTGAGAGAACGGGATAGTGCGTCTGCTACAATATTTTGTGCACAGGGAATGTGAACAATTGTAAAATTAAATTCCTGTAAATAAATTTTCCATCTGCTTAATCTGTCGTGTGTAAATTTAGCGGAAAGTAAAAACTGTATAGCTCTATGATCTGTGTAAACGGTAGTGTGTCTTCCATAAAGAAAATGGCGAAATCTCGTAAATGCCCATACAATACATAATGTTTCAAGTTCTGTAACAGAATAATTGCGTTCAGCAGGTGACAGAATGCGACTCGCAAAGGCGATGTTTTTAATTACTGCAGTGCCATCTTCTTCAATTTCCTGAAAAATGTGTACGCCTAAAGCGGTGTTAGAACTGTCGGTGGCAATGGAAAAATTTCTAGTAAGATCTGGATGTGATAAAAGTGGTGCATTCAACAAAGCTTCTTTCAGAATCACAAATTCAGAATGTGCTTGGCTATCCCAGGACCAAATAGTGTTTTTACCTGTCAATTGACATAATCTAGCGGTGTCTAAAGCAGAGTAATGAATAAATTTACGAAAATAGTTAATTAAACCCAAAAAGCTGCGTAGTTGTTTCTTCGTCGTAGGAACAGTAATGTCAAATAAGCTTGAAGTTTTTCCGGGTCAGGCGTAATGCCCTCTGCTGAAATTACATGTCCAAGAAATTTTATAGAAGTTTTGCCAAAGTGCGATTTACTGAGATTAACTGTGAGTCCTTGTGCACGAAAAGTTCGTAACAGTTGTTCAAGCATCAGATTGTGTTCAGACCAGTTAGCTTCTGCAATAAGAATGTCGTCTACATACGTTGTGATTCTGTCTTTGAGTTCTGTCGGAAGTATTGTATTCAAACCGCGAATAAATGCTGCTGAAGAAATAGTTAAACCGAACGGTAATTTACAAAATTGATAAGTCACCAAAACAGAGAAAAGCCGTGTACTTTCTGCAGTCCGGATGGAGTTGAATTTGCCAAAATCCCCATTTCAAATCTAATGTGGAATAAATAGCAGTACCATGAAATTTCTGTAGAAGTTCTTCTAGTGTCTGTGGATGATCTGTTTCATTAATAATAATGTCGTTGATGTGACTCGAATCAAGTACGAGGCGAAGAGAACCATCCTTTTTCTTAACAATATAGAGCGGGTTTATGTACGGACTAACTGCCGGTTCAATAATTCCTTGGTCAAGCATAGCTTGCAATTCTTTCTTAACTTGTTCTCTGTGAATATACGGAATGGGATAATGTTTGGCTTTAAATGTGTCGTGCTGTTTAACTTGAAATTCATACATAAAACCGGACATAGTACCAGGAACGTTGTCAAAAACTGGAGCTTGCTGTAAAAGAATTTTGCGTAGTTGTGTGCGTTCGTCGTCTGTATTTGCTTGCACTGCTCTGTTTAACTTTATCAGAAATCATCTGTATACCGTCATAGTCGGCTTCGTCTGGAGTATTATAGTTGTGTACGTACGTATCTGTGAACAATGTGGAATGACAGTCTATGTTACGTGATGCGGAAATGACCTCTGTACGATTGTTTGTTCTTCTGCAGATAAAGAGTGCTGAAATTCTAAAGCCAGTTGTACATTTTCATCCTTTAAAATTAAATAGGAGTTTTGAACGTCAATAATTGCGTCGTGTTGTACCAGAAAATTCGTACCTAAAATAACGTCTGTCGTCAATAAGGGAACAATCCAAAAATTTGAGTGAAATGTATGACCTGCAATACAAAATGATAAATGTGTCTGTAAATTTACATCTACTCCTATACTAGATACTGCTCCTTTTACTTTAGTTTTGCCTAATGGTAACGTAGGATAGGTATTCTCTTTGTTACATTCGTTGAAAGTTTCTTCATTTATGACTGACATAGGAGATCCAGAATCGATTACTGCTGAAAATTTGGATGATCCAATTTTTACGTCAATGACAGGGTGTGAAATGGTTTTTTGAATAACTGGTCTTTCCTGCAAAAGAGTGTCTCGGATGTCGTCAAAAGTAATAACATTTTCGTGAACAAGATTATCTGTGTCAAAAGTTTGCTTGCGTTGCTGGAAGATGCAACCTGTACAGTATCTAGTCAAATTCTATCTGACGTGCTATTATTTGCGGGAGGATGCTGTGGCATTTCGACTATTTGAACTGTTCTGTTGTTTCTTCCTGACGTATTACGTTCGGGATGATATCTACTGTCTGGTTCATTCACGATAATATGTTGTTGCGGATGATTCTGCTGCTGGTAAGACCGACTGTTATTAAACGTACGCTGAAAATTTTGCTCATTACTTTTACGTCTGTCATGATGGTCATTTCGATACGGTGAATTGCGATAGGAATTGAAATGGTGTGTTTTCTGTACGTACTGATTCCCTTGTTGCTGTGCGTTACTATTTGTTGGAGCTGACGCTATACGTGTAGGCGGCGAAACATTAAAGCTTGGTTGACCTTGTACATTACATTGTTGGTTAGGTATGGTAACCGGTTGGTTTTGTTGCTGTTGTTGGGAAAAAACCTCTGTTGTTACCAAAATGCGTTCGCTGTTGCTGATAATTTTGACGATTACTGAAAATGCTGTACATACTGATAGTTACAATTTTATCTGTTATTAAAATTACGCTGGTAGTTTTTGTCATTTCGGGAGCGTATAATGATAAATGTCACTTTCAGATAAAACTTGTCGTATCAGGTTTTCATTACTCATTCTTAATCCTAGATAGATCGATAGTTGAAGAGCTGTTTTGATTGATATAAAGGATAGTAGAAGAGAAGGCAGCAGTGCAGAAAACTAAAGATGAAATAGCACTACTACGGCTTGGGGCCCTGTGCACGCTACGGCACATATTCATTAAAGCGTAATGAATCCCCTGAGGTCAATTACGCACTACAAATAAATTTTAGTTTCTGCGTTACAGGAAATGCCGGTGAAAATTCAAAAGTAAATTGTCGTATCCAGTCCAAAGCTAGTTTCTGCGTTACAGGCCAAGCTGGTGAAAGTACAAAAATAAATCGACGTATCCAGTTCAAAGCGTGTACCTGTGCTCTGTCATTTTTAAATACCTTAGATTTTTTGCGGATAAAAATTGCATATAATCAAAATTATCGTCTCTGTATGTCTGAACAGCTTCAGGATTGTATGAGGATCTATTCGTCTGTGACTGTTCGGAATCTAACTCACGTACTCTCTGTAAATTACCTAAATTATACTGGTTGTGTGAGTCTGACAAATGTTCGCAAAGTGGCGTCTGCTGTGATGTGTTAAAGGCTGAAACATTTTTCATCTCTGTTACCTCTTGCTGTAAAGTTGACAATTTTCTACGTAATGTATTATTGGACGAACCTATCTCACTGATTGTCTGCTGTAAATTTTGGAATTCAGGTGTTTGATTAAACGAAATCGGTGAAGTATCGTCTGATTTGCTGTCATTATTACTTTCAATGACGTCAATACGACTGGCCAATTCATCATATTTTTCAGTCAGTATTTTTACCTGATCATCGTTTTTAGTGTCACAAGCATTAATCTGTTTTTGTATTTTACGTGTGGTTTCGTTAAATTTTTTAAAGTCTGCTTTGATGGCATCGGGATCCTGTATTAGTTGTAATTGTTCAAGTCTGTCGGTCACTGCCTGAAAGTCTACTGTGTGTGTATCTGTTTTTGATTTAAGATCGGAGATTTCATCATGCAATTCGGTGTTCAACTGTTTGATAGTATTAATTTCGTCTGATACTGTAGCAATATTGTTGTCTACGTATGTTTTTGCTTTCGTAAACAATTTACGTTTATCTTCCTATCTCTGTGCGGTAATTGTTTCCATGACTTGTCGCTTTACTTTATTCTGTTCCTGTATAAATTTACGGTAACGCGTTTCACTGTTTTGTAGGTGGTGATTAAAACGTTCGTCAATTTGACTGTTCTGTTGGTCAAATTTCGAGTCTACTTTTGCATCCAGTGTGCGCGAAAGTTCTGCTGACATTAATTTAAACTCGTCGCGTAACTGTGTTGCGTTTTCAGAGCATTGTTTAGCGACTGCACTAATTTCGTCTCTAAGTAATTTAGTTGTAGCTGCATGTGTATTATTTAATTCTCGTGCCACAGGTCTAATTTCTACACTACTGTTCCTAGCACAAGCCTTAATTTCCTCACGTAATTGTTCTTTAGTATAATGATATTGCGCGGAAACGGCTGTAATTTGTTCACTAAGTTGTTTGTTCTGTTCATTAAGGTTGTCTTGTTTTTCATTCAACTGTTCGAAATTTTCATTAAGTTGTTTGAAGTTGTTGTCTTGTTTTTCATTAATTTCATTAATTTGTTGTTTGAGATTTTCACTAAGTTGTTTGTGATTGTTGTCTTGTTCTTTTTTCGACTGTTGAAGACTTTCATTAATTTGTTTATAAGTGTTGTCTTGTTTCTCATTATGTTCATTAATTTGTAGCAACAATGCCATAATTTGATCCAAGCCAAAATTAGCAACTCTTTTTTCTATGCTGTGTAAAGGTGTATCTGCAATTATCACGTTTTGTGTAACCATTTGGTTATTCTGTGATTCTTGAAAATGTTTGCTAATGGGATGTGCACTGTTAGTCACTACCTTGGAATCAAATAAATCTGTCGTACTTTGAGTACACTGTTCATTTTCGTTAGAAAAATTTATCTGTTCACAATTCAAATTTTGCCAATCTGGTGTGTTCAACTGGGCAGCGTTCATTGTAACAGAACGTCCCGCGTCATCAATTGTCGTTAAATTAACAGAGGACACAATTGAATTTGTTTGCTCATCATTAGCATTAAAATCATTACTAGTGATCAGTACGCACTGATTGTGTGTAAATGGAGGACTATTATTAAGACACTGAGTGTCGCAAGTATTATCCTTCAAATTATTAGAGTCGGCTATTTCACTCATTGCACATCGCGATGTACTGTTAACAGTTTTTCGCGGCATTTTTACACAAATCAAAATTAAGCACAAAAATGAAACAAAGACAAAGCAAAAAAAATGGAACAAACAATTACAACAAAGAGCAATAAATTCCCGATGATCTGTGAAAGAAAGAGTGACAAATTAGTAAATGCGTTGCGCCAGATGCCAACTACATTTAAGTAAATAAGAGCAGATATATGACTACTTATCAGAAGATTCACAAAGAAATACGATCCTGGCCGGATGTCGCCAAATGTAACCTCCCCACAAAAATAATGAAAATGTGAGTAATGAATGAGATTCTAATTTAATGTAACCTCTGAACAAAATTGGTTCCCATTTATAATCTCTGTGCAGAAATGCATTCACATTTAATGTACCCACAAAATTCTTTTCTCATTTGATGTTAAGTTCGAAACAAAAAAATTCCTAAACCACGAAATAAAAAATTCAGTAACCTGGTAAATTTGAGGACGACAGCAGCGCTGCGCCACGGCCCTGTATTTTGAATAAAAAAGCAAAAATTCTTACCTCAATAACAACGGCGAATATATCTGCTCTTACCTAAAAAATTTTGGGCACAGCTCCGTGCAATGCTGGCCTATACATTTGTGATTCGTGAAAGGAATGATCATGCATTGGATAAATTCTTTAAATTGAAATGAATGTTCTTTTTAAAAAAATTACTTTATATTATAAAAATTATTATTAGGGCATTTTTTAAAAAAAATTGGATGACAGTTCACATACATTACTAGATATGCGCAAGGCTGCTTCTTTACCTTATACAATAATACTCATCCTCCAGAGTCCCGACCAGAGCAGACTAGAGACAAGCGCAGACACGCGCAGACTACTGCAGACTAGTGCAGACAACTGCAGACAACTGCCGACTACCGACAAGCGACAACTAACAACATACAGCTCTCTGGTCAGAGACTCTCCTATGTCTTGCCTATTGCAGGCAGCGCATACCTCTTACAATTTATTTACTTTGATAGATTTTTTTGCGGATCAAATGGTGGTTGTTACTTACACCTGAAACTAGGTAGTCAACTTATCTTACGCAAATTTTTGAATTTTAACAAATTTGCCTTTTTTGTTCATTAAATCAATGCAGTCTGATTCGCTGGGTGGTTTTCCAAATGAATAATACTGAAGCTCTCAAGTATTAAAGTGCTTATGACCCATAGCCATTTTCAGTCGGAAAGTTGCTGGCGCTACAGTGATTCTTAGCTATTACGTGTCTTGCATTAGAATGTATTTGTGAATCTTATTTCTTATTTAGTTTGCAGGATGTCGCGATACAGTCCCTTACATCACCTAAAAATAAATGAAAGGTTTTAGGGACTTGGAGTCTATGGGCTGGGTCTGTGTAAACTAAACAGGGAGAGAATCACGAGTGAGCGGCACCGCTTGCAGATGCTCGAGAGTCGACCAAGCGGGAGGTCAAAACGTGGGAGCAGGTGGGCTTCTGCGGCCAGCAACGGTGTTCCCGGGGTTGTCCTGCTCACATTGTGCCTCAGATACTCTCAGAAAATCAGAAACCTCAGATAGTTACAATCGTATTTCACTAAATATAAAAGCATTTATACAACAGGTATAGTATCTAAAGCTCGAGGCAACACTGATACGAGAAAACGGGTGTTTAATACAATCAGTTAATGAAAAGTTATGTCAAAAATATGTTTCGTGAAGAAATGATCGTCCTATGGCCCTACGGGTCTATGGCTGGTAGAGCACACAATCTCCATGTGATTTGCTGTCACTTTCTGACAGGCCTCGTACTTCATCATTCAAAAGATTGATTTAAGCACCAAACAAATAAAGCAGCGAAATAAAGCCTTATCATTCTAGTGATTATAACACTGTCATGCATGTGTCTGCAACAGATCTGAAGAATTACGTAAATGAGTAGCATAAAAGTTAAATAAATATACCAGCCTATGATTTACTGATCAAATCGTTGTCCATGGGTGTGGTCGTTTCCAAATAAACTGCTGACACATTTTTCTGTTAGCTCATAGTCTGGCTCATTTGCGCAAAATACACTCTAAGGAAGGAAGGGGAAAAAAAAAAGAACGACGCACCACGAAGGAATTGTCTGAGTGGGAAGAAAATTGGTAGATATGATGCAAATGTACAGAAAAACAAGTGAATACAATTTTAGAACCATTGGATGATTAATTCAAGAGAAAGAGCTTCTCAAATTCAGCAGGTCTATAGCGCATCGGCCCACATCTGGCCCTTGTGGTAGCATTAAATCAAACTGAAGGTGGAGGAGAAGACAGAAAAGGAAAGGAAAGGGAAGCGTGGCATCAGCGGCGACGAGTGAAAAAGTGTGCCGGACCGGAACCGACCTGGGATCACTTCCTTACTAGGCAGTTGCGTTAACCACTGTGTGACCCGGGCAGAGTGTTAATCGCAGCCGGCCGCTGTGGCCGAGCGTTTCTAGGCGCTTCCCTCTGGAACTTCGCGACCGCTTCGGTCGCAGGTTCGAATCCTGCCTCGGGCATGAATGTGTGTGATGTCCTTAGGTTAGTTAGGTTTAAGTAGTTCTAAATTCTAGGGGACTGATGATCTCAGATGTTAAGTCCCATAGAGCCATTAATCGCAACTGCGCGGACTATCTCGGTACGCAACTAGGCCGACCCACAATGCCATCCAGCGCTCTCTATCCATGGTCCGTTCCCATGTCCTCCATGCTGCCTCTGTAGAGATTCCCGCAAGACGTCGGACGTACATGTGCATACGCACTGAATGTGGTGCGTTCATTGTCCATGGAGGGGACTCAATTATATGAATGCATGATGTCTCTTCTTTCTGACATGTCCGGAAGAACAGACACCACGCATTCATGTAACCAATTCGCCTCGACGTGCAATGGTTCCACCACATTCAATGCGAATGCACACTTACACTGATCAGCAAAAACACACCGAGCGGGCTGGCGCAGTGGTTAGACACTGGACTCACATTCGGGAGGACGACGGTTCAATCCCGCGTCCGGCCATCCTGATTTAGGTTTTCCGTGATTTCCCTAAATCGGTCCCGGCAAATGCCGGGATGGTTCCTTTGAAAGGGCACGGCCGACTTCCTTCCCTGTCCTTCCCTAATCCGATGAGACCGATGACCTCGTTGTCTGGTCTCCTCCCCCACAACAACCCAACCCAACCCCAGCAAAAACATTATGAGCTCTGCTCATCGCGACGCTGAATGCCGACTGGTGGTGTTCCGGTCACGTGACAAACGTACGTAAGAGGAGCAGACACGGATGGGGGATTACGCTATCGAAGATATGGGCTGCAAGTGGGGAACTCCATTGAGTAAGCGACTTTGAGAAAGGGCAGAGCCCTTTACCAAGGATCTCGAAAACGACGAAGCTGGTCGAAAGTTCACGTGCTGTCTTGAGTATCTACGGGAAGAGGTAGAAGGACAATGAAATTATCAGTAGGCGCTAAATGGTTGGACGTCCACGACTCTTCATAAATGTGGGGTTTGGAGGCTTTTCTGCTCTGTAAGGTAGGATATGTGGTGGGGTGTGGCGTATCTGGCGAAAGAGCACATTGCTAATGCACGCAAAAGTTTTTCGGAGCACACCGTTCATCTTTCATTGTTGAACAAGGAGCTCCGCAGCACACCGCCCCTATGTGTTCACATGTTGACCCAACGACATCGTCCTTACGATTGAGGTGGGCATGGGACCATCGGGATTCGACCGCCAGTCAATGTAAACGTGTCGGCTCTTCGGGTGAAACATGTTTGGTACACTAGGTCGCCGGTCGTCTCCACAAACGCCGTCACTGAGGTGAACGGCTGGTCGAAAGGTGCAGCGCGCCACGGACGCAGACTGGTGGGAGCAGTTTTATGTCATGGGAAAAAATTTTCTGCGCTTGCATGGGGCCTGTGTAGTAGTCGAAGGTACGCTGACAGCTGCGATCCATGTGCATTCCTTCATACTTGATGTCTTCCCCGACGGCGTTGTCGTCTTCCATCAATATAACTGTCCATATCTCGGAGCCACAAACGTTCTACAGCGGTTTGAGGAGCGTTATAGTGAACTCACGTTGATGTCTCGCCGACCAAACTCGCATGATGCAGATATTACGGAAACCGTCTGGGCCGTTATCGGGCGCCAAGTGACATTATACTGAGTGCACTATCCGAAAATTACCTCGAGCAATTAAACAGAGAACCGACTCGTGGAGATAGCATCTTGGTCCTGCTGATAACAAACAGACTCGAACTTTTCGACTCTGTAGGAGCAGAACAGGGAATCAGTGATCATAAGGGCGTTGCAGCATCCCTGAATATGGAAGTAAATAGGAATATAAAAAAGGGAGAGGAAGGTTTATCTGTTTAGCAAGAGTAATAGAAGGCATATTTCAGACTACCTAACAGATCAAAACGAAAATTTCTGTTCCGACACTGACAATGTTGAGTGTTTATGGAAAAAGTTGAAGGCAATCGTAAAATGCGTTTTAGACAGGTACGTGCCGAGTAAAACTGTGAGAGACGGGAAAAACCCACCGTGGTACAACAACAAAGTTAGGAAACTACTGCGAAAGCAAAGAGAGCTTCGCTGCAAGTTTAAATGCAGCCAAAACCTCTCAGACAAACAGAAGCTAAGCGATGTCAAAGTTAGCGTAAGGAGGGCTATGCGTGAAGAGTTCAGTGAATTCGAAAGTAAAATTCTATGTACCGACTTGACAGAAAATCCTAGGAAGTTCTGGTCTTACGATAAATCAGGAAGTGGCTCGAAACATCATATCCAGACACTCCGGGATGATGATGTCATTGAAACAGAGGATGACACGCGTAAAGCTGAAATACTAAACACCTTTTTCCAAAGCTGTTTCACAGAGGAAGACTGCACTACAGTTCCTTCTCTAAATCCTCGCACAAACGAAAAAATGGCTGACATCGAAATAAGTGTCCAACGAATAGAAAAGCAACTCGAATCACTCAACTTAGGAAAGTCCACTGGACCTGACGAGATACCAATTCGATTCTACACAGAGTACGTGAAAGAACTTGCCCCTCTTCTAACAGCTGTGTACCGCAAGTCTCTAGAGGAACGGAAGGTTCCAAATGATTGGAAAAGAGCACAGGTAGTCCCAGTCTTCAAGAAGGGTCGTCGAGCAGATGCGCAAAACTATAGACCTATATCTCTGATGTCGATCTGTTGTAGAATTTTAGAACATGTTTTTTTGCTCGCGTATCATGTCGTTTCTGGAAACCCAGAATCTACTCTGTAGGAATCAACATAGATTCCCGAAACAGCGATCGTGTGAGACCCAACTCGCTTTATTTGTTCATGAGATCCAGAAAATATTACATACAGGCTCCCAGGTAGATCTTACTTTCCTTCACTTCCGGAAGGCGTTCGATACAGTTCCGCACTGTCGCCTGATGAACAAAGTAAGAGCCTACGATATATCAGACCAGCTGTGTGGCTGGATTGAAGAGTCTTTAGCAAACAGAACACAGCATGTTGTTCTCAGTAGAGAGATCTACAGACGTTAAAGTAACCTCTGGCTTGCCACAGTGGACTGTTATGGGACCATTGCTTTTCACAATATATATAAATGACCTAGTAGATAGTGTCGGAAGATCCATGCGGCTTTTCGCGGATGATGGTGTAGTATACAGAGAAGTTGCAGCATTAGAAAATTGTAGTGAAATGCAGGAAGATCTGCAGCGGATAGGCACTTGGTGCAGGGAGTGGCAACTGACCCTTAATATAGACAAATGCAATGTATTGCGAATACAACATAGAAAGAAGGAGCCTTTATTGTATGATTATATGACACTGGTAGCAGATACTTGTGTAAAATATCAGGGAGTATGCGTGCGGAACAATTTGAAGTGGAGTGATCATATATAATTAATTGTTGATAAGGCGGGTACCAGGTTGAGATTCATTGGGAGAGTCCTTAGAAAATGTAGTCCATCAACAAAGGAGGTTGCTTACAAAACACTCGTTCTATCTATACTTGAGTATTGCTCATCAGTGTAGGTTCAAATGGTTCAAATGGCTCTGAGCACTATGGGACTCAACATCTTAGGTCATAAGTCCCCTAGAACGTAGAACTACTTAAACCTAACTAACCTAAGGACATCACACACACCCATGCCCGAGGCAGAATTCGAACCTGCGACCGTAGCAGTCCCGCGGTTCCGGACTGCAGCGCCAGAACCGCACGGCCACCCCGGCCGGCGCTCATCAGTGTAGGATCCGTACCAGATCGGGTTGACGGAGGAGATAGAGAAGATCCAAAGAAGAGCGGCGCGTGTCGTCACAGGGTTATTTGGTAAGTGTGATAGCGTTACGGAAATGTTTAGCAAACTCAAGTGGCAGCCTATGCAAGAAAGGCGCTTTGCATCGCGGTGTAGCTTGCTGTCCAGGTTTCGAGAGGGTGCGTTTCTGGATGAGGTATCGAATATATTGCTTCCCCCTACTTATACCTCCCGAGGAGATCACGAATGTAAAATTAAAGAGATTTGAGCGCGTACGGAGGCTTTCCGGCAGTCGTTCTTCCCGCGAACCATACGCGACTGGAACAGGAAAGGGAGGTAATGACAGTGGCACGTAAAGTGCCCTCCGCCACACACCGTTGGGTGGCTTGCGGAGTATAAATGTAGATGTAGATGTATGTAAATGAGCGGCCAGTCATTTACACAAACAACATGACCTGTACGTATACATCTGATGCCTGACACCTCCACAAACCTACCACAAAACTGTCGGATCCATGATACGCAGAATCAGCGACGTGTTTCGTTCCAAAGACGGACAGGCAAGCTATTAAGATGCTGGTCATAATGTTTTGGCTCATCAGTGTACACTCGACCTCCTGCAGGCATCTGTACGAAGCGAGCATGGAGGAGATGGACAGGCACTGTGGATCGGTGGTGCTAGGTGGGAATGTGGCTCGGTCGAGAGACGTGCCTGTATAATCCACACAATTGCGATAAACTCTATGTTCGGGTGGCACAGTATTAATACATCTGCCTACTAAACAGGAGATATCAGGTTCGAATCATCCCAGCACACATTTTTGCCCGTCGTCGCTGATGCTGCACAAAGACATGATACACCTGATATCAATATCTGTTCCCTTTCCTCCCTCGTCCTACAATTCGCATAATTTGTTTCACAGCTGCGGAGTCTGATTGGTGCCTTTTCTTTCGTACATGTCCGAAAGAAGAGACGCTACACATTCATATAAGTCATCCAAGCAGTCATTGGGCTTGGCATTCATTGGTGGAGTTGTTGGACGTACTCTTGGAGGGATGTCGTGCCAAATTCTATTCAACTGGTGCCTTCGATCGTTAAAATCCCGTGGTGGTTGGAGGGCCTTGTCCATAAAGAAAGTTTTCAATTAGGGAGAGATCCGGTGACCTGGGTTGCCAAGGCAGAGTTTGGCAAGCCCGAAAGCAAGCAAGGGAAACCCTCGCCCTGCGCGGGCGGACATTATCTTACCACGAAGGGCAACAAAACGGGGCGTAGAATAACGTACATGTACTGCTGTGCTGTGAGGGTGCTGCAGATGACAACCAAAGTGATCCTGCTGTGAAATGTAATGGCACCCCACACCAACACTCCGAGATAATTCCTTCGTGGTGCGCTAATTTTTTTTGTCTTAGATTGTTTATTCTTCCATTCCAACACAGAATTACACCACTAACAACCTCGGTAAGGTCACAAAAAGTGTCAATATGAGTGAGTAGAAGACATTCCTAATATGAATCTACAAACCACCTATTCCATTTTATATGTTCATTGCGAACCCTGAGTGTCTGTTAAGTCTTCAGTTTTATATATAAATTTCTTACGTCACTTAAGAGTAAATTCAGGTATTACTATTGAGCTAATTTTAACACGAAAGTAAATTTGACATTGGGCTAGGGTGGACTCCTGCCAGCTTTTTTGGGATTAAAATTAGTGACTCAGTTAAATGTTAATTAATTTTTTAATCAATAAAATGTCTTAAGAGTCTTCTAAATGTACAAAGAGGGCAGTAGTAACATTAGGTAGCGTTGGAACTTGTTTCTGTCGGCAAAGCTAAAACTGTATTTACGTTTGAGCTAACTTGTGAGACGTTTGTCCGTAGGCTTACTATATATGTTATCACTGCAAACGTATTACACTTGCTGCAGTTTCTAATATTGTGTTGAAGTTGGGCTGAAATCGTTAGTAATGGTCAATTAAAAACTTAGATTTTAAGTTTATAAGTTGAATAAAATTTCTGATTAAATTCATTTAACGTGCAGGGCAGGCAAAATAAAATCTACATCTACATCTACATCCATACTCCGCAATCCACCATACTGTGCGTGGCGGAGGGTACCTCGTACCACAACTAGCAAAATTCTCTCCCTGTTCCACTCCCAAACAGAACGAGGGAAAAATGACTGCCTATGTGCCTCTGTACGAGCCCTAACCTCTCTTATCTTTGTGTCTTTCCCCGAAATGTAAGTTCGTGGCAGTAAAATTGTACTGCAGTCAGCCTCAAATGCTGGTTCTCTAAATTTCCTCAGTAGCGATTCACGAAAAGAACGCCTCCTTTCCTCTAGAGACTCCCACCCGAGTTCCTGAAGCATTTCCGTCACACTCTCGAGATGATCAAACCTGTAAAATAAGGATGATACGGAACTGGCGCTTAATAATGATGCACCAACCGCTTACTGTCACTTGTATGCACGCCATACGCATTCTCTGTCCCGCTTACTCCACAGCCTCATTACGTTTGATTGAGTGAGAGGAACAGACGTGTCTAGTCATGAGTTGAATGCAATGCGAAACGGTGCTCATGATGAAACAGCGCTTGTTCATTGTTGTTATATGAAGCACAATTCAACGGAGACGTGCGGAACTATTTGAACGATAGTTTGGCAAAACCTCCAGAAAAGTCCGAAATGAAAAACTTGGTGGCCAAATGGCGAAACGGACTCTGTGGCGAATGAAAACCATAATCACCTGAGAATAATTGCAACACCAGAAAACACTGCTCGAATGAAAGAAAGGCTGGAACAAAGTCCGACGACATCTCGGTGCCGTTTCTCTGTGGAAGTTGGAACGAAGAGATCGCCGTATGTAGACATTATCAAATAAGACCTGCATTTGTATCCTTACTAATTTACTGTTGTGCATGAATTAAAGTGACGAGACAAACTTTCACATTAGGGCTCTCCAGATTTTCATTTCTCCATACGAGGCCTGGTTCAGCATGCCAGGGAATGTAAACTCATAGACCACGCGTCATGATGCATCAGAACATCCCAGTCTCTACTCTGACGAGATGTTGTGTTATGTCAAGACATGTTTGGTGCCCAGTTTCTGATGCTTCATAACACCATTCTTTCCATATATTTTAATGCTATCCGGTTTATCCACAAAGTGTCTAATTTATATGAGGATCAACTACCAGAAGTGAAAGACTGTAAGGATGTTTTCAGCAAGACGAAGCAACAGTACACACCGACTTGACAACTCGTCAGGAGTACTTGAGATTTTTTGCTGAGGACAGGACAATCAGTAGTCGCCGTACAGTCTTCTTGCCACCTCGATCTTCTGATCTCTCTCCCTGTCATGTTTTATGGGGGGAAAATCGAAGGGTCTGGTGTACTCGAATAATACTCATACTCTGTGACAGCTGCTGCAGAACATTTAAAATGATGTGTAACTTAACTGCTTGTCTACTTCTCTCCATCCGATTGAATGTTCCTAAAACTTGCAATCAGAACTTCTAAAAAAGAGATTTCCAAACGAACTAATTTCTATCTTAAACTGGTGAACTCTGCAAAACTCTTGATTATACTGAATTGTACAACGACTTAATATGGTTTAGTCAACACTATTTAAAAATTGAAGCTAGCTGTTCCTCTAAAAATGCGGTGCGGCACTGAATGTAACCTCACTTCTGAAATAAATGCGCAATTGTACTTACAAAGAAATTCCTGGCCCTAAACTGTATTTTCACTTACCTCGTGACTCGATAAACATTTTTTGCAGATGTATCGAAATCAGTGCACAGCACACAGTAGCAAAGCAAGATTAAAGTACTACGACTGAAAATTACGTACCACAGAGCGCAATGTGCATACATACATAGTGAACTGAATTAAGGATGAGATTTTTAACCTGTAAGAATAGACATGTGGCAAAATTCAAATGAACCTCTATATTTAAAAATAATGCATTAAAAATCTTCTGGATGTTCACAATAGTATTCACATA
Source organism: Schistocerca nitens (assembly GCF_023898315.1). NCBI lineage: Eukaryota > Metazoa > Arthropoda > Insecta > Orthoptera > Acrididae > Schistocerca > Schistocerca nitens. The sequence goes on along the minus strand of NC_064619.1, from coordinate 381,819,127 downwards.
ACATGACCTTGAGAATGAACTTTAAGAAAGGGGAATCCAGATAACAATCCTACCATCTAAGCTTTGTTACTGCAACCTCAGTAATACAATGCTACACACCGGCGTGTTTACCGCAATCTCTCAGCATTGCAGAAAAACTCACAAATAATCTCCTTAGCTTCTCTCTCCGTAATTGAACCAAAAACATTCATTCTCCATTTCCATCAGTCTCATATCATGCTTAAAAAGAAAATTTCCTGTCCATTTTTCGAAACATATCTGCTACTGAAAACTGCTCAACTTAGAATGCACGTAACTTTGTTGTCGCCTTCAGGCAGGAGTGGCATAGCAACACAAAGATATTGTACCAATAGTCACAGATATGAAGCTATTTGAGCTATGTGTATCGATATTTACGTAAGAAGCAGAATTTACAGAGTAACCAAAGTAATATACATGCCTCACAATTGTTGCTTCTATGCCTCAGTTAGAGATGCTGTGCATGTCTCACAGTTCGATGGATTGAGGGCAGTGCTGCATCAGCGTCAATGGTGGCCATTGCGAGAATTTTTCGTCATGTTTTATTAGCAAAAGACAATCCCACGTTATTGTAAACAGCTTTCCAGATCAGCAAACTTGTTATAGCATCCGCATCTCAATGCAGTTATCACTGAAAGAAATACTGGACACAGCGAAACCTTTTGAATGGCTGATATGTTTAACTAGTTTCGAGGCTTGGGGCTTCATTATGCGGCAGCAAGGTATAATGGTGCGGGTGAATGGACTGGGAGAGTGGTTCATTGCTAGAGGGATAGGTGGAGGCGTTGAGAGTGAAGACAGCCAAATGTTGTCAAAGTTCACATAGCTCTGTGTGCATGCAGTAGGCAGCCGACAGGAAAATGATGTAGAATCCTGCACTTAGGCACGTTAATGTCAATGTGCTGCTGTAAGCACTTCTTGAAGAGGTAGCCCGTTAGCGAGAGGCCTTTGTCCAACGGTGCATTCTAAGCAGCCTGCTATTGCCGAGTCAAGATGGCATGATAGAATCCCAGAATCAGTGGCTGGTGCCCAGCCCGGCAGGAGGCATTGGAGACGTGCAGTTGACAGATCCTGGAGCGTTGGCTGGGTCGCTGCAGCCAATGGCGTCAGAACCCAGTAGAGCTGAGCTTGTAGGACCTCAATGCATACCTCAAATGATGGCGCAGCAGTGCAATCCCCAGCTTGCAGTCTCGTGTAGATGTCGGCTGAGTGAAGGTGACCTGATGGCTATGCCGTCAGGCAGCTCTCCATGGTTCACAGCCCAGCTGCGATGGCGATAGCTGTGTCAGAAGAGCCATCCTATGGCAGAGCCCAATACATGCCACATGTTGATGTATAGCCCAGCCATACCAATGATGTGTTTGGCTGGCCTGCTGTTATACAGTGTGTTAGGGGAATAAGTCTAGATACTATGATCAGTGGTACCATAATATGTACCCACTTCAATGTGTTATTTGTTTTTTCTCTTCATCTAACAGTTTTCCCCTCAAACACGGCTCATGTTTCACTACCTGATGTTTTCTGCACAGTCGTAACTGCACAAGCAAGTGCGCTGTTCCTGTCATATACACCATCAATCTTGGGTTCATGTGTCAGCACTTCAACATCTGACCTATTGCCCAGGGGTAAAAAGCTGCGCTGTTGTTGCACGTACCTGGTGGTACTAACCAACCTAAAAACATACTATTCCTCTTAGCGATAATTTTTGGTCTGAAAATGAAGTAAATTCTGATGCAATGTTGTTCAGTACGCTGTCCGCAGCCATCAATAAAAAATACCTGCAGTTCTAATCTTAAAACCCTGTATATATAACCAAAGTGAGTATCTTAATGTGAAAGGCAAGTACTGCTGCATATATCAGTTCCATCGAAACTTCCTGATGGCAGACCATTGCCCAGACAACTGGGTCGCTATTGAAGATGCTGTATGTGCGACAAAATATTGCACCCACCGCGGGCAAGCTGCACTCTGAGTACAGCTCCGGCTTCCTGTATGAGTATGTACGGCTACAAATAATTTTTGTAAAAATATAACAGAATTTCACGATTTCATTCTTTGCAGAAGTTCTTACGTTATGAAGTCATTACTTTCTACTTGATAGGTTTTCCTTATACATTACTGTACAGGAGTCTGCATCACTGAAATGTTGCACGCTGAACATCAGTTATAGAAAAGGGAGTGTACAAGTGTTTATATGTGGCTTCAAATGGTTCAAATGGCTCTAAGCACTATGGGACTTCACAGCTGAGGTCATCAGTCCCCTAGACTTAGAACTACTTAAACCTAACCAACCTGAGGATATACACACATCCATGCCGAGGCAAGATTCGAACCTGCGACCGTAGCAGCAGCGTGGTTCCGGTCATATGGCTTCAGCCAACTAGTGATTTGAGTGGGTAGACCAAAGAAAAAGATGATACAATAATAGAATATGATAAATGTTACAGTAAAGATTCTTGTTTTTATTCTATATTGTGATGGAAGCTGTAAACTTAAAAAGTGACAATGTCAAATACAGTTTCTTCAATAATGTTTCGTTTTTCTTTTACGTTAGCTAAATAAGCTATGACAGCACACATATTCTGTCAGTACATTTGGTTTATTAAAATATTTCAAGGTGCAGTGAGCATTAAGTGCCGGCCGCTGGTGGCCGAGTGGTTCTGGCGCTACAGTCTGGAACCGCGCGACCGCTACGGTCGCAGGTTCGAATCCTGCCTCGGGCATGGATGTGTGTGTTGTCCTTAGGTTAGTTAGGTTTAAGTAGTTCTAAGTTCTAGGGGACTTATGACCTCAGCAGTTGAGTCCCATAGTGCTCAGAGCCATTTGAACCATTTTTGAGCATTAAGTAACTAATGTAAACGCCGCATTTCCAACCTGATTCCTCTCAGTGCATGTCGACCGACGCATACTTTCTGCATCTCTGATTTAAAGATAAGTCAGGCACCGGAGTTTCTTCACCATGGCCACGAATGTTTATAGGGATCAACATAGTGATGTATCTAAAAAAATGGTTCAAATGGCTCCGAGCACTATGGGACTTAACATCTGAGGTCATCAGTCCCCTAGAACTCAGAACTACTTAAACCTAACTAACCTAAGGACATCACACACATCCATGCCCGAGGCAGGATTCGAACCTGTGACCGCAGCAGTCGCGCGGTTTCGGACTGAAGCGCCTAGAACCGCTCGGCCACCGTGGCCGGCATAGTGATGTATCTGCTTGAGGTTAGTGACATAACGGTGAGGTGCACAGGTTCTCGCCGTGACAGACGCTGCCGAGCCGCACACCTTTAGCCGGCGGCGGCGGCCGCGGCGGCGGTGGGGACGGCGGTTTAGATCAACACGCGTGGAGCTGACAAAAGCGCCCTGGGCAGGGCTGGCCCCAAAGGGCTGATAGCGCCGCCCGCAATGAGGCCAATTCGTCACGTTGTGCACGTCAGCCGCAGCCAGCGCACCCCGGCTCACCTCGCCGTACTGCACAGGTAGCGCAGGGCTCGCGCGCGGCCTTCACACAGGCTGCTGCCGGCGTTCCACGGCTGTGTGTGACGCCCCTCGAGCAGTGCCCTTCCACGCTTTTCCACAAAGGCACATGTTGCACAAAATATACACTCCCGGGAACGGGAAGTGTTACAACCCGAATGCTTTTCACGCTACCAAACTCACGGTTATTCCTTACCTCTGGCATAATATCATAAATTATTTTCACAGTACTGAGGTGGTTTATGCAACATAACATTATCTAAGAAATTGTAGCATGTTAGCACGCAAGTCTTCACACTCTCTCGTCAAAATTTTCGTCAGGGTTCTTTTTTTTTCGGTCATCATTTTGTGACTGATTTGAAGCAGATCGCCACTAATTTCCTCTCCTGTGCCAAACTTCTCATCTGAGTAACACTTGCAAACAACGCCCTCAATTATTTGCTAATGTGTTCAAATCTCTGTCTTCCTCTTCAATTTTTACCCGCTACAAAAAAATGGTTCAAATGGCTCTGAGCACTATGGGACTTAACTTCTGAGGTCATCAGTCCCCTAGAACTTAGAACTACTTAAACCTAAGTAACCTAAGGCCATCACACACAGGATTCAAACCTGCGACCGCAGCCGTCGCGTGGTTCCAGACTGTAGCGCCTAGAACCGCTCGGCCACCCCAGCCGGCTTACCGACTACACCTCCCTCTAGTACCAAGGATGTTATTCCCTGACGCCTTAACAGATGTCCTGTCATCCGGTCCCTTCTGCGCATTGATCTTGGCCTGCCATGTACTCTGGATGAAATTTTAGCGGATGACCCAGGAGCAGCTGGTCGCGTTCTTCGTTTTATCCACTTGACAAACCTGTCTAAGGACATTTGATTATGCTGTTTTCTTTTAATCCCTTGCCTGTTAATGTGCCTTTTATAGTGTTGTCCTTTTTAGTTGCTGTTTTAACATTGTGCCTCGCAGTGCATTCATATTTTAGTCTGGGCGCTAATGACCACTGTAGTTGTGCGCTCTAAATCCACAAAAAAAGCTGTCCCTTCTAATTGTCAGTGTTTCCCACATATTCGTATCCGCGCCTACTCTGCTGAGAACCACCTCTTTCCTTAGGTCATCCGTCCTCCTAATTTTCAGCATACTTATGTAGCAACACAATACATTTCAGATGCTTCGATTCTCTTCAATCCATGTTTCACTAACATGCAGTGAGGTGCTCGAAACCTACTTTCTCAGAAATATCTTCCTCATATCAAGGCCTTTGTTTGATATCAGTAGACTTCTCTTGGCCAGTAATCCCCTTTCTCCTAGTGCTCGTCTGATTTTAATGTCCTCTATGCTACTGGCTATTTTTCTGTCTACTGTGTGAACATTACCGTATGCAGTGGATTAGTAGGTTATACTATATTTTGGAACTTGCAGGATGGCGTACCAACTACGGTCTGCTCTTGGCTTCACCCGTCGTGAATATGAAGATATCAAGTTTCTCGCCGTTTTCATTTCTACTGCTTGTCATTATATTCGTCTTTCTACGATTTACTCTCGATCCTTATTTTGAATTCATTGAACTGTTCGTTAAATTCAGCACATCCTGTAATTCTTCTTGAAGCTGTTTCATGGAAACAACAGCAATAGTGTTGCTACTCTTCGCTATCATCGACACATTAAAGGAATACGAAGAGATCCTCTTTCCTAACCGGCTTTTAAGGACATGATTCGTAAGTTTGAATTAACTGGCTATTTGGGAATTGCTACAGGGAAAGGCCAACGGCCAATACCATCACGACTTGTTGACGACGAAATTGCGGTGCCTGTGTTGTAAAGACGTACTATGGAAGATCGTTCTGTGTCCATGTCACTTGTTGTTCGGACAGAATAGTGTGCCGCATACCTGTTCTGTGGTTAGCAGTTTCATGTAACAGCTGTGCTATGGGGTCCAGAAATGATTGTCTGCAATATATTTAGGCGTTCTTGAGGTGTCCTACTTTTACTAGTGCCAGATCTGGCCTGTATGACTAGATATACTTTGTCGACTAGGACATGCAGTTCGTGCCAGTCTGCCTTTTGATACATAAATACGTTTTTGTACTTACAAATGGTCAAGATCGAAATCTGGATCGTTTAATAATAAACTAAAAATTATTACAGTCAAATGATGGCATTAGCACTAAGAAAAAAATATTGATATGTGGCACAAATAGTCGGTAGTAGTACAACAAACGCAGGACAAGTTGTGGCGATATCAGAGTAGGACAACAGTGTATCAAGGAGAATAGACACGGGTCCTTACAGATGAGGGAAGGAGACGTCGGATTGTTCGACTTGCTCCGATGAATACACTCACAGAAAAAAAATCGCAACACTAAGAAACGAGCAATATAGAGTAATGACATTTCGGGAATACGTCAATGTAGGTAACTTATTTAAGTGATTAACATTATAAGATCACAGACTAACGTAACCTGGAGACAAGCCATTGCAAATGTGAAATGCTGGTAGGTTAATAACAGTTGTAACTGCCGAAATGTTGAACTAAAGCATGAAAACATCCATGCATTGTGTTGCACAGGTGCTGGATGTCAGTTTTTGTGATGGAGTTTCATGCCTGTTGAACTTGGTCAGCCAGTTCAGGGATAGTTACTGCAGGTTGTGGATGACGCTGGCCGATGATGTCGCTTACGACGTCGCATACAAGACTTACATATCTGGTGATCGTGCAGGCCAAAGCAACGTGACGACACTCTGTAATGCTGGACTGAGGTGACTGCCAATGAACGCTAATCAACTTTGACCACCAAATCTGTTACTGTTTCGCGAAAACAAATGCTTTTCTCCAACGTATATTTTGGTACACTCACTATAATGCAGTTTCTTGTGCAGAATTAAGAATATTTGAATGGTTATGAATATGTTGAGTTATCTATACAAAAAGCTATACTCGGAAGTAGCTAGCTATACGGGGTGCTGCGTGCATTGTATGGAATCGTATAGGTGCAGGTTCAATTCTCATAACATATTTTGTCGTGAGGTTATGAAAAGAGACGTATTACAATTACACAGATCTAAATTACAAAGCTACTGAAAGTAGAGGTGACTGATTTGGTACTTCATCATTCAGACGGCGTGATTTCATTACTCGACTTAACTAGTGAGCTTACATATTTCGCTGTAAGAGAGTTCTGCGTATGAGTGTAAATACGATTCATTTTTATTGCTCTGAAATAAATTTTCTTTACTATCATTTAAATTTACATGAAGGCTGCTACCTAATGTTTAGTTCAGATGTAAATAGTTAAAAATAATGGCTGCCACAAGAAAAATGTAACTTCTTCCTCATCTTAGTTGTATCTTCTGCAGCAACTCTCACAGGAACCATAGTGCATCAGGTGTTCTGCAGTCCACATGAAGGCAACACGATGCCGATGAATCATATCGAAAATGAGTAAATTAATTTACAACAGTGCTATTAATTAACATTGCTGCTCCGGTGAACCATCTTTCTGTGTAATCTTTCCTGTTAAAACCTGTTAAAATTCTTTAGAAAAGGAAATTGGGGTGGGAATTGCTGATGTACGGACACAGCTTTGAGCCTAACAACGGACGCCCACAAGACGACGTCTATATATTTACTCGTAATACTTCATTGTCACCTTTAACGGTCGCTTTCTTCCTTATTCTAATTAGACAGTAGTCCACCTCCTCAAATACAGAAATCAAGAAACAGTCATTTTTATAACACAGTCCTCAGTGATACCGTTAATTCACTGTTTGCCCTTTCTCGTTGTAAAAATAATGCTTTTATATTTTCCGTACACACTCTCTTTTAGTGCAGCGTAACTTCACGTTTTGTAATGACAACTGATTCCTTCTTGTACTGTAGATTCTCCGTCTTGAAAATCTTCTTCCTGTTGCTGGATCTTCTGTTATTGAATCTTTTCTCTTGAATCATCTTTCTCTTTTGTAGTCTTTCCTCAATTGATAACTTCGAAAAATCGTCGCCTTTTGTTAGAAGTTTAGTATTTTGTTGCGACAATGCGATAATTTTCTGGCTTATTCTTCGTTTGGCTCATCTCTTCTCGCTTTGACTACTTCCACTGTCTGAATGCTATAAATTTTTTCGCGTTACGCTTTCCGGCTATTACTACAAAATTATCGTTAGACTGGTGTGCAAAACATGAGGACGATATGTCACTACCAAGAACATAGCTGAATAAAGCTTTGACCATACACAGAAAGAAGTGCTGCATCTTATTGACAGAAATATGCAACTGGGCGAAGAGACCGAACACTTTTATTCAAATACGGTAATCATACCTAAGACAGTGTTTTCTGGTGGTCTCCTGGACATTAGAAAAGGCGGGAAATAATTCCAAACTTGATGTTTATGAAAGACAATACGTGACTCCATCGATCTCTGTAAGCGAGGGATATGATGATATTCGGGGAATGGACTGGTGTGCCCGTTCCCGCGACTCAGTTCTCATCGAACACCTGTGGTATACATTGGGGAAAAGTATTGCAACACGTCCACACGCACCAAGGATCACAGAGCAGTTGTCTTCTTAGCTGGTGGACATACGGAAGGCTTTAGTACAAGAACACGATACCAACACATCGTGTTAATAACCATGTCCCCCTTTTGCAATGTGCAGGGAACCATCATTAATCACAGTGACTTTGGCTTACTTATCGTTGAGTAAAAACAGATATGCTGTTATTGCTGCTCGTTTCACAGCGTATTTCATGCCTTCTGTACTATCCTGTAGTACTTCTTTCTGTGAATGGTACAAGTTACATCAAGCTGTGTTACTTGGCAGTGCCACGACATGCCAAAGCTGCTTTTGTTGTTGAAGTTTCGCGCACCAATGTATTTTCCCCTAATAAAATGACGCATATCTCCAGTTCACCTTTAAACTTCAAAGTTTCAGCTTCAACTACATTTTTGCTCCACGACTACATTTCTCGTATCGCGCTACAGCATTCTCTTTCACCCTAAATTACGTACAGTCAAAATACATAGAACATAACATATTTACACAATACTTTGAATTTACATTTGTATAAAAATCTGGGCAAGTGCGAATAGGAGACCAGCTCAGAGGGGTCTGTACAGACTTAATTATGTAAAATATATGCAGTTCATCTACAGATTTCTATCAGTTTGCGAGTATTAAAATATGCGATACAAATAGCCGCATCTGTTGATCGCACTGACCGAGATGCTTAAATTTCTTACACTGTCAAGACGCCGTAGGTTTTAGTATCTGACACAAATTTCAACTTGACACCTCTGCTCATTTCTGAGAGAATGGGGTCTTAATAGACGGAGAGACAGATGGATAACAAAGTCTCCCCAATCAGTTAATGCGACTACTCTATGTTCGACGTGAACAAGCAATAACCACTCACAGGCGGCAGGTGACAGCTTTATCAGCGGAGGGTATATTAAATTTGTTGGGGGGAGGGGGGGGGGGGCACGGACCACACTGAAGTCTTTGTTGTAGTGTGGAAACACAGGGATTTATCTGACGTCCAAAAGGGCACGATCACTGGATCGAAGAATTTCCCAAACTGCTGAGTCTGTAAACTGTACGTGTGCCATCGTGTTTAAAGTATACGTGCGTGGCAAATGGCAGTATCTGAAACCGACGCCGAAGTAGCTGTGGTCCACGACTGACCATAGATGACAGGCTGAGCGACGGCCGCGGAGCTGTATACGGGTTAACAGCTGTAGCTGACCACCCACATCAACCAAGGAGCTACGAACAGTCTCTCATAAACGACCATTCACGTCTCTGTGTATGGGCCTCCGCAGCAGGCGCCTGGTTTACGCACCCATGCTGACTGCTGCTCATCGGCGGCGACGGCTGGAGTTCGCACGCCAGTACCGTTAGTTGACGTCCACTGAGTGGCGACAGGTGGTTTCTAGAGATGAATTACGTTTGGTACTCCGTCGGACTGACGGGCGTTGGCGTGTACGGCGTGAAACATCTGAAAGCAGACACCCCACGTTAAGGAGGAAGCGTTATGTTTTGGAGAATATATTCGTGCATTCCTTGCGTGAGCTCGTCGTTGTAGAAGGCACAATGGATCAACGTAATTACTTGTACGCATCTATCCTTGGAGACCATGTCCACCGTTACATGAAGTTTGTTTTTCCTGGGCACGGTGGCATCTACCAGCAGGACAATGCAACGCGTCACGCGGCTGGCAGTGTACGTGCATGGTTTGAAGACCACCAGGATGCCTTTACCAAACTCTCTCGGCCACCGAAGTCTTCGAACTTAAACCCAATCGAGAATCTGTAGGATTATCTGTATCGGCCTGTTCGCGCCGCTGATTATCAGTCAAGAAACCAAGCCTAGCTGGCCACAGCGCTGTAATCATTATCACTCCAAATCACTGTCGGTACCTTCGAGAATCTCAGTGACGCTCTTACTGCGTGTCCACCCTGGGAAAAGTGGCTATTCAGAATTCTGACAAGTGGTCACAATAATGGGACTGGACTATGTATCAGCGTTCTGTTTTTATCAGCCGAGGTACGGAACCTAGAAAATAATGATATAGGAATCATATAAAATCGATGTTCCTCACATCATTTATCATCTGAAATATGCTGGAAGAGAAAATGTCCGTCGCAAGGTGTCCTCCTTATTTTTGATTTGCTTACAATCATAATTTTTGACTTTTAGCTATTATTTATGATTTGCAATATCTATAATTGCTTAAAATCTTTATAAATAAAAATGTAAATATCAGTTTGAGCACAATCGTCTATAAGGTTCTTAACCGATTGCTTTAAATTTTGACACAACGCTGCGGTCTAAAACAGGAGTGCTTTTAGATACCTAATTCATTCATATATGTATATTTTAATACGTATAATACATAAATATGCATGTAATACATAAAGAGAAAATATTGTTACCCTAAACTTCAAATTGAACCTTCCCGATACACTTCAAATTTTTACATGCTAAAGAAATAAACATTTAAAGACGTATAGACTACATAATTTATAATATATACATATAGTTATAAAATATTCAGTAGTGGAACTTTGTTAGCAAACAAAAAAATTATATGGTTCAAATGGCTCTAAGCACTATGGGACTTAACATCTGAGATCATCTGTCCCCTAGACTTAGAGCTACGTAAACCTAACTAACTTAAGGACATCACAAACATCCATGCTCGGGGCAGGATTTGAACCGGCGACCGTAGCAGCCGTGTGTTTACGGAGTTTAAGAGTAAAATACTACTACACATTCTGAATTTGAAATAACAATAAGCGAGGTTCACGATAAGAGAGAGGGAGGAAGAGATGGACAAAGGGACTGGAGGGAATGGACATAGAAAACGGGAAGGAGGAGATGGATAGAGAGAGAGGGTAGGAAGAGATGGAGAGAGGGGTCAGGAAAAGATGGGCAAAAAAGGGGGAGGGGGAGATGGACAGAAACACGGAGAGAAGGAGATTAGGACGATCATCGTATTCCCATACATATTAGAAACGTGTTCTGTCTCTTTTCTTTCTTCTCTATTTAAGCAGACTGAGACACAGCGCCGGCCAGGGTGACCGAGCGTTTCTAGGCGCTACAATCTGGAACCGCGCGACCGCTGCGGTCGCAGGCTCGAATCCTGCCTCGGGCATGGGTGTGTGTGATGTCCTTAAGTTAGTTAGGTTTAAGTAGTTCTAAGTTCTAGGGGACTGATGACCTCAGAAGTTAAGTCCCATAGTGCTCAGAGCCATTTGAACCTTTTTTTGAGACACAGCGAAAAGTTGCCAGATAAGCTAGTAAAGAAATACGAGTCAGATATACGCCGATCAGCCAGAACCTTATGACCACCTACCTTACAGCTGACATGTCCACTTTTGGCACGGAAAACAGGGCTGCAAGTCGTGGCATGGAAGCAGTGAGTCCTTATTAGGCCTCTGGAAAAAGTTGAAACCACGTCTGCACGCACAGATCACCCAATTCCTGTAAATTTCGTAGAGGGGACGATAAGCTCTGACTCTATCTTCAGTCAGATCCTAGATGTCTTCGATCGGGTTCAGATCTGGTGAGTTGAGGGGCCAGCACATCAACTGGAACTAGCCACTGTGTCCTCGAACAACTCCGTCACACTCATGGCCTTGTGACATGCAGCATTACCTTGTTGAAAAATGCCCCTGCCATCGGGAAATATGATGATCATGAAGGGATGTACGTTGTCTCCAGCCAGTGTACGATACTCCTTGGGCGTCATGGTGCCTTGCCGAGCTCCACGGTACTCATGGATACAAACGTAAATGTTTCCCAGGGCATATAGGAGCTCTCGGTACCTTGTCTCCGTTCCACAGGTGTCATGGACCTGTTCCCCTGGAAGACAACGGATTCGCACCCACCCATCGGCATGATGAACCAGGTATCCCGATTCGTCAGGCAGTGCTACGCTCTGCAACTGCGCAAACGTCCATTGCCGATGCTTATGTGCCCTTTCCAGTCGTAGTTGCCGATGGTGAGGGTATTAACATTGGCACATGCATGGGTCGTCGGTTGCGGAGGCCCATCCCTAGGAGTGTTCGTTGCACTGTGTGTTCAGACACACTTGTTCTCCTCCAGACATTAAAATGTGATGTTAGTTCCACCACAGTTGTCTTTCTGTCCTGTCTTACCAGTCTGGCCAGTCTACGATGTCCGACATCTGTAATGACGTCTGGATATGGTTCGACCCTAGTTTCACCACGTGTTGGAAGACACTCACTACAGCACTCCTCCAACACCCGAAAGTCAAGCAGTTTCCGAAATGCTCGTGACGAGACTCTAGGCCATCGCAATCTGCCCTCGGTCAAATCTAAATTGATTGCATGCCTTGCCCATTCTACACTCGGACATTACGCTCGCGCTGCTATCCCCTGGACAGGTTAATATCGATAGTAGGTCGGTGGTTACAATGTTTCGGTTGGTCAGTGTATATCAAACCCTTCCGAGTAGCAATACGGATATGAGCAGTCGAGAACCGTGCGCTCTCCAACGGCGGAGCCTGTCGTGTCAGACGCTGCCAGCACAGGCTGGCGCCGCTGCGCTGGAGGCGAGGGTTCTGCGTGTATGTGAGCCGTGGAGAGCGCGCGCACGTGTCTCTCTGAGAGCGGGGCGGCGCGGCGGCGTCGAGGGCGCCGTGAGAGTCTTGGTCCCTCTCGGGCCGGCGCGTCGCTCCGCAAACACCGCCACCCGAGAAGCAGCGCGCCGGAAAACCCACCGGTGCATTAACATTTCAGGCCGCAGAGCCGCCTCCTATCGGCGCCCGCAGCAGCGCTTGCTAGCGCCGACGCTGCTCAGAATCGTCTACAAGCATTTTCACCACCCGTATTTGGAGGGCTAGGGTAGGGGACGCATTACAGCTTACTACACTAAACATCGTAGCAGTCATTTATATAAAAACACTTTCCAATGTTATATGGAATGAGGGAATCTGACATTGTCGATAACAATGGAGTAAAAAGGGACACACCCCGTATTTGCGTCACCATCCTTCCATTCGTCCGTATACTCCCAGCCGACATATTTCAAATGTACTTTTTTCTTCCCTCAACACTCATAGCTGCTCTGCCTGTTTGTTCGTTTATTGAGATCGGTACGTCCTGACAGTGCAATAAAATATATATACATGGTATTTCCTTAAGAAAGAAAGCACTCCGTCTTCAGGCCACGAGTGGCCTACCGGTGAAACGTCCCCTTAGAGAAATTATAAATGACTGCTTAAACTGATACACAATATTTTTAGCGCAATGCAATCTGACTTTCAAAAATCCCTACAAAAGAATGGCCCCGACTAACAATAACCTATACCTTTCATGAATCACTTACCTCACAAAAATCTTCGTTACTCAAACTACTGAAATACAGCGAGCGCCACTACTGCCAGCTAAATAAAAGATTCTAACTACTGAAGACACTAACTACTGATAGGCATAGTTAGCAAATGAAAGATTTTGATAGAGAACAAGCAATGTATTTACCTTAATAGTCTTCAAAATTCAAAATATATATATCAGTCCATGATATCCAATATTACAAATTTACTCTTTCTGATGGACACACGTCCAGATCGTCCGCTCTCAAAATTCCGCCATCTCTCTCCCCATATCCACCACTGCTGGCGGCTCACCTCCAACTGCGCAACGCTACGCACTGTTCACATCCAACTGCCCAACACTACAATAGCGAATATTACAACAATGCTAACCAGCCACAGACTGCACACAGCACAGCCAGTGATTTTCATAGAGAGCGTTACGTGGCATTATCAATATAAAAACCTAAACAGCCTACTTACACCGGCACCATCAGACCGCCGTGTCATCCTCAGTGGAGGATGCGGATAGGAGGGGCGTGGGGTCAGTACACCGCTCTCCCGGTCGTTATGAAGGTATTCTTGACCGAAGCCGTTACTATTCGGTCGAGTAGCTCCTCAATTGGCATCACGAGGCTGAGTGCACCCCGAAAAATGGCAACAGCGCATGGCGGCGTGGATGGTCACCCATCCAAGTGCCGACTACGCCCGACTGCGCTTAACTTCGGTGATCTCACGGGAACCGGTGTATCCACTGCAGCCATGCCGTTGCTCATTTTCCTAAGAGCGTGCAAATATTTAACAGGGCATAGAGGATGCTCCACTGAACGATTTGAGGTAGGGAACATGGAGTCGGAGAAGCCAGCTTAAGGAGATAACAGGAATAAAATCACATTACTGTGTACTTTTCTTAATTTACATTACCCTCATTTAACTGAAATACAATTATTTTAACAATGAACGTACCATTTGTACTGCATCTTACAAATTTTGCTGAAACTGAGAGCCATCAACCTCACTGCAAGCATGTCGTCGACGAAGAAGATTGTGGCGCACCCTGGAGTGTTTCGAATCGCATCACAGACAGCTACAATTGAGGCAAGTAATTCCATCTTCCTATCCACTGGAGTCTCATACACCAGTGACTTTAGATATCCGCATTGGTGGCTCTCGATCTCCCACCATAATGGAGTCCATCAACATGAGGTGGCAAGTATGCGGTAGCCAAGGGGGTGGAAACGTGGGTTCTACTATGCCAAATTGCTTAGTAGCTACAATAGGAAAACACAATTAATTAGCAGGAGTACAAAATAAGAAAGTATTTATTACTTAACTTTGTTCTAGTCCATGATCAGTTGGTTGGCAATTATAGAAGACGCGACTAGACTAAGCGTCTATAGAATGACTTAATTTACAAGTCCCAAATTTTGCAGTAGCGAATTAACATCTCGTAAACTTGAATGTCCAGTCCGGTGAATTTGAAGACTAACTTGGAACGGAGCTACAAAGACTTGATGGTAGCAATGACAGAGATGACTGACATCGGCGCTGGCTGACCACTGAGCGCGGCTACGAACTGTAGACTGGCACAACTGCACTACACTCCTGCTGCACGTGAAGTGGACTAGCGGTGCCTCGCGGCGAGCATAAGTACTGCGACTGGCTGTGTACTCTTTTGGCTAACACAGCCTTTCTTCTGTTCCGTTTATCGAGAGAATCGCATCCGGCGGATCGATCTCTCAGGCGGTGGTGTGGTCGTATGACTGACGACATCACACGCATAGGAAATAATGAAGGGGTTGTAGTCAGGTGACGTCTCAGACCATTGAATAGGACCTCCCCTTCCAACCCAGCGACCACGAAACACAGCTCTGAGAGGGTTGTGGACACCCACTCTGAGGTGAGGCGGTGCACCGTCATGTTGAATGGCTCTTCCGTTGATTCATAGCACTTTCTGTCATGGGACAATGTAAATATGATACAACACAGCCACCTTACGGACAAGTAAAGTAAACCTGCATCATGACTTCCTAGTAATCAGGATCGTCCTCCTTATTTCCATGCAGGAAATAAAGAATGTACAAGTAAACAAACAGCACAGTGAGACATGGTACTCACTGGACTTACGGAAAACGTGGAAGGGAGGACCCACCAACATAACTTTCTTTTCACACAAGCTGTTTATTTAACAATATATGATCATAATTTTTTTTTATAAAATGAACAATTTGTAAAATGAGTAGGCTTTTGCGAGAGAAATCAAAACAGCAAACAATATTACAATACTTACAAGAAGACCAGACCTGCAGCCCCCCCGTTTTCGTGTGAATCAGCGGCGTTTACTACCGCGCTCGACACAGTATCTCTTATTACATGCCCATCTGCAACACATATCAACTATATAAGCACCTTTGATGACAAGAGTGATTCAGTTACTCAGAACAGATGACGTAACTTTTAATTTGAAACTTGTATGTCTTCCCCCATGAACCATGGACCTTGCCGTTGGTGGAGAGGCTTGCGTGCCTCAGCGATACAGATGGCCGTACCGTAGGTGCAACCGCAACGGAGGGGTATCTGTTGAGAGGCCAGACAAACATGTGGTTCCTGAAGAGGGGCAGCAGCCTTTTCAGTAGTTGCAGGGGCAACAGTCTGGATGATTGACTGATCTGGCCTTGTAACATTAACCAAAACGGCCTTGCTGTGCTGGTACTGCGAACGGCTGAAAGCAATGGGAAACTACAGCCGTAATTTTTCCCGAGGGCATGCAGCTTTACTGTATGGTTAAATGATGATGGCATCCTCTTGGGTAAAATATTCCGGAGGTAAAATAGTCCCCCATTCGGATCTCCGGGCGGGGACTACTCAAGAGGACGTCGTTATCAGGAGAAAGAAAACTGGCATTCTACGGATCGGAGCGTGGGATGTCAGATCCCTTAATCGGGCAGGTAGGTTAGAAAATTTAAAAAGGGAAATGGATAGGTTAAAGTTAGATATAGTGGGAATTAGTGAAGTTCGGTGGCAAGAGGAACAAGACTTTTGGTCAGGTGAATACAGGGTTATAAATACAAAATCAAATAGGGGTAATGCAGGAGCAGGTTAAATAATTAATAAAAAAATAGGAGTGCGGGTTAGCTATTACAAACAGCATAGTGAACGTATTATTGTGGCCAAGATAGACACAAATCCCATGCCTACTACAGTAGTACAAGTTTATATGCCAACTAGTTCTGCAGATGATGAAGAAATTGATGAAATGTATGACGAGATAAAAGAAATTATTCAGGTAGTGAAGGGAGACGAAAATTTAATAGTCATGGGTGACTGGAATTCGTCAGTAGGGAAAAGGAGAGAAGGAAACATAGTAGGTGAATATGGATTGGGGAGAAGAAATGAAAGAGGAAGCCGCCTTGTAGAATTTTGCACAGAGCATAACTTAATCATAGCTAACACGTGGTTCAACAATCATAAAAGAAGGTTGTATACCTGGAAGAATCCTGGAGATACTAAAAGGTATCAGATAGATTATATAATGGTAAGACAGAGATTTAGGAACCAGGTTTTAAATTGTAAGACATTTCCAGGGGCAGATGTGGATTCTGACCACAATATATTGGTTATGAACTGCAGATTGAAACTGAAGAAACTGCAAAAAGGTGGGAATTTAAGGAGATGGGACCTGGATAAACCGAAAGAACCAGAGGTTGTAGAGAGTTTCAGGGAGAGCATAAGCGAACAATTGACAGGAATGGGGGAAAGAAATACAGTAGAAGAAGAATGGGTAGCTCTGAGGGATGAAGTAGTGAAGGCAGCAGAGGATGAAGTAGGTAAAAAGACGAGGGCTAATAGAAATCCTTGGGTAACAGAAGAAATATTGAATTACACTGATGAAAGGAGAAAATATAAAAATGCAGTAAATGAAGCAGGCAAAAAGGAACACAAACGTCTCAAAAATGAGATCGACAGGAAGTGCAAAATGGCTATGCACGGATGGCTAGAGGACAAATGTAAGGATGTAGAGGCTTGTCTCACTAGGGGTAAGATAGATACTGCCTACAGGAAAATTAAAGAGACCTTTGGAGAGAAGAGAACCACTTGTATGAATATCAAGAGCTCAGATGGCAGCCCAGTTCTAAGCAA
This sequence comes from Schistocerca nitens, assembly GCF_023898315.1. NCBI lineage: Eukaryota > Metazoa > Arthropoda > Insecta > Orthoptera > Acrididae > Schistocerca > Schistocerca nitens. Next base: position 381,801,663 of record NC_064619.1, on the reverse strand, counting down.
AGAAGGGAAGGCAGAAAGGTGGAAGGAGTATATAGAGGGTTTATACAAGGGCGATGTACTTGAGGACAATATTATGGAAATGGAAGAGGATGTAGACGAAGACGAAATGGGAGATAAGATACTGCGTTGAAGAGTTTGACAGAGCACTGAAAGACCTGAGTCGAAACAAGGCCCCGGGAATAGACAACATTCCATTAGAACTACTGATGGCCTTGGGAGAGCCAGTCATGACAAAACTCTACCATCTGGTGAGCAAGATGTATGAGACAGGCGAAATACCCTCAGACTTCAAGAAGAATATAATAATTCCAATCCCAAAGAAAGCAGGTGTTGACAGATGTGAAAATTACCGAACTATCAGTTTAATAAGTCACAGCTGCAAAATACTAACGCGAATTCTTTACAGACGAATGGAAAAACTGGTAGAAGCGGACCTCGGGGAAGATCAGTTTGGATTCCGTAGAAATGTTGGAACACGTGAGGCAATACTAACCTTACGACTTATCTTAGAAGAAAGATTAAGAAAAGGCAAACCTACGTTTCTAGCATTTGTAGACTTAGAGAAAGCTTTTGACAACGTTAACTGGAATACTCTCTTTCAAATTCTGAAGGTGGCAGGGGTAAAATACAACGAGCGAAAGGCTATTTACAATTTGTACAGCAACCAGATGGCAGTTATAAGAGTCGAGGGGCATGAAAGGGAAGCAGTGGTTGGGAAAGAAGTGAGACAGGGTTGTAGCCTCTCCCCGATGTTATTCAATCTGTATATTGAGCAAGCAGTGAAGGAAACAAAAGAAAAATTCGGAGTAGGTATTAAAATTCATGGAGAAGAAGTAAAAACTATGAGGTTCGCCGATGACATTGTAATTCTGTCAGCAAAGGACTTGGAAGAGCAGTTGAACGGAATGGACAGTGTCTTGAAAGGGGGATATAAGATGAACATCAACAAAAGCAAAACGAGGATAATGGATTGTAGTCAAATTAAATGGGGTGATGCTGAGGGGATTAGATTAGGAAATGAGACACTTAAAGTAGTAAAGGAGTTTTGCTATTTAGGGAGTAAAATAACTGATGATGGTCGAAGTAGAGAGGATATAAAATGTAGACTGGCAATGGCAAGGAAATCGTTTCTGAAGAAGAGAAATTTGTTAACATCAAGTATAGATTTAAGTGTCAGGAAGTCGTTTCTGAAAGTATTTGTATGGAGTGTAGCCATGTATGGAAGTGAAACATGGACGATAACCAGTTTGGACAAGAAGAGAATAGAGGCTTTCGAAATGTGGTGCTACAGAAGAATGCTGAAGATTAGGTGGGTAGATCACGTAACTAATGAGGAGGTATTGAATAGGATTGGGGAGAAGAGAAGTTTGTGGCACAACTTGACTAGAAGATGGGATCGGTTGGTAGGACATGTTTTGAGGTATCAAGGGATCACAAATTTAGCATTGGAGGGCAGCGTGGAGGGTAAAAATCGTAGAGGGAGACCAAGAGATGAATACACTAAGCAGATTCAGAAGGATGTAGGTTGCAGTAGGTACTGAGAGATGAAGAAGCTTGCACAGAATAGAGTAGCATGGAGAGCTGCATCAAACCAGTCTCAGGACTGAAGACCACAACAACAATGTCGAGAGGGTCGGGGTTAAGATGCGAACTTGGGCTTGAAGGTTAAACAGACTAGGAAACATATGGCAACGGTAAGACTTACTTCAAAGCAAGCATCCTCTTAATTTCAATCGGCAACCAAGGTGCGACTGAACTCCAACCCGTCCACATTGAGAACCTTATTTTCACTAAAGCTCTCATAACAGTTGGTTGACAATATTTTCCAAGTTAAACTGATTGTCAGTTATTAAGATTGCTCTGAAGGAACGTCTTAAAACATTACTTGCGAACACTTATTACAATAGAAGTCACTCGGCAGAACCACACGATAAAGTTAAAAATACACCGATAATGACCCGGTCTTTATAAGACAGCAACACACAGCATAGTACAAAAGGTTGTTCAGAATATAACTAATGCAATTACAATCAAAGAATTGAACTGGTTAACATCTAAATCTAACTACAAGACCCCTGTTTTGTTTACGGCAACCTGTGCGGTAGTACAATTGTTCCGGCTGTATTTACGAGCAGGGGCTGATTCATTAGAACAATAAAAATTGGGTACAAACCAGAAAGGAAAGGCAATGTAATAGCGGGCCAAGTTTTCAAACGACGACTAGTGTCTTAGTACAATAGTAAGGCCTATAATTAGGCCCAAAGAGCTCACCGAGTAAAACTCTGAGGGTCGGGTACAAACTTAAATGTAATAAGGAGGGCAGGTAGACAATGACACAAATCACCACGAGGATTACAGAATTTACTCTCCTTCCTCATCAAGCAGTTCCATGGATCCACCGTGTGTCGCAGCTGTTGTTGAGTGGTGTCGATGAAAACCAGGTACAAAAGAGCAGCCAGGCCAAAAGCGGTCGTCCGGTACGAATGTTGCCAACCAACCGACGCTATGTCGGCCTGCTGCTTGTAGTCGACGCTGACCCCGGTGAAGTACTCCGGTATCTTCACTCTGCGCAGGCTCTCCTTGCGTAGCTCGTGGCTTCGGCCGCTCGGACCTCGTGACCACCTCTTGTCGCAACGCTACCGCCAAACCCCAACCTTCGTGTCTCCTCCTCGGGCCAGCGAACCCCCTATATATATCGGCAAACAAATACATTCTAAGGAGACAACCCACAGATAGTTATTGGCAATGGGGTTGAAAGAGGAATAGACGATACTACACCGAGCCATTGGCACAAAACAGAACAGTCTACTACCTCAATGGCACCACGGCTCACACAGTACGTGTAAAAAGTACGCATGATAGTTGTAAGTAAGCTAACAAATAATAATGCTAGACAAAGCGGTAGACAAGCTGACTTCGATGTCACCGTAAGGTGGCTTCTCCGACCCCAGGTTCCCTATCTCAAATTGTTCAGTGAAGCATTCTCTATGTCGTGTTACATTTTTGCACGCTCTTTTCTTACGGAAACACCTTTGCTACTATACAGCTGAAAGCACTGAATAACATGGAGTTCAGAGTGGCATAGCTTCCAACAACGCATTTCCTTGTACGAGGGGCGTTCGGTAACTAATGTAACACACTTTTTTTTTTAAGCAGGTTAGTTTTTTTTTTCAGGTTTCCAATATAGTATATTATTCCCCACTCTTATGGTTACAAAATTCTATTTTTGAGCGTAATCTCCGTTCAATATGACGGTCTTACGCCACGTTAATGGGAGCGACTGTATGCCCGCATGTAAGCACTCTAATCGTCGCTGGCACAGCCAACGTTTCGCTGCATCAATAACTTTCCCATCATTATGAACCTATCTTTCGTCGCCTACGAGGACGTTTGAGAAAAAATTGTCACCATCAGCTTCGTTGTTGTTGTTGTTGTTGTTGTTGTTGTAGTCTTCAGTGCAGAGACTGGTTTGATGCAGCTCTCCATGCCACTCTATCCTGTGCAAGCTTCTCCATCTCCAAGTAACTACTGCAACCTACATCCATCTAAATGTGCTTGGTGTATTCATCTCTTGGTCTCGCTCTACAATTTTTACCCTCCACCGCTGCTCTCCAATACTAATTTGGTTATCCCTTGATGTCTCAAAACAGATCCTACAAACCGATCGCTTCTTCTAGTCAAGCTGTGCCACAAATTCCTCTTCCCCTCAATTCTGTTCGGTACCTCCTCATTAGTTACGTGATCTACCCATTTAATCTTCAGTATTCTTCTGTAGCACAAGCGAGAAGCTATCGACAAATCGGAGCAGAGCTGTCTGTTACCTATACCACGGTACGAGCCGCCATTCATAAATATAAAGAGACTGGAAAAACAGTGAATAAGTGTCGTCCTGGACGTCCAAAAGTGCTTACAACCCGAGAGCGTCGCCGTATCATCGCACTTGCTCGGAAGGAACCTGCTACAAGTGCAGTAGCTATTGAAGAGGTTGTTCAGACAACGCCCAAGACGGTTAGTGTTCAAACTACACGAAATGTGTTGAATGAGGCTGACATGCATGGACGTTCTCCCAGGAAAAAGCCATACATATCGGAAATTAACCGGCAGAAAAACCTGCAGTTTGCCAAGGACTACATCAGCAAGCCGATGGAGTTTTGCAACACTGTGATATTTAGCGACGAATCGAAGTTCAATGTGTTCGGATTTGATGCAAGAAAGAAAGTTTGGCACAAGCCGAAAACGCACCACGACATCAAACACATGCATCCCACAGTCAAACAGGGGGCGGTATCATGGTCTGGGGCTGTATGGCGGCGTCCGGCGTTGGAAATCTAGCTGTAATCCAAGGTACAATGGATCATATGAGATACATCGACGTGGTGCGAGGTAATTTTCACTCTAGTGCACAGACATTGGGCCTTACTGGGGTGTTTTATTTCCAGCAAGACAACGTCCCAAACCCGGGAATGGTTACTATACAGTGCTCTCAGAAGGGTTATAACACCATCTCAGAACCCTGATTTGAACCTCATTGAGAACCCTTGGGCTCATCTTGACACACAAGTCAGAAAAAAGCGTCCGTCCTGTAGAAACGATTTGGAGAAAGTGCTCCTTGAGAAATGGTCGAAAATTACCCCTGATATCACCCGGCTAGGCGTTTAGGTGCTGTTATAGATGCTTTAGGGGTGCACACTAGCTATTAAAAGGTGGACATCATGAAGAAAACGAACACACAGTCCGATTCATACGCGTGTGCCAATATGTTTTGGGATACGGAAGAGCGATGTTTACTTTCATAACACTGTATGTTACTTTACGGACAGGTCATTTGGACATATTTGTAACCTATGTAATGTAAGGTGGCACGTGTCTGGGTTATATATATGTTTCGTTTAACCTACAACCACTAAAATGTAACCGAGCGAGGTGGCGCAGTGGTTAGCACACTGGACTCGCAATCGGGAGGACGACGGTTCAATCCCGTCTCCGGCCATCCTGATTTAGGTTTTCCGTGATTTCCCTAAATCGCTTCAGGCAAATGCCGGGATGGTTCCTTTGAAATGGCACGGCCAATTTCCTTCCCCATCCTTCCCTCACCCGAGCTTGCGCTCCGTCTCTAATGACCTCGTTGTCGACGGGACGTTAAACACTAATTTCCTCCTCCTCCTCCACTAAAATGTAACTGTGCCAATACTTCTTGGTGAGATTGTGTATTCTTAGCTGAGATCCATCCATTGCTTTGGTGGAGGCCACAGATACGATAGGAGCGTGGACTGGTGGAGGTGGAGATTCGTGGTGCTTTTGCTGTACGTAAACGGATTTCATCATTACTAATTGGAACGTGATCTGAACATTACATTTCACTGTAAGGACTTTTCACCACAGCTGATCATAACATAGTATAATCTCCACGTATTTCATCGCGTTTGGCAATAAGAAAAAAACTCTTTCGTCTTACAACTTGTATAAGAAAAATTAGCTATAATCTTTGAGACACATTATAAAAACCAGCACCCAGGCCCATAAATATATACTATTAAGAGACAATCATCCACTAAAAGTAATAACAAACTGAGTACTGATGACCAGTTACAAAACAAAGAAATTTACGACAAAGATGGAAAGATTCAGTACCAAAACTTTGCAACTGGAACGGTAGAGAGCTAGGTGCTGGATATAACCTGTGTATATAGGGTGAGTTACGTAACACTCCTTTTATTTTGTGAACGGTTACAAATATCGAAAAACTGTTTTTGACAAATGTTAGAGTGTCGACGGGAACTTAAGTTTGTGTTTGATTGACGTTTTTTCGTTGGTATCGAGTGGGATATTGAAGTAAGTACATTTTTTAAATGGATAAGTGCCTTAAATAGGTTTTGAGCAGACAATTAAGGTGATACAGCGTTTGTTAATGTTGATACCTATCGTACAAAATTCAAGAAATGCCCTAGAATGTGAGAGCATGGAGGCCGGAAATGCCATTTGCGGTGCAAACACGGCCAGGCAGGCGTCTCGAACCATGCTGCGTAATTATATATAGTAAAGCAGGCCTGCGCTACAAGAATAAAGCATTATTTTCTCTTGAACCAACTTACGACGTAGATGCAGATTCGCATGCGAATGTTGTGTATGTAAATACGACATATGCTAGAATCTAGCGTATCACAAAGGGCTTAGGAAAACTATTCACATTTATGTATCCCGAACAGATTCACGTGAGCTGAAACAGAGAAATCAAATGTTCATTCTTCAAAAATAAACAGTTCTTATAGGCTTCAAAAAGCAATTACTGCATTAAATATCTAAATGTTAGAAGGAACATTTGACCTATATTCTCCTGTACTGGGCTTTGCGCTTCTTAGAGGTAAAATACATTCAGTCGGACAACTGTCTCTACCTACACTGTCCTAAATTATATCATATGGGATACATTTCTTGAACTAAATAATTTATTAGAAATACCTTGGTGACCACCTGTACACCGCAAAATAAACAACCTTTTTAACGAAACATCGTTTCATGCTGAACGTAAGTGCGTAATGACAGTGTTATCAGGTAGGTGCCACACACGCTGTTGACTTACCTGATATTGCAATGCAACTTCGTACACATGTAAATGAAGAAATAGTTTACTAACAATGATTTGGTAACCACCCAAATCACATAACATAATTTTTGTCTTCCATAAAAATAGCTCTATCCTTTATTTAAGGATGGGTTTAAACTGTTGACCATGGACTGAAAGACACATTTTCAATAGTCGTTGGAAAGAATGATGAACAGATTTAGGACAGTGGATGATATAGTAGAGCATTCACTAGCTATTCGACGACACATTACGTCTGGCGTAGTTGGGGCTTCGTCATAGACTGAATCTTTGTGTGCTCTCCAAAACAAGAAATCAAGAGGAGGCAAATCGGGGGACCTCTCAGGCCATTTGACAACAGATTCTGTCCTATATAATTCTCTCATTCAGTCCTCATTCAGTATTTGAGCTATAACACGAGACGAGTGAGGTGGACAACCGTCGTGTTGCAGCCACATACACTATCGAACAACCAGTGGTGCCTCTTCTAGAAGAACCAGCAGAATGTTCGTCAGACAGTGTGCGTACGAATGTCTATTTAGAACGCCTGAGATGCAGTAAGGTCCCACAACGTAATTTTCTGTGATGCCGCACCATACATTTACTCTCCATGGCCGTTAGTGTTGCACCTGACGAATCCAGTGTAGATTCATCGATAAAGAGTAAATGTTGGAAAAACGCAAAATCGTCTCTCATTTGCTGAAGTAAAAACCAACAAAACTCAGTACGACGTTCAGAATCATGGTTGGCGAGTGCCTGATGTAGTGACGGATGACAGGGATCGAAATTCTGTCGACGAAGGGTGCCAGTGACACTTGTCTGCATGATTCCCCATACCTTGGCAAAATGTCTCGTATCAATATGCGGATTCATTAGCGTCGTAGCCAGAACAGTTTCTTCGTGTTCTCTGTCGGTTGCAGTGTTCTTTTTTGTCCTCTTTTTGACGATCAAGGAGCCTGTCCACACTGGCATCTAAATAATTCGTGCAATTGTCTGGCGTGTCGGACATTAGTTCAAATGGTTCAAATGGCTCGGAGCACTATGGGACTTAACATCTGTGGTCATCAGTCCCCTAGAACTTAGAACTACTTAAACCTAACTAACCTAAGGACTTCACACACATCCATGCCCGAGGCAGGATTCGAACCTGCAACCCTAGCACTCGCGCGGTTCCGGACTGAGTGCCTAGAACCGCTAGACCACCGCGGTCGGCAGGACATTAGTTATCTGGGTAAATAGTCCTTTACCGCTGTTCTGCTTTTGCAGCATTTCCGTTATATTCAGCTTACAAGAGTAATATATCCAACTTTTCCTCATTGGTGTACAAGTCTGCAAGCAACAAATGTTGAAAAAAAATGAGCGGCTTGCAACGTAGACAACTAAACAAGCAAATGTGTTGAAATTCTGCCACAGCGTAGCAGGAGTGCTCTTATTGGCAATGTTTTCACCGCTAATGCCAATGCCTGCCACCGTGCTCTCAAATTCTAGGAAATTTTTCAAATGTTTTTATTGCACATTTCAACTTCAAGATTAGCAAACGATAGAGCTTCTCAAGAGCTATCGAATGTAGTCATAAAAAGTATTAGTTTCCATTTAAAAAACAAAAAAAACGTACTTGCTTCCACATCTCCGTTGATACCAGCGCTAAAAACAATGACCAAACAAAAAAAAAAGAAAAATATACTTTGCCCTCGACGCTCTAACATTTGCCGAAAACCATTTACGACATAAAAGCAGTGTTACATCTTAGGTGACTCACCCTGTCCTGGCTTATCGACTCATCCCACCCACCCCAACAGTTAAGGAGAGAAAATTGATATTGGGAGTGGGTGTTGATCTTAGACTGTAGGCGCCGTTTAAAAAAAGATTTCTCGAAACAGGGAATGAAAAGTTTTTGACTATATGTCGCTATTAAGTCGACCTTTAAGTTAGATCTACGAAATTTGATATTTGGTTTCTCGGTCAGAAATGAAGAATACGTGTTTCAGCATTTTTGGAAATTCAGCTACTAGGGGTTAAATAGTGGGTGATGTTTTTTTTTTACCAAATCATTACTGAGGAACTACTAAAGTATTTGTAAAGCTATATCTATGAAAACTGTTATTTGATTTCTCGGTTTGAAATATGGAAATATGTGTTTCAGTGTTTTCGGAAATTGGCTCTGAGCACTATGGGACTCAACTTCTGAGGTCATTAGTCCCCTAGAACTTAGAACTACTTAAACCTAACTAACCTAAGGACATAACAAACATCCATGCCCGAGGCAGGATTCGAACCTGCGACCGTAGCGGTCTTGCGGTTCCAGACTGCAGCGCCCTTAACCGCACGGCCACTTCGGCCGGCGTTTTCGGAAATTCAACCGCCTAAGGGAGCGGAATAAATGGTCAAAATTTTTATGGAATTATTTCATTATGGAAGTATTTTGAAATCTAAGGCTACGTAAATTTGTATTAGGCATCTCTGTTGGAAATTAAAAAAAAAAATGTTTACTGTTTTTGGGAATTCAACTCCTAAGGCTGTGAATGAGGGAATGAAAATTTTTAAGAGAACATTTTGTTAGATTAAAAAAATTTTAAAGCTAAATCTATGAAAATTGGTATTGCAATTCTCGGTTAGATAAAAAGTAATATGTGCGTTATGGTTTTAAAATTTCTATAGAGATATCATCACAAAAATTCAAAAGGCACGCATAACAAAAACTTTGGACTCCAGTAACCAGAATCGCTTTTTAGCCAGAAGTACATTTGGGAGAGACTATGCTGCAATGGCCTCCGTTGGTCTGAAAAGTTCAGAAGTTCGATTAAAGAAAAACGAAGGAAAAAAAAAATCTGTGAAGACAAAGTCCGCACGAGCAAAGCAGCTGCCACTAAACTAGTTTAAATATGAATATACTTTCAACGTAAATTTATTTGAACTTAGAAGCCGGTTTAACACCTTTTGAAACAGCCGCCACAAAGAACAATTTGGGACACTAAAAATTTTAGTTACTAGTAAATGAAACTGTAATTTTAAATTTATAATAAAAATGCTATTTAAATATTCTTAAAATCTAGATTCAGATATCAAAATTCTAGAACACAGAAAGTGAGCTTTGCGAAATTAGGAGAACATATACTAACATAATCACCTCCAAAACGGCCAAATAAATTACAGCAATTACGAGCGGTTCGTGTGAAAGCTAGGATCATTTAGGCAAGTCAGCTTTCAAAACGTGAAGGCGAGGTTTGAATGCAGCAACATCCAACCGCATGCAGGCAATAACTTTAAAAAGCAATGGCTTCCGTGGAAGTACTTTTAATCTCAACTGTTCTAATGTCTTAATCAATTCGGCCGATATTTGCAGTGACAAAAAGAATCATACCAGTATAATTAAGTAACGCCTCAACGGCTTAAACTAGTTAAACGCTAGCGTAAATAAACGTAACTGTTTCTTCTGACAAACCTGAGTACATTTATACTGATCGCAACCACAGCGTAACTTACGGAGCTGTTAGCTTACAACGACACTTCACAAATCAACCCGCTGGAGTGATGAGACCGAGCATGACTAAGCAAGAAGTCACTGCTCTATTTGAACTTAGCATGATAGGAATGCGCCAGCAAAGTGTGAATGTTTTGAATCCCAGTGCGAGATGGCATCACCTAATGGTACACTACAGTGGTCAAAAATCCTCGGTAGCACAGGATAATAAGAATTCAGACCCTCACCAAATAAAGTACACTAATCAGTGCAGAAACAGTGCAAGGCCAAATGATGACAATTCAGTCCTTAAGAGCTGTCAGAGTAACTGGAGTCTCGGCTTCAGAATTGAGGATTCCCTCCAGTACAAGCAGAAGCAGCAAGTAAGAGCTCCTGTCAAAGCCAGCAACCACACCAGAGCTACCACGTCCGCTACAGACCAACAAGCGAACGCCCTCGGTGAAGCAAGTCCCTCGGCCGTAACACGGAACCACAGCGCTCTCCGCGGCTCACCAAAAGCCGTACTGCCTCGTTACACCGCGAGCCGCATCAGCCAACGAGGACCAGCAAACCGCTCCCTCTGTGGCACACGCTCACGCCCTCACATCCGACTCGCACGTCGCTACCCCATCGCGAAACTCGGCGCGGCAAACAGGTGACAGCCGGTCGAAGATCATAACTGACACAGAGACATGAATCGTGCGAACCTGCACCGCGGCTCAGCAGCCAGTGGTAATTTCTCCTTAAGAACCACGAAAGACATTTACAAGTAATTACCAGTTCTTTTTAAAATAAATCTACGACGTGAACCACTGTCGGAATATAAAACAATTAGCTTACCACACACTGAAGTTTTCATATAAACTTGGCGCAGACAAAGTGGTAACCTGAGGTCAAAAGCTTCACATAATTCGAACCATCCGCTAGACAATCTCGAGGCTACCAGCGCAGACAATATTTAAAAGTAATCGAATGGTGGCAAGCTTTATAAATTGCAGTCTCGAGAGAATAGCACGTAAAAGACACACGTTTACAGGGATATGTAAGCAAAATACATGCCAGACTTAACATTAATTCCAAAACAGGGGACGAACGAACAGGGAAGCTTGATATTCCAAATCAAGCACCTCATACTAGACACCAAAGTGCTCACATACATAGTTTGACAAGGACACAAGCTCATGCTAGCGGGGAACATTAACTCAACCCAACAAAAGGTACTCACATTACATAAGTGACAACTAAAAAAGTAATGCCATAACGAACCACTATGGCAGGTGAAACACTGTTGTTCATACACATGATTAACCACAGCGCCTAGCAAGGTCACCCAAATCCTGATCATTGATCATCTGCCATGTGACGTCATTCAAACACTGACGAAGGACACTTCACACATCCATCACCATGCTGCACCATCCCATAGCGATAAGGACGAAAATTACTAAATATCTTCTACCATAACAGAACACACGGTGAAACAATGTGAACAAGGAGACAATCACTTCAATCCTGCGAAAACTGTCATTTTTCATCCGCAGCTGGGCACATGGTAAGTGATCCCCACACATCTGTCACTGTTACTGGGACGTGACAGGTATAGCATCTACTCGTTTGGACACCCCAATCCTACCACTCTTTTGTCGATGACTCCCATGATCACCAGTATGGGACGCCCCTCTTCTCTCTGTTACCTCCTGGAGTTCGCTTTCGGTTCTTGCTCCAGCAGGTTAACTTCACGCTACCTGCTACTTTCCGGATGGGTGTGAACCCTTCACCACCTTGGCTTCGTGTGGCGGCCCGCGTTCACCTTGACCTTCATTTGCTTAATAGGGACACAACTCCAACCTCGCTCTATCGCCGTAATTTTCACGACCTTCTCACGGAACTTTGCAATAGCCCGTTTGTATACACTGACGACTCTCGGACTGACCGTAGTGTGAGGTGTGCCTTCGTCATCGGCACCGACGTTTCTCGGTGTCGGCTTCAGGAACACTGCTCAGTATTTACAGGAAAGCACTTCGCCCTGTATCATGCCACGCAGTACATCCAGAGACACAGACTTTTCAATTGCGTCATCTGTTACGAGTCTCTCAATGCACTTCAGAGCTTTCGTGTGTTGTCCACCGTCCAAAAATTGGTTCAAATGGCTCTGAGCACTATAGGAATTAACTGCTGAGGTCATCAGTCCCCTAGAACTTAGAACTTCTTAAACCTAACTAACCTAAGGACGTCACATACATCGATGCCCGAGGCAGGATTCGAACCTGCGAGTGTAGCGGTCGTGCGGTTTCAGACTGTAGCGCTTAGAACCGCTCGGCCACCCCAGCCGGCTTGTACACCGTCCATCGCTTGGTGCAAAGGGCCCGGGAAAGCTGTCATTTGCTCACTGTTGATGGAGCCACTGTGATGTTGTTGCGGGTTCCTGGTCACGTCGGTCTGGCGGGAAACGAAACTGCTGATGCTGCTGCCAAGGGTGCAGTCCTGGTACCTCCGCCCGCTATATCTTCCATTCCCTCCGATGATCTCTGTGATACCGTCTGTCATCAGGTCATGTCACTTGTGATCACCACTGGTTTTCCCTATGGGAGCAAGCTCCGGAAAACTAAACCTCTCCCAGCAGCTTGGACGACTTCCCCTTGGCCCTCTTGCCGTGAGATCATTTTAGCTTGGGTGCGTATTGGGCACTGTCCTTTTGGCCATTGCCATGTGTTAAGAGGTACTCCCCCACCACCTTCGCTCATTACCCTCATCGAGTAGCAATATTGCGAGTGATATTTAATCTTCAGTTCAGAACCTCTGTTTCTGTATAGCGTATTTTATGGAACTTTCTCCAAGTACCTGTTTTTAGCTGTCTTTCCTTCCGTCGATTCTGCCTAACGTATAGTCGCTTTTAACTCCTTCGTGTTCTACGGTTTTGACATGGGCGCGTATGACACTCGTTGTTTTTGGGCACTAAAGTAAAACATAAAACATGTAGCAGCTACGCGGGCGCCGTACACAGTAGTGAGAACATGGCAGGCAGACATCTTGCACCGTTTGCCCGTAACTCCGCAGTGTCCATCCGGGAGTCGTATTCCGTACATGGCACCGAGGAAATGACAGGAATGCAGCCTGCAGTCATTGCCCGTAACTCCACAACACCCATCTAGGCGCTATACTCCACACACGACAGCGAGAGGTGACAGAAAAACAGCCTGCGCTCGATGCCCAGAACTCGGCCCTGTGTTTGTGGCTCAGCGGTCTCACTGTCAGTTACGTGACTCCAGTGCACAGCCACACAGCAACAGACAGTGTGTTAGTCTCTCGTTCCTAGGCAGATCGCGTCTGAGACTCTGCAACTAGCTGATGCTGCTTCACTTCCTCCTTGGCCACAGATTACAAGAGCCACACTGCACTCGCAGCAAGCCTCCCTGATTCGGTTGCCAGAATGCGTTCCTGCCATGGCTTAACCACAGTTCCGGCAAACTCCGTTCTTACACTCTTTGAGTAAGATACGCTCTGTATGTAATCATTCTACAACGTAATTTACACGAGTCAAGCGGTCAAGGGTAAGGAATGAAATAATAAAGAACTTACACGATCCGTAAAGCAGCTTCTGAGATAATATGTTCAGCTTCTGGTCATAAAAAAAGGGAGAGATTATTAGTTTCGAGCAGAGAGACATACTGTTGAATATCGAGTCGCTGCCTCTGGTGGACATTCCATCCTTCTGACATAACATTGTGTCAGCGTGCTTACTATGGGGCGAGGCCAAGAGCAGTGATGGCTTCAGCAGTTGCCTCCAGATGGCGCCGATGACGTCCGCACTAATTCACACTGCTTGTCAAGTGTCCCAGTCGATCGCAGCACTGGACTCGCATTCGGGAGGACGATGGTTAAATCCCGCGTCCGGCCATCCTGATATGCTGATACAGGTTTTCCGTGATTTCCCTAAATCGCTGCCGGGATGGTTCCTTCCCAAATCCGATGAGATCGATGACCTCGCTGTTTGGTCTCTTCTCCCAAACAACGCAGCAACGAAATTACCCCATTGCGCAGCCAACGAGCGGGCAATTTTAACACATCCTGTATATTAAAAAAAAAAATTAAACAATAACAGCCCTCGGACGCAAAAATGAAGTCTTTTTGACCTAGGTTTCGGCCTCTTGTGAGTGCCTTCATCAGAAATAAAATATTTGAACTGGTCTATAACAAAAGTATTAAGTTTTAGGAAAAATTTTTATAACTAAGTACTGACTAGCAGTATTATAAGAAAAGACCTAGAACTTACATGTCACGAATAAAATAAATATGAAGCAATAAAGCTTTAGTCACAAAATTTTAAAACAGAAAACATAGAACGCAAGCCACAATGAGCTGCTCGCACATGTCGAGCTGCGGTAGCATCAGACTGAGGCGCCCGCGATAACAGTTGCGGGCAGGTGAACAGTACACCAAAAGTGCCATCTAGTAGCCGCAAATACAAACTTACCTCAACTTAACATACTACTTAACATTCGAAATAAAGACAAACGAATATTGTGATGAACATTATTTAATATATGAAGTGAGAGGCAATATTTTATCTGACAGCAGCAGACACGGTAACAATTTGTCTACATAAGAGCTTAGAAGTACAGTTTAAAGGCTGAAAACGCCATCAGATAATTACAAAGAGAGCTGAAAAATTCAGAGAGTAGAAAAACGGTATAACATGAAATGTGGTTAATATAACATGAAATCTCAGTTACTGATGATGAAGTCCCATTCTCCTTGACAGATCGTAGGGGACAAAGCGGACCTTAACTAGTACAGAGCTCTGTCAAGGAGTATGGGACTACATCATCATCATTAACTAAATTTCATGTTATTATATTATCCACATTTCGAGAAAGATGTTTAATAATTTCTAATTCTTCGAAAACATCTAATCTACGCCCATTCTTCTCAGTGTGCAAAATGTTGTATCGTGAACAGCCTCAGACGCTTGACCTGTGATCAGAAGGTTTCAGCTTTGTCTCTGGAGAGTTATTTTCTTTTGGAAGCGTCTGTTCGTTAATGGAAATTAGCTCTCAGGATGTCCTGATTGAAGATGATTTGTTTGAATTGTAGGTACGTGTGTGTAACTGTTACAATAAACAAATGTTCGTCTACTTGTTATAATGGTTTGTGGGTAATAGTGTTGCAGAACGCATACAAGAGATAGCATACACTTTTCTTCATAACATTCTTGGTTTGCATGGAGATGGATAAGCCAGGGAAAGATTGCGCACTGTAGGACAAGGGTGCAGCGAGATTTGGAACGTCCGCGGTGGATCAATTCTCTCTGTGAAATCAAAATATAACTGACTCTTTGTAGATAACAGTAGTAAGTGCTCTTTGGCACAGTCAACAAAAACACAAGACACGTCTACGTCGTAGTTGAAATGGGACCAGGAAGAGTGTAAAGCGGGACTGTACAGTTACGCTTATAATACTAATGTGGTGCAGTCACCGACGCTGCCCAAACGGGCCGCCTGTGTTTGTGTGGGACATAAAATGTCAAGGAAGAATCCTGTCGGATGCTCGTCGGTCACAGACTGCCTTTAGTACGCAATAATGTTCCCTAAATATTTATATTTATTCACATTAATGTCTTGAGAGTTGACGATCAAGTAAATCGTAAAATTTAATTTATCTGTCTAATCATCACTTACGGACCTTTGTTTAATACAACTTCCTTTTTACTTTTCATTTCCTGCCAGTAGAGGTAGTCCAGGCCCTTTGACTAATGACCCGTTGGAGCCTCAGGCGCCGGCAGGAGTGGCCGAGCGGTTGTAGGCGCTACAGTCTGGAGCCGCGCGACCGCTACGGTCGCAGGTTCGAATCCTGCCTCATGCATGGATGTGTGTGATGTCCTTAGGTTAGATAGGTTTAAGTAGTTCTAAGTTCTAGGGGACTGATGACCTCAGCAGTTAAGTCCCATAGTGCTCAGAGTCATTTGAACCATTTTTGACCCTCAGGGACTTTGGAGCCAAGTACCAGGCTACCTGGTAGTGAAGCGGAGAGAGTCCAAACCTAACCACCAACAGAAATTTCCCAAAAACCAGGGGCAAAACCGGTGCGGTTGATTTCAACTTCATTCTGGAATAAAATGTCACAGACAAAAATCATGAAACCGTAGTATATTTGTAGTTGTAACAGTTTATATGTACGCAGAATAAAGTCGATGGCTTGTCCGACATGTGCAGTGTACCACGTCTTCCTTAACTTATTCTACAGAAATAGAGATGAAGTACTGCGAGATTTTAATTTCAGTGAATCGTCAGTTAAGGTTTTGTATAAAATTATTTTCAATTTCTCTCTTTAGTTTATTGATTTGTTTGTAAAAAAGTTCTAGGTGCTTCAGTCTGGAACCGCGCTGCTGCTACGGTCGCAGGTTCGAATCCTGCCTCGGGCATGGATGAGTGTGATGTCCTTAGGTTAGTTAGGTTTAAGTAGTTCTAAGTCTAGGGGACTGATGACCTCAGATGTTAAGTCCCGTAGTGCTCAGAGCCATTTGAAGCCAACCACAATTTTAATAAATTTTTATCGACACACTCGTTGACCGCGAAACATTAAAACTAATATTTACATTTTTTCGAGTGAAATTGAGCTCCTACTCTAGCTCTTCACCTCAATGAACATTTTTCCATTTTTTTTTTTTTTTAAGTTTCGGATGCTGCAGCCACAGCTTTATTGAAAGAGAATTGCGTTTTCCATCCTGGCTGTTATGGAATCACCAAATGTACGCAACTATCAGTTGATTTAGAAGTTTCAAGATTGCTTATACTTTTTTAAAAAAAAGCAAAACGGGTGAGAAAAATTTCGAAGACCTGTCAGCGCTTTAAAATAACCGTTGCCATAGTGGTATACGAACGTTAATGTGAAAATCACCTCACTACGGGCAGAAAACGAAGTCAGCATTTGTGAATCTACCCGGGTAGGACAATGTTCTGTGGGAGTAGTAAGGTGTGTTTTACGCTTACGTAAGTGCACTAATCGACAGTAGTTATTTTAAAGCGTTCGTGAGCATCGGACAATATCCTCACCCGTGTTTTAAAAAATATAGGAACACGCACTTGAAGATGCTTAACATTCGAAATCAGCTGATCCTAGTGTAAATAACAATGATTTTACTAAGCCAAGTTGGAAAATGGAATTGTTCACCAGTACATCAATTCTCGCTGCTCAGCACTCAAAGTTGAATAATTAAGTTTTTCTCCCTGTTACTAGTAGCGTAATACACTGTTACAACATACAAAATTCAGCGCTGTCGTAAATGTGAACAATTTCGGAACAAGTCTGTCATCAGATTCTGCTGTAAATCATTCAGCAGTAGTGTCAGTTATTTATTGGAGTCACTGTCTCAGAATCTGTCAACAAAAGTATGATGTAAATTTTCAGCTTGCATTCTGAACTGATTCTAAAAATTTAAATCAAGTAATTAAGCACGAAATATTGTTATCAGCGAAACTAAGAATGTTCGCAGAATATTGACATTGATAATGAACTTAATTAGGCTTGCCATTCGGCAGTGATATTTATTCAAAGTGGTTTTTAGACAAATTCTCACAATTACAATGATTTAAATAAATAAAACTGCACCATTTACTCATTTTTTTTCCATGCTTAGCACAAAAATTGTGTCGTTCTCATTTCTAAGCGTATTTGTTTACATAAACATTTTTTGTAATACTTGCATGCATGATTCTCTGTCTCTCTTACAGTGTCGTTGTGCATTTGACGTTATGCTGTAAACAGAAAATCGGACAAGTAAATCTTGGAATATATTTTATATGTATGGTTTCACAAAAAAATTGTATACATTCAGACACGTTACATTTTCTGTGGATTTATTATATACATAAAGCTGTCATTTATAAAATTTGTTTTACAGGTGTTGACTATTAATTTTTTGAAGGCTGAATACAAAACGGTGACGCATAGAGCAGACAAAATCCCACTGACCAGAGATGATAGGGAGTAAGAATTATACAGCATTAAGCAGATTGCAGTCGCTAGTGACTCCCCAGCTGAGTGATAGACAAGATGTAGAAACAAATAACAAAAAAGGAGGTAATTCTTGGCTCTGTAGAAGGGAGCAATAAAACAGTAATATGTGAGGCCAACATGTGTTACGTAGGTAACTTTTCTGAAGAAACAGCATACTAACTTGGGTAATATAAAGTAGAAGCAACTTTCTCCACAACCAAGAAACTACAACAGAAACTAGTCCAACCACTGAAAAAGAAAAATTCTCAGAGTCAGGAATATGAAAAATCATATGAAAAAGTTGCTGAAGATACTACACATGACAAACTGGCAGGAAATTTCAAGTTAGATACACTAAAATCATCAGCTGACGAATTTACAAAATTACACGCATAGAAACCGGGACATCCCTTGTAGTACATAGATACTCCATCGCTTCCACAATCACACACAGCGGATGTAATGGAGCAACTGGAAATATTTGTAAACCACAAAAAGCAAGGAGAAAACATTTTCAACGACAAACTAGATAGTAAATCACTATGCTTTTTGAAATGTTTTTCCTGCCTATAGTAGCTAAAGTAATTTCCATAAATATGTGTTCAAATGGTTCAAATGGCTCTGAGCACTATGGGACTTAACATCTGTGGTCATCAGTCCCCTAGAACTTAGAACTACTTAAACCTAACTAACCTAAGGACATCACACACATCCATGCGCGAGGCAGGATTCGAACCTGCGACCGTAGCGGTCACGCGATTCCAAAACTGAAGCGCCTAGAACCGCACGGCCACACCGGCCGACTAAATATGTGTATTATTGCATAGACTCTGCTCGACATGAACGACAGAAATATAAACATAATCGATAATTCAATAGTAGATAACGGTAACATATATTTTATAATTGACAACTTCATGTACATAATGAATCCACAGAAATGTAGTACATCTACCTGTATATAAACTCTTTGTGAAAACACACCCTCGTAATATCTCTGTAGCATGTTTTTATCGAGCTAAACAGTGTAAGTTATGATTTGCTTCTGCGTGATATTCTGTGTAACTGAGTAGAGACAATATTAATTGCAAGAGAAAAACGAAAATACTGTTTCTATCATTAGCATATAAAAAACATACCAAGACGCATTTGCCGGCCGAAGTGGCCGTGCGGTTAAAGGCGCTGCAGTCTGGAACCGCAAGACCGCTACGGTCGCAGGTTCGAATCCTGCCTCGGGCATGGATGTTTGTGATGTCCTTAGGTTAGTTAGGTTTAACTAGTTCTTAGGGGACTAATGACCTCAGCAGTTGAGTCCCATAGTGCTCAGAGCCATTTGAACCAAGACGCATTTGTCCAAATTTCCTCAGAAAGACAACGACAGTGAAAGTAAGACAGAAAACCACACTTCCATACACCACAAAAAATATTTTTCCAAAGAAATGCACTTGCTATTCATGAAAAAAAAGTAACTGGTGCAGCTTTTATTATCTAAACCATGAATGACATAGTATGCAACATCAATTATAATGAACGAAATTAAATTATACAGGTACTTTGGTTCTGGGAGACTTTCATTCGTCTGAGGGAGGATTACACGTTTCAGCATGTTTCGTGTATTTTGCTAAGCGGATAAAGAGTTTTAGCTGTAGAGTAAGCCTTGTAGCTCACACTAAGTGCGAAAGTATGACGCAGACGGCGGCGGAGAGGCTGCAGCGAGGCCCTGCAGCGAGCATAATGCATTCTGGTCTGGCATTCTGCCCCGCATAATGCAGCCACTCCGTTCGCGATCCCGGGGCAACTAACTCACCCCCGTCTGTGCATGTTTAATGCCGCTGGCAACTGCAGGAATAATTCGCCCAGTGGAACAAGGTGCAGCTAATTCACCGGTGACCTCCTTTGGCCATGCGTCATGCAACTCTAACAGCTACGTCGTGTAACATGCCCTTGTGAGGCGTAGCTAAATTCAGTTAGCCAAGAAGTCAAAAGCACTTGCTAAAGATAGCCTCTATTCTGAAACACGGGCCCACTGCTTGAACTACCTGCTGACAGAGCTCTGTAATGTTTTCTTTGCACCCTCCCCACGGAAGTGCAAAGCAAGAAGCTGCACATTCTTTCGAATTCATCCCTTTACGAATACACTGACGTATTCAGTGTTTCCACGCTCAGTATGGCCTTTGTTTCTTCTTGTCACATCGTTCTCTTCCATTAAAAAACAGATGTAACACTGCAGTACCCAAACATCCATCACAAACCTAAAGGAGCAAGCAACTGAAATCTGAGAAGATTTTATTGATCATAATGGAATATTCTCTTGATAGATCATGACAGGTGTAACCCAACGATAAATTCAGTTTCACTGGGGCATATTCATGTCAGCTATACGGAATTCTCGCACTGTTCCCACCACTCAAAAACGAGTATATAGATTTACACTTAACCCATAATGGAAATATTTTCATCTGTGACAGTGTCTAACGAGTCAGTTTTAAATAAATGATTTTTCTAACTTGCTTAACCTTCATTATCAGTACAGAAATTGATAATCGCAGGTAAACTTTCATCTCTACCAGCAGCTCGATTTATCCCCATCTTCCACTGTGTATTTGCTGTTTTTCCGTATTTCCGTAAGAATGCGTTTGATCAGCTATTGCTGTTTACTCAAGAAGATTCAAAATAAGTGCAGTCGCATGCACTCCGAAACTTTACCGTGGATGAAAATTTTTTTTTCTTTCTAATACAGCACCTACAACAGTTATTACGATGATGTTAAAAACTTTTAGGGATGATGTAGAAGAGCAAATGTATCAATTTGAGGTAAGAGTCCCTCATCCAGTATTACTGCGTCGAAAGTTATAAGCGAAAATCGTTTCGATAACTCTGACAGTGCGTTATATGTACAGGCACCTTTCTGCTATGATTGTGGGGCAAGCAGCTTTCAACTGGTAGTATGGACGAAACCAAGATAAACATGTCTGGTAAACATGGACTCTAAAATGCGTACCTTTAGAGCTATAAGCGCTTGTTCATCTTTGATTTTGTGAAACACATGTCTTCTACTTCAGACTCTTTGCTGTCCATGTTTTGATACGATGTAGTATTAGTCAAAGGAAGGAAAAAATTCCAGTAAACAGGGCACTGAACTGCATACCTTAAGAGCTATGGACGATCATGCAGCAGAAGAGACGTGTTTCAAAGTAGCGAAGATGAATTTACGTTGGGAGCTATTCGTTGCCTTAAATACTGTTGCTAACCGAAAAGTAAATTTTGACATCGTTCTTCCTGAGAAAGTTTGTTGACTCTAAGGATGTATTTCTGAGATGTGATGAGCTGACATATATTTGAATGTGACGCGACTCGTAATAGAATTTTACCGTTCATTATACTCACTGGAAGAGAGCTCAATGAATATTGTCAACTGTATCAACGCTAACCTTTCCTTATTTTCCTTGCTTTAGTTTTACTGCTGCCGCGATAAATGAAATTTCTGGAATAGGTTGAAAGGTAGCGTCCTTACGAAGCTAGTGATTAGGTCGGAAAAGCAGCCAAAGTTGCAAATTTAAGTGTTATTTACTTGATGACTAGGTTCAGATCGGGATGATATGAAAATGTGTCCCAAGCATCAACTAAATGAAAGTTAATTTTGCAGCTTTGGCATTTTTCTGCTGTCTTGATGATTAGGTCGTCGCAGTTGTTCATGAAGGCTTCTTCAAATTCACTCCAACAATCTTCATTAAGTTTTAGAAGCAACGAGAAAACACGGTGTAGTGTTAGGACACTACGTTGTAATAGAGGTTTGTTACGTTTGATATTGCCTTCCTCAGAGGTAAACTGAAGTATCAGTTGTGTATATGTGTGATGTGGGTGACTCTGGAGAGTGCTTGTGATGTTACAGCGCTCAGAGGGGCAAAAAAAGGTTCAAATGTCTCTAAGCACTATGGGACTTAACATCTGAGGTCATCAGTCCCCTAGACTTAGAATTACTTGAACCTAACTATCCTAAGAACATCACACACATCCATGCCCGAGGCAGGATTCAAACCTGCGATCGTAGCAGCAGCGCGGTTCCGGACTGAAGCGCCTAGAACCGCTTGGCCACAGCGGCCGGCTCAGAAGCGAAAACTATTGTCCCGAGGAGTAATTACGAAATTGAGTGAGATGAACACCATCATCATATTTACCACGAATTACTGGCGGAGGAGTGTGTCTCACGCATCTGGATGAGATCCCATGCCACTTCCGTCTATACAAATGGTAAAAGAATTGCAGATCACTATCGGCAATATCCGCCTACTACTTTATCCTAGAGCTAGAAAATTATGATATTTCTGGAATTGGTCGCTTCGTAGATTTCCGAAAATTTTACTAAGCCTTCGAGTAAGAACCTAGATGCGAAGATAAAGAGTATCTTAAGACACATGACTTGATGCATTTTTTCACTAATTTGCCCCAGTACATTATTTGGGTTGCGGCGCTTCAAGTGAAAGGCAAGTAACGTCGGGTGATACCCAGGGAAGCGTAATTGAATGACCTCTGTTCTCAGAGCACATAATACATTTATCAGATAAGGTCAGCAATGTTGTCAGATAATTCTTTGACTGTTCTGTTGTCTTCAAGAATTTAGAAAATACTGGAGGATTAGAGGAATTTGCAGAATTAATGGTTCAAATGGCTCTGAGCACTATGGGACTCAACTTCTGAGGTCATTAGTCCCCTAGAACTTAGAACTAGTTAAACCTAACTAACCTAAGGACATCACAAACATCCATGCCCGAGGCAGGATTCGAACCTGCGATTGCAGCGGTCTCGCGGTTCCAGACTGCAGCGCCTATAACCGCACGGCCACTTCGGCCGGCGCAGAATTAATTCGCGACAGAATTTACGTTTGTTTGAGTGAATGATAGGTTTCTTTAAAAATGGAATATGCGAGACATTCGTCGTAATAAGAAGTAAGAACCCGACAGTATCCAATTTCATAATTATTTTGTAAGGAACTTCTATGGACCTCATCAGTGGAATGTGTGTATAAGTTACAGTATAAGACTAGACGAATAGGAGGAGGGAGGAACAATGGGATACTCAATTAGTTGGAAGGATTTTGGTAAAGTGCGGAATCCGCCTACAAGACGTTAGCAGAGCCAATTCTAGAGTAGTATCACAGCGTTTAGATTCTCAAGCAGGCGACACCAAATGTCGAACGAATTCAGAGACGCGATTTTAGGATCGTAGCGGATCGCTGTAAACAATACAAAACTGGTGCAGTGATGCCCAGAACCTTAAATGTGAATCTAGGATGGATAAGATAGTTTCAAATGGCAATGTTGTTGTCGCGAAACCTTGTCGTCAAAATCAAAACGGTGAAGATTAGAGAGGGGCATCGACAGTTATTTTAACCTTACTCAGTACTGGAATAGAATAAAAGAGGACAGAAAATTTTTTACATTTGAATAATGCCCCCCCCCCCACCCCCCACCCCCCCCCACCCCGCAATGTAATATGCGGCAGCTTGCGAAGTATAGCAGCACTTGCAGGCGTAGAAGAGATGTACGTGTACGTATAGGATTGCACTTTGATCGTTTGAAGCAATTTTTATTATTTTTCGAATGTGCGGGTACAGTAACGTGTTCAGACGTTAAGTTTTGTAGACATCTTGGAATATCATGTTTCCGTTTGTTGGTTTAGAATTCTTGTCGTATTTGTTAAATGTGTGGAAATAACCCTTGGTTTCAGTCTCTCGCACTATATCTCTCAGGTTCTAGTTCTCAAAAAAATGGTTCAAATGACTCTGAGCACTATGGGACTTAACATCTGAGGTCCCTAGAACTTCTTGTTGTTGTGGTCTTCAGTCCTGTGACTAGTTTGATGCATCTCTCCATGCAACTCCATCCTGTGCAAGCTTCTTCATCTCCCAGTACCTACTGCAACCTACATCCTTCTGAATCTGCTTAGTGTATTCATCTCTTGGTCTCCCTCTACGATTTTTACCCTCCACGCTGCCCTCCAATGCTAAATTTGTGATCCCTTGATGCCTCAAAACATGTCCTACCAACCGATCCATTCTTCTAGTCAAGTTGTGCCACAAACTTCTCGTCTCCCTAATCCTATTAAATACCTCCTCATTAGTTACGTGATCTACCCACCTTATCCTCAGCATTCTTCTGTAGCACCACATTTCGAAAGCTTCTATTCTCTTCTTGTCCAAACTGGTTATCGTCCATGTTTTACTTCCATACATGGCTACACTCCATACAAATACTTTCAGAAACGACTTCCTGACACTTAAATCTATACTTGACGTTAACAAATTTCTCTTCTTCAGAAACTCTTTCCTTGCCATTGCCAGTTTACATTTTATTTCCTCTCTACTTCGACCATCATCAGTTATTTTGCTCCCCAAATAGCAAAACTCATTTACTACTTTTAGTGTCTCATTTCCTAATCTAATTCCCTCAGCATCACCCGACTTAATTCGACTACATTCCATTATCCTCGTTTTGCTTTTGTTGATGTTCATCTTATATCCTCCTTTCAAGACACTGTCCATTCCGTTCGACTGCTCTTCCAAGTCCTTTGCTGTCTCTGACAGAATTACAATGTCATCGGCAAACCTCAAAGTTTTTATTTCTTCTCCCTGGATTTTAATACCTACTCCAATTTTTTGTTTGGTTTCCTTTACTGCTTGCTCAATATACAGATTGAATAACATCGGGGAGAGGCTACAACCCTGTCTCACTCCCTTCCCAACCACTGCTTCCCTTTCATGTCCCTTGACTCTTATAACTGCCATCTGGTTTCTGTACAAATTGTAAATTGCCTTTCGCTCCCTGTATTTTACCCCTGCCACCTTCAGAATTTGAAAGAGAGTATTCCAGTTAACGTTGACAAAAGCTTTCTCTAAGTCTACAAATGCTAGAAACGTAGGTTTGCCTTTTCTTAATCTTTCTTCTAAGATAAGTCGTAAGGTTAGTATTGCCTCACGTGTTCCAACATTTCTACGGAATCCAAACTGATTTTCCCCGAGGTCCACTTCTACCAGTTTTTCCATTCGTCTGTAAAGAATTCGCGTTAGTATTTTGCAGCTGTGACTTATTAAACTGATAGTTCGGTAATTTTCACATCTGTCAACACCTGCTTTCTTTGGGATTGGAATTATTATATTCTTCTTGAAGTCAGAGGGTATTTCGCTTGTCTCATACATCTTGCTCACCAGATGGTAGAGTTGTGTCAGGACTGGCTCTCCCAAGGCTGTCAGTAGTTCTAATGGAATGTTGTCTACTCCTGGGGCCTTGTTTCGACTCAGGACTTTCAGTGCTCTGTCAAACTCTTCACTCAGTATCATATCTCCCGTTTCATCTTCATCTACATCCTCTTCCATTTCCATAATATTGTCCTCAAGTACATCGCCCTTGTATAAGCCCTCTATATACTCCTTCCACCTTTCTGCCTTCCCTTCTTTGCTTAGAACTGGGTTGCCATCTGAGCTCTTGATATTCATACAAGTGGTTCTCTTCTTTCCAAAGGTCTCTTTAATTTTCCTGTAGGCAGTATCTATCTTACCTCGGAGACAAGCCTCTACATCCTTACATTTGTCCTCTAGCCATCCCTGCTTAGCCATTTTGCACTTACTGTCGATCTCATTTTTGAGACGTTTGTATTCCTTTTTGCCTGCTTCATTTACTGCATTTTTATATTTTCTCCTTTCATCAATTAAATTCAATATTTCTTCTGTTACCCAAGGATTTCTATTAGCCCTCGTCTTTTTACCTACTCGATCCTCAGAACTTATAAGTACTTAAACCTAACTAACCTAAGGACATCACACACATCCATACCCGAGGCAGGATTCAGGATTCGAACCTGCGACTGTAGCAGCAGCGTGGTTCCGGACTGAAGCGCCTAGAACCCCTCGGCCACCACGGCCGGCTTCTCATTCTCCACAGCCTTTTCACAAATTGGCTTCCAGTGCCATAATCTTCTACTGTCAGAAGATATTCCAATGAATAAGCTCTTGTGTGATGCGTTGGTTACTGCGCACTTGAAAACAGCTTCCGTGACTGTTCTGTATAGCTCTCAAATCCCACTTGCTGATTGTTTAGATTGCTCTTCATTTCCTTCATTTCTTGCACACCAGATGTCTTCACGGTTCAGAAGAACTCATCGATTTGCGTCCCTTTTATTGCCTTCCTATGCGCAAAAATGATGCTAGCTTTTATTGCGTCCTTGACAGGTACGGAAATTACTGCCTCTTACTTGAACTCTTCATCAATAAGGGACGCAAAATACTGGATTTCGTTGCACAAATGTATTCTGGATGTCCCAGGAGGAATGGTCAGTATTCGAGATTATGATAGTAACGATCATTCGGTCCAAGTAAGTCCAGTAAACATGGCCTCTAAAATTCATACCTTAAGAGCTACGTGCACTAGTTCATCTTAGCTACTGTGAAACTTACGTCTTCTACTGAACAAGTGTTCAGAGCTGTTAAGGTATGCTTTTAAGAGCCTATGTTTACTGGACTTCTTTGCTTCGAATGATCGTTCCTGTCATGTCCCTGAATATTGACCCTTGCACCTGGGACACCCAATGCATTCAGCATTTGCTTGGAGCCTGATACCAGCGGCAAGACCCAGCCATCTACTGTATCAGTTACACAAGACCCTCCGCTCTTTTGTACTTCTCTGGGACTGTGCGTCTTGGGGTGTCGCTCTCCCCACGCTATTAAGTCACTCCGAGTGAAAAGCTGTCGACCGTAGCGAGTCCATTAGCTGCCTGCCGACACCCTACTGCTTAACGCTACTTTCTTGGGCAAGATCAAAGGGATCGCTATCGAGTCACTCTTGTTTTTTAGAATGTAGCCGGCTACTTACTTCATGAGACTCCCAAGTCAGTCTGAAGCAGTTATGAAAATTGTTCTCCCTACAACGGCTACCAAACTGCATGCAAGTTTCCCATAGTGTTTACCACATTTAAAAGACAGGAACATGGACCCGGTGAGAAATTTAATGACTATTCACTGCCCAAATGTCTCTGAATATCGCCACCATTTTTTTTGCTAATTTAAAGCTAGTCAGGTCATCGTTAGTGTTAAGTAGTATTCTGTATACTTGTGGTCTGTTTCACACTTACACCTCCGGACTGCTGTTGCTTCCACGGATCGAGGCCTTTGCCGCAGTGGTTACGATAGTGGACTCGCATTCGGTATGGCTATGGTTCAAGTCTCCGTTCAGCCAAACAGATTTAGCACAAGGAATGTATTTGCAGCTACGATTACTGGCAACCTTCATCTGTAGTATGGAACTACTACAGAGAAAATTTGTCCTGCACCGGGACTTGACCACAGATTTCTCGCTTGTCGTGAAAGGTCTCCTTAACCATTTCGGCCATCCATGCACACTTCACGACCCGACCCAAACTTCTATACGCTGTCGCCCATGTTTCTTTATCAGGCGCTTAAACACCCACCGTAGTCCTCGTACAGGAGACACTTTTAATCGGAAGTCGCTCGCCTGATATCGGCCGACATATACGATATTGCAGTGCTGTGTTTTTAAGAAATAAGATGTAACATTCCTTCGGACGCACATGAATGACTGAAGGAACATTGCGCTGCAGTATCGCAAACAGATTTAAATTTGAACTAAATTATTTAAGGCAAATGCTGGCATTGATCATTCAGTAAGGACACGACCTAATACCATCCGGAGTCCGAGCCTACGCTTCGTCTATAATCACTTCCTTCCTTTTCCTACATCGGTTATCTGTCTACCCTCAAGATTATACATGGTATGGGAGGACCATATCATAGAAGACCTCAGACATACGCCAAATTTTTATTAATTTAGAGGTAATTAAAACTCTTTACATTTAAATGAGTATTTACATTTCCCCTGAGGAATGTGCCTTTTTCCCAGAACATACAGAATTTATTCAGCAATAAGTATTACAGATCTTTTACTCAATTTTAAATACAGCATTTATATAAGATGTGCACAAGGTAAAAACTTTCCTCTTCTCCATTTACTTTGAAGATTTCTTGCTTCTACTTCCTCATGCACTGTTTGAACACGTTTAGAGACTCTCTTTCTTCGTTGAAGGCGTAGTTTGTAAAACAATATGCCGATCATGCTGGTGGTCTTATCCTGGACGCTGTAAATGCCTTCGAGGTCCATGAATGTTGTTTCCCTGCTGTTTATTCCGTTGACTGTCGTTGTTTGCAAACTCGCAGTTTTAAATTGTATGCATTTCCACAAATGTGTAATTTTGGAGCACCTTATTATTCGGTGCATTGCTGCGTCGACAGTTTGACATTACTGGCAGTAAGGATCACTACTCAATTTTATTCTGTGGCGTGGGTCAGCTATCGACTCAGTTGCCTGTAGTATGTTCTCACTGGTAAATGAGTTACGGCAAAAGCGAGATCTCAACTCAGCATCCAATAATTTGGAAAATTCGTAGTGATACTCAGCTTGTAACCTCTGTCCCTGAATTCTGGTATTCTCAAATAACTATTCCACAACTTTAGACATAATACCTCTAAAGAACTCTGTGATGAAAATTCGTCAGAGCCATTCGAACAGTCGTTTGAGTTCTCGTGGTGCAGACCTTCTGGAAGCATCTGAGCTTACTCTCCTCACCACACTTTTGCCCTGAGCCCATTTCGTCGCTACTCGTTCTGCAGTCGTCCCAGTAGAGCTAAACGCACCATCTGACGGTATGATGCTCCCACGTCCATGCTGATCATAATTCAAAGTTTCCCGGAGTCCAAAAGGTGATGACAGGCAGCTCGCCCTTCCAGTAATGTTAGACAAATCCAATGGTCATTATGTACTCGAAACATTGTTCGTCTGTACGAATGGCATTTTACTGTTCAGCAA
This sequence comes from Schistocerca nitens, assembly GCF_023898315.1. NCBI lineage: Eukaryota > Metazoa > Arthropoda > Insecta > Orthoptera > Acrididae > Schistocerca > Schistocerca nitens. The sequence goes on along the minus strand of NC_064619.1, from coordinate 381,772,754 downwards.
ATACTACAAACAAGCTCACATAAAGGTGAAATTTTAATCAATATTTCCCACAGGCATGAAAATACCCTAGTATCAGTTTAGTTGCATTCGGTCAAGGAGCTGACGGTGTAACACTTCGTATTTTCTAAAACTTCTCGCTCTTGCAGCCACGTACTATCAACCAAGGTCTTCTTCGTGTTGTAGCAGGCAGCCGGCGTCATTTGCAGGTATTGATTCATGTACCAGACAGTGAAACATAACTGTCCCTTGTATTCAATACTACAGGCGGTGGGCGCCTTTGCTTAGCTGACATGGGACTGGCGTAGCGATCCCACTCTCTGACGGCCTTCTGGGATGCTGCATGTGCGTCAGAACTTATAACTTTGTTACATAGTAATTGTTGAAGGGAACATCAGTAATCTACATATTGATTAAGCATCTCGCAGCAACGTGGTCTTTCAGAAGATTAAAGACGGCAGGTCCTTTTGATCTGTCTTTCTTCCACTTTATTCGATCAAACAGGTAATAACAGGCTGTACGGACAATGAGACTATTAGGGAGGATTGACAGTGGTTGTGATGCTGAATTAATGGTAGCTAGAAACGTGAAGTCGTTAGATGTGGAGGAGCCACGGCAGGTGAGTCTCAAAGGTGGCAGTTCAGAGAATAGCAAGTCGCAGGTATAGACAGAGCGAAGGAAGATACGGGCTGGCGCTTTCAAACAGCAGAAACCGCTGCACACGACTCGGTCTAACACACGGGTGGTCACTGGCCATAAGAAGCGATGAACCTAAAACGGGGCCACAGTGTATTGTCGGCCAAAGGCAAAACTTTTTACGACTGTTTTCGCCGATGTGTGACGGACTGAGGAGAAGGGCATTCAGCCATTTCAGCACTGGTCCTCTGCTGTTTTCCGAGAAGCTTCCTGTAGCATCGGTATTAGCTACGCCAGCGAATGCATCTCGTCGGAATGGGTGAAACCGGGCGACTTTGCAGGAGACCGGACACTAAGTGGCTGAGAAACCTGTTTTTTTTTCTCTCTCTCTCTTTTCTTTACGTCACATAGACGCAAGAGCGCACATGCAAAATAACAGTGTGCTGATGCGGACTTGGACCATGACGGAGCAGCACACACTTGCTCGAGGCCTCGAGATGTGTTAGTATTGGAGGAACCGTTGTCTCCCAACATGTTAACGGATGCTGTACATAACATAGACCGATATCCAACTGGCGCTGGAATGCTTTACCAGCTTTTAATAGGAGGTTTAGTTTATCGGTGCAAATTCCACGTGGAGGTTTCGGCAGACTTGGATGTAATGTGTAGAAGTTACGAGGTTCGATCGCGTACCGCAGATGAGAATAGTTGATTCGATATTGAAGTAAGCACATTGTGGGAGTTTGTTGCAGGATACAAAAAATGGTTCAAATGGCTCTGAGCACTATGGGACTTAATATCTGAGGTCATCAGTCCCCTAGAACTTAGAACTACTTAAACTTAACTAACCTAAGGACATCACACACATCCATGACCGAGGCAGGATTCGAACCTACGACCGTAGCAGTCGCGCGGTTCCGGACTGAAGTGCCTAGAACCACTCGGTCACAACGGCCGGCTGCAGTCACTATCATTAGCATTAAACACAGTCAGGTCGTGTTATCCACATTTTTAAAGTCATAATTAAGGTGAAGTCGCGCACCTACATTCAACTTTGTCAACTATTACAGCACGTCACTTTACGAACTCAGGGAAGAATATAATCGTTGTCCAATGTTGACGTATGTTCAATTACTTCATGTCTTTTAGAAATAAGCCTGTCACGATATTGAATTCTATTTTTTATTCGAGTGGACATGATCGCTTGATCACTGCCACTGTACACTTTCACTGTACAGGGCCACATTTCTAGCCATTCACATTTAAAATCCGCTGCGTATCACTTTCACTGTTGTTGTTGTGGTCTTCAGTCCTGAGACTGGTTTGATGCAGCTCTCCATGCAACTCTATCCTGTGCAAGCTTCTTCACCTCCCAGTACCTACTGCAGCCTACATCCTTCTGAATCTGCTTAGTGTATTCATCTCTTGGTCTCCCTCTACGATTTTTACCCTCCATGCTGCCCTCCAATACTAAATTGGTGATCCCTCGATGTCTCAGAACATGTCCTACCAACAGATCCCTTCTTCTAGTCAAGTTGTGCCACAAGCTCCTCTTCTCCCCAGTTCTATACAATACCTCCTCATTAGTTATGTGATCTACCCATCTAATCTTCAGCATTCTTCTGTAGCACCACATTTCGAAAGCTTCTATTCTCTTCTTATCTAAACTATTTATCGTCCACGTTTCACTTCCATACATGGCTATACTCCATACAAATACTTACAGAAACGACTTCCTGACATTTAAATCTATACTCGATGTTAACAAATTTTTCTTCTTCAGAAACGCTTTCCTTGCCATTGCCAGTCTACATTTTATATCCTCTCTACTTCTACCATCATCAGTGATTTTACTCCACAAATAGCAAAACTCCTTTACTACTTTAAGTGACTCATTTCCTACTCTAATTCCCTCAGCATCACCCGATTTAATTCGACTACATTCCATTATCCTTGTTTTGCTTTTGTTGATGTACATCTTATACCCTCCTTTCCGTTTAACTGTTCTTCCAAGTCCTTTGCTGTCTCTGACAGAATTACAATGTCATCGGCGAACCTCAAAGTTTTTATTTCTTCTCCATGGATTTTAATACCCACTCCGAAATTTTGTTTCCTTTATTGCTTGCTCAATATACAGATTGAATAACATCGGGAATAGGCTACAACCCTGTCTCACTCCGTTCCCAACCATTCCGTCCCTTTCATACCCCTCGACTCTTATAACTGCCATCTGGTTTCTGTACAAATTGTAAATAGCCTTTCGCTCCCTGTATTTTACCCCTGCCATCTTCAGAATTTGAAAGAGATTATTCCAGTGAACATTGTCAAAAGCTTTCTCTAAGTCTACAAATGCTAGAAACGTAGGTTTGCCTTTTCTTAATCTTTCTTCTAAGATAAGTCGTAGGGTCAGTATTGCCTCACGTGTTCCAACATTTCTACGGAATCCAAACTGATCTTCCCCGTGGTCGGCTTCTACCAGTTTTTCCATTCGTCTGTAAAGAATTCGCCTTAGTATTTTGCAGCTGTGACTTATTAAACTGGTAGTTCGGTAATATTCACATCTGTCAACACCTGCTTTCTTTGGGATTGGAATTATTATATTCTTCTTGAAGTCTGAGGGTATTTCGCCTGTCTCATACATTTTGCTCACCAGATGGTAGAGTTGTGTCAGGACTGGCTCTTCCAAGGCCGTCAGTAGTTCTAATGGAATGTTTTCTACTCCCGGGGCCTTGTTTCGACTCAGGACTTTCAGTGCTCTGTCAAACTCTTCACTCAGTATCATATCTCCCATTTCATCTTCATCTACATCCTCTTCCATTTCCATAATATTGTCCTCAAGTACATCGCCCTTGGATAAACCCTCCATATACTCCTTCCACCTTTCCGCTTTCCCTTCTTTGCTTAGAACTGAGTTTCCATCAAAGCTCTTGATATTCATACAAGTGGTTCTCCTTTCTCCAAAGTCTCTTTAATTTTCCTGTAGGCAGTATCTAGTGAGATAAGCCTCTACATCCTTACATTTGACCTCTAGCCATCCCTGCTTAGCTATTTTGCCCTTCCTGTCGATTTCATTTTTGAGACGTTTGTATTCCTTTTTGCCTGCTTCATTTACTGCATTTTTATATTTTCTCCTTTCATCAATTAAATTCAATATTTCTTCTGTTACCCAAGGGTTTCTACTATCCCTCGGCTTTTTACCTATTTGATCCTCTGCTGCCTTCACTATTTCATCCCTCAGAGCTACCCATTCTTCTTCTACTGTATTTCTTTCCCCCATTCCTGTCAATTGTTCCCTTATGCCCTCCCTGAAACTCTGTACAACCTCTGGTTCTTTCAATTTATCCAGTTCCCATCTCCTTACATTCCCACCTTTTTGCACTTTCTTCAGTTTTAATCTACAATTCATAACCATAGATTGTGGTCAGAGTCCACATCTGTCCCAGGAAATGTCTTACAATTTGAAAACCTTGTTCCTAAATCTCTGTCTTACCATTACATAATCTACCTGAAACCTTTTAGTATCTCCAGAGCTCTTCCATGTATACAACTGTTTCACTGTAGTGTCAATGAATGGGTGGCTCCGGGTCTTTGAGATATAACACCACAGCTCTGGGATGATCATGTAAGTGTTTGACAAGTTTGTTTTATTTGTTGTGATGAATATTATTATTACAAATATGGTGTCAAGTTACAAATACTATTTGTTATTTAAGAAAGAATACACATGGAATGTTAATATTTTGTAAACAGACACGCTGGCCTAGTCATGGAAAAGGTATTGTCAAAGAGTGTTATAAACTGTAAATGCATTATCGCTGGGCGTCCGAGAGCGCCAAAAAGGTAGTAGCAGTTCGGAGTCGCGAGGATATGACTGGTGTCATTGGTTGTGTGTATTCGCCGGTGTGGCTACATAAAAGTGCGGAGGTAAAAAGTCTGTTTCCGAAGTGCAGAGCAGTGAAAGCTGGAATGGTTGTTTTGGGGGATGGGCAAGCTATGAGTATGGCATTTACTGGGCACAGTACAAATGCAGGAAGAAGAATTCGTAGAAGATCAAGAGTACTCGGCAAATCAAAAGTGAAGTAAGGTCTAGACATTTTATGACTAGAAGTGTCATAGGGTGACCAGCGTAACTGGGATTTTATTGCTTAAATAACATTATTTTCGTACATATTATCGCATAAATAATTTTACTAAGTCATTATCCAAGTAGTGTCCATCCTATCCCTTTGTGTGAACCGAGATAACTAGGTAATGAGCTAAAAATGAAGTGAATATTAATTTATTAGATTATCAAAATATAATGTTTCCAGCTTTAGGACAAATAGGTAATAATGAAATCTTTGGCACTGATATGAATAATGTCACAAATAGAGTGATGCAAAAGCCAGTATTAATTCATTCACTAAAAATAGAGTAACTTTCATAATAAAACAAATTGGTAGTAAAACTTCACGCAACTTGGGCACTGAATTTCACTGTCACAGTACAGTTCTAATTAATAGCTGGTGGCATAATTTATAACTTTTGTTACAAAGGAATGTCATAGTAAATGCTAGCTAAATGACAGTCCTTACCAATGAGTAAATTCAAACAATCGTTCTACTTGCTACAATTACGACAGTCAGTATTACGGCGAGTAATATAACAAGAAGTTTTTTTCCACAGTCAGTAAACGATCTTACTTTAAAATAGAGATATGGAGAGGCAGAGGTTCACACACATTTGTGCCCACCAGTGAGACACTTTGTGCTAATGAAGATAATATAAAAGTGACGATTAATACATAAAAGTTACAATCTGCACGAATGACATCGTGCATTTTTGTGTTGTTATGAACGATGCCCCAGGCAGTGATTCGCGCTCGAATTGAATTTAGTTCAAGTCCTGCATGCAGCCAGTAAAATTGGTTATTGTCGGGCTAGGAATTAGATTTCAGTCTGTAGAAACGTATTTTTGTGCCCCGATTCTGCAAGTAAAGCGGACGAGTTACATTTTAAGAAAGTTTTTCATCTGTTGTTGGGTAACGTATGAAAAATGTATGGAGTACAGGGCGAGTGGATGTATAGATCAGCTATGGAGTGAGCTCACAGCTTTGTAATGACTGTGGTTTTTTGTTTTAACCATCGTCAATAAAATAAACAGCATCCCTCATGAAATTTAGAGTATGTCGTCACTTCATACAACAGGTGGACAAACTGTGGAGACACGATTCGCGGCGTGGTCAGGGATTTTCTCTGCCTCGTGATGACTGGGTGTTGTGCGCTATCCTTAGGTTAGTTAGGTTTAAGTAGTTCTAAGTTCTAGGGGACTGATGACCATAGATGTTAAGTCCCATAGTGCTCAGAGCCATTTTTTGTGGAGACACGAAAAACACAGTACATTACCATGCCCAATAAGCTGTAAGAAAACCCTTGGCATTTGAAACAGCGTCCAGTCGTCTCGGAATACATAAATACATGCCCTATATGTTTTTTGAAGGAATCGTGTAACATTCTCCCCGCTAAATAGTGGCAATCTCAGGTAATGAAGAGTATAGCTATCAATCAAACTTCCCTCCAATAAATATCACAAAGATTCAATAATATTGAGATATAGTCACTGTGGTGGTCACAGAAGATGCGATAATTCGTCCTAATGCTCACAAACCTTGTCCTGGAAGAAGCGAGGTGTTTGAACACATGCACTGTAGCTTGGATCACAGATTCAAAATTTGGGAAACATTATTGTACCATGGATGGACCTGATCAGCCAAAAACGTGACATAATCGTTTGCAGTAATGCGACCTTGCAGAGAAACGATGACACCCATGGAATACCATGAAATGGCTGCCAAAATCATTACCCAACTGCAGCCGTGTTTCACTCTTGGGATGTAAACTCGACCAGAAACTGGAAGGGGTATGCAACAGACTCATATGAACAAATGGCTTTCTTACATTGCTCCGTAGTTCAGGTTTATGGCTTCGGTACAACGTTTTCCAGTTACTGGCATTTGCGTCAGTGATGTGTGGTTTTGGAATTTCAGTTTGCCCTGTAATTACCTGCTTATGGAGCTCCAGTTCTGTTATTTTAGTGCTGACAGAGTTCGTGAGTGCATCAATCTGCCCTGCAGTGAGTTTTCCAGATGCCGTCTTCTTAATTTTCCTCTTCAATGACTGTCAGTCAATATGACTCAAGAGGCACTTTCGTTGGCGTTGTGACTTAGCGCATGATGTTTTTCCGCTTTGCCTGTATGCAATATAAATCTTTAACTCGATGCCCCTTGACACACCAAGCTATTGGATTGCCTTGGTTATGGAAACACTCACCTTATTTGCACCTTCAATTAACCAGTGTTCGAAATCACTTAGCTCAATTACTCATATGAACGTTGTGTTTATGACGGATACACGCAACATACAGAGGACATTAGACACGTGCTGTTCATTGTTAAATTCAGCAGCATCTGCAATTATAATGAAGTTTGCATTTCTCGCGGTGTTTCCACATTTTTGTCCAACCCTGGAAGTCTGCTCGTGCATGGTACAAGTCACATGTAGCAGCAATGCTTTTTACCTGGAGTGTGTGACGAAGATACAACATATCGTCTTTCACTGCATTGTGAATACTTGGACTGAAGGCATCAGGTCAGTACAAATTAAAGAACTTTGCGATACTCAGTTGCACACAAACTAGAGATTTTAGTACAGAAGTGGTCATTACTCTAGACACAATGATAGTCTGTGCAGGAGACAGTGGCTGATGCGTAATGACTAGTTTTCGTCTGAAGCACTGGGTGAGTTCATTTGTTTGTGTGGATGGCGGAGGCCGACATTGGTTGTACACTTCGGTTGGTTGGCTATGTACTGTGATGACAGAATTGAAGTGGAAGTTCTACAATCTTCCTCAAATTTTACAAAAAATATTTGCTAAAAATTTCATACTTTTGTTACTTACAACTTTATATGTCAGCTTCATAATGATGTGTCCATTATTTCATTAATACAAAATTGTTAAGGCTTTCGTGGCCACTTGTTGACAAGCTTCCTATTGGCTTCTGTCTCGGGTTCTTCGGCCGACGTTCATCTAATGATTTTTCTGACGTTTCGCCAGCACGAGTGGCTGGCATTGTCAAAGCTTCACCCTCCATTGCCGGTGGTGAACTGGAGCCGAGCTCGCGGCCGCAGACTGTATGTACCTGGCGCGCCAACGTCCGAGGGCTTCTCCACGGTCATTTCCGGTGCGGTTCTCCTCTTGCTACCTGCGACGGTCGTTCGCTGCAGTACGGGAAGCCAGGATCCGTTTACCTTAAGGCTTTCCTCTTTCTTGTTGAAACTGTTCGCGTGTTTTTGTATTTCTACAGCTTCTCTAAACAAGCGCGTGTGATAGTGCTTCTCTACAGCCAGAACTTCGGTGTCGGCGAATTTTATTACGTGGTCGGTCTCATTCAGTGCGTGCTCTGCCACGGCCGATTTCTCCACTTGCCCCAACCTGCAATGTCGCTTCTGCTCTTTGATCCTGGTGTTAATGACTGGACGATCCATTAACACCAGGATCAAAGAGCAGAAGCGACATTGCAGGTTGGGGCAGGTGGAGAAATCGTCCGTGGCATAGCACGCACTGAATGAGACCGACCACGTAATAAAATTCGCCGACACGGAAGTTCTGGCTGTAGAGAAGCGCTTGTTTAGAGAAGTTGTAGAAATACAAAAACACGCGAACAGTTTCAACAAGAAAGAGGAAAGCCTTAAGGTAAACGGATCCTGGCTTCCCGTACTGCAGCGAATGACCGTCGCAGGTAGCAAGAGGAGAACCGCACCGGAAATGACCGTGGAGAAGCCCTCGGACGTTGGCGCGCCAGGTACATATAGTCTGCGGCCGCGAGCTCGGTTCCAGTTCACCACCGGCAATGGAGGGTGAAGCTTTGACAATTTCATTAATAGTCACAGTTATTGTGATATTTGCATTTAAGTAAGACACTACGCGAAAATCCATAACCTTTTCAATAAAAAATAGAGGTAGCTAAGATTTTTCGTTTGGAGCATATTACATAATATGTTGTTAATACGAAATTTAACTAACGCATCGAATTTTTCTTTAAACTTCGGCGGAGGTCCCTTACCCGTCAGCGATCTTGACGAAATTGATTTGATGCAGTACACTGGTTTGCAGTTGCATGTGTCAGCAACAAAGTCACAATGAAATATCAACAACATTAATCATAGCTCATGAACAGTTTGAGATATCGAAATGAGATTTTGGCAAATTATATATGTCATGTATCACCATAGCCTGGTGCAAATATTTCAAATGGATGCCACTTTGGTGACTGGCAACTGGCTTGTCAATTGCATGCAAAGAGGAGAGTATTTTTCTGTATGGTTATTAAGCAAACCTTCTTGATCTACCGTATGAGTCCACAAACTACAGACTTACTCGATGAAAGAAAGTAATTTTTAAGGGCCATTGATAACTGGTTGAACAAGAAATACTGTGGGTTTTGGAACAGCATAAGTGTAGACATTACATGCTTATTTATGCACCTTGGATATGCTTTCCCATAAGCTATTGACCTTACTTTTTCTCAGTTTCTCACTTAATAAACGATTTCTGAATTTTGCGCTGCTGCCTTTGGATCATGGGGTCCCGGGTTTGATTGCCGGGCCGGCCGCGGAGGCCAAGCGGTTCTAGGCGCTTCGGTCCGGAACCTCGCGACTGCTACGGTCGCAGGTTCGAATCCTGCCTTGGGCATGGATGTGTGTGATGTCCTTAGGTTAGTTAGGTTTAAGTAGTTCTAAGTTTTAGGGGACTGATGACCTCAGATGTTAAGTCCCATAGTGCTCAGAGCCACTTTTTTTTTATTCCCGGCCGGGTTGAGGATTTTCTCTGCCTCATCATATCATCATCATCATTCGTGACAGTGGCTAGATTGTACTGCAAAAAAAAAAAAAAAAAAAATGGAGTGTGGAAAAACTGGGACTTCGTACGGGCGCTGATGACCGCACAGTTGAGCGCCCCACAGACCAAACATCATCATCATCAATTCTCTCGCAGTTGTGTCTGCACAATATGTTAGTGAGGCGACTTTGTATAAACTCTACTGTGTATTGGCAAGAGAAGCAAATTTTAAATGTTTTACTCGAAATTTGCTGCTCATGAGACTTATCTGAAAGTTACAAATTGTTAACAAACCAGGCGAAAATAAATCGCTGCTTTTGTTGAATTCCCAGCGGAATTATGTCTAGATACTAACCAGTGCAGAGGTTACAGAAGATCTTTCTGTATGGTCACATGGAAGTGTGGAGGTGGAGGGACTCCACTTAATATTTAAAAATATTGTGTCTAGATACTAACCAGTGCAGAGGTTACAGAAGATCTTTCTGTATGGTCACATGGAAGTGTGGAGGTGGAGGGACTCCACTTAATATTTAAAAATATTGTCTGTGAAAGTGGCACTTCTCCTACAGCGCACGGCATTTTCCCTACAGAGCCTGCCCATAACCCCCACCGCCACCACTTCTCCCCACACATGCCCTGCCGCTTGCGCACCCACCGGTCACATTATTCTGCCGTATTCTAACATTAGTAGTGGGAAAATTACACGATTGCTTAACTGTAACACCGTCACAGTATCCATCACAGTGGATTTGTATGTGGAAGGAGTTGTAAACGCCATTACCACCGCGCTCTGCTCTGGCGGTGCCTAGTTGCCCGCTCTGATAGATGTCGGCCTCGCGCGCACAGTGGCATAGCGGGCGCGCCTGTCGCCGCAGCTTGTTGCTCGGCGCAGAGACGCGCGGCGCCGGCCCAGTGGTAACCGGAGGAGCGGCACGTCCCGGACAATGGCGTGGCTGCTGAGGGCCCCTTGACCCGGAGCGGCGGCGGCGGCGGCGGCGCCTAGCCGCGCAGCAAGCCAGCCAGCCCGCCTTTGTGACCCGGCGCACAAAAGGGCCGTTGCAAACAACGGAGACGCCGACACCCTGGCTGCGTCGGCTAATGTTATCCCCGCCCCACCCCGAGGACGGTGCACGCGCATTTCAGGCGCTTTCCTGCCGAGGACTCCGTCACTGCTAATGTCTGCCCTGCAGGTGTCTAGAGCGGAGACAAAGAGCGCAGTACAGTACACATTGTAGCCTCAGAGATTGATCCTTTTCAGGTACCACTGAATTCTAACTAGCTAACAACGTCATACCCCTTCACCGCGCTGCTTTGCAGATGTGCACAGTAAAGTTGCAATATTCGTTTCATCGTTGTCCTTCAATTTCGACACTGGAAACTGCCCTGCAGGAGGGTATTGTTACTTTGGAATAGTAACTGAAAAGACTCTGCTAGTAGAATGCGATACTGTGCTCACGATGCGACAGTTTGTGTTGCTCCGTGTAAAATGGGCCATCTGGCACACATTAATCTCTTTTGATGGTGATTGTTGGTAGTTGCAAGCAAGAACAAGTGAATGTAAAAAGTATAGGATGCAACGAGTGTAGGTGCAGATATTTTTGTGTTTGGTACCTTGATTTGTACACGCACATCGGTGGCTTTTTTGTTTTTTTCTGTGCATCGAATAGTCTTCCATCAAAAACATCACAAACTTTACGACCTGATGTTTTCTGCAACGTCATGATTGCACCATTAGGTAGACTAGCTTTTAGTATAGACAACCCTTGTGCCGGCCGAATTGGCCGAGCGGTTCTAGGCGCTACAGTCTGGAACCGCGCGACCGCTACGGTCACAGGTTCGAATCCTGCCTCGGTCATGGATGTGTGTGATGTCCTTAGGTTAGTTAGGTTTACGTAGTTCTAAGTTCTAGGGTACTGATAACCTCACATGTTAAGTCTCATAGTGCTCAGAGCCATTTGAACCATTTTTTTTAACAACCCTCTTGTGTCCACACATCCACACTTCAGTACTCGACCTATTGCTCAGGGGAAAGAAGCATTACTGGCTTGCTCTTGCTAAATGGTACTAACCAACTTAATAACATATTACTCTTAACAGATATAATCATTAGTTTACGAATTAAATAACTAATCATGTAATGTTGCTCAGTAGACCGCTTCCTGTCATCAACAGAAATATCTGTACTTTTACCTTTTATACCGTGTACATAGTGCTTCCATAACTATTTGAGAGTGCATTGTTCAGATAAGCTCATATTTCTGCTAATAAATAAGTAAATACTACATGAATAAATTTTGTTTGAATATGTGCAATAGCGCGTAGTAAAGCTACTACTCACACTCGAATGATCACAAATTAGTGAATCCTTCATTCTTATTTCTTCTAGTTTCTCGTGATAGTAAGAATGTTCTAGCGGTATCATTCTCGTATTTTGAAAATGGACGACGTAAACTGATGACTTGTGAAGAATTCATGGCCCTATCACATCCATCTGACAAGAACGCGACTTACCTTTTGGGTGATTCAGATGAAGGTCCTACTGTAACTATAAATGATCTGTAATCTACGAATAGTGATAGCAGGCCTAAGACTACTAGAGAAACTACATGTAGTTCAAATAAGTTTTTGGAAGATAATAATCAACTCATTGCTGATGCATCGGTACTACAAGCTTCTGAAAAACACCAAAAGATACAGAAAAATTGAATCATTTGGGAAAAAAAACAAAGTGCTTCATTTCATAATGAAACAGATTTTGGGGCAGCTGGAAACGTTGTGTTTCGCCTCTTAAGGAAAATTCCAACGGACAAGATATTATACTACTATAGAGATGGTTGTATACCTATCAGGGTAGGGTTTCATGTGTAAGAACAATTCAAAGTAATAGAATACAAGATTGTAAATTTTAGAAGGAAAAGGAGCTGTAGAAATAAGTTCGTGCGTATTCCAAGGAATATATTATTATTAAAGACAAAGCGTACATTTCCTCCATATTACACAAAAACTATAGTATTTTCTGTTTTGTGTATCTTCCTCCGGCAAGCTGGCCAAATCTGAAGACAAAAGGTTTGATTGAAATAAGAGAGGACACAGAATCGTACCATTCACACTATAGTTACTGTTTACAATTCATATGTGGCAAATCCATCTTTATGATATAATTGTCGTTAATTCGTGGATTCTCTACAGAAGCATACTCACTGAAATATAGAACAGCAGACATGCCAATGAATCACAAGAAGTGTAGAACTGAAAGGCTCAAACTCTGTGCCAGCTTGGTCTCGGAGTAAAAAGGCGAGAAAAGCGGGAAGTAAACTGCTTAAGCGTAAACTGTGTCTTTAGATGCTACGGATTGCCAAAAAGTAGTTTTTGTCTTTATTTAAACATCAGTTTTTGCGTAAATGCAGCGTGTTCCGTTTGAGTAAATATGATAACTTTCACACACTTTTTTTCAGTAACTTAGAATGTATTATTTTTTAACATTTCTCATTACATCCTTGAAGAATTTCGGATACAGAAAGAAATTATCTGATGTTCTAAAAATAGCGCCTGATGAAGAGTAAAGCATGGCGTAGTGCGTGGAGGAAAATCGTACTGTTATCAGACTCTCCATATTGGCTTGTGCACAGAAACCATCCGATAGAACACTGTAATAACTATTTGGCATACTGACAGTAGGTGGAGTCATTTAAATATTGTGACACTTCTGCTGTTGTACTGAATGACTGAGTCGAATTGCGAAAATACCAGCTAACAATAGACCGCACGGCTACCCTTCGCACCCAATGGGGGCTTTAAAAAACAAACAAAAGTCGCATGGTAAAGTAAACGTTCTAGAGTGATATGACTGCATGATAGCAATTCAACATTCTTCGACAGTTAAGTTCCGCCTTCCCATCAAATACATAGTTCTCTCAACTTCAGGTAGTAAATTACTGAGCAAAAACAAAACTGCACTGCACTCAAGAGAAACAATATAGCATCGTGTCACACATACTCTTAGTATACAGTGTAGTAGAAAACGATGAATTGTTGGACACAATTATTCTGCGTATATTTGCAAATACTTTCACAGGAATATGTGGAAAACATTAATAAGAAGCAGATACAGGATGATAGAACATATGATAAGACATCAGGGAATAACTTTCATGGTACTAGAGGAGCTGTGGAGGTTAAAACTGCAGAGGAAGACAAGGATTGGAATATATCCAGCAGGTAATTCAGGACGTTGGTTGCAAGTGCTGCTCTGAGGTGAAAAGGTTGGCACAGGACAGGAATTCATGGCGGGTGCATCAACCCAGTCAAAAGACTGATCTCAAAAAGGTTATTTCTCTGTGACAGAATTCCAAAGCACGGATTTTATATAGGTCGGCATGCCTTTCTGTAAGAGTCTGGGTTACGTGTATTATTTTACCGACGTACTACTGAACTACATAAACAGTGCCCCACTTTTGCTTCCATATCACGAATAGTCAAATGATCATGTGTATTCTCAGCGCTTTTGAGATGATATACAACTCGTAAACTATCATTAATACTTCATCTTGAAATAAGATATTTCATTTCAGGTAATAAAACTTTTGTAATTTCAGTTATGTCTCCTTCTTTTGTTCCTACACACAGCAATAGGACAAAGATTCAGCAGCACTTCAGAGATGCTGCAGCTTAACGTACAATCGCTACCTACAAACTGAGAAAATCGCATAAGGCATTGGTAAATCTTTTTCTCTAACTTCTTTTCTAAAATGTTTCCCTTCAACGTTTTGCAGCTTAAATCTCCTTTCTTTCAAAAGGAATTAGTTTTATTTATTTATTCGTAAGACTACAGAGTTAACTTTTTACTTTTTAAGAAAAAAAACGAACTCTTTCCCTGTTAAAGGCAGATATGGGGTGGATTCTATTTATAACTGCATTTTAACGAGAACCAGCTTCGAGAACATAAGAAACAGTCTGGTACTTGCTGTTTGGCAATAAAACGCCACGAAATTTAGTCATTGCTTTAGCTGACATCTAGTTTCACTGTGCCGCTCAGTATGCAATAAATTTTAGAATATCCTGAAAAAGAAATAAATCACTTTAGAAAAAAAGGAAATAAATCACTTTAAACTAGTTCGTCGTTAAAATTCTAGCAAATCTCAGCCTGTACTGTCTGTAATACCGTTTCACTGATTTAATACAGCAGATAGTGGTAACTCGATCCATATGTACCATCAAGCGACTAAAGACACCATTTTCCGAGAGTCAATGGTACCTTACATATATAGACAGGATCACACATCCGCGTGCACGATCTCATATAACAAAACCCTCATAATTTGGCTCACTACTTATATGGTCATTGCTTCTCTTTGTTACGGTTCAACATCTCAGTTCAACACTGATTTTTTTAGGACCAAAGGATTAACTTCACTGTCGCCATTCTTATACTATAATGCTATGGAACCATTTACCTTCGATGTAACAATAGTTCACATTATGTAGATGACAGTTCTCCGGCAGCTCTCCTGGTGCAACTTATAAATGTTAATCACATACTATGGGTCTGTAATTGAGGTCGTGCAACTACCTCTCCCGTGACAAAGCTTCCGTTGCTTGGCCCGTCACAGCTGACGCAATAAAATATACGTCAGCTGCAGAAGAACACAAATCAAGATTATCTGATGTATAGTTTGAATAAAACGAGCTTCTGCCAGGGCAGGAGCCTCTGTAGACGTCGCGCTGTGTGGCTCACTGTCCATCGCATCGTCTGTCCAAGTGCTGCTTTCCATGGAGCGAGGATCTGCGTGGCGACGCGGACGTTCTTAACATGCAATAGATTTTCCAACCTTTATTCCGCGTCCATCAGTCAGCAAACATTTTCAATATATTATTCTAGGACCGCCATTTTAATCAGTGTTCAAAATGGTTCAATTGGCTCTGAGCACTATGGGACTTAACATCTGTAGTCATCAGTCCCCTAGAACTTAGAACTACTTAAACCTAACTAACCTAAGGACATCACACACATCCATGCCCGAGGCAGGATTCGACCCTGCGACCGTAGCAGTCCCACGGTTCTGGATTGAGCGCCTGAACCGCTAGACCACCGCGGCCGGCTTTAATCAGTGTATTAGGGGTAAATATAAAAAGCGAATGTAGCCGAATGTTAGCAGTACGTAGGATGTACAGAAAACTTGTCTGATAGAAAAATTTGCTATGTTATGACGATTAAAGTCGATATACCTCTACAACATGAAGAATATCTCGGTAAATGTATAACCGGAAACATTAGCAGACAATGATCAGTCCCGTACCCATCAGAAAGTCTGAACATCGTAAGAATAGGGTTACATAAGAGGCTAAAGTCTTTACAACAAAGCGTTATCAGAAGAAAATAGAGATTTCGAAGAATAGCGACGGTCATTGTAGAAAAAGATCGAATATGAATTGTGTGCCTAGATAGAGAGGATCTTAGGATGAAAACAGGGACCATGTTCTTCTGTCGTAATCCTAGAATGGACTAGAGAAGGTTGACACATAAGATAATGAAGTTTCCTGTAAAAGAGAACGAAAGTTCGCTGGATCCAAGAGGAACTAAGGGATCTGGAAGAAACTGAAATATAGGAAACTGATATTTACAACAGAGTGACTTTCAAATAAATTGTTAAGCCTATAACCGGTTTCCAGGGCAAAATTAGACCCAACGCAATATCATGGAGAGAAGAGCAAAGAAGGGTGCGGTGTAACAGAACAGAATTGTACTGGACAGGGATAATGACGACAAGAAGTGAAGCTTGTCGAAATTAATATGGTACTTGTATGGTAACAACGAAAAGAAGTAGAAATAAAAAATTCCTTGCCTGCTTCCTTTCATGTTTGACAAGTTTTAACTTCAGTGATGAATCACATTCGAAACTCTATTAAGTGCCACCACGTTAATGCAGAAATTGGTCTTCCATTTTAGATAACAGAAACTACCTGCTTGTGCCGTCAGCTATCGCATACTAATACAGGTTGGAGTACATTTCTTTGGTCTGTGAAGTCCCGATTTCGTGGTAACATATAAACGAGAATGTGTCCAGAGAGAACCTGTAAACATGGGACGCAACGTCACTCTGTCTGTATAAGTAAGCTATAATGTATTGCTGTTTGTCGTCAGCCCTCACGAGAGCATTGGGGACACATTCTGACTGGAACTTTTCTTGTGCACAGCTTTGATACACACTGACCGAAAAAAATCGCAATACCATCATATAATTGATGCAGAGTAAGGAAATTTCTAGACTACTCTTGCCTAGGTAACATATTTAAGTGATCAACGCTGCAAGATCACAGGTTAATGTAAGCGCGAGATAAGCCATTGCCAACGTTCAGTGCTGGTACATTGGAAATGGAAATGCCGTGTGGCTAGGGCCTCCCGTCGGCTAGACCGATCGCGTGCAAGTCTTTGGAGCTGACGCCACTTCGGCGACTTGCGTGTCGATGGGCATGAAATGATAATAAGGACAACATAACACGCAGTCCCTGAGCGGAGAAAATCTCTGACCCAGCCGGGAATCGAACCCGGGCCGTTAGGCATGACATTCCGTCGCGCTGACCACTCAGCTACCAGGGGCGGCGGTGCTGGTACATTAATGACCGGTGTAACCACCAGAATGTTCAGTGAAAGCATACAATCGTACATGCATTGTGTTGCACAGGTGCCGAATTTCAATTTATGGAATTGAGTTCCATTTCTGTTGCAAGTGGTCGGTCAATGTAGGGACGGTTGTTGCTGGTTGTGGATGATACTGAAGTTGTCGTCCGATGATGTCGCGTATGTGCTCGAGTGAAGGCAGTTCCGGCGATCGAACAGGCCAAGCCAACATGTCTACACTCTGTAGAGCATGTTGGTTTACAACATCAGTATATGGACGAGCGCTATCCTGTTGAAAAACTCCCCCTGGAATGCTGTCCATGAATAGCAACATAGCAGGTCAAATCACCAGACTGACGAGAGAATATGTCTGCTGCCGTAGGAGATCACAGCCCAGACCATAAATCCAGGTGCAGGTCCAGGTTGTTCACGTGCCCTCAACTGGCCTCCTCCTACCAACACAAGATCCATCGCTGGTACCGAAGTAGAGCCAGCTTTCATCAGAAAACATAACTGATCTCCACCCTGCCCTCCAATGTGCTCTCACTTGACGTCGCTGAATTTGCAAATTGTGGTGGTCTGGGGTCAGTGGAATGTCCGCTACATGGCGTCTGGCTGGGAGCTGTCCTTGAAGTAATCGATTGTTACAGTTCGTTATGCCACTGTGGTGCCAACTGCGGCTCTAATTGCTGCTGCAGGTGCAGTATGATGCGCCAAAGCACTATCCCGAAGGCAAAGGTCTTCCTGTCGGTAGCGCCACGTGGCGTCCCGAAGCTCGGTCTTCGTGCGACCGTACAGTTTCGTGAGCACCGCTGCCTGCAGTCATTTACAGTGGCTGCACCCCTGGCAAGTTTTTTCGCAGTATCACACAAGAAACATCCAGATTCTCGTAACCCTGTTACACGATCTCGTTCAAACTCGGTAAGGTGGTGATAATGGCGTCTTTGTCGCCTGAAACACTTTCTTGACTAACATCAAACTCATCACGTCCAATCTCAAAGTTATCTAACGCAAACCACGTTCACGGCGTGTATTTAAAGCATACGTGATTTGTAGCCTCGTAGTGACGCTACCAGCGCCATTGCTGTGCCACTGGTGCGAAATTTGAATATACGAGTACATCGTCTTTCACATAAAGAAATACGTCTACTAACTTCTTTTTACGTATCACAACTCCTTCTCGGTGGGTCGAATTTTTCCGTCAGTGTAATTAGTACGTGTCATTTTGAAAACCTAGTACATCCAGCAGATTTAGTTTACAGTTTTATTTCGCCGTTTGGTTTACTCAGGTGACCGTCACTGATAAGAAAAGTTGAATAAAGAACTTTCAGTAAAGTCTCGCTTTTGGCTGCTGACATATCTCAATAAAAAGTTACACAATTTGTTCTTTTCGGTTTTTGTATGCTAGAAGGCAGACATGACGGGGACTACTCACAGAAATAAATTTGGCATCTAAAGTAGCAGCTTTTTATTGTTTCTGATGTGTAAATCACTAACTTCCTGCTCGTCTCTACCTTCTACCGTATGTCCTCTGCAGACGTGATCATATACCAAGCCAAAACAACGTGCTCCATAACATCAGAACAGCAGCAAATACGATGTAGTGCTCACAGATTGATGTAACACACAAAGCTCTGGCACTCATTTCAGTCTTTCCTGTGTATCGTTGTTTTGAAATACTTCGTTCTAATTTTCATCTCCTCCAGTAATAACTACACTCTCCAGTCACATTAAGACGACCACCTGTCAAAAGCCTGAACAACCACTTGCTCAGCGCGGACCGCTCTGAGATGTTCAGGAAGAGAGTTAACGACGTTCTGGAAGATATCACCAGGGATGTGGGCCCACGTCAGCTACAGTGAAATGGCCAGCTGCGCCATATTTCTCTGTTGAGGATCCATAGCGGAACAGTCCGATCCAGTTAGTCCCACACTCTCCCACGGATTCTCCATTGGGTTTAAATCCTGGGAGTCTGGTGGCCTGTGGAGAACGGTAAACTATTCCTGACACTCTTCAGACCACGCACGTACACTGCGAGCTGCGTCACACGTTGCATTATCCTGCTGGTAGATGGCGTCGTGCTGAGGAACAACTGCATGTTGCGGTGGGCGTCGTCCCATACATAGCGTTGATCCGTTGTGCCAGGGAAATCC
This sequence comes from Schistocerca nitens, assembly GCF_023898315.1. Classification (NCBI taxonomy): domain Eukaryota; kingdom Metazoa; phylum Arthropoda; class Insecta; order Orthoptera; family Acrididae; genus Schistocerca; species Schistocerca nitens. The sequence continues at coordinate 381,753,473 of NC_064619.1, read as the reverse complement.
ACTAAGACATTCCCCAGACCATAACGTCCCCTCCTCCTGCACAGACCCTTACGACGATTGTTCATGGGTCTTCGCTTTTAGACGTTTCACACTGCACGTGCCAACGGCCATCTGTCCGATGGAGCACAAAACGGGATTCATTTTAAAAGGCCATCTGCCGCCACTCAGTGTATCTACACTAACGGCATTACCGTGCAGATTCAAGCCTTCGTCGCCGAAGAATATCAGTCAACATGGATGTATGAACCAGGCGCCTGATGAGGACGCGCATACGCGGAGATGTGCGCTGAATCGTTTAAAAAACATTCTTGCTAGTCTCTTATTTCATTTGGGCTGCCAGTTATTCAATGATTGCGTGTATTCACCCGTACCCATCTCCGCAGCTGTTGTTCAATCCTGTTATCTACAGTTCGTGGTGCTCCACAATTCCCTCGGCGCTGGCTCCGGATAGCCCCATTTTGCCATTCACGGTTTGGTTTAATCACTGTGGCACGGGAACTATTTTCAAACTGAGCCGTTGTGGAAACGCTTCCTTTCTTGTCCCGAAAGCTAACGATAACGCCCTTTTACACGGCAGATAAATCACTCCATTTCCGCATTACGATAACGACTGCTCTGTTTTACGCGTACCTATGATACGTTTCATTTACCCTCGATGGCTAGTGCTGCCACCTACCATCTGTCAGTGATTATTGCACACTGACGTTGATCACAGGTGGTAGTCACTTTAACCTGTCTGGACCGTGCATGTTCGTCTCACGCTGAGAGAAAGGGAGCATCCTCCGGTATATACAGGATGATTCACGTAACAAGTAACATCCCTTTTATTTCGGAAACGGTTACTCATATCAAAATGCGGTTTTCGGGAAATGTTAGGGATCGACGAACACGTATGTTTCTGTTTAGTTAATTTTTTTAGCGCTGGTATCAACAAAGACAATGAAGCAAATATTGTTTCTTAAATGGAACGGTATACTTTTAATAACTGCATTCGATAGCTCGTGACGAGACAATTCAGTGTTACAGCGTTTGTTAATGTTGACATTGAAACCTGTCGTAAAAAAATCGAGAAATGTCCTAGAATGCCGACCGGGGTGGCCGAGCTGTTCTAGGCACTACGGTCGCAGGTTCGAATCCTGCCTCGGGCATGGGTGTGTGTGATGTCCTTCAGTCAGTTAGGTTTAGGTAGTTGTAAGTTCTAGGGGACTGATGACCTCATAAGTTAATTTCCATAGTGCTCAGAGCCATTTGAACCATTTTTTGTCCTAGAATTCGAGAGTACGGTGGCCGGAATCGGCATTAGTGGCGCAGATACCGCCAGACACTGACAAGCAGAAATATCGTGCCACGCTGTGTCAGAATTTTAACACATTTGCACGTTTAGCTGTCTGCCCTGCAGGTCGGTCCTTTCTGCTTCTGTATTCGTTGCGTGCAGACATACACAAATGAGGAGAAATTGGGTAACCTACTTTTATATGGAGAATATAAAAGAAATTCCGTAAAAACAATACAACAGAGTAGGGCTACCTATCCGGATCGCCATGTCCGACGCGCCGGGCAATAACACGATTTAGTAAGACGCCAGTGCGAACAGGCTGCTTGAACGTCAAAAAGAGGGCAAGAAAGAAGACTGCATCTGACAGAGAACACGAAGAAACAGTTCTGTCTACAACGCTAATGAATCCGAACAGTGATACGAGACACATTGGCAAGGAATGTGGAATTAGCTGTACGAGTATTGTTCACATCCTGCATCTACAGAATTTCCATTCCTAACAAGTGTCACTACATAAGGCACTCGACGGCAGTGATTTCGAACGACGTTCAGAATTTTGCCAGTTTCCTGTTCAGCAACTGAGAGTTTTTCCAACGTGTGCTCTTTACCGTTGAAGAAACGTTTACTAACCACGCTAATGTAAGTTCGCATAACTTGCGCTACAGGCCAGCCGAAAATCCAAAGTGGTTTCCTGAGGTGCAACATCAACTGCTGTGGTGCGTAAACGTATTGTGTTGCCTCATTGGAAATTACATTGTGGGACCTTACCTCATCTCAGGCGTTCTAAATGGACATACGTACGCACACTTCCTGACGAACATTCTGCCGGTTCTCCTAGAAGAGGTACCACTGGATATTCGACAAGGTATGTGGCGGCAACACGACAGTTGGCCAGCTCACTCGTCACATGGAGCAACGCAAATACTGAATGAGAAATTTCCTGGACATTGGATAGGACGAAATCCTGTTGTCATACGGCCTGCGGGGTCCCCCTATGTGCCTCCCCTCGATTTCTTGCTTTGGGGAAGACTCAACGATGCAGTCTATGAGGAAGCCCCAACTACGTCAGACGGTATGTGTCGCCAGTTGCCAGTGCATGCTCTACCATATCATTTACTGTAATTACATCTGTCCATCGTGCTTTCGAACGGCGACTGCAAATGTGTCTCACAGTCCATAATCAACAGTTTGAACACACACATAAATAAAGGATAAAATTACGTTTTGGAAGACAAAATTTATGTTAAGAGATTTTAGTGGTTACCAAACCGTTGTTGGTAAACCGTTTGTTTCATTTATGCGTGTACGAAACTGCATTGCGGTATCAAATAAATTCAACAGCGTGTATTGCACATAGCTGGTAAGGCGGTCATTACTCGATTACGTTCAGCGTGAAACTACATTTCGTTAAGAAGAACATTTATTTTGCGGTGTAGAGGTTGTAACCTTCCCGTATAGAAATAAAAGTCATAATTTTTTTGTTAATATCTAAACTCATGAAAACTGATAAATTTTGACTTAAGCAGTGATACGCCATGGCCCTGTCAAATGAATCTGATTAAACTGAAACATTCTTACCTCATGATGGTGTCGCCGGATAGCGCAGTCTATGTATCTCCTCATGAATGCCACAGCTTAGTGAAACGCTGGCCTATCTACTAACATTGGACAACATTTGTCTGAGGTCTGAATTATTAGAAAAACTGACTTTCCTTATTGACACAGCTGCAAAGGTGGTCGTCTGATTACTAAACTACACATGACTTTGATCTGAGAAAATTTCTGAAATATCTAAATTTAAATAAATGACGGGATCGGGACTGGTAATGACTTAAGGCCAAATTACTCCTTTTTTTGTTGACTATTAAAAATTATAATCTGAAAATCTTTTACAATATTGATGTGATTTGCAATCCATTATATGAAAATTGAATATTACAAATCTGAGTCAACTGGTACTGGCGAATCCCAAGAGACTGAAACAAATTCATATTAACGTCTAAGACAAGTGACTTCACTACGCGCATGCCAGTAAAGATAGTAAAATTTACCTTACAATACACGGCTTTGAACTGCTCTGTACCAGCGACAGACTACTACTGCACTGTAGCAGCGAGCGACTGCAAATGTTCTGTTGGAGCGAGCAACTGCAGCAACTGCCGAGACTGCTCTGACCTGCGACTCTATTGGAGCAAAGATATTTTCTGTCGCAGGCAGCGCGTGAGCAATACATCGAAATTACATTTGCTCCAGCAGGGTAGTGAACCACTTGCAAGTTGATCAACAAAATATCTTTAGTAAAACGCTTAATTCGACAAATGTATCCGATATGACATAATTTCGAGCAGTACAGGTCAGATAGTTGTCCGACAGCATATTTTACCTCTAGAAGGACACAGCCACGTACAGGAAAAGACCGGCCAAATCTTCCTTGTAACATTTTGATAATTTTAATGCCTCTTTATTTTTGAAGAATGAACATTTGATTTTCTCTGTTTCAGCTCATGTAAATTTATGGCGACAAATCACTTTGTGATACGCTAGAGTCTAGCCTGTGTCGTATTTCCAAATTCAACATTCATAAGTGAACCTGCATTTAGGTCGATATTCGGTTCAAAGGGAAATAGTGCTTTATTACCGTACTACAGGCTCACGTTACGGTATACAACTACGCCTGCTTGGCAGTGTTTGCATTGCAAATGCCATTTCCGGGCAACGTACCCCCAAATTCTAGTATATTTCGCGAATGCTTTGTGACAGGTTTCAGCTCAACATTAACAAACGCTATGTCATTTTAATTGTCTTCTCACCCGCTATCGAATGCAGTAATAACAAATATACGGTTCCATTTTTAAAAAAATCTACTTTGCTTCGTTATCTCTGTTGGTACTGGTGCTTAAAACATTAACCAAACGGAAACATACGCGCGCCTTGACGATCTAACATTCGCCGAAAACCTCTTTCCGATATGTGTAACTTATCACCAAATAAAAGGAGTGTTGCACCTTACGTGACTCTCCATGTATATCAGCATTAGACGATGCGAATCTCTTACTGCTGCGTGTTGTCGGAAACTTTTAAAACTTCATGTCTCGGAAATGAAGGGGCGACTCCAAGAACTTGGGGAATTAGCTTTTTGAAACAAGAATAGAGCTACTGAATATAGAGCTGGAATTTTCACACGTGGTCATATCTGGTGCGTAAATGTTTGCACCAGGCAATAATGCTAACATTTAGTCGTGCTCGGATATAACAGATATCTGTAACCAAAGAGCAGAAGGTCTATTAACTACATTGATACGGATTCAAAACTGTATTCTTCATGTAGCTGCTGGCTTCACCTCTCTGCGGATGGTCGCGTACACTGTAGATAATTGTGGCGTACGAGTATAACGATGTTTACGATGTGATAGGAACACAAAATCATGGACCAGGCGACAACACTGATGGAGCTGCGGGCGGTGGTGTACAAGTGACAGCATTAATAGTAATTGTAAATCTATGTTCAACAAGCATAGCTGCTGTGTACCATCGATATTCTAACGCACAGTTTGTAGTATGCCGAATTATTCATGGAATTTGACGTAATTAATACCAGTGAAATGAGATTACAAAAACGTGAAGCCCACTGAAGTGAATTCGGTACAAATAGTAATCTGTTTATTGTACAGAACAGTGTATTGCGGCTCATTCTTTTATTTACCTTAAGTAACTGTTATCCTGAGACTGTGATAGTTGTACAAACATTCAGTGCATATGAATTCTGTTGAAAACAACGTCTGGCGATAGCATACTGTCATGGAAGGGGTCTGTTTAGCACAATTTATCATATTCACATCACTGTGGATGTCTCTGAACTTACTGAACTGTTTAACAAGTTTGTTTGTGTGGCCATCCTCCGCAGCAAGCATGTGAATACTTGTTTTGTAAATAAATCTGCCTTTTCCTGCAGCTAGTTACTTTATTTATCCCAAAGCGATTCGCCTTCTCATGTTCTAAGGAGTCATCAGTGGGATCTATAACGATACAGTTTTGTTAGTTATAGATTATCAAACAATCCACTTCGCTTATGAGATCAATAAAGTAACTAACAGCAGGAAAAGGCAGTTATATTTACAAAACAAGTATTCATTCGCTTGCTGCGGAGGATGGCCACACAAACAAACTTGTTAAACAGTTCAGTAAGTTCAGAGACATCCACACTGATGTGACTTTGGTAAACGGTGCTAAACAGACCCCTTTCATGACAGTGTTCTATCGCCAGGCGTTGTTTTCAGCAGAATTCATATGCACTGAATGTATGTACTGCTTTTCACAGCGTAGCATCGAACATATACTTCGTTAGGTTGGCAACAAATAGGTAAACATACCAAAGAAGATGAAACACGTAATGGAGTCGCAATATTTACTCTGTGAAAAGCAGTGTAAGACGATATAGTAGTATCGAGTGACCAAAGAACAGTAGTCCACCACAAAAAAGAGTGAGAAACATGGTGAACAGTGTGTGGAAGGCGAGAACACATAGATGTGATTATATGGCAGCGATAAAAGTGGTAGTGCGCCCACCAGACCAGATGTGAGGAAACACAGTTAAGCAAATCGTAAGTAATTACTTTTTTCACAAAAAAATCGCGAAGTGAACTGTTTGATAATCTATAACTAAGAAAACTGTATCGTTATAGATCCCACTGATGAAGTCTTAGAACAGGAGAAGGCGAAACGCGTATGGGATAAATAAAGTAACTAGCACCAGGAAAAGGCAATTTTATTTACAAAACAAGTATTTATTGAACGGTGTTTACAGTCGGTGCATCTTTCCCACATCAAATACGTGGCACGAGTCTGTGGAGGACACTGAAGGCACTGAATAATATACGAATACAGAGTACGAATGGTTTCATCTTCTTATGTTGGATACACTATCATATTTAAAGGAAGTGGTTTAAGACTGAGAAAGTGTCAAGTATCATAGCACAGACTACAGGGTTCTCCTTCGGGAGGACGACGGCTCAATCCCGCGTCCCGCCGACCTCATTTAGGTTTTCCATGATACCCCTAAAATGCTTCCGGCGAATACCGGGATGGTTCCTTTGAGAAAGCACGGCTGTTTTCCCTTCCCGTCCTTTCCTAATACGTGCTTGTGCACTGTCTCTAATGACCTAGTGGTCAACGGGACGTTAAAACCTAATCTCCTCCTTTTCCCATAATATCACAGATTAAGAAGGTGCAACAACACTGAAACGAGCGTATTAAATTCTTTTTATAAATATGATAGCCTCAAAAGATATAATGCATGAAATTTTTAGAGCATAAAATACCAATCTTCAAGAGTACCATTTCATGCCACTGCCATCCCTTATAATTTGCACAATGTAAAGGAACAAAAATGGCATCACTGTGTAGTGGAAGGACTCGGGTGCGACAACGTGCGTTCACTGTTACTTATTATTAAGATAAATAAGCTGCATTTATTGATAATAATGTCAAACTACACTAACAGTACACAAATAATGAGAAACACTCTGCAATCGATCATTTTTACTGTCCGAAAGATCATTAAATTTATTAACATACTTAGTGTGACGACGAGAGTGAGGCCAACATCACAAAGAGTATTTCCAGGTATCATAAGAAATTAAGACTTTATTACAAACACAGAAGCTGTAATTCACAGAACAAGGTCAATTAGTTTGATAACACACAAATAATAATCTTCTATTTTTGTGTCTAATATAAAAATCATATTTACGAGTAAGTTTATAGTTCTTTGGCCGAAACAGACTACACTGGAACCGTTCTAAGTGTGGGTCGGACATTATCATTGACGATGTTCATCACTGATGACGTTTACGTGGCACTATCATTAAATCAAAGTTCAAGAATTGGACACCGTTGCAGAGGCGCAGAGTCCAAGTGAGAGTGAATTCCTTGAAGGTGAGGGCTGTGGCTGCTGGCTGCTGGTTATGGTGTTGCTGTAGCGAACGTCCTTAGTGCTGCAGTTGCAGGGGTCGTTCGATGGCCGGATGCAAGTACTCCGGTGCATGTAGGACCTACTCTGGCGATGCAAGTGCCATAGTTGGGGAAGCAGGAGTCAGAAGTTTCGGTGGCATCCGCTAGAGTCTAACCTGAAAACAGACCAATGAGTTTTGGTCACCCGCAGAGTCAGTACATACTCCCACTCGTTACATGAATCCACGCTACGGTCGCAGGTTCGAATCCTGCCTCGGGCATGGATGTTTGTGATGTCCTTAGGTTAGTTAGGTTTAACTAGTTCTAAGTTCTAGGGGACTAATAACCTCAGCAGTTGAGTTCCATAGTGCTCAGAGCCATATGAACCATTTACATGAATCCAGTGGGGACCTGCTCTGGGAAAGCATTTGACAAAGTGGACAGAGGGAAGTTGATGGATATTAAGGTAACTCTTGGATGTGCCAGTCAAAATAAAGCACATCGAAAGTCTCTTTCATGGAATCATACATGACGTCCGCAACCACACAGGGGACGTGATTTTAATGAACCAAGGCGTGAATAAACTACTACTCTATCGTCTACTATTTTTAATATGTATGTAGGCGACGCCACCCGGAAAATGAAAAGAAAAACCATTGCAGTCGACACTGTCGTTTTTTGTCATCAGTCTTTTGACTATTTTGATGCGGCTCACCTCGAATCTCTCTCCTGCGTCTACATTTTCATCACAGAGTAGTACTTACAACTTAAGTCCTCAATTATTTGCTGGATGTTTTCCAGTCTCTTTCTTCCTCCGTACTTTTCACCTCTACATCTCCCTGTAGTACCATGGAAGTTACTCCCTGATGATGTCTTTACAAACGTCCTGTCATCCTGTTCTTTCTTCTTGTCATTGATTCACACTCGTTCCTTTCTTAGTTATCAGTCCACCTAATTTTCAACATTCTTCTGTTGCACCATGTCTCAAATGCTTCGATTCCCTTCTGTTCCGATCATGTTTCATTACCATAAAGTGGTGAGCACCAAGCGTATGAGCACATTCTCAGAAATTTCTTCCTCATATTATGGCCTATGTTCGATACTAGTAGACTTCTTGTGGCCAGGAAAGCCCGATTTGTTAGTGATAGTCCACCGTGGGTTATTTTTCTCAATGGGTGGCAGAATTCCTTAACTTCATGTCCTTCGTGATCATCCATACTGATATTAAGTTTTTCGTTCTCATTTCTGTTACTTCTCATTACTTTCGTCTTTCTTCGATTCACTCTCAGGACGTACTCTGTACTCATTAGACTGTTCATTCCATTGAACACATCCTGTAAAACATCTTCACTTTCACTGACGATAGCAATGTCATTAACGACTATTTACATTGATATCGTTTCAACTTGAATTTTAATCCCGCTCTCGAACCTTTCCTTTATTTCCGTCATTGATTCTTCGACGTATAGATTCGACAGTATGGACGAGACTCATAAATATTCCAGAGTTCTTTTAAATTCTAGTACTGGATCCCCCATCTCTTCTATATCGACACCTTTCTCTTATTATATCACGTCATCAACAAGTCTTCCTTCTCATGTAGGCGTTCTATGTACTCTTTCCAACTATCAGCTCTCTCCTTTGCATTTAAGAGTGAAATTACCATTTCACTCTTAATATTACCACCCTTGCTTTTAATGTACCGAAGACTGTTTTGACTTTTCTATATGCTGAGTCAGACCCTCCGATAATCACTTCTTTTTCGATTTCTTTACACTTTTCATGCTGCCATTTCGCCTTAGCTTGCCTATACTTCCTTCTTTCGTCGATCAACTGAAGTATTTCTTGTGGTACCCATGGTTTCTGGGCCGTTACCTTCCTTGTACGTATGTTCCTCTTTCCTACTTCTGTGTTTTCCCTATTAAGAATGTCCATTGCTATTCAACTGAAGTGCCTATTGAGATATTCACTATCGCAGTATCCACTGTCTCAGGAAAGCCCAAGCGTATGTCTTCATTCATCTGTTCTTCTGTATCTCATTCCTTGCGCACTGATTCTTCATGGCTAGGCTCTTAAACTTCAGACTTCATTATTAATAAGTTGTGATCTGAATATCTGCTCCTGGGTACGCCTTACAATCTAATATCTGATCTCCGAATCTCTGTCTGATTATGATATAATCCAACTGGAATCTCCCAGTCGTTTCCAAGTTTACCTCCTCCTCTTGCGATTCTTGAACATATTCGCTGTTACTAGCTGAAATACGAGGGCTATCCACAAAGTACATTACGTTTTGGAATTAAAAATAAATAAAGTATTGGTATTTTTTTATTATATACAGATGAAAGCACACTTAAATACTTCTTTTCTACATAGTTGCCATTTAAATTAAGGCACTTATCGTAGCGATGGACGAGCTTGGAAATTCCTTCGTCGTAAAATTCGGCCGCCTGCGCCTTCAACCACGTGGTTACCTCTTCTTGAAGCTGTGCGTCGTCATCAAAACGCTGCATAGCCAACCACTTATTCATTGCTGGGAATAAGTGGAAGTCGCTCGGTGCCAGGTCGGGACTGTACGGCGGATGAGGAAACAACTCTCACTTAAAAGATTCGAGAACTTCACGAGTGGCATTTGCCGTGTGGGCCGGGCGTTGTCGTGAATCAGCAAGATCTTTGAGCCCAACTTTCCCCTGCGCTTGTTTTGTATTGCTCTTCTGAGGTTGTGCAGAGTTTGGCAATACCTTTGAGAGTTTATTGTAGTGCCTCTTTCCAGGAAATCCACAAAAATCACACCTTTTCTGTCCCAAAAGACAGTCGCCATCACCTTCCTTACCGACATTGTCTGCATGCATTTCTTGGGTTTTTGGGGGGAATTCGTGTGGCCCCACTGCATTGACTGCAATTTTGTCTCGCAGTTCACATGCTTAACCCATGTTTCGTCACCAGTAACGATGCGATCGAGTAATGATTCGCAATCTTTCTCGTAAGCGTCCAAAAACGTTAACGCTGCAGCCATTCGCTGATTTTTGCGAATCTCGTCAAGATTTTTGGTACCCATCTTGCACAAAACTTGTGGTAACCAAGCTTTTCGGTAACGATTTCGTGCAACAAACTTCGTGAAATTTGTGGAAAACTCATGGAGAATTCCGTTATTGTGAAATTACGGTTTTCACGGACCGCGGCATCGACTTTTTCGACAAGTTCGGCAGTCACTGAGTCTTCCACTTCGCTCTTCGTCGTGAACGTTAGTTCGGCCATTTTTAAATTTTATGACCCATTGACGCACTCCACCTTCAGTGATTATGTTGTCCCCATACACTTCACAAAGCTGCCGATAGATTTCTATCGGTGTACAGTTTTTTGCAGTCAGAAACCTTATTACAGCACGCACTTCACACTTCGCGGCATTTTCAATTAACGCTGACATTTCAAACTGTCACAGTAACTCAATGGAGTACAACACGAACCTCTCACTAGCACGGCAGGATGCCGACTGAGCGGCGGAATGCCATGACATCAAGATAGCCGCGCTAGCCCTGCCCCTAACGGACACAAACGAAAACGTAATGTACTTTGTGGATAGCCCTCGTATATATGAGAAGTCAGTCATTTTTTCTGCTTTCTCATCCCTACTACGATTCCCATATTCTCCTGTACTCCTTTCTGTTTACTCCCTCCCCTACATCAGCATTCCAATCCATGACTATTATATTTTCGTCTCCCTTTGCACAGTGAACTACTGGCTCTATATCCTCGTATACCTTGTCTCTCTCTTCCTCTTCTGCTTGCGACGTTCGCATGTATACCTGAACTTGTGGTCGGCGTGGGTCTGCTGTCGAGTCTGATGAGGAGAACCCTTTCTCCGAACTGTTTACAGTAACCCTCTGCCCTACCTCCGTATTCATACGAATCCTACTCCAATTGTACCTTTTCTGCTCCTGTTGATATTACCTGTACTCGTCGACCAGATATCCTGGTCTTCTTTCTTTTTCACTTCACTGAACCCCACTATATCAAGAGTGAGCCTTACCACTTCCCTTTTCAGGTTTAATAGCTTCCCTACCACCTTCAACCTTCTAACATTCCACGCCCCGACTCGTAGAACGTCACCCTTTCATTGATTATTCAATCTTTCTCTCATGGTCAGTTCCCCATGGCAGTCCCCAGCCGGATATACGAATTGGGAACTCGTCAGTAAGCTTTTGCCAACGGAGAAAGCATAATGACACTTTTTCAATTACAGGCCTCTTACCCTGTGCATACACGTGATGTGTTTTTAATGCAGAGGTTTCCATTGCATTCCGCATCCTCATGCTGTTGATCATTGCTGGTACTTCCGGCGTTTACGAGCAGTTTTGCACTGTTTGGACAGGAGAGTTCCCTGAACCTCTTCCGCTCCTCCGCCCTCTTTTGGAAAGGCCTTTTTATTCAAAATTTAAGCAGTGATGAGGTTCCAATCGAGACCCATGGCGTTCTGCTTACTAGTCAAAGGCATTACCCCTAGGCCTTGGCTCGCTATGACAGGGCATGTCTGACCTTAAATTGAGGCAGTACAGTGGACAGGCTGTCGATGAGATTGACGATGTCCTCATGCTCCTCACCGCAGTGGTTAGTTACAATAATTGAAGTTTTTGAGATCGTATTTATGTTCACAAGCATTGGTTGGCCATGTGCTCTCCGTTGTGTTATTGCGTAGCTAATGTATTTTTGACTAAATCTTAAACTGACATTGGTTCTTTACTTGCCAGCTATTGTAGTGTGGTGCATGTAATGTGTTGATGACCTACTTTTACTGTCCAGCGAGTCTAAGGAGGAAAGCTGCGATTTTGTTGATGATATGAATGATGTACATGTAAAGATACAGTTAACCGTAGAACACAGTGTGGGGGAATGACTACCTTACTTAGATTTTAAAACTTCCTTACAGGGTACAAGGACTGAATATGTTTATAGAAAGGCTACAGTGACAGCTGCCGTTACACACCACAGCTCTAGTCACCACCTTGGGTAGCAGACTGCAGCTTTTATAACAATGTTATATCGCTATCACAGTGTACTCTTGCACGATCGAGAATTTCAGCCTATTCTGCACACCACATGTATCAATGGTCACGCCTTCAATTACATAATTGATACTAATAAGGATATAATGTGAAACAAAATCGCTAGGAGCAGCCGGTGGTCAAGTGGAGATGAAATCACACTACAGAGTCTGGACGAGTGGAAGACGAGTTCATTGGTTACCGTAGGATACTGTGCTTTGGAACAGTTTCACAAAAAGGAGGCACAAAGCTTAGGGCAAATAAGATAAAGGCGAGTCACTTATTCATTGGAATATCGGCCAAAGACTTGCGTATAAAGAAAGCTACTTGTGAAAAGTACGCATCTTTTACGACAAATGTCCTGCCAGGTATGTGGAGCAGAATAGCAGATTGTTTAGCATTCAGCTTGTGTACTTTGAGGAACCACTTTCGTAATTTTGGCCTTTCGGTAACAGGAGTAGCTAATTATATAAAACTCTCGCGAAGAGAGGATAAGGGGTGGACCTTAAACGTTCTTCAAGAGATTGCAATTATGTGAAGTTTAAAAGTATATGCGGCATCACATATCAGTGCCAGCGCACAGTGTAACAAGGTTGGTAACAGAATAGCAAGTTTCCGTTTGACGATAGCGGTCGTGTGGTATGCGGCAGACCCAATGGAGCACGTCCACTGGGCCGTGGCTACAGCAGCTCTGTACTTCGAGCGGCATCTGCTGCCGCAATATAGGACAGCCAACGGCAGCCTACTTGCACTCGGAACCACATCGCCACGTGACGCTACACAGTTGCCGTCTAATCGCGAATGTGACACCATTGTTTGTGCTGCACAGCAGAAAATCGCATCCATGTTAACTCTGATAGATGGACTCTGTTTCTTGCTGCGTTATTTGTAATGAGTCTGCGATCGCAGACAAGGGAAGTAAATCTTCTGTTTACTGTGATTATCTTGTTCGCGAATAATTTCTGCTCATTTCCAGCTTTCCTACGACGACAGTTGATGCACCACTCTGTAGTCCATCCCTCCTTATCATTTGTGTAGAAAGTCATAAACAACAGTACCCCAACATTCCCTTAATATCCAGGTGGAGTTAGGGCATTACAATATACTACCAAACTTTGATTGCATTTCAAGGACATGGTGTCATGGTTTTTTTAGTGACTGGTTATTCATCTTGGCTTTTGCGTCTCTTCTAATTTTTATACATTTTTTTTTGGTACAACAGTTTATAGTTTGTACTGCAGTGTTCCTATGATATTTGGACATGTTTGTGACTCCCTGCTTCTGTGTGTGGTGGCGCTAGTGGTCTCTACTGTGAGACACGTGAGTACGTTAACCAGCAGCGTGGCCCGGTGTGGCGAGGCGGTTGGAGGGTAGGTGTCCACCGCCTCAAGATATGATGTGAGTTTTTAACTGTCTGACAATCAAAGCTACTAGCTGGCACTTTTTCTTTTTTTGCTTTCCATTGTAGGTTAATGTGATTTTAGCTTGTCAGTTTTTTTCAACTCGAGAATTTTATCGGTGACGCCCTGCTTGTTGTGTAACTCCATTTTATCGAGAGAAAATAGAGTTCCCCTCCGACCCATCTCATGGGTCTAAAGTTTTAACGACATGAATATCTTCAAATTGGTTGTCATATGGCTTAATTATTAGGATTGGTGTCCGTTTTAGGATCATAATGTCGACTGTATCTCTTGTATCTTAAGCAGATGTACGGCTGAGAATGTGATCTAATATCACGACATCGTTCGTTTTCCTATAAATAAAGATTCTTACACAGCTGGAAACGATTTCTTTCTCAAATATGGATAAATTCAGCAGTGGTTTCCCCCAAAATTAAACTATTTGGAAAAAAGAATGCTGAAAGTAAGAACTATTTAGGCAAGCTGTATTATATTTGTTCTGAAGAAGGCGTGGTTACCCACGCTGAAATCTAGGTAAACACCAGGTAGTTTGTGCAATAGAGGCGGATTTTTCATAATTGTTTCAATGTTGAAAGTAATTCATATAAACAAGACTAAATATTTTAGTATACTGTTACATGCTGACGAGATAGAATTACGAGTAATAGCAAATTCTAAAAACAAAATACAAAAATCAATCCATGTTTTAAACTTGATTGGAAAGGATTGCAATTTTAAGGTAGCCGAAAATAAAACCAAAGCAATTGGGTCCTAGTAGTGGACTACCACTGAGACAAATGACATTCGCAGTGAGGTGAAAGCCAGAGTAGCAGCAGGTAACAGATGCTACTTTGCAGCATTACCCATGCTTAGGAGTTCGCTGCTATCACGAAAATCCAAAATCCTCATTTACTAAACAATTATAAGACCAATTGTTATGTATGGTGCCGAAACGTGGACCATGACTGTAAATGAGAAGAGATGGGTGGATGGAGTTGAAGAAGACATGAGAAAGCAGGTGTCAGAGGATAGAGACGGAAAGCAATGGATCGAATAGAATGGCAGGATATTGTGATGCAGGCGAAGGCTCTTCAAGGGCTGTAGAGCCGAGGAGTATAGAGTATAGTAAAGTATATTATAAAAAAAATTCTATTTATTATCAAATTTTGGAACATGTTCACCGCTTCAGTTACCTAGGAAGCTATATTGATGTAAACAAACATGAGGGTATAGGTATTAAATTACGGAGATAGCAGAATGTATGTGGTACTATAAGTGGAACATAAATTACACAACGTGAATTTCTGTACGGTGATGGCTTTACCAGTTTTACTGTATGGCGAAACATGAATTATAAAGGGAAAAGGCTCTACTCATGTTCAGGCGGTTGAAATGAAATTTTTACGAGCAGTAAAAGGTTGCTGTAAAGAAAACATTATTCATGACCACTGAATATTTTTGCACTAAAAGACGAAATGGATGAAGATAAATAAAGGTGAAACAAACACCTACAACGAATGGAAGAGACACGGATATCAAACTTTTTGAAAGAAATTCTCGCTATTGACTATAAATTGCTGTTTATTTCAAAGAATGCTGATTTTGGCTTCATAGTCATTCTCATTGAGAATGGCTATAAAGCCAAGGTAATGATTACGTGAAGTTTAAGAACAGTAATGAGAATGGTTACAAAGCCAAAATCATGATTGTGTGAAATAAACGAACAGTAATTTACAGTAAAATGGCGGGAATTTCTTTCGTAAAGTTCTACATGACTGTGATCACCAATGAAGGATAATTCGTTGAAGACTCCAAAGATCGCCACACAATACAAACCCAAATGAAAGAATGCCATAAGTCAGTTAACAAATAGTACTGAGTTCCGAATAGATCAATTGCACTAAGCTGTGAAAAGAAGAAGACGAAGGTGGTGAACCAACTTGCTTTTCAATTAGAAGGGTTAATTAAGACAAATATGCGTTTATAATGTAAGAAAATCACTCCATTTACTTTTAACAGTACTAAAAAGCAACCAGTGTACCGCACGAAAGGTGCGCAATCAGTGAGACTCAATACAAAGCTGTTCACTAAAACATAGTTCAGTACAGTAATGCAACTGTAGGGAGTTTGATAGGAGCCGCCACTTGCACGAGTCCGGGCAGAGGAAGCATTAAGAAGCAGGGCGTTTAACAACAAGAGACAACATAAATACAGATTGGCGTACAGCATGCCAGTGCCTGTCTTTCTGCATCGATGAAACACTCCCGTTCATTCCCATAGAAAGCAGTACCAGCTCACTTAATATCTGCTTTTGTAAATTCCGCACAACAGATGTAGTGGACCACCGAGTTGTCCCTCGCACCCCGGATGCAACACTTTCACGGTGGCTGCCGGGTTTTGCGGGTAGTCGCTTAGATGTTCAGCGACTCACAGCTCGCCTAGCTTGTGTGTTCACCATTGCTCAGTTGGCGCTAACTGTAGACTCCTTCAGTTTCATGGCGCCACCTCGCGCTTCCTTGGGACGTGATGGTTGGGCTGAGCTCATCCGTAGTCACCTCACGGATTCTCCAGACACGAATACTGCCCCACACTCAAAGCTTTCTAGCTTATTTTTGGTAGTCATTGAAAGCGATGTCAGGTCTCTTTTTGTTCGATGTGACGTACATCATATTTGTACATTGGATATTTTTCAAACGCAAATCTTCAATAGTCGATATGTTACACCACAGACGTTCTGTGTAGAAGAAATGTGGTCTTTAGTTGTCAGTAGCATTGTTGTTGCCAGTGTAGTATTCTGAGAAGTGAGTGAGAGAGCAAGGTAAAGTGTTGGTCATGCTGCTGAGTGGTCACCGAATAACTAGCAGAACACAGATGCAAACGCAGAGGAAATGGCTCTTTTGGAAATTATTGTGTAAAGACTGATTTTAAAAGTGTGAAGACATGCATGTAATATTGTGGCTGCATTGCTTGTTCATGTGTAACTTATCATGAGTTTTGAAAGACAGATTTTTAGCATTGTTTTTCTATATTGGTTCCGGTCAGTTAGTTTGACAGTCGAAAAGTGATTAAACGAAATTATCTCCTCACATAGCTTGGACTCAGAGTTACAGATTCACCACTCCTATACTATTTCGTTAATTGATATCATAGCAGAGTCATATTTTTTATAAGAAGTGATTTATGTAAAGATGGTTGTAGTTTTTAGGGAATGAGGCTCACAATACAGTTTTGAATGCTAGTCTCTTTTCAGTCATGAAGTAAGTCGAGTTTCTTAATCTGTCTCCTTACTAAATTTTAATTTTATATTTTGTGTGTCCCTGCATCGCAGCTGCGCAAAAAATAAGGCATCATGTGCATAGCATACTTGGTTTTCCTTGTATTGCATTTGGCAACGCTTTTCTTTTGCTTGTTTTCTGTGGTGCTGTATTTTAATTTTCAGCACTTTCTAACAGTCTCCAGTTACCATTCCACATCTTAAGTCATGAAAATTTATTACAGCTATTTTAATATTACAATCAGGAAACGATAAGATCATTTACAGTTAAGCTATGCGATTGAAAATTATTATCACGTTCAGTTAAGTTTAGTCCCGATTTTATTTACTTCGTCAATGCTACTCTTATAGTGCAGTGTTCCAGATGCGTGTGTGTGTCATTAGTGTTCGGGATTTTATTATGTCAATTTGTTTACATAACGGAATTGCCGCGGTGGTACTACCTGTTCTCGTCAGATCATCGACATTAAGCGCTGTCGGGCTGGACTACCACATGGATGGGTAACCATCCGGTCTGTTGAACGATGTTGGCCAGCTGGGTGCACTCAGCCCTTGTGAGGCAAAATGAGGAGCTACTCCGTATACACATCTAGCGATGCTTGAGGGTTGAGGATGACACGGCGACCGGTCGGTTCCGTTGGGCCTTCGTGGCCTGTTAGGCTCTGAGCACTATGGGACTTAACATCTATGGTCATCAGTCCCATAGAACTTAGAACTACTTAAACCTAACTAACCTAAGGACAGCACACAACACCCAGTCATCACGAGGCAGAGAAAATCCCTGACCCCGCCGGGAATCGAACCCGGGAACCCGGGCGTGGGAAGCGAGAACGCTACCGCACGACCACGAGATGCGGACGGCCTGTTAGGGCCGAGTTTATTTTTTAGTTTGTTTACATAAAATAACAGGGCATATTAATAAAGGGATTTTGGACATTTTTCTTTCAATATTCGATTTGTAATTTTATGTAGAATTTTTATTGTTGGTTTTGTGTGCTGGAACTGTGAGACAAGCGCTGCGACGTGACGCACTGTAGTGCTGTTTACTGCATCACACAATACAGAATTTCACAGGGCGCTTATTTAGAATCGAGTTTTACGTTTTCTGATTATTTTACGTAAATGTTAAATATAGAGTTTCAGACGGATTTGGCAGCCCTTTTTATCGAATAGTGTCTGCATAAGCACATCGGTTGCATTGTTTAGGTTATCATTACAACAAGGACATGTGCGAAATTTTAAGAATAGTAAACCAGTTTACATAGACAACGAATGTAATAAAACAAAACGCTTACAATACCCTTTATAGAATTAAATTTGTGTATGAAATGTAAGCTCACCGGAAAAAAAAATGTTAGTCATCCTCTTAAAAGAGTATAGTGATAGATAGCTATGGAGAGCTGTAAATGCTGTGGAACTAGTACTAGGTAGCCATGAGACCTGCCGTCCATCTCCCCACACCGTTCGTGACAGTAAAGTGCTTTGTGTATGTGCGAGTTGGCAGTATACAGCCAGCGTCGTAAGAAAGCTCGAAAGTCAGAAGGGAGTTACCGAGTTTGACGGAGACCACGACAACAACGGGAATGAATTTGCCTGACTTCAGGGTGTATCAACGCTAACACTTCAACGTGTCTACAAGGAATGGCGTAGTACCTCGAGCGATGCAACTTGGCGAAATAAACTTGATCCTAAAAATACACTAAGAGACAGGTCTAGGAGAAGAGTGTCACTCCATGTCTCTTGCAGTCAGTTTCAAGGTCAAGAAGCAGCACTAGTGTCAGTGAATGCTGGTCCACATAAACAAATTTCCGAGCAGATGGTGTAAAGGGAACTACAAGCAATGGATATTTGGAATCGGACATTCCTCAAAACATCATTTCTCACAGGGTTTCGTTTAGAAAACGAATTGGAATACGAGTCCTGTAATGGACGCCGTTCAGGGTATCATGGCCACACATATATAGTTCCCGATAGAATGGAAAGATCTCTCAGCAAGATCGAACAGCAAAGTCAAGGTTTTCATGTCAGAATGTGCACTTCCTCGGAACAAGACAAGTACCCAAGGGGCAGACTGACAGTGGTATGCCCTGCGATAACATTGTACTCAAGAATGGCCCCACATCGTCTTTCCAGACGAGTCCTGGTACTGCATACGTCACGACGGAAATATCTGTGTATGTGTAGGCTCCGAAGAGAATCAACGTTGCCAGGCTAAATTAATCATATGAGCGCAGCGCCTGGCTTTATAGTATGGTGGGCCAATGGGTACACATCGTGAACACCTCTGCTTCGGAGCTGGTAATTTGGACAACAGCTGTTAAGCCCGGAGATTGTGCTCTATATCCGTTATCTTTCAACCAGATTATGTAAGATCGCATGTTGTGTGTGCTGTCCTGGCTAAATCGATACAAAATTTGGTCTACTATTCCCATGACCAGGACCTTCTGTCACTTATTGAAAACATCTGACCACAGACTGTCAATCTTGCACGCCGCCGCTCGCCAGCGACTGCGATTGGTGAACACTGGCACAAAGTTGGATCAACCTGTGATCAAAACTCAGTTCAACTTGTTGCGCAGCTGAGTTGGAGTTGTCTATTATATATCGCAACTTGTATACCCCGAAAACGCCTACAAACGATATCATATAATCCTCCTGCTACACTGTATACACCTAATAAGCACAATTTCGTTATTTACTATTGGTGTAGCAGTTTTAATGACGACCATTATAATTCAATCTGATCAGTGCAATTGATAATAAAAGAGAAATAGTCGACGTTCAAGTGGTCCCAAGACACCGTAAACGGGATACAAGAAGGCAGTGTTGAGATCGTGGCTCGTCGCCAGGAGTGTCGGCCAGATGGCCGTAGGCGATGAAATCACAGCGGGGCGCCGCAGCGTGGATGAGCCGCAGCCTGCCAAGTGCCCCGTAGGCGGCAGGGTGGTCGGGGCTTCGCCTCACTTGACCCCGACACCGTCTGGCGCTGCTCTGGCCCGCGACGCCTGGTGGCGTCTAGTTGCAGCTCACCTGTCCCAGGCATAATACAACGCGCGACAGTGCTGTACAGTGTGGTCAGAAGTAATATGGAAAGCTTGTAAGTGTGCTGCAGATTATATTGTGATGAGAAATAAACGTTAAGAAAAAAAATTGGTACATTGCAATGCTTCCGATTCACTTAGCATTGAAGTAAACCAAGGAGGTCTTTGCGCACTCAAGCTGCCAGAGGCGGTATTGCCAAACGTGTTTCTCGTTTGATCTCCTAAAACTGAACAAGAGAGTGATACAAAAATTCGATATGGGACGCTAGCAAGGATGGAACCTGAGCCAACGGCTGTACTATCTCCTGAGCTATTTTCTACGCTGTGATAACAACAGACACTAATTGTGTCTGCCAGGCTGCTTGAGCTTGCGCACGTAACGACCTGATTGGATAACTTCAGTGTTGATTCAATCAGAAATGGCGCAACGTATCTAATTTTTTTTCCTAACAATTATTTGTCACCACAACCTACCCGGCAACACCCTTGCAAACTTTTCAGACTGTTCCTGATCACCCTACATAAAAACCCAATAAAAATTCTAATTTATCCAATGCAGTTCATTTCATTCCTGGAAAAGAGGAAAAAGGTTTCTACTACTACCATACCGATTTTTTCCTTGACTGTCCATAATCTAAAATGCCATATAGTCGAAATAAGTTTCACCACTTCACTCGTACTTCAGCAGCGGACACCTACAATATTACCTTCAATTATTGTACAAGGAAATGGTAGAAAAAGACCTTCGTTACCCTTCTCCTCAAATCGAGACGAAAATCCGGTTACAAAGGGGAGACTATAATTCTAATGACAACTTCAAGAAGTAAACAACAATATCAGTGTATTTCATAGCGTCAAAAATTAAAATGTTTCATTGCATAAAATTTTCATGAACCGCTCACAGTCGTAACAGGTGAGAAATGACACAAAAATAGCAGTGTGAATGTATTAAACGACCTAAACGGCCACGGGTTAGTATTGCAGGATACCAAAGAGATCGTGCCTGATTTGAAACTTGCGTCGAAACATATGTCCAGTTCATGTACAAGTATGACTACGTGCTTGTGTGTCGCCACTAAATCATTAGATGTAAAGGCTGAAGAGTTGAAACCAGTAACCAATTTTAATAGTATGTTGTGACCGACGTATTGAACATCGTAATCTAAGGTGAACATGCATTAATATAGTTTTAATTGTATCGTTCCCTGATATGTACTACTAGGACTTCGCACAGTCATTTGTCTATTAAACGTAGCAAGTAACGTAGTGTTCACTTTGTTGATCATACACATTTATAATTGTATAATATTGCTTATTTCTTTTTCTTCATATGCTACACAAAAATTTTACGTATTAATTCTCCTATGGTTTCATGATCTGGTGCTTTCTTTTTATTAATGGCTGTGATTATGTTATGGTTCTCACCTCATCCAGACTATAAGCCGGTTTGCAGAGAATAAATGTAGATGTAGATAAAATCCTGCCAGTCCTCTTCGGCTCTCTGATATTAATTATAATTGTTGAACGTTTTGCAGTTTTGGTTATAATGCCCTCACAGATTGCCATAATTTATCGTACGGGTAATTTTTCTCCCCCTCCATACTTCTCCCCTTCCATTTTAGTGAATATTAATATCGTAGAACAACTCTTCGTTACCATTCTTCATGAACCAAGCCTACGCATTTGATGGACAGAAACTTAAAGCTTCGGTGTGATGATTATATATTCTACTGATCTAATTGAGAAACCACACTCACACGGGGAAGACATTATTCTCTGAGACTGTTAAATTTAAGTTCCATCCCCATCGTTTAGATACAAACAAAATCATATCCTTCTGTGACTGCAACGAACGGAATCTCAATACATCGACCAAATTTACAGAATTTTCGTGCTACACCATGAGAAACTACTACTTGTTTGATAGATTACTGATACACGAATAGAACATGACATCACTTGCTATGGGCAAGAGATGCAATTTGATTCGAAGTGTTTCGTGGTTGTATGCATGGCCTGCATAGTATGTTCCAAATACCCCGTTTCGACACACATGTGACGTGTCTAGAACAGTAAGAGAATTCAGTTCAATTGTAATCACATATCATAATTTTCGGAGGGTAATGTGATGCTATGCACTTTTCCATTAATAAGTGAAACAGGATTCTATTGATTTTCGTAGTTTTCGTTCTGCAGTCATGTAAACAGAGAAAACTTGGGTAAACGTTGTAAAACACATATGGTGACGCTTCCTATATGTCATGGCTGGAGAACGTTTTTGCTACTAAAAGGTAACGGAGCTAAGGTTTGTGTTGTGCTCTACAATCGCATTGTGAGTGACAAGTTTTATGTCACAGCTGTTACCTAAACAACTTGCTGAGCTTTGTCTTTCGGAATGACACATTCTCGACGTTGTACTGGCCATTCATCACACTTAACAGAAATTCTATCCCAGTCGTTCTGTAGTTACTCAACGACGACACTTTCCATCGACTACAGCATCATTACAAAATGGTCCTAAATTGCTGTTCAGCCTGTATTTTAGATAATTTCTGCATATGGAGAACAGGAGCAGTCCCGTAACACTTACCGGGGAAATCCTTGACGATAGCCCTGTCTGCTGAACTGTCGCAGTCCATAAGAACGTACTGGGTTCTATTACTTAGTTTATCAAACTAGTCAACATTAATTTACATGCCGAAAGTAGTTCAGCGTTGCAAGTTTAATATGAAACAGAATTATATTTCTGGTACCAACAAAGAAACCAAATGTCATTGTCAGTGTGTCTGTAGTGAAACATTTTATTGATGTTCTCTGAGATGTAGGATGTTACTTCTAGCGCTTTTCTGATAATATGCAACTTCTGTTTCAGATACGGTGAGCAGAGGGCCCGCATGTTGACTTGACGCCGTTTCTGGGAGAGCTGAGTCGTTCCTCGTTCACGAAAGCAAGGTAAAAAAAGAAGAGTAATAGTAGATGCCGAGTATAAGTACACTTTTAAGAGGCATTGAGAAAAACTTTTTAAAACAAATGAACTGCCACACTTGCGTTCACTGAGAGCTGGACAGCTGTATTGATCGTGCTTCATGACACACTATGTGATCAAAAGTATCCGGACACCTGGCTGAAGATGAATTACAATTTTGTGGCGCCCTCCATCGGTAGTGCTGGAATTCAATATGGTGTTGGCCCACCCTCAGCCTCGACGGCAGCTTCCATTCTTGCAGGCATACCGTGCGTCCACCCTTAGCCTTGATGACAGCTTCCACCCTCGTAGGCGTACGTTCAATCAGGTGCTGGAAGGCTCTTGGGGAATGGCACCCCATCCTTCACGCAGTGGTGCACTGAGGAGAGTTATCGATGTCGGTCGGTGAGGCTTGGCACGAAGTCGGCGTTCCAGAGCATCCCAAAGGTGTTCTGTAGGATTCAGGTCAGGAATTTGTGCAGGCCAGGGATGTTGTTCTCGTGTAACCATTCTGCCACAGGCCGTGAATTATGAACAGGCGCTCGATCGTGTTGAAAGATGCAATCGCCATCCCCGAACTACTCGTCAGCCGTGGGAAGCAAGAAGGTGCTTAAAACATCAATGTTTGCCTATGCTGTGATAGTGTCACGCAAGACAACCAGGGGTGGAAGCCCCCTCCTTGAAAAACACGATCATACCGTAACACCACCGCATCCGAATTTCACTGTTGGCACTTCACACGCTGGCAGATGACGTTCACCGGACATTCTCCATACCCACGCCTTGCCATCGGATCGCCACATTGTGTACCGGGATTCGTCACTCCACACAACGTTTTTCTACTGTTCACTCGTCCAAGTTTACGCTCCTTACACCAAGCGAGGCATCGTTTGGCATTTACCGGCGTGATGTGTGGCTTATGGGCAGCCGCTCGACCATGAAATCCAAGTTTTCTCACCTCCTACAGACGTGTGATACAAGTGACACCCAATCACCTAACCACGTTCGAAGACTGTGAGTTCCGCGGTGTGCCCCATTCTGATCTCTCACGATGTGTAATGACTACTGAGGTCGCTGATATGAAGTACCGGGCAGTAGGGGGCAGCACAATGCACGTAATATGAAAAAAGTATGATTTTGGTGGTGTCCGGGTACTTTTGATCCCATAGTGTGTCACTATAGCTAACTGTACCGGATATACCGCACTTTTAGATTTAAACTGTCGTTTGAGAATTTCCTGCTAAGATGCAGGAGGTAGTAGTTGAAGTTACGGATCGTTATTTGCAGGATGAAGCACTGACAGAGTTTAGAGATTGTTCAGGGTACCTTTGCGTAGTTTGGTGTGAGGGATCCAACCTCCGGCGGCTCGTTACAGAGTAAATAATCCTGATTTATTCGGTTTGTTAACGCAGTCCCATTTCTTTCTGTGAAAATATCTTCAAAACAACGAAGTAGTCTGTAATAAGCAACCACCAAAAACGTGTAACACAAGAAATACATTAATGAAACAACACTCACTTGCAAAAATAGTACTATGCTGTTGCCGTTGGTGCGAGGACAGATCAGCATAGCGTCAACAAGCACTCATCGATTCATTCAGTGAACACAGACTCGAGGTGAATATCGGCCAACTCTTCATCGGTAAACGTTGCCGTAGAACTGCTGTGTACCGCCGTTACCGCACAACTAATACCGCTGGGAAACAAAACACTAGACTGAACAGAGCAGTACTAAATGCAGACTTGTGGGCAACGAGTTAAAGAGGGCATTGCCGTTGCCAACAGCTGGTATCGTGAACGAATGGAAACCAGGCACACAGCGCATACCATCCGTCATTGCACGGTTGTGCGCCATTTTCAGTGCAATACTAATACAAAGCTAACAGGGACCTGAAAGCAAACGAAATCCAATAACGCTGTAAGGATCCACCGTAGAGTGAGAGTCACTTGCACTAAAATCCTTAGAAGATATCCTTGAACAAGCTCTGAAAGTTTTCCAGAGTTGCGGTTCACCATGTATACGACTTTTTTTAAACTTCAATTTGTATGTCGTCAGTCTACGTATTACCCGGCACATTCTTTAATCACAAAGTCTTTCGTGATGGAATTCATGTACGTAATATTTTCAGATCATCTTGAAGATGCTTTTCGTTCTCTCTGTGAGGGGTATCCCCATTACTCTACAGAAAATCCTCGAATCTAATAAAATTCTGAAGTGATAAAAGTCATGGGATACCTCCTAATATCGTGTCGGACCTCCTTTTGCAACGTGTAGTGCATCACCTAAACCTGAAATGGGCTCAGCAAGTGAGTGGAAGTCCCCTGCAGAAATACTGAGCCGTGCTGTCTATAACCGTGTATAGCTGCGAAAGTGTTGCCAGTGTAGGATACTGTGAACGGACTGACCCCTCGGTTATGTCCACGAATGATCGATAGAATTCATGTCCAGCGATCTGGCTGACCAAATCGTTCGCTCGAACTGTCCAGAATTCCTCGAACCGATCACGGTAAATTGTGGCCCGGTGACATGAAACATCGTCGTCGATAAAACTTCCGTCAGTATTTGGGAACGTGAAGTCTATAAATAGCTGCAGATGGTCTCCAAGTAGCCAAACATAACCATTTTCAATCAATGATTGATCAGAAGGCCAGTCACTTGTATGCAAACACAGCCTATACCATTATGCAGCCACTACCAGCTTGCACAGGGCCTTGTAGAGAATTTGGGTCCAAGGCTCCGTGGGGTCTGTGCCACACTCAAAACCTTGCATCAGTTCTTATCAACTAAAATAGGGACTCAACTGAAAAGGCCACGGTTTTCCAGCCGTTGAAGATCCAATCGAATTGGTTACGAGCCCAGGAGAGGCGCTGCAGACTATGTCGTTCTGTTAGCAGAGACACTCGCCACAGCCCCTTGACGCCAAATTTCGCTACACTATCCTAACAGATACATTCGTCTACGTCCCACATTGATTTTAGCGGTTATTTCACGCAGTGCTGCTTGTCTGTCAGCACTGACAACTGTATGCAGACGCTGATGCTCTCGGTCGTTACGTGAAGGCGTCGGCCACTCCATTGTCCATGGTGATAGGTAACGCCTGAAATTTGGTATTTCGGCACGCTCTTGACACTATAGATCTTGCAATATAAAATTCACTAACGATTTCCGAAATGCAGTGTCTCATGCATCTAGCTCCAACTGCCATTCTTCGTTCTGAGTCTGTTAATTCGCATCTTGCAGCTACAATCATGTCAAACACCTATTGACATGAGTCACCTAAGTACAAATGACATCATCGCTAATTTATATCTTGTGTTTGTGATATTACCGAACCACCATTTGTATAGTTGCACATCGTTATTCCCTGACTTTTGTTACCTGAGTGTAAGGGCCGTATTGATGTAAGTCGTTCCCTTTTGCGGAAGATGTGGCGTTTCCTTGACTAGTAAAAGTAACGAAAACTTCCTGCCCGGTACATTACTTTTCTTAACGTGGTGCTGCACATGAATGCAGATTGCAAGAATGAAACCTAGCGGTTTGCAGTTGGTTGTTCGCTAATATCTTCTAAAGACGTCTCGTTATCCCTACTGGATTCTGCCATAGTAATTGTCAAATGTGACAGTCGGATGGGTCATAAGGGTCGCTACTACTGTCACTATAGTAATGTATAAAGTCTTTGATTTAAGAAAAAGCGCACGTATAAGTGTTCCGTTTCAAACGACTGAGATACGGTACCCTAAAAACAGATGGCACGTTATTTATTTGTTCAGTTGTGTGACCCAGCGACACAGTAAAATCACTGCCGCTTTAGAGCTAGCATAAATCCATATGTTACGATCGTGATGTTAATCACAGTATCGCGCATGGCATGTACTATACTTAATATCACTGTCTGTTACTTAGAGTGATTTCACTTTACACTACATCAGACGGTCTCACAGTCAATTTTGACATTTGCTTCACGTATAACTAGAAAACTATACAACTGTATAAAAATGAAACATCCTCAAATAGTGTGTTCAGTGGCATCAGGATATACTATGTGCGTACTGACACGTTGCTGTATGTTTTTTACGATCACGAGCTATGAGACGGCACTCTGTAGGTCTTCCAGTGTGTGCTCTGGGCGCAGTGTGTCGGCGAGTTGACGCTGCTTTCAGCAGTGGTCTATATTATATTCCCAAACCTGTAGACCATGTTCTGGACTTGAGCGTAATACACGCGCAAATCAAAATTGACGCATTGTGCGAGCAGCTGTGGCGGACCGAACAACATAGAGGGCAGAAATCGAAGCACATGTCCCACCTTTTGTGTCATATGGAATCGTCTGCTTGTAGCAGAACTTAGATCACTTGTACCTCTGAACAGGCTACCATTGACACCATGACATCATCAAGCATGGTTACTCTGGTGTAGTGAAAGAGATGAATGGGGAGTGCAATGGCGCTCTGTTGTCTGATGAGTGTAGGTTCTGCCTGTACGCGAATGATAGACGTACATGTGTTTGCACAAATTAACTGCAACGTATAGGTTTATTGAATCTGTGTATTGGCGTGTTGGACTGTGCGCAATACAAACTTCTATTGGCTAGGGCTGAAAAGCTATGTGAAACATATTCTAAAACTGTAGCATTATTGGTTTCAACAGCTGATTTTGAAACGTACCCTTTGAACAATTAAACATGACTGTGCTTTAACTGACACACAATATTTTTAGCGCAACGCAATCTGACTTTCAAAAAATCCCTACGAAAGAATGGCCCTGACTAACATTAACCTATGTGTTTCACAAATCGCTTACCTCACAAAAATCTTGGTTACTCGAACTACTGCAATACAGCGAGCGCCACTACTGCCAGCTAAATAAAAGATTCAAACTATGGAAGGCACTAACTACTGATAGGGATAGTTAGCAAATGAAAGATATTAATAGAGAACAAACACTGTATTTACCTTAATAGTCATAATATATATAGCAGTTCATGACAAATTACAAAACTCCGCCATCTCTCTCCCCACATCCACCACTGCTGGCGGCTCACCTCCAACTGCGCAACGCTACGCGCTGTTCACAGCCAGCTGCCTAACACTACAATGGCGAGTGTTACAACAATGCAAAGCAGCCACATACTGCACACAGCACAGCCAGTGATTTTCATACAGAGGTGGCGTTACCAATAAAAAAACCTAAACAGCCTACTTACAATTTTTATTCCTCGTCGCTATAAGAGGTATAAAATTCGTTTTCTCCATTCTATATTTTGCGTTTTTGGAGATATCTTACATTACATAGAAAGCCGTTCGTGCACGCAAAGGAATGTAGCATTTCCAACGACAGGACGCGTGTATATTGTACCTGCCCCGTTTTCCCGGATACTCTCTGCGACTCTTTTCTGTCAGTATAAGCAGTACCATCACGTGGCGAGTTAACATGCCGTCTTTATTTGATAAAGAGGAGATTCCTTCCCTTTAATATGCTTGGACATATTACAGTGACAATTACCAACAACAGAATTTCATGGTGGATGGTTTTGTTAACAGGTGACTGAGCTTAATGCTGTGTGAATGCTGATAGCATATATTATCACTCCACTGTTCCCTCTCATTTGCGATTGTTGAAGACAAACAAACTGATTTTTCTGAGCTGGAACTAGCATAAACAACGCTCTGACATTTCTACCCCTTTACACATGAGATGAAAAGAGGAGAAAACAAACTGCACGAAAAAACATTGCTGCACTCTCGCGTTTACTCACTTACCTTTTTGTTTAATGTTTTAAATCCTATTCCTACACAATGCAATGGGTCAATGAGCGATAACAAACAATGAAGACTGCCCCCTGAAAGCTATATGGGGCCACGTGTTTGAATAAACACAGATACTGCGTGAATATCCTTGTATCTTCTAGTTCCTTCAACTTTCGTTTATTTAGACTGCTCGCAAGTTATGCTGCACATCCTTCTGAAACAGCGCGAATTACAGTTATGAACTTTCTCTTCATTTATCAATTCCATTACTACTAGCACATGGTGTGTTGAGCAGTGAAGGTAGGCTTTCTATACTTTCCTCTGCCTACCGTGCCCCCAATTTTACCACTAACCTTCTTTGCAGTTTCTTGTACCAATCCGCTGAACTATTACATTAACGAACTTAGTTTTATTTTATGCTAATGTCTGTGACACACGACACTCATTGAAAATGTGTGACACTGGAGGACGACCGCAATGAAAATTGAATGGAGGTAGACGGGTCATTCAGTTAAGCGAATGGAATGAAGTAGTTCCTTACTGAATGCCGTGAAATAAGAACAAGGAGGAACGAGCACTCAGTGGAGACGTATACCTTAAAACTGCACCAGGAGGCCTTCATCCAGCGGAGTGTGTCATGTGTCAATGATGACGATGAATAAAACCTTGTCAATATCTAAGCCGCATCAATTCGAATAAGATAATCACGCTTTCGATGCCTACCTCCGCCATCGTCATCAGGAGTAAAAGCCACTGACTGCCGAGGCTGATAAGGTTTCCCACTTTCAAAGGCACGACTGCATCTTCTGGTGAGCCGAAACGACGCGTGCACGGAAGGCGATTGGGCAGCTCTTAGCAGCTCCGGCCTGTCTAGGGACCAAGTGGCGCGAGAGGTCGGTGTCACACCTGAATCTGCCACTGTCGCCTCCCTACAATGGTCAAGCATCAGTATTTGCTTTCTTTCGATATCCAATGCAGAACCCTACGCCCTGTTAAAATTGCTCCTGTTTATTCCAATCTCTGCTGCCTTCTTTCCAACGGAATCTCAATATGTTGATCCATGAGCCAAGACATTTCTCTTTTCAAAATGTATTTGGTGTCCGTTTTCCAAGATATGCTCAGCTATGGCCGAGGCTCGCTTTGTTTAATATGTTGTTTCTGCTCGGTACAGCATTCTGCAGGTGTACAAATAGTTTGACCTGCATGGATGGTACCTCATTCACAAGGGTCATCCCACACACCGGGCACAGGAAGAGCAACGTCGTCTTTAACACGGTGCAGCGTCATTTTTGACAGGCTGCAGCATATCACGTATCTTGCGGGCGGGCCGGAACACTGGCCTCAGTCCATGGCTCTGCAGCACACGTCCTAACTTTCTGCTCATTTTCTGACAGTATGGCATTGAAGCAGGCGATTCACAAGGCGTCCTTCGTCGGTGGCACCTGAGAGCGTTTTTAATGTCTCCCTGGCAGTAACCATTCTCTGCAAACTGTCTCAAATGCAATATTTCTGACTGTAGGTGACCGTTGTCAGAACTAATCTTTCCTCTGTGTACTAGCGTGTTCAGAACTGCTTTCTTGGTTACCGAATGGTGAAAACTATGGGAATTCAAGTACTCATCACTATGTGCTTGCTTCCTGTACACTGAATGACAAAGCTGGCCTCTTGCCTTCCGCTCAACTAATACATCCAAGAACGGTAGGTTACCATCCTCCATCTCCACAGTAAATTAAATGTTACAATGGACACCATTCATGTGACCGACGAATGCTGCAGGCAACTTCACCGTGAGCCCTTATCAGGAAGATGTCATCAACATGCTTTAGGAAGCAAGACGGACGCAACGCAGCGATATCAGAACCTACTCCTCAAAGAGCTCTATGTAGCAAGTCGCAACTGCCAGAGACAGTGGTGATCCTAACGCTGTGCCATCCCCATTTCATAATATTCGTAGCGTTAAAGGAAATACGTCTTCGTTAAAATGTGACGGTACAACATGCGGATTCCTGCTGGAAACTGTTAGGCCACAATGTCCAGTGTGTCTTGTACTGGCACCATCGTAAAAAGTGACAACGTCCACACTAACTATAACGTCGTACGGTCTATTTTTATTTTCTTGAGTATTTCTACAAATTTATGTGAGTTTACAATATGGTGCTAACAACCCTGCCAGATGTTTTGCTAGTCTGTAGGAGAGCGCACTGATGGTCCTAAAAGGGACCGTTTCTTTATATATATACGTCAATCGATAAAGCCTGGAAAGTCTGACAGCATGAGGCACTAATTTCTTCAACACTTCGTCTGGTAAACTAAAGTCCTTTAATACCAACTGAAGATGCTATTTATGTAGATGACACCAGTACCGGAAGCTTTGTCGCGATCCGACATAGGCCATCGTAAGAAAGACAGGTTCAAGTCCTCCCTCGGGCATGGGTATGTGTGTTGTCCTTAGCGTAGGTTGGTTTAAGTTAGATTAAGTAGGCTAGTGTGTAAGCTTAGGGACCGATGATCTCATCAGTTTCATCCCATAAGACCTTACCACAAATTTCCAAATTTTTCAATTCAAAATCTGTAAGACTCTGCCTTGTTTTAATCTAAAATCGATGCCTAATATGTCAGTTCTCCAAAACCAAGCAAAATAAGAGGAATCTAGTGATGCAGATATTTTCTGTCGACGGGTAGCCAGTGATGCCACACCATTTTAGCACATTAACTTGTGAGTTACAACTCTAGAAGCTTCGATAACGTTTACATATTAAACTGCATTTAAAATCGTGGAGCATAAAGAAATCATCGATTTGTGACGCTACAAACTTTTCTAGAGACGAGATAGAAAGAAGCCTCCACAACATTGTTTACATTTTTCTGTGACCAATCTCTTCCCGCAACGTTTCTTATTTACGGACTTTGCTATATCGAGTGCTTTCAGTAATAGTGCTTTACGATTTCTCATATTTGGTCGCCAAGTGCAACTCTTGCCGAATTTAAAAGCAAGGAAAGCCTCGAATCCATACAAGCTTGAGGAAAAACCCACTGGTAAATTCAAATATGGCGAAAAGTATTAAAATCCTCAGACCAACTATAGGCAGCCGATAGTATGAAATAACTATAACTGCAGCCAGAAAACCGGCTCACAGCGCTAATAGCAAGACCAGTCAACTGAGTTATGTGGACAGAATATTATCAACAATAACGTGCTAGTATAAACTGTTCTTGGTGCACTTGTTGACTGTCGGAGAAATAATTGAAATATATGCATTAAGAGATTTGGTAGTGTCCTTAGCGCCAGCGATGAAATGTCACTCACAACGTCGTATCATGATGTGTGAGGATGAGTATCAGTCGCAAATTGAGACACACACATGAAAGCTTCATAACCTGAAATTCATTTTCGTTTTCAACATACTACCTTTGTAAACGCTTATCCCATCGTTCGAACAGGCGTTTGTTGAAGCTTGAAGTTTTGAATTCTTGTAGCAGCGTTCGCATCTAACGAGTAACCTCTCGGGATCTAACAAGCGTATTTGGTTCCTTAAACTGCTGCAACCCGCAAGGCCCATGTGTTCTGAGGGTAGCGAAATATGCCAAACTGGAGGAACAATGTAATATCACTGGACAGCCAGGACAGTCAGGACGCTTCTTGTTTGTAACTTTTTTGGTGCTTTTCTGAATTCCTGTATCAAACTGAACACTAATTTCCATGAAATGCGGTTATAACCACATACGGATCGAATTTCGCTATCGACGCGCACGGCGGACAGTCGCTCGGCTCACAAAAATCGCGTAGTTCTAGCTGAGTACACACACATAGCACATATGACGTCTTGATCTGACTGCAGATCATCAACCTTCGGCCCCAGGTTAATGTGTATCATCTGCTTTCCACGCCACATGCGCTGCCACCATCTTTATACGTATAGGCACGAAATTTAAAAAGGTATGCCATATTCCTGCATTTCTGACTTATTTTTTGACTCGCCCTCGTATAACGCGTGGCATATTCCAATGCACTCTCTCGCCTCCATGCACTGTTCCGTAGAAGGGGTTCTTAACACTCCATTCTTCAGCTTCAGACTTCCCATGGTTGCGTAAACCACTTCACGTCAATACTTGGATGATACGAATACTCGGATGATACTTTTAACGGTTCCTCATTTCAGCCTGTGCTCTGTTTCTAAAGATTAGCTGCAAATGAATAGTTAATACTTTTTACTCCGTGATAGCGAACCTTAGAATATTCAGAGATTGTGACAAGTGAATTACAGGTTTGTATGCATAAGCAAAACACAACTAGGTGCCTCAGAAATTTCAGGTATGCAGGTGATCCATCGCAGAAGAGCAAAAATTTGTTTTTAAACTTCAGCTGCGTCTCCATCACAGCTGGAAAGTAGGTGGCTTCAGTACGTGTAATCGTCTCCGTCGGTCGGTGTGGCCGTGCGGTTCTAGGCGCTTTAGTCTGGAACCGCGTGACCGATACAGTCGCAGGTTCGAATCCTGCCTCGGGCATGGATGTGTGTGATGTCCTTAGGGTACTTAGGTTTAAGTAGTTCTAAGTTCTAGGGGACTGATGACCACAGATGTTAAGTCCCATAGTACTCACAGCCATTTGAGCCAGTCGTCTCCTCCATTACACGTAGTTTGTCACGCGACACACACTACCGTCAATAACCCTGTTAAGAGACGTTGATAATTGTGTGATGTATCCCTACGTGTACTGCCACTTACGTATTCCTGAAGTACCAGAGATACAGGGAGTTTCCGATAAAGTGTTTTGCTTGGGACTTACAAAATAAGTCAAAGGAATGTACAGGGTTGTTAAGTTAAACTTTCGCTACCTGAGCCAGATAACCAACTTTTTAAGAATGATGTTCAGACGTGCGCTGGCTGATTTGAGTTCTAAGTAGTGTTAGCATCGTGACCTACCGTCAGGCGCCCGTTCTGGTCCGGTGACGTAGGGTTGGTACACAAGCATCAGTGTGCATTGTAGTTCCAAACAGTAATATTTGCCTGGACAAGGTGAGCAGGGCTTATAGGAATGTGGAAAGATCTTTTAGCACCGCTGTTGAATAACGTGATTGGAATGTACGAATTAACTGGCGATTTGGGAACTGGACCTGGGAGAGACCGACGACCAATTGCTCCACAAATTTTTGAAACTGTTGCCATGGCGTATAATTTTGCATGCTACGTCCGATCTTCAAGCGCGTTTAGGTTCGGCCTGTCATGGATATTCACGTGGAGTAAACAAACCCTACATGAATCCAAACGCCCGACTAAGCTGCTTCTCGTTGCGTGACACCAGGAAATTTACATCTCGTCCACAGCTGTACATTTAGGAACATTCCGCCACCATAACATCGATCCTAAAACAACCAGTTATGTGCAGCACGTGGCATAGACCGGAGCGTATGTAGCTTCTTAAGTAAAATTGGCAGAAATAAGATTTACATTAATTTGTGTATAGTTCACTTATACAAATCCTCTATTTGATAGTAAAGTATAATATTCTGTTTAAAGAATCAAATGTCTTTGCCGTAACTCTCTAGAAAATAACGAAACGAACAAAGTTAATAACTCCACAGCAAGAGTGACGTTTCTTACGTTTTCCTATCTCTATAGATATTACCTTCAATTATTATTTTGTAAGTTACATAGAAAAACACATTATCTGCAACATCTTGTATGTTTAGCTCTCTAAAAGCAAGCAGCAGGTCACTGCTGTACCTACGTCCTCCAACTTCTGCAATAGTGACACAAAATACAGACCGAAATGGCACTTCTAATCTAATTACTAACCTGCTAGCTTCTATGCACAGATGTAAAATTTGTAGGACTAATGCAGCATCATTTACAGGGTTCATTATCTCAATATGTTACCATGACTTTATTTGCTTGGAATGAATTTATTTGCTTATAAATGCAGAATTAACTTCTTGTAAAGAATATTAGTTTGATCAGTTTAGCAACAACCTGTTAATATTTCTCTTACCCTTTTCGACCTGTTCATCAATTCACCAGTTCGTCCATGTAACGTAGTAGTCCGTGCCAATTCTCACTTGTAGATCATTTTGGCTTATATATTCCTGTACTTTCAATCTTTGAAAATACTGTAATATTACATTTATTTGTTCAGAGCCAATCTGGATACTACATTACTCTTATGGTTATACAGAGTGTCCCAGCTATCTTGTCCATCCAAAATATCTCTGGAACAATAACAGCTATTGGAAAACGACTTTCACCTGTATCAATGTAGGGCTGGGGCTCATGAATGTACATATTTGGAAACTTTCTAAAACGAAAGCATATGTGTTTTTTAACACAAACTTATGTTTTTTTAAATGGACCTCCTATATTTTTTCTTCAGCATTCCATAGCATGACAAAGCACATACACAATGCCGTTGATTGCATCGCAATATTTCCATTACATCCCGAGATATTGAGACGCGAAGTTGACGCTTGAAACACCCGACATGCGCTGCTAGCGCACGTCCTGAGGCTTAGGAGTGAACCCCATGCTGCCCGTAATCGCGATGTGATTGACATGTGTAATCACACCTCCATACTTATCAAGAGGTCCGAAACGAATGTAAATCACATCGCGATTACGGGCAGCATGGGGTTCACGCCTGAGCCTCAGGACGTGCGCTAGCAGCGCATGTCGGGTGTTTCAAGCGTCAACTTCGCGTCTCAATATCTCGGGATTTAATGAGAATATTGCGATGCAATCAACGCCATTGTGTATGTGCTTTGTCTTGCTTTGGATTTCTGAGGAAAAAGTATAGGAGGTCCATTTAAAAAAACATAAGTTTGTGTTAAAAAACACATATGCTTTCGTTTTAGAAAGTTTCCAAATATGTACATTCATGGGCCCCAGCCCTACATTGATACCGGTGAAAGTCGTTTCCCAATAGCTGCTATTGTTCCAGAGATATTTTAGGTGGACAAGATAGCTGGGACACCCTGTATATCAGTATAGTTGAAAAAGTCACATATCTTTGAAGAACAACCTTTGTACGGCTATGAACTTTCGCTGAACTTGAGTGGAGTTTCTTTTAACTATTAAGTCATATGGCGATGTCCTAAGAATGCGAAAGCCGGTTCATAATGAGAAGCCGTGCCGAGCGGTTCTAGGCGCTACAGTCTGGAACCGCGGGACCGCTGCGGTCGCAGGTTCGAATCCTGCCTCGGGCATGGGTGTGTGTGATGTCCTTAGGTTAGTTAGGTTTAAGTAATTCTAAGTTCTAGGGGACTGATGACCTCAGAAGTTAAGCCCCATAGTGCTCAGAGCCATTGAACCACGCTGCCCTCCAATACTAAATTTGTGATCCCTTGATGCCTCAGAACATGTCCTACCAACCGATCCCATATTCTAGTCAAGTTGTGCCACAAGCTCCTCTTCTCCCCAATTCTATTCAATACCTCCTCATTAGTTATATGATCTACCCATCTAATCTTCAGCATTCTTCTGTAGCACCACATTTCGAAAGCTTCTATTCTCTTCTTGTCTAAACTATTTATCGTCCACGTTTCACTTCCATACATGACTACACTCCATACAAATACTTCCAGAAACGACTTCCTGACATTTAAATCTATACTCGATGTTAACAAATTTTTCTTCTTCAGAAACGCTTTCCTTGCCATTGCCAGTCTACATTTCATAGCCTCTCTACTTCGACCATCATCAGTTATTTTGCTCCCCAAATAGCAAAACTCCTTTACTACTTTAAGTGTCTCATTTCCTAATCTAATTCCCTCAGCATCACCCGACTTATTTCGATTACATTCCATTATCCTCGTTTTGCTTTTGTTGATGTTCATCTTATACCCTCTTTCCAAGACACTGTCCATTCCGTTCAACTGCTCTTCCAAGTCCTTTGCTGTCTCTGACACAATTACAATGTCATCGACGAACCTCAAAGTTTTTATTTCTTCTCCATGGTTTTTAATACCTACTCCGAACTTTTCTTTTGTTTCCTTTATTGCTCGCTCAATATACAGATTCAGTAACATCGGGGAGAGGCTACAACCCTGTCTCACTCCCTTCCCAACGACTCCCTTTCATACCCCTCGACTCTTATAACTGCCATCTGCTTTCTGTACAAATTGTAAATAGCCTTTCGCTCCCTGTATTTTACCCATGCCACCTTCAGAATTTGAAAGAAAGTATTCCAATCAACGTTGTCAAAAGCTGTCTCTAAGTCTACAAATGCTAGAAATATAGGTTTGTCTTTCCTTAATCTTTCTTCTAAGATAAGTCGTAGGGTCAGTATTCCCTCACGTGTTCCAACATTTCTACGGAATCCAAATTGATCTTCCCCGAGGTTGGTTTCTATCAGTTTTTCCATTCGTCTGTAAAGAATTCGAGTTAGTATTTTGCAGCTGTGACTTATTAAACTTAGTATTTAACTGTTTAAAACAACTGTTGCCCAGTTCAGCCGTTCACTTCTACTAACTGATCCATTTTCTACACTAGTCGATTTCCACAGTCATCGAAGATCTCTACACCTAACGGAGAATACTGTTCTCTCTTCCAGTACAGATGCTTGCTGCTTGTCTAGTGAAAGTAGCAGACTTTGTATCTTGCCGTAAGTGTGAGTTTCATCACAGCTTTGACAATAACCCGTCCTGTCCTGTCTGGTCCAAAAGCGGAATGAATGATGACTATTCTCATTACAAAAGTATTGCATTTCTGTTTTCTGGATGTCTTGCAGATTTCACGCAATCGTCTTCTGAAATCCTGTATGTACATGAATAATGCTATATATTATAAAGACATAGCATTTACCATTGGGCAGAAAAATTACTTGGTGAAGCGAGCTGAAAACGTTCCCAGCAAGGTCGTGTTTATACTGAAGAAACACTGAGGCAACAGTTACAGCGTACTCTCCAGTATTTTTACAAATGCCGCACTGCCGAACATCTGTACATCAATGCCATGTAAAGCACAACAATTAAACATTGACCTACATTTCTGTTAGGTGGTACTCCTTGGACAGTATCACTTCGAGAAGATTTATTCACAGTATAACGTATACGAATCAACATTTCATACAAATAAACCGCTGTCCACTTTAGTTTCGAGCCTTACATTTTTCTAAGACTCTAACATAGTTCGCTTTTCTATGTTGTCCCATTCTTACATACCTCTTGGTTCCTTCTGGCGCTTTTAAAAAACAAATTTCATAGAAACAATAGTGTTTCTCACGAGGAGAGTGCCCAGGTCAGGGATGGGGATCAAAAAGCGTACTTTGTAGTAATTTAGTTTTGGTTGCCAGTTAGCTCACACTAAAGCTGTTCACACTGGTGTGCTTTCATGCAGGAGGTATCATCGTTAGACACCAGGCGAGATCAGCTTCTGCACAGTCCACTAAAGTAGTCCCTATCCTAGCAATGGCGAGGTAGCCAATTGTGTATGGTGTACGACTGGCCCGATTAAGGACTTAGAGCCGGCCGCTGTGGCCGAGCGGTTCTAGGCGCTTCAGTCCGGAACAGCGCGACCGCTACTGTCGCAGGTTCGAATCCTGCCTCGGGCATGGATGTGTGTGATGTCCTTAGGTTAGTTAGGTAGTAGTTCTAAGTTCTAGGGGACTGATGACCTCAGATGTTAAGTCCCATAAAAAATAAAAAAAATAAAAAAAGGACTTAGGTTCAGTGTTCGTCGCATGATAATTTTTAATTTTAGCGTTGTATACCTCAGTCGGCAAGAACGGAGCCCTTATAGGATTACTTAGTAGTCTGTCCATCCCCCTGTTAAGATCAATTTTTCTCGATAGCAGTAGAGGTATCAAGCTGAAATTTACGTCACGTACTGATGTCCACAGTTCCTTGGCGAAGAAAAAAATTTAAATTTTTAAATAAATGACGCCAAAAGATATGGACATTGATGTAACATATTTTGATACTCGCAAACTCACGCACTTATAATCTGCAGGTGAACTAAGCGTATAGATAATGAAGTTTATTTGAAACTCTCAGAGAGCGTGAGCCCTAATCGCACTTACATTTTTCTTCTGTGCCAAATGTACTCGTATGAATGACCGAAAATAAGGGAGAGGACTGCTGAATATGTTATACGCTTATTTACATTTGAAAATTAAAACAAGAGAAACCAGTATTGCAGAATGTTAATGACAAGTTTCTCCTTAAATTTATGGGATGTAAAATGCCGTTGTGGCAATGTGACCATACAGTGTTCATGATGCAGGAACAGTTTACTTTACCAACGCTTCTATGACAACTATTACTCCAAGAATTATAAACTGTAACATCACAGATAAATTTGTATGCACCTGATGCATATTAAATATGAATCCATTATATTTATCTCTGCTTTATGCAATCAATTTAATGAAGACGGTTATTAGAAGTGAAAGTAGGGCAATAACAGACAAAAAGAGAGAAGATAATGAAAATTCGCTTTTGACTGGTTTGAGACTGGTGCCAAAGCTTGCTACCTTGTAAGCTTACACGCTACACTACCGTGCCGCTCAACAGTCGTGGGTCATTTCCATGGAAGACGCATCAATTCATTTCGTCCGCATTCTGGGGACAGATATCTCTTGAATGGAGGACCACGGGGGCGAACGGCTTTAGGGTGAGGTGTCTGGCACCTTAAATCACATCAACGTTCACCCCGTTATTCGATGTTCATCCTCGACTCCTAGACTGCAAGCCGTCCTCTTGACAGTTTCTTTGCTACCTTTAAGGTCCACTTCTTCACAACATCGGCCATTCACGTAGAGATGGAATTTGCTTTTATTGTTCATAGTACGGGAGAAAGTAATGACCAGTAACACATTTACCCATGTGGTCGATGGCATATTTATTGCGTGCAGTTTGCTACTTCTTCTTTGAAGTAAAATTCGACTCAGCTCAACATAAAGTACCTCATGATAAAATCGTTGCACAGTCGACTTGGTCAGCTTTAATGTTTTGCCTACATGTTTCGTCGCCATATACGTATGTACTGCCACTGCTTTCTCCTTTTCATCGCCAGTAAAATTAATAACTTTAACAGTAATCATCCCCTGTCAGGTAATAATGCGGATTACCTTAACTGGGGTGTGGCAATACAGAACCAGGTGACAAAAATAGTTCTTACTACCTTTGGGTCCACTGTTACTCTTGCCGGTTACACTGCAGATTATCACTTTGTAAATAGATGTATCAGGGCCCAGCTAGTTAAAGCGATGTTCTAAAATGGAACGTTACAAGTTACGTTTCTGAGCCCAACGGACATTCGTGAATCTCGTGCTGAGATTACGGTAGGCGCCTGAGACAAGAACCGCAGTCTCTGTAATCTCTGTAGTACAGCAAGTTCCACCGCTGCGCTGAGCTGTGGGCGTCGAGGCATGCGCGGAGCTTACGATAAGAGGACTCCGAGCGCTGGCCACCCCCTACCACCGCCTCAGGGTCCCGCAGTTTCCAAAACCCGAGCCGGGCTGTACTGGCTTAACTCCCTGAGGTGCTCCTCATTTGGGTCCACTCAGCGGGCTTGAATAGCTTCTGGAACGACCGAAGCCGCTCTGCTCGCCATGGCTGACCACCACTCCTCACCTGTCAGAGCGACCTCGGTAATCGTAACAGGTGAGCGCATTTCCAGGAATCGACAGTACTTCACGTCCAGTATCGGGCAACTCCGTCAGTTGACTCGTGCGAGAATTATCTTCAGTATCCTACCAAAAAACGGACCTCTTACAAGTTCGTAGACTTCCATGGCAGGTGTAATTATGAATAAATTAATTTTGGGCATTGGACCGTTCAGTAGCAACTAATTTACCGGCGCGTCAAGCGACTTGCTGCAGTTCTCATGTATTTCAGTTATCTGGTGGCTTCCGACGTCACACACCTGGGTTGTCATTGGAAAATTTGAAGAGAGGTTGTTACGTAGGCGATGGCTCTACCCCGCTAGCTCATTGGAAGGCAACTGTAGTAGGTGATTAGTAGGAAGTAGCGTATCGGCTGGCTGTTGCCTGTGCCAGTCTCATAAGTGACTGGTAGGTAATCTCTCGTTGGTGACTGGAAGGCAACAGGATATCGGCAGCTTGAATCCAGGCAGTAGCGTTTTCCTGCAGCTAAACGTTAAGGCCTCAAGGCAGTTCCCGAGCGACATCAGTTTGTACTGATAAACATAAGTCAACTTATGCTGCTGGCTGGCGAAAACACGTCGTCCGCTAGGCTCGAATCGCTGGCAGCCAGGCCGTACGTAACTTGCATCCATCCTTATTGTTCATGATTTAAGGCGTTCAGTTACGTCAGTAGCCTCTCTTCTCTTTTTCTTTCCGCTGCTGCACCCAGGGCTACTGAGGAAGCACGTGACGTTCTTGAGAATTGATAAGATGGTCACATTCCTGGTGGTATCCTGCTACAGCTGAACTGTCCTTCTACCCCAGTCACACGTAATCCTCGTAATCCTCATGCTCCGAAATGCGAGCGCTAGTGCGTCTCTCGGTTTCACCAACGTAGACTTCGGCACATTCACAACGAAGTTCGTCGACGCCTGCAGTGTGAGGAGCATCAGAGAGATCCTTAGCGAACCTCAACAGATGTCGGATCTAGCGGCAGCTGAGAAATATGTGTTTGACTCCTCCACAACGCAATATTATTTGGACGGTCGCTGGCGCTTGTGACATAAGGATATGCGAGCAACAGAAAGAGCATCTTCTGTATCTTTGTCTGTTTTATTTTCACTGTACCACATAGCTTATTGTACATCTCTTTTCTTGTATCCATTCGCCCGGAACATTGTATTCAGCCCGTTCATTCCATGTTGTATGTGGGTGGCGTCACTAATCCGGTGAATTCTGGCTGTCGGCGTACGTAGCACAGCGTTAATTTGTGCTGAATGGTGGTGCGAATCAGCATTTAGGTATCTGTTAATGTGCGTCGGCTACCTGCAGAGTTTATATCCTAATTTGCAGCTAGATGTTCTATAGGCCTCCACATCCAGAAAAGAAATTGCTCCGTTGTTTTCTATTTCTAGCGTGAAATGCACGTTCCTGTGTAAGCTGCCCAGTTGCTCAAGGAATCTGCGTACTTCTGCTTCCACAGACGGCCGTATGACGAACGTCATTCAAACGTTACTCATAATAAGCCTCTTCTTGTTGACACCGGAAGCAAAAATGAACGGGTCATTTTTCATGGAGGTACTTAAATCAAGAAGATGTAGTAATTCAAGTGATGGACTGCATTCGGCAGTGCTTTCTGAATTCCGATCAGAACGAATGCTTAGATGGCTTCTTCTAAAAGGACGCAACAGATACACTATGTGATCAAAAGTAACCGGACACCTGGCTGAAAATTCTTACAAGTTCGTGGTGCCTACGTCGGTAATTGGCTCTGAGCACTATGGGACGTAACATCTATGGTCATCAGTCCCCTAGAACTGAGAACTACTTAAACCTAACCAACCTAAGGACAGCACACAACACCCAGTTATCACGAGGCAGAGAAAATCCCTGACCCCGCCAGGAATCGAACCCGGGAACCCGGGCGTGGGAAGCGAGAACGCTACCGCACGACCACGAGCTGCGGACTACGTCGGTAATTCTGGAATTCAATATGGTGATGGCACACCCTTAGCTTTGACGAAAGCTTCCACTCTCGCTGGCATACGTTCAGTCAGGTGCTGGAAGGTTTCTCGAGGAATGGCAGAAAATTCTTCACGGAGTGCTGCACTGACAAGAGGTATCGATGTCGGTCTGTGAGGCCTGGCACGAAGTCGGCGTTCCAAAACATTCAAAAGGTGTTCTATAGGATTCAGATCAGGACTCTGTGCAGGCCAGTCCATTACAGGGATGTTCCTGTCGTGTAACCACTATCCATCCCATGATTGCCCTTCACCAGTGGAAAGCGAGAAGGTGCTTAAAACATCAATGTAGGCCTGTGCTGCGATAGTGCCACGCGAAACAACAAGGGGTGCAGGCCCTCTCAATGAGAAACACGACCACACCATAACACTACTG
Organism: Schistocerca nitens; assembly: GCF_023898315.1. Classification (NCBI taxonomy): domain Eukaryota; kingdom Metazoa; phylum Arthropoda; class Insecta; order Orthoptera; family Acrididae; genus Schistocerca; species Schistocerca nitens. Next base: position 381,710,807 of record NC_064619.1, on the reverse strand, counting down.
CCTCCGAATTTTAGACGGCCGTGTGGCCGAGCGGTTCTAGACGCTGCAGTCTGGAACCGCCAGACCGCGACGGTCGCAGGTTCTAATCCTGCCTCGGTCATGGAACAGTGTGATGTCATTAGGTTAGTTAGGTTTAAGTAGTTCTAAGTTCTAGGGGATCGCCACTTTTTGTACCGTGATTATAACTCCACACAACGTTTTTCCACTGTTCAGTCGTCCAGTGTTTACGCCCCTTACACCAAGCGAGGTGTGGTTTGTGAGCAGCCGCTCGACCATGAAATCCAAGTTATCTCTCTTCCCGCCTAACTGTCATAGTACTTGCAGTAGATCCTGATGCAGTTTGGAATTCCTGTGTGATAGTGTGGATAGAAGTCGGCCTATTACACATTACGACCCTCTTCTACTGTCGGTAGCCGGCCGAAGTGGCCGTGCGGTTAAAGGCGCTGCAGTCTGGAACCGCAAGACCGCTACGGTCGCAGGTTCGAATCCTGCCTCGGGCATGGATGTTTGTGGTGTCCTTAGGTTAGTTAGGTTTAACTAGTTCTAAGTTCTAGGGGATCGCCACTTTTTGTACCGTGATTATAACTCCACACAACGTTTTTCCACTGTTCAGTCGTCCAGTGTTTACGCCCCTTACACCAAGCGAGGTGTGGTTTGTGAGCAGCCGCTCGACCATGAAATCCAAGTTTTCTCTCTTCCCGCCTAACTGTCATAGTACTTGCAGTAGATTCTGATGCAGTTTGGAATTACTGTGTGATAGTGTGGATAGAAGTCGGCCTATTACACATTACGACCCTCTTCTACTGTCGGCGATCTCTGTCAGTCAACAGACAAGGTCGGCCTATACGCTTTTGTACTGTACGTGTCCCTTCACGTTTCTAGTTCACTATCACATCGGAAACAGTGGACCTATAGATGTTTAGGCGTGTGGAAATCTCGCGTACAGACGTATGACACAAGTGACAACCAGTCACCTGACGACGTTCGAAGTCCGTGAGCTCCGCGGAGCGCCCCATTCTGCTCTCGCACTATGTCTAATGACTAGTTAGGTCGCTGATATGGAGTACCTGACAGTAGGTGGTAGCACAATGAACCTAATATGAAAAACGTGTGTTTCTGGGGGTGTCCGAATACTTTTGATCTCATAGTGTATATTGTCACCTCTACCGTATCCTACCCATTCCGCTGCCTCTAATGACCGTCGGTACGTTATAAGCTGAATTTGCTTCATTTGCAGCTGACTGCAGAGCAATAAATCGGGACTCTAGGGAGATTTTTTTATATGATGACATTCACTTTTCCCGTTCTGCAGTCTTTTACTGAAATCAGAAATATTACTCCAGAAAAATAAGTCTTTTGCAAATTCGAAAACATGTCACAAGGTATAGGAAGGTCATGTACCTAGGAATAAATATTCTATTGAAATTTTAATGCGTTTCACTCCAGAAAACCGTTCCAGTATTGATTTACTCATGTGTCTGTTACATTTTTACCTTACCACAAACCAGTTGTGAGAAACTGAAATTAAATGAATTGAGTAGAACCATTATCAAAAACCATTTACAAGTTAAATAAGAGGGATGTTCAATAAATAACGAAACTTAATTTTTTTCTCGGCCAATTTCACTTGGGAAAATTCAGAATTTGGTGTGGGGCATCATGGGACATTCCTGCCATAGTTCCTATAGTTTCATAAAGTACCGATAGGCGACTTCACTATAGGTAGTCTTCAAAATAGCGTCTGTAATAGAGGTGCGGTCCGAGCATCGTAGATATTTACAGGCGTTTGTCGAATGTCTACAGAGACCTGGCAGTGAACAAAAGCAATGTGAGTCGTTTGGCTAGGCGGCTGACATGGTCGAAACAGGCCGCGCAACGTGTTTCCCGCCTGCCGACTGACCACACAACTCTCATACTGATCACAATCAAACACCTTGCTGCTGAACAGGACGCTTCTGTTGGTAGTGTTGACACTCGTCCACCAGTTGGGATTCTTGAAGGTGTGCTCCCGCTGCCTTACAAAAGACCATAAGGAACAACGAAGGACCACCTTTACGGAATTGCTTGCGCGTTACGAGGCTCATCGTGACAATTTTGTATCGAACATTGTCAGACACGATGAAATATAGGTTCATCACATGTTGATCATTTCGAACCGAGATCAAAGCGGCACTGTATGGAGCGTGCCACACCACCTCTCCGCCGAAGAAAAAGTCCAAGATATCACCCTTAGCCGGTAACAAAATGGCGACGGCCTTCAAGGACACTGAAGAGCTTCAGCTGTTTGATGAACTTCCTCATGGTGCGACGATAAACTCAAGTATATTGTGGTATCCTCAAGAAACTGAAGACACTACTTCAGCGTATTCGTCGCCACAAAATTGCCAATGCACTCCTCGTTCTGCATGACAACGCAAGGCCTCATACTAGTCTGCGCACCCGAAAGGAGCTCACAAAACTTCATTGGACTGTTCTTCCTTGTGCATTCTACAGCCCAGATCTCTCACCTGCCAACATCCATATGTTTGGTCCAGTGGAGGATGGACACCGCGAGAAGTAATACGTGGATAGTGGGGAGATTACTAATCCAGTAATCCGTTGGATTCGACGTCGTCTAGTAGAGTGGAACCATGCGTCTATGCAATTCCCCCCAGGAATGTGGCGTAAGGTCTTCGCATTGAGAGGAGGTTATGTTGAAAAATGGGGTTGTGTACCAAAAAGAATGGGGAATAACATGGTGTACTGGAGCCCTGAATAAAATCAAGCTGCTCTCATAAAAAAATAGATGTTTGGCATTACCTATTGAATATAGCCTCGTACATTTTATGTAGAAGCTATTGGAAATTAGAACAAATTTCCATTTTCAAGACGGGCATAATTATTAAGACATTAATAAACTCAGTTCATTTGCAGATATCACATGTTCCATAGTAAAAGACCTCCTTCAGCTTCTAGGGACAAAAGAATGCATGACCGTCGAAGTCTACTGTAGTTCTAAAATATGTAGCACTTTACTCCCCATAAATTTCTGTAGCTCAAAAATTAACAATTTGATAGATATAACGTTAATGCATTACACAGCATTTAAATGCGCCAAGAGCAAAATATTTACAATTCTGCGCAAAATACAAACATTTCTAACCACAAAAATTGTAGAAAAGGCAGAAAAAAGCCTTGTCTCTAATGCGTATTTCTTCGTGTAGTTTTAAAACTATTCAATAGACGTGGGAGTCTTTTTTTGTAAATCCTTCTCAACACAGGTATCAACTGGACGTCCTCAACTGAAGTAACGACCATAAATAATCAGGTGTTTCAAGGAACACTGTCCTCAAGGTACAACACTCCCTCACTGAAACAAAGTGACACCTATATTCGTATCCTGTTTTATTCACCAAATGAAAAGCACAGTGCAGTGTAAGTTCTACACGATTAATTATTCAGCTGATCGTTTTTCGGCTTATAAGGCCTTCATCAGACTTTAACTGACTATCGTCGTCAAAGATGTTATAGTGTTTATAGAAAACTCAAGAGAGAGATGCGAACACGGAGTAAATGTTGTCTTTGAAAGTGTAGGGGTAATACAGTTAAAAAGTTCAAAGTTGAAATCCAAATAAATGTAAATGGAACAAACCAGGAAAAATATTAACACTAAACCCAAACAATAATGCCTACATAACAATGAAAATTAAATTAATAATACCAAAAAATAAGATAAAATTAGTGCTTGGCAGGAGAGTGAAAGGGTAACTTGAAGAGGTATTATATATGAAGGAGATAGAGAAACAGAGTGAATGATTGAACTGTACATGGAGTGCCTAGGCAGTCACAAAAAATGCTTAAATATAGGAAATTGAAGGAACAGAAAGCAAAGAGTGTGGAAAGCATTGGAAAACTGTGAGGATTAAGTGAAGAGTGTAAATGCTGAGCTGTCTTCGGTAATTTAGTGTTAAGTCAGGTCTGTGGGCTAATACACAATATTGTGTTTTTCATTTTTAGTTATGTTCTTCTACCTAGAACAATACAAGAAGCGGCTGAAATATCAGTTAATAGGCTCTTCGGGTCAGTCAGTCAGTGGTTATCTAACATAGGCCAGAGCTATGTAGTGCCCATAGAATAATTACCCTGCTTTAGTGCGATTGTTATTGCATCTTTAAAGCGTTCAGCGTTTGCTCAGTGGACAGCGCAGTAACCGACTTTATTGAAAAAAAAGACCAACAGTGTACATCGTCGCCCAATAACTGAAATAATTAGGGAAAATGTTTTGTTTGGTTTCTGCACGTACAGATTTCTAGCTAACACTGCTTTATCGTTGCATTCTTTTTCTGTATCACTATATCATGGTCCACAAAGCGCGAATAGTGTTGTTCAGCACATATTATTTCATTACCCTAAGATGTTTCAGGTACGACGAAAGCATTGTTCCCCAGTGCGTAGTACCGACGTGGGCAGGCTCCTATCACTGCACGACACTGTGATTCGTTCCTTTGACAGTTTGGCAGGTGGCGTATCAGTTTAACTGGGAGATTTCTTTGCAGATAAGTGCGTGACATTTAGTACTACACACTGGGGTGTCACTTGCATTCGTTCGCAGACCTGTACATGAACTGATACTGAAACATTAGAACGAAACATTAGTCCATTGACTTTCAAATTCCTATGCTGTTACTGGACATCAACACTACAACTGACTATCGCAGTCCGTGTATGATTGAGAAGCATTGACGCATTTATCGGATGACACGAACTCGCAGAAAGATCGACGTTTTATATATACAGACCATCTGTCTGATGTGAAAACAAAGTTATGAAGTTAGTTAGGTATATGAGCAGTGTTAAGAGGGTCACCGTCTACCTCTCTTCTTCAAGGACTCACCTGAAGATAACATCGCCAAAGTCACTCCTCCCCCCCACCCCTTTTCTCTTCACGTTCACTCTCAAGGTCATCCTCTATACCACCCACTCTCTTAACCTGTCTCTGTGAGCCGATGTGATTTTTTTCTACAACTTAGAGACACTGTTGCTATTCGGTCATAAAGAATATTAATCTGTGTGCCCTGGTATGATTTATTTAAACAATTGCGTTGGGGTATGCAGCGGTGCGAGTGCTGAAGCGGACAGCAGCCGTGCCTCGCTTCCGTCTGTGACTGTGTCAGGAAGAAACCATTCGAGGACTGGTAAACATTTTGCCTCATGGAGTCCTGCCAGTCAGCTACCTGATCTGCAGCCAGCTGGGCAACCACGCCAAGCACAGCTGTAGACTCCCTAGTTACAAAACTTAACACAAAGTAAAACTAAATATCAAACAGACACATAAAAATGGCACATAGAAGGAAACTAGCCTGCTGAAATAACAACTCCGTACAAAAACATCTAGTAGCATTCTTCTGCACGCGCGTGCGGTAGCGTTCTCGCTTCCCACGCCCGGGTTCCCGGGTTCGATTCCCGGCGGGGTCAGGGATTTTCTCTGCCTCGTGATGACTGGGTGTTGTGTGATGTCCTTAGGTTAGTTAGGTTTAAGTAGTTCTAAGTTCTATGGGACTGATGACCATAGATTTTAAGTCCCATAGTGCTCAGAGCCAGCCTTCTGCTCACCGACAAAACTTTATCAGGCTGACATACCTACTTACAAATACCTACCCTAGTACCACTGTACACATCCTTAGCAAAGAAATGAACTGAACGGACGAATGGTTAAATTCAGTACAGATCAGCACACGTTAAAGTGAACTATTTTTCGTTGTTTATCATAGTGTTCCTGTATCTATACATATTATAAACGAAAGTCTCCCACCATGTTTTTCTGTTTGTGTGTAAGGGCTAATCTCAGGACCTGCTGTAGTTTTCCCTGCGTATTCTCTGATTAGCGAGGAATATTCGTGTATATGCTCGTTACTCAGGCATAGACACTGTGTAGATCTGGGGCATGTCGCTAGTATACATTCGTCTAATTTTGATAATTCTTGCTGTGCAATCCCCGATAGACCTTCACCTTTTATCGTTCTTGATTTTATTTCTCAAAATTTTCATTCCAATTTCATCTACCACTTTGGACAGAGCTGCCCTTCATAAGCTTCGAGTACCCAGACTATGAAGGGTTTCTAGCGGGGCAACACAAACCAGTTATTATTGGCGGAAAAGGTTTACTCGCCATAAAGCGAATAATTTTTCACTTTTCACGTCGTATAACTTCCTGGAAAAGCACATCTAACCAAACATTATTGGTGGGAATAATTTACTCAACATAAAGTATATAGTTCTCCACTTCGCACCTCATAAGTAACATCAAACTATTTGAGAATTCCTAATAGCTGAGAGGCAACTACTACAAAATTTCATAACGCCTCTTAACATGTTACTTGTGCTATGATTTAACAGTTCTTTATGTGGCACGGGTAAGTTATATCACTAAATAAACATGAATTAGATCATCAGTGATTGTAGTAAGCATGTAAGGTGAACAACTGCATCAACGGATATACCCGATGTTACGCGTTATCACGAACACCATCACCAGTTTCCGTATTCCAAATTGCCGCTCGCTGATATTGAAGTAGTAGACGTACTTATAAAAAGCTGTGGAGCTCTTCAGTAGAACTCTGAAAGGTATAGCTTTACTGCGCAAGTGATTGATGTAATACGGTACCAATACTGAACATGAGTTCCAAATACAGGGTGATTCAAAAAGAATACCACAACTTTAAAAATGTGTATTTAATGAAAGAAACATAATATAACCTTCTGTCATACATCATTACAAAGAGTATTTAAAAAGGATTTTTTCACTCAAAAACAAGTTCAGAGATGTTCAATATGGCCCCCTCCAGACACTCGAGCAATATCAACCCGATACTCCAACTCGTTCCACACTCTCTGTAGCATATCAGGCGTAACAGTTTGGATAGCTGCTGTTATTTCTCGTTTCAAATCATCAATGGTGGCTGGTAGAGGTGGCCGAAACACCATATCCTTAACATACCCCCATAAGAAAAAATCGCAGGGGGTAAGATCAGGGCTTCTTGGAGGCCAGTGATGAAGTGCTCTGTCACGGGCTGCCTGGCGGCCGATCCATCGCCTCGGGTAGTTGACGTTCAGGTAGGTACGGACAGTTAAGTGCCAATGTGGTGGCGCTCCATCCTGCTGAAATATGAATTGTTGTGCTTCTTGTTCGATCTGAGGGAACAGCCAATTCTCTAACATCTCCAGATACTGTAGTCCAGTTACAGTAGCACCTTCGAAGAAAAAGGGACCAAAAACTCTATTGGCTGAAATGGCACAGAAAACGTTCACCTTAGGCGAGTCACGTTCATACTGAGTTGTTTCCCGCGGATTCTCAGTGCCCCATATACAGACATTGTGACGGTTGACTTTCCCGTTAGTGTGGAAAGTTGCTTCATCACTAAACACAATCTTTGAAACGAAAGATTCATCTGTTTCCATTTGAGCAAGGATAAAATCACAGAAATCGATTCTTTTAATCTTATCAGCCGCAGACAGTGCTTGAACCAATTTCAGACGATAAGGTTTCATAATTAACCTTTTTCGTAGGACTCTCCATACAGTTGATTGTGGAATTTGCAGCTCTCTGCTAGCTCTGCGAGTCGATTTTCCTGGGCTGCGAACAAATGCTTGCTGGATGCGTGCTACATTTTCATCACTCGTTCTCGGCCGTCCAGAACTTTTCCCTTTGCACAAACACCCATTCTCTGTAAACTATTTATACCAACGTTTAATACACCACCTATCAGGAGGTTTAACACCATACTTCGTTCGAAATGCACGCTGAACAACTGTCGTCGATTCACTTCTGCCGTACTCAATAACACAAAAAGCTTTCTGTTGAGCGGTCGCCATCTTAGCATCAACTGACGCTGACGCCTAGTCAACAGCGCCTCAAGCGAACAAATGTGCAACTAAATGAAACTTTATAGCTCCCTTAATTCGCCGACAGATAGTGCTTAGCTCTGCCTTTTGTCGTTGCAGAGTTTTAAATTCCTAAAGTTGTGGTATTCTTTTTGAATCACCCTGTATAATAAGACCATTCACAAACAGCAGGGGATTTTCCAGGCATCAGACAATTTTCGTCCAAAGGTGCATTAAGAAAGTGTAGACCCCAAGGTTTTCCTTAGTTAACGAAGGAGTTGGATAAATTCATCAGGTTAATAATTACTGCTCTCAGTAAAGAAGCTTTTCCAAACACACAGACCTGGTATTCACAGTCAACATGACCTGGGTGAAATTATCGCGAAAACTAGTTAAGCAATTAAATTTGCCTAGTCTCTGAAGGCGGACATAAGTTCTCGTATCATTTCAATTACACTGGTGTGGAAAAGTAAAGGACGAAAGTAACGTTCACATAATGTGTAATGGCTATATAACGCGGTTCGATGAAACTTGATCCATGACTAGAAAGAACTGCTACAGTATAGTACACACGCAATGAGATGAGCAGAAATAATACTTTTATTCAAAGATACTAATTTTAAACTGAGGTCACTGCGATTCATGAAGGTCTCAAGAACATTAAGAAGGGCGCGATATGGTTCTTAATAGCGTGTGTGATCACCACGAGTGGCAACACATGCTCTTCATTGTACGCAGTGTTCGCCACAGGGTTGATAAGGATCTCTTGTGAAAGGGCACCTCTCTGCGATACGTCTCCCCACTCTTTCTACACCTGCTCGCTAAGGGAACGGGCAGGCTAGTCGATTCACCGATATCTGCTCATTCCAACAGCTACAGCATCTGTGCTGTTCGATGCAATCACTCATTGCCATGAATCAAAGCCAGGATCGAATCCACGGCAGAAAAGACATACATCTGGAATGAATACGGAATCACATTAACGTAGACCGATGAGTGAACTGCGTTCAGAGGTCAGCGGCTCAGCACCCCCGTCCAACATTATGTCCCCACTTATCATGTTCGGCAGTGCTAATGAATGTATTTTGTCTTCCCACGTCTTGTTATATGACGGCTACATTCAGAATCATTACTGAGACAGAATCTGCTCTCAGCCGAGAAGAGCACGCAACCCCATTCCTTGTTGGTCCAGTTACAAAACGACCGTTCTGTGAGTTTATTTTGGTAGTGTGGGATACCACTCCTTACTTCTGTCAGGTAATACTCCACGTGGCAGAACCACCTTTCTGCTAAACCACTGTACAAAAATTCGCAATGGAGATCTGACTTTGTCTGGCTAATATTTTGGCCGTAATGGTGAATCTGAAATGGACTTCATGTAATCGACGTTCTACTACGTCAGGTATCTCCGACATAATTTAAAAATGGTAGGATCTAATCTCTGCTAAAATTATAGACATCCAGTGTGTTCACACTGAGTTATTGTAGAAAAACACAATGCTGAAATTCGATGAACAAACATAAATAACTCCTAATTAGAATGAATCCAAAAGTTCTGCTGTGCAGTTGACAAAGTTGGCAGTGAGTGGAGTTCCTACACCACGGTTCCCGCTTAGAAAGTAGATAACGCGACCTACTCGTAATTATAATTCACACAACTGACAGAACTTGTGAACGGCAAGCTACGCACTAATTCGGAGCTACGAATGCTGCTGTTTGCAGAGGCGAGCAATTCAAATCCAATATTTCCATCAAACCGGAGCAGTGGAACACTTAACGATGCACCATCGGGTGTCTGTAATGCGATGAGCTGCGGGCCACAGCGGCCACTAGACTGAAATAGCGTGGCATCCACTGCTTGTTACAGGACCGAAACTGAATCTCCAAACCAGACACAAAAAATGCAACTCCACGTGAACCAAGGCTCCCTGGCAGAAAATTCGCTCAGATTTACATCGCGGCAGCAAAACTAAAATCCATCAGTTACCTCGCACCTAACACTGAATGTATCGTGGACCATGCGCCTACTGCGAAACACTTACATCACCGTGTGATTACGAATCTGATTCCAGCAGTCACATGTGGACTTCTTTCACCTTCTCCCTACTCACTGCTCACACTCCTTAGTACTCTAACGAAAACCTACACTACATTTGGAGTTCCTTCAGAAGGAGCAATCCACCATGTTGGGGCGTAAGCGATGGTTTTCGACTGAAGCTTTTTTTTTAAATACCCGGTATTGCCTCCCTCCAACAGGAGGGTAGATCATTTTCAACTAAACCTCTCTCTTGTGGCATCGAACAGGCACTTCCCGGTACACGCCTTGATGTCACAGACAGGTAGACAGTCAAGACACAGATTCACCATTTGCCTGGGAACACTGGCGTGGGTGCCTACAAGGCCCTCATAAAGTTCAGTAGACCTCGTAATACCTGCGAAGCAGACGTCAAGCCGCGCCGATCAGTTAAGGCTACCAAAGCGAAGAGTTTTCTTTCACGGGACTGTATGGCGTTTTCAGGAAGGCCTGCTGGAAAACATTGTGAGGGCTACATGCGAAAGTGGATTCACTCTCTCTCCTGTGCAGGTATCAATTACTGGTGTGCCATTCTGACGCGATCTGGCAGAGAAGCCATAAAAACTCAGGTGTCGGCCTCTGCACAGTAATGTTCCACTCCCGTTAAACCTGTATCCCTTCAGGATACAGGCAAATGACCTGCTGCTGTGGCCTGTCCGTCACAGTTCCTCTTGCTGTGGGGAATCGGTGACCATAAACCTGAGCTCAGTCCGTATTCTCTAAATTGCCAGCAATAAAGTGGCCATTCTGCTATCTATGCTGTCAGCTGCCGCTGCGCCCAACAGCAGCCTTAGATGAGCATCAGGAAAACACCGTCCCAACATGAGCACTATTCCGTTACCGGAAAAATACTGCAAGGAAAATTACGTTACCGCCAACACTAATCACCGTTAATCCTCTACACTGTTTACTGGGTTGGTCACTGTGCCACCTTAAGACGACATAAGAGTCCTAATGTGCGTACTGTCCATAACTGAGATCATTTACGTGAAAGAAAGACAAGAATAAAGGACTAACCACCTTTAACAGCCCCTATCCACTTCTCATCATCGCAAACGGTTCCACAATAGTCAGGTGTCAACGACAGGCATCGTGCTGATCGCCGGTCGGAGACGCCACCCACCCCCATACAGTCCCCAAGTCACTGTGAAGTGTGAAATTGCGTCCTGTTAAATATGGTTGCAGTTGCATCTGACTTTTGACATGGGTGCCTTGTTACCTTTTGCACAATGTAGAGGCCATCTTCTGCTGTAGTTGACAGTGGTCGACCAGATTCTCACCTTTAGGTAGTAGTACCTGCAGTTAGGAATACTCCCCACACACGTGATGCAGTGCTAGAAGCAATACCAAACTCCTGGGCTACTTTCGTCACCGCTTCATTCTCTTTCCACTTTCCCGATGATTTTTGCCCATGTGAAATCTCTCAGATTTGCTCAATGATCAGTATTTTATGTTCCAAAGACATCTTCACAATGGCGGCATCACTTGTGATGGAGCATAGCGCATAAGTCGTCGAAGTCGAGTAGTGTTGTCGTGTGTTCTTCTCGGATGTTAGCAGGTTCAGTCTGAATAGTGATACTGGACCATCCTCATATGAAGAGAGGTGGAAACACGTAATGCACCTAGGAAAATCGTCGAATGTGATCGTTTAGGAAGTCCCTGTGTTATACTGAGTGTAAGGATAACGTTGCATCGGCGTACTGACCTCCAAATCTTTGTCACCAGTCAACGTCATTGTGACACTGTACTACTCCTTTTTGAGGGTGCATTCGTCTCTGACTTAAATTTTACGGATATCAATGCGTGACCTCATCGGACAACAGACGTGGACTTCGTCTTTTAAGTTGGGGATATTCAACGAATGGAATAACCTACCTGCTCCCCCTATTAAATCTCATCTAGCACTTAAGGGATGTGTTTTGGTGACATATTGCCGCACGTACATGTTCACCAAGGACCAACCAGCAGCTCTCAACCGCGCTTGCGGACAAATGGAACGCCTTACCAAAATAACTCTTTAACAACATTTTGGCTTATATCGAAGAAAGCTGCAGAGGATACATTGCTGTCCATGACGATCATACAACCTGTTGAGGACGATATGTCATCTTTCGTAAGGTCCAGGGCACCACCAAACTCGCAGTCACTTCAGTGTAATTGTTGTCTTTGATCAGACGAAATTATATTTTCTAGAGTTTGAGTTTTATCTTTGATAATGAATATAGGACGAAGTAATGAGTCAAAATTTGTACCAAGGCCTGGATGCGAAGCCAGATCTCCTGCTCACAAGGTAGCTGCTCTAACCGTTGCGCTCGTGGTCTCGCGGTCGCGTTCTCGCTTCCCGAGCACGCTGTCCCGGGTTCGATTCCCGGCGGGGTCAGGGATTTTCACCTGTCTCGAGATGAATGGGTGTTCGTGTTGTCCTTATCATTTCATCATCATTCATAAAAGTGGCGAGTCTGGACTGATCAGAGGTCGGGAATTTGTACGGGCGCTGATAACCGCGCGGTGTAGCACCCAAAAAAACCAAACATCCTCATCACCACCTAACCGTTGCGCCTCTCTGGAACTGCAAGTTCGAATTCCAGCCTTAGTACAAATTTCAATTCATTGATTCGCGCTGTATTCATTATCAAAGACTAAATTGACTTATCACGTCTCTGCAACAAACAATATAATATATCACCTACACCTGAGGTACTACGACGACGTGATCAGCCCCAGTGGACCGCACGCATCTACAAGGTTCCTCCTCCACTGTATTCTGTCCATTGCTGCTATCCACCATCCGTCCACATCTATTGACACTTGGTTTAAATCTTCATGGAGTCCATCCTCCAACGCTTCTTGGGTCTCCCTGACGGTCTTTTTCCTGTAGGTGTGAAATCCATAAGCTTCCGAGGCCATCTGTGATCCTCCATCCTGGCCACATGGCCGGCCCACTGCATTCATTTGGCTTTGACAGTTCCTGCTATGTTGGGCGGATGGTATAGTTCATCAAGCTCTTGGTTGAATCTGATCCTCCATCCCCCTGTATCTGCATCCAGTACCGGACGGAAAACCTTCCGAAGCACTTTTCTCTCAAAAAGAAGGAGCTTATGGAAGTCCTGTTTCCGTATATTCCATGTCTTGCAGGCATATAGAACAACAGGCTGGATCAGGGTTTTGTACAGTCGAATCTTGAACTGTCTGAAGAGGTATCTGGACCGAAACAGTTGTGCTAGGCTGTGGTAAGATCGGTTTCCTGCTTGTATTCTGGCATTGATCTCTGCTTCACATGACGAGTTCTCAGTGAAAAGTGCCCCTAGGTATTTGAATTCATGCTCTTTCTTGTAGGACTGGTCCCCAACCTGCAGTGATTGTAGATGACCAGCAGTCTGACAATGACCACGCGTCATAATGAGGTACTCTGTCTTGGCTTCGTTTACTTTTAGCCCAAATTTGCTGGCAGCCTCCATTAGTGCTTTGGTCATTTACTCCAACTCCTCTTCCGTCCTAGAGAGTAAACAGATGTCGTCTGCATACGCTATGTATTCCAGTCTCTTTCCTTCGATTTCAATTTCTTCATTCTCTTGGAAGGTCTCGCTTACGAACTTCTCGATGGGCAAAGTTGAACAGGATAGGGGACAACCCATCTCCTTGCCTGAGTCCTGTCACAATTTCCAATTCCTCAGATACGCGATTTCGCATCTTCACCTTTGCACGTGTTTCATTCAGACAGATCTTTATCAGATTGATGAGGTTCTCTGCCATGCCAAGCTCTCTTAAGCAGTTGAGCAGGCTCTTGCGAAGTATGCAATCATAGGCCTTATTAAAATCAACGAATAAAATATGCAAATCTTTACCATATTCACCCAGTTTCTCAGTGAGCTGCCGGTGACTGAAGACGTGATCTACTGTTGACCGACCTAGCCGGAAACTCCCCAATCACCGATTCTGCCACTGGCTGAATTCTATGTATGAGGCAATTGGACAGGATCTTATAGCAGACGTTAATCAGGATACCTGAGGTACAGGCAGGATTATCGCTATTGCGTTCGGTGCTAGGGTGCTCTTCCAATATTTAGAGCTTGTGCAATACTGATACAAGAAGGGGACCGTCAAGATGGTCCGAGGGATGAGTTGGAGTCTATATTGATGGAGTTATTTTAGGGTCATTCGTACGGCTGTGTTAGACGCAGTGTCAGGGTGGCACAGTAGTTAGCGCATCTATCTAGTGAGCAGCACACCGAGGTTCGAATTCGAGCTTTGTCATAAATTTTAATTCATTGCTTCCGGCTGTATTCATTATCATAGATATTGTCTTTGAATAAATGTGTTATTTGTGTTCGCCTCATTGTGTACTTTTTCAGCTACATCCTGTACTACACTGTAACAGTTCTTTATACGTATAGTCCAAGTCTCATCGAGCTGTGGTACTTTACAGTGATAAAAAACGTTGTGTTCTACTTTAAGGCAGGTCTTGTCATGAGGGAAGCCTCGTCAGAGAGGTCCATCGCATGAGCGTTAAAAAAAATGGTACAAATGGCTATGAGCACTATGCGACTTAACTTCTGAGGTCATCAGTCGCCTAGAACTTAGAACTAATTAAACCTAACTAACCTAAGGACATCACACACATCCATGCCCGAGGCAGGATTCGAACCTGCGACCGTAGCGGTCGCTCGGCTCCAGACTGTAGCGCCTAGAACCGCACGGCTACTCCGGCCGGCCGCATGAGCGTCTAGGGAAGTGATTCCACTGGTGTTTTCCCGTTGTCTTCCACTGATGATGATGAAATGATAAGGAGGACAACGCAACATCCCATCCCTGTGCGGCGAAAATCTCCGACCCAGCCGGGAATCGAACCCGGGCCCGTCGGCGTGACAAGCCGCCGCGCTGACCACTCAGCTATCGGGGCGGACAGATAGTGATACATCATGCGAAAATTAAATTCATCCCTAAGTTTTGCACTCCAGTGTATTCAGTCATAGCAAACTGTATTAGCGTTGTGACGGTAACGGTTCTAGTGTTACGTCAGAATTTCTGTACGGACAAAGCCGCAGTCAGAGTCCTGCGGGTGCGAGTTCTGTTCCGTAGCCAATACTGCATTGTACACGAGGTGGACCGGGCGGCGCGGTGTGAGGTGGAAGGAGGGTGGGGGTGACGCGATCGGCGAGTGTAGCCGGGTGTGGCGGGCGCCGCGGCGGAAGCTGCGCAGCTGGTCAGCTGTCACGGCGGCCGCCTATCGATTCATCGGGGCTGGGCTCGGCTCGGCGCGGCGCGGCAGTTGCCGGAAGCGATCTGTCGGTCCGTGCGGGCCAGCTTGTTAACAATATTCTGCTAATGAGCAGCGCAGCCGGCTGCGGCGCCGCCGCTGCCAAATGGAGCGCCGCGTCTGCCCTGCCGTGCTCCGTCCTCGCCCACCACCTCCCGGCCGTCCGTCCCTCACTTTTAATGGCGGCCTTTCTCCACCTGTCACGTCCGTCATTAGTTTCCAATATATTCTTTACACGCAGTTGCACAGCCTCGATGGAATGTTTGAATAGACACATTTTTCGATCTGGGTTTTAAATTTTTTCATTTATCTGTACGACTGACTAATTTCCACATTTACATGATTCCCAAACCCAATCCATACTATAACACCTCCCTCTCGTCCTCCCGAGCAGGACATGAAGACCCAAAGGTACCGACTGGCCGCCGTGTCATCCTCAGCCCACAGGCGTCACTGGATGCGTATATGGAGGGGCATATGGTCAGCACACTGCTCTCCCGGCCGTATGTCAGTTTCCGAGACCGGAGCCGCTACTTCTCAATCAAGTAGCTCCTCAGTTTGCCTCACAAGGGCTGAGGGCACCCCGCGTGCCAACAGCACTCGGCAGACCGGATGGTCACCCATCCAAGTGCTAGCCCATCAAAAATGGTTCAAATGGCTCTGAGCACTATGGGACTTAACTGCTTTGGTCATCAGTCCCCTAAAACTTAGAACTACTTAAACCTAACTAACCTAAGGGCATCACACACACATCCATGCCCGAGGCAGGATTCGAACCTGCGACCGTAGCGGTCGCGCGGTTCCAGACTGTAGCGCCTAGAACCGCTCGGCCACTCCGGCCGGCGCTAGCCCATCCCGACGGCGCTTAACTTCGGTGATCTGACGGGTACCGGTGTTACCACTGCGGCAAGGCCGTTGGCCCATAATATAACACCACCGGAGGAAAAATTTCTCACTGCCAGACTTAACGTTAATACAGTGTAGCACCGCTTCTACATTTGTTAATGTCCTCAATTTGGCGAAGATCTGTGTCCAAAGTTTTCTTCAGGAATGCCATATGAGACGGCCGATTAGATGCCACTGAACTACGAAACTACGGCAATGTTAACAGGTATATTTTTTAAGATCTGAAACATTGCCCAATGGAAGTATCCGACTTTTCAAATGTTCATATAATAATTTATAGACGCACCCAGTACGAGTAAAGAGAAGAAGGTGTCGGGGCGGGGGCGCTGGGGGGGGGGGGGGGCGAGAGGTGTTGCTTTGCTGGAACCAAATAGTCCCAGTGTGGAAAGACACTGAGCTGTTTCCTAAACCTATTTTAACACTGGAGCACACAGTACATACCGGCTGAGCAAAAAGTCAGTATAAATTTGAAAACTGAATAAATCACGGAATAATGTAGATAGAGAGGTACAAATTGACACACATGCTTGCAATGACATGGGGTTCTATTAGAACCAAAAAAATACAGAAGTTCAAAAAATACCCCACAGATGGCGCTTCACATGATCAGAATAGCAATAATTAGCATAACAAAGTAAGACAAAGCAAAGATGATGTTCTTTACAGGAAACGCTCAATATATCCACCATCATTCCTCAACAATAGCTGTATTCGAGGAATAATGTTGTGAACAGCACCGTAAAGCATGTCCGGAGTATGGTGAGGCATTGGCATCGGATGGTGTCTTTCAGCATCCCTGGAGATGTCGGTCGATCACGATACACTTGCGACTTCAGGTAACCCCAAAGCCAATAATCGCACGGACTGAGCTCTGGGCACCTGGGAGGCCAAGCATGACGAAAGTGTCGGCTGAGCACACGATCATCACCAAACGGCGCCCGCAAGATATGTTTCACGCGTCTAACAATATGGGGTGGTTCTAATAAAACCCCATGCCATTCCAAGCATGTGTGTCAATTTTTACCTATCTACATTATTCCGTGGTTTATTAAGTTTTCAGATTTATAGTGACTTTTTGATCACCCGGTACATCGGTACTTGAGCAATACAGGGAAAGACATAAATACTAAAAACATTTAATAAAACAAAGCATGAGCACAGTTACATTCAACGAACAATACAATTAGAGCTCTCAAATTAGGAAAATCAGTTTCAATTAAATAGCGTATATTAAATTCCTTGATTCCAATAACTTTTAGACAATTACTCCTTTCTCGAAACAATTCAACTCCACTAGTTCAAAAGAGTCGCCTCTATTAGAATTCTCGAAGGCAGAGACACGGATTTAGTGCAAGTGGAGCAGACTGGTTGTTCACTGAAAGTCGAACACTCACTTTTACAAAGGTTTATTAATTTTGAGCAGCCAACAAACTGTTTTATACATTGGCTGAACAGTCAACACCGTGCCCTACCATTTCATTTATTTTGCTAAAGGAAAGCGCTAGTCTTTTCCTTTATCTAAGATCCAACAGTCATTAGTTAATCAGTTCCGTCCCTTGAAATCCTTTTGTTTTGTTTTCTATCATTCACTTACACGTGTTTATACAAAGTAATACCCAACAACAATATTGAAACAATTTTTAAAACAACTTCCATTGAACAAAGCTGCATTTCAATCTCTTAAGTTGAAAGAAGAAAACCCAAACAATACCAGAAGACAGTTCTTTCAAAATAATCTATAAACTAACAGTTCCAGAGGACGCTTACCATTTAATTTCCATATGTTATATCGATCTGCCAAAAGCATTTAAAAGAGCACTTGATCACAAATAATTTAAGCAAAGCTCACGCATAAAACGATCAGCTCAAGTTTTGACTTGATCATTTGCAGTTAGTTAACCAAAGGAAACGCAGTTCATAAAATTCATTTTACCGAGAAGAGTTACCAACCTATTAACCTGAGAGCTCTTCTCTGCTTCCGGTAATTACTGCACTCCGCCAATACGTACCGCCCGACAACAAAACTTCCAATGTCCTTTATAACTGTACAGAGTGAGATGTTACAATAACAGAAAAGACAACATTCTGCCAAGTTACCGTGTAGAGACTAGCCTTACTTGAAATTACTCAATATCTAACCACCCCTTGGACTGGGCGTGCCTTTGTACTACTCGTACCACACTTGTCAGGCCTGACTACCAGAACAACAGGTCCGTTTCGATCAATACAGCATGTTACTGTTCGTACCTTACTTCTACCAAACCAAATGAACTTATTCGTTACCAGTACCGTCCATATTTCTCCCCCTCTTGGAGATCATCTTCACAACACAGTTCTATGAGGTTCTATAGTATGGCTCTGAGCACTATGGGACTTAACATCTGAGGTCATCAGTCCCCTAGAAATTAGAAGTACTTAATCCTAACTAACCTAAGGACATCCTGCCCGAGGCAGGATTCGAACCTGCGACCGTAACAGTCGCGCGGTTCTGGACTGAAGCGCCTAGAAACGATTGGCCACCGCGACGGCTACGAGGTTCTAGAACATGATCATTTCGTCGCGTGAAACAGAAGCAAGTCTCCTCGTTTTCAGTGACCAAAGGTTCCAAAAGCGACATACCATCATTCTACACAAGATGGCTACCATGGCGTGCCGTCTTCTTCCTCCGAAGTTTGCGAAAGTCTGGGCAGGTGTCGTCCTTCAGACACGCACGCTCCTCTGCTTCCAGGATCCTCACGAAAGCCGTTCAGTCACTAGCCGTTACGTTCGCAAATTCTTTCTGCTCGCGCAGAACCACTTCTGATCCCTGCCAATGCACCTTCTCTCTCGCTGGTCTCGCACGTCTCATCGATACCACCAAAGATATTTTATGAGGACAAACCAGTCAATCGTTCCCAGCAAAAACTGATACCATTTAACATGGTTCAAATTTTATGTCCCAGTGAAACAGTTAATTAAACATTGATAGGAAACCTCATAGCACTAAGTAAGCTGCTGTGACTCTCCAATTAAACAGTTAGATTAAATATTTAAAACAAATAACACAGCATTGAGCAAGTAGCCGTTATAAATTACCAGCTAAGAAGCAAATATTCTTTAACCAACTGCAGTTGCAACTGACCGATAAAAGAAACAATTAGATTACATATTTCAAAGCAAATAACACAGCATTAAACAAGTGACCATTACGGCCCAGCAGATAGCTCACTTACTATGCAAGGCGTTTCTTCACTGATGGAAGGCCGAAGAACAACTGGCAATTTGAGTTTATGAATAACCGAATTTTTCTTAACACAGACGGGCGTAACTGACCAGTAGAAGAAACAATTAATCTTTAGAAGAAGTATAACTTAATATTAGTCAAGCAGTACTCATATATGGCACGCCAAACTTTGTCAGCTTACACCCATTGAAAGGAGGCGTTTTGGTCCCCTTTCCCAATTTTGAAGGTGTCCCTGCTCTGTGCAAAGTAATTTCAGAAGATGAGCATATCAGAGAGCACTATAACAGATATTGAAACTCCGTTAGATTCAGCGTAATTTACCACCATTAGATTCAGCGTAATTTACATTACTCATTCGCCACAAGGCCAACTTAATGAAAGGCACCCTGTGCACAGTCGTGTTTATCTTAGAAATACCTAGTGACATCATTGGCTTTCAAAATTTCAATACTAACTAAAGTGTGGCTGAACGAAGCACACACTCGGCTTCGTACTTCTCTCCATGGGCAGTCCAAAAGCGATTCATATCTTAAACACGAAGGAAGACTACGGCGAGCTGGGCGAACTCTTTAATAAAGCTCGGGAATGCTCACCGTGGTTCCACAGGCATGACATACTCCGCGCCAGATGACAGCCTTTATCACAACTCTGCGGCAAACCCGTTGCCACAGCCACGAGCCCTGAGCCAGCAGGTTCCCTCGGTCTGCTGTGTACGCTTCCGTTGACAGCTGCCAGCCGTCCCTCCTCGCGCTGCCCACCGCTACGGACGCGCACCCAACACAGCTGACCACCAAAGCTAGCCGTTCACAGCGTGCACATCAGTTCACAATAGCCCCTCTCTCCGTCCATCAGGTCTCACTTCAAACTTTCTACTGCAGGCCACGGCAAGCGCCCTCTGGTCTGGAGTGACGCGTCAATATCTCTGCCTGTCTCAATCGACACAGCGCAAAATCGATGGATATGCATAAGATTTGTTATTTGAAGTCCGCCACTAGCTATCACGAACATCCACGTTACCAGTTTCGGCATACTGTCATATTCAGATGCGACAATAATCCACAAATAATTTCATCATAATCTATAAACACGACTCAAGTGTCCTCCGTAGCTCAGTGGTCTGCGCGCCTGATTGCTATGCAGACGGCCCGCTTTCGATTCCCGGCACTATCCGAAATTATTGCCTGGTGGGGAACTAAAACGTGGTTCACTCAGTCTCGTGGTGCCAACTGGGCAGCTACTTGAGTGAGAAGTAGTGTCTCCAAACTCTAGAAAGCCCGCAACGACTGGCAGAGCAGTGTGCTGACTGTACACCAGTCCATACCGAATCCATATCGCGCCATTGGTATAGGATAACACGGCGGTTGGTCTATCTCAACTGTCCTGTCTCAGTCAGGTCACATATCGCGTAGTTTTGCTTGCTTTGGTAAAAAAACTTCTTACAAGCATACTGAACGTCATGGAAAATGGTATAAAACTGCAATAAAAATTTGTACATCTTGCTGTCAGGTGGTCTTTTATCACGAAGTCTTTTCGTGACGTTCAGTATGTTTAGCTCGGGTGTTAATAGATTATAATGACTTCGTTTGTGACTTATTGTCACATATGAAGATGACAGTGAAAATGCCGAAATCGGTAATCTAACTTTTTGCCATATTTAGTGACGATTTTGATACACAAAACTATTTCATATTTATTACTATATTTCACACGCTGTTTTCAGTGGTGCCCAACATTTTCTGTGGTGTTGAGAAATGAGGTAAACGCATGCCAGTGGGCTTGCCGCAGTGGAACACCGTTTGCCGTCAGAACAGCGAAGTTAAGAGCTGTCGGGCTTGGCTAGCACTTGGGTGGTTTACGACCCGGATCGGCCGAGCTCTATTGGCAAGCGGGTTGCACAGAGCTCTTGTGAAGTCAATTAAGGAGCTACTCGCAAGAGAACCACGAAAACTGACAACTATATGCTGACTATATGCCCCTCGATATCCGCATCCAGTGACGCCTATCAGCTGGCGATAATACGGTCGTCGATCCGTAACGTTGGGCCCAATCGAGACATGTTCGGACGGAGTTTAGGTTAGGGAACTGTGTACAGCTCTCTGAATACGGCTGGTGTTGTCTTGGAAGACTGGAGTGTCCACATTTTACTCATTATGAAGTTGTAGAAGAGAGGGTAGCACATGGTCACCGAAAAATAAGCATTTTGGTTCATGTTTAAGGTAAACTGAATCGCCAAAACATGGCTGAGCCGAATGAACTACACAAGTTCTCGCCCGACCATCCAGAGTTACGTTTTCTAAGATTTCCCTAAATTGCTCCGTGCAAGTGCCAGGATCCTTTGAAAGGGAACTGGCGATTTCCTTTCCCATCCTTGAAACACTCACAGCTTGTGCTCCGTCAGTAATGACCTCAATGTCGACAGGACTTGAAAACCTAATCTTCCGACCTTTCTTCCTTCTGAACGGCATCCCTCCACACACTGCGGATTCACTGCCTCATTGGGCAGCCAGTGCACTCAGCGCCTTATACCTTTTGAAAAGAGGTATAATCGCAGTCGTGAAACCACTATATGCGCTTCTAGCGACCTACTGTTCAGTTCCTATGATGCATGGTCCGTTGAAAAACGTGCAGCGTGCTGCGCCTCTCTGACCAGTGGCTTTTTGCGACATACTAGACTCCCTGTGTAGATTGCGTGCAGTTTCTTGCACACAGACTATACAATCTAACGAGTTATTACAATAAAAATCAAATATCAATAGATCCATCATTAAATTGTGCAATATGTTGTACAGCTTATAGTCTTAAGCATTGACGTCAAAATTATTGCACAGTACCTAATATTGCAGAATATTATTCACAGTAGGGGGATCGCTTGTTGCATACCAAGCAACGTAATACACTCACTTGCTTCAGACGTAGTTCAAACGACAATAAGGACATCCACGCTATCAAATGGGCTCGCAACGGGATTCTGGAAGAAGAGGATACTGAACTGCGGACCCAGAGAGGCTACAAAAGAATAAATCGCATCTCGACTATAGTGAAGATCAATATGTATTTTCTTAAAAACATGCGCATATTGTAGCATCACATGTTACAGTGAATTTAGCAATAACACCGTGGCCTTTAACCCAAATACATAACATACCATCAGGATCTAATATAGCCCGCATCTCGTGGTCGTGCGGTAGCGTTCTCGCTTCCCACGCCCGGGTTCCCGGGTTCGATTCCCGGCGGGGTCAGGGATTTTCTCTGCCTCGTGATGGCTGGGTGTTGTGTGATGTCCTTAGGTTAGTTAGGTTTAAGTAGTTCTAAGTTCTAGGGGACTGATGACCATGGATGTTAAGTCCCATAGTCCTCAGAGCCCATTTGATCTAATATAATCATAGGTCTTGAAAAAATATATTCTAACTTATCGACAACAGATTCATTAGCGGAGGTATAATATGTCAACACAGCCTTCGACTATGTAAAGGTGATGACATCTCAGACAAAAATATTCTCCAAAGCCTTAATTCGTACATTATTATTCGGATCAACGCGAACAGTATCGTCAACTACAAGACGTGACTGTTCATCGCGACTAAGTGGTCTTATGCGGCCTACGCTTCTGCATCTGTTGCTGTGGACCATTCTTTATATATTCGTTCAATACACGTGTAAATTATATCCCGATGACACGTTAGGTATCAGCATTAAAGATCGTGGTAATATTGCGGAATTCCCTGTAATATGTGATAGTACTGTATATATAAATATATCTTTCTTATGAAATACACATTGATTTTGCCAAAGGCGGAGAAGCGAATAATTCTTTTATAGCCTCTCTGGGTCTTCGACACAATATTTTGTTCTCCGGCGTTCTGTCAGGATTCTCAGTTGATAGTGTATACTTTTTCAACGAACTGTTCTTCATGAATATGAATATGTTCATGCAACTGACTCTTGTTTTTTGTCCTCGGAGTCTTTCGCGGTGGCATTCTAAGCGACGCGGCTTGTAAACTGAGAATGTTTAACACACTCACGCTTTTGTTATTGGAAGTATATGTTACTATAAGGACAACCTTTCTGCAGCAAACTTCATTTTGTATGCTGACAGACCATATGGCGGACGGTCACGCAATGTTGTTTGTAGTTCGATGAATTTGACTGATTCCCACGATCGACTGTTATGAATGTGATACTCTGTTGCCTTGGTGATTTACCCTTCCGTACACGCGTTTCCAACTGCAGTATATTTTTTTCCTGGAAGTCTCTAAAATTTACAGCTTTTTCGCTACACAGGGGAAAATTAAATTGCAGACTGAAACCCGTTCCCGAAACCGCCATTCACCAAGAAACGAGAAAATAGAACTCGTAGTAGACAAAGCCAGCCTACGCAGCTATCTCCGTCTCCTCCACTGGCGATTGTGACAATTACTCGAGATCGCCGTACATCAAACAACACAGCGAGACGTTCCACTCACGGTCCGTCGGAATTCAAAGCCACGTTTGCTGCCGAAAGGTTAGTGTAGGAGCAGGCGCCGGCACCTGTAACACCGACGCTTTGTAACATCGTTGGATAACGTTTACGGACTCGGGCTATTGTGCTCAATTTGTTCCCCAAGACACACCCTACAACCCCTCGAATTTCGGAGCAATATTTCGGGGACTGCCGCGGTGGCCGAGCGGTTTTAGGCGCTTCAGTCCGGAAGCGTGCGACTGCTACGGTCGCAGGTTCGAATCCTGCCTCGGTCATGAACGTGTGTGTTGTCCATAGGTTAGTTAGGTTTAAGTAGCTCTAAGTTCTAGGGGACTGATGACCCCAGATGTTAAGTCCCATAGTGTGCAGAGCCATTTGAACCAATATTTCTGGGACATCCTATGTATGGTATACATAAATTTACTCCACTAACAAAAGGAACAGCCCCTCAATAAATGCGTCAGATTCATATATGTCTTACATTATGTGATGAAATATCCATATGTGATGTAGTACACACGCTTTTTTGAACGAAATACTTATTTATGCCACAGCTTTTCATTAATTTCTATAATTCACTGGTTACGAAGTTGTCCAAATTAAACGTTATCTCTTCTTCATCTCCGGAGAAATTTTCTGCATAATTTCTCCAAACCCCTAATAAAAATGGCGATCTCGCATTAAATCTAGGCCTGATGACCACGGTAGCAGGTGGTGCAAGTCGACGAAGAGACAATGGCAAGGGTTGCGAGGTCTGCAGTAGGAAGCACTACAGTAATGTCAGACGTTGTGGATCAACAAAGGCAGACTCAAATGGTTCAAATGGCTCTGATCACTAAGGGACTTAACATCTAAGGTCATCAGTCCCCAAGAACTTAGAACTACTTAAACCTAACTAACCTAAGGACATCACACACATCCATGCCCGAGGCAGGATTCGAACCTGCGACCGTAGCGGTCGCGCGTTTCAGACTATAGCGCCTAGAACCGCTCGGCCACTTCGGCCGGCAAAGGCAGACTCTCATTCTGTTAAGATCAGTATTACTGGTGACGTAAAGGGGGCAAGGAGGGTGGGCGAATGGCGGTCACTCTCCGTGGCCGCGCATCGAACAGAGACGTCGTTCTGTGGAAATAAAATATAGGTGGAGGTTGAGAGTTCCGAAAGGAGAGGCGACTCAGCCGTACAGGGTGCGCTCCACCGCCGCCGTAACTCTGTGCACGCTTTTAGCCGCGACAGCAGCAGGGGCGGAGGCGGAGGCGGAGGCCGTGAGGCTGCGAGGCAGTGTCTGCGGCCGGCCTGGAGGGTCGCCAGCCGCCTCTAATTGCTCGCGGCATTCTTGGGATTCGTCCTGTGGGAATCCATCACAGGGCGCGACACTGCACCCGCGGTAAACAGATATCTCAGCCGTCCCGGCCGCCCGAGAATGCTCGCTATGTGGCGGCGCGCCGGCGACAATGGATGCGGCCGGGGGCCGTCGCCGTCGCCTTCGCCGTCGTCTGAGGAGGCAGTCACCCCTGCTGAGGCTATATCGGTATCCTGGAGCACCCTGCGTCTGCCTTACTCACAGTACGAGAAGGGTGGAGTAGTATAAAGCTTCCAAATTTTCAAATTCCATATCGCTTACAGGTTCATAATAAGGTACACTGAAGGGCCAATGATACTGGTACACCTGCCTAATATCGTGTAGGACCCACTCGACCACGCGGAAGTGCCGCAACATGACGTGCCATGGACTAGTGTCTGAAGTATTGCTCGAGGAAACTGACACGGTGAACCGCAAGGCCGTCCACAAATTCGTAAGAGTACGGAGGGGTAGAGATCTCTTCTGAACAGCGCGTTTCAAGGCATCACAGATATGCTTAATTATGTTCATGTCTGGGGAGTTTGGAGGCCAGCGTAAGTGTTTACACTGAGAAGAGTGTTCCTGGAACCACTCTGTAGCAAATCTGGACGTGTGGGGTGTCGTAATGTCTTGCTGGAATTGCCAAAGTCCGTCGCAATGCACAATTTACATGAATGGATGCAGGTGATCAGAAAGGATGCTTATGTACGTGTCATCTGTCAGAGTCGTATCTAGACGTATCAGGGGTCCCATATCACTCCAACTGCACACGCCCCACACCATTAACAGAGCCTCCAACAGTTTGAACAGTCCCCTGCTGACATGCAGGGACTATTGATTCATGAGGCTGTCTCCATACCCGTATACATTCATCCGCTCGATACAATTTGAAACGAGACTCGTCTGACCACGCAACATGTTTACATTTATCGATAGTCCAACGACGGTGTCAACGGGCCCAGGCGAGGCGTAAAGCTTTGTATTGTGCAGTCATAAAGGGTACACGAGTGGGCCTTCGGCTCCGAAAGCCCGTATCGATGCCGTTTCGTTGAATCGTTCGCACGCTTACACTTGTTGATGACGCAGCATTGAAATGTGCACTAATTTGCGGAAGGGTTGCACGTCTGTCACGTTGAACGATTTTCTTCAGTCGTCGTTGGTCCCGTTTTTGGAAGATCATTTTCCGGCAGCAGCGATGTAGGAGATTTGATGTTTTAGCGGATTCCTGGTATTCACGGTACACTCTTGAAATGGCCGTAAGGGGCAAATCACCACTTCATCGCTACCTCGGAGATGCTGTGTACCGTCGCTTATGCGCTGACTGTAACACCACGTTCAAACTGACTCAAATCTTGATAACCTGCCTTTGTAACAGCAGTGACCAATATAACAACTGCGTCAAACACTTGTTGTCTTATATATCTTACATAGTCGTTGCTGACCGCAGCTCTGCCTTCTGCCTGTTTACATGTCTCTGTATTTGAATACGCATGCCTATACCAGCTTCTTTGTCGCTTCAATGTATGATGGTGAGTGGTGCTCGATAGAGAATTCCCTCCTGCTACGCGATGCTGTGCGCAAGCGAATTTAGGGAACGCACGTGAGATTTCTGGATTCTAGATTATTTGATTTCCAGACGTTCTGCACTGTTCCGAAGTGTCACCTAGTGAATAAAACGCGAACGTACGGATGATCAGACTAGCTTTGTCATTCAGTTGAATAGCTGATACTGAACAGATCACGGCATGATCCTCCAGACGTAAATGTTACTTCGAACGTACACCAAGGGAATGATGTAGTAAAATTACTCTTCATAACATATGACCTAGGGGATAACGGCGAAACGTACATCAGATAGTGATACTGAATGCGAATGATTCTGTTCCAAAAAGAGAAGTCGCAACACTAAAAAAAGTGTACTGAAATGCAGGTACACCTGCAGATTATAGACACTTGGCACAGGATTTGTAACTGAACCCCAACAATTTGCTCATAAACAGGCTGAAAGATCCACTATTGTATGATCACTTGATTCCCTACATATGTGTACGAAGCGATTTAAAGTGGAACGGCCATAGGAAACTAATGTCATGAAAGGCAAATAACAGATCGAGAGTCCTCCACGGTAGACGAATACTTAGATACGAGCCGTCTCCGGAAAGTGATTTCCGATCGATAGCGAAATGAATATCACAGTGAAAATTGGATGAAGCTTTGCACAGATGTGTTGGGCAGTGTCTCTAGTCTGTCCTTCGATAGTGTCACGTCGTTCGTTTCTTTTCTGAGCTCACAGTAAGCACGTAAAGTTGCATAGAAGATAGTGCCTCGCGGCAAGTATGGGTGCCTTTGACAGATTTAGCCTGGTTTCATACAGCCCACAAAAATTAACTGTCAAGCATTTCCTTTTTGACAGCTCTCGGCCGCACACTACAGGGGCAATGAGGAAGCTTTTGCAGCGTTTACGATGGGAAGTGTCTGGTCACCCACCAACAGCCCAGACTGGTCTCCCTTTGATTTTGCTCTCTGTTCACATGAACCGCTGGCTTTGAACACAATATTTTGGCACAGACAACAAGCTGCAGGACAGTGCAGAGAACTGGCAGAAAGCATACACGGCTGCCTTCTATAACGAGGGTGTTGGGAAGTGTATACAATGCTGCAGCAGATTTCTCAGTCAGAGCGGCGACAACGTAGAGAATTACCTGGAAGGTGTAGCAAACTGTTGCAAATAAAACATTTTTGATTTTTGCTGTGGTTTCCATTTCGCGACCGATTTGACATTACTTCCCGAATATTCCTCGTATTACCTGTCGATCTGGGTTCGATTACATATAGGACTGACAGAAGAAATAAAGAAGATCCATGGAAGAGCACACATTCATTTAGCAAATGCGGAGGCATCCTAGAGATGCTCATTCAGCATCAGTGGCGAACACTACATGAGGTGCTGACTGGTGAACTGCTAAAATTCCGAGTTTGCGCTTTCCAGAAGTTGCAGTCAAAATATTGTTTACTCTTACATATGTTGTCGTTGTTGTTTACGCTACTCTAGCCTGTGCAAGTTTCCTCATCTTTGAAGAGCTTCTGCAACTTCTCCTTACTGTACTCAAAGTTTGGTCTCCGTGTACAATTTTTAATCCCCCCGCCTACTTCCATTATTATCCTGAAGATTCTTTGATGTGCCGGGATGTGTCTGGTCATTTGATCCCTTCGTTCATTCAAGTGGTAGCATAAATTTTGTTCTTTCCAATTCGATTCAGTAGCTCTTCATTGGTTATACAATAGCAATAAATTTCATAAGCTTCTGTGCTCTTCTTCTCTGTGCTGCTTATTGTCCACATTTCAGTCCATAAAAGGCTAGACTCCAGACAAATACTTCCAAGAAAGACTAAAATTTGTATTATATGTTAACATCACTCACGAAAACGCTTTTAATGTTGGTACCACTCCGCGTATCATATCCTGTGTGTTTCTGATTTCTGCTGCCCAAATGGGAAATCTCATATCGTAGTTTTAGTGTCTTATTTCCCAAACTAACTTCCTCAGCGATGCCAGATTAAGTTCGACTACATTTTGAGATAAAGATTTATGATAATACACGTTTGGAGCAGAGCATTGTTATGGTTCGGTAATATTCACACCTGTTAGCATGTGCCTCCTTTGTAATAGGACTTTGCGTTCTTCTTGAAATATACAGGTGTTTCGTATTTGTCACATAGTTGCATACCATGTGAAATAGTTTTCCTGTTGATAGTTCTCCTAATGTTCTCAATAATTCTGTGGAAATGTGACGTACACCACAGGCCTTCTTTCGACTAATGTCCTTCAATACTCCTTCAACTTCTTCTCGCAGTATGGTATCTCCCATCTCATCTTCGTTTACTTCCTCCTATCTTTCTATTATGTTGTCCTCCACTACATGTCCGCTTTTGTAGCCCCCTTATGTATTTCCTTCCTAATTTCAAGCTCATCTTCTTTGCTTAGACTTACCATTTCTGATGTTAACATTCATACAGATGATAAAAATACTAATCAGTCTAAATTGCAAGGATACTTTAAAAAACAAATGTCACACGTCAAAATGGTAATCAGGTTTTATCAAAAATTATATTCAGACCAGATGACGGTGGAGCATTGGTAAGTGTCGAAGGACACTATTGGTAACTACTTAAAAACGATTAAGTTGTTAGCAGTAATGCTGGGCATTCAGCAGTGCAGAAGAACAGCGTGTACTCAGGAGTTGTAATGAGTGTAGGTACTTCTTACTTTCAGCCCTCAGCAGCACCGAAATAGGCTAGGCAATGTTGGTAATGATACAAGACGAGATCAGTCGTTCATGCAGACTGATGACCCTGCCACTACTGCTCTTGCCGTTCTTCGTGAGTAATATGTTTGTCCGATCTCTCCACAGATCTCCTTCGGATGTGCCGACTGCACATTCGATAAGTCTATCTGTATCGTAAGAGGCACGCAGGCCACCCCACCTCGACGAGGTCCGTGTTTTATTGGAGTCTTTTAAGCAAATTTTGCGACAAGAACTCAAAG
This sequence comes from Schistocerca nitens, assembly GCF_023898315.1. Lineage (NCBI taxonomy): Eukaryota > Metazoa > Arthropoda > Insecta > Orthoptera > Acrididae > Schistocerca > Schistocerca nitens. The sequence goes on along the minus strand of NC_064619.1, from coordinate 381,681,140 downwards.
ATTAAATTAGAGAGATGACAACTGACGTTGATGCCAATAATCGTGCTTCGCTCGGACCTTCTGTGACATGAACAGGAAAAGGTGGAAGTGACAGTGGGACATAAAGTACCCTCCGCCACATACAGTAAGGCGGCTAGCCGAGTAAAGATGGAAAAGTAGAACAGAGTGCACCCATACGATTACGTAGTTCCGAGTAATGGTATACACAGTAATTTCCATTAACAGCATGAGCATCAGCGGTATCAGCTTATGGATGAAAGATAATAATAATTATTATTAATTTTCAACGTGATCATTTACTAAATGAGGACATGTATTGCAACGACTGTTCAACGTTTTGATGCTTAAATATTCCTGCTGTGCTAAACAAGCGTCTGCTTCAATTTCTACCTCATCTTTTGATACAATTTTCTTTGATCATCCATCCATCTCATCGGGTTTGTGAGCATAGATAACTACTGGGAGCTTAGGAAAACAAATACTGAATCAGACCTCTTAATTCGATGTGACATGGGTTTAGAAAAGGTCTTAACAACTGACAGTTTGCACGTTCGCCAGAAATAAATAGATGTTTATGTCTGTGGAATGAGAATACGTTATTCGGTTATTCGTTCTTGCCAAATATAGTTCTGTTCTGACAGAGACACTTGCCATTTATGTGTACCTGCTTGTGCGTCTTCTGCCATAGAGGTAGCCAGAAAAGGTAAAAAGATGTTTCGTGGTATTACAAATTTAGCAAATAAACAATGTGAAAAATCTTATGGGACATGGGGCCAATACAACTTCTGATGATGGCAGTAGCCAAAATATGTCACGAAGTATCGATTATAGTTCCCAAATTTACGTAACTGACATGGGTTCATTCCAGGAATTTACTTCCCTTCTTAGTAAAATAAAAAATCCGTAAAAAATGACTATTTACATGATGGATCCAAACGAAAAAGCCTCCAACATTATCTTTTGGTCACGAAATGATGTCTTACAAATTCCAGTGATGACCTTCTCGTGAAACAAAAAGTCACCCAGATGCATTAACGTCGTTCTTTAATACTGAGGCGTGAATTTCTTTCGCGCCATTACCATCCAGCAAAAAATTGCTCTCACCGCGCACAGGAAACAGGGCTTAACGCTGAACTCCATTTATTCCGTTTACTCTGGGTTCCTCTGATACACGTTTCCTTAATAGCAGCCTATCACGTCTTTGTACATGACTAGGCAGGAAATTTATTACATCCTTTTGCATGCACTGATTTAGAGAGCGGTAACACGCAAAACGCTAAAGCGCGTGCCATAAATGGTTTCAATCTACGAGCAGACTGAAAATCAGACTTTCCGTGAAAGAAAGGGCAGTAACTTTGGTTTCTGCTTTGTAAATGAAGAGGGAGAGAGAGAGAGAGAGAGAGAGAGAGAGAGAGAGAGAGGGCGGGGGGGGGGGGGGAGAGATCAGAATTGTTGGTGGATGACGGGTTGGGAGTGGAGAAAGGAGGATGGCGCTGTCACTGGAGAGAGTGAACGTGGAACAAAAATGGGAATTAGATTAACTGATCACTTCCATGAGTTCTTCCCTGTAGGACCTCGCCTGGCTTAAATAAAAAGTTACAGGGCTCTGGTTTCTAACTACTTCCGTTAATTAAAAGTTCTGCAGAACACTTTTCTGAAACGAGAGACGTAGTCATTTCTCTATGCGTATTAAAATTCAGTACTCATTCACGGTGAGCTTCACAACGAACCGCACGGGGCCACCTTGTTCGCAGTTCAGAGAACAGACGGAAAGTGATATTCATGCCTATAAGACCATACATCAAGGTTAATAAAATTACTTACAAGTGAATACAAGGACAGAAATGTTTTCAGAAATGCAGGTACATAATGTACAGAAGACAGCTTCATCAACACATCAGATATACTGATAATAAATAAATTTTCCTTGTCGCGGTCTTCATACCACTCCAATGCAGTATTAATATTTGCCATCGCTGAAACGATTTAACGTCCCTATTGAAACGCACGCTGTGGTGTAAATATCCTGCGTCAGCACGTTTCACCCCACGTATGAAACTCCTCGTGGCTCCCCTTAGACGAGTGAAATGGTGCAGCGTAAGACTTCTTCCCCATACGTCTTGTCACTGGTCCGATGCAACATGCCGCGCGCTACTTTCCCGTTCCAATCTCTTTATCTTAGATAAGCACTTCCACCTTATGTCCGCAGTTATTTCTTGGTTACATTCATATCTCTATATTGCCCTGCAGTTTGTAACGTTCTGATTTCCCGCGATCTCCGTGTAGGTCAATGTCTGATAGACGACAAACTATGCAGAAAAGTTAATCCAACAGCAATAGAGTGTTTTTTAAACCTTGTCAACGCACAAGAGTGGCAAGATGTTTATAGTGCCGATAACGTAGATGATAAATATAATGCTTTCCTTAACACAATTCTCATTCTCTTTGAGAGTTGCTTTCCATTAGAACGTTCTAAGCTGGGTACTAGTAGTAACAGGCATCCCGCGTGGCTGACTTGTGGGATAAGGATATCATGTAGAACAAAGCGGGAATTATATCAAATGTTAGAGGTAGTCTCAATCAAGCTACAGTAGCCCTTTTCAAACAGTATTGCAAGGTGTTTCAAAATGTTATTAGGAAGGCAACGAGTATGTGGTACGCAAATAGAATAGCTACTTCACAGCATAAAATTAAATCCATATGGTCAGTTGTGAAGGAAGTGTCTGGTCAGCAGCACGAGGTCGACGATATAAAGTCAGTTCGTAGTAAAAATATTTCTGTTACCGATAAATCAAATATATGTACAGTATTTAACAATCATTTTCTGAGCATTGCTGGTGAATGAAATAAAAATTTAGTTTCTACAGGGCATCATATAACATTCTTTGTAAATGCATTTCCGAGATTGATGTCTGAAACACTCCTCTGTGATACAGACAAGAGGGAGATTGAGTCAATAATTAAATAACTGAAGACTAAGGACTCTCATGGATATGATGGAGTGCCTAGCAGAATATTAAAGTTTGGTGCTGCACATGTTAGCTTTGTATTTAGCTATATTTGTAATTTATCCTTTAGGAATGGTCTGTTTCCAGAACGATGAAAATCCTCTGTAGTAAAGCCGCTTTATGAAAAGGGAGAAAGGAATAATGTAGACAATTTTAGACCTATTTCTATGTCATCAGTGTTTGCCAAAGTTATTGAAAAGGCTGTGTGTGGAATGACAGATGACCATTTTATATAATATCATTTGTTATCATATGTACAGATCGGCTTTAGAAGTCGTTTAACAACTGAAAATGCCGTAGCCTCTTTTCTCTATGAGGTACTGGATAAGTTAAACAAGAGATTTCGAACGCTAGACATACTTTTTGATTTAACTAGGGCATTTGTTTGTGTTGATCACAAAATATTGCTCCAGATGTTGGACTATTACGAAATACAGGGTGTAGTTCACAAACGGTTCACCTCTTACTTTAGCAACAGACAGCAAAAGGTCTTTATTCACAATATTGAGAGTGGCTGTGATGTGGGCTCTGAGTGGGGTACAGTCAAGTGCGGGGTGCCCCAAGGATCAGTGTTGGGGCTATTCCTGTTCGTTATTTATATAAACGGTATGCCCTCTAGTATTACGGGTAACTCTAAAATTTTTCTGTTTGCCAATGACACTAGCTTGGTAGCAAGGGATGTTGTGTCCAACATTGGCTCGGTTTCAAATAGTGTAGTTCATGACCTAAGTTCATGGCCTGTAGAAAATAAACTAACACTAAATCACAGTAAGAGTCAGTTTTTTACAGATTCTAACACATAATTCAAAGAAACCTGACTATTTAATTTCTCAGAATGGGCATATTATTAATGAAACTGAACAGTTCAAATTTCTAGGTGTTCAGATAAATAGTAAACTGTTACGGCAAGCCGACCCCCATGATCTTGTTCGAAGACTTAATGCTGCAATTTTTACTATTCGTATGGTGTCTTAAGTGAGTAATCGTTCGTGACGAAAATTAGTTTGCTTATTTTCATTCGCATCCCCACAGTCCACTAATTCTGGACACGATCTATTTGGCTACATCTAACCGTGGTTGTATGTTGTATTTCACTTGATACCCATGGAGCCCAGGAAATCTGACAGATTAGGCAACTTTCAAGCACTTAAAAATTTGTTGCATTCTCTTAAGAATCTGTGGGAGAAAAACATGCGAGTGTTAAAAACGTTTGGTCTTAATATTGTAGTCTGAAGTCCATTCTAGAGAAAAAGAATTCGCAGCCTGGCCGTATCAGGAAGGATATCTCAGCTTCTCCAAATGAGTGGTAAATTCAGAGTAAACCAAAATGGCATATTATAAGATGACTTAACATTTACGCACTGTTACTGCTTAATGTGTATTGACACTGCTTGTTCAGTCTCTAGTCTCGAGTCTCTTCCTCCTATAGTTTTCTTTATTGACGTAATTTGTGAACGTGGATAAATACTGTGAGGGTAGTCCACTCCAGGGCTGGAAACCGCTACTGTTTGTAGCCGAGGAACATGTGTGGCATCCCCAGATGCAATAAAACAGGATTAAGCATTACTTCACTTATTTCTCTGAATACATCCGGTGGCCGTATCTTCGGCGGTTGGGTCTTAGCAAGCCCGTGAAGAACATGCTTAACCCAGTGGCTGTCTCAGGCTGTTGTCTCACAGCATCAGCCCTGCCATGAATTCTGGTAAGCGGGTTGCTCGTGGTGTGGAAGGCGCACCCCATCAGAAACCCTGCTCGGCTGTGAACACAGCACGAATGTGTTGCGTCTCACACTCTGTTCTGGGAGTACTCTGTCCCTTCCAAGTCACTTCCCGTGTTGTCCCACTAGATGGACCACGACGTTGGATGCCATGATGTCTTGATCAACACTGCTCTTGCCACCCCGGTTCGGTAGACCGCCTGACTCAACCAATGATGGAGTTTAGAGCAGTTTGTGCCCCGCGCTGGCATGATGTTGGTAGGTCCCCGGACTAGCAGTCAGTGGCGGCTGGTGCTGGAGGCTGGCTTGTAACATCCACAGCTATGGACTGGTGGTCATCTAACTAGGCGACAGTGGTGTGAGCGATACTGAAACAATCACATACACAAAATGTTATAACGAAAGCTGACCGCTGTGGCCGAGCGGTTCTAGGCGCTTCAGTCTGGAACAGCGCTGCTGCTGCGGTCGCAGGTTCAAATCCTGTCTCGGGCATGGATCTGTGTGATGTCCTTAGGTTAGTTAGGTTTAAGTAGTTCTAAGTCTAGGGGACTGATGGCCTCAGAAGTTAAGTACCATAGTGCTTAGAGCCATTTGAACCATTTATAATGAAATAGACAAACAACCGAGTACGAATGTCATGAACGCCAGCGACCGACTGACTCTAACTTAGTGAATTGGAGTATGGGAAGCGACCTCCGAGTTTCCTTTGTTACCGTGAGGCGATATGCAAATGAACTATTTACTGAACTCGGAATTCTGTTATAAATTCCTCCAATGCGATTCTTGTGGGCTTACCGATATCTGGCTACGCAATACAGGCCTCTGCTGAAGAATCGGATTGTGTGAGGTCGTTTGCCTCGTAGAAAGTAGTGTTGGATGTAAATTATTAACATCAAGTTAAGCCCACCAATATTTTTGACTAGGTTGTAGGATAGAGTTGGTTTGTCAATGTAGGTAGTCTCAAACAGCCGAAATATAATCAGATTTTATTCCATTTGAGAATTTATATATGCTCATAATTCGCATTAACGATGTGATGCCTCCTGAATGTGGACAGATTAATAACTTAATAAGGAGAAATGAGTATAACACGAATATACAACTATAAAAACCTAGCGATACGTATTGGCACTTCCCATTGACTGAATGAGAGCACAAGATTCTAGGTCACATACTTTCCATTTGTATCTAATCACAGAAATAATGTGAGAAACTGCTGCGATGCTCATTATGTCAATGGCCACCCGTTTCACTTCTATGAACTGCAAGGCTGATCGTGCTACAGCCAGAGTTGCGTATATCACCTGTTCTGCTCTTTTGCTCCACAACAGAGTCACCAGCCAGCTGTTCTCATCGCGTTGATACGCCGATCAGGTGTGATGTTTCTGCAAACACCGCAGCGCGCGTACGCGACACAATCCCGCGAAATGATCCGGAGTTCCGGATAAGGTACGCAGCTGCTCCACAGTCACTCAGTATTGCCCGGTACAGAGTATTGCGCCCTTATCACACGGACGCTGAAACACAAGCGTCGCCTTCCTACAAAAAACCTAGAGTGGGACGCCGCTCAGCTGATGTGGCTGTCCAATCGCAACATTTTTAACCGAATTTTAACCAATGTGCGCTGCTCTCACTTGACTGTGAGTGCGCGGGGATCACCGCTTACTTCACGTCGATACAGCCGATGGTGGTCACCTGTAGGAGTCGCCACTCGTCCGAAGAACTTCCCAGACGCTTCCTTGGCGCCAGCGTCTGAACAGACACATCCTGCGCCTCTGTCCGAAACACAAAGAATACGGAGTGGTGACTCACGTAGGTACATTCCTTACTGGCAATGTCGTCTGCGACTCTTTTGTGAGGCCGAGGCGACACGGGCGAGGGGGAAACAGCGTCTCCCTGCGTTATTCACTTTGGGGAGACATTCTGCTTGCCTCACAGTGTTCAGCTGGAAATACCGCCTGCCTGTCGGGCGGCATGAAATCCCTGCCGCTGGAGACCGCTCTGGCGGTGCCAACACCTTCTCGTGTGCTGGAGGTTGTAAAATGGGAACTTCAGGCTAATGCGCTGCTGTCTTCTCACATGAAACCTTATCCGCAAAAATTATTTGCATTAAACGCAATGCAGTACATTCTCATTGCTCATCGCTTAGCCATCTCTTTTAGCATAGCACGATGAATTGCAGGTTTGTTCACATCCATGCTGCTATTTGTCGATAGTCCCCTAATTAATAATTCAAAAATGCAAAGTGGCGATTGATGTGGGCGTTGCACTCCCAGCGCATAGACCATATAAGTTACCACCTTACTAGTATGTGTGGTGTCGACGAGAGGCTGTGCTTTTTGATACAGTTCTTAATGACCGAATCAGTTCTGCTGTTTATGAACTGTCAGTGGTTTTCCGCTTTGCAAAATTTGTTTAACCAATTTGTTTCAGTATGGGTAGTATGCCATCAATGCATCAATACATCTTGCATCAATGCAAGAGGATGTGCTACTGGATATTAGTTGTACAGCAATCTGGACCACCACCTCTGAAGGTCTCGCTGTATGGTCGTACAACATCCAGTGTGTGATTTTCATGAGCAATAAAAAGGGCGAAAATGATGTTTATGTTGGCCTCTATTCCAGTTTTCTGCATAGGATCCGGAACTGTCGGAACCGAGTCGATGCAAAACTTTTTTGTGTATAATTAACTATGTGCAATGAAATACACAGAGCTGCTATCACTGGCAGCAACAGTTTCTTTATCAATTGAAGACATAAAGTCTGAAAATGAGTCGGTGATCATATTTTTGGCACTTCATTTTACAGTCCCGTCTTGATCACGTAATATATATTTTTTGTTTACATATTGTGTGATCAACACGGACTTGTAAAAAAAAGTGAGAGATTCTTTAATCTGGCTGTTTCAATCAATCGTTGCCTAATGATAGTTTTGAAAATCTCAAAACTTACGAGTCTTTCAGTTTATTCATGCCCAGTGGAGAAAATCCTTCAGCCGTAAAAAGAAAGTGTTATAGAACCACTAATTTTCACAATATTCAGAATGAATCACCTAAAACGTGCACCGAAAATATTGCCGAAATCGAAAGTGCTACTGATATGCGCTTTTCACGGAATGGATTGGTACTCAGGGGTTCCTATTGTTAGCCAATAAACAGATAGTAATAATACTTAAAAACTAAAAGTAGCGTAAATTAGAACGTCAGTGGTGTTCGTTACAGGAGTCTGGTGCGATTGATTTACGAGAAGCCGTACTTTGGAAATTTCCTACACCGTCATTTATACAATACCTGTGATAGTGCACGTTAAAGAACAACACAGGTGCATACAGTAGTTACGGGGATTCTGACCCGTAACGAGACAATTGATTGTCACAGGCTGTGTTCAAAATAACCACCGGTAACGAGAATACACGCTTCCAGGCGGAAATGGAAAGACTGCGGCATACGTGCTAGCACTTCATAGGATGATTTCCGAGTAGGCTGCAGTTGCAAGTTGTATATCATCGGGTGTAGTTGGTATGTCGTTATAGACAGCGTCTTTCAGCTTTCCCCACAGAAAGAAGGTCTACAGGCTTCAAATCCGGAGAACGGGCCGGCCAAGGGACAGGTCCTCTGCGTCCAATCCAAAGTTTCGGAAATAGTTCGTGAAGACATGGTGTAGTACTTCGTGCACTATGAATTGGACTGCCATCATGTTGGTACAAAGGGTTCCTCCTAGTCTGAAGAGAACGTCTTCTATTAGCCGTAGAAGATGGTCTGTTAGGAGGTCGTGATACTTGTGCGCATTCAGTGTTCCATCTGTGAAAAATGGGCATATGAGTCGATGTTTCACTACCCCACACCGTACGTTTACACTCCATGGGCGTTGACGTTCCACCTCACTAAGTCAAGGGAGACTGTCAACAGACCAATAGTTTGTGTTTCGGCGCTTTACCTGGTCATGATTGATAAATGTTGCTTCGTCACTAAACAAGATACATGATACACCTGCATATGGAGAATCCTGTCTTAATGCCCTTGTACAGGAGTTAACCCTATTCTCATAATCGTATCCGTGTAGCTCTTGATGGAGGGAAATAAGATAGGGATGGAAGCTATGTCGATGGAGAATACGTAGGGCACTTGATTGCCTTATGCCACTTTATCATGCGATTTTGTGGGAGTTAACGTATGGATCAACCGCCACAGCAGCAAGAGAATTAATTTCTTCCTTTCTGTCGTCACTTGTTTCCCTTAGTTTCGTTGTCTCTTTGACGTTACTGGTCGAAGAGGTTGTTAAATAACTACTGAAGTGGTTGATGTCTATAGGGATATCTTGCCGCATACACCGTACAACACGAACTGCATTCTTCCTACACATTCCATACACCATAAGCATGTTCATTTTTTCTGCATTGGTAATATCCGCCGTCCACCCACGACATACTGCTTGAACTGTCACCCACTAACTGACTAGCATCTCGCAGTGCACTTAAGGAACACACAAGCACGCTCCAAACAAACATAACACCGTACCTAGAAACTACTCAGGCTGGACTGTACAAACGAGTGTCGATCCGGAGACTTTTCAAAATATGATATCTCAGAAATGAGTCGCACCAGACTCCTGCAACAAACACCAGTGACACTCTGATTTACTCCACATTTCCACAATATTTGCGAAGTAAGTTTAAGGTGATTCGCCCTGTAATATGTAAAACTCCAAGTCGTGGTATGTTCCATGTTGGTTTTTATGGGTGATGCCGTTGTATACAGAGAAGCTGCAACGCTAGGAAATTGTAGCGAATTGCAGGAAGACCTGCAGTGGATCAAGGTTTGGTTCAGGAAGTGACAACTGGCCGTTATTATAAACAAATGTAGCGTACTGAGCATAAAGAAGCGGAAAGGCTCATTATTGGATAATTACACGACTGCAGAACAGTTACTGGAAGTAGTCACATACACAAAACATCCAGGAGTATGCATGAGAGCATTTAAAGTGAATTGGACCCATAAAACTAACCGCAGGTGAGGTAATTACTGGACAGAGATCCATTGGAGAATCCTCGGGAATTTTGGCTTACCCACAAAGAAGTTAGCTTACAAAATCCACTTTCAACCGGTATTTCAGTGTTGGTCGTCATTTTGAGATCCATACTAGGTAGGACTGACAGAACGGCAGAGAAGGTTCAAAGAAGAGCAGTGCGTGTTGTTACAGATTCGTTTAGTAAGAGCAAAAGCGTCACGGAGATACCCAGTCAGTTCCAATGACAGAGGCAGCAAGAGAGGGTCACGGTGAGCTTCAGTGTTAAAACGGATGCAGCAAGAAGGTGCAACAGGTCCAGCTGATCTAACACTTGAAGGCGGAGGAGGAGGAGAAGAGGAGAAGAAGAATCTTAAAACCTGCTATGTCTTGGTCCCAACACACGAAAAGAAAGTAAAATATACACCACAGGTCGGAAACGGAGTGTTAGTAATGCACCAATGGTAATTTTAACAAAAAAATATCACTACGCTGATCTTATCTCAGCTAAAACCCAGAATAAGTTACGTGTTACTTCAGCGTGAAGAATGTCACAAAACAAAATGAAATCCCAATAATTTAAGAAAGCGGTGTGAGGCGCGCATTTTGCTTACACGTAAGGCAAACAACTCTTCAGGCTTTCGTAGCCCTTCCCATTGAACGTAGGCTGTTCAAAGTTGGGTGCGAACGCTCCACTCCAAGTTCTTTTTACACAATCGACGTTCCGACACCTCTACTGAGATCTTTTGGTATTCCAGGTTAGCTGAAGTGGTCTACCATTACAGAAGACTTTGCCAGCAATAAAACATAACTTAAGTGAGTAAACATATGTTCGGTGAGTATGGATTCCGCCTCTTGTGATCTTTATCATTCCCTGGTTAAATCCATATGACACCCTGTCGTTGGACATAACGAATTTTAGAAGAAAAAAATGCGACTGGATTAAAGTTAGTGGGTATTCAGATCATAGATAAACAACAAAATGTGGAGTGTGTGGCGCTGTTCTCTCTCTCGGCTCGCTGGTGATGGGTGTCCCAGTCGAGATGACGTGGAACGGCGTCCGTCTGTCAGGACAACCCCAGTCTGTAACTATTAGAAAAAAAACAACTCCTCGGGTGGTTAGACTATTTTCAGATACTGTATCTCGTAAATATCGCTGTCTCGATGGAGCAGCACGCCGGCGTGTGTGCGCCGCCCTTGCTTGTAACGAAAGCACTTGCGTTCGTTGTCTGGCGATCTTCTTCACTTATAAATGTAGCGACTGCACCACTCGATACCGTGATGCCTCCATTGATCTGAAATAATCAAAAGTCCTTTGCGCGTTCGCGACAGACCCTTCAGTTTACGCGAACTTGCTGACTATAGTTCTTACGCCCGGTTTGAGAATGGTTATTCAAACGTTAAAAAATAGTGTCTTTAATCATCATTGCATCACACAAGCCGAGGCCACATTATGAATTTTATGAGGATATTAAGTTGTTAATTATTATTCTGACGTCAAGGCGTCGCCGCGTCGCGTATTCAACAACTGCACGACGTAACTTGGTTGGTTGTTTGGGGGAAGAGACCAAACAGCGAGGTTATCGGTCTCATAGGGTTAGGGAAGGATGGGGAAGGAAGTCGGCCGTGCCCTTTCAAAGGAACCATCCCGGCATTTGCCTGGAGCGATTTAGGGAAATCACGGAAAACCTAAATCAGGATGGTCGGACGCGGGATTGAACCGTCGTCCTTCCGAATGCGAGTCCAGTGTGCACGACGTAACTCCAGAGATAACATACCCCTGAGCAATGTTCAGAATGCGTCGTATTCTTAATGTAAAGTTATTACTGTTCACAACTGAATTGTCACTAAATCATTTGGCACTTTTATGTTATAAGAATAATCAGTTAATTTCACGAATACCCTTTAAATGTCCATGAAACTATGTAGGCGACACGTAGAATTTAAGTTGAATTAAGGTTTATTGTTCTTCGTAATTATTGTCTGTCCCTACGCTGAGCACTCACACCGATATGTCATTTAGGGAATTATGTACGTTAACGTCAGTAATCCTGACTTTGACGATAACTTCTGACAATACGGCGAAATTGTAATCTCTTCGTGATTACGTTTAGTTGTGGCTTACTCAAGTCTAATAGTCGAGTTTATGTCGCCGATCAGTCTCTTTCTGAGTCCTTTGACGTTGGTGACTATTAAGTATCATCACAAATCGGTAATCACACGATTCACGTTTCTGTCACATACATCAAAATCCCATTATTTGTCTAGACGGTAAAGAAGATCCTACTTTAGTCCGACTTCTGACTGATACTTCCAGTCTATATCGTAAAAGTTTAAACTTCAGATCGGTTTTAAAACAGCCTAGTGGTTCTTGACATGCGTACTACTGTTGCAGAATACAAGAATAAAGTGAAGTTAACATCTCCATTGCCGAGTTACATTGTAGTCACAGCGAACTTACAGCTGGATGCGGCTACAACTCACTTCTAGGATAAATGTTATCTTTGGTCGGTTTATGGTCTAGGCTTTAACCTTCATAAATAATAATTTTTTAATTCTTTCTTTAAAGATTCTGTTCTGAATCGTATGGTATTCTTTCATTTATTCCTTTCTTTATGATAAGCATTAGTATTTACATAACATTCCTGATAATGAAACTGAGAAGAGTGTAAATTTTGTTGTCAGTGGCTGCCGTCACTGTCAGGGTGACTAATTTTGCTATCTCTTATCTCATTTGCAAAAAAAAAAAAAAAAAATGGTGGTTATTGTGGGTTCTATATTTGGTTTGTTGCATGTGCAACTGAACTTCGTGCTCGATCCAACTCCATTGCCCTCCGCTTCTTCCCTAAAGATAAATCACGTATCTTATCGCTTTACACATGAACAGTATGAACCGTGGAGCCAAAGAGAATACTAGCGTAACTCGCGCTTAGTGAACGAATGAACGACGATGTATCGGCCACGTGCTGGGGAGGCACAAAAATATGCTAACGTTGCACGAACTGCATGCTTGAACAAAAACGCAGATGTTAGCCAACCCGCTACGCTGCGCTGTTGTACCACCAACGGCACCCGTGCGACGTCATCAATAAATTGAAAGTGTCAGTCGTGGTCACAACAGATTTCGGAGCTAAATGAATTCCAGCGCGGGAAAGTAGTTCGGGCTCGTATGATGGACACTTACTTAACCAAGTTAGCCGAAGTGGGTGTTTCAAGATGCATCGTGTCAAAGATTCATATCGCATACGAGAAAAGTGGAGAAACATCGTCTGCTAAGCCACAGCGCGGGCAAAAATGTGAGTTATCGAGACAGACGGTCATGGAAGAGGATTCTGACGAAAAATAAGAAGTTGATAGCCGAAAATGTCACTGCAGAGCTGACTGTCGCGCTTGCGAAACCTGTAAGCACCAAAAAACCACGAAGGGAGCAACGAAAGTAGGGAACAGCAGAGCTAGATGGAATTCCAAAACCATTCATCATTGATGCAGATGCCCGTAATAGGGAAACACGGCGCCGAAGCCATAAAACCCGGACAAATAGAACGACGGAAGAAAGTCTTTTGGATGGATGAGTATTGTTTCAAACGGTTTCCAACTTCCAGCTGAATTTAGGTTACAAGAATGAAAGATGGAGGGAGGTTTGGTGATGGTTTAGGCAGCCACGTCGTGGTATTCCGTGAGGCCCACGATTACTCTGCAAGGCCGCATTCCTGCCAAGGATTATGTGACCATTTTGGCTGATGAGATATACTCGATTGTCTGTTGTGTGTTCGCAATAGTGATGCTGTGCTCTAACCGACATGGTCCCTGTTTACACAGCTCGCACCGTCCAGGGTTGGTTTTGTGAGCAAGAGGGTTAAGTCTCGTATTTCCTCTGGCCACCATAATTACCAGATGTCAAGACTGTTGGGCTTTTATGGTCTGTTGTGGAGAGGAGGATACATGATCGGTATCCTCCTCTGTCATCGATATCGGAACCTGCCACTATTTTGCAGGAAGGAAACTATAAGATTCGCTTGAAAACGACAAAGGCCCTGTGTTCAGCCATTCCGAGACAGGTGGAAGCTGTTTCGAATGCCAACGGTTTTCCTATTGAGAGTCGTAATTTGTTGTGCTTTTAGTGTTTCCATATTTTTGTGCACATAATGTACCTTGTCGACGAGGAAACCCTTCCAGCATCGGGCGAAATGTTCATTCGTAATTACTGCCGAAATGTGATGATGTGGGCGGTTTGAAACAACAACAACACATTTTACGATGGCGTTGCAGGAGGACATATACGTTTGAGGTACGTCACGAGTATTCTTTGCACCAGTGAGGCACCTTCTATTCATGTTTTGCTTACGCAGAAGATATCGCACGTTCACAGACCCGTTCAGAGCACTCAACCTGATCGTGGCTAGGATTGCTGTGCTACTAATCGACGGTGCAACAGAGTGGGTTGATTAGGAAGTGAAGCTTGCTGGTGGATTTGCCCGCCCAAAATATCATTTCTTTCCCCACATGTTTTTGTTTCGAAATTAAATCTCTGACTGCGAATCCCTTGACATGAGATTTATCAGGTCTAGATTTACTATTCAATGCTCACATATAAGAATTTATGCCGTACCGGGACTCGAACCTGGAGTATTGGCCCAGCACAAATTTTTATACGTCAGTATTGAGTAGTAAATCTGTACCTGATAAATCTGCTGTCAAGGGATTCGAAATTAGAGAATTAATTTCGAAGTATATCGTAAAGCTGTCGATCGTCAGCGCCTTTTCTTTCAGACATGCATGCGAGAAAACACGATCTTAGGACTCAGTACCTCAGTCGTTAAAAATGGAAACCGTATAACATCACGGTATATTGATAATTTTTACGTATGGACCGTCTGACAGCAACTGAATAAAACACAATTTTAGTGCCATACGCGTTTCGCGTATCCATAAGTAAAAATTATCAATATACCGTAATATTACACGCAACTGAGGAAGACAGGACTACAAAAGTTGAAGTTGTCGTATAACATCACTTTGTTGTTCGGTTGTCTATGTCTGTGTCGTCCGGCTGTTCAAAACCCTTTTTCTCAGTAATGATTTATCCAGTTAAAATTAATGTAAAAAAAGCGAAGCTTCTAGATTAGTACAATCAGAGGATAGGACTATTTGTCTCACATATATGGACACTCGCAAACTCACTCTTCAGAACCTACAGCCTACAGGCCCTTACATTTATGATGAAATTTACAAAGGAGAAAGGTTTCATAGTACAACCAAAAGAAAAATATCCGAAAATTGTAATCGTTGTACGGCGTCTCTGTTATCGAATGCTATACAGTTAGATGCCAGGAAAGATACAGGTGTTGGTTTTTTCTGAGCGCTGTTCGAGAATGGAATAATGGAGGATTATTGTGAACGTGGTTCGATGAACCCTCTGTCAGATTCTTAAGTGCGATTTGCAGAGTATCCATATAGATGCAGATTGCCACGATCATACTGCAAGAATGTGGAAAACGATGAATCGAGCGAAAAATACAATAGACTCCTTTCAATTTTCAATAAATTCTGTCTCGCATATTGACCACGATGATAAAAGTAGATGAATGAGGGCATATACAAAGTAATACTGGCAATCTTTCTTCCATGCTCTACCCGGCAGTGTAATAGGAATACGAATGAGGGAAAATGATGGTCACGTGCTGCAGCTGGATATATGCAGTGGTATGCACTCATGCCCATTCGTGCTGATATGAAGCGCGCATGTGGTATCTATAGCGTGAGATCGTGCCTGTATCGCGACGTGTGACAAGGACGCAATCTGAAGTCGAGTAGAAATCTAGGACAGTCTATCAGTCGGAGAAGGTCTGGACGCAGATATAAGTCGCCCACGCGATGCGTGGGCCACCGAATGCAGGCGTCCACCCGCCGGAGACGACCGACGTTGACCTCTGCGGATTCTGCCAAGGGTCATGACCCCTCGGCAGGCCAATTATCACTTATTAATGGCAAGACGTAATCGAAGGGCACATGTCCGAGAACTGACGTCAAAGCTAATTGCAGCCTCGTAAGTCAAGTTTCAATGTCAACTGTCTACCGGCGCCAGCATACCGCTGTTCTATGCATCAGATGACCGGTAATACACGTAACGCTGATCCCTGCTCAACAACGCACCCGCTATGATGGAGCTAAGGATAGAATCGGGAGACCAACTGTGTCCTGTGTTTGTACAATTTCACTGGATAATTTAGATATTATTCAGCTTCAAAGGAATATGGGATAGTTTTAAATAATCTGTTGTACACTACATCCTTGATAGTGATACATATCCGAAACCGGTAGATGATTAATGCGAAAAATAAACAGCCGATGGTTAAAATGCATTTTATAAAATACTTTACCACTGTTGAACCTCACCCTATGGAAACATTACAGTCTCGATTTAATCTGCATGGCTCCGATGGCAAAGTGTCTGCGCTTCGCAGAGAAGGTGAAGAATGTTTGCCTTCATGTACGTATAACACCATCAGTGAAACATTCACCAGGATAGATGGTCTGGGCATGCATTTCTAGACACACAGTACGTCATCTGCGTTTCATAAATAGCACAGTCAATGCAAACGTATTCGTTAGCATCCTTTAAAAAGAATCATATAATCACAATGTGAGACCAGTCTGCATATGTTTCCAGTTGCATTTTCCAGGGTGATTCTGGTCCTTGCCCCGGAAATTAATTCCTGTGATCAATGGTTGTATCAAGCAGATAACGTCGTAGCTTAATTGTTAAGCGTTTCTACATTCCAAGTAAAAACTTTCCGTAGAAAAAACAGAGTTCAAACGGTTAGTGTGGCCTGGTGATAAATGTTGGAAAATTGTGGGAAATGCTTTCACAAAAGAGAAACCACGGAACGGACAGGAACTGTTGGAGACTCTTGTGCGTGTATGGTTTCATTTGCTGAATGAGGAATACATTAAAAAGTTAATTCTGTCAATGCTATACAAATCGGTGATTAAGGCAGGTGAATGACCGACCAGGTATTGTGTGGAAACAGTGGATTCAGATGTGCCGACTGTGTGTATACAGACACTAAAATCTATCAGTGTCATATAAAACTAATATTCAGTATTTCTTCCACGAGTAACACTCATAGTTCACAAGAAAAAACAGATGGCATATGCAGTTCTGACCGGTTCGTTTACGAAGCTTTAAAATGCAAATAACTAATCATATTATAGAAATAAATGCAGAGAATAAACTAAACTAATATACGCCAATGAGTATTTTTGCTTCCTAAAGAAACAGAGGGAAATCAAGCCAGTTTGCCTAAGTTATTCAACAGTTATAACAGAATGTATTGAATGAAGGGAGGTTATGCAATAAATAATTCTACTGTGTGTGTGTGTGTGTGTGTGTGTGTGTGTGTGTGTGCGTGTGCGTGTGTGTGTGTGTGTGTGTGTGTGAGTGAGTGTTATGTGTGCGCGCGCGTGCGTGCGTGCGTGCGCGCTCGCGTGAGTCATAAATGTGTCTAGAGTAAATGAATCATATCTGGAGAAGTAATTGACTGTTCTGGAGAACAGTTATAAATAATAGGTTATAGCTAAGAGATAGTAAAAACATGCATATGTTAAGGGAATTTTCATTCACAAAGCAGGCTTATCACATTCACACAGTTCAATACTGTTCTGTCCTGATTAAATTGAGCTTAACTTAAATTCCATAAGGCAGTGAAGCAATTTCGAAGTCTCGGTGCGACGAAAATTGTCAGTCGATCTCTTGGAAACATTTGTAATAATTATTAACTTTCGGTGATCACATGGGGAAGACCGGAGATCTGCTGGTAAGACCGTGTTAGCCTATTTATTTGAAGTAACTGGATATCTTGAGCATACAAAACGGCAAGTTCGTCCAGTGTAAATCAGACGTTCACCACTGATCCCGTGCAACACAGCGTAGTATGCAGACACTGTCAATAATAATCAGTTAAATAATACGCGAACACACTTACTTTAGTTTAGTTCATGTATTAAATTCCTTCTCATACAGAATCTCATCAAGATGGCGACTAGCTCAACAACACATACATATACATCCTCCTTCTTTCATGACTAATCGGCAAGAAGTCCTTCATTCTTTTCATAAGAGAAAACATAGATAGCAGAGAAGCTATTCCATGGAGTAAATGGACGCTCCAAGGAATAATTGGGCTTGAAACTACTTTGTATTGATAATCGGTAAGATAAGAAGAGATATTTCGAGATATGTACTGAGTTATATAATTTATAAAATTTCTGAAAATATCGCGTAGAGACCGCTGCAAGAGACACTACAAGCGGTATAAACGAGATCAGTGACAAACAAACAAATCGACGAATATAGTATCCCAAGTGAGAATCGTCCCGTAGCACCCACTTTACCTAAGCATAAGATGGATTTGACGTGTTCAAAAAAGCTAACGTCACACACACCCATTTATCAAGCAGATGAATCCGAAGATGGACTCTGCTGAAAAAGACGTGCGCATCTTTCCATTATGAAGCAGGCCCAGGTGGAAACTAGTCCGTCTCCAAGCCCGTGTTATATAACGAGCGTTCAATAAGCAATAAAACTTTTCTCTGAAAGCAGCTTCAGTTTATTAAGCATTCCTAAGCACCGTATTATGCCCCACTGTTTTGTTTACAAAACAGTTATTTTCAACATAATCTCCAATTAACGCGACGGTTTTACGCCACTTACTGGAAGGGCCTGTATACCCGCATGGTACCACTCGACTGGTCGGCGTCGGAGCCAGTGTCAGGCAACTTTCCCATCATTCACGTAATGCTTCGTGCTGATTAAATTCTTCATGGGCCAAACAGATGGAAGTTGGAAGGTACAGGAACTGGGCTGTAGGATGGATGAAGTGCAGTCCTGTGAATTTTGGTAACTGTGTCAGCATCCTCAACAGAGACGTCAAGTTGTGCATCGACGTGTTTCTCATTCGTCGGTCCACTCTCGCGGGAGATTAGACAGACTTGTGCGACATTAACGACTCAATGTGCTTTTGTTGACTACCACGTCTCCGTAGACATTCTCCAAGCGGCTATAAATATATCTGCGATGCTCTCGTTTTCCGCCGAAAGAAACCCAATGGCAGCTCTGTGCTTGGATCGCACCTCCAATACAGACGCCATTTTGAAGGATTCGTAAAGAGACGCCACCTATCGGAATTTCATGAAACTATAGGAGCTGAATCGGAAATATTCTACGTTTCCTTCAACAAATTACGCGTTTTTTCAACCGAAACTGGCAGAGAAAAAGTGTTGTACTGGTTATTGAAAGCCCCTCGTGATCTTATTAGATTCTTCACTATCACAACATTGTGTTACTGTCTCTACGGTAGGCCTGTTGCTTGCCATATGTTTTCGTTACTGAGCAAGGGTAACATCGCGAGACTCGAAGAATTGTTTCGTTACTGGCTCAGACGTTTCGTTGCTAACATGTTTTCACCCCCGGATGCAGTGAGTGTCCGACTCTGATCTACTGATATAATTGGTACTTTCCTTATTCCTTCAAATCGTTACCCTCAGCGGACTCGGAGTAACATAAATTGAGAAGGTAGATACTGCACAAAAACAAATCTACAGATATTTACTTCTGTGAGACTTCTCATCTACAGCTACGTGATTACTCTGCTATTCACAATGAAGTGCCTGGCAGAGGGTTCAATGAACCACCTTAAAGCTGTCTCTCTACCCTTCCACTCTAGAACGGCAAGCGGGAAAAGCGAGCGCTTAAATTTTTCTGTGCGAGCCCTGATTTCTCTTATTTTATCGTGACGATTATTTCTTCCTGTGTAGGTGGGTGCCAACAGAATGTTTTCGTAATCGGAGGAGAAAACTGGTGATCGAAATTTCATGAGAAGATCCCGTCGCAACGAAAAACGCCTTTGTTTTAATGATTGCCACTCCAATTCACCTATCATGTCTGTGACACTATCTCCCCTATTTCACAATAATACAAAACGAGCTGCCCTTTTTTATACTTTTTCGATGTTATCCGTCAGTCCCACTTGATGCGGATCCCACACCGCACAGCAATACTCCAGAATAGGACGGACAAGCGTGGTGTAAGCAGTCTCTTTAGTAGACCTGTTGCACCTTCTTAGTGTACTGCCAATGAATCGTAGTCTTTGGTTTGCTCCACCCACAATATTATATATGTGATCGTTCCAATTTAGGTTATTTGTAATTGTAATCCCTAAGTATTTAGTTGAATTTACAGCTTTCACATTTGTGTGACTCAAGTCGTAATCGAAATTTAGCTGATTTGTTTTAGTACTCATGTGAATAACTTCTCAATTTTCCTTATTCAGGGTTAATTGCCACTTTTCGTTCCATACAGATATCTTACCTAAATCATTTTGCAAGTCGTTTTGATCATCTGATGACTTTAAAAGCCGGTAAATGATAGCATCATCTGCAAACAATCTATGATGGCTACTCAGACTATGTCGTTAATGTAGATCAGGAACAAAGAGGGCCTATGACACTTCCTTGGGGAACGCCGGATATCACTTCTGTTTTACTCGATGACTTTCCGTGTATTAATACGAACTGTAATCTTTCTGACAGGAAATCACGAATGCAGTCGCACAACTGAGGCGATACTCCGTATGCACTTAGTTTGGTTAGAAGACGCTTGTAAGGAACGGTATCGAAAGCCTTCTGGAAATCTAAAAATATGGAATCAATTTGACATCCCCTGTCGATAGCACTTATTACATCATGAGTACAAAGAGCTAGCCGTGTTTCTCAAGAATGATATTTTCCGAAACCGTGCTGACTATGTGTCAATAAATCTTTTTCTTCGAGGTACTTCATAATTTTCGAATGCAGTATATGTTCTAAAACCGTACTGCAAATCGACGTTATTGATATAGGCCTGTAATTCAGCGGATTACTCCTACATCCCTTTTTGGGTATTGGTGTGACTTGAGCAGTTTTTCCAGTCTTTAGGTACGGTTCTTTCAGTGAGCGAGTGGTTGTATATAATTGCTAAATTTGGAGTTATTTTATCAGCTTACACTGAGAGGAACCTGACTGGTATGTGGAGCGGATGCCTTGCCTTTATTAAGTGATTGAAGCTGCTTCGTTACACCGACGATATCTACTTCTATGTTTCTCATCTTGGCAGTTGTTCGTGATTGGAATTCAGGACTATTTACTTCGCCTTTGGTGAAGGAGTTTCGCAAAACCGTGTTTAATAACTCTGCTTTAGTGGCACTGTCGTCAGTGAGCTTCACCGTTGTTATCGTGCAGTGAAGGTACTGATTGTGTCTTGCCACTGGTGTGCTTTATGTATGACCACAACCTCTTTGGATTTTGTGCCAGATTTTGAGACAGAATTTCGATGTGAAAATTATTAAAAGCATCTCGCATTGAAGTACGCGCCATACTTCGAACTTCTGTAAAACTTTGCCAGTCTTGGGGATTTTGCGTTCTTTTAAATTTGGCATGCAAAAACAAATACACGGAATTAATCACGTGTCATACAGTCATTTAAGGAATTCACAACAACGTATGTTAGTGCAGCTGGTTTAGACTCAGTCATAATTGTTAATTTCGTGCAGACGCTATGAACTACATGAACATGGCATTTTGCTGTATGCACCTTATTGTTGACATTCGCAAATAAGGCGATAGGTTAACCTTCCGAAGAAGGGCACTAAGGGCACGAATCCAATAAAGAAATTAAATTTCTTTTAAGCAACTGGTTGTTTGTTATTTCACTGTATTAAAAATTGTGTTTTAAGTGCATAAAAATTAGTGTTTATTGTCAAATGAAGCTGATTGAGAAGGAATATTAAATGTGTGTACCACATCTAAATGCATTAGAACAGTATTAAGTGCTAAACAATGTTCTGGTTGTGTAACAGGGTAGAAAGGGGCATGGTTAAGGCTAGAAGTGTGAGGGAAGTTGGGTTGCCAGATTGTAGTCGTTCACTTTCCTCTATTGTAGGTCGGTAAACGGAAGAATGAGCGGGCGATTCGCCTCTGTCTCTACCCCACTACGTCTCAAAAAGCAACTATGGGGTGTTTCACCGAGTTATGTCGACCCTTGTGCAGCTCTCCCCGTCAATCACTGCAGATATGCCTGGGGGGGTGTTCATAATCCACAAAGTGGAATACAGAATTATTAATAACATTAATGCAAGAAACACATGTGAACAATAGATCTCTGCACACTTTTCTAATGTGCCAGAGCGTCCTTAATGGAGGCTGCAGCTATCTTTCGGAAAGATGAAACTTCCCCCACTACGAGTGCTGTTCAGTTTTCAGTTTACGCGCTGACAACAGTTAACCAGAATTTCCTGTCCAGTTGTTTCAAGCGCGTAGACAAAATAATGTGACTGAATTTGTGTCTATATAATGCACTTATTTTCAGTTTATTAAGTGTGCTCTTATTGTCAGCTGTTAAGTAAACAATTACATAAAAAGTTCCTCAGGTGGATCTGTCAACTGTCTACCACACTGGAGGTAACATGCAAGCAATATATAATTGACAATGTTGATTTCATTGTCTACACTATCAATGGCTGGAAGACTTTTCAAGCTTGAGGATATCAAATGCATCAGCCCAGCTTCAGCTCTCCCAATACCTGAGGAGACTCTGGTGCTTAACTTTGGCCCCCTCTCTAACACAGGCAGCTCACCACGTGTTATGGAATGTCAGGCATTTCAACACAAGTCAAGCAACGCATTAGAGCAGATAGCTGTTCCAGAGTTAAACATGATCAGTCCTGTTCCAGAAGACTTACTGATGCGGAATAAATCTATTTAGTATGCCAGTAATACAAATAAAGGTGAGAGAAGTGGAGTAACATTCTGGTAATTCATTAATTCAACACCATGTGACAACAATATGATTACATGGTTTTACAGTATGCTGTAAACGACGTACAGGAGCCAAGATGCCACATTTAGCAATAAAATACCTTTCTCACTGACACTACACAGGTCACAAGTAACACCACATAATAGTTCGCTCACAACTTCAGATAAGTATACAATAAACTGAAATAAAGCCACCATACATGAATGTCACTGAACTTGTTTTTTGTACTTTCATAAGAGAACTTGACAGTATGA
Organism: Schistocerca nitens; assembly: GCF_023898315.1. Classification (NCBI taxonomy): domain Eukaryota; kingdom Metazoa; phylum Arthropoda; class Insecta; order Orthoptera; family Acrididae; genus Schistocerca; species Schistocerca nitens. The sequence continues at coordinate 381,658,302 of NC_064619.1, read as the reverse complement.
GCTGAACTGGTGTACTCTTTCTCTGAACTGAAAAGCAAGTAGGGCTCATTGTAAAAGAAGTCGCCAGCTGTGGAAGAGTCGGAATAAGTCAGTGAAAAACAGTGTAGTAGCTTTTTGTGACGTAGCGTGGTAGAGATAGTAGGGGCTCCCCCGCTCACTCTTCAGCTGGCAGACATACATGGATGAGCGCGACCACATTCTGGCGAGATACCTTCTCTCAAACTTCTGTCCTGAAGCTCCCTCCTCCATCTCTCTTTCTACCATTTTACATCATCAGAACACGATCTATCCCGAAATATGGTGCTACTGCACTTCGATGTGTTACACACATTTAATACTTGTCCTTAAACCGCTTAATTTAAGGGTAAACAGAAATTTAATATAATTGAAGTGCCAATTTTAACAATCTACGATTTTTCCGTCTCATGCAATGCGGATGATATAAGTCGTAGAGAAAAAAATGAATACGGCTCGTTTTCGTAGGACATTTCACACAACTTTATTTTGAACCATTAATCAATTACGCTTAAAACCGTGATATTCCAGATATTCAAGGGAAAACCAAAAAAAGTTACCTTAGAATGACCCCTTCCCACCCCGTCACTCACACTTGCACCCCACTCTTCAGTATTTACATCACACTTTTTTTGTAGCCCCCCTCCCCTTCCTCCCTCCAGGCTACGGATGCAAAAAATGTTTTTTCTTCTATTCCACCTTTCTTCGTCTTTGGTGAATGGGCTGCATAGGTGGGCCGATGTGCAGAAGTACTGCTGTGTTTTCTAGGAGTTGCCTAGTGACGTAATGGCTTGGTGATTGAATTTAGAATTATTTCGGTACGACAAAGAGTTAGGCGTTTGCAACATCAGTTGTCCCCATTAATGTCCGTATAAACTCTGTCAGGAAGTTTCATATTAGCTCAAACTCCGCTGCAGAGTGAAAGTTTCATTCTGGAAACATCCTCCAGGCAGTGGCGATGCCCTGTCTCCGCAATATGCTTGTTTCTAGGAGTGACAATCTAGATAAATTAGCAGGGGAAGTTCTGGGAAGAGTTCGAGTATCGGCCCGGCTCTTAGTTTTAATCTGCCAGAAAGTTTCATATCAGCGTACCCTCATTGCAGAGTGAATATTTCACGTCGGAAATTCCAGTATAAGACAGCGGTTCATCAGTACGTAGACAATAAAAATTTCTTCAGGAAATAGATCCTCCTCCAATGGCGCGTTCACCCCGCGCATGGATATACCCATAATGTGGCAGGTTAGTAAGAAAGTATACATGTGTACTAGCTTCATCAGTAATGAGGTTCAGTAACGAGACGCAGAAAGTTCAGAAAGTAAGTGAACTAGACTTATATATACCTTTCTTTTAGAAAAAGTGTGTTTGGAAAAAAGTTGCAGAGCTCCTTGGTGGCAAGTGTGAGGACAAGCGTTGTCGTCCAACAAGCTGACTCCTTTCGTCAGCATTCCTCTCCTCTCGTTTTGAATACTCCTTCTGCATTTTCCTTTTTATATGGCCTCGCAATATCGTTGTGCGTTCATGCTGTACCCCCAAGCCCGAAATGCGACTAAAATGATGCCTTTTTGCTCCCAAAAAACCGAGGCCGTGATTTTGACTTATCTGTCGGATAAGGAATTGGTGTGACGCCTCTGTGACGACTATCTTTCTGTTTGAGGCGTTCTATCTCCAGTTACAATACTCAGAAAATCCTTACATTCAAGACGCGCAAGAAGCTCACGAGCGCTATTGACACGATAATTCTTATGCTGCTCTGTCAGCTGTTTTGGGACCTATCTTGAGCACAAGTTTTCGGTGTCCCAGGTTTTGTGTGAGTGACTCACATAATAGTGTTGGCTAGATTTTTTGCAACAACTCGAGTCAAAATGGGAGGTCTTTCACTCCTCTGTTCGTCATGAACATTGACCTACACACACCACTTAAACACGAGTTCTGTTCCAGACTGACGCGCCTAGAACCGCTCGGCCTCACCGGCTGGCGAGTTTACATACTACCGTGTTCCTTTGATGTTCACTGTGGTCAGGAGATGCCCCCTCAACCACTCAGTGTTGCGAATCTTCAAAAACATAAAAACAAAGTACACTTACTATTCTGGACATGCCTCGCAGTAAAGGGTAACGAATACCTTGTAACAGGTATGTTTCTCGGCAACACAGAATGCATACGGTACAAAATTTGGAAATTACATTTACAGCCTTACTGCAGGCGTTGCCGGAAGCTGGCGATGTCATTCCCAGAGCAGAGGCGCGCAACTCGGCTGACGCGATGCGGCGAGGTGTTAGGGAGGCGAGGTGGCGGCACTGTTCTGGGGTTTCTCCAGAGCGCCGCCGAGTGCAGCACCACTCGTGATTCGCCAGCGCCCCAGATACCCGGCTGCCACCAAGGTCCCGCAGCGCCGCTAAGCCTTCAGCGACGGTGAGAGAGGCGCATTTGAATAAAGCGCGCATTTGCCCCGGACGCCGCATCGGTGGCAACTGTATTTGCATTAAGGACGGCGATATTGATTCGCATCCGCTGCAACCTGCGCATTGTTGTTGTTTGTCTTTTCCGCCACGCCTGCCCTTGTTCCTCTATGCCTCTTTTATATCATCCCTCCCGGTGGCGCCCGGTTGCCTCAGTTTCACGGAACACAGCTACCTATACAAACAGAAAGTTTCGTTTCCCTCCCATATTCCGCTGGCAGCCATCAGTCCGCCATCTCTCACACAGATGGTCTAATCGTAAACTGATATCCGCTGCGCTGGTGCGTGTGCCTCTTGTTTGCTCTTCAGAGATTAAACCTACAGACGCAGGGACCCGATTACGGCTTGTGGTTGAGGGACGGCAGACCACAAATGGAGAGGTGGAAACGCTGAACGAAGTTTGCGGTCGACTTTGCAGGTCCCCTCCTGTGGCCGAATAGCGGTTGGGCTTCCGCACAGTCTCTTGTTACCTGTAACAGAGGCATCTGTCGCATTTCCTCACAAGGATGTTAACCAAGCTGTGTCGAAACCTTGGGCGGCAGGATGTAAACATGTGTTCACCAAATAAAAAAACGTAACGGTAGCAGCAAGCAAACTCCCTACAGCTAAAAGTAGTCGCAGCATTGAGATGGCGTACTCGTACGCATAGTCTTTATAGGCATTGGACAAAATGAAACTGAATGAGAGAGAGTGGTTCAAATGGCTCTAAGCACTATGGGACTTAACATCTGAGGTCATCAGTCCCCTAGACTTAGAACTACTTAAACCTAACTAACCTAAGGACATCACTCACATCCATACCCGAGGCAGGATTCAAACCTGCGACCGTAGTAGCAGCGTGGTTCCGGACTGAAGCACCTAGAACCGCTCGGCCACAGCGGTCTGCAAAGAGAGATAGAGAGAGAGAGAGAGAGAGAGAGAGAGAGAGAGAGAGAGAGAAAGAAAGAAAGAAAGTAATAGAGTTTCTTTGAAGAACGTTATGATGTACCGCTATGAGTTGTAGCTGGAATTTCGTTACTGAACAAGCAGTTTCGTTCCAATAGGTTCCTTCGCACCAAAGGAAAAGAACTTATAAAGAGAACTACAGAACTGAACTGTCACTATTCCACTATTCCACTAACTAGTGATGCATAGGGTGGCTGAAATTAGTTTCGCTACTTGAGAGTGATCATCATCATCATCGGTTAATGAAACTTTGTGTAAATATTAGGATGGACATTCAGAAGAGAAGTAACGAATAAAGCACTGAGAGAATATCCAAATGAGACGATAATATTTGTTAATTGCGTACTATTTTTACGCTACATGTCGTAAAAGTTGCTCAATGTGACGACTATCTGCATCCACGGCAGCCTGGAAGTTCGTGCAAATAACACTTCGCAATTGTTCGCAGCACTTTTCTAACGGTGGAGGACAGAATATTCTGCTGTCTTGACAAAGCCCGATCACTGCTTGAAGATGGCGGACAACGTACAGCGTTGGCAGCCGTGGCAACAGTAACTTCTTCAACAATCTGTGGCGCATTTGGTCCTCGGCTTCCCCCAGGAGCGATTCCACAATTGGCAGTTAATTCGAAATTCCGAATCATGTTCTTCAACTTCGATGCGGAGAAAAGGACCTCTCCGTATTCTTTTAACGCATCGATACTCGCGAAGAGCAGCACCTCTATTGCTTTAGTTTTCACAAAATAGCTCTGCAAGTAAAGCCCTGCTCACCTTTCTCAGACTCTTGTTGACCGCCTGCAATACATACTGGTGCTTGGGTTTCAACCCTACATTGCCGTACCAGTGGCGGCGCCTAACGGCAAGTCATGACACTAACACCACTAACAATGCCAGTCCTGCAGTGCACAGTCTGAATGTCATTCCTAGAAAGTTGAGTACATATACGGTAAATAGTTTTCCGTTTACACTTGCTCAAGCAACGACTTTTCAATTACAGCCACCATGTACAAGTTTCCGAAAAATTTCACGTCATAAAATGTCACGTACTCAACAGCACATATTATGTCATAAAATCAGTCACTTCAGATAATAAAATCCATAAATTCGTCACTGGAAATAAAAATACAACACACAGAGTAACGTAACAGACACCGTCAAATAATATCACGAGAAACATTGGTGCATCACATTTATACACAGTTGCCAGTTGCCTCTTATGAAGTAGGAAAAAATAAGATAGTCAGTCGTAAAAATGTGCCAAAGAGTGCACTCATTCGTGTTATATTAACAGTCGGCAATAACATCAAAGATGGAGGCACTCTACGTACGTAGTGGAGACTGCACAGCTTATTTCTATTTAATATTTGAACCAAAAACGGCCTAGAGGTCAGCACACATCGATAGTTATAGTACGATCCTACTGACTAGGATCCGAAAAATATATATTTTCTGTGTCACATGTTATGTTGAGAGTATATGACAGTCTTAACAGTTTGACATTTTATATGTTGTATGGAATAGTAAATTGTGTGTGATGTGAAGGCGCTGCAGGCTGGAACAGCGCTACCGCTACGGTCGCAGGTTCGAATCCTGCCTCGGGCATGGATGTGTGTGATGTCCTTAGGTTAGTTAGGTTTAAGTAGTTCTACGTTCTAGGAGACTGACGACCTCAGATGTCATGTCCCATAGCGCTGAGAGTCATTGGAACCATTTTGAACCATGTTCAGGCGGTAA